>NC_059104.1:102922390-104382390 GCF_020740685.1 Jaculus jaculus
GGAGGGAGGAAGGAAGGAAGGAAGGAAGGAAGAAATGTACATTATTTTGGTCTCTGACCATGGATCCTGACATGTAGATCCTAACACTTTAGAACTTCCTAGGTTCCACGAGTATTTTGTATCTTAATGGGGCAGCTTCTTCTTAGTTCTTTTATGGGGATGTCACCAGAAGGATCAAGGCATGATTAGAAGTTGGGACATTCAGATTCCAAGTCTCATTCTCTGGGAAAGAGGGAGCAGAGGCTGAGTTAAGAATTGATTATGTCAGATTGGGGAGATGACTTAGCATTTAAGGCGTTTGTCTGCAAAGCCTAAGTACTTGGGTTTGATTCTCCAGTAAACCACATAGCCAGATATACATGGTGGCACATGCATCTGGAGTTTGTTTGCAGTGGCTAGAGGCCCTTGCATGCCCATTCTCTCTCTCTCTTAAATAACTAAAAATAAAATACAATAAAGAATGGTACAATAACTTAAAAGGAATTGATCATGTCTACATAATGAAACCTGGATAAAAGTTCCTGAACTTTAAGGTTCAGAAAGCTTTTGGGTTGTTGTACAGGTGTGTGTGTGTGTGTGTGTGTGTATGGGGGTTCCTCACAGAGGGTGGTATGCAAGCTCTGTTCCCTTCCTTATTCTGTGTAGCTCTCCATCTGGCTATTTCACATATCTGTATCTTTGTAATAAGTCTATAAATGTAAGTCAAATCTTTGAATTCTGTGAATTATTTAGTTATTCAACTGAGAAGGAAGTCATGGGAATTCTAACAACTGGTGAGGGCAGAAGCGGAGGGTCACACCTGGTGCCTGTAGCTGACACTTGAAGTGGGGGCAGGTTTGTTGGACTGAGACCCAAAGCTGTGCTATCTGACTTGAATGTTAAGAAGATAGTATCAGAATGAATACTACTTAATAGGTACCATTAAATTATAGGACACCCTGGTGGTATCTACTAGAGAATCTATTTTTTGTTTTGTGTATAAGTTAAAATTCACACAGATGATATTTGAAGTGGTACACTGAGCATGCATGTGTCTTAGGAGAAAACCGATATCTAGTTTGCTTTTCTTACCAGATAGTCTCCTTCTACAGGAGAAGCTCACTGTGCAGTGGTAAACGAAGACTGCAGAGCAGACGCAGCAGAGGTATCTGGTGTACCTACAGTGACAGCTCCACACGGAGCGTGTGTAGTGCTGCGTTCCATGTTGTAGAATGGTCTCACCACTCTAGTTACTGTGATAGTGAGGTCTGAAACACCCATAGGATGTCCATGCTATCCCAGGTATGGAGCAGGGTGCCTGATGATCCCACTGAGTGGCTATGTGGAAGCAACCTGCTGAGGGGACAGTTCTTATAGTCACTTCTTCCCACTACACTCTGCAGTCCCTTTGCCACTCCTCTGAAATTGTTTCATTTCCCTTTTGTTACCTGTACTTAACTGCACCCGTCAAACACCAAGGCCAGCGTTCTTTCCCTAGCCTTGACCCACGGCATTGGCTTGTTCACTCCAGACCACGAAGGTCAGCTTTCTTTCACTAGCCTTGCATCCACAGCATGTGGTATGGTGCCTAGCATATTAGTGGAATTTATGACAAAGGAAAAAGTCAACCTTAATACTCTTCCTTAAATATTAGCTATCTCTGAGAAAAACATGCCTTTAACCCCATTATAGATACATACTTGTCATCTAGCATGAGACACGCAGTGGCAAGATGCTCCCTGTGTGGTCTTTCAACTCACAGTGAGGGATATTCCCTAACTACGTCTTCATGATAGGCCTGGATGTATCCCTTCATTTCAGAATTTCACTGCTTTCAGGAGAGATGTCTTACTTTTGACAAGCTATTTTCCTTAATGTTGTGGACAACTTTCTAAGAAAAGAGCCTATGACCCTTAGACCCAGCTCTGACCTTTCTGGCTGAGTACTAATTCAATAGCAAACCCATGGAAGTCAACACCATGACATCCTATTCTTATGGGGGAAGGAAAAAATGTCTAATCATAACAAAAGTATTGTCTGGCTGACTGAACAGGCTGTAGAGCCACCACGGGTATGAATGAGTAGCATGAGTAGTTTTTAAAATCAGACTTTCTAGCACTTTTGTGGTATTTATCTTATAGGCAGGGGAAAAAAATATGTCACAGATGCAGATAGTCATATTAAAGTCAGTGACTTTAATCCTCAGGGTCTTCTCTGTATTTATTTTGGAGGTGAGACAACATCTCCCTTGAGAAGAGGGCAGGAAAACAGGAGGCTGTGGGATGAGCAGGTAAACAGCCCTCTCAACCCCGTTTTCTCTATCTTGCCTGTGAATCAGACCACACTGGAAGCTTGAAAAGCTCTATTTCTAGCCAGGAGGTACAAGTGTGCAGGAATGGGAGGTCACTGGTAATGCTTAGAGGTCCCAGGTGACTTTCATAAGCTGCTCAACTGAGCTCCTCTTTCCAGAGGAGCCAAGGCAAGTGAACTGAACATCCATTCCAAATCTTCAGGAGAACTGTGTGCCTGCATGGCCACTAGGGTGGCGTGTTGAATCATTAATGAGATTGTGTCTCAGCTGCCTCCTCCTCGCCTGCTGCCCACCGAGAAAACGCCCTGTGTCTGTACCAACAAAGAAACACACACAGGGCAGAACCCAAAGGCATTTCTGGTGAAGACAAACATTTGGATAGTCCCACGTTCTTTTGTTTCTTTCCCAGTGTATCATGGCTCTCCCTACATAACATTCTGCATTTATCTCAAAAAGCCAATAAAACAATTTTTTCACCACTGTTATTTGTTCAAGGAAAGTGACATCATAGGCTTGCTTGCCCTACAATTTTAAAGAAGAAAATAGATTCTTCCATGTTCCTCCCCAGTGGTAGTTATTAGACCAGAAGCAGGCACTGCGAAAACAATCTGCAAGATACCAGCAGGTGCCCTGGACTCAGCCTTCGTATGTGAGCAGCCGTGAGGGCTGGAGCATGTACCTCATGGCTGAGCTGGCTTTTTTTTTTTCTTGTGAAACACATAAATGACAAGATAAGGGGTATGCTTTGAATGAGTGGAGATCAAGTAGAAAAAGGGGCTGCTATAATATGTTTTGATATTTTTAGTTGTTTGCAATGAGTAAATTACAGTATGGTGCTGGACTCTTTCCTATAGCAATTACCTTATAATACACCATAACCATCTCAGGCTGCTCCTCCCCTCAGAGGAACTGCAACTCAAAATTACAGATTATACAGAAATAAAACCCCATAACTGCTTGCTTGTTTGTTTTACTTAAATGGTCCTGACTTCCTAGCATAACACCCTTGCGTTCTGAAAATATCTTAGACAGCAGTTCACCTGGCATACATACAAGATTTCATATTGGTTGCAGGAAACAATCCAAGCTAAGGTTTCAGGAAAAATCAGTAACAGGGATGGACAAATATGACCAGCTGCTCCCCGGCATAGAAGGCTCTACAGAATCTCAGCCAGGCGCATGGAGCCCCATGACAGGCTTGCTTCTCCTTCGTTCTTCTCCCTTAGTTCTGCTGGTCACCCTAAAGAGAAAGTCTCCAATATCTGCTGAGTGATACAGCAGGGCGGGGTGGGCTGGGGAGGCAAAGCCAAACAGACAAGAATCTTTTCCTGTATCTTATTCTTAACAAGAAGCAGGGTGACCCTCGTTACTAGCAGGCAGAGGGATTTTATGTATGCTTATCAATGATAAACACATTAACTATTTTTTTCAAAAGAGCTTTAACCTGACTACAAGATGAGTTGGTATTAGCAATGAGTTGTCCAACAGTGACAACAGAATCAAGATAAGGGAGCCTTAGTATTTCTGATAAGTCAACAAATACACATTTGGCAGTAAGAACTCCCAATAACTAATTATATGCCTTGACCAGACTTCAGTGTATGATATCAACTACCTTTAAAATGCCAAGTAAGAATAAGAGGCAAGAATGCACTTTCTGAAGGAAGAAATATATTTTTCTAAGATTTTATTTTAAAAAAATCCACAAAGAAACTTCTGGTTGTGTATCCTTTTCATCATGTAAGAAGAAAAGCAATTTTCTCTTTGGAGGATATTTTAGTTCTCTGTTCCCTTCCCTCATTTGTAACATAAATTGCACAAAAGATTGTAAATGCCAAAATCAGGTGCAAGTGAACGTTCATAGCCCTTAACTCTCTTCTCTGCAAGATGGCTGCGAAGGTAGAACATGACTGACCAACTTTCTGTTTTTACCAGAGTCGAGGCCTGCACAAATACATCCATAGGAAGTGGGAGTTGCTATTTCAATGCATAAGAAGGTACTTTAATTCTAACTCTCAAGAAAAAGCCTGAGAGGAACCATCCGGGAATAGACGAGGCCCAGACAGAATTTATGGCTGATTTAACCTTGTAAAAATTCCCTAGGTCAGCAGAGTCCTGTGTGCTGGGCTTCATTGTACAATCTGTGGTGAATTCCTTCCAGAAACCACACTATATAAGCAAAACCCTCAGTGACCCTCTTTGTTTGGAGCTGGTACAACCATCTGCAACTGCAAAAGCAATCATTTTAAGAGCTCATGATGAACACCTAGGGCAACCACTGGCACAAAAACAGCAGCAGCCTCCAACAAAACAGTACTGAATGCCAAGTGGGTTTGAGGCTTTGTACTGGCTGCAATGGGTGGAAAGTAAAGAGGGTTCAGATAGAAATGATCTAGAGTTTCTCTTCTTTGAAGATCAACAAACAACAGTTGTGTCTGATTCTTTCATAATTCCTGAAAAACTATTCAGTTTCAGGTCCACTCCTAGTGTACAAGATTTGGGATGTTGTACCAGTGCCAGGAAAATTGGACAACATAAAAGAAAGCCCTTGGATTCCATGTCTTGCACTTGGAACAGTCCCATGGAAACCGGGGTAGTTGGTAACCTGGAATGAGGTAAAACTAAACAAGAGGTACAGTCTCATTCTCTGAGACACCATTTAGCTCCATGACAGCATTCATACTGTCAACTTCAGTGTGTGAGAGAATGTCCAAGACTGTGTTCCTCAGCATGGTGTTCAAAGGCTGCCTTAGGAAACTCAGCAGGACCTGCTCCCATGTGTGACTTCAAGGGCTGATGGGAATAACAGCAACCACAAACCAGAGCCTCCTTGTTGGTAACAGCTTTTCCAGGCAGGGAGTGTGTATGGCTCATGATATTAGCAAGTACACGTGAAGCTTAAGTTTCAAGCACAGTGGGAAGTAGAGGGTTACATACAGTAGTGGATAGTAGGACTTATTGCCTGGGGCATTTAAACAATATTTAAAAATTATTAAAAGTTTTAAAGGGCTGGAAAGACTGCTCAGTGGTTAAAGTTACTTGCTTGCAAAGCCTGATGACCCAGGTTTGATTCCTTAGTACCAGTGAAAAGCCATATGAACAAAGTGGCATATGTGTCTGGAGTTCATATGCAGTGGCCAGATATGTTTGGCATGCTCATGAACTCATTTTTCCTCTCTCTCAAATTACAAAAAAATAAAGTTTTGAATGGACTTTCCCATTTAAAATGCATTTAGCAGAAATAACTCTATTATTTATCTACTTACATACTCAGAAAGACTGTAAGGATACTTAGGTCCTTAACTGTAAAGATCACTTCACAGACTTTTCTTTTACCTTCATAGTATTTGATGAATTGTATCAGAGGTGTCGTAGTTGCTCAGGTGAATGGTGCTCAGGGAGAAGGGTGAAGTGAAAATGGAGACATGACTGGGGAGATGGCACAGTGGCTGAACAAGTGTGAGGACCAGACTTTAGAGCCCCAAACCTATACAAAGCTGGATGCAGTAGCACACATTGATAGTCCCAGTGCTCTGATAGCACAATAGATGAGCTGAGACAGGAGAATCCGTGGGAGGTAACAGGCCTGACATATGAAGCTGTGAACAACAAGAGGTCCTGCCTCAAAACAAGGTGGAAGGTGAGGAAAGACACCTGAGGTTATTTGGTAACCTCCACTGGTGTCTGTGCTCACACACACACACACAAACATGAACACACATACACTCTCACTCTCACAGAAAGATTAAAACAAAAGAAAATGGAGACATATTTGCTACAGTACACATTTGTTTAGATGGCTATTTTTCAATTATTATGTATTAATATACCCTCATAGATGTCTACTCAAAAGGTAAACTCTTTAAATGTAAAAAAAAACACCTAGAAATATGCCAAGTTTAAATATATAAAACACAGACTCTATCTTCTAATTATAAAGTACAATATTCCAGACCATCAAATTTGATAAACTATACTAATATAAGTTTAAAAAAATCGTATTGCATTTTACAAATACATTGTATGAAAGCATTGATTATAGTAGAGGCTTGGCTCCACAGGCATCACATGTAATTCAGAAAGATTAAGTAAATCAGTATACTTATAGGGGTGCAAGCTCCAACTAAAAAAAAAAATCACATTTAGCACCAAAGGAGAAGCTGATTTTTAGTTTTCAATTGATGCTGTTGATATCTAGAGAGAGCTTCTGTTAGAAATAATGTTGTATAATTTATATTGAAGAAATATACCTAAATATAAACTTTATTTTTTAGATAAACACAAGCCAGTCAGTTGTTTACAGCTTTAAATAATATTGCTTGACTTAGCAAGGATATGTCTCACATGTCAATCCTTAGCCCAGAGTACAGAAGAAACTCTTATTAGTTTCACCCACATTTCATTTGACAACTATTTACCCTGTGTCTGTCATACACTGAGGCAAAATATACTAGGACTGGGAAGGAATGAGACATGTGAACTGTGGCTCTTGGAGGACTCCATAATTTGGCTATCTAAGCCATACTTAAAAGATAATTTTTAGGTTAGGTATGGTGGCATACACCTTTAATCTCAGCACTTAGGAGGCAGAGGTAGTAGGATCATCATGAATTAAGGGCCATCCTGAGACAACATAGTGAATTCCAGGTCAGCCATGGCTACAGAAAGACTTTACCTCAAACAAAAGAGATAATTTTTAAAAACAACCAAGATGGCATAGTATTTTAATGGACTTCTTTCTAATAGTAGGGATTCTACTAGGGCCAAGAGAAGAGTGGGAAGGCGAAGACAAGCCAAGAGGAGAGCATCTGAGTTGTAAGCATGCTTTTCATGGACCAATGTTTGCATTTGGAATAACTGTGGACAAAGAAAATAATGTTCAGATGGGCATTTGAAAGATATTTCTCAGGAGTATAATGTGAACTTATTTTTAGGAAACAATTTGAAAGTATTTGTGGCTGATAATATGATGCAAGTTTTGAAGTAAAAACTAACATTTTGGCATTTGCATGTCATAAAATGTACACCTAATAGATAATACTTAATGACTTCACAAATGAAACTGTAGTGACATTGATGTGTTCAGATTTTAAATTATACATATTTATATATACCTATATACACACACACACAGTTACTGGCTACATGTTTACATACAGATTTATAATATGATTCAGTGAGGCAATGTTTTCAAAATATCAATAGAAAATGTTAATAATCATATACAAGTTAATGATGCATCTAAGGTTTAATTTAACAGAGTGTGAAAAGATAAGCTAATTGATACAATTTCATAGTTCATTTTGCCAGTAGCTTTTAAGAACCTGTCATTTAACAAGTTTGTATATAATGTCAATGAGTACATATAATTATCTTTACAGTCTATGAAAATATTCTTCCCACAATTGCTAATATACTATATTTTGGATATAATCTGTGTATATCCCCCAAGGGTTCATGGGCTAAAACTTAATCATCACAGTGTGGTACTGAGAGGGGAAACCTTTTCTGTTAGAATTAAATAATGTCATCATGGTGAGGTCACCATGACTGAATCCTGGTGGCTTTATAAGAAAAAGGAGAAAGACCAGAACAAACACACATTTGTTCCTGTGCAATCAAATACCTCACTTCCTCTCTTGGTAACATTCACTCTCTTACCTGCTTTTCATTAATGCCAGAGTTTTCCAGACAATCTCAAAGGATGAAATAACCAATATGGAAGAAAATAGGATTTGTTGAAGAAAGCTTTTATTTAAATTTTATTTATTTATTAGTGAGAGAGACAGACAGACAGACGGATAGAAAGAGAGAATGGGCATACGAAGGAACTCCAGATACAATCTGGCTTACAAAAAAGAGTCTTGGGAAATTAAACCTGGATCCTTTGGTTTTGTCAGAAAGCACCTTAAGTGCTAACATATCCCCTCCCCTGATTATGTAGTTTCTTGCTCTAGTCCAGGCTAATCTGGGATTCATTATGTAGTCTCAGGGTGGCCTTGAACTCACAGCAATTCTCCTTCATCGGCTGCCTAAGTGTTGAAATTACAGGCATGTGCCACTATGCCCAGTGAAGGAAACTTTTGAGTGTCAGATATTTATAACTTGTGATCTCCACACTCCAGAAGACTGTTGGCTTACTCAGAAATCTTCCTCTAGGAAGATTTCACTTTTCTTTTATTTCTTTACTATCAATTTAAGTGACCATGTTTATCCTCATGGTGGTAGAATCTTGCACACTTCTCAACAGATGCCTCATCTTTATGAAGGAAATGAGGCAACCATGTAAGACATTACATTTCTCTCTTTAGTCTCAATGAAATCTCAACTCTGTGGGGCAGATGTATGCATACATATGTTGTGCATACCTGTGCTGATTAACTGTGGTATTAGTGTGGCTAACTTAAGGCATACCTAGGAACTTGCCACAGTAGTTTTGGGTATGTCTGTGAGGTGTTTCCAAAGGAGATAGTGTGTGATCCTGAGTAGCTTAAGTACGGAAGTCATGTCCTCGATATGGGTGGGCACCATACAATCAGCAGAGGACTGAGAAATAAAAGAAAGAAGATCCAGAAGGCAAAATAGTCTCTCCTCTGAAAGCTGAAATAGATTCTGCTGCCTTGGATATCAGAACTCCAGACTTCTCGACCTTTCCATGCCAGGTCTTGAAACTGAAGCTTTAGAGAGAGATTTATGTCATCAGATCCCCTTGTTCTAAGGCCTTCAGGCCTGGACTGAAGCATATAACTGACACCTTGGGATCTCTGGCTTTCAAGCAGCCTATTTCAGGACTTCTCAGAGGCCATAATCACATGAGCGCATTCTCCCAATAAAGCCCTTCTCATATATCCATATACACACCCCATTCGTTCTGTCTTTCTGTAGAACCCTGACTAATACAGTCTTCATGCTTATGCTGCTGTCAACACAATTTCCTAAGCACCCACCATATGCTGCTCCCTGAATTTTAGAATCCATTATCCCATTTAATCTTCTTCACATGCTTCTTATGCTATCTTAGAAAAGGGGCCTTTCTTTGTAACTGCCTATCTCCCAAAAGGCCTCTCTCCTTCTTTCTTCTACTTTACTATCTCTACAAACCCCACCCCCACCCCCGTGTGTCACCATGCTCAAATCTCCCTGTTCAAAATCCTCAAACCTCTTCTAGGCCACCCGTTTGCTCTAAGTGGCCCTTAGAGCCATTACTTCTCTAAATAGCTAGCCTTTGAAATACTAGCGCATGATCATTATTGACAGTCCCTCCCCTTGCACTTGCTCTGTGTCCTGCAGAAAACCAGAGTCAGTCTGAAATTGTTCCATGAAAGGTGATAACAAGTGTCACTTTTCCTGCTAGAATTTTTCAAGGACCCACTCACAGCTACAGAATTGGTCCAGAGCCCTTACATTCACTGTCTTATGTAGTTCTCCATATCTTCTCCAGCTTTGATTGTGTTAGTACATATTTAACATCTGTTCCCCACCACCCCTCTAACAGAGGCCTGAAAGCTATGTCAGCATCATCCAGGCACATAGTGGGAACTGAAGATTAGCTTAATTAATGAAGGAATAAATAGCCATGCAATGTCTTGGGGAGATCTCTCACCCATTTACTAAATGAGGAAAGTGAGGCTTAGTGTGGCTATACAACTTTCCGCATGTCAGGTATCTAGCACAGGGTAGACCCAGGCCTCAGATCCAAATCTGATCATTTTTCTACTTCCCTGTATTCTTTTCTTTTTTATTGTTTTCATTGCCATCCGTACACAGAATATACAGTCTTAAATTTACTTGCATACCCCAGGCCTTTTGTCTTACTCAGAGTCATACAGACAAATCCTGCTTAAAATCTCCATCTGAAAGTCTTCCTCAAAAAAGGTCAATTCATTGTCTTTCCCACCCAAATTGATTCTCTAACTTGCTCTTGAAAGCACCACCATCTCATCACTTACTCACTTGTCTAAATTTTTCTCCCTCTCTTTTTTCCTCCTCCTCCTCTCTCTCTCTTCCTTCCCCTTACCCCTTCCACCCCCAGTAACAAAAATCTGTCAGTCTTCCCTCAACATATCTCCTATCTATCCCCTTTCCTTTGCATCAGTGATACCAACATAGTTCAGGCTTTTATAGCTCTTATCTGAACCATAAGCAAATGAATTTATCTGCCTTCCTTACTTTGGCCTCACTCTCTATAATTCATTCTTCTCACTGATATCAGAGTCATCTATGTAATGCATTAATATGATGGTATGACTTCCTTTCTTCACATTTTCCATTGGCTTGGCTTCCCAGCTAAGCAGATACTTGAGTCAAAGTTCCTCATATGGGATACAAAGACCTCTCTCTATAGGTTTTATTCTATCCTGGATTTTCATTCACATTGCTTCATGCACACATTTCCTGCTTAGGCATGCTGAATTGACTAGAATTCCTTTCAGAACACCAAGCTGCTCCAGGTCACAGCTGCTTTCAGGCATGCTTCCTTTCTAGAAGGAACATCATTCTTCATGGCAGCCTTCTTCATCACTCCCTATGCATACTGCAAAACCCACTCTGTTTCAGTCTTCTCATTCTTAACTCTCTTCTTCTAAGCTCCTACAGAGTGTTATTGTTTCTATATAGGATAAGTCACACTATGTCTTACTATTTGTTACCTTGGCTGTTTTCCCACATTATCATTTATTTGTCTATTTATGTGCTATATCATAAGTTCCTTTCAAGAGGGACCAAAGTGTTTACATATTTATGTTCAGCACCCAGTGAACTGGATATCATCATTCAATAGCTTTGTTGATGGGGTGAATAATAACAGTTAAAATGTTCCATGCTCTTACACTGGAGCCACTTTTATAAGGAACATGAACAATAAGAAAATCCACTTGGCTAAGGATGGATGTGGGACACAGAGCAAAAGCATGTGGATGGAATGCTTGCCTGTGGGTGCAAATGCTCTAGAGGAGAACATGTTGGAAATATGCATTTTTCAGCATTACACCAATATTTTTAGAACACATTACAGTGAATTGTTTCATATGTTGGCTTGGAGACGAGAAGCTGCCAGGCCATGTGTGAAGTTGCCGCTTCCATTTGCTAAAAACAGAGATAGGACCCATCATGCTCAAGGCAGAGAGGCACAGACGCAGGATGGGGGGAATGCATCTTGTTTCCTGTAAGTTCTGTGGCTTTTAGATTCCGGTGCTATTTGCAAAAGAATGACCTGGTCTGGACCTCCACACATGGGGCTTGTGAGAGGAATGAATCCTGAACTTGACCCTGAAGTGCAGACTCACTTAAGAGACTTCTTAGAGCTCATAGAAAGCTTCCATTTGGGGGAGCTTATAAGTACATTTTTCGTTTTCTTAGGTACTCACTCCAGGTCTGTATTTAAACAAGCCAATTCCAGGGTTACTAGGTATTGGAACGCAATGAGTGGTAGGGTGTTTTACATGGTTAGAGGCAGTCAAGTGTTCCCATTATGTCCTTCAACTCCTTCACTTGCCAGTCTCTGAGCCTGGAGTCGTGGTGAGATGTCTTCTGGTGTATGGTTGACTCTCATCCATATTCTATCCTCCCCAAGCTAGCTGCTGAGCCCAGGAAGACTGAAGCCCAGGAGACTGATGGGCCTTCACTGTGCACTCACTGACCTAGGCAAGAGGGTAGACCACCAGCTGATTACAGGATAAAGTTGAGCAAGGTATAGATGAGCAATGCTGGTGAGGGCCTGACCATCCAGAAATGTAAGATCATGATGGAAGCGATGACATCAATCTCTCTCTCTCTCTCCTTGTGTGTGTGTGTGTGTGTGTGTGTGTGTGTGTGTGTGTGTGTGTTAAAGCCAGAAGTAGGTGTCTACCTCAGTTTTTGAGACAGGAGCTTGCATTGAACCTAGAGCTTATCAATTTGGCTAGACTAGCTTTCCAGCAAACTCTAGTAATCCTGTTGTCTCTGCCTCCCCAGTGTGGGGAATATAGGTCTGTGCCACCAGGCTTTTATGTGAGCACTGGGGTTCTGAGCTCAGTTCCTCATGCTTGCATTGCAAGCTCTTTACCTACTGTGCCACTTTCCTGGCCCACAGATCTCTTTTATGCAGAGTGAGAGTTCTCAGAAAATGTGCAAGAATCGGGTCACTGAGGCTCTCTTTATTCAGTGCCAAGTGGCCTTAAACATGGAAGACTCATTGACATTGCCAAGCAGGAGTATATCTCCTGACCATATTCAACTGACTTGTCACTTCCAGCCTCCCCAGAAGTGAGCACATTTTCACTTCCTGGTAACAATATCAGAATTGTGAAAGGTGGTCCATTTGATCACTTGATTCAGCTGTAATTTCTCTCTCTCTTGATCTCCCATGTGTGCAGGCTGCCTGGGTTGGCACCTGACAAAGATCCTTCTGCTTCAGTTTTTGTTTTTCATGAGTTTTTCTATCTGGACTTTCAATTGGGTTGCAGCTGACATTTTGAGGTTAAGACCATTCCCCTTGTTCAATCAGGACTTCCAGAGGCAGGCCAGAATCATCACTCTGAAGCTCAGCATCTCAAAACTTTAACATGGTCAAAGATGTCCTAGGAAAGCACAGCAGCATCACAATCTGGCTATGCTCCTAATGATGCAGTTACCTGGTCAGCATCACCAGGTCTGTTGGTCATATCTGGTCCTCATCAGTTATTAGATCAAGTCCAGATGTTAGGCAGGTATTCAAGGTCTATAAAGTCTGCCTATGTCCTCGGCCATTGAAGCATCACTTTTTATCACTCATGCTATGAGTACATTCCTTCCTCCTTACCAAGTGTCTTTCCCTGTCCTGTGAGATGAGACTTCATCCTACATTCATTCAAACCTTTCCTTCTTTACAGCATCCCCAAATCACTTCAGTTCACACAAGTTCTCACCCTCCTCTGCAGAAACCCTGCCTGACAATTTGGAAACAGACTCCACTTGTCATGTGCTCTAGCTGGCTCATGTATATCTGCCTTGCTCCTATACTTCATTACCAGTTCCTTAATGGTCGGGAAAGGGCCAAATGCTTGCTACATTTCTAGGGCCTGTATTGGTGCTGGCATGTGAGAGATGCTTAATAAAAAAACTTGTTGAGTTAAATCCAGTAGAACAACTTGGATCATTAATGATACTAGTAATGATCTCCAGTGGGGATTCCCTCAGAGAGGCATGCACACTAGCATCGAAGTGATTCATTCTGTTTCCACATAGATGGAGCCACACATGCAACCCTTTCTTTGACATAGCCAAGTGCACTGATTTTAAACCAGTTCACACTAGGATGTGTAAATCAATCTATTGTTTGTCTCAAAATTTACTTAGGTTGCTTGATATCTTAATTCATATGCACAACATTCAGCAAAGCTGGTACTTTCTAAAAATAGTGATGTATCTTTCCAGATTTGTAATCAATTTTCACCACTGCAAAGTTGATTTTATAAAATTTTAAATAAACCAGACCTCGCCCTGTCTTTCCTTGTGGTTCCCAACTAGTTGGGTGAATTGCATGCTGCTGCCTCAGTTCTTCCTACCACCCACTTTTCAATCATTCCAATCCTTTCAAATTCTGACTTTTCTGCAAATGACCACCGAACAGATGTTTCCCAAGTTTATTGTTCTCCTGAGAACCATTCCCACTTCTACCATGAGAAGATCTCTTTCTCAAATAAAAGGAAATAAACAAAGTCCACAATTTTATATTTCAAAATTCTATTTGCAAGTCTGTTTGAAATTTATAATTCATTTTCCATAGAAACCACATTATAAATAGCAATTTAGCTTGTTCCTTGGCAGCAAAACGAAGTTTTTGCTAATCCATCTGCAATGAAAAGTAGCAGAAAAGCAATATGGGAACAATATAAGTAATTAAATGACATACAAAAAAATGACTGCAAAAGAAAAGTGACTCCTGGTCTTTGACACTTACTGTTAGGCACTTTCCTGAGAAAAGGATGGGGAGATGGAGATGACAGAAATCCTGAGGATTCTGCCACCTTGCTCTAAAACCCTGCAGATTTGAAACCTACCTTTTTACTTCATTATTTCTGGTTGTTTAGTCATCTTACCTCCTCCATCTACCAATTTTTTTTTCTATTTCCTCAGGCATTATTTTCTCACCTGGATTATGACACCAGTTTCCCAAATGGCTGCTCTGAGTTCATTCTACTCCTTAATAGCCAATTTAAATCGTGCCTTCATAGTAAACTTTCAAATGTCATTTTACTATACTGTTGCTGTTCAACAGCATACCAATGCCCTACTAAAGCAGTAAGGCAGGATCAGGGTGTGGTTCAGTGGTTTGATCACCAATAATGTAAATACACATACAAAAATGAGAAAGGCATACATTTAGCCAATGTACTATGGAAATGTGCCCTCTTATCTTAGAGAAGAGCCCCACATCTTAAAGGGCTTACCCAGTGTCCAGAAAAGTCACTGGCTTTCATTCAAAGTGGTCCAGACAACATAAATAAATAACTTTTAAGGATTCTTGGTCAGGACAGAGTATGGGCAATCATTTCCTTCTGCTATTCTGAAATCATTGCAATCAGAGGCCATCTTGTTTGAAGATAAAACACAAAAAAAGGGAGCCCATTGGAGGAGTGAAGGCCTTCACTGGAGTACCCAATGAGCTGTACTGCTCACAGCTGGAAAATGATGCCCCAATTTGGTAAATGTAGTCCTATTAGAGAGGATCAAGGATGGTGAAGAACTCTCCACCAACAATGGGAGGATGGAAGGTGGGATGGTCACCCCCTGGCTTTTGTTTATCTTGCTGCCAAAGATCCCTCTGAGAATAATGAGGAGCCCCATTAGTGAAAGTGTACAGAGTCATGACACAATGGAGTACAAAGCCCTTGGCCGGGACAAAGCAGCTTTTGTGAGACCCTGGCAGGTCTTCCTTTGTGAACAGAGAACACTAGTGCTAAAGTTTTAAGGGTGCTGTGAGGACTGAGCATATCTGAACGCACCCATGAAGGTGATTTTAGATCTATAATTTTAAGACAGAAAGATACAAGAATGCTTTGGATCAGCCTCTGGGTCCTAACCAAACTCTAGCAAATGTTTTCCCTTGGATGAATGCCTGCTTCCTCAACTTTGGGCTGGAATTCAAGTAGGATCTTGTTTTGTGTTCTACCCTTCATTCTGTCTTGTAAAAGAGGAGATATCGAGGGATAATGGAATTACTGGTTTACAACTTGATCCAAAAATGTTCAGGAATTAAGATGATTGAAAAATTCAAATAAGAGACACAGTTCTGACAGATTAAAGTAAGGAAGAAAAGCTCAACACACAAACAAATAACTGTACTGGTCCTGGCAACTGATAGGAGGAGCTGGGAACTGAATGATAGCCTGTTGTCATGGCAACTTGAGCATCCTAATCCAGTCCTCTGGGAAAGGAGAGATTACAATGATTGTAGAGAGCTTTGCCCGTCCCTGAAACCTGAACCAAGACAGCCCCAGCCCTAAGCGGTCTGTGGTCCCTAAATTAGGCTTCTCTTCCCCAATTCCAGGCAAAGTGAAAGAAGTGGTGGAAGGTGTTTATTTGTCTCCATTTTTTATGTAGTACTCACAGAAATATGTATGTTAGAATTTAAGATTAGTATAAAATGATACATTTTCAAAGACTTTTTTTCATATACTCTTTTATAAAACAGCTGGCATAGGCATAATAGATAGTATTATTCACATTTTATAGACTATGGTGCCTAGTTTGGATGTCACAGCCACTTCATTCAAATCCACTGAACTGATTTTTTTGTTGTTGTTTTTCTTGTTCCTGTTTTTGCATAATGTGGAAATGTGACTTTCTCTGACTTTATGAGACTGTTAACAGAGCCTTAAGTGCTCCACAGAGCTGTCACTATGCAAACTGTTGGCAGTGTTCTTCCAATGAGAATGGAGCTGCTTTCATATTTTCTTCTTAGAAAAGGCAGCACCATATAGTTCCTGGCAACTAGGTGATGCTTGGTGAAGGATGTCCCCTCCCTGTCTGGTTCTCTGGCTTGGGCTGTATGGAAAAGCTGGAGATACTTGGAAACAAAGGCAGTCCTTGCATTGTGTGCTTCTGAGTCTCCCCTTATTAGCAGGCTCATCCCACTTGCTGTGCTGAGAGCTCACCTCTTGAGAGCAGAGGATTATCAGCTTCAGGGGAGGACTTGTTGCCTCCAGAACTCTCCAGGCAGTTGAGCCAGTGCTTGAGGAAGGTGTTCAACAGCTGCTACTAACACTGGGCTTCTGCGTCCTACTCCGGTGAAGGCCTCCACTCCTCCCACGGGCTCCCACTTTTTATTGTGTTGTATCTTCAAACAAGATGGCTGCTGATTGCAATGATCTCAGAATAGCAGAAAGTAATTAAAAATTCATTTAAAAATCTATTCCATAGTTGAACATCCATCTGCATAAAGAACACTGCTGGGGTAAATAAGCTTGCATTATCTTGAGCATGGCATGGAGCAGGAGCTCAGGCAGTCCGCAATTCCTGGTGGAGGAACAGGCATGGCAATAAGCTGGATTGCAGCTGGCCTTTGCACCCAGTTTTGTGGGGTTTTGCTTGAATATGCAAGTGATCGTTACAGAAACCAGCATTTTTATTCAGAGAATCTTACCGCAGCCAGAGGACTTGTGGGTTCATGGAGTTCTTTGGGAATCTGTAGTTCATGTATTCAAATCCCGTACAGTTCTTTTTAGGATTTACTGATAAAATGTAATGATGGATTGACGTTTTTTAAAGATATTCTTTTCCAGACATGGTCTCATGGAGCATACCCTAGCCTCAAACTTGCTATATAGTCAAGAATTACCTTGAATTTCTGATCCTCCTGTCCCCACCTTTTTAGATTTTTTTTTTTTTTTTGAGGTAGGGTCTCACTCTAGCCCAGGCTGACCTGGAATTCACTCTGTAGTCTCAGGGTGGCCTTGAACTCACAGCGATCCTCCTACCTCTGCCTCCCAAGTGCTGGGATTAAAGGCGTGCACCACCACGCCCAGCACCCACCTTTTTAAGTACAGGATTACAGGCATGTATTATCACGTCCTGCTAGTATTTTCTCCCACAGCTTTCATTGCAGTCAGAAGAACCTTTCAAAGCCAGGTATAATAGCACATACCTGTAATCCCAGCACTTCAGAGGATCAGGAATTCAAAACTATTCTCAGTTACATAAAGAGTTTGAGGTCAGCCTGAGCTACATGACTCTGTCTCAAAAAATAATCTTTCTGAATTGGTTACTTAAGTTAAAGCAGCCTGTGAGGCCCAGACTGACCTGCTGAGGTAGTAACAGAGGATGCTAGCTCCTCTGGCTCCCACTTTTTCTGGGCCTTTACTAGTCTCAGATCTGCCTATGCCCAGCCATCACTGCCATCAACTCCACTGCTGTTTCTGTTTCAAATATCACCATATTGTTAACAACTGGAAGCAAATTCCATTGTCAAATGGGCATCTATTTTCTATAAGAAAGACATCCAAAAATAATTTTTTGGAAGAAATATTTCTTATCTATAGAGCAAAAGAAAAGAGATACTGAAAGCACATGCTGTAAAGAAGTTAACCTTCATTAAGTGATCTATATGATTACTCAAAAGCTTTTTTGCAGGTCCAAACATCACTTTATAATAATTTTGAAGGCTGTCTAGGTGGCAATAAGAATCCAGTGATGAATATAATAAAATAGGTTCATTTAGCAATCAAATTACATTATTATCATTACTACATTACCCATTTGATTCTAAAATTTATGTTCATTTTCAGAACCAACAATCCATTTTCTCATTACATTCAAAAGCAGTGTACATTTTTTATGTTTAAAGTAACTTGTCATACTCCTCAGAAACAAATACTAAATCAATTTACTTTCTCTCTCTTCCCCCAACACTGAAAGCAAATGTCAAGTGTTATAAAGCTCCTAAATGATGTCAATAATTTTATTAAAAATTGAGATTTAATATCTTGTCTCATATTCTTGATAGAGGCATAAAAATAGGCAGGGCTATAAAACTAATAACCATTTTTTTTTCATGGCAAATATTTCTGTTCACCTGGGGCAGAGTAAACCAAGGCCTTGATGGCATCATTAAACAAGATTATGAACAATTTTGATAAAAGCCACAGATACTGACATTTCCCAGCCTAAAATGGAGTATCACCAGAGCCAGTGACCATGCAGATACCTGCACCCTGATGAATTCAGAAGCTAGTGCCGGGGAAGCTGTCTTCAGAGGGTCCCCAGGTCTCTGTCTGAATCCAGATGAGCTTGAATTGTCAGACGATTACACTTCATGCTGTGATTTCAGTGGTAGAGGCAGGGTGATGGGGATACGCATGCTTCCAAACACACCAGCACAGAACCATTCCTCCTTCCATAGGAGGCACAGGTAGAAAAGTTTCTTCACACACCTAGAAAATACTAAAAGCTCACCTCTGCCCAACTGTACATCCATAAACAAGACAATGGCTAGAGAGATTATGTGTCAGAGATGAGTGGGCTACAGTAGCAATATTCTCATGTCTCACTGTTATCAATGTTGAAGTTGTCTTTACTCATAGAGTTAAGGATATTTTCAAGATCTTAAGACAAAAATAAGGTTGAAGATTCTGAGTTTTCTTGTAGTTGTTAAAGAAATAACTATGATTGGTGTTTGGATATTATGTTAAAATTCAGCATGATTCCCATTTTGTATCATATTTTTGTCTTGTTTGGCTTTTATATTTAGAACATTATGATTGAATCCAGCTCAGGTTCATATATAAAGAACAATATAACATTTTGTAACAAAGGTCTGTTTTGTGGGTTCTTTGTTCATATCATTGTATGTTTACATTTGAAGATGGGGCAGCTGTTATTTATCCCTGGTGCTAGCAAAATTACAGGAGTTAATGAATGGTGTCAGTCTTTTCTAGACAGAATTGTGTGGCTTGAATTAGAGTATTCATATTCTGAAATTAAACTAAGAGGAGGTATCTATCTTTCTTAGTTATGAGTTAGACAGTGAATCACTGCAAGGTCAATCCAATGTCACAAACCAATTAAGATGACTGACATAATGTAATAAGTTCTTGATCATGTAGATTGGCTGGAGGACTCTTCACACCAGTGACAATTGCCAAGGACTCAGGAATCCTACAATGTCTATGATCATTAGCATCTGTCAACACCTCCACTGTTTCAGGTACTTTACCTATATGACTTGTGATTCAGTTTTGTCCTTGCTACTCTTTGACAGAGGTATTCCCATTTTGTGAAGAAGAAACATAGCTTTAAAAGTCTAAGGAATTTATTAAGGGACTATACAGGACATGTTCTGCTGACCTGGAAAATACAAATGCTAAACTGAGCTTTATAATTAACATTCAACACAACATTGCCTTGGGTAATAAGTGGGGTCAGCTCTTTCTGTCTTAGGTTGTGGAATTACTATGAATTAAAGGCTTTTAAGCAGAAACTGTAATGTGTGAGTGCTCGTTTCATTTTTTAAGTATGTAAATCTTTTTCTAATTACAATAAAATTTCTCTTATTCTACATGGTCACAGAATGGGCTATTCTGACTAATAAAACATTCAAGCTAATAAGGCATTAGGAGCTGACTACCAATCTTAAAGAAACAGAACAATATCATATGTACTTTTTAGAAACTAAGTACACATGGATTTTTCCTTGGTGATCACAGAAACACATAGTGGGACTGACAGTGGCACAAGGCCAACACCACGAAGACCAGATGTGATGCCGTAAGAAGACAGCATGATAGGTGACAGAGTCTGCGACCTGAAGAGCTAGGAGATGCTGCAGAGATTCTCTGCCTAAGTGTTTCATTTAGAGAAAGGGACCTGGCAATCCAGACCACTTGAAGGCTAAATGATTGACCGAAAGTCACACATGGCTTCAGTGGCAGCCTCCTAGTGATCAGAGCACACGTGACTGTTCTGCTATGCTAAGGGGACTCATCAATCATTTTGACCCTACTCATCACGATTAGAACTGAAATATGAGCTACTCTTGCCTTATCAATTTGCTAATTTTCAACTATGAGGGGTCTCTACTTGTTTATGTTTGCTATTATGGTATTCTTGGGTCTTCATGTTTTAGCCATCTCTTCACTAAGGCACATGTCTTGCTGCAAACGTGACATAATGAGGGAGGGACAGGTCACTTCTCTAACAGTTTCTGATGTTTCTCCTTTGCTCAATGCCATATGTATTAGGACTACAATGTGGTTAGGATCATCAAATTTCAGCCTTGCAATTTCACTTGCCAGCTTTAACCAGGGGATGATTAATCAATTATTTACTTAGCTGGCACAATTTTCCTGTAACTTAAATCATATTTAATTTCTATCTATTATAATCCATTATCAGCTCTGAGCCAAAAGCTTAATGCACTGTTTACTTGTGAAATGGTTTCACACTTACAACATCAAGTACTAAGTGTGCCACGCACATTTGTTGATGACGGACTGCCCTGTTAAAATGTGGTTCATGTGCACACGTTAGAGACTTCTATATTTTACAACCTGTACATATCCGGCACCATTTACTACCTAGTGAAAAACCACCGGAACAATCTAGATCAATAGACTATTTAATCTAAAAAGTCATCGTTCATGTAAAATGGGGTATTTTATTTCCAAAATTCAACCAGATCTTTTATTCTTATCTACTTCATAAAAATGTCTAAAACCTAAAACTGTTTGAGATATAAAGTCAAATGTAATGCTTGAGACTGAATTGATTCCTAGTTTGGGGACTATGTGTAATACCTTTTTGAGAGATAATTGCACATGATACCAGTGAATGTGAATGTTCTTATGCATGAAAATGGTATTGTAGTTTTCAGGAGAATGACCTTATTTTAGGGATAACATCCTTCTTTTTAACATGCAATACTGAAATCATTTGGAACTTAAGTCCAATAATGTCTGCAGCACTTTAAGTAGTTCGCAGGAAATACAAAGAGGAAGCCAATTATACCAAAAGAGTAAATTGGATATTACTGGAACATAAATAGATATAGTCATTGTACTATTCTTCAATTTTAACTTGTTATAATATTTAAAATAAAAAAAACGAGAAATGAGTAAAATAACACTTCCGGAAAACAGTTCACAGTTGCTCAGTGCTCCACCCCCATCCTTTTAACAGAAAGCTGGTGTTTCTGGCAGGTGGTGAGAGTGTAGCAGCCAGCCAGGTAAACAGCTGTTACCTAAAATGTATACAAACAGCCAAGGTAATCAGTGGAAGTGGACGGAAGTTGAGGTAGTAGGAATTGAAGTTGAGGGTAGTCGAGATACCATGACAGCACACCTAGGTGCCTTACGTGTGCTGTGTCTCCTGGCTCTGGCAGCTTCTCTTCCTGGTGGCTACAGCAGCCCCAAACTGCGGATACCTTGGCATATGTCCCTTAGGCGGTGTGGAAAGGAAGAGTGCAAGGAACCGCATGCACATGTGCAAATGCCCCACTTTTTAAAAGGAGGTAAACAGTGACATGCCTAGAGAACGCAGTGATTTAAAACACATGTTGTCAGGTGTGTCTGTCTTCACAGCATTTAGAAGGTAGAAAGACTGAATTTCGGCCCAGTGTGGGCTAGATAGCAAGTATGAGACCAGTCTGGTCTACATATAGAGAACTTGTTTTAATAAAACAATAGGTCAGTGATATAGTGCTTAGAGTATACATGGCCCCGGATCGATCACAAGCCCTACAAATAAGTAAGAAGGCAGTAAACAAACAAATGAATGTAGCTTTGCTTGTTCTAAGGCCTCCTTATTCACTACAGGGATTTATGTGAGATATATATCCAAATGTATTCTTTTAATGATATCCAGCAATGTTGAAAAGCCAGCTTGCTTCTTGCTTACAGCAAGACCAAACTTTATCCTTCTGTGCCTCAGTTTCCTACTGTATAATCTAGGAATAAAACATCCTCTTTACAAGTTTCCATGAAAAACGGATATGATAGCAGGTCTAAGCTGCACAATACTGAGCCTACCACTGACAGGGCCCCAGTAGATGGTAGTCATTACCATCATGTAGGTAACTAGAATCAATGTATTTGACTACATGTCTGGCAATTTTTAAGCCAAGATGAAAAAAATCAGGGGCAAGTTGTCAACATACTTAAGTACACCAACTCGTGTCGAGTATAACAACTCTAACTAGGGGCTGGGGTAAAACCCTGAGTGTGGATCCCCAGCACCCACATAAAAGCTGAGCATTGCAGTGTGTACTTGTAATTATTGCTCTGGGGAAGGAAGATGCCTGAGCCTTAATGGCCAGCCAGTAGCCAAGAGGGCTCCAGGTTAAGAGACATTCCTTGTTTGAAGAATAAGGGTGTGAGCCCACTCTTCTTCTCTAAAGAGCAGTGGGAGTTTCTCTCTGAAGTCTGGGTTTCCTGACCATGGGACTCTGACTTGGTTTCCAGTACCAGCTATGAGTTCTCTCCCACTGAGTGGGCCTCATGTCCGATCAGAGATAGTTGGCTACCTGTAGAGGCTGCATGCCATTAGTGCATGTATGTACTTGTCTGGATGGTTAATTCCCTGTCTGCAGGGGCCCCTGATTATTCATGCTGTTGGTGACTGCTGCCCTCCTGCAGCTCCAATAGGGCTCTTCAGCACTATGAGGGCTGGCTGGAAGGGAGTGAGTTTCCCTTTTGGTTCTAGCACGGTATACCTATGACCACAGCCTGTGGTATCTTTGGCAATAGTGTCTTACTTTTTATCTCTGGCAGGTAAACAAGTGTTTTGGCAATGGCCTATATTGTTTTGGGCACTGCATGGGTCTCTCTGTCCAATAGCTCACTGTGGGATATAACCCACATAGTCCAGAGTTCCTAGTTTTAAGGTTATGCTTTTTCTGCTTTCTGTCCAAACTGGTTCTCCTCCCACTTTATTGGTGGTTATATCTTATAAAATGCTACTCAGAATGAGGGTTTCCATGAAACTGATTCACGTTGTCTTAACTTTTGTATAATGCCATCCCTCTCCCCTCAGAACTCCAAACCCCTCCTACCCCTAACAATCACTTTCTCACTCAACACATTAGGCAGCCCTTCCTCTCCCCCCACCCTAATTCTTCTCTCTCTTGGTCTTACTCTAGTTTTATATCATGTTCCTGCTGCTAACTACCATTTTCACTCATCTTCAATGATCCCAGTTAGAGACCTCATATCAGAGACTAGATGTGGCATTTGTCTTTCTGTGTCTGGTTACCTTCTTTAACCCAAGCTGCTCACACTTGGTTGGAGAATCTGCTTTATTTTGGAGATGGCATATAAAAATGAGAAGAAGAACCTAGATCTATCAGTTAGACAAGAAAATAGTTGATGGCTCACCATGAGACTTGCCACCTCTACCACAATGACCAGGGCCCAGGAGAAAGTGCAGAGGAAGAGATATTATGAATACTGCTCTTACTGATAGTCTGACAACCAGCTCCAGAGTTATGGTGACAGACACAATGATTAGTTAAAACCTATCAAACCAGAAATCCAGAGGATATAAAGAACTCGAAACTAAATCGCCTGTCATGGCTCAGGGAACATTACAGAAGAGGGGGTGAAAGATTTTAAGACCCACAGAGTGGGTGAGAATACTCTGGACTATGGTCCCCTGGCTACCCTATAAGGACTTAAGTGAATACCATAACCCCACTGAGGAGAGCTCCCAGTATAACAGGGGCTAGAACAGGCAGATAAAGAAGTACAATCTGCTATAATATGTATGATATAACATTTAATACTGTAGAGATGACTTAGTGGTTAAGATGCTTGCTGGCAAAGTCTAAGGACCCATGTTTGATTCCCCAGTACCCACATAAGCCAGATGGCCAAGGTACAGTGTAAGACTGGAGTTCATTTGCAGTGGCTGGAGGTCCTGGCATGCCCATATTCTCTCTCTCTCTCTGTCCCTTCATCCCTCTCTCCTACCATCTCCTCTTCCCTCTCTGCCCCTCCCTCCCTGTTTCTTTCTCTCTCAAATAAATAAATAGATAAAATAGTAAAATGCGGGGGTGGGGGGGCTGGAGAGATGGCTTAGCCATTAAGGTGCTTGTCTACAAAGCCAAAGGACCTCAGTTTGATTCCCCAGGACCCACATAAGCCAGATGTACAAGGTGGCACATGTGTCTGGAGTTCGTTTGTAGTGGCTGGAGGCCCTGGTGCACCCATTCTTCCTCTCTCTCTGACTCTCAAATAAATAAACAAATAAATAATAAAATAGTAAAAAAAAAAAATAAGTGGAGAGTGATTAAGGAAGACACTCCATAGTGACCTCTGGCTTCTATAAATACACATGCCCCCACTAACACACACAGGAACATGCATACACCACACTGTACATACATACATACATACGTACATACATACATACATACACACAGAAACCTGCATATGAACAGCATTAATGAAAGACCTTGCATCAACCTAGAGAGGTTTCTCTAGTGCTCCAAAAATTCATTTTCTGTTTGTTTTATTTTATTTTTTGGAGGTAAGCTATCACTAAGTAGCTTAGGCTGTTCAGGAACTCACAATCCTGCCTCAGCCTCCTAGGTGCTGGAGTCCAGGCTTACATCTCCATACACAGCCCAAGAATTCAGCTTATTCCTTTCTTTAATTCCACGTCATATGTTTACCATGAGAATCAAATGAAATGCTGGAATAAGCAATTATAGGCAAGCTATCAAAACAGAGATGAGAAAAAAATGAGAAAATTATTTATTAGAGATTACTAAAAAGGGTGAATACATTCCCAAGAAGTATTTGAAATGATTACTTTGGGTAAAAGGCATAATCTTGGCATTCTTTCAAAAAAGGCAGTTAGGGTCCACAGATACCTTAACAGCAATGACTGACAATGACATTTTTACCTGGCCTACAACAGAGCAGATTGTCTACCATGTGAGGCATGCTGGGCATTGGGGAGTCCCCAACAGCTGAAGACACAAGGCCCTTCTCTTATCTGTTTATTCTCTCCCACTGCATTACCACACACAGCCGTTTTGTTGAACCCTGTTAAGTAGATTCATGGATTACATTATCTAGTTTTAACTAAACCAATCTTTCCAAAATGAACAGCTGGCTTAAAAAGAAAGGATTTTCACAAAGAAATGGTGGATTCAAGATGATACTAATAATGAAAGCACACACAAGCAACAAGACAATGGCTGAGCAGACCGTTCTGCTGTTCCTAGTATCAGCATTATGCCAGCTCAAAGAGATAAAAATAACTAACAATGAGAGTAAACATTAAATCATCAGAATAATTTGAAATACAAATTGAAGTCCCTATTTGAGCCTTGTCATGAGAACGTACTGTGATTTGAGATACTAGCTAATGGTATATGCACACAGTTTATGAAACACTAAACACACTGCTATGTGATAGAATGCTTGCAAGTGGTTTGCACATGAAACAATCAATCAAAACTGTTTAGAGAAAATAATCTCAACTCATAAAGTTCAAAGTAAGCTGGAATATGGGTCAATTTTAGCCATCATGAAACATAAAAGGGATTAATGCACAAAGAAAGTCCTATATTCATACTCAGAAAAAAAAAATCTATTATATAAGCACAGGATGTGGGAGGTTTGGCTCCACAGCAGCTCATGTGGTAGAAACCCAGGGTTTGTCGTGGATGCAGTTGTTTGGAAGGTAGTAGCCTGCCATGTCCCACAAAAGACCCAACTGCATTTCAGGGGAACTCTAGTGTGGAAACCCAGGGTGGGGTTGTACCATACTGCTGGATATCAGGTAGGAGACTTTGCCTTTACCAGAAACAACCCTGAATGAGCCCAGCCAGAGCAGGGTGTTCAAAGATGGTCTTCCATGCAGAGGCTTCCCACCCAAGAAGAATTGACTACCAAACTTATAAGGATATCTTGACTCTGAGTTTCAGGAATCCATGAAGACACAGTCAGGGGCTGTGGCTATGAGCGAGGATGGAAGATAAGCAATTTAGCTAGCTGTGCGTGCAAGTATTCCACTCAAAAGTGACACCGTGATGTCTATGTCCGGGTTACACTGCAACCCAATACCCAAGACAGGGCCAGACAGCTAGATAGTATTCTAGCCATTTGTGTTTCTGCTGGTAAATTACCTATTACTCAACAAATTCATGAAGAGAATGCATGGGTTTGACTTCAGAGACATCCCAACTTGAAGAAGTTTCTGTTTTATATCTGCATACAATGCTTCTCTTGACATATTAAGACACCATGAACAATGAATTGAGTCTCTTTATGAGTTTTTAATCTAGTATTCTTGTTTCTATTCATATTCTCAGTTTATATCAACTTAATATTTTCCAAACAGTTTGAGTGTTTTCTTTTGCTCAACTTGTTTTATTTTTTAAAAGTTTGTTTTTTTAACTTATTGAGAGGGAAAGAAAGAAGCAGAGAGAAAGAGAGAGAGACAGAGAGAGAGAGAGAGGCAGATAGAGAGAGAATGGGTGTGCCAGGGCCTCCAGCCACTGAAAATGAACTCCAGATGCGTGCGCCCCCTTGTGCATCTGGCTTATGTGGGTCCTGGGGAATCAAACCAAGGCTCTTTGCTTTGCAGGCAAGTGCCTTAACTGCTAAACCATCTCTACAGTCCCCAACTTATTTTAGTTTTTATTTTTTTGTTTTTGCTGAAATGTATGGGGATTTATATGTACACGTGTGTATGGGTGATGGTGTGTGTGCGCACGTGTGCGTGTGTGTGTGCGTAGGCTAGAGAACAACCTCAGGTATTGCTCCTCAAGTGTCCCCTATTTTTTGGTGTGTATATTTGTGTGAGTGGTGTATGCACACATGTGGCATAAGTGCAGAGGTCAGAGAAGGACATCAAATGTCCTCAGTGGTCCTCTGCTCTTCCTGTCTTTGCCCCCTCAGAGCTGCAGCTATAAGCCACACACAGGTTTTTATATATATGCTAAGGATCAGCCTCAAGTCTTCATGCCTTGTACAACAAGTGCTTTTTCCACTGAGACATCCTCATCTACCTGTTTTCGAGACAGAGTCTTTCACTGCCTGGAATTCACCAGGTAAGCATGGCTAGCTGGCCAGCAAGCCCCAGGGGTCCACTGGCCTCTTCCTCCCCACTATAAGTGCATGCTGCCACACTGGGCATTGTTCACATGGCCTTTGGGGATAAAACTCAGGACCTCATGTTTTTAAGGCCTGCACATTACTGTATGAGAAATATGTCCAGCCTTGCACAGATATCTTTAAGGTCAATTCTGTTAAGAATTTGTTAGTAATAGAACTTTTAACATCTGTGTACCTGAAAGATTACATATATAAAAATATAAGTGTAGCATGCTAAGGTTAAGGAGGGAAAATAATTAAGGATAGTAAAGATATATGTGCATGAAGCAATGACAGACCTGGACATATATCAAATTAATAACAGCACAGGGTCAACATTTGGTGTTTCCTGTACTTTTACAGGTTAAAAGAATAATTCCTTAAATCATTTCAGCTTGTTATTAGAAGTTTGATTTTTTTGTTATTTTATTTATTTATTTATTTATTTGAGAATGACAGAGAAAAAGAGGCAGAGAGAAAGAGAGAGAAAATGGGTGCACCAGGGCATCCAGCTACTGCAAACAAACTCCAGATGCGTGCACCCCCTTATGTATCTGGCTAACGTGGGTCCTTGGAAATCAAGCCTCGAACCAGGGTCCTTAGGCTTCACAGGCAAGTGCTTAACTGCTAAGCCACCTCTCCAGCCTGAAATTTGATTATTTTTAAAAGGATTTCAAGTGGAAACAAATGGAGGAAAGCACTGCTCATATGATAAATAAATTAAAAAAAAAACAAAAACCAAACAAACAAAAAAAAAACAAACAAAAAAACCAGAAGCCCAGGAGATGGTTCAGCAACTAGGAGTGCTTGCCATGCAAGCATGAGGACCTGAGTTCAATTCCCCACCCCAACATAGAAAGCGAACATATCCACACATGTTTGCACCCACAGTCCTGAGGTGGGGGCAGAGACAGGAGAATCACTAGGGCTCACCAGTCAGCTACTCTGACTGACAGGAGCAGCTCCAGTTCTACAGGAAGGAAACAAAGGAGATAAGTAACAGAAGAGGGCAACTGACATCGACATTGATGTCTGCATGTGCATCTGTAGACATGTGATTCTCCTATATACAACACACACACCACACACACACCCGATTTTAAAAAATACACACAAGCCAGATAGGTCAGTTATCTTATCAAGAAATGTGAGACAGAATTCATGCTGTCACCAAACTTTAAATGACTTTATTCATCTCTTCTATAATAATAATAATAATAATAATAATAATGATAATGATAATAATAATAATAATAATAATAATAATAGATCTGACTTCTTCTTGGCCATAAATCATTAGTGAATATTTCTTGTAGAACATTACTTTCGAAGTGACATTGCAACTGTTGATTTTTTTTTTTGCTTATGTGTGTGTAGAATATGTGTGTGTTTGATATAAAGTGTGGGTGTATGCACAGGAGTGTGAAGATATGTGTACCCAATGTACATCCATGTGGAGGCCAGATGAGAATATCAGGCATCCTTCTCTTATCACTCATCTGTGTATTTCCTTGAGACAGGATCTCCCTGTCACCCTGGAACTACCATTGGTCACTGAGTCCTGGCAATTTTTTGGTCACTGCTTCCTCTTAGACTGGGGTTACAGACTGGAGTGACCATGTCCAACTTATGTAGGTTCTTGTGAGTCAAACTTGATAGGCTCTGGCCTGAGAGGCCCTCGTGCTTAAGCAATTGCTTTCAACCATTTCCCCAGCCAAGCAACTGTGGTTTTTTTGAGAAGATAAGAGCTACCCAAGCAAGTCTCCAAGATGGCAGTCTGGTCCTCTTTCAATGATAGCCTTGGAAAAACAGTGGCCCGCACTATTATTGAGAGAGTTAGGCTAAGCCTTACTGGATGGTGCCCCAAGTGGTGAAGAGTTGTCAAAGACAGGCATATTCTATTTGCCTGGATGTTTCAGTAAATCTCATCAGTTTATTAAAGAGACAGAGGTTGCGTGGTCATCTGTGGTGGGTGGGGCAGAGGATTCCTACATTGGAAGAACAAGGACGATGACCTCTGAAGGTTATACCTGACACCAAAGTTCTATAGTGGTGACACATGCTGAACATATGGGCTGGCTGGAGAATTAAATTCCACAAAGATTTCCAGAGCATCTGAAAAATAAATTGCTCCTTCAAGACTTAATCTAAGGAGCAGGAAAGCAGGTCATTAAAAAATAATCTCTGTGCCTTCACAAAGACTAAAATAAATAAGCACATGCCAATATAACTATTCTTTACACAATAAAGCTGAGCAATAATATTAGAAAAGAGCCTAGATAATGCCTTAAGACTCAAGGTGGAGTGGAAGGCATGTATTGAAAGAAAGACGCACAATAGAATACAAAACAGAACAAACAAACAAACAAATAAACAAAATGAGATCATGTCTGTCAGTGCCTGCAAAGAACGACAGGGCTGTCATTCTTGCTGTTTGCTATTCCAGGATGTTGAGCTTCTGGAAGACACAGGCAACCCTGTGGCTCTCAGGCCTGAGATGACAGAAGCCCATGAGTCCTGCTTCATGACAGATGCTGGACTGAGATAACGAAAAGAATAGGAAATGCAGAGAACAGCAGCTGGGCTAGACAAATTCAACTTCCCACCTGCTGCTGATTTACACATTCATCTCTCAAACCCAATACCCCATCCATGTAAAATTCTGCCAACACGTGGAGAAATTAATCAATCTAGGGGAATGGGAGGGAGCTATCCATGGTTGATTTTTTTTTTTCTTTCTGTAAACACATTTGTGTGGCGCAGAGGCAGCTGAGCTGAACAACAGTGGCTTTCTGCGCTCTCGCCTGTAATCACCCATACACCTGGGACTCACGCAGCTCCCACTGCTGTTTCTTAGATGAGGGTTTCTTTTTCGGAGGGTAAAGCTGGCTTTGGAAACTAATTAGATATGTCTGAGTTTTTGTTTGGCTTCCTCAGTATGCTAGGGACATCTAATTTGCATTTCTGTCTTGTCCCTCCCTTGTCATCTGCCTTTGTTGCTTTTCTTCTTGTCTGAACCTACAACAAGAAGGATTTCCAAATATGACTATGAAGGAAGGGCCAGACCTGCCACTCTTCAGTGTTCATGGATAGACTTATGTAAAATCCAGGTGCCTTGTTCGCTGCAAAACAATCTTTATCCCAAAGAAATGCTCCTGAAATGCCTAATTCCCTACTGCGATTTCCTTTAAAGTTCTAATTGGTTGTGCACAGTAATGAATTCTGTAAATTGCAGTGTTTCATTTAAAGCTTTTAAGGTACAGAAGGCTCTGATAATGCGTTTTGATCAGTCTTTGAAGAAAATAATTTTGAAACCTAGGTTTCATATTTTTGGAGCTGTCACCCATCTTAGAAACAATCACAACATTGAGTCTCCAATTAATATTTGTTGCTTAATGCCATCAAAATGTCAGATGCATGAGTAATTAACGACGTTTGCACATAATGTTATTTGCTTCCTTTTTCCAAAGGCCAAAAGCATAATGGAGAATTCAAGTCTAGAAGCATCCTTCAACAAATGTATTTTCAGATTTTTAATTTTAAAATAACATACTACTGGATTTATAAGTGTCTTCTTTTAATGGTCAGCAAACAGCTGGGTTTCCAGATAACAAGCAACATAAAATATTCATGTTGTTTAAGCTATTTCTGTATTTTACTCATACTCTTTGATTTGCTGGTCTTGAAGGGGAAAGAAACCATTACCACTACTTAATCTACCCGATTTCAGCCTCTCTTCCCGTCAGGCCATTTTTAGGACCACAAAGCTACTCCTTTACCCGTGCTGATTTTTGAGTATTCCCTTCTCTTCTTGGATTTACACTTGACTCTGCAAATATGCTAAGCACCTTCTCTGTCTCCTACAAGAGCCTAGGAGTTATCCTCTAACTTGCCCATGACAGCCTTGACATCTTCCCTGTGTACCCTCATTGAGCGTCATGCTCCATTTGTGCACGTTCACACAACCTTCAGCTCCACCCAATGCCACCTCCACCCCTGGGTGCCTGCTTCCTCTTTCGTCTACACTGGCTGTCCCATTCCCTGAAGTACTGGGATTCTCATTGGAATCTAGTCAAACTTTCTATGGGCAGCATCATTCAAGGCCTTAATGTTATCTAGACCCTGTTACACCACTTGCCAGCCCAGACCTTCCAATCCTTTCTCCCTTGAGCCTTGATCACAGACCTCTGAGACAAGAAGACAGAACTTTACAGAGCTAGCTCATTCCAGATTCAAACACACTGCCCTCTCGAGAAGATTTCACGCTGCTAGGGCATCACCTACACATGCCTTGGCTTCCTAGGCCAGGCTCCAAGTTCAGCCTATTTCTTCATCAGCTTGAACTCCTACCTTTTCCTTGACCACGAGCCCTTCTATATAGAGTCCATCTCCTGCAGCACAAAGGAGATTTTGCTGATGAGTGTGCCTCTGTTAGCCTCCCTCGCCTTGCTGTGCATTCTTCATTCACGAAAGATTGCTTCTCTCCTCCTTTCCCTAGAAGTTCTAAGCTATGTTACTTATGGACATTATATGTATATATATATATATATATATATATATATATATATATATATATATATATATACCTCTTCGCACAGTGATTGCCCATCCCTCCTCACTGAGCATCTCAAAACACAGAACTTCCTGACAAGTAATTATCCCTTTCACTTTTCCCTCTCTCACTTTCCCTTTGCTGCCAAATCCCTGTACTGTGTGCACCCACTTCCAGGATCCATGGTTTTTCTCACCTTCCACAGTCTGGCTCCTGTGTGCCTTCACAGTAGTATTGAAAACAGCCCTGTGGATTTGCCAAGCCCCTGTTTCTTGGCGTAGTGACTGCAATTTCTCTTTCCCTCTTGACCAGTGGTTCTCCCCACTGCACAAACAGAGAGCCATTTGTGAAGGGTTTTAAGAAAAATAGTTTCTGAACAAGTCCCACCTGCAGTTACTGGAATGTCAATGCTCTGGGTGAGGCTCAGTGACAGGTTTATTTGTTGTTTTATAATTCTTTAAAAATTTATTTCTGAGGGAAGAGAGAGAAAAACAAAACATGTATGCAAGGGCCTCACCACTGCAAACCAACTCCAGACACATGCACCACTTTGTGCATCTGGCTTTATATGGGTCCTGGGGAATCAAACCTGGGCTGGCAGGCTTTGTAAGCAAGCATCTTTAATGTTGAGTCAGCTCCTCAACCCAGGTTTATTTTTTGACAAGCCATAAGTTGCTGTACTGTGCTTCAGGGCTTAGCCATGTTTGAAGCTGTGTGCATGTGGGAAGACCCTCAGCCTGGGCTGGAGTGTGTCCCTATCCATTGGTCTGAAGCCTCTTCATGCTCCTTTCTGGTTGTCACTAGTATGCTTCTTCTGTTGTCACCCTCTGTGTATTTTCTCTAAGGGCTAATAGGAACTCAACCTCCCGTCCCTCCATGCCTTTCCCTTCCTCTAGCCCACTCATAATTCAAATTGTGAATAATGTCTAGGTAGTGTCTCTAGGTGAAACCTGAAACCAAGTTCTCATGCACCACCCCTGTGCCTTTCTTTCTTTTTGTTTTAAATTTATTTATTTACAATCAGAGAGAGAGAGAGAGAGAGAGAGAGAGAGAGAGAGAGGAGAGAAGGAGGGGGGAAGGAAGAGAGAAGGAAAGGGAGATAGAGAGAGAGAGAGAGAGAATATGGGTGTGCCAGGACCTTTGTCACTACAGCAAACTCGTACCAAGTTGGCATCTAGCTTACATGGTCACTAGGAAATCGAACCTGGGATGCCACACTTTACAAGCATGTGTATTTAACTTCTGAGCCATCTTTCCAGCTCCTATGCATTCCTTTTTGCTTACACGTCTTGTAATGACTTGGTTTACCAGGACTAAAATTACACAATGCCTCAAACTATGTCCTTTCTTATCAGTTCCATTTCTACCACTGGTACCACTATCTTTCAACTTCAACTAAACATGCACTGAAGTAAGTGGAGACAAGGGGACTCAGAGTGACAGCAGGAAGGCGCATCATGACAGCTGTCTGGACCACTGTGTGAAGGCTCCTAAAAAAAAAACCCACTGAAGATGGAACCATTGTGTGACCCCATGATCAAATTAGTATTGTCTAAAATTTGTGGCAAAAAGTTGTCTACAGTCCCATGTAGCATCACTATTCATGATGGCCAAATTATGCAATCAACATGGATGTCAATCACAGGTCATGACAAGGTTGAGTGTGTGTGTGTGTGTGGGTGTATGTGTATACATATATATACACAGTGGGATACTATTTAGCCTTAAAAACAGAAGGAAATTCTGTCATTTGCAACAACATGAACAGAAGTGGGGAACATGCTGAGAAAAATAAGACAAATACCACGTGCTCTCACTTGGGTATGAAATCTGAAACAACCAAACTCATGGAAGCAGAAAAGAAAACAGTGGTTGCAGAGGTTACTGGTATGGGGGGAGGCAAGATGGCGCTCAGGTGGCAGGAAGCCGTTGCAGGCAGTGAGAGGAAGGCTTTATCTTGGCAGTATACTGCAGAACATGCGAGCCAGAGATGACAATGCAATGCACACTTCAAAATCACGAATAGATTTTAAATGTTCTCACCATAAACTTGGTAAGTTTGGGAGGTGAGAGATACGCTAATCAGCTTGACTTAATTTTCCCACTTTGTATTAATAGATCATAGCATCACTCTGTACCTTATAGAGATAGCTATAACATGTCAATTTATAATTAAAAATGAAAAAGTCATCAATCTTTTTAAAATATAATAAAACACACTAAAATAGAAATACCCACCCCCAAAGTTAAGTATCCACTGTCCGACTTCATTTGCCTCCACATTAATGTGAAAATAGATGAAACCACAAAGGGACTCATTGCAGTCTGCCAAGGATACTAACTTTTGGACATACACACATAAAAGCGGTACTCCCCAGACCCATAAATGATGCAAGAAAACCTGCTTTTCAGTCTCCTCATTACTGATCCTCAAGAAATAGATGGCCCTGGGTTTCCCAGCACTAGTCTTACTGTTAAATCAAATTGTATTAAATCATTTTGTCTTCAGGGCACTGCAGGTGGGCCTGGCAGGCTGCACGATGCAATACATGGCTGATTTTCCCCACAGCGTACAGCGAAACATGCAGAAAGACAGGCAAGCAAGACAAATCATTTCCAAACAGCTCTCAAAGGTCCAAGGTGCTGCTGATACTAACAGACCTGTATAAAGAAGGCCCAAAGGCAGCTTGAGACTTGCTCAGAGCAGGGCATTTGCTTGCCAGGGGGGGATGGAGGAAGTCAAGCAGGCAAGCTTCACCTAGCCCTGGCGGTTACAGCAGGTCTATGCCCCTTTCCTTGACTCATTCTCTGGGCCCAAGTCTATTTTCTGTCTTTATTACCCCATCCATGTCTAAGAAGCATTTTTGGTTTGGTGCTGGGGATTGAACCCAGGACCTTGTATATGCTAAGTGCACAGGCTACTGCTAAGATACACTCCCAGCCCCCCAAAGCATGTTCCTAATGCTTTCCTATAGACAAAAATATCTTTTCTTAAAAATTAGAAAAATAAAAAAGGTTGGTTTTTGCACTTGCATGTACACAGCTACACTTGACCTCTGCCTATGCATGCTGCTTCTGCAGAGCATACGGGCTGGAATTGGGCCCTATCAGTTGATTGCCATGGCCACATCGACAAAATCTCCCTGCCAACTGACTTCTTTAACTTCCACCAGCCTCACTGTTCTCACACTCCAAGAAGTACCTATGGGAATTATGGAGGAAGAGTCCTTTATAACCACCAAAACCTTCAGGCTCATAAGGTACATGGTTTTTGCCAAGGCCTGACAGAAATCAAGCTTAGGTCTCGGTTCTCATCACCACTGAATGCGTCCCTGTAGGGAACTGTGGAAAAAGTCAGGATACATCTGCTTCTGAGGATCCACCTGGTGCCTTTCATTCTTCTTCTGTGTATGGATTACTATAATGAAACATGCTTCTTCCAACAACAAAGAAACAAGATGTAAATGTGTGGCTAATCCTAAAATCACATCACTTATATGAGAAGGCATGCATTACAAAAATACCTGCAAGTGACTGTCAAAAAGCACCCCATTGTGAAGAGGACAGAGAGTGAGGGACACAAGTCTTCCATTAACCTTCTGTCTGAAATTTGTAGGAAAGGCAAGTAGAGGAAAGAATGGATATTGGGCTATAAGATGACCACTAAGCTTCAAGACCAAAGGTAGGTGCTAAAAAGCCACCAATGCCAGGGTGACAATTTAATCACCTAAAAGACAGTGAAAATACATTTTGGGAATGGATGGGAATGAATCCAATCAAAAAATAGGGCCTACAGCCAGGCACGGTGGCTCACACCTTTAATCCTAGCGCTTGGGAGGCAGAGGTAGGAGGATCACTGTGAACTCGAGGCCAGTCTGGGACTACATAGTGAGTTTCAGGTCAGCCTGAGCTACAGCAAGACCCTATTTGGAAAAACAAGACAAAAAATATGGTATGATATTTGCATGCCCATATTCTTGCTTGTACTGTGTATAATAACCAAGAGGCATAAAAGCAACTCAAATGACCATCAAAAAATGAACAGATAAATAAAATGGTGGCAGACTCATATAATGGAAAACCATTCACTTTTTGAAAAGAAATCAAATCCTGCTACAAGCTGAAACTTGGATGGGCTTTGAGGTTATTATGTTAAGTAAGACAAACACCATGTAGTTCCACTTATACACAGTATCAAGGTCTTTGGCTTCATAGAAGGTGGAATAGTGTTTTGTAGGGAATGGGAGGCAGGCAAAGAGAAGGATGCTTATGAGCAGCGTTTCTGTGCTGTAAAATCAAACAGCTCTGGAGATCTGCATCCCTACCGTGTAAATGCACTCAATGCTATTGCACTGGACACTTGCAAATAGGCAGCATAATGTGATATAATTTTTGCCACAAGGAAGAAAAAGGCAAAGGAAGAATAATAAAAAGAGCTTTGATGGATGGGCATGGGCATGATTGGCATGGACAAAACTGTGTTTTCCCACTTGGCAGGCATCTGCATGGTCCAGTGTCATAGAGCACTCATAACAAAACCTCATTAATGTGTAGATTACTCTTGCTTCAAGGTATGGAGATAGGGCAATATTAACATACCTTTTTTCAATTAATTTTTAGTCTTTATAAAAGCTTAATGATGATATTTATGTGACTTGCTCTCCATGTAATGAGCTGCTGACAAAAATAAATCCACATAAATACAAAGACTGCTTTCTGCAGTGTGCATGTGCATGCACACATGCACAACAACCTGAATCTCACTCAACACCAGGCCTCAGGAGTTATGAACCCAATCAAGCAAGCATCAATACTAGAATGGAAGTCTTCAAAATCAATCTCATTTTCTCTTAAGTTAACACAAAACAAAACAAAAACCCTAGGGATCAAAATTTATCCCTTTGCATGGTCTGTAGGTGATGTGTTCATACAACTTGCAATCCCTTACCTTTGTGTTGCCATGTGAAATAAATGAAGGGGTTTCATTGGAACAGGAACACAGCAGCCCATCACCAAGTTGGGAAACGAAGCCAGAAAGAAAAGGACAAAAAATAAAAAATAAAAAGCTGTTAGATTATGTCTTTAGAAAGGGCAGAGCAACTCCTAAATAACATTGATCACAGGAAGAATGTAGTGATATAACCCAGATATTTTGCTGCACAATGACACTTTCTAAGAATCTCCTCTCCTTCCATGGGAATTAGAAGTCTATTGCTTCTGCCACAAAGAACAAAGAGCCTTGAGCATCTACCCAAGGGCTTCCTTTCTTGTGCCGTTTCTCAGCTTTTGTTTCTGTTGCTAAAAGACACAGAACAGAATTCCTCCCACAGTGATGCAGGACAATAGGGCTGCCTGGGCACGGATCTCTCCCTAAAATGCCTTCTGAAGGTGAGGAAGCGTACTCTCCCTGTGCCTGTGTCCAGTGCACTGACCCCAACACTTACACATCTTCTAACCTTTTCGAGTTCGGTACTTGGGATGGAATCCATGGCCTTCCACAAGCCAAGCATACCTGAACAATGGAGATATTCCCTCAGCTTATACTGCCCAACATTGGAGACATGACCTGTTATTACCTATAGCTGCTGAATATGACTCCCACATGTGGGAAGGCTAGCCATTCCCTGTGTTGATATGTAGCTCTCCAGGGGGTGGGTGAGGTAGACTGTTGCTCTCATCCCACCATGCTGACTCAAGCCCTAGAAGCAGGAAAAATGAACCGTGGACTTCACTCCCTAGAAGTTCTTAAACACATATCTGCAGACTCTCTCCTCTCTCTTAAAGGTGTATACACACACACACACACACACACACACACACACACACACGGATACATAATGCGTGGTTCCAACCTCAACTGCATACTCTTCAAAGCTGGGTGGCTAAGTGCAGGAGCAGGGAGTGTGTCATCTGCTATATTGGGAAGAAAATACAATGTAAAAACCAGGAAAGGAGAGGGAAAGTGGAGCTTCCTTCCTCTGGGGGATTAAGTAACACACATTACCAAGTGCTGAGAGAATTGAACAGATGTGATTTGAGGGAACCTTTTTAAAAATCTTTTTTTGTTAAAAAAAAAAAAAGCAAATTCTCACTGCCTGACTTAAAATTTAGGTCAGAGTCTTCTGAGAAAACTCTTTTTCTACTTTGTAAGTCATCATTTCAGTGTTTATCTTTAGTGGTCTGAGGTAAAGCCTTGCACAGATATACTAACAACGCAGGTGGCCTTTGACTCTGGGAAGGCAAGCTCCATATGCTGACATGCTGGACCATATCCATTCATCAGAACTATGAGAGAATGTGGCTTCCTTTTCACACACACAAAAGTCATAGGTGAGGGAACATATCTCTGTCAGAGGACAGGGAGTGGTTGATCTGATCAAACTTTGAATTCATACCCATGGTATACACTGTAAATTATTCTCCATAGCTACTTCCTTTCCTCCTGGGTGGACACCTGGATGGCATATCTCAGTCTCCAGAAGTCAGCCATGACATGTGGCTGGGATTCAGCCAGTGAATTTTGGATGGCAGTTGTACATCCGTGATGGCTGTCAAACTGCCTGCCTTGTCTTCTATTCTCTCATCCCTTGTTGGCTGACTGGCTGGTGGCCAAGTTCTGTTGTCCTAGGCTTGTGACTGGCTGAAGTTTATGATCATGAGTCATCATGTCCAGTTCAATAAGCCCTGACATGTGGGGCTCACCTGTCAGAGTGTTCCCCATTCATCTGACCTACATACCCCTTACAAAGGCTCATTTCCAGGATCTTAACTTGTATCACTTGCTTCTCGACATTCCAAAAAATTCATCCTTCTCCATTAAGCCCTTCTGAAGAAGTCTTTTTCCTCCTAACCTATGAATACAAGTTGAATGGGCCTGAAGAAAACACCCTGGAATCCCAGGGAGAGGTACAGTTCACTGTCCCCTGATGGAGGAACAGGTGGCTTTGTGTCTCCAGCTTATACATTCAGAGAAGGACAAATGACAAGCCCTAACAAGCTTATTGTTAATCATATAGAGATTGTTTGCCTCTACCACAGCCATCTCAAAAGAGAGAAATAGGCTTCAATTAAACTTAGAAGTAATAATAAAAAAAAAGATCCTGATAGCAACTGGAATATTTTGGATCAGAACAGAAGGTCTGAAGCTCTTCACAGTAAACCCTGAAGAGAAACAAGGTTGCCAGTTGGTCCACAAGCCTCTGATGACCATTCCTATTTCTTTTATATCAAGGAAGTTAAATTTTCCAGGCAAGGGAAAGAAGGGTAGAAAAATGTAAACACTATCCAGTAGTTTTCCTCATAGTCCATCCTCGTGCAGCAAGGAGACAGTCATTAAGTGTCTAGCAAAAGGCTGTCACAGTGCCACTACTCCACCTTAGAGAAATGTCCACCCCACACACGCACCTCCATATTACTATACAGAGGCAAAGGAATCAGCCAGGCTGAGGTTAAACTTTTCTCTTGTGTACAGAGATGCAAAAATTTACTTAGTGAGCAAGTAGAAGCATCAACAATGTGCACCATGCTAAAACTGGTGCTGTAGGGGAAGCCTGACTTTGACTTGTAGCTCCTGTCTTCAAGTTGTTTAAAATTAATAGCAGCAGGCCATGGCAAGAAACATTAAACAGAACAAGATTGTGAGGCCAATGATGTCATAAAGACACCCATAACCTAATCATCAGGCAGGCACCAGGTGACTGTTCACCACCATGTTGCTTTTCAAAATCTGTTTGACCAATACCACTTCCCCCAGACAATCCCAATCCCAATTACCCTGTTTGACTTTCTGTCTCATTAACATATATCACTGGACCCATTTACTGTGTTTACTAAGCTTCATGAAGGCAGGGACTCATGATAATGTGTAATAAATAGTTGTCAAATTAATGAAAACTACTTCATGTGTTTCAATACAGAAATTAACAAGAGACAATCACTGCACTCTTGAAAATATCCTACAGCCCTTCAAGTTTCTTCAGAACCTGCTCACCAAGAAGAATACTGAGCAGGATCTCAAGTGGCAAATACAGCATGCTGATAGGCGGAAGATGTTGTAGCCTTAGGCTGTGTTTCACATAGCAGTCTTTGTTTAAATTAATAATGTTTTAACCAAGAAGGTGGCCCTGTAACCGAAAAGGCACCCACATGTCCAGAGGACCACAAGAGCTATTAAAAATATAGCACTAACATAAAAAGGCAAGTGCACCCTGAGTAAAATAAATGCACTGAAACAATAAAAGATGCTATAAGAGAATTATGCTAAATTACTGGCTTATTTAAACTAGCAAGGGTCTGAGAGAGCAACCTCCAGGGAAGAATGATTTGAGGAAGTCCATGCTTAAGACTACATTACACTACACCTCCCCCTCCCCCGCAGTCTTCTTTATTCAGGTTACATTCTCATAAGGAATCCTGAAACCCACATTCCTGCCTGTGTCCCCAGAAACCTTGGTGCCAGGGCATTAGCTTTACTTCTGTGCTCCTCCGGGAGACATGAAGAGGGATGGGTTCTAAGGAGGTCTTCCGAATGGCGCCATATTGAATCAGTGGTTAAGTGAACAGGACTTGGCCTCACTGGCTGGCTGGGCTCACCTCACAGCTGTGACTGAGCAGGCAGCTCAGAAGGCAGAAGATGAGGGATACTCATATATCTTGGTCACTGGTACCAAAAAATCTAGATCTTTGTCTGTAGAATGCCCAGGAAATATAACAGAAAAGGATCTTATAGTGAAGCTGGAGCCAACAGATATGTATAAAGTCAGCTCCACACACATCAAAATTATGCAGAAATCAATCTGCCTGGACCACAGTTTTGTTTTCCAATGCAAAACTTGGCCCTAGATGATAAATCAGTAATAGATTTTTACTGAAAGTATCTTTATTTATTTGTTTTTTCAGACAAAAGGGCACTCTTTGGGAATTGAGAAGCCGCACAGTCAACACAATTGATAGGAGCAAGGTGGTGCTCCATGGTGCATTCTGCCACTGTTCCCAAGATTTAGTCTGACGAGAAGACGAAAGACTTCTCCTAGGCTGTGTGGCTGTCAGACAGCCTGGCCTAATTCTGCTTCTTTTCTTCTATACCATCTTTCCCAGGCTTAATTTTTAATATGTGATGTGTATATGTACAACAGACACTTTTAGAGAAAGCAAGGTTTTAGTTAAGTCTCCAATTACTGGTGACATAGTGTCAATTATAAGCCACCTGTATAGACACATGCTACATTTACCACCACACCCATTCCAGCACAGCCATTTTCCCATCTTTTATTCCTCACTTCCCTTTTGGAGTCTAGGCTATCATTATAATAGAGGTTCTTAAATGAGAGGTGAAGCTTATCTTTCAGTTATAAACCCAGGTCCAGAAAAGGGAATCAAGTCTCTTCCAAGAACACAGAGGCCTAAGAAGGCTGTGGCCCTGCCATAAGGGCAGAAGGAAAGGGAATTGTCGTCACTGTCTTCACTGAATGTATTACTTGTGACTTATTCTTACATAAATGTCTCTCTTGCTAGGGTTACTGTGGGGAGTGACTATTTAATCACTGAGTCTTGGGTCAAAGTCCACAGAAAAAAGCTTTCCTATTCTGGACTGCACAGGTGATAACTTGCAAGGTACCTTTATTTCCATCTCACAGAAGAAAGTGAGGCATGGAACTCTCAGAGCTGAGACTTATACCTGCTCCCAAACCTCTGTGATGCTCCCCAGCTCCACAAGCAGACACTCTGGGCAGTGAGGAGCCACTGAGCAAACGGACTGTGTGAACGTCCAATGCTGGTGAAGGAAAGTCCAGCTGCCAAGCCAGCTGGAATAAAATGGTCTACAATTTGCGTGTTATCATTTGTGTGTAAATGTATATGTTCACTTCTGTGTGCATGTACATGATCACTTGTGTGCGCACATATAAGATCACTTGTGTGCGCAAGTATATGGTCACTTGTGTGTATGTCATCATTTGTGTGTGCATGTATATCATTTGTATGTGAATGTACATTATCGTTTGTGGGTATATATATTATCATTATCATTTGTGTGTGTATGTATATTATCCTTTGTATGTGTGCATATGTTATTATTTATGCATGTTTGTATGTATATAATCATTTATGTGTGTATATTATCATGTGTATGTATATTATAATCTGTGTGTGTATATTATCATTTGTGTGTATATTATCATCTCCCTGTGTGTACATTATCATTTATGTGTGCATATATTATCATTTATGTGCATGTATATTATCATTTTTGTGTGTATATTATCATTTTTGTGTGTATGTATGCATATGGACATTACGGTGTGTGTTCATGGAGGGCAGAGAACAATCTTGAGGTGTCTATCCACTCCTTCTGCCTTCTTTCTGACACAGGGTCTCCCTTGTGGGTTCGGTTCTGTATGCGTGCCAGTCTAGCACCTGGCCATATACTTTGAGTTTCTTTAGTACCCACCTCCCATTGCCATGGGCATGCTGTGGTCACAGATGCCTGCACACTTCTTTTTGTCTGGCTGTACAAGGGTGCCAAGGAAATGAGCTCAGGCTCATTTTCACCATTGAGCAATCTGCCCAGACCTCTGTCCCCCTTTTATGTAACAGAGTGGAGTTAAGTAACGGGGCAAACACCAGCTGGGGAGAAGCACAAGGCCATCCCAGCAATGCAGTTACTGCACTTCAAAGTCAGGCAGCGGGTGGGCAGGCCCAGGGAGAAAGGGCTCCACCGTGCCTGGCATGTGAACCAAGCTATGCATACCCAGTGCCCTCTGCCCAACCTTCTGCAATAGACACCCATGATAAAGGTGAAGTTCCTTTATTTCTGAGGGCAAATCTGTTCCAACATCAAAATAATAAGCACCCCACTGACCTATCAAATTGTAACCCATTTTGAAATTGACATTCACTTCAATCTTTGTCTCTTTTATGAAGAGACACTTTGTGCAGCAACTTGCCTTTTGTTATAACCACTAACCACTTTCCTTTTTATTGTTACAATCATTTTTCTTTGGTTGGAAATTAAGTTACAAAGGGGTTTTTTGTTTGTTTGTTTGTTTGTTGCTTTTTGAGGTAGGCCCTTACTCTGGCCCAAGCTGATCTGGAATTCACTCTGAATTCTCAGGATGGCCTCAGACTCATGGTGATCCTCCTACCTCTTCCTCCCGAGTGCTGGGATTAAAGGCATGCGCCACCACGCCCAGCTGAATTATAAAGTTTAATAATGACTTGCAGCTTGTAATATTGATGTTTTAAAAACTTCTATCTTCTCATCACCACTTAACTTATATTACTAATTTTGCTAAAAGCAATGAGGGTTTTTAAAATTCTATTCCTAAAAACACTGTTATCTACATAGATGTTGCATTGATGATACATCAACTAGAATCTTTATTTACTTCTTTTTACAGAAGCAATTAGATTAGTCTTACTATGATACAAGCTTCATTTTAAATGGCTCCTGGAGAAAGAGAGGTGAGCAACTATTGAACCCAGAAGCAATCTCCGCTCACACAGAGAGCCAGGCAGCTCTGCACAGCAGACATAGTGGACACAGCATTTTGTGACAGCCCTGATAAGCCTTTTTTGTGGCAATTTGTTTAAAACAAATTCCATTTGTAATTCAGAGACAATGTCCATACAATAAAGTTACTGGGAAAGTTTTTGTAAAATTGATTGTCAAACCCCTGAGATTCTGGGACAGAGTCCTGGAGCGTGTATTTAATGAGCATGCAGGTGTGTGGGCCGTACAATCAGGCTTGGGAATCATATCACAGTTCTAACATACAAGAAGATATTCAATAGACATGAAGTGCTGATGACCGGGGTGAGGGGGAAATATCACTCTGCCTTGGATGTGTGTGTGTGTGTGTGTGTGTGTGTGTGTGTGTGTGTACGCGTGCGTCCACATGCATGTGCATGTGTTTTAGCCAAGACTCTTTGGAGAAAGTTACAAGCCATCAGCCAAGTCACCAAATCATGCTTACTTATTCTTTTAGGTGCACTTTGCTCATCATAACACTAAATTCTATTTTTATTCATTTGCAAATAGATGGAGAAAGATACACACAGAGAGAATGAATGAATGGATGAATGATTATGGACATACCAGGGACTCTTTCCACTGTGAACAAATTCCAGATGCATGCACTCCTACTGTTTCTGGATTTACTGGATTATTGGAGAATCACACCCAGTCCATCAGGAATGGTAAGTAAATGCCTTTAATGGCCAAACCATCTCTCCAGAAATATATTCAGTAGGCATCCTAGATGCCATACATGGTAGGCAAAAGGCAGGCACATAAAACGGAATGGAACAAGTATTCCTTCTAGAGTTTTAAACCTTGCAATGTCCATGTATAAAGATCTAGCTGGCAGGTATGAAGAGAACTATGTACTTAAGTGTTCTCCACTAGACAATCCAGGTGCTTCTAGGAGGAATCTTCTGGAATTATAAAGTATGTCCTGTCTATCGCTGTGCATGTCTGTTGCAGTCTCTGTCTGTCTCTTTCCCTTCCTTTATCTTTCTCTCACAGGTCTTATGCATTCTAGTTGACTCTGAACTTATCATGTAGCTGGAGATTACTTTGAACTTCTGATCCTCCCACCTCTACCTCCAGACAGGCCTGCACCAGCACACTCAGATTATGCAACACTGGGGATCAAGCCCAGGATTACTGGAATGCTAGGCAAACATGCTACCAAATCAGTTACACTGCAAGCAGGGGCAAATACTCTTCCAATTCCATTACACTGTCACCACCTCTTTGTCTTTTTGTTTCAGCCAAGACTCTTTGGAGAAACTTGCCAACATTCAGTCAAGATTACTAAATCACTCGTATTCATTCCTTTAGGTAAACTCTGCTCCTAATAACATTAAATTCTCTGGTATTTGCCATTTACCTTTTTGAATTATGACCTTCAACTGAGTATGTCCACAAGTAGGCACTTTAACTGAGTGGTTCAAGAGTGTGCCCAACCTTTCATAGTTTCCTACAGGAACATGTATATGATCTGTAATAAAATCCCACTGTCTTTGAGGAAAGCACTGCTCTGTAACTCCAGTGTCCTCCTTACTTCTTGTAAGAAATATGCCTTTATCCATCCCTTTATCTTCTGCTGTTCTCACTAGCTTTGCATTCACCAAGGGGAGAACCCACAAGGACTTCAGCTGCATTTGTACATGTGGCAGATGGCCCAAGACAAATGTTACTAAGGGCAGTTCTGCTTGTGTCTGATCTGTAATGTGGATAAGTTTTTCCACTAAAATTATTTTTTGTTTTAAATTTGGGCTAGTTGTTCTTGTGTTTGCAGTGGGGGTTGGAGGAGCTGAGCAGATTCTTATTGAGCAGTAACAATATTGCTTTTTATGAGAGAAATTTTAATCTAAAATGCATTTCAAAACTATATAAGAATGTCAGGGAGACAAGAGAAGCTCGATAATTTGTCAATTGCATCCACTGAGAATACAATTATGAGAAAAACGAACTGTAATGATATAATAGATCTTTTTGTGTTACTTAAAGACTAAGCAATAAAAGACTAGGGTGATAAACATAGGAATATGGCTATAAACACATCTAAATTAGTTCTGTGAATGTATGACATCATGCTCAGTCCATCTTGAATTCCACCCAGGATCAGGGCAGCACAGAGACCTCTGGGTCTTGGGTTCAAAACCAGCATTCAGCTTTCATGAGCTGTCTTACTCTGAGAGAACCACATAAGAGTGGTATAAAAATTAGGGCTAATATTGAAAAATCACACAGCACAGAGCCTGGCACATCACAGATACTGAATACATAGAGCGATTTACTCTGTTTTTGTTATTGTTTTTACTCTGTTTTGTTATTTCTTGTGGCTGTTGTTAAAGGTGGTGTACAGGTTTAGAAACATCTATGATTAAAATTTGCATAATGTAAAAAATAGCTTCACAGGTTTCTCAGATGGTGATATTAAGGTCTACTTTAACTTCCAGGGGAGATGTGACCACTTGGAGCACTGTCCAGCATTGTCATTCAGCAAGAGAGCTTGTCTCAAGAAATAAGGTGGAAAGCAAATGAAGAATATGGCTGATATCACTCTGGTTTCCATGTGAATGCACATACATGTGCATGAACACCCTCTCCACACACATGCACTCATGCACACATGAACATAAATACACAGACACACACCAAAAAATGTGGTTCATTGTTTAATAAGTATAATTACAAAAAAAAAATCTTGCCTGGAATCTTTAGGAGGACGTAAGAGGAAACTACCTTGCTCTAAGAAGACTCTGTATTCAAAGGCAGAACAATCTTCTTCCCAAAGTCATTAATTCATCAAAACTCCCCAACTGTGCCTCCCACTGCCAGGGGTCTCATTCAATTTTGCTCTCATTATAGTTACTTAGGTTTTAAAGTTGTGTTATTGGAAGGTGGATTTAATTAGAGCACTGATAGAAATGACAAATGCTACATATGTTCCTATATTGCCCAATCCTTTTTCAATTATATCTGAGGTGCCACAATGTGATGGCTAATGCCAAACACTTGGGCTTTAATGTCAAAAGGCCTCCAGCGATCTGCACACACTTTTATGACTCACATTAAATATACATTCAACATACTGCTGAGGAATTCAACAGAGGTGTTGATTCGTGCTCTTTTGCCAGACCTGGAATAACCCAGCTGTCAGTAACTATGTCTTACACTGACTTTAATGCTACCATGAAAGCCAGAGAAACACTGCTATCAGTTATTTTCTCAGACTGTTACTAAATAAATGACCAGAAACAACTTAAGCAAGGAAATGTTTTATTCTGCGTACAGTGTCAGGGGATATATCCCATCACGCTGGGGAAGGATGGCAGTAGGAGCACATGGCTAGCTGTTGACGCTTCATCCACAGTCAGAAAGCAGGTGGAGAAGAAATAGAGTCAGGCTATAAAGCGCTAAGACCTACCCTCGATGATCCACTTTCTCCATCAAGGCTCCACCTCTAAAGATTCCACCACCTTCCCAAAGATTGCCTCTAGCTGGGACAAGCATGCAAAACCTGCTAGCTCAGTTAAATTGCCCAGTACCTATGTAAACTCAGATGCACAACATGGTGCATGCACCTGGAGTTATTTGCAGTGGCAACAGGCTCTGGTGTGCCCATACATTCTCTCTCTCTCAACTAAATAAATAATTTTTTAAAAAGATCTGTTATAAGTAAGGCCCAAACAAGCCCTACTGTGTTTTCTGAATACTCTCTTAGTAGGTCCACATAATATACAACTCCATGATTTTTGAAAAGCCACTTTCTCTTAGTTTCCTGGCTCTTGTCTCCTTCCTTGGTTTTCTCCTACAGTCTTCATTCCCAGAGAAGTTTGCCACTCTGAGATACTAGGAGAGCACTAGAATCATGAAACCCATGAGGCCCTAACCAGCAACCAGGAGCCTCCAAGATGAGGGCAATGACTCTGAATTCCACAGCAAAATTGTCTCCTCACTCTCCTTCTGCAAAGGTCATTACCATTCCTCTGCAGAGCTCCTCTTTGGGGTGGAGTGCCTATTTTTTCTTGTACAGTAGGGGTTTTCCATCCTTCACTGACTCCATCTGTGCCTGGGCTTGACTATATCTCCTTGGGATACTAACATCATCCTAAATTAATCAGAATCAAGTTCAACATAATGATGCTGAGGAGTCCTGTGGTGCTCCTAAGGAGTCTGGGCTGTGGTTGTATTATTTCATGACAGACAGAATGAATATGGTCCTCCTTGAAAGCTTCAGAAGGTCTGGGCTGTTCCCAAGGCAGTGTAATTTACATAATGGCTGACCCCTTAAAAGGCTGAGAACTAAAATTTAAGGATACTTCTATATTGAAATCTTCCAGCATTCCCAAATGACTTTACTCTTCACATAGCCTGTGGACACTATTAGCCCACAGGGTGCTAATGGCCCAATGAAACTCCTCAGAAGAAATGGAATTAATACAACATATCTTCCATGATGGAAACAAAGGGCGCTCACCACTCAAAATTCTACAGTATGGCTTCTATAAAATGTGCTTTCTTCATAAGCCAGTACATTCTCCAACTGGCAGAGAAGGCTGGTGAATTTGCTGTGGACAACTGGGAGAACACTTTACTTTAACTCTTGTAGAAAACTGTGAAGCCGAATACAGTTCTCCAGCAGGTCATGAAGTACCAACCTTCATCCTGGAGTAATTTAGCTTAAGTAGCTAAGCCATTTCCATTTTTCTGTCTTCCAACTAACTATTCTGTCATCATGAATTGAGAACAGGAAGAATAAACCTGCCCTGGCAAATATACCTCAGACAGGGTCATGGGTTGTGTGTAGATCTATGGGATTGACATTCATAAAATTCTGTTTATCTCTAATACATTAAAATAGTATTTTATAGGAAATTTTCAATGAGTGGTACAGAGAGGAGACATGCTGAACCCATTGACATTTAGCTAACAGAATTTTTAATAGAACTGAGCTGGCCTATGAAGGAAGAAAAAATAGGAAAGAAATGCCAAGCACATGACTCCCTAGAGAATAATTCATTTTAGTTTTACATGATATTAAATATCACTTCCTCTACAAGGTTGGAACCTATATTAGTCTCAACAAAGCAAATTTCACTCATCCCAATATTCCATAATGATGACCCCTAAGTCAATGCCAGCATATAGGCAATGCCACCAAGAATTCTAACTAAATTGGACAAGTCCCCACGGATGGTATCACTTTCCATTTTATTGTGCAGGAAGGCATCCAGATCACAAAGATGACTGACTTAGGACACAGTCTTGGGAACTTCTATACTCTGGCCAAGTCTAACTTCTGGTTTCCTTTCATCTGGTCTATAGTTATCATTGGCTATTGCTGTAGGCAGAAGCTTTACAGCTCTGAAAACTTTTCCCCCAACACACACACACACACACACACACACACACACACACACACACACACACACCACACATCTATAGGGTAGGCTCATGCCACAGACTGTGACTACTGCACTGACCCGTATTTCACAGGGCAGAAGACTCTACCCCCCACCCCCAGTGGCCAGTGTCTTCAGGGCTAACTTCTCTCCCTTCCTGTCAGTCTCGATGGTGCCTTTCATCTTTCTTCCAACTTCCCTTTTTCTATTTCCCTTCCAAGTCCCCCTATTTTCATTTTCCTTCTCTTAACCTTGCCTGGTGTTAAAACATTCTTTTCTCAATTTTCTGGTGACTTGAACATTTTATGTTTCTTTTTAAAAATAGTTTATATGGGCTGGAGAAATGGCTCAGTGGTTACGGCGCTTGCCTGCAAAGCCTAATTGGCTTGGGTTTAATTCCCTAGTACCCACATAAAGCTAGATGCACGGTGGTACATGTATCTGGAGTTTGTTTGCAGTGGCTAGAAGCCCTGGCATGCCTATTCTCTCTGTCTGTCTCTCTTTGCTCTCTCTGCTTATGGATGAATAAATGAATGAATGAATGAATGAATGAATATTTAAAAATAATGTATAAAGGAATGAAATTGAGTTGATTTTTATTTGTGCTCTTTAATCATTGGATTTTGTATTTTGAAAACTATCCTTGACTGTATAAATAGAAAGGTTTTCCCTCACTCTTCTTCCTCCCTTTCTCCTTCCCTTCTTCTTTCCTTCATTCTTCCTTGGTCTCTCTGACTTGAGTAACTCATTTCATTCTCTAGTCTCAATTAACACTACAGTTCAGAAGCCTCTACACCCTATGCAGATTCCCTTCACTTTTGTCGTCATAAGTTGAGCTCTTCAGATCCAAACCCATTCTTAAGTTCCATTCACCAAAACATTTGTATCAAATAGCCACAAGACCTAGGAATCCAGTCAGGCACTGGAGGTTCATTGTTAAACATGGCACTCATTTAGAGGTGGAGACAGACACTAGGTGAAAACAAAACTCAGACATATGTGTTACAGGAAGAATGGCTACCATACTACAAGAGAGTGGGGAGAAGGCTTGTTTGAGGGGAGAGAGAAGCCTTCTCCAAGGTCTGCATTTGAAGCCAGATGAAGCTCCCAGTGATGCAAAAAGTTGGGAAGAAAACAGAGCAAGTACAAAAGCCCAGTGAAAAGAAGGATCTAGGACTTTCTAGGAACTTGAAAAGACTGTACATGCGACTAGAGACTAGCAAACGTGGGGAAAAATAGGACAAGACTTCAGAGAGATCAAGCACCAGAGCTCGTAAAATTCTTGCACAGGTATCAGGAAATGGAGAATGGAGGAATAGTGTGGCTTAATTTTTAAAGATACTTTTCTGCACACATTTATCTGGAAGAATGTGAACCTGAGACTCCTGATTTTCAAATCTAGAGCACTTTGGTTAGGTTTCTAAGACCAAGTTCCTAATTACATGCCCAGGTAACCGGCAAGTGCTCACCACTTTGCACTAAACTGAACTACACTGTGATTTACAGAACTACCCGATCTCTAAAACATTGACAGCACATTTGTTACCTGCATGTTTGTTCAGTTTTCTCCTTCTACATGGTCTCCTTAGACATCATTAATAAGAATTTGCAGTAACGATCTGTGTACACAAGTTTCCTGAAATACTTCCCTAGAATAATGAAACAGCTATTTTTTTTAAAAGCCAGAAGCATATCATAAGAAGAATGAGAAGCACACACAACCTAACAGTGACTCACTACTGTGCACCTGCCACCAATGTTGTTTACTGAGCTTTAGGTGATGAGTGGTGATCAGCAAGTAAGTGAGGCACTTTGGAAAACAGCAAGTAATCTGCCTCATTCCCCTTCCCACCTTCTTATCCTATGCAATCAATCACAAATTTGTGGAGAATTTACTCCACATATATGGCATCATTCACTCTACCTTCCTCTGCCCCTGAAGTGACTTGCTCATGTGCTGTTCTCCCATTACTTTTTCTACCAGTGCTTCTTGGTAGTAATGCTGGAGAACAAACAGGCCAGCCACATGCGGGGTAAGCATTCCCCTTGACGGGCCTCTGCCCCGGCACCACTTCTTTAATATACCTTCGCCTGCCTGTTGCTTTCCTCTCCAAGGCAGCCACAGCCACAGGCCAGACACAGAGCCCAGTTTCCCTCAGAAAGACCACTGGTTGGTGCCAGACCCACTCCTTGCTCTTTTTTTTTAAAAAAAAATTTGTTTATTTATTTATTTGAGAGCCACAGACAGAGAGATAAAGAGGGACAGAAAGAGAGGGGGGGGGGGGGAGAGAGAGAGAGAGAGAATGGGCACATCAGGGCCTCCAGACACTGCAAACGAACTCCAGAAGCATATGCCCCCTTGTGCATCTGGCTAACGTGGATCCTGGAGAATCAAGCCTTGAACCGGGGTCCTTAGGCTTCACAGGCAAGCGTTTAACCACTAAGCCATCTCTCCAGCCCCACTCCTCACTCTTAAAAGCACTGAGAACTGTAAATGAGATTCTGTCTGGCCACCATGCAGAGAGCTGGCTCAATTTGTACTTCTCCCCAAGTCCTAGGCAATCTTTCCCATCCAAGACCACTTAGTAGGTGTCCTTGGTAATTGCATGGGAATTATGTGGGCTTATTCAGGTTTCAAATTCACCCATTAGTGCTGAAATACCAGCCAAACAAAAGCAAAACTTCTCTCTAACACAGGTACTGGGAAAGACCCAGGGCTTAAGAAACTAGATTAGCGCTTTCTGAGAGTACAGAGTAACAGCTTTTATTATATTTTTAGATTCTAAGTGCCTAGACAGTAAAATACAAAAAAAAAAAAAAAAAAAAAAAAAAAAAAAAAAAAAAAAACCTCACAGAAGACAAGACTTGAGGGGATAAATATGGCAGTTTTTTTTTTTTTTTTTTTTTTACTGTGGGTTATTTAAGGAGTAAAATGAAGCATCAATGTAACCTCATAATGCCCAAAATGGAAAAGAATAGATGATAATGCATTTAAAACATAGCTTCTTCCAATTGTTGCTATTAATCTCTCTTACATCTGAGAATTCCAGGATGATCTTGCAAGTTGGGAGTAAATAACTGCCTGACATATCATTTATAAATGCTTAGCATTGAAAAGTCTGCCCCACCCCGCCGCAAAGTTTAGATAATGTCAAGCAGTTTGCGTCATTGCTTGACTTTTAGAGGTCAGTGTCTTCATATTCTGTTCTGGCTATAAACTATAAGCCAAGAAGTCTTACAGGCTTATATCTGGCATGAAATTGACCAGGACTTAGGCTGTTCTGTGGATTTAAATTTTTATACTGTATACCACTGGGTTTTCCCTCAATACAGCTAGATCATTTCTGAATAAATCAATAATTTTCATTAATCATGAAGTCTACAAGCACCAGACAGAAACTTCTGAAGGGTCACCAACATTTTTGCAGTCATTCTGATTGGGTTAAGGGCAAAAATGCCAGTCGAAACTTTTACATGACAAGCAGATGGTGCTTCTAAGGATAGCTGGGAGTGGGAAGGGAAGAAGCTAAGAGAACAGGTTTTGTGTTCTGAAGGACAATTTATTTTCATAGATAATAGTGGAACTTACCTAAAGCCAAGACCAGATATTTAAAAGTAATTTGTGGTGGTTTGATTCGGGTGTCTCCCATAAACTTATATATTCTGAATTCTAGGTCTTCAGCTAGTGGCAATTTAGGAATAGAAGTCTCCTGGAGGCAGTGTGTCATTGGGAGTGGGTCTATGGATTTTATAGACAGCTTCCTCTTGCCAGTGTTTGGCACATTGTCTTATTGCTGTTGTCTATCTTATGGGGGCCAGAATGTGATGTCCAGCCTCTATGCATGCCTTCGTTTTCCCCTGCCGCCATGGAGCATCTCGTCAAGTCTGTAAGCCACAATAAACCCTTTTGCCCACACACTGCTGTTGGTCAGAAGTTTTCTGCCAGCAATGTGAACCTGACTGCAACACTATGGTTCCCAGAACCCTGTGTGACAACCCTTTGTAGTAGAAAAGGCAATAAACTCGGAATAATTTACATATGAACACCAAGTACACCTTGGTCTTCCTCTAACAAAAGAGTTTTATTATACATTATAACAGTTTTTTTTTTTTTTTACCAAATACATTACACAGATGAATTAAAATTAATAAAAGACTGTTCAGAGAACATTAACAAAAGGCATTAATGCTGTCCCAATTTTGTAATATGTTCTTGGCACATGAACTATTGAGATCCCATTTGCAAAGAGAAACATGTAGTTTATGTATACTCTACTCACACTCAAAAGAATTAGAGGCTAAAGAGATGGAATTTATTTTACCCATTTGAACTCAACAAAGGCAGGGAATTCAATCTTTGCTATTCTTTAAAGAGCACATTTTAACAAACATTTTTATATGAGATCACATATTGTTAAAAAGGTTATAGTTCTAATGCTAGATTTTAATCTACTATTTTTTGGCCCCTATCCCAAATTCAACAGTGCCTTTACAAGCAGGCCTGGAAATACATGGCAAGAGCCTAAGAAGAAGTTCCGTGTGTGGTGCTAGCGAGCAGCTGGCGGAGTAATGAGAGGCACCGTGACCCTGGCTGGCTGTGCTGCTTGCCTTGTCTGGGCTCGGCTTCCTCAGCACCTTCCTGAGCAGTACCTGCATTGATTACTCCCATTCTTTGAAATGAGACTAGCGCTCGGCAGGCTGAGTCCACAGGGAACAGCAGAAACTGCTTTCTCCCTCAGTCAATACGCTTAAATAACTCCAAGTCTAAAATGACTACCATCGTTTGATGCAGACGGATGCTCAGTCTCGGAGTCATTTGAAAGTAGGTGCCCATGGTGCTGGCCTGCTCCAAGGTAAAGTCCACCCCGTCTGTTCAGCTATCCTTTCTGCTAGTGGCTTGCAGGACTGAGAAGGTCCCTTTGCAGAAGGCTGTGGCTTCAGAGCCCCAGGATTATCGGTCTGCTACCTTTTCTCCCTCCTCCATACTAGAAGCACAAACACTGAACAGACAAAAGATTATTGACCAAAGCATATGCAAGAGAGCACGAGACAGTCCCTGCTGTCCATGACCTCTCTGAGAAAGGTGGCGGGTACGTATGCTCACACAGCAACCATATGCATGAGCACACTGCTTAGGTCCATGAACGCCCGTGTAATATAGTTCCATTTTGTCATGGTCAGCCTAGTCTTGTGTATCTTCATCTATATGGTATTAGAGAATTGCTCAAACATCTAAGGGGGGAGAAGAAGAAGAAATCTTTTACTCTCTTAGCAGAAAAAAAAATCTCTTAAAGGAACCCATGAACTAAAATCTACATTTAAAGATGGCTTCAGGGTAAATTTTATGTCATGTGGCTTTTACATTAAAAGGAAAAAAAGAGAGGGTCAAAAAAGAGGAGGGAAAAATGGAGGGGAGAGAGAGAGACTGATTCTGTCCCTTATCTGGGCAGAATCTCTGAGTCAAATATTGGACAGGTTTTGTCATTGTTATTTGTTTTGAACAAAAAACTGTTTTCCACCACAGCATGTACATAAAGCCTCCTCAGAGCATTCACAAAATAGATGCAAGAATATACACATAACAGGGACCTCATTGTTGCAGTTTCTCTATTCTGTTCTGATTTCTAGAACAATTTGGAAATTCATTTTGTTAGTGGCTAATGGTAGAATCCATTAGTCCTGGCTTTCTGGTTACTGGTCACCATGTCCCTTATAGAAGAATCTGACATTGCCAGTGTCCTTGGAAAGTACTTGAGTGATGGAGACTTTTTTCTTGATATTCTGTGTGGACACTCAAAAAAATTATAAAAACTACAACTGACAATGGTAGCTCTTTCTTAAGAACACTCAACTAGGAATGAGACAGCTAATCCCCCTGGTAGCTTTACCTGTATGCTTTGAGCCTTTACCAGGCATATGGAAGCAGAGTATGTGGTCTACCTTTTGGCTTTCAGTCAATGATAGCATCCATATATTAAAGCTTATTTATAGTTTTTCTTACCAAGTTGTTCTGTACAGTTTATGATGGACACTTAGATGAAAGTAACATTTCATTTGCACATCCTCTGCACTTCATGTCAGTGGTAAAGTCAGGAGCAAACTGTACAGATAGTATCAACTCCAAAATACAGATGGGTGCGCTAGAAAAGGGGTTTTAATGGTTAAAGGGCACTTTCTGTGAAACCCTGTCAGCCTGGGTACAATTCCCCAGCCAAAGTGGCATAAGCATTTGGTGTTTATTCACACACACACACACACACATACAAATAAGTAAAATTTTTAAGAAAGGATACATGAGGTTGACCCCCATAGCACATTTTCCAGGATACCAGCTCTCCATAGGGGACTATTTCTTGGGGTATAGGTTATTTTTTCTCCAAAAATTTTGTTTGCCTTGCAGATACATTTTATCACAACTCTAAAATGCAAGCCTCAGAAAACAAGAACTCTAGTCGGTTCCCTGTTTGCCAGCCATCAAGAAATAGCAGCTGTTGACTGAGTCACTGAATGAACAGATGAATGGATAAAATGTGACTTCAATCTGCAAAGCTGAGCCTCTGGACCTCAGCTTCCAGCCACAATCACCCCCACTACAGCGCATGCACATAGAAGTGCTCTCTGAGCCCTATGGCTCAAATCTTCCACCAGGGGGAGCAGAGATACCACCCCAGCTCACTGGACACTTGGTGCAAAAACCACAGAAGGTGATAATGGGAAAATTAGAAAGTCTCCAGGCACAGAAAAAGGGAATTAAAGTCAAAACCAGAGTGGAGAATAAGTGGTGAGGTCATTATAATCTATGACATAGCTATCTTGCCATTTTTACTGCTTAAATGCCTAGAGTTTGGAAGACAGATCCACACCCTCCCCAGCCCTTGGAGCCCTGTCTTCTACGTGGCCTGTTTGCTGGTTACTAATGTAACAGCCTTGGCACAACACAGTTCATCTCAAAGGAAGAAAGCAGGGTGACTGCAGCCAACCGCTCTGAAATTCCGGGCTGCCATGCTCCGAAACCATTCTATTTGTGTTTCTGACTTCACAGAAAAGATCAGTGAGCTTTATGGGATGCTTTTGGCCTGGCAGGAGTGGCTATGATGACTTCATTCCAAACACTGGGGTGCGATTTCACCTAGGAAGAAATAATTCACCACAAAACCACCATTCTATCCCACAAGGCATCAGAAGTTTAACAGTCAACATGCCCACTCTCCTCTCCTGGCAAACTTAGGCCAAGGGCAGAGCTCTAAGCTCTGTGCATCAGTATGCAAATAGAGAGCCATTTCTCAGTCTCTCAGCATGGCAATGGAAGAGAAGGCTTTGAAGTGGACAGCAACACGTAGGACAATTTGAAAGGACAGATATGAGTAACTCTTTTCCCTCATGGATCATCATACATAGGTCATGTACACACACCCTCAAAGGAAAGATAATGCAAGGAAATTCACATGCATCATGACTTAATAAACACAGATATCTTACACTAAAAGAACTTAAAAAAAAAACGAGTTTCATTTAGCTAATGAGCCTTTAACCAAGAGGGTAAATTTTCTTTCCAAGGCTGCTGGCATGAGCAATTGCAACAAGACACTTTCCATTTCCACAGTGCTTCCACCCTACCAAGCGACAGATGGCACACACCAACACAGGAGACCCAACTTAGGACATTCCCAGGAAACCACTCATGGGCATAACTGCTGAGCAGTGATGAATCAGAACAATCCAAGTGGAGCATATGATGAGATTTCAGGTTTATTTTAAGGCAATGACTGGAGCCAACTGAAAGTTACATATAATTCCAGAGAGAAACAAAGTCAAAGGATTCAAATGAACAATGATGAGTTCCTCAGGGCCAGGCAGCTGCTTGTTTCGCTAGGGTGCCCAGTGCTTCCTGCCTAGTCTATAGTATGTGCCCAATAGGGACTTACTGAAAATCTAATACACACATGTACATGTGTGTATGTAAAAATGTGTAAAAATGTACATGTGTGTATGTAAAAATGTGTAAAATATATATATATAATCATATTTATATTATATACACATACTCATATATTATTTTATTTACAAATAAACAAGAGAGCCCATATACAAATATGTCACTAGAATGTAGGCTAGCATCATGAAACACAATAGCTAATTAAATTCACTTAGCTCAAAAAGGCTTTCCAACAGTTGAGAAACCCTACATAGAAAAAAAGCAGGTTTCTATTTTAATTCTACTCCTCCTGGCAGAAAAGTTGTCATGAAATTAACGTGTACTTTAAATACCTCTCCCCAAACAAAAACAACAAAACACAAAACCAAAACAGGAAAGACAGAGACACATAAAGTGTTAACTTTTGGCAAGAATAAACCACACACCGTGAGACCCACTAAGAAATACTCACAATATTGTGGTGAAATCTTTTGTGATATCATACTAAACAATAAGCTTGTCATTTTTTCTTATTTTTCATTATAGGAAATATATAGTGTCACAATATTTCAAGCATGCAGTGAGAATGGAAAACAAGATGGCACAGTGACTTCACGACATTGGTAAATCAAGTGCTCTGTCTGGAAGGAAAAATGTCATTATCCCAAGAAGTGATCTAACTGATGTCATTTTGAAACAGAAGTAATATGTCTATTTAAATTTATGAGGGAAACAATCAATTTTATTTTCTGCCGTCTACTTTTCGAGGTCAAAGGAAAATATTTATTGTACATTTTAAAAGAAATAGCATTCATTACATTCTCAAAAACAAGTTTCAAATAGACTCAATATTTCCACTGGTAGCACATGTAAAACAGAATTTGTTCTTAAACATCCAGTTAGAGAGGGCTAACAGCAGCCCAGTGGATCATTAAGGTGGAACATAGCTTCCCATTCCTGCTCAATCACAAGAGTTGGTCCTGCCCTAGATGTATGTCCAACTCAAGGTCAAGGAAAATGTACTGCCAGGCCTTCGGCTACCTATTAGCTAACAATAGACGTTCCCAAAGAGGTTATCTAGGCAATTTCCCAGCTTCACTATTCTTCCATCAAAGCCACGGTGCTGGGAGAAATGCTTTCTTTCCACCCAGTGAGCATGCATTAGGAAACTTTCAAAACCAGACATGTTGAAGGGCTGAAGAGATGGCCCAGTGGGTAAAATGCTTGCCAAGCAAGCACAGGGACCTGAGTCCCACTTCTTAGCTCCCTGTAATTCCAGTGTTATGGAGGCAAAGACAGCTTGGAACTTGTTAGCCAGCTGGTCTAGCTGAATTGTTAAGTTCTAAGTTCAGTGAGGGATGCTGTCTCAAATAGAAAGACACCCAACATTGACCTCTGGCCTCCACAGGCGTGCACAAGTGTGTGTGCACTTGCAGGCATGTGAAGCATGTGCCCATGCACACATGAAGACACAGGCACAGTGCACACACCACCCACATATACATCCATAAAAATAATTAGAGCAGAATCTGATTTTAAGTTAATTAAAAAATTGTGTTCATTTTGCATGATAAAGATAATAATGACTAACTGGAAAGAATCCTTTAGATGTGTCTTTGAGTGAAACAATAGGTCATACAAAAATAAAATATAGTCTATTTTTACAAAGTACATGTTTGTAGTGGAAATGCACAGAAAAATGCGTGGATTTACAACAGGGTATTAATATCAAATCACATTTACTAAGGAATAACTTACAACTATTTTAACTCAGTTTACAGCAAATTCATCGCTTTTGCACAGTTGTGACTTTTGACAAATGCATATGGCCATACAAACACCACCTTAACTCCATCGTTCCAAAGTGTTCCTTTGTGTCCATCTTTGAGTCCAGCTATCTCCCACCCCAGACTGGCCACTGCTATCTTCCCTATAGCATTTCATGCTCCAGAGCCTCAGATCCAGTAACCTCTTCATTAACATTTCCTTTTTCTCCAGGATATAGGTTTATTGATTGTGATAGTTTTTCTCATCTTATTATCTATATTTCCTAATTTTTTCATCACAAACATAATTACTTTTCCAATTTAGAAACACAAATTCCCTGCAGGAGGCCATCGTGGCAAGTAGGTAAAGCCATGTCATACAAGCAAATGAAAACCATTGTGTCAGATACATAAATAGTGGGATTACTTAATTGAAGAGTTGAGATGGAGAGGTCACAGAATTGGCGAGAGTGAAACAAAAATCTTTGCTGGGATACCTGCTAGTTGTGTGACATTGGGGAGTTTATTATCATCTATAGTTTTAATGTGTTTATTTTAAAAATATGGATTAAAGTAGTGCTCATCTCACAAAAATGTTACCAAGTTTATGGTTAGATAAAATTGTGCAAACTATATATGTCACTGTCATTTAATAAAATTCAACAGCAATAATATCATGTTATTATTTTTGGCCATTTTTATTACTATTTTACCATTATTACTGAGGTCTTAGGAAGCACTGTCATACTAAAGAACATTCTAGACCAAGCAAAAGATTGTGCAAAGAAGAGATACTGAAGATTGAAGTCACACAAGAGCAGAAGGGGCATCAATGACATCGAGCTATGCCACAGGCCCATAAGTTCAACCTAAAAAGACATCTAGACATTTCACTTTATGAAACTTAAAAGTTATGATTCTTCAAAACAAAGTTCTCATGAGTTTGCTACTGTATTTGGTGGAGATGGCTCATTATTCAATATGATAGCAAAGACCAGCCACCCATACAACGTTAGTGAGTATTTTTCTCCGTTTAGAGTTTAGTGTGGCTTTAGTGAACACATACATTTGTATTTACTGAACTCTCCCCTCTCATACCACATTAATGGTCTAAATCCTCTTTCTCTTCATCCCACACTATGGCAAGAATTAGAGGAAGTGGAGGGGCCATTTATGGTGCCAGGATTCTAAACCAAGAAACAACCTATCAGCTAAGGCACAGAAAGCAGGCAAGTGTAGATGTTCATCTCGGCATGCTTTCTGGTTGTCAGAGACTCTGGCATGAAAATGAGTTCATTAAGAAACAAATATGAGTGGTACGAGACCCATAGCTGGAGCTGGGAAACAAGGCGGATCCATATCCAAACATAAGCCCACTCTCCAATATCAAGCTACCATCAATCATGGGGCACAAGAGGGCCTACACTTATTAAACTCTCTATTAAAAAAGCAAGGGTTATCTCATTTGTCCTGGTGCTAACTTACTCTCCGTTGGAGAATCTGCTTCTCTTTTTCAGATAGATGCAGATCCTAAGGAGAGAGCCACCCCATCATACCTCAAAAGGGCCCTGGTTGAAACTAAGGAAAATTGGCGAAACAAGCAAGGGTGCTGTTTTCCTGATGAACCGGATACCAGCACAAGGGGGAAGGAGACCAACACAGAGAAAAATCAACTCCTACCAAATCAGAGAGCCCCAGAGGCCCCCAACACCTCATCACTGAAGCAGAACAAAAATGAACCCAACATGGCTCAGGGAAATTTTGCAGAAGAAGGGGCAGAAAGAATGTCAGAGCCACATGTTGGGTCATGATATACAGAAACATTTATTGTACCAATAACTGTGGGCTAACTCCACAATGCATGACCCATATACCTCAACAAGGAGGGGATAATGGGGAGGGGGTAGGTCATGGATGAGCCTAATAATGGTACCAAACTGCCTGTACTTACAGAATAGAAAACTAATTAAAAAAAAAGAAATAAGAAAAAAAAATATGATCCACCTTTATCTTCCCAAGGTTGTAATACATGCCAGGAAGTAAATCTGTCTTTGTTGGGAAGTTACCAAGTGTTGTGATTGAAATAGTACATCTTATTTAATTTTCATCCTCAAGATGAATTCACAATTCACTAAACCAATCCAGGCTATATGAGTGTGTGTGTGTGTATGTGTGTACATACATACATACATACATACATACATACATATCCCAAATGAATTAAAAACATGTCTGCTATATATGGCCAAATACAAGTACATATTCAAAGAAGAAATACTGGCTCTGTGCAATTTGGCCAAAAATTAATTATGGCCACATGAGTTAAGCTCATGTATATACATTCATATACATGTCTGTATATGCATTTTTCTCTGCATATGTACATGATGCACTATATGTATGTATGTAAATGTTCATAAGTCATAGATCATGAATAAATCTCAGGGGCCAAGTAAAACTATCCAAACTTTCAGGCCCGTTGTACAGGATAACAGCTTAAAGTGTTATTTCGAGATCTCCCTGCCACTAAAGGTGCAGCTCAGAATTGACTCTTCCATTAAGCCCTTCCCATTTCCCCATGCCAAAAATAGTAACTTTCTCCTTTATACCTTGAATTAATTATTTTTCTGTGTGTTTCTCCCCACACTAAGACAAAGACTTCTTGAGAAAGGGGGATGGGAAAGGCTCACTTGAATTCCTTCTGCCCTCAGTGCCAACCACAGCCCTTTGTATATAGTTGGAAGATCAATGTAAGTTTCCAGAATATAAAAATGTTTTTACTCCATGTTAAGGTCACCATCATTGTTTGCTCTCCTAACATAGCAACAGCTCAATGGGCTAGGAAACATGGCTCAGAGATACACTCTAGCAGCACTTTACTTCCAACTCCTGACAGCCTCTGGCTCCTCCTAAGACCTTGTTAAAACACTTAAGTGGATGCATCAGATAGTTCATTGGGTCTGTAGCTCAATTCTGGTATAACAAAAGGAAACTGAACATTAAGAGTTTTAGGAGAAACTTATTTTACATGGTACAGAGTGCTTAGGCTGGTATTTATGAAGTCCCAAAGAAATGTGTCTTCCATACATTTCAGTTTAACCAAGAACTTTTTGTCCAGACACTACTATACTTACCTCAAGATTATGAATTTGAGTCAACTGTTAGAGTAGAAGATTCAAGATAAGGAATATACAAACCATACACCATGGTGGAAGGAAAGCTTCCTCAAGTCAGAGAAAACAATTTCCTGAGAGTCAGAGAGCTTTGAACAATAGTCATTTCAATTTAGTATCAAGTGTCTTACAGGTGGGGTATGAATATTAGGCATCCTTTAGCACCCTGCACAGAGACAGCTGGCATTTCCTGACTAGCTGATATGTATCTTAGAATGTCTTTGCTCTCCTCACCCTCCTATATGGTATATCAGTTACTTTCTCGTTGCTGGGACAAAAAAAAAAAAAACCAACCAAAAAAAAAAAAAAAACCCTCAGGAGCACCATATGGAAGGAAAGGATTTCTTTCAGCTTACAGTTTTGAAGGGAAGTTTCATCATGGCAGAACAAGCATAGCAAGAGCAGGAAGTGACTTACATCTTCACATACCAGCAGGGAGGAAGAGCAAGAGTGAGCCGGCTGGTATTGGTACGCTGGGCAGAGCTCTAAAATCCCAAGACCCTCCCTCCTTCAGTGACACACCTTCTCCAGTAAGGCACTGCCTCTCAAAGGTTCCACCATCTGGGGATTGGGTATGATTACATAAACACATGAGGCTATAGGGATAATTTTACATTCAAACCATGTTACATAGCAAATTCCCATTGTCATATTTTACTGATGAAAATGCATATTGTAGGGTCTATATAAATAATCCTCCTCGAGCTAGAGCTTAAATCCTAAAACTGATTTTAAAGTCCTATATTAAAATTCAGAGACTTATGGGCAATGTTGGCTGATTTGTTTTCAATTGACTCCCATGAACATAACCCATATTCTAACTGCTAGAGTTTGAGGTTACTCATTTCCAAGTGACCACACAATTTCTAGAAAATTCAAAAATGACCTAGGACTTAACAATACTCATCACTGAGAAAAAGATTACATAGGTTTAATAACAGAAATTGCAGCCCACTTATGGACTCCTATTGTGTTGTATCCATGTGTGAACTAGTAGTACGTCGAGCTTCTAGGATGACTTCAGAGGACTCCATTCCCTTAATGACACCATTTGGCCAATGTGAGGCGTATAGTGCTTTCAGTAGTGGCCTTTTCTTTCCCGATACTCATGGATGCACATTCCATACATGGGAGCATGCATGGAATAATTATTAAAAATGTAAAGTTTTGTGCATATTATTAACTCTAATAATTACCACCCTATGAAATTAATAATATAAACCCTTTGAGGACCAGACTACACAGAGACAGTATGTTTTTCCATAAGCACACATCTAGTAAGAGCTAGCACTGAAACAGCAGCTGAAATATTTCTAAATTTAAAATTCAAGCTTTCTCCACTAAAACATCTAAACACACTACCCCAATACTCCTGTTTCTTTTGCCTGAACTCAAACATCGTTTGTTTGTTTGTTTGTTTCTTTCTTTCTTTATTCCTGCCTTCCCTCCCTCCCTCCCTTCCTTTCTTTTCTTTCTCTTTACTCTCTCTCCCTCTTTCTCTCTTCCTTTCTTTGAGGCAGAGTTCACTCTAGCTCTAGCTCCGATTAACTTGGAACTCACTATGTAGATAAAACTAGCCTTGAACTCACAACAATTTTCCTATCTTAGCCTCCCAAGTGTTGGGATTATAGGTGTGTGCCACCATGTCTGGTTTACATACTTCTTCTTAATCCTCATCTTTATTAAATAGTCAAGGAAGAGAGATTCTAAGATGGAAAAACTAAGCAAAATCATATGTAAAACATACTGCATAGTAGTCTGTTTCCAATTCTATTCCTTGGAATATGGGAGTGGGGGAAAAACCACGTGTGGCTGGCAAGTGCTGCTTGTGCATCCCTAGCCTCACCACGTCCCTGCCTCTCTTCTGACAGCCACAGTTCCATTTCTCCATTTCTCTTTGGACTTTTTTAGAAACAGATGGGCTACTGACTGTTATCCGTTCAATCTATGCAGCTGGAGCATCTCAGAATTGCAGAAATAGCAATCTTCAGAATCATTTCTCCTGCCACAAACAACTGCAGCGTCTCCTATAATAATCCCTCCATGAGCCCAGAGAGCATTCTTCCCATTCCAAGATTTGCTGTGCAGTTTATTTTAAACTACAATGCCCTTTTGTATTTTGCCTGAAGAAATGCTTCAAGCTTGTGGAACACCTGATCCCTATTGTCTTTCCGAAGTTAGATATGCCAGATGAGAATATTTGGGTTAAAAGACTTTTTACTTTCAGCTGTTGAATAAAGACAACAAAGATGCCAGGCAGGTGGACTGGTTTTCTCCTTCTTCCTCATCATGGATGACTGCTTTTATGAGTAAGGTGTTAAGACTCCCTAAAAGCCAAGTTTCTATAGACTCTGTGGCCATAGGATTATGTGTACAGAAATGAACAGAGTTAAAATGTTTGTGTTTAAGGAAAAAACCAAAAGAAAGCCCAGATCCTTGACCACATATTTTCCTTTTCATTTAATTTTTTGTCACTACAAAGTCCTCATCCATTAAATGGGACCTGATAATATTCAGAAATAACTGAAATCACATTGTACAAAATAATAAACTAGAGACTAGGGAGATGGCTTAGCAAATAAAGGTTATTATTTTCTTTCTTTAAATTGTATTTGTTTATTTTTAAGCAAAGAGAAATACAGAGAGAGAGAGAGAGAGAGAGAGAGACAGAGAGACAAAGAAAGAGAATGGGCATGTCAGGTCCTCCTGTCACTGCTAACAAACTCCAGACACACATGCCACTTTGTGCATCTGGCTTCACATGGTACTAAGGAATTGATCTCATGCTGTCAGACTTTCCAAGCAAGTGCCTTTAACCACTGAGCAATTTTTCCAGCCCCTAAAGGTGCTTGTCTGTAAGCCTACTGCCCAGAGCCTGAATCCCCAGCCGCCCTTATAAAACCAGGTGCAAATGACAGCAAGACAGGCATTGTCTCAAACAAGCTCAAAGGACAGGACCAACTCATACTGTCCTCTGAACTTCACACATGTGGCATCTCGTGTACATGCCCAAACACACACATCATTCCCAAACACACGTTAAAATAAACAGAACAACAAACTCAATTTGTTATCTGTAGGGCATGAATTCATTTCATTAGATTATCTTCTTCCCCCAGTCACAAAATTTAAGCAAGATGCCAAATAATTAAATAAAATAATAAAATAAAATTAAATACATGTGTTGCAAACTGTGCAACTTCAGTTATACACAACTAGTTTCAGTGGTAACAAAACTACATGAACATGCATTGTTCTTTTGTTATGGAACCATCTTGTACATCCCCCAAAATTCATCTTTTTAGAAAAATTATTAGTTTTGATCATATTCATAGAACTATTATGACTTACTGTTTAGTTTGGGGGCATTTTCATCACCCCCTCACATAGCCAGCAGCAGTCATTGGCCTATTCCTCTCCTCTACCCTGGCCATTACTAACCTACTTCCTCTCAGTGCAGACTTGCCTCTTCTGAACTTTTGTGTTAAGGACTCACATAATACGTGGTCTTTGGTATCTAGCTTCTTTCACTCATGTAAAGTTTTCAAGGTTGATCTGTGTTATAGAAGTGTATCTATATTTCATTTTTATGGCTAAATAACATTTCATTGTATGAATATGCACCTTTTATTTATCCATTCACTAGTTGATAGGCATTTGATTTGTCTCTCCTTTCTGACTGCCATGAGCAATGCTGCTATGAGCTGTGTATAATTTTTGCAAGTATACATGTCAGGCACCTCATTTTTCATGAAAACTGCCAACCTCTGCAAAGAAATCAATGCAAGTTATTTCACACCAGTGAAAGCAAATGTGTTAGCAGTGAGAACTGTGAGGGAAAGAGCCATGGCACAGTGTGAAAATGAAGGACACAGGGATGCACTGTGAATACAGCAATAGTAGCTTCCCAACACTAGCTTCTCTGGCTTCCTCCACCTGCCAAAGAAATCCCATGGGCTTTAGGTCCAAATACATGTACCTAGCAGGGACCAAAGGCCACCCACAAGCCTCAAAAGTCCATTCCCATTTTCAAGATTATGAAGTGCAGTAGGACATTTGTGCCAACCCCTGATGTTCTTCTCAATGACCTCTAAAGGTATTGACACTAACACCCTAAGCAGGTCAACAGGCAAACAAGATTCCCTTCTACTGCCATACTCTACCTCCTCCAAATGAAAAGAACAGATTTAAAAAACAAAAACAAAAACAGATAAATTAGTAAATGAATCACTTCTCCATTTGCTTTTTAAAACAGTCCTAGAAAAGGACTTACAAAGTTAAACTTTACTTCGTTTCAAAGTTGATTAAATATCAAAGGCACCTCCCAAGTGTCTGAAGTACTAGCTAAAGAGGTTATACCTTTACTTCTTTACCCTCAAATAAAATAATATATTGCAGGACTTAAATGCAAAAGACCAATTTATTCCAAACCTAGAATTTCAAAAGAACAGTAATTATGAGGATATGAGAACAAAAATATATATATATATATATTTTGCACCCTCCAAATTACCCGAGGTGGTTTGCTAATTGGTACCTGCTGGCAGCGAGGGATTACCCCCAATTTAGTTTACACCTCATTAGAAAGGACTTCAACCAAGCTGAAAGGCAGCCAGGGCCCTATAACACCGTGGTCAACCCTTGTTGTCTTTTCCTTACAACTGCAGTTTTTTTTTAAATTTTTTTTAAAATTACTTATTTATTTATTTGAGAGCGACAGACACAGAGAGAAAGACAGATAGAGGGAGAGAGAGAGAATGGGCGCGCCAGGGCTTCCAGCCTCTGCAAACGAACTCCAGATGCGTGTGCCCCCTTGTGCATCTGGCTAACGTGGGACCTGGGGAACTGAGCCTCGAACCGGGGTCCTTAGGCTTCACAGGCAAGCGCTTAACCGCTAAGCCATCTCTCCAGCCCATCACCTGCAGTTTTTAAATGGAATAATGTCCAGAAAACCACAAGAAGATGGGTCAGTGACATATATTTCACCATGATCTTTTCCCTTAGTGAACTTATAACATCTAAGTTTCTTTTAATCCAAAAGTTGAAGAAAAAAAAAAAAAAAAAAAACAGACACAGAATCAGTATCAGAATCCGCAAGCTCAAGGTATTAGCCCTATCAGTAAGGGAGTATAAATCACTTTTCAGTGTTCTCCCTACTCCTGCAAAGAAAACAACCTTTGATATTTCCTCTACCCTCCCCTTCACTGGTAAACTAAACTAAAACAAAACCTAGTGAGGGTCTCCACACATAGTCAAAGAATCCACCACTAAGAGCTATTGGAGGCATTCCTGGGATTGAGTTTAGAAAGTTGGAAAAGAAGACATCCATCCGAAGGGGAAATGGGTATAGGAAAACAGAAAGCTCTCTCCCAGAGATTTGCACAGTACTGATTTCTGATAAGTTCCTGAACACTTGTATAAATAAACTAATTTATTCAGACCCTTTACAAAAATGTTGAGGGATCTCTTTTCTAACCAAATCTCCAAAGTGGATGTCCAAATAAGAGGTACTTATTAACTACCCCATTATTACTGGGCAGTGGATGGGGTGGTGCTGCATTTGTATAGGCAAATAATTTATGAAGAATTCCTGTCACAGAAGCACCCCAAAATATCAGACACAGCAATGAAGTTTACTGGGCTGAGAGCTTCCACTGACAAATGATTTGTCTTTTATAAATTTGTTTCAAGCAACACAGCTTATCAGTGAACACAAGAACACATTAGTTGCCCACAAATTAGCATTTAGTACAATTATCTACAAAAAGGACAAGGAATCCATTTACAATTCAAATCTTCTTCACTCCATTTAGCCTGAAACTTTTTTCAAGTAACAAACACATCCAGGAACACTAGATAACTACTTCTTATCAATTTGGATGCCATTTTAATCCGGCCTTTAATAATGTTGCTGTTGTATGAGGGTGGGGAGTGAGGCAAGAGGGAAACAGAACAGCTAATGAATAGAAATTGGAAGCCAAGCAAGCTCTCCAACAATAGCCAAAGCGCTACGATGTAAAGTTTCATTAATTGGATGTGTTAAGAACCCCTGTGTACTCATGTTTCCTTAGCTCTATCCTGCACTTGCCAAAGAATACAATGGACTGTCATTTGCACAACTCAAAAATAATGTGCAGAAAATGTCTACAACCAATTTTCACAATATAAATATCATCCAGTTTATGTTGTATCTCTTTGCTCATAGGAGAGGAGAAAGGATTTAATTACATGATTCTAAGTGTTTTCAAATTCTAGAACAAGAATTCAATGACTTTTAATAACTGATTTTGTGTTAAAGATTTTGCTCCAAAAATCTTAGCTAATCCTTCTTTCCCTACAAAGTTACTAACGTTATTGGTCGTTTGCTTTATAGAACAATAGTAGAATGATGGTCTAAATTTTAACCAAAATTTGTTCATGTTTAAATTTTCCAGTTCCTTTTAATTTTTCAAAAATCATTCAAAGCAAATACCAAGTCACAGGACGGCACAGATGGTGAAGGAATCCATGGGAAGCCCAGCTGGCAGGGCGACGTGTCCAGGAGCCAGGAGTCCCAGTAGCAGGTAGCTTCTAATTTCACAGTGGATGTGATAATATGTCACCTCTGCAGCCTAGATGCCAGCCAAGGGATCTGTAAGACCATTGTTTAGGCCAGAAAAGATGCTGACTAAAGATGCCCAGGTCTTTCCTACCTCACTGAGAAAATCTAAATCAGGTTTCCTATAGGGGGAAACTCACCTCCTCCTTTGCAGCTGTGACATGCCAACTATGCTTCTATGACCACATGTGCACTGTGGGCGGGCACATTTATGCACAGGTGTGCCCCCTTGTAGATTATACCCTTCAATTTTTCCTGTAAGGCGAGTCTTATCACATTTACAATTTATACCTCAAGAAACAAGGGCCTCCTGGAAAATTAAATACAGATGGAGTACTACTCCTAAAGACCTTTTCCATATAACTAAAACAATGCAGTTATTATTCTTGACATTATACAAGTATAGAGTTTATTACAATCTTCTGAGCAACTAATGAGTTTGCAGAATTAGGAAACAGCCACATTTTCCTTCCTTTTTATCAGGTACTAATCTATACCTGGGGGAAAATAAAACAAACATAGCAGTGGTATCAACTGGTGGTAGAAAAGACAATCCAAACACCATGTAAATAGGCTAATGTGTGCAAACACAAGAAATGCCTAATGCGGTGTTCTGAATGTAAAATGTCCTCCACAGACACATGTGTTTGAATTCTTACTCCCCAGTTAGTGGCATCAATGGGAAGTTTGTGGGATGTTTAGGAGTTGGAGCCTTGCTGAGTAAATGTGTCACTGGGGGTGGGCCTTGAGCTGTTATAGCCTGACTCTGCTAGCATTCCTCACTCTCTCGCCTTCACACCTGTTGATGTGACAACATGCCAATGGCCTTCTGCTCCTGCCATGTTTTCCCTGACTTAATGGACTTTCCCTTGCATTGGTAAGCTGAAAATAAACCCTTTCCTTCCTTAAGCTGCTTCTGTCAGGTATTTTGTCCTAGCAATGATAAAGTAACTGGTATGCCTAGTATTTGAAAATCAACTCCTGCTATAAAATCATATACAGCGTGTCCCGACACATAGAAAATCCAAATTTTCCAGGAAGGAGAAAAATCTCAAAGAGCAAATGTGTGACTCAATGAATTAATACACCACAGCACTTGACAAATTCTGCACACCACAATGTGTTAACTATAAAACATCAATAATTAAAATTGTTTCTAAAAGTTGAATCACATTGTCTTTAAAAGAATACTATTTTCAGTACATAAGAATTGAGAAAATAAATGTTACGTCCAGTGAGCTTAAACCCAATCAAAGTTGAGAAGATGAATAATTTCAAAGAAAGAGAATGAAAGACAAGAAAAGAACAAGACAAAGTGTGACAGTAGGACTTATAATTAAGAAATAACACAGAATGCAGCCATAATTTAGAACAGATCATAGAGGGCTGAAGTTAAATATAGAAAGAAGTAGTTTTAATATAACGAAGGAAAGTAATGATGCCATTAAAAACAAGGTCACACATTCAATGGCACAGCTAACAACTCACATGGGAATTGAGGCCATTACAGAAGAATTTGCTGCCTCTTTCATATTTCATTTTAAAGGTTTTGAAACTTATTCAGACTTCCTAGGGCTGCTACGCCTTACAGAAGCTTAGCCACTAAAAAATATTCTAGAATTTGTGCATCAAGGTGGAAACACAGTAATTACAATGAAGTGTTTCCAGGTCAAAGACAAACCGCCTAGTGATGCCCTCGTTCCTGCCAGGAAAGCACAGGCCTGATTCTTCAGGTGCACGCTCAGGTAGGCCCCACTGCCTTGGATAGACCACATTTCTAATTGGGACCAGGACAGTAAGGCAGACAAGGAGAGAGTGACCTTGCCTGATACATTCTCTTTCGTAAACTCAAATCAGTACGAAGAAGCTGAGTGAGTAGTTTGAGGATGTTCTCGTCAGACTGCATTAGAGTTGTCACAGCAACGTCTATGAGTTTAGAGAGCGAAATGTCAGGCGAGGGCAATGCTCTTGGCTTCCACAGTCCATGAAAATGAGTGCTGCACGGTAGCACTGCCAGACGAGTCATGAGCTTTGTAAAAAAGCTGTTGAAGTTCACCTTGCTAAGTCATTTCTTGTGAAAGCTGATATCTGGGTGTCTTAGTTTGTGTGTCTTCAAATAGAAGGGAAATGTAACCCTTCTTTGGTAGGGCGGTTTGAGGGATACAGAGGTTGTTTTGAGCTAACACTTGTGACATGCAGGGACTATTGTCCCACTGGACTTACTGTTACCATCAGGAAGCGTGTTAGAGATAGGACACGACTTCCACATTGGTTCCTCTAAACAATGGTCCTGATAGATGCTTTCAACCATGTCCGGGAACCTGACCACTGTCCAGTCTTTATCTTCTATGTCATCATTCTCTCAGGCTGCTGGCTCCCACACCCATCTACCAGCCGGACATGTCTCCACGAAGATTCTATTTGTATTTTGAACCCAGTGAACACACGCAAATTGGAACACGTTATGATCTCCATATCATAGGACTTTGCTCTATTCCAATTCTTTAATCCAAGTCATTCTGGCTTCAGATCTAATGTCCCTTCCCAAGGGGGCTTTATCTGAAAGTCCCTTTCCTACACAGAGCAAATCATTATTTATTTTAGTGTCCTGTTTAAGTTTCTTCATATTGTGAGCACCATATCTGAGTTTAGCTTTCTCATATGTTTGCTGACTACTGATTTATATAGTCTTCCTACTAAAAAGAAGCTTTCTGGAACAAGCAGCATATCTCATTCGCTTTCTTATAGCTGAAATCTAGACCACTCCCTGGCTCTTAGTACATCCCTAGCATTTATTTTATCAATTTGCTGAAACTTTTTCATGTGATAAATTTGATGACACTATATGAATTTCAAAAAAAAAAAATTGCTCTCAGGTTTCTTTTGTCAAATGATCTTGGGCTAGAGAGATGACTTGGTGGTTAAGTCTGTTTCCTGTACAAACATGAGGACCTGAGGGGGTCTAAGACTGCCAGGGTTGGAAATCTCCAGATCTCACATAGACAGCTGGGCATGACTGCACACACCTGTAGCCGTACTCCCACAGAGGAGCAGAGACCTCAGAATACTCAGAGCTATGAAAGCTCCAGAGTCAGTAAAGAGACTCCAGCTTAAGACAAGACCTGGTAGAAGAGTGATGGAGCAGGACACCCAGTGTGCTTCTCTGGCCATCACTGGCTAGCACCGCCCCTTCCTGCTGTAGGCAAGTGTATGGGGTGCCACCCCCTCAACACACAACCACACCACATTACACAAGCAACAACAGATAAGCAACCAAATGAAATCAATTACATTTGAAATAAAAAGCTTTGACACTTGTTAGGATGAGCTTCAACTATCTGAACTACTGAGGTATGTGCTAAGCCCCACACAGCAGGGGTTAAATGAAGCTTTCTACAATGTTATTTCTTGCACACTGTACACAGAAGTCTACACAATTTTAACTTACATATACTTTGACCATAATGACAGTGGTTACCCCACTGTGATTTTAAGTATTTATGTTAAATTATATGCCCCTAAGGAATAATTTATTAATCCTTTCTTTTCTGAGCCAGTTGTTTTTGCTAATAATTACTTGAGGCACTTTCTAAAATAGCTACTAACCTTGAGGACAAACAATTTACCCCTTCCCAGTTTCACCTAGTTTCAGTTAGTAAGGCAAGCTAGAATTTCAACTCTGGGGCTTCCTATTGCTTCATAGTGATGTTCTTTTTTAAAATTTTTTTTGTTCATTATTTATTTATTTGAGAGTGACAGACAGAGAGAGAGAGAGATTGAGAACAGGCGCGCCAGGGCTTCCAGCCACTGCAAACGAATTTCAGATGCATGCGCCTCCTTGTGCATCTGGCTAACGTGGGTCCTGGGGAACCAAGCCTCAAACCGGGGTCCTTAGGCTTCACAGGCAAGCGCTTAACCGCTAAGCCATCTCTCCAGCCCCATAGTGATGTTCTTAACCCTTCAGACTCAGTTTGATACCATTGTAAAAGGGAGATAAGAAGTCCTCTGCTTTGTAGCATTTGTCACTTGAGCAGTGGATACAATATTTGTAAAGCATTGCTTGGTACAGGGCAGGGGCTCAGCAGGGTCTGGCACGGATGGGAGGTTGCAATGAGAAGGACTTGCTTTGAGAGTCATTTATGATAGGAGGGACAAGGAGGACATTCCAGGTGGGGGGTGACAGCATCATCAACACAGCCTTGGGAAGAAGCCAGAGTACATAGTAGGAGCTAGTGAATCACTGTGGGTCACAGAAGATGACTGGGGCAACAAAGCAGGAGGATTCAGGGCAAGCCACAGGCATGGATGAAAGCCTTGAATCCCAGGCTCAGAAGTTTATAAGCCACAAAGTTAGTTAGAAAGCAATTCACAGGGAGGGTGGAAAGGTGAGTAATGCAAGCAGGTGAACAACAACAACAAAAATCTGGCAAAATATCAAAAATTTCAAATATAGCACAGAGTTGGAAGGGACCTGTGAGATGATCTATTACAACTACCACAGTGTTACAGATCATTTAATCAGTGCAGAGGAGAAGAGCTCAGGGCCCCACGGCAGGTTGACACTGGTATCTAGGCTGCAATTCAACACTCCTAGCTTAGCTAGCACTGTTTCCCTCAAATCTATAAAACAAATTTATGCATATAGCAAAAAACAGGTCGTGATAAAGATGTGTGTGTATATATCTGCATATGTTATGTATGCGCACACAAACATATGCCATGCCTATATGAAAATATCCACCAGTATAGATACCATGGTTACAGAGAATGGCTTCTCTAGGGCAATGAGGCAGAAGGTCACTGAAAACTTCCTCCATCCATTGCACTGTCTGTTTAACTGGCACAATCTCTCCTGGTAGCTTACTCAACATTAACACCTTCCCAACCCCAGTGCAAACGCTAATGCCAAAATAACCCCCTCCACATTCACCTTACAAAATTACTGGATTTTTGACCTGAGCAAAACATCAAAATCCAGTCCCCTCTGAGCTCAAGATTATCAAAAAATATGAACTGAGAGACCTCATAGTCTCATTTTCTGCCAGCAGTATACCAGCTCAAAGCAGAGAAATATGAAATAATGAATAATTCAAACCCAGATACTATCTCCCTTATTTATAAAAGCACTCATAAAAATACTCTGATGGATGTCTGCATTTGAAGCAAACATAATTTAATATTAAAGATTTCTCTTCTACTCCATTTCTCTTTACTTAAAAAAGGTGCCAGAAATGTTCTTGTCAATGAGAGACTTAGAAAAGAGGTAAGCCACAGCTAAGAATTGTCTGAGAGCCAAGAAAAATAGAAATCTGTTTTCCATTAATTCTAGGTTTTTTTTTTTTTTTTAATGATAGTGTCTCATGTAGGCCCTAGGTTGGCCTTGAATTCTCTGTGTAGTTGAGGCTGGCCTTGAATTCTTGATCCTCCTGTCTCTGTCTCCCAAGTGCTAGAATCACATTTGTGTGCCATCTGGCTCTAAGTTCCAATATGAATGGCCCAGATCCCCTCTCTGGCCTACCTGCTACCATCCCATCAATCATGGGCCAGGAGAGTGTTAGCATAACCAAAGCCTATGGAGGACAGAGCCCAGAGAGGGGGCAGTGAGGCAGAGAGCCTGGCTCTAACTGCTTGCATGCCATTGGATTTATACAAATGTGGACCTCAAGTTGCTCTGAGTACAGGAGGGATAAGATGTGCACAGATGGGTGAAGATGACTGTGAATGCCCTGATCTATTCCTGGGCCTTGATCTTCTAGCAAATGCAAAGCCTCTTGACTGCATGGCCACAGAAAGACCGAGAGACCCAGTTCATCTAGGTTCTGCTGTTTAGGAATGGCACTGTGCAAGCACCTAAGAGCTGGCCATCCCCAAATGCACAATCTATTGTTTCTACCATGACTTTTAACAAGTATCTCGGTCTGGCTTCTGCCTTTAATTAAAATGGTGACAAATGACTGAACTTCTCTCCTCAGACTTCCAATTCTGTGTCACCCTTTTCTGCTTGATGCTATCTTTGCTTTAGTTACCAGATCAGACTCATCACTATTTGCTAAAGGATTGGGTCCATCACTAGCTATTGGCCACATGATAGACAGCTGTAGGACTGGGCCCTCCTCAATTCACCCCTTAAAAAAATGTTTTATTTGTTGGAAAGAGAGAGAGAAAGAGAGAGAGAATATTAATGAGAATAGACACGCAAGGGCCTCTAGCCACTGCAAATGAACTGCAGATGCATGCACCACCTTGTGCATCCTGATTTACATGGGGACTGGGGAATTGAATCTGAGTCTCTAGGCTCTGCAGGCAAGTGCCATAATAGGTTGAACCATCTCTCCAGCCCAATTCATCCACCCCCTTTTTGACAGTTTTTGTTTTATCTGCCTGGTGGGGAGTCTGTTTTTTTTTTCAACCCCCTGTATCTGGAGTTGAATGGCAGCCTTATCTGCTAATGATTTTTTTCTTTATTCCTAAACCCCGCAGCAATGGGGAAGCTGGCAGGTGTGTTTGTGTGGAGGAGGGGTGAGGGTTGAGGGAATCTCCAGCAAAGAAGCACAGAACAAAGTGACTTTCAACTGGTAGAGAGAAGAGACACCATCAGCAAATGGGAATGGCGTCAAGGCCCGCAGTGATGAGAGGCATTCCTGAGAATTCTGCCCCTTACCCAGTCTGCAAAGCCATTTGCTAGTGTTTGTTTGCTTCTATCTATCTGCCTGTTTGTCTGTGAGTGAAAGGGAGGGAAATGATCCTTCCAGACAGAAATGAAATGACTACCATGGGTTTGATGGTATGGTGAGATGCTGAGTGGGCCTCCCTTGCTGGAAGTGGGCTCCTAATGTCCCACAGAGGAAAGAGATAGGGCATTTGTGGACTTTCAAAGGGAAGGCTTTAGAATAAAGACTCTCTCCAGCTGTGCCTCATAAGATCATAAACCTTCATGGGGCTGTAGTATATTCAGAGCCGCACACAATCATGGGGTGAGAGGTGAGAGGAAGGTCAGGACACAAACCAAGTCTGTGAGAGAATGTTTTCTCCTTCTCACTGGTGCAATGAACAGTAGGGTCTTTGAAAGTCTGCTTGAATATTTTTTCTTTACACTCTTCTCTTTCCTTTTTTTTTTTTTTTTTTGGTTTGTTTTTTTGAGGCAGGGTCTTGCTCTAGTCCAGGCTGTCCTGGAATTCAGTATGTACTCTCAGGGTGGCCTTGAACTCACAGCAATCCCTACCTCTGCCTCCCGAGTGCTGGGATCAAAGGTGTGTGCCACCATACCTGGCCTTGTTTTTTGGCTTTTATTTTTTAGACAAGATCTTATTATATGATTCAGGCTGGTCATGAATTTACAGCCCTCCTGTCTCAGCCTTCTAAATGCTTGGGATTACAGATGTGCCCCACCATATCTGGTACCTGGTTTAGCATTTTTCTGAGACAAACTTTCCCTGAGTGGGATTTCTCTGTGTGACCTACTGCCATTAAATGTCCTGCTCCTGCTGGTCTTGACTGCAGGTCCCCCACCCCCCTCCTTCTGGCAGTAAGTGCTTGTGAAGAAGTGCCAGGTGTGGTAGTTCATGACTTGGATAGAATAGAAAACCTTAATCATGTATGTCCCAAAGTATAGCCAGGCAGACCAGACAGCTTCTGCATGGCCTCTGAGGGCACAAAACTGTCTAGCCCCCATCTAGCAAACAGAGTGGAAGAGATATGGCTAGCTCCTCCTCACTGTCCAGTGTTTCCTACACAGTGACCTTGGAGAACCTGAAGACCATAAACAGATGGAGGTCAGGGAAGCACCCTTAATCCAAATACCTGAAAGTTGTAATGCTCCCAACTCCAAAGGATTTCCAGCTCAGATGCATTCATATTTTCAAAGTAGGGAAGAACAATTTGTAATTGTAACTTACTACTGCTTAGATTTGACTCCTGCTTCCATTTGGGAATCCTGTGCTCATGGGCAAATTCGATTAACTTCCCCAGGTCTCACTTTTCCCACCTATAGAATGAACTCATCACAATAAAAGTATCTGCAGCCTTTTTCTTATGATGATTCCACCATTTCAGAGGCAGCATGGTTAAAGAAAATGGAGATTTCAATCCCCTGTTCTTCACAAGCACTTTATACATTAGCTATTATTTTTGCCAAATGAGCTAAGTAAGAGCTACAGCTCTCCAAGATGCTGTTAAAGACACTGAGGATTGCAAAACTGTTTCCATAGAAGCCTGTTCCAGACAGCTAGTTGACAGGTGTGGAAATAAATCTTGTTACTTTCTTGCAGTATTTATTAAATCAGAGCCAATTAGGCCTCAGTTTGTAAACCAGGTGTGGTGGCTCACATCTGCAATCCCAGCAAGCTGGAGGAGAACAGCTTTGAATTTGAGGAAGACCTGGGCAGCACAGCAAGACTCTGCCTCAACACAAACAAACAACACACACACAAACACACACACACACACACACACACACACTCCCCTAGTTTGTGTTCGTATTCAGGAAAGGCTTGCAGGGTACTAACAGTACCCATCACTGTGTTAGCTCCTCTTGCTTGTTTTCCACCGTTCTGTTTGTCTCTCTTTGCTCTTGGCATAATGGGAGGGAAGGAGGAGGGAGTACAGCCAGAGGACCCAGGCTTGAATTCTCCTTTCATAGATGTGACAGTTCAGCAAGACACAATCTGCAAAAATCAATTTCCTTATCTGGAAAGCGGCCATAGCAAACCTGCTCTGCAGAGTTCGTGGACTGCGTGAGATGCCGCCTGTGAGCTGTAAGAACCAGTGCTCAGGGCTGCTTGTCTTCCTGCGTGCTCCATGCGTTCCTTACTGCCCTCAGCTCCAGCCCTGGACACAATTTTCTTGTTAAGTCATTATCTCCCTTCACCTTTGCTACAGCCCTGCCCTCTAACCTACTTTCTTCATCTTAGCATTTCCATCCTAGCCTTCTTACGCTCTCATGCATGTCTAATTTCCAGTTATTATAAGCCGCTATCCCCAAGGAGAGCACCATAGCAATGAACTATGTCTGGCATTGGAACCTTGAGTGGCCTAGAAAGAGGCTGCACCCAATAAAACATCTGCAGCACACCATCTTGAAACCAAGCACTTAGGCCAAAGCTGTCCCCGGCAGAAAGCAAGGGAAACGGGGGAGCAGTGAGCACACACAGGTGAGCGGGAGCAGGGTAGGATAAAAATATGCTCAAATAAGCACATTTCTGTCTTTCTAGCTGTGTGATCTGGGGCAAAGTACTTAACCTCTTTAAGAAGCAGTTAGCTTAAAAATTAAAATGGACTTTTTTGTTTTTGGTGTTTTGAGGTAGGGGTCTCACTCTAGCCCAGGCTGACCTGGAATTCACTATGTAGTCTCAGGGTGGCCTGGAACTCACAGTGATCCTCCTACCTCTGCCTCTCGCATGCTGAGATTAAAGGCATGTGCCACCATGCCTGGCCCAAAACAGACATTTCTTTGAGGAGATTTTTAAAATAGATTGGTGGGAACTATCTGACTGTCCCATATATCCTCCAAATCACATGATTCCACTCTATGCTTTGTCTCCCTTTGGCTATTACAGTGTCCTAATGCACTGTACACTTTTTCATTCCACTAACATGTGAGTTAAAATGCAGAGCTGCCTGTCCTCTTGGGGGTGTACCCAAGTGCCTGGAACAACACCTGGCTGACAGCAGGATTCAGTGAGCATGTGTGGAATGAATGAAGGCAGCCATAATTAAGTATAACCCAAAATATGATTGGAAATGCTACCTTTGGGTCACCATTTCCTGGGTATTATTTGACTTCTAGAAAGGTTCTCTTTTTGGTTCTCCCAATTTTAATCTAAAGTAATTTTAACCATCCCATTTTTTCTTTATCTGGCATACTGAGGCTTGGAGAGTTTAGGCTTAGTGAATTGTAAGCCATTGCAACTTGACTTTTCTCAATATTTCCCTGGATAATGTAGCCATGCAACTAAGTGCACTGTGGTGAGAGGAAGGGAATGACGTAACCAAACAACCACTTCCTCCCATCACTACATTCCAGGCTTTTCTGATTCCAATATTCCCTACAAGGTCAAGAGTCTATTCATTGGTATTTCAATGCAAGTTAGGTTGCAAACAGTGAAATAACATGCTATGTAGCTGCAAATCTTTTTTTCCTTTTTCACAAGCCCTACTGTCTTGTAGAACACTGTGCAGTGATGCAAACCTCTTTTACAGAAGATGCGTTGGACTTGAACCTATCCATGTGGGTCAGTAGTACTCTAAGTAACAAAAATCATCATGAGTGTTAACTACAACACAACCAGCATATTTTTTTTTCTTGTCAGAGCTTTTGAATCTATTAAATACTGGTGCATAGCCAAATGCACTAGAAATGAGTTCAGAGAAAGACAAAAACTAGAAATGCCAAAACTTACAGATAATTTGAGAACTCTAATTATTCAATACATATAAAGCCAACAAATTTTGAAGATGCTTTTTTTTTTTTTACCAATTTAATGCATGTATCTCATTCCCTATAAATCTGAGTTAAATGAAATGGAAAATAAACTTCTTGGCCCTGTAATATAATAAAATGTTAGAGTCAAGGACACTTTGAATTAGTGTAGAGGAAAAAACAAGGAATCTCAGTTCAGTTCATCCAAATAAGCACTACCATCTTCCTTTGAGAAAATACTTTCTTAATATTGTGATTACCATTATTATGCCTCTCCATATCCCTCCTTAAAGAATGCCTCTCCAGTTCCTCATAAAACATTCTGTTCTTTTTCTCCAACACAAACTATCTTTACTTTTCTACATTCTTCCCACAGATTTATTCTGCAGACTGCTGATTTATGTCAACCCATAATCCAGGAAAGAGGAAAATCCAAGCTTATCATGATCAAAAGCTAGTTACTCCACTTGGTAAATTTAAACTTAATTAATATCTTCTATGCTCTGATGTGTTATATTTTTAAAAAGAGATATACTTGAATCTTTAAACTTTCAAGGAAAAAACTCAACTCCTTTTGAAGTTTTAAGTTAGATACAGGATTTAAGAAAATGCACAGATCTGGCACTGTGATAGCTTGAATGTAAAATGCCTTCCAAAGACTCATGTTTGAATACCCCAGTTGGTGTTACTCATGAAGGCCGTGGAACCTTTGCTAGGTGGAGCCTTGCTGGAGGAGAAGTATCTCACTGGGGGCTGGCCTTCAGGTGTCACAGCCCTGCCTCACACACTGTTCTCTCAGCTTCCTGTGTTTCCAAGGGATGCTCCCACTATGCCTTCCTTGTCATGATGAAACTTCCACTTGAACTGTAAGCTGAACTAAAGCCTTCTCCTTCCTCAAACTGCTTCTGATTTGGCATTTTGTTCCAGCAATAAAACAGTAACTGATACAAGCACACTCATGGTTTCTCAACTGTTTTGCTAATTTTACATTTTCAATAAACACTGGTCCCAATTATAGCTGTCTTGGCACAAAGCAAAAATAATAATAATGGTTTTCATCACCTCCATTAGACTTTAGCAAAACAAGTCAATAAAGATATAATCTGTTTATAAAAAACGGTATTGTTAGGGGCTGTTTTGAATAGCAACACATTATTATGCAGAGGTGTTAATGATCCATTTTAAAGTGGTGTAAAGAAAGAAGAGTGAGAGTTTCCTCCAAGGACCTATGTCCTACAAAAGCCTATCTTTTGTCACTCATGTGTGTTAACCACAATCAGGCATCATCAGATGGGTCCATGAAGTGTAGCTCTGAAAACTCCACACACATTTGATATTTGGTTGTGGTTTTTGAATCAATTGCTGGAGTCATTTCTATAGTACATCAAATGTTTGACAGAAAAAAAAAAAGCAATAGTCATTGATTTTGGAGTAATCACCATTACCTCACCACATGGTTTCATCCTCCACTCAGAATGAATCCTATAGGTTGATGAGTTTTCCCACAATACTTTCAACAGAATTTTACCTTTGGAGTTTCTTCAAAGATACTGAAGTGTTATTCATTACCACTCTCTCTCCCCGATTCCTGTAGTTTATTTTATTAGACAAGAACTCACTCTGTAGCTGACTGTTCTTATTCTGGTAATCCTCCTGCCTTTGCCTCCTAAGTGTTGGAATTGCAGATGTTCACCACCATATATAGTTCCTAGTTCCTATCTTTTACTGCATCTTCCACCGACTGACAAATAAATGTCACTCTCTGGGAACATAATGATTCTTCTATGATTTGGTGTTAAGATGGAGTTTCCGTCTACTGAATGTTTATATTTAAGTTTGTGGAGTTCCCCTCCCTAAGTCTATCTCTGAATATCTGATGAAAAAAGTAAACAAGAAGCAAGAGTCTTCATTGTGTAGTATCGCTCCCTAACCACTCATTTTCTTAAAGCCATGTCTCACAAATGGAAAGAATCCACCACATGTGAAAGCGGCCAAGCTTAAGTTTTCTTTCCAAATGTTCTAAAAAACAAAAAAAAAACAACAACAAAACTCCCATTTTTATGACACTTAGAACATGGACTGAACTGGTGGACAGGGTGTTACCTGCTATTAGCAGCTGACAGGTCATGTCCTCTGACCAACCTCCATGATGATATAGGTCAATGCAGAAGCTGAGCTCCTCAAAGCAGGAATAACTGTGCTTTTTGTTTAGATCTCAAAAAGCAATAGCTGGGCGTGGTGGTGCATGCTTTTAATCCCAGCACTTGGGAGGCAGAGGTAGGTGGATCACTGTGAGTTTGAGGCTACCCTAAAACTACATAGTGAATTCAAGGTCAGCCTAGAGTGAGACCCTACCTCAAAAAGTAAGAAAGAAACAAACAACAACGAAAACAACGCAGGGGTATTTAAATGTAAACTCTTTTATGATGACAATAAAGAGAACTGTCATGAGTGATCATGTAGAGCAAACTGAGGGCCATCCATATCTCTAACTCACCCTCTCTCTGAGTTGTCAAGCTCAACATCTCCAGTGTGTAGGGAGTCAGACAGATTCCAGTAAGCTACATTCCAACAGGAAGGACATTTCTGGATCACTATCATGTAGATAACTTCAAAAGGTGGTGGACAAATCAACGGTGAAGAATAAACTGCTGAAGACCTAAAGCAACTAAAAATCAGGATATTGAGAATTATAAATGTGAAAAAGCTCTCTGAATTAATGAGAAAAAAAAAGTGCAGGCCAGAGTCCTCAGTGTATTACATTTTGGGCTATGGTATCTTTTAGTCCTTCCACTGTTACCATAGATATTATAAACATACTGAGATGAGAGAAAGATTGAGAAATAGGAGATAAGTACATGCCTCATCCATGGCTCATATTGTGAGAGTTTACAAAAAGTCCTTCAGTCTCTGAAAAAATGGTTGTTTAATGGTCATATATTACCACCTGTGATACACTTGGTTGATATATTTGCCAATGAAGTCACCTCAAGAAAGAATGATTATATGCTTGAAATTCCTGTTTGTCTAAGCCCTAGGAAAACAGAGGTCTCAGTCAAAAACTGTATCTGAAGGCTTAGACTAATCTTCAAGTTTGCCATATTTTAATCATACACACAATATGCAATGCTCCAAAGGGGATTTAAGTGTAGTCAATGTGTTAATACCCATGAAAGCTCAAGGGAAATTATTTAGTTACTCTAAGTTAAAAACTTACTGTCAGGTTTCTTAATATATATTGAGATTTTGGTTTATATTTTGAGAATTGTTAATACATCAGCTTTATTTTTTAAATTACCTAATAAAGACTGCCAGAAACTGGATATTTGTCAAGCTTTCCTAACCTGCTACTCTGTTCACTTCTTCCCAGCTTTCCAAGTTATAAATAGCCTCTTTCACCTTTAAATTGATGCAAAGTATCAGCCTGAACAAACATGTGTGTTGAAACAGTTAAGAGACAAGAAAATGCCTCAGTCATGAATGAACTTTTCACACATACATTCCTTGGGATGTTAATAAGAACTCAGGAGCAAGGCACAGCCCCGAGCAGCTGAGCTGTGAGTTCATTTCCCATAGAAATAACTGTTCAAACTTCAATGTCAGGTTGTTCTACCTTTCCCAACATATGTCAACTGATCAATGAAATGTGATTTAAGAAGACTGATCAGTCACAAACTAAGTAAATGTTACCTGGCAGGAAAGTCTGAGATACCTTTTGAAAGATCTGTCAAAAAAAATGTTCACTCAAAGTATTCCCTACTTTGTCAACTGTGGAAGACCAAAATTCCATTCTTGGGATCTGACTGACTGCTGAGACCAAGAGCCTTGCATAATATGTTCCTTGTGCACAGACATAGTCATGGAAAACAGGCTCATCCCTCCATTTCTCCTCTTCTAGGGCTCCTCCCTCACGACGCCCCCCTTATCTCCCCACTACCAACACAGCAGATTTTGAAGAAGTGTCAGTACAATGTGAGATATGTTGTCAGGCTTCTCCATCAACTTTTCTGCCAAGGATCAACCCTAAACTGCCTTCTCCTTCCTCCATATTTATCACCAAACTACCAGTACAGAAGGTTTTCTCACTGGCCACAAATATGATTGCACTGGGAGTTGTGTTGTATGAATTCTGGGGTTTGTCCAAATTCATCTATTATCCTGTATCCTGTTACACCATGACATCCATTATTGATACAGAATGAAACTTATAAAAGTCAGATGTAAATTGTTAAATTGTAGGAGAATTGGTTGTCTGACATTTATCAGAGACATAACTAAGGAAATTGACAAAATCAGAGTATATAAGAACTCAGTGAAGCAATCTCTTTTGGGTCTATTCAGAAACTCAAAATGTACCATCAGTGAATTTCAACTAAGGACCACGAAGAACTCTTCAGGAACCTGTAGGATGGAAAAAAAAAGAAAACTACATCAAGATTCCTTCTCTTCCTGTCCTTATAGCCAAAGTGAGAAAAAGGAAACGAGCACACAGTGTAGGTAACAGAGTTTGTGACAGATGGAAGAAGACAACTGACAGGCAATCTTAGAGTTCAAGAAGAAACTATTTCTGTCTTGGTAAAGGGAGGAGTTAGGAAAGGGTTAGCCTAGGCTCACAATTCACCTAGCTAAACACAGCGAACATAAGAAGAGAAGAGGCATGATAAGGGGCAATTTAAGACTAAGTATGAAGAACCAAAACGTCTACATCCATTACATTGCAGATGACTATATTAGGAAATCACAAGATGGAACAAATATGAATGAAAATTTCAGGGCTGGAAGGAGAAAAGAGTAAGACAGCATGGTAAACTGTGTCTCATTTGATCAAGTCTCAGAACAAACACAATCTAGTCAGGACTTCTAGCATTGTGGGATTAGTACTAACAGAATAATGGGTCTCTCCTAACAGACAATCACGGAGCTGTCATGCATCTCACCGGGACAACTCTGTTTACCGACAGGCCAACATCTGTATCAGTCAAGACAAATCTTTGTCAATTTATGCTTTTATTATCCCTCATGAGTGAAAATGCTATAGATCCCTCAGTAGTCAGAACAAGAAGTGAATCAACTGACACTCCAAAATCCTACTCAGGGTTTAGAGACTCTTGACATGGGGAATGTTTCAGAGCAAGACCCCCATCAATTACAACACTGTTTACTGAGCATTTACCATGCACCAGCAACTGTTCCAACTAGTGTGTATGGACTGCTTCACTTCATTCTCACTCAAACACTGCCAGGCAGGTAACACTTTTGCGATTCTCAAGTTACAGACAAGTAAAATGAATGGGAAGAGGCGTAGCTCTAGAGTCCACGCTCTTGACTATGACAACCAATCTGTCACCAATGATGAGACAACTTGATTTCAGAGATGTATGTGGGAAGATGTATATCTTAGAATGTGCTGAATACAACCTCACTATTAGTTACACTGAACAAATCATTTAATCTGAGATGTGGTTTCAATATGTGAAGGAGGTGCCTAGATATGGTGATGTCTAAGTTCTCCTTCATCCTCATAACCATAGGGAACACACAGAGGAAGAAGACTGCCAGACTCACAGGAATGTTGATAGTCCTATGGTACAAAATTGAATGAGGTGCCTACTCACAGGGCAGTGCAAGCTCAGGGAGAACACAGACAATAAGCAATGCCTTCAGCTGTGCCCACCCAAGGAGGAGGCACTGAGAGTGAACACTCCTTCATCTGTGCACACCCACAGAGGAAACACTGACAGTGAACACTCCATCTGTGCACACCCACAGAGGAGGCACAGAGAGTGAACTCTCCTTCAGCTGTGCACACCTGCAGAGGAGGCATTGAGAGTGAAAACTCCTTCATCTGTGCACACCCACTAGGAGGCACTGAGAGTGAACACTTTATCTGTGCACACCCACAGAGGAGGCACAGAGAGTGAACTCTCCTTCAGCTGTGCACACCTGCAGAGGAGGCATTGAGAGTGATCATTCCTTCAGCTGTGCACACCCACAGAGGAGGCATTGAGAGTGAACACTCCTTCAGCTGTGCACACCTGCAGAGGAGGCATTGAGAGTGATCATTCCTTCAGCTGTGCACACCCACAGAGGAGGCATTGAGAGTGAACACTCCTTCAGCTGTGCACAACCAAGAGGAGGCACAGAGAGTGAACTCTCCTTCAGCTGTGCACACCTGCAGAGGAGGGCACAGAGAGTGCATGACTCCTTTGGCTCTGCACACTAACAGTCTTGTTTTAGAGCCCTGATGAAGAACACTGTGAGCTTGAGACTGCTTAGCTCTTGTATTTTCCAAAGGAGTTCTTTTCAGGATGACCTGTTCACCCTTAAGAGCAACTTTTTCTAATTACTTTTACATTCTCTGGGAATATGTATTTCTTTGTCATCTCTACAATACCCCCCGTTTTAAAAATTAACATCTAATATTTAAATGAGATCAAGGACATGTGTGTGGGCTCTTCTAGGGTGGTAACTTTGCTGGTGACTCAGTTAAAAATTATATCCCATCTCATGGACAACCTACCAATTATTTGAAGGGCTGGACCCTAGCTACTCAAATAAGGTCCCTGACAACCAGCACTGCGTTACCTGGGGGAAGTTCATAAGTATATACACCTCACCCACTTGTACTTGCAGAATCTACACTCTAACTGCATTTCTTGAGGACCCATATGCACAGGTACATTAGAGGAATTTCTTTCCAAGCACACAGAAAAGAACCCCTGGTATAAATATTACCCTTTGCCATGTACATAATACATTAATTGCTTTCCATCGAGTATCTCCATCGTACTATGGACAGGAGTAAAGGTCAGTTCCTTTCAATTCTACTCAAACAGAAGTAGTCTACCAATTCATTTCCAATCAATGAAGCAACCTTTTTAAAAATATTTTTTGTTCATTTTTATTTATTTATTTGAGAGTGACAGACAGAGAGAGAAAGAGGGGGAGGGAGAGAGCATGGGTGTGCCAGGGCCTCCAGCCACTGAAAACAAATTCCAGATGCGTGCAGCCCCTTGTGCATCTGGCTAATGTGGGTCCTGGGGAATCGAGCCTACAACCGGGGTCCATAAGCTTCACAGTTAGGCACTTAACCGCTAAGCCATCTCTCCATCCCAAAGCAACATTTTTTAAACCTCATTCCTGCAAATATAATCAAACTCTCCTCCCTGCTTTTCCTTTTAAAAAATATCAAGCTTGGGTGGGGGAGCAGTACAGTGGTAAGGGGAGTCAGATCTGCATGTTGCAGAACTTGATGTTAACTTTTGCTCTTGGATTAAATTCTCTGGATTTGAATCTCTTAATTAATACTATAGGAAATCATAGGATACATTGTAAGGATGAAATAATGTGATGAATGTGAAGTGCTTAGTAGTTAAAGGCATGCACGAACTAACAAATACATTACCTCAAATGGCCAATAGGCGAGAGTCCTTAAACAAGTACAAGACATGGGATTAACATTTAGCCTTATGCTTCAATTTCCAGACTAAAACAGAAACACTGTGTTTGGGTTTATCTGCCCATCTACTCTCCTGGATGATTACAGACAAAGATATGATTATCTCTTCAAAAACTCTCTTGCTAGTGAAGGTATCTAATAGAATATTAATTATGTTTGAAAAACAAAACAGCATACACCACCTTCCTCAGAGGATGATACGCACAATTTGGTAGCACAAGAGGCACCTTGCTCATTTATTGAACTCCAGGGATGGAGAGTTTCTTTGGACAGAGCTGTTAAGCAAATAAGGATGCTCATAGTTACCGAATAAATTAAGCTATTCTTATTTGACCTTGCCAAACTGGGTTTGAGTGACCGGCATGACCTGCCATTGTCTGGCTTTTAGTCGTAGATGTGTGAAGCATGCTCACCATGTCCAGACCCTTCTTGCTTTTGTTGCTTTTATAAAAGGTTTCATTGAATTGCTTATTAAAACGGCTGTATATAAAACTACTCCTTTGAAAGATTTCTCTGGCTTGCCTCCAGCTCAATTAGCAGACTACTTCCAACTGATGAAAAGTAACAGTCGATATCAGATTATAGTTAGCAACTATTCACAAGAGTAATCAAATTAGATTTTTGGTATCTATGGTGACACAACAAAAAAATTCCACTAAGCTCTGCGGTTTAACAGTAAGACTACCACTGCATCATATTAAATTATTGCTCAAAACATTTTCTCAAAATTTAATCTGAATCTCAGGAGATAGATACACAAGTCTATGGGCATATCAAAACATTTATACCCACAGCTTTTCCAATTTAAATACTAAGTAGCCTTAAGTATCCATGGGAGAAATTTGTATGGCTCTTGGCACATCTTCTCTTCCAACAACTCTTTCTCAGTTATCAACTATGAATGGACATTATGAAGGTGAAGAATCAACTGCTTTTAATTCAAATGACCAAGCTTACAAGTCAGGACTAAAACAAGTAAGGAAATAATGAAAAAAAATTTTAAAAAAGGAAAAAGAAGAAAAGGCAATGATAGCTTCTGGCATGCTTATAACCTAAACAGAATATTCAGCATACACAGTAAAAGATGACATTAGTGCAGCAAAGTGTAAAAATATGCATATATGTCTGTCACATATACTTATATGCAAATTAAAATTTAACCTGTGTAGGCTAAGAATAAAGACTGGAGTTGGGCGCATCTCTTAAAATCAAAACCAAAGAATTCTCTTGTGCTTCCCCGTTCTCTTTTTTGGTTTTAAAGTCTCTGGTCCTTTATAACAAGGTCTAGCAGATCTACAAGCAGACTCTCGGAAAATGACATTATACAGCACTCCTTGGGGGAATGTATTCTGCTATCATGACCACTTGCAGAGGTTACACCAAATCTGATGTCCTTTACAACGCCTGTCACTCATGTCTATCTCCTAGACCTGCGAGCACAGCTGGAAGCCAGCTTTCTCTACTTCCCAGAAACTGAGATTTCACCAAGAGGAAGATGGAAGGACACCTTGGAATCCTTGCTGATCCCCAGCCTGTCTTGCCTCAGTTATCCTTCTTCCTACACTGAAAGCACTCGGGTTAGGGTGGCACTCTAGCTGGTCTAAACAAGACAAGAAGTGCCAGCCTCACCTCTGACATGGGTATCCCTTATCTTTAGCCGGGGTCTTCCTCTCTCCCCATATACTTTTGAAATAGAAATCACATGGTGAAAGAACTAAGTGAAATACCATATGTGAAAGTGACTTATCAAATGCAAAGGCAAAATAAATGTAAGACATTATTACTGCAAGACAATCACTGTCTTTTCTTTCTTTAAACACCAGTGCGGGGCTTTTCCTTCACTGAAATGCCAATCATCTTGTCCTAGCTTCAAAACAAAGTGCGAAACAGCACAGCAGAAACCACTCCATTCTGTCCCTTAATGACTTACATTTACCTTGGCGACTAAGTATACATTGACTTGGCACTCAGAAGCCTGTCAAGTACCCTGGGAAACAAAACCAGCTCAAATCTGTCTCCATGTGTGACTCTGTCTATAGGACACAATGTTTTGGTAAATTAGTCACAGTCAATGTCTCCTTCCCTCTTATCACTATGAAAGAACTGTTATATGATCTATGCTTTAGAAATTATATTGGTACTAGCCTCCACTTAAATAATTAACTTAATACTTCATGATTACCAATTAGACGCTCAATTGGACAGACACTTGCTTCTACATACAAAAGCAATGTTGCCTATGAATACCACCCGTGTCAAGCCTGACTGACAGTTCTCTTTTTTTATTGAAAAAGAACTCCCTTTTACCGTGCTTTTAATATTCAAGTTTTTATGTGTCAGATTTGACAACCTGCATGTGATTTAAATGGAGTATTTTTATATTCTTACTTTGCCAATGTAAATTTTCATCAAGACACTGTTTCTTTAGGAACATTTCAGTCTCTGGGGACAGATGCACGTTTCGCATCATCAGGTAAAACACATTTCTGGAGTGGGCACTTGAAAATCATACCCTGTATTACTGATTCAATAGTGTGTATTCTCTTCTGCCAGGCTCTTGTCATTATCACATAAATGGGTAGCAGAAAAAATGATAGCCTGCAATTCCATATGCCTTGTTCAACCCCAAACTTATTCCTTTCTTCAGAAACACCATCAGATATCTGAGCTATTCTATGTAGAATATTAGAATCTCAACCTCTGATATTATCCTTGAAGACATTGTACTTAAATTACAATATACTGTAATATTACTAGGACTTAATAAACCTTTAAAGATATCTTTATGCATAAGATTTTCCAAAGAATAAAGACCATTCTTTGAGGAGAAAAGGTTGGATGTTTCTCAGATGCATTGGTCTTGAAACACTTTTGCTATTATACACTAGTCATGTCTTCCTAGTGAAAGGAAATGACTACAGAAATATAGGCCAGCATTCTCAGCAACTGTAAAGATAAATGACTGGGCTATGTGATTCAGATGACACTGTCATGACATCATAGTATGACGTGCACCAATGACAAATCTGTGTTCATTTTGTAAAAGCTCACTTGACTTTACTATTGTGCATGTAAATATATTTGGGGAAAATGCTTGATAACTTCATGATTTATTGTTGAGTGCTTTAATGCTCATGTGAATCTAAGGAAAAGTAAAAAAAAAAAAAAAAAAAAAAAAAAAAAACAAGAAACAAACCACCTTGGCCAAGTTTTTAAGGCTGATTATTTACTTGGACAATCAAGTCAATATCTGTCTCTGGGGAGCACAAAAGCCAGACACATCTATTATTACTGGAAAGAGCGAAAGGAAGCTACGGCTGCTGGGATAGAAACCTGGGTACCAAAGCAAGCAGTGGGAACCACAAGGGCAGGGCTACGGATCTGGAGCTTCTGGATTTCAGAATTGTTACACCACTTAACAGTTAGTTGCCTTACCTCCTGTTGCCTCCATCTCCGCATGTGATAAGTGAGCAACACACCAGGTAACAAACGTGCAATGCTTAACACATAGTGCATGCTGTGATGGTTCATATTTATTACCAACTCTGATAGGACTTAAAGTCCCCTAGGAGGGCTGGAGAGATGGCTTAACGGTTAAGCGCTTGCCTGTGAAGCCTAAGGACCCCGGTTCGAGGCTCAATTCTCCGGGACCCACGTTAGCCAGATGCACAAGGGGGCGCACGCGTCTGGAGTTCATCTGCAGTGGCTGGAAGCCCTGGCGTGCCCATTCTCTCTCTCTCCATCTGCCTCTTTCTCTCTCTGTTGCTCTCAAATAAATAAATAACAATGAACAAAAAAAAATTAAAAAAAATAAAAACATAAAAATAAAAAAAGTCCCCTAGGAAATGAGCCTCTGGGCAATGCCTGTGAGGGATTATCGTTATTAGTTTAACTGAAGTAGGAAAATCCCCCTTAAGTGTAGGTAGCACCATTCTATAGACTGGTATTCTTGACTGAATAAAAAGGAGAAAGGCAGCTGAGCATTTGTAGTCATTGATCTGTGCTTCCTCACTGTGTACTGAATGTGACAAGCTGCCTCAAGTTGTTGCTACCATATCTTCCATACCATGGTGAGCTATACCCTCAAACTATCAGCTGAAAGAAACTCCTCCTCCCTTAAAGTGATTTCTGTTAGGAGGCATTTTATCCCAGTATTGAGAACAGTAACTAATGCGCATGCTTAACAGGCAAATGTTACCTATGTATATTTTGCAAAGAACCTCTAAAATAAATAAAAACCATAAAACCACTGCCTCATGCAAACTGGGAGAAGGCTAAGATCAGAGACCGGTTTTTCCTTATGATCTCCACAATGGCATTTGTGTTTTTCTCTCCATGAGGCTGTGCCATCTCTTCCTAGTGACATGCTTCCTCACAGTTTACACTGGCCCCGCACCAATGGCCCACTCAGGGGGGCAGAACCGCCTGGGAGCTTGCAGTTGCACAGTCTGCTACCAACTAACTCAGTCTTTTGAGTTTCAAAACTCAAACAGTTGTGAGAGGGTGCAAATGTAACATCTCAACTTGGTAATGAGACTAGACAGCAATGAGAAAAGTGTCCTTGAGACAGGTGTCCACTTAGCTGGGGTCAGCTGTAGTTGGAGGTAAGTTGCTGTGATCTTAAATAATACTATGTGTATTAAAAGATGATGATGATCACAGTGGACTGTCTACATGACTGAAATGGTCTTCTGAAATATCCTATGTCAAATTGCAATGGAGTAGAATTGAAAAATGACGAGACAGCTTCAAAAATTTCACAACTACCTTCCATTTATATTCCAACACTACAATGATAATAGCTATTAGACTAGAAGCTTTCTGTAGTTGTGATACCCTCTTCAGCTTTAGACCAGCAAGGACACACTAAGAGGAGAATGTTGAGTCCAAAAGATGTGATCATGTACTTAAGACTGTATTTGGAGATGAAAGTCTCTGCAGTTATAATTAAATTAAAGACCTCAAGTTGAGATCATCTTAAAATTAGGCTGGACGCTAAATCTAATGACAGATGTTACAAATAAAGCAAAAGGAGTTCCAAGGGACTGTAATGATGCTGCCACAGCCAGGGGATCCCTGGCTCCATCCAAAGATGGAAGAGGCAAGGAAAGAACTCCTCAGTCCCAAGAGCCTTCAGAGTAATCACAGCCCTGCCAGGATCTTGGCTTTGGATATCTGCTTTTCAGAACCTGGAGGCTGGAAGCGTTTACTGTTTTAGGGCAGCAAATTTATAGTAGCTGTTTTGACAGACCTGGAAAACTAACACAGACTTTAAAACAAGCACACATGCTTGCCCATTCAAGAAGTGCTTCTTGAATGTGCACTAAGCCAGGCACATATATACTGGATAAGATAATGAAAGGCTGAATGCAACAAATGACTTTTGTCCAGTAGTTGGTGTGCCATCTAGCTTCATGCCAGTGTGGTCAGAATATAAGGGGAAAAAAAACCAAACGGCTAAAATAGCATAAGAATAGAGAAGGCTGGTGCTCTGTGGTAAATTCCTGGGGACAGTCATTCCCCATTCAGAGAGAAAATATGTATAATTAAATAAAGTTAACACTTAAGAGTGTGTCCAAAATAAGCAAACCATTCACCATAGTCCCATATAGAAAACTTCTTGGATTGTTCTTCCTTACTTCCTTACCCTGGAAATGACTTTATGTCAAGATCAAGTAGTCTCTAGGAAACCACTGTTTATGGCCTCCCTGTGTATACTGAACATTACTCCCTCTATACACACTTCCACATTGGTCTCTCATACATTTACAGCATCACTCATTATACAATTTTGTCATTGTGGCAATCATGCCTCTAACAGGCTCTTGGAAAGGAAGGGTCATGCTCTGATGATATGTCTTGAGGACCCTAGTACCTGGCATGAGGGATGCCTAACACTTCTTTTTTCTTTTGGTTTTCCAAGGTAGGATCTCATCTCACTCTAGCTCAGGCTGACCTGGAATTCATTATGCAGTCTCAGAGTGGCCTTGAACTCATGATGATCCTCCTACTTCTGCCTCCCAAGTGCAAGTGCTAGAATTAAAGCCGTGCGCCACCACACCTGGCATTAACACATTTCTTGAATAAATAAGTAAGATTATTTACTCATGAGTCTGGATCTTGTGTTGACATCTGTATAGCAATTAAATTTTAAAATATTTTAGGTCAGATGCTTAAGAAAAGTCATATAGTCAGACTGAATCATATTATCATATCAAAATAGATGCTTTTATCTCTCCTTTTCTACTTAACTGCAATGTAGTACCAATATTATAGCCTCCTTCTATACATAATCAAGAATATTCTGCGCAAATATATAAGTGCTTGAACACATGTAGTCAAAGGCAATGAAATAATTTTTTCAATTCTAATTCATCTGAACAGAATTCTTTGAAATGCTAGAAACAAATCTGCTATAGTTTTCTCCAGAAGGAAAATGTGCATACAACTGTCAGTTCATTTTGCATCTACAGAGAGGAAATGTTTCTATATTGAGCAGCTGTTTAAGCAGGCTACTCTTTGGAGAACTGCTTTGGTGTTGAGTAGTCAAGTAAAAGGAAAATGTCACTCAGTTGTTGGTGGAGCAGATTCAACTCATGTTTCTAATGTGTAGGTCAGGGAAACACTCATTACCTGTGCAGAGATGGGGAAACTATTTTCTTGACTTCTCCAGAGATTATTCTCTTCTCGGAAGGCAAGTAATGATGTGTTACCATAGGCCTCCTGGGGCTGTCGCTCTGCATGTGAGTGGGAGAAGAAACAGGCAATTTTCACAGCTTGCAGAATAGAAACTGGAAGCCAGGGAGGAATAGCAATGTGAAAGTTTCTTCATAGCCTGCAGTGGGGTTGTTCCAAGCTCACTGATGCAGAAACAAGGTCCTCTGTCTCCTGAAGCAAGTTCTTCACTGAAGATCACAAGTCCATCTATATGTGGCCTCCTTTCCAGGAACAGTGAAACTTATGCTGCTACCCCAGGTCTGGCCATGACAAAGCTCCAGCCTCAAGTAGGAATGAGCTAGCTGAAAAGAGAACTGGTGACCTTTGCCAGGAAATACCCAGCCTTTTCCTTTGAGCCAATGGCCAAATTCTCATTGCTTCTGAGCATTTTGTAAGTATACGATATACTTTTTGTTTTTTTTCATGTTAACTTCCTTTCTACCCTATGAGAAGTCCAAGTGGAAGGATTCAAGGAAACTACTGGAAGCACCGACCACTGGATAATGATGAGGTGAGCTTGTAAATGGCTTTTCACCCTTGACATTGTTCTGTTCCTTATTGTGGACCACACACATAAGCAAAACTGCTGCTTTTCCTCCCTTTTATAGAGGGCATGTTAATTTCCTAGAGGTTAAGTGATTTCCTCAATGGCATTGAGCTGGTAAGGTACTTGACACAGATGAAGTTTCATTTTTTATTTTTACCAGTACCCTGTTGTGATATTTAATCTCCATAAACAACTGGACAATATCTATAATTACCTAATAGACAAGTCTTTGAACACGTCTATGAAGGAATTTCTAGCTTAGCTTAATGGAAGTAGGAAGACCCATCATGACTGTGGATGGGGCCGTCCCATGGCCAGGATCCCAAATTGAATAAAAAGGAGAAAGCAAGCTGAGCATCAGCATTCATTGTTCTCTTTCTGATGAAGGTACTCAGCTGCCGTGCCTGCTTCATCATTATGTACAATATACTCCTAAATATAAGATGAAATAGACCCTTCTTTCCTTGAGTTATGTTTGTCAAGGTATCTAGTCACAGCAATTACTAATACCTATCATTTCTCCGTTAGGTCTACTTGGCTTGACCTACCTAGATATTGAAAAAAAAAGTTCTTCCAATTTAGTTGGGTGAGGGAATAGATACTTCTAATCTCAGCACTATGGAGATCAGGACAGGACGATCATAAATTAGAGGCCAGCCTGGGCTATTTTAGACCCTGCCTCAGAAACAAACAGTTCTCCCAACATAGTTTTGCTTATATTTGTGTAGATGGTCAAGGAAAGGTGAGACTCTGTAAGAACCCTAATTAGAAATTTAATAACAACACATCTCGGCTAAGGATTTCAAGGACTGAATTTCAAAGATCACAAAGGAATATGGCAAAATGGAATGTTCCAGCCATCTTTATGCAGGTTTCTTCCAGCCAGTGGTATCAGCACTAGAAAGGTGTGAGGGGACAGCCTGGGCAAGGAAAGTCAGGGTGTTTGTGGATGTGTTAACATTACTTCTGCATTGACAGCCTTTCCTTAAAACCAATGTTTCTCTGACTCATTTACTCCACAGAAGAAACCATTTCCCACTCAGAAAAGAGCCATGCATGGTCACTTCCAGACACATCAGCATCACATGGGGATGCTTCATAAGAATACTTACAAGATTCAGATTCCAGTTGAGTGCTCTACCTTTTTTTCCCACACCTTTCTGGGCCTGGGGTTGTAAAATAACTGATCAGGAGTTAAACGGATAACAGGTGCATTCCTTACATCTGACAGACATTCCCACGACTACCACCCAACTTGCATGTTTTAAAATGTATTATGCCTAATTTAAATGTTTTGTAAAAGGTTCTCTTCTCATTAGCTTAAATTGGAATAAGATGTTTCCATATGGCCCCAGGACATTAAAAAACTCAGCAAAACTTTTTAAAATAACAAAATTAACATAAAATAATCTTATCATTAAAAAATTGAGAGCCATCATCCAAGAAATAGTCGAATGCCATGCTAAAAATATTCTTGGAGTGCCAGAAGGTGGGGAGAATGCAGAAAGGTGCCAAGACAGACACCTCTCAATAAAGGCGCTCCTGTGGAAAATGGAAATGTTTCCCAAGCTAAATTTCTATTGCTTTTTCTTTTACTTTTTGAAATGAGATCTCACTCTTTAGTACAGACTGGCCTAAAATTTACTTTGCATCCTAGACTGGCTATGAACTGAAGGTAATCCTTTTGCCTCAGTCTTTTCCAAGTGCTGGAATAATCGTGCCTGAATCCAGGCTAACTTTCTAAATGCAATTTTCCTGGGCACTGCTCTGTCTTACTTTCATTTGGTATAAGCGAGCTGTGTTTATGAGAGAGGCCCCTCATTCTGCAGCTATGCTCAGAAGAAGAGAAAAGATAACATTAAAAACATGCCAAGAAAATATGTGACACACACACACATAATTGAGTGCTCTCTGGCTTAAAAAAAAAAAGAAGGACATCCTGACACATGTCATGGCATAAATAAATCTTAAGGGCATCATTCTAAGTGAAATAAGGAGGACACAAAATGACACTGTAGAACTCCACTTATGGACAGTACCTAGAGCAGTGAGATTCCTAGGGACAGAAAACATAGTGTTGGTTGCCAGGAGCTTGCATGCTCAGTTTTAAAGGAAGAAAGGAGTCCTGGAGATGGATGTGATGAGAGCCGAATAACACTGTGAAGGTATTTAATATCACTGTGCTGCTCACATGAAAGTGGGTCAGAGAGTAAGCTTTTTGTTATCTTGTTACAATACAAAAAAAAACTAGAAGAAATGGCAAGAAGTAATATAAGACTGAAAAATGAGTTTCAGTCTAAAATCCATGGAAGAAAAATTTACTTTAGCAAGACAGTAAAGAAACGTGTCTGCAGTCACATAGCAACCGACGTGGGAAGTGTCTGAAGTATATACACACTTACTCTACAGACACGTAAACCCAGACACAGACTACGCTCCCAGTGTACAACAAACGTGCACACGTGAGGCTGGTTCCACAGCGTCAGCCCAAAGTTGGTGAGAGAGCTACACGATTAATCAAGCAGGATAATTACTAAGATAGGTCTGGATCTGGACTTTCTTTTTCTTTCTTTCCTCCACAGTCTGTACAAGATGTGCGGTCTTTACTAACGAGGACGTTGACGTGTGCAGTTACTTCGGTGTTGCTGTCATCAGATACCTAGCCAGACGCAACTTAAGGGAGGAAGGCTTTATCTATGCGTGCCGCTTAGGTCCCAGTCCGCCATGGAGGGGAAGGCAGGGCGGTGCCTGCATCAGCTGGTCGCAGTCAGTGTACAGTGTAGCAGCAGAGAGTGGTGGCAGCCACTGGTCAGCTACCTTTCTCCTCCTTATCCAGTCCAGCTCCCCAGCCCATAGACTGGTGGCACCCACAGTTAAGGTGCCTCTTTCCCCCTCAATTAATCTAATCTAGAAAATCCCTCACAGATGTGTGCAGAGACTTGTCTGAGCAGCAATTCCAAATCCTGTCAGGTTGTCAGCCAAGAGTCCCGATAACAACATGAGCAAAGAATTACAGCTAGGGCAGAGGACATGGCTCAGTGGGTAAAGTACTTGGCATGCAAGCATGGGGATCGAGATGGGACCCCCAGAACTCAGATAAGTGCCAGGTGTGGTGGTGTGTGCCCATAATCCAAGAGCTAAGGAGGCGAACACAGGGAATCCCAACAGACCTCTGGCCTCCACGTGCACAGGTGCATGTGCGTCTGCACACATGTGCACCCCACACTCATGTGCATACTCACAAGGCATGCACACCCACACATATACACATGCAAAGAGCAAATTAAAACTAGATTTTTTTGCAGTTTTAAAAATATTTTATTTACTTATTTCAGAGGGAGAGAGAAAATGAGGTGGCTATAGAGAGAATGAGTATGCCAAGGTCTCCAGGTACTGCAAATGAATGTGCCACCTTGGGCATAAACTAGGCATTTTTGATTGTATTAAAATCCACTTTTCTGAGGCTAATATTTCACCAATCATCTTAAATATGACACTGTCCATTGCTTCTAATTCATCCTTTAATTGTAATTTTTATTAGTAAGCTGCCACAAAATTACTGCAACCACAAGTCCAAAAGAACTAAGTACAACTCCTGGTTATTAAAGCATTTTATCCAGGCCAGTCACAAAATAATCCCGGTTCACAGTACAATTCTCATCAGCAGTAGCAAAGCCCAAAGCAATACTTGGAGAGGATGCTCAAACAAAGGGCCCCAGGGAATAACATGCTCTTCATTCAACAATCATTCATTTAGTTCACTTCCATGGCAAATTCCTACACTTACCTCCTGGGCTTGATTATCACTGGGAGTCGTTCCACTTCTACAGTCTCGAATTTTGATATTCCTATATCCACCTGCAAGCCACTACCCTCCCACACTCTGTTTTGTGTGTATGTATGTATAGTGTGTGAGTCTATATAAGTGTGTGTGAGTGTATGTGTGTTTGTGTGCACGTGCAGGTGTACAAGTATGCTGGAAGTCAACATGGGACATCATCCTCAGTGGTTCTTCACTTTGTATTTTGAGACAGGGCTTCTCACTGAACGAGGCAGGACTAACTAGGCTGCAAGCCATAGGAGTCCTCCTGTCTCTGCTTCCTTGGTGCTGGGGCTGGGACTGCAGGGGTGCACCACCACGGCGGGCTTTGCTGGGCGTGCTCGCGTAGTTCCTCATGCTTTCAAGGCAAACACTTTACCCACTGAGGCAGCTTTATTTCCCACACCTTTTCATTTGCCCGCTCCAGGCATACATCTGCTGGAAGTGCCTCTCTTTCCATCCCTTGCCTTGGAAACCATTAGTGTCCTCAGCTTTGATCCCGGGCTTGGTCTGACTTGCTCTCAACCTTAACCTTCATCCTCCTGCCCCTCTGCTACGTGCAGAACATTCCCAGCATAGGTTCCCCTCAAGCCTGGGGCCTGCTAAGGGAAGGAGGGAAAAAAAGAAATGTGTTTCAGCATACCCAAAGATTTTGTGAGATATCCAACCAGCACTATTTTTCCTCATTTATCTGAAACCTTGCCCCCTTCTCAAGTACTTTCCTTTTCTCCCTTCTCTGTTAACAAATGGCCTCATCTCTTCCATTATAGGAAAGATAGATGCTCTTAAATAGGTTGAATCACCTTTCAGACTCTATTTCGAACTACCACTGAATTTACTTGTGCTCCTGTTAATTACTATCATGATTATTTGGTTTATAAAGAATAACCCACATCCTATTAAAGGAAGCGTATGTCTCCCGTTTTTACTACTCTGCTCCCTCCTGGGCTCCCACCTTATGCAGCCCTCCTCTTTCCTCTACCCCTCATCTTTTCCTATCCATCCTAGGTCTCTTCTATAGGCCTAACATGACCGTGCCTTCCTTAAAAATCTCCTTCAGTGGCTGAGGAGATGGTTGAGTCAGGAAAGCACTTGCTGCACAAGCATGAGGACCTGAGTTCAAATCTCAGCACCCACATAAATACTAGGTGTGGTGATGCAGAGAAAGGTGGAGCCCTGGGGCTGGCTGCCCAGTTAAGACTAGCTCAAAAAGTAATCTCTGTGTTTAGTGGGAGACCCTGTCTCAGTAAGTAAGGTGGAGAACAAGTGAGGAAGACACCGTATTTTGTTAAACTCTGGCCTCCAGGCACACATGGGCTCATATGCATGTGCACTCTCACATGTTTACACACATGTCTGTGTACCATATACACTGACACATGCACAAAAAATGAGACTCATTTAACTGTGCCTTCCGCAGCCACGTGTACATTTTTTCACCTTCTAGGCACACTTCTTGGAGGCCTGATGTTGCTGCACATTTCATTGACACTCCAATGCACTGCAAATTCTCTCCAATAGTGCTGCACCATTGCTCTTTTTAAAAAAATATCCTTTAAGGTCTCTGATGGATTGTTCTCCATCTCCCTTTCCTGCAAATCATACAAGCAGGGTTCCTTGAAGCTTGAGCACATCATTTAGTGTGCAAACCAGTCTCACAGCAATGTGCAAGAGGTCTTCTGTGATGGTGGTGTGCCCATCTTGGTTGCAGTCTAGGTTGGCTGGTTCACCAGAATATAGCTTGAGACACATCCTTCACCCCATGATCTCCTCTTGCCATAAACAGGCTGATGAAGCCTGTATCCACATCTCCAACACAGAGGCACACCTGCATGTTTTTCACTGTGTGCATCCTCTTGGCCTCCTCACAGGCAATTCAGACTTCAGAGGCCTTACTCCCCCAAAACAATTTTTCTCTTTCTGGCCACTGCAACTTCTGGGTGAGTCTATTGTCCTATTGCCCCAGTCTTCAAAGTCAGAAACCTCAGTCATCTTTAATGGCCTTTCTCTTTATTAGCAAAATGGCATGAACAATAAACTGCTACCACATTCTGTCAATTCTGCCTCTCACCTCCAAGTCCATCTTTATCTACCTAGAACAATGTGGCCTAACTTTTAAAATACATACCTCTTGCTTGTAACCAGAAACATACCTCCTGTTGGTTTGACTAGCCCCATCTGAATGACCTTTGACTGGTCACTTCATTTCTGCTTGGGCTCCTTCTGTATCCTTCTCTATATTGCTTTCACTTATGTGCTTAATAGCCACCTGATTATTTATGTTACTTTTCTTGTTGCTGGTGCTGGGACAAACCATCTGAAAAAGCCACCGGAGAAAAGGAAGGCTTCTTGTTGCTCACAGTTTTGTCCACTGTGGCGAGCAAGGCCTGGCAGTAGGCATATGAAGCAGCTGGTCACCTTACATCCGTAGTCAGGAGGCGGAGAGTGCTGAATGCTGTACGCAGTTCACTCACTCTTTATATACAGTCTAAGGCCTCAATCCTATGGAGTGGTGTTGCCCACAGTTAGCATGGGTCTTCTTACTTCAATAAACCTAACACAGAAACAGCTTCACAGACCTGTCTTTCCATAGCATTGTGATTTGCATGTGAACTATTTCCTGTAGGCACATGAATGTGAGTGCTTGGTCCCCAGCTATTGGTGGTTTAGGTGAACTGGGTCACTGAAGACAGGCCCTAAATTATTACAGACTGACCCTACTTCCAATCATCCCATTTCCTTCCTCTGGCTGAAATATTACCTGTGAGCCTGGCAAGCCTTCCCCAGCATAATGGATGTAATCTGAAATAAACCTTATTCTTCCTTTACATTGCTTCTGGTCATGTATGTTGTTTAAAGTAAGGAGAAAGTAACTAATACCGGTGGGGTCTCAAAATCTCATCAAGTTGACAATCAAGACTAACTATGCACTGATCATTATGATCATTATGTCACAGTCAAAATCCTACAAGCTTGACCCTGAAGCTCCACTGTGATCAGCCCCTGCCTATATTTCCATTTCATATACTATAATTTCTGCCCCACCTACTGGCACTGATGTTATGCCAAATCTCCTCAAGTCCCAAGCCCTTTCCTGTCTCTTGATAAGTTTCCATCTACATTGTAGCACTTTCTACCTCTTTCTCCCTAGGGCCTCTCTGTCCTTCCTCAGGACCCTTGTTTCCATTGCATTTGGATTATTCACACCCAGGACTTCCTCTGCAGGGCAAGTCTACAGACTGGCTGACAGGGACCATTTCTCATTAATCTTTGCCCTCCTTATACCCAAAACAGAGAAGGCAATCATTAAATATCTCTGAATCAATAACTGAACTAATTAATGAATACAAACAAAGCACTGTGTGCCAGGACATCTGCCACTACAGCACAAATACTAATCACATAATAATTAAGCATCTCAAGTTTAGCCAGTTATCTCTCCTCTCTAATGAGCCACATCTTATGCCTTTTTGTCAGAATGTGATAGCACACTCCAGTGATAAAGTGTACTGGGTAATATTTTAGGGCCACAACAACAGAACTGACTAGACTATGACCTCTAGGTCCACATAGTCAAATCTGCACATCTCTCTGTTATTAGCAACCTAAGGCAGTCACAAGGGCCACATAGTGAAATAAGACCCTTCTGATAGAGTCCTACTAGTACTGTATTACTCATATTGTATGTTTGGTAAACCTACGGAACTGTCATTCTATAGACTATATAACACATCACAGGGATTAGCTAGATCTAGTAACACTTGCCTGCAATCCCAGCACTCACAGACTAAGGCAGGATGAGAGGGAGTCTGAGGTCAGTTTGAGTTATGCAGCCTTGTCTCAAAATCAAAACAAGCCAACAAGACAAAAATAAACACCTTCCCCAGGAACTTACCCTAGTTCTTATCTGTAAACTTGCATGAAATCACCCAATGGGATTACAGACCAGCATCTCTATACTGGCTTTTACATAACTCTAAGGTTCTCAAAAATATTAACATTAATATTAACATAGTTGCTATTTACTAGGCATACCCCAGGTGCCAGGCACCAGGCCAGGTTGCTTTATACAACTGTTGAACTTAATTTTCAAAATGAACTCTACTTAAAGATGGCAACTGAGGGCCAGAGAGATGGCTTAGCAGTTAAGGTGCTTGCTTGGCAAGCCGAAGGCCCAGGTTCAATTCCTCAGGACCCACATAAGCCAGATGCATAAGGAAGCACATTTGTCTGGAATTCAGTTGCAGCAGCTAGAAGCCCTCATGCACCTATATTCATTGTCTCTCTCTGTAATAAATAAATAAAAATAAAATATTTTTAACAAGATGGCAACTGAGGCTTAATTATAGAAATCAATACAAGTTCCATTGTCCAGGCAGATGTCTCCTCAAACTGTTAAGACCTGCTGTTACACTTAGGAATTAAGCAGGTGGCATATTGATGCTTTTCTTGGAAGTTAAAAAATATCTTAACCTTGTAAGGACTCAAAAGTATCCCAGAAAAAAGTTTGTTCAACATATTTCCCAAGGTTGTGGGCTCCAGAAGCCATTGGTAACATGTCAAGGAGCCCTTTCTTACTGAACACTATTTGGCTTTGGATAATAACCAAAGAGATAGTGAAGTCACTGGAGCCAAAAAGGACAAAAGGAGGTAAGCGCAGTATCTGTTACAGGTGCTGAGACGAGGGAAGCGCTTACGTCATAATCCCAAACACCAGCTGACACGACGACGAGAGCATTTTTCGTGAGCCAAATGAGAAGTACTTCCATTCTCAGCACTGAACACCAGCAGTCCTTGACTTGAGCCCTTGAGTCCAAAAGCTGATTTAAAAAGATAATTTGCAAGCTAGAGATGGCTTAGTGGTTTAGGTACTTGCCTGCAAAGCCTAAGGAACAATGTTCAACTCTCCAGACCCCACATAAGCCAAATGCACAAAAGTGAGGCAAGTACAAGGTCGCACATGCCCACTAGGTGGCGCAAGAGTCTGCAGTTCAGCTACAGTTGCTGAGGCCCTGGTGTGCCAATTCTCTCTCCCTCCCCCACGCTTGACCCCATCTAAAATAAAAATCAAAGTAAATTTTAAAAAAAGACAATTTAGGGCTGGAGAGATGGCTTAGTGGTTAAGCGCTTGCCTATGAAGCCTAGGGACCCTGGTTCGAGGCTCGATTCCCCAGGACCCACGTTAGCCAGATGCACAAGGGGGTGCACGCGTCTGGAGTTCGTTTGCATTGGCTAGAGGCCCTGGCGCCCCCATTCTCTCTATCTGCCTCTCTCTCTCTCTGTCTGTCGCTCTCAAATAAATAAATAATTTTTGTTTTTTAAAAAAGACAATTTACTAAAGGATCAGAGATGGCAAAGGCTGAGAAACAGGTGCCACTGTTTCCACGATGGTAGGTCACATAAGGCCCTGTTTATGCTTTTTTTCCAGTCTTGCCATATTTTCTTCCTTTTTAGAACACTCACGTCTCTAAACAAAACCATGGGCTTCTAGTAAAACAAATGAGCCTTCAGACCCAACAACTAGAAGAATGGAAAGAAAGCGTCTTTGTTACAGAAAACCTGGCAGGTATTCTGTGTTGCTCTCTGTTATATATTTAAATTGCATTTACTGACCACATCCTGTGAGTCAAACGATACACTTCTTGGGGACCTCACAGACTAGCGAGAAAAGCCTCACTGAGACGCGACACGCGGCTGAGCGTAGTGCTGCCACTGGACGTAGACAAGATGGTGGCTGGCTTCTTGCAGTTCTGTTCAGAGGGAAAGAGACTGAACAGAGGCTTCAAGGTCTCATTCTCAATGTTCATTTTATACTAAAATCTGTCCTCCAAATTCTTAAAGGTAAATGAAGGTTAAATCTACATAGGCTGATTAATTCATAATTTGAAAGTCATCCAAAAGATTTATGGGAGCAAAGCAGAGAATCCAGGCCCTAAGATGTATGCAGCCTGGTTTTCATCTTGAGCCACCTAAGAAAAACACCCGCCTTTTTTGCCTCTTTCTTCTTGGTCCCACATGGATGCAAAGGAAGTAAATTAATATAATATGATAGCAAAGCTCAATGTAATTAGCGAAACAAATAGAAAAGACAAAAAGCTAATTTAAGATCCATTAAAAAAACTATTAGAAAAAAATAAATATATTGCTGTACATAAATAATCCTAACACCTTTCCTATGGACTTTTACAATATTAAAATTAAATTACAGAATCACTTCTTGCCTACAGATATTTTTCACCTCAACTATACATCATCTAAGCTGGATGGCTTCTAAGGGATCTTAACATGAGCTTGTTTTATGAAAATCACTTATCTGACAATCCTTGATTAAATAAATTCACGTTTACACCCTACACATATAGAATAAATGAGACAGCTGCATTATGAAAATGAAGGGACAAGAGCCAAGCAAATGACCTTTTCTCATAAATCACATAAAATACTCATATATACCTTTTTAAAATTAAAAGACATTACTTTTACAAAATTGCTAGCTTGGGAAGCTAGTGGTGTTCCTATATATCCCATCAGCTCTTTAAGTGTCACCCTCCTACAGCATAAGCCATGAGCCAAGTAATGATATGTCAGTAAATAATGCACATTGTTTGTTCAGCTTTTTAAAAAACATCGTATCTTTTTCTCTTCTAGCATCCCACCCAGAACACCACAAAGGCTGTCACATTTTGCCATCATGCCAAAAACTCCTCCCAGCTGTGACAATTTCTCAGTTTTTTTTTTTTTTTTAATTTTGATGACCCTGATAGTTGTTAAGAGTGAGGTCAGATCTCTTATGGGATATTCATCAACTGGAATTTGTCTGATGTTTCTTATGATGTAACTGGAGTTATGACCTTTGGGTGGGAAAATCATACAAGTAAAGTTATTAATGAGGCTAATCTTCATTGACAACATGACTGAATTTAGAAGCCCCACAGAACACCTTGGGGTGGGTATGCCTGTGAGGTTGTTCCCAGAGAAACTTAACTGAGGAGGGAAGACCCACCATGAATGTGGCACCATCCTATGGGTTGGGGTACCAGACTAAACAAAAGAGAATTAAAGAAAAAAGTCATGGTTATCACTTACTTTTGATTAGAGAAATGTCTCTTTTCATATGGAGGTGACCTCTGGGATGACTCAAAAGGCACCATAGTACTGAGAAGAAGGGATGAAGTAGTGTTCACTGAAGCAACTCTACCACACCTGCCAAGGCTCAAGGCCCACTGCAGAAGAGGTGGCGGAAAGAATGTAAGAACCAAAGGAAGTGTAGGATGCCATACAATGCACTCTCCCACACACAAAATGGCCTGGATATTCATGACCTCACAGTGCCTGGCACTACACAAGGCCAGTAAAATAGGTGGAACAGATGACATCAAAATAAAAGAGACACTAATTAAGAGGGGGAGGGGAAATGATAGAGGTGGACTTGTGAAGAAGAAAGTGAGTGGGGAACGGAAATATCATGGTATGTTGTCTATAATTATGGAAGTAGTCAATAAAAACTTTAATAAAGCCATATGAGTGCCTGCAGCATCCCTGTTTCTGTGTTTCCTGGTCTGACAAGTTGCGAGTAAACAGCCTCAGGCTCCGTGGCCACAGACAGGACCCATGCCTGCTGCTGTGCCTTCCCTATCATGGTGATGTAGTTTCAAACCATGAGCCAAAATAAATCCTTCCTCTCTTAGGTTACTTCTTAAAGCAACGAGAGAAAGTAGCTATTAGTAGTGCCATCATCACCGTGCTTCTCCAGGCTAACAGCCAACCTGATTCAGTTCTGCAATGTGACTTGGCTGAGGGTGTCCTCACTGTAGAGACACTCTTTCTCCACTTTCCACGTGGTCCAACGGAAGTCTCTAAGTGTTCCCACTCTTCAGGAGGAGGGCTGCTGGTGGACCATTAGCTTGGAGTGTTCACGTAACTAACTTGGAATTTTGTATGTGGAATTTGCTGCTTCTCCCACATACTTAAATTTATTCAGACATTATTGGTTTGTTTTGGTACAGACTTGAGGATGTTTTCTTTGTGTTTAGGTTACAATCCAGTACTATTTAACTTACTTTGGTACACAAATTTGTTCAGCTTTGGGTACAGTGGATTCTTTCAAGTGGCTCTTTGTTTCTTTGACATATCCCAAGAACTGAGGCAGTTTTAATGTTTCCTCTCTATGTGAGCTTTTCCTTATCTCTGCCATTGCAGGATGCTCCAGGCATGTCTGGATACTCCTGCCACAAACCTAGAAGCAGCCACTGGTTCCAAGGCCCCCTGGTTCCTTATAGTGGACAATGATATTAGAAGCTAGGATCTGGGCCCTGGTGTGCTCACTGTTACCAGGCTATGTTTCTTTTAGGTTCCCACAGATGACAGAGTAAAAAATGGTATATATTTGTACTAATCTATTTACTTACACTTACCTTCAAGTATATCTCTAAGATAGATCTAACCATTTTTATATTAGATACCACATTTGTTCTTTTCTCCAGGAAGTTTTAATAATTTCAAGTATTCTATTTCAAGTATTTCAGTTAAAAAAAAAAACATGCCATTTTCATTTTAAATTCTCCATTGCACCTAGCAACAATAATCAATGAGCTTATGGCTGCAATTGGTTCAAGAATGAATTCAGACTTATGTGGTGTCTGGTGGGACTGGGCAAGCCACAGTCAAAAAGAGCACGGAGACAATGATTATATGAATTGTAGAGGATTATGGAAGAATTAAATGTTATGTTATATTTGACTTTCCAGAACAGAACCTAAAAGACAGTAAATATTTAATAATGATAGACAAATATGTATGTACCTTAAGGGATAAAGTTTCAAAAGACAAGATAAAATAGTATAAATTTGCTGAGCATGGTGGTACATGTCTTTAATCCCAGCACTCAGGAGGCAGAGGTAGGAGGATTGCTGTGAGTTGGAAGCCTGCTGAGTCTACATAGTGAATTCCAGATGAGCCGAGGCTAGACCAAGACACTAGCTCAAAAAATAGTATAAGAGTAGACATATCTGTCACTCATTTGTCATTTCACTTGAAACTAAGCAATGGCTCAGTTACATTATTTTGTTCCAAATATGTTCTTTTAAAAGATTAAGCAGATAATTTTGCCCTTTATGTGAATTCTGCCTAAAAGTACAAAGAAACTGACTTCTTCACACACACTCATGACCCATCTCAATATCTGCTAATGGGTTAAAAATATTTACCGCAATGAGGCAGAACAGGGAACAGTGATACACAGGCTGCCATTTCCCCATGTCCACACACCATCAGAATGTCCAGCATTCTATGGCAGGCAAATCACTTAATAAAAGGTACTCAGGGTTCCTGCAGAAAATAACTTCAATTCCTGCAACTGATTAGAGCAGCCTCAATATTTGTAAAATGTGTAATTCTTGAGCAACATATCTTCCATCTTTTATATGAAGGAATATGACTTAATTTGGCAAGGAAACTGCCTTTTTTCTCCCCAAATGGCCAAATCAGATACTAATCACACACAGTAAAGATTATGCTTTCTGAGGACCGACTGTTAGTTTAATGCTGATGAAGCCTTCTGGCCTATTCTGGTGTTCTCAGAGATTACTTCAACTGAATATGATTCTGTAGACCTCCCTACAAGGCATGATACCTTTTATAATCAGAGTGCACTAAAGTATTGTGCTTATATAGCTTGAAGTCCTAGCAAAGCAGCAGATGTACATTAGATGTGAGTGGTCCATGGGAACTGGGCAGGTACGTGAACCTGTGAACATGCCCAGAGCCATGAGAACTGGTCATCTGGTGCTGACGTAGCTCATGTGGAGGACATGGACATTGTATGTTTTCTGAACAGGCAGGCCACAGTGAGCCTCAAGAGATGGCCTGCACTCATTGGTGAAGTATCAAGATCAGGGTTGTTGCTGGAGATAAGAGCTCTGAACACAAGGCTAGCCAATGAGTGCAGGACCAGGCTAGTATCAGGCAGAGAACAAAGTCTAACTGAGCATTAACAGCAGGCAGCACACAGCAATACATGAGCTCATGGCCATGAATCCTACAACAGGGTTTCTGGCCTCTGAAACTGCCCTTGACTGGTTCTGCCCACACATTCCACACAGCACCAATAAAGTTCCTTATGCTCTTCCTCTGTTTGAAATGCCCCATTTGTATCCTGTGCCATAGTAAAATTGAGGCTTCCCTGCCAGTCCAGGACTTCTGGTGGCTTCAGTCACTCTGACCTTTTGGAAATTGCAGGTTCTTTCTGACCTCAGGATCTTTGCATATGCTATTACTTCTCCCTGGGGTTTCCTCCTCCTGTTCTTCACAGGTATGATTCTTACCAAACTTTCATTCTTTTAAAAAATATTTTATTTTTATTTATTTATTTATTTGACAGAGAAAGAGAGAGAGAGAGAGAGAAGATGGGTGCACCAAGGCCTCCAGCCACTGCAAACAAACTCCAGACGCATGCACTACCTTGTGCATCTGGCTTACTCATGAGTCCTGGGGAATCAAACCTGGGTCCTTTGACTTTTCGGGTAAGCACCTTAACTGCTTAGCAATCTCTCTGGCCCTAAACTTTCATTCTTCTAATCTCTTTGAATGGCTCTTCCTTGAACACCCTCTTAATTAGGAGGCCCTTATAGCTATTACATCATTCTCCATTTCAATCCTTTGTTGGTGGTTTGTGAAGCTTCATGTCTTTTATTATTTATTTATTTATGTCTTAGTCTACCACCATGACTAGGGGTTGGTTCATGAGGGCAGGAAAGCTTCTGGTTCTGTCTGTCACTGTTTATCTGGTACTTAGCACATTATAGGCATTGGGTCAAAATCACTGGGGTCAAAAACATACTCAGAAAAGCTGGGTGTGGTGGTGCATGCCTTTAATCCCACCACTCAGGAAGCAGAGGTAGGAGGATCACCATGAGTTCAAGAGGTCACCCTGAGAAGATTACATAGCAAATTCTAGGTCAGCCTAGTCTGGTGAGACCCTAGCTTGAAAAAGCAATAAAAAAAAAGAAAGAAACTCATGCCTGGAAATATGGCTTAGCAGTTAAGGCAAAGCCTAAGAACCCATGCTTGACTCCCCAGATCCTATGTAAGCCAGACTCACAAGGTCACACATGTACACAAGGTGGCACACACATCTAGAATTTGATTATAGAGGCTGGAGGCTCTGCCCCCCCCCCCATTCTCTGTCATAAAATAAAAGGTAGCCAGGCATGGTGGCGCATGCCTCTAATCTCAGCATTTGGGAAGCAGAGGTAGGAGGACTGCTGTGAGATCAAGAGGCCACCCTGAAATCACCCCCATTTGGTGTAAGTCAACTCAGTCCAACATGGATTCAGGTCTCCCAATGTTAGTTGTGAAACAGCAAAACAATCTATTATTTTCATAATCAAAACTAATAACCATGGTCAAGATAAGCTGAATGACTAAGAAAAAAATGAACAAGCCATGCATGTTGTATATCATTTATTTTATACACATAGGGAGCAGGTCTCCTTATTACCAGTAGAGCCTTTAGTGGAACCAAAGTTGGAGAACCAACTCCAGAGAGCACCAAGTCCTCTAAGGAAATCCATCCTTACAATCCTGTTTCTCTAGAACCACTCCTGGTACCACAATTTGTATTAGTCGGGGTTTTCTAGAGGAACAGAACTGATAGAATGAATTGTATTAAAAGGGAATTTATTGGATTAGTTTATGACAGTCCAACAGCAGCAGATTACAGGCCTGAGAGTCAAGGAACCTCATAGCTGCTCAGTCCACGAGGCTAGATGCCTCAGCAGTCCCAATCCAGCACTGAAGGCCTGGAGGTGTCCTAGAGAGATGCTGCTCTTCAGTCCACACTGGAAAGCAGCAGCCAGCAGCAAGCAGCATGGCAGCCAGGTGGGAGGGGAGAATACCTTTCTTCCCAGAGCTGCTTTTGATAAAGCCTCCCCTCAGGAAGGTGCCACCAACGTTGGGGAAAGGGCTCGCCCTGGGGGAAGGATTCCTCCTTTAGTTAATTCTTCCTGGAAGCAATTTATGAGGAATGTCTGTGGATTCCTAAACAGATCAAGTTGACACAAACTTAACCATCACACCATGTATGCTGTATATCATTTATTTCACACACATAGGGAACAGGATTTAGATTTCACACATTTGTCCAATGCCAGACAGTCAAGCTATCCCAGAAGGAAGCACGGGGAATGAGGGATAGAAAATGTCAACACAGAGAAGCTCTGGTCTGCCTAGGTGTTCCTGCCCTCTCCTGTGAGTGTCAGTCTTATTGCCAGTGATGACACACAATGAAGAGGCTTGTCTTGACTACCTAAGACCGTTTTAAAATTTTTTTTATTTATTCTTATTTATTTATTTGAAAGCGACGGGGGTTGGGGGAGAGAGAGAGAGAGAGAGAGAGAGAGAGAGAGAGAGAGAGAAAGAGAGAATGGGCATGACAGGGAGCCACTGTAAATGGACTCCAGACACATGCGGCCCCTTGTGCGTTTGGCTAACGTGGGTCCTGGGGAGCCAAGCCTCGAACCAGGGTCCTTAGGCTTCACAGGCAAGTGCTTAACTGCTAAGCCATCTCTCCAGCCCGGAGAATGAGATTTTTAAGAAATTTGTCAAGTAAAATGTTACTTCGATTATAAAGTTATCAGTAGCCCTCCAGTCAAGCACACAGCATTCCTGCTAAGAAGGATGCCAGTTTTAAAACATACATTGACATTCTACTCTGCCTTTAAATAAAGAGAAATCATAATCAGGTGTGGTGATGTTTATCTGTGATCCCAGCACTGGAGAGGCTGATACAGAAAGATCATGACTTTGAAGGCAGCCTGGGCTACAGAGTAAATTCCACTGGGCTACACAGTAAGACCCTGGCAAGCAGACAGGAAGGAAGGAATGAAGGAAGGGAAGGAGGCAAGGAGAGAGGGGAAGAAGAAGGGAGGGAGGAGAGAGGAAGGAAAGAAGAAAACAGAGAGGGAGGGAGCAAACAAGGGAGGGAGGGAGGGAAAGGAAAGGGGAAAGACCTCTCGCCTTCTGGAACAAAGATGAACCTGGAGAACACTGTGTTTTCACTAACTACTAATAGATGAAATGAGCCAGCTATAGGACAACAAATACTGCAGAACCTCACTTTGCTTGTGATCCAGAATGGTCAACCGCCTAGAAGCGGTGAGCAGAACGGCAGGTTTTCAGGGACTGGGGAGAGGAAGAAATAAGAAGATTATAGTCAAAGGGTACAAAGTCTCAGTTATGAAAGACAGCAAGTTCTGAAAACCTCTTATATACACCATAGTACTTCTAGGTATTACATCTTATTTACTTCAAATTTGCTAACTAGATAGATCCTCATTTGTTTATATACTGTGTGAGTGGAGGGTGGCTGCCTGCCACAGTAATCATGTGGAGGTTACAGGAGCTGTCTGTGCTTCATCTCTTTTAAGACAGGGTCTCACTGCAGCAGAGTCTGGCCCACAGACTTTAGTTTCTCCTGGCTCTGTCTCACATTGTCTGGGCACACCGGGATCACAGACACAAGTGTCATTTTGTGTCCAGCTTCACACAGGTTGCAGGGAATTGAGCCTTAGTTGACAGGGCAAGCAAGTACCATTAAACACCGAGTAATGCCATCTTCAAAGCCCCTAATTTATGCTTTAAATTAACAAATGAAAAATGGTAGGTGTTTAGCATGTGCAGCACAATGTTTTTATATATGTGTAAGTGGTGAAATGGTTACAATGTGATTATTACCACACACATATAAGAAGGTAGTGTTTATGTCAAATGTTCTTAAGCACCATTTTTATCCATTGTTCCATTGACATTTTTTCAAATATTTTGTTTATATTTATTTATTTGAGAGAGACAGAAAGAGGGAGAGAGAGGCATATATAGAGAGAATGGGTATGCCAGGGCCTCTAGCCACTGCAAATGAATAGCATATGCCACCTTGTGCATCTGACATATGTGGGTACTAGAGAATTGAACCTGGGTCCTTTGCAGGCAACTGACTTACCTACTAAGCCATCACTGTAGCCCCCCCACCCCCACTGACTTCTTGACCAACACCTTGTGAACTCTTCCATAACTCTAGGAGAAGTTTGAATGACTAATGACAACAAGCAAAATGGCATGTTCAGGGGAAATATCAGGACACAGTGAAGCAATGAGATGTAAATGTGTTCTCATCTTATATGCAGGCATTTTAATATAGGAATTTTAAAGAATAAAACTTGCAACTAAAAAGCTGAGATTTGTTTTTTGGACATGAGGCCATGGGAGGCCTTCTCCATCTCCCACAGTTCATACTCCACCAGGAACAAAGCAACCTTTCAGAAATTCAAAAACTATGAATAGTTTAAATTACTTGACAAATTCACAGAAAGAGAAAATCTTTCTAAATAAACTTTTAAAACTTTAAGTCTTAGTAAGGTAAATCTTGCACACAACCAAAGATATATAATACTTCAGAGATGGGTATAAACACACACACACACACACACACACACACACACACAGTTTTTCCAGAACCTAGATGAGGGCTTTAAAGTAAAGATGGTAGCATTGTACACAAATATCCAAATAAATACCCAAATGCAATTAATAATGTCAAAAGGAGACACTGATGCTCAGTCATCCCCTGGAATCTGCCACTGTGGTACTATAAATGCATTACAAATCCAGTAGAAAGAGTGTGCCTCACAAACATACTATATATCTTGTCTGAAAATGTTTCCAAATTGCCTTTTTAACCAAGATGTACAAAACCTAGAGATAAATGGTTTAAAGTCAAGAAAATCTTCAACTTAAAGCTATTCAACTTTTCTACTTTAATCAGATAACTTGTAGATTTTCACACCTGCTATTCAGCACTGTATGATATATCCTTATTCATATCTCTTTTGTGTCTTAAGTCAAGGATATCACTGCCAGAAGCATTGTGGTGAGGAACTTGGGCCCTGGTTCTCATCCTGTTTGCTTTCTGTTTTCACTAACTACTAATAGGTATTGACAGTCAAAACGTGGTATGTCAAGCATTTTGTGTGCCTTATCCCTTAAAGCCACGCTGTTTCTCCACATAATGGGCAGAAAACCCTGGTGAGGCAGCTCATGTCTACTTTTCATAGAAGGCCACAATGATGTGCTCCATCTCATTCATTCTTGCACAATGTAGTCTTGCTACCAAGCATTGAACCACCTATCTCTTCATGACCAGCATGCTCTTTCCAGAGGGCAGCTCTTCCCCTAAAGTTTCATGTAAGAAAATGTACATCTTTTCCCTCATCCTCTGTACTAGAAGGCCACAAAATGAGGAAAGGGATAGAGAAGAGTTGTATTGTTTATGAACAGTATGACCAAATGCCCACTGACTCTCTTCACCTTGGATATCCCCTAGGCACTCAAATCCACACATTCACAGCTGATTTCATTTATCTTCCTCTATGCTGTCTGTTGTTTTGTAGTTTCTATTTAATTAGCAGTGTCTTCATAGTCATTCATGCTACACATATGTGTTTAGTTATATTTAAATATACTTTTTTGTTCTTTGTTCTAATACAGTCCTACTTTAGACAGCAGTCATTTTTTTTTGCTGGACTATTCCAACAGCCCCCTAAGTGGCTAGATTCCAAATTCAGCCTGCAAGGGTGACTGTAAAGTACATGTGTTTCCTTATCAGTCTATTTAGTCTTTTACATAGGACTCTTTGCCTAGAAGGTAAAGCTTACAATCGTAGTCAGCTTTGCATTGCTGGGATGAATCTACAGATCGCATACAGTTTATGGGAAAATGGGATTTATTTGGAGCTTACAGATCCAGAGGAAGTTTCACAATGGTGGAAGAAACTGACCCACTTTCACAGGTCCACAGAGAAAGCCCACAATCAGCATCACCAAAAGGAGACACACTGGGAACACCAGGGAAAGCTCACGCACTGTGTGTACCTTAGGCTGGAATTCAGATGTGCCCCTAGTAACACCTCTTCCAGCCAGGTGGCTGGAAATTCAATTTAAAGATTTAATAAAGTACTTGAGTCTATTGCAGGACATAAATTCAAACTACCACACCCACTCCCTTAACATTTCAAACTATGTGCTCCATTATCCCACCCTACCTCCCCTCAATAGGCTAGTTCAGCACTCTCCATCTCTTTTCCATGCTGCAGGGCCCAGACCCCGTGTGCCTTTGCTAGGGTGGTCCCCTCTGTGTGCCCTTTCACCTCTCTGTCCTCTCCCCACTTCAGCCCGTGTCTCCTAGTCAGCACTGCGTCGTTCAAGTGCGCCTGCTGCCGCTGTCCATCTTCTCTCCCCTGTAGGTATGACTGCCTATACCTTTGCCCCTGCTAGATGTCTGGGCTGCCTCTATCACCATCTGCCCAGCACTTTATACGGTTCTAATTACTAATGTAATTCAGTGACATATTGATTTAGCTTTTTCTTCTCCAGCATCTACAACCAAGCCAACTATTGATAGTACATCAAGACATTTTAATTAATGGATGAATAATGATTATATAAATGTAAATACATTACTCATCCATTGCGATATAACAGTGCTACAACGTACTGACTTAAAACAACACACATTTCCTACTGTGCACTTTCTGTGGGTCAGCAGGCCCAGGTAAGCTGGGTCTTCTGGTTCAGGGTCTCGCAGACCTCTATGCAATTGTTGGCAGGCTGTGATCTCATCTTAAGTTTGACTAAGAAAGTGCCTGTTCTCAAGTTGACATGGTTGGTGGTGAGGAAGGTTTTCTTGTGCTTTTCTGACTAAGAGCTTCACTGACAGTTGAAAGTTACCCACAATCGCATTTCCCAACATGATGAGAGAGGGAGCATGTCTCCCAGCAGCACTAAGCCAACGGGCTGGAGGAATGGAACAGTGGTCAAAGGCAATTATTTGCAAAGTCTTCCAGCCTGGGTTTAATTCCCAGCCACCTGTGTAAAGCTCTATGTGCAGCAACAAGATACTTTGGTGTTTCCATTCACATGCACACAAATAAATGCATACATTTTTTAAGAAAGGAGTAATTCCACAACCTTACATAATGTAATCACAGACTAGCTAGACATGGGGGTACATTCTTGTTATGTAAGCTCTTGAGAAGCTGATATGGGATAATTGCCATGAGTTCAAGAGCAGCCTGTGCTACACACTGAGTTCCAGGCCACTGTGGTCCACTGTATGAGTGCTGCCTCCAATATAAAAAAAAATATATATATATATATATATATATGTATATATATATATATAATCAAAACAAAAGAAAAATGATACCCCACTACATTTACATATACCATGGACAAAGAGCTGCAGATTCCACTACACCCAGGTGAGGGTCTTACACAAGGATGTGAGGTGCAAGGGAGATGGCCCAGCAGCCATCTCGGCAGATGACCACCACCCACGGCTGTCCTTTCAAGAGTCCTCACCAGAAAGGCTGTGTGACTGGCACAGAAAGGACTGGGTTGAGAACAGCAAAAGTGTTAGGTAAAAAAGGGAACAAGGAATGAACCTTAAGTTATAATCTTCAGTGACTTTTCCTGTGCATGTAAATAGCATTCTGGTTACCACAGAATTCTGTAATCAATAAAAATTTCGATAATGTATTGCTTAGGATTTGAGCACAAATGGTAACTTTAAAACACTGACTATTGTCTACTTCTACATTATTTTAGCATCATTATATTTTTAACTGGCTCTATAGATTATTAGAATCTTCTTAAATCTTTTATTTTTCTATCCATTTTATAGGGTACTTGGGGCCTAGAAGGCAGAACTTGATTTAATATATCTCAATAATTTATAGCCAACAATACACTAAGGAAAATGTCAACCTCATAAGAACTGAAATTTAGAAGGTAAGAGATGTTGCAATTTTCCTTAGAGAAAGCAGAGTTTATGAAAATAAGGTAAGGCAAAGAAGTATATTAAAACATTTCAAAACAAAGTCTGTAGTTAACATATGTGCGATCTTTTGCGTGTTTCTGTGGGCCAGGCCAGACATCTGACAAATACGGCAGCCTGTGACTAGGTTATGACAGGGCCTGTAACTCTCTACCATACCAGTCCTGACTATGGCCAGTGAGGCAGCACTGTCAAGGCCTGTCTCTATCCTGCTTTAAAGAGTTTCAGTCCTTCTAATAAACGTTGTTTCTCCCTTGACCAGATCTTCTTCCCTTTGACGCTGTAACAATCACACTGGCCATGGGGAAGGCCTCAAATGCTGTCAAAGAAACACAGTATGCAAGAATAACAGAAAACACAACTTCTGATATTCCAGCCAAACAATGAAGTTAGCAGCAATCATCTGAAAAGATGAGAGTGACTTCTGAGGTAGCTACTTTCTGCCATTAGATTTTCAGGGTTTACCCAATGAGATCCTAAGGATTCATGCAAGAAAGTCTCCTTCCTCAGGGACAGAAGCAAACGACAAAAGAGTATGGCTAATGCCATGGGCAAGGGCTTACGCTGAGGATGGAACTTTTTAAAGAAATACTTTTGTTTTATTTACTTGAGAGAGAAGAGGGAGAAAGAGGGAGAGGAAGAGGCAGATAGAGAGCAAGAATGGGCACACCAGGGCATCCAGCTACTGAAAACAAACTCCAGACTCATGTGCCACTGTGTGCATCTGGTTTTATGTGGGTACTGGGGAATAGAACCTGGGTCCTTGGGCTTCACAGGCAAGTCCCTTCACCTCTAAGCTGTCTTTCCAGCCCTGAGGACGGAACTTTTAAGTGCACTCTGCAAACCAACCTTTCCTGGTACCAAATGTCTAACACTAAATTGGTCAGTAGGTAAAGTGTTTGCCACAAAACCTAAGCTTAGATGCCAGCACCCATGTACGAGCCAGGAGTGGTGTCACAGGGCTGTAATCCTAACACTGGGCTGGTGAAGATACTACACCTTAGGCTTGCTAGTTATCTTGTCTTGCCAAAATGGAGTGTTCTGAGCCCAGTGAGAGATCCTGTCTCAAAATAAGGTGGAGGGCTGGAGAGATGGCTTAGTGGTTAAGTGCTTGCCTACGAAGCCTAAGAACCCTGGTTCGAGGCTTGATTCCCCAGGACCCATGTTAGCCAGATGCACAAGGGGCACACGTGTCTGGAGTTCGTTTACAGTGGCTGGAAGCCCTGGCGCACCCATTCTATCTCTCTCCTGCCTTCTCTCCCTGTCTCTCACTCTCAAATAAATAAAACTAAAAAACCAAAAAATATTAAAAAAAAATAAGGTGGAAGCTGGATGTGATGGCACACACCTTTAATCCCAGCACTAGTGAGGCAGAGGTAGGAGGATCACTATGAGCTTGAAGCCACCCTGAGACTACACAGGTCACCTTGGGTAGAGTGAGCCCCTCCCTTGAAATATGAAAGCAAGGTGGAGAGCAACTGAGAAAGCCACCTGATGTCAACCTTTGTCCTCCACACATGCAGACATACACAATGCCCCCACCCACATAAACACTTAAGATACACACAAACACACCACACAGACACACATATGCACATCAAAGAAATTTAAGCAGCTGGGGAGACAGACTTCGTTGGCCAAGTGCTTGCTGTGAAAGCATGAGGATGTGCATTCAGATCGCCAGCACCTACAGAAAAGCTGGGTGAGGTGAAACTTGACATTGGCCTCTGGTCTCCATGTGTGCAGATGTGTACATGCAACTGTGCACTCACATTGCCCGTACACACACACACACACACACACACACACAGGCACATGCACACCCCAGCACATATACACACAAGAAGTTTGAAAAGTGACTAGGCCAAGTGTTTTAGGATGAGATCACTCCTCACTTAATAGCTGAGTAGATCATTTCACCTTTCTGAGCCTCAGTTTCTCACCTAGAAAGAGCCTGTTTCACTTATAAATGGTAATTCAATAGATCATAGCCTGAATCAGGACTCAGATGACTCTGAACGCATCTGGTCGACTTGGGGAAGGGATGGGAGTCAGTCAAATATATGAAAACTCAAAGATGCTTCCAGCAACTGAACTCATAGCCAGGTTCACCTTCTCACCAATCTCTGTTGGAAGCAACAGAGATTCCAAGCTCAGCATAGGCAAGCCATACAGATCCATGCTTGTTCAAGGCTGACGACAGGCTTATTCTGGGCCCTGAAAAGAGAAGGCTGGCATAGGGAATCAAAGGAAGTTTTTGGAATTAGGGAATCTGGGATAGGTGAGGGAATGCTAAGTTCTAAATGTCCCCTCAAAAACCACCTTGAAATTTAATTGCTCCCATTGTAACAGCGTTAAAGGATGGACTGTTCAGAGGTGACTGGGTGGGGGAGGCTCTACTGCGCAAATGGATTAAGGCCAGGAGTGAACGAGTCACCCAGGGAGTGAATTCCTAATAAAAAAGACATCTCTCACACTTGTTCTCTTGCCCTCTACCCACGTTATGATAGTGCCACAAGGTTCTGTCCAAATGCCAGCACACTGCTCTTGGTCTCACCAGTTTAGAACATGCAAGAGAAATAACTTCTGGTCGTTTTAAAGTATTCAGTTTTTGATAAGACAAGACATCAGAAATCCCTGGGAAACTCCAGGTACTGGTGGTGAATAAGATCACAAGATCACATGCTTGTAGACCAGTGTCAGTAATACCATCAATGTAACTTTCATGGAAGTTACATGCAGGATAGGCAGTGACAGCTGGAAGGGCAGTATTAATATTCATACTGGAAAATGTCTGGAAAAGAATATGATAATTCCAGACTTCATGAAACATTCTTTAAAGTAAAATATCTCTTTGGTTATTGTGAGATAAGAAATTGCTACTATCATCATACCACACTCATTCATGCTAACTACGTTTTCTTTTCATGAAATGCTACAGTATTTTTCAGCTCATGGCTTTCCCAATTTACCCAGCATTTCCTGGGAGCCCACTTCTGTGGGGGAGAGGGCACAGCACTGCATGGCTCTGTTCAGATTAAGTGCAAGATGGAAATTCAAGTCACATTTCATTAAAGAGAACTGAGAAATACCAAATCTTCTTTCCACAGATCAAGGGTTCTTCAAACTCCATTTTAATTAACAATGTTTCACAGGAAAAGTCCTTTGTCTGTTTGTTCTTTAAGAAGCAAGTTCAGGTTTTCCTCCATTTGAAATTGCTTTATTGACTCGACTTGAAGTAATTCCCTCAGGTAGGTACCACCAGCACATCCAATTCAACCAAGGATTAGATTCAATTACTGTCAGGTAAACAACTCACTACCCACACAAACTCAGTCCCAAATGAAATCCTCATATTATTGAGTTGGAAGTCCTTCCAAGAAAGGAAACTTACAAGACTCTCACCAAAAGGTGAGCCTGATGCTGTGTAGAGCTAAGAGTCCTTGAAGCCATAGGAACATCACATCCGGAACGTAGCACTTAAACTCGACCCTCAAGTCCACATTTGTGTCGCTTCTTAACAACCACAATTTAAAACAGGTATCAAAAGTCTCAAATATATTTAGACCCAGCCATTCCATCTCAAGGAATTAATTCATACTGATGGGAGAAAATTGGTGCAGACAGCTACAAGCATAATTATTTGTGATAGTGTTTACATTATAAGTAAACTTATGTTCAACAATAGGAAATGATTGCATTTATTACACAGTTTAATATTCAATAGAGATCTTCAGATATTAAAGTCAATACAGTAAGAAGTTCAAAATAACAGAATTGTAGTGGCCTACAAAGCTATCCAAGTTTGTGTTATAATAAAATAACTGTTTATAAAGCATATGAGTTTGAATGTAGAAAAATCTGAAGGCTAGAAACTAAAATGTTTATGTTTTTAGAAATAGTTTCATTGGTAATTTTTATTTTCCTCCTTTGTTTACACTGGAAAATTTTTCTACACTAAGCATATGCTAATTTTTGTATTTGTAGTAGGTGTGTGTGCATGTGTTTGTGTGTGTGTGTGTGTGAGTATGCACGTGTGTCAGAATATGCACGTGTTTGCATGCTGTGAGTGGTTGCAGAGGCCAGAGGAGAACATCTGGTATCCTTCCTCTATCCTTCCTCCTCATGCTCCCTTGAGACCGAGTGTCTCTCGTAAGGCAGAGCTGCAGTATTCCCAAGCCCCAGTGTTTCTTTGGTTCCTAATCCCCATAGGACTGGGATTACAGGCATACATGCATATGTCCACATCCAGCTGTTTGCATGAGTCCTGGGGAAACCAAATTCAAGCAGCCTCAGGCCCTCTCAGTGTCCCTGTTTACATAAGGTGCTCTTGCTTACTGATCCATCTCCCCACCTGCATGTATTACTTTTTTTAAAATTTAATTTATTAGTTTTCTTTTCAGCAAATACAGGCAGTTTGTTACCGTTGTTTAGGCTCATCCATGACCTACCCCCTCCCAATGGCCCCTCCTTGTTGATGTAAATAGGTCGTGCATTGTGGAGTTAGCCCACAGTTATTGGTACAATAAATGTCTCTGCATATCATGACCCAACATGTATTACTTTTAATAACAAAAATAAAATATTAGGCTGGAGAAATGGGTTAGGGGTTATGGAAAGCCAAAGAATCCAGGTTCAATTCTCCAGGACCCATGTAAGCCAGATGTACAAGGTGGCACATGTATCTGGAGTTTGCTTGCAGTGGCTAGAAGCCCTGGCACACCCATTCTCTCCCCGCCCCCTCTCTCTCTAATAAATAAAAAAATATTGTTTTTTTGGTTTTTCAAGGTAGGATCTCACTCTAGCCCAGGCTGAACTAGAATTCACTATGGAACCTCAGGGTGGCCTCGAACTCACAGCGACCCCCCTACCTCTGCCTCCCAAGTTCTGGGATTAAAGGTGTGCACCACCATGACGAGCTTAAAAAATGAATATTTTTTAAATAAAATATTGATGGTCATAGAAGAGAACTTAAAATGATTGATTCTAATCCCTTATTTCACATACATGATACTGTAGCTTAATCACTTGTAAGGAAAGGTAATTTCATTACCAGAAAAAGTGAAAAAATTCATTTACATTAATAGCATCTTTAAAATTAAATCAAATTAAGTGAATTACAAACTTATCCAAGTAACATCAAGCTTATGAGAGGTACTCTATAGCAATAAGTTCCCTGCCTCTCTGGATCAATAAAACATTCTCAAAATACCCGATGAATGTTTATACCTTATTATACCTTATATATATATATATGTCGCAGTGTTTGAGACCTAAACTGTTAGAAATAAGGTATAAACATTCATATATATATATATATATATATATATATATATATATATATATATTCATTCAAGTAGGTTCTCACTCTACCCCAGGCTGACATGGAATTCACTATGTAGTCTCAGGGTGGCCTCGAAGTCTCAAACTCATGGCGATCCTCCTACCACAGCCTCTCCAGTGCTGGGATTAAAGGTATGTGCCACCACTCCAAGCTTCAAAAAGTATTTAAAAAATTTATTTGAGAGACAGAAAGAGAGAATATGGATGTGGCAGGGCTTTTTGCCACTGCAAATGAACTCCAGACACATGTGGCACTTTGGTCATCTGGATTTATGTGGGTACTGGGGAATTGAACCCTGGCCAGCAGGCTTTGCAAGCAAGAATCTTTAAGCACTGAGCATCTCTCCAACTCCATTGTTTTATCTCTATCCATGGTTTATTCACTACCATTAAGTACAGATAATGTTCTTATTTATGTCTTAGACTCTATGAAAGTAAGCCATAAAGCACCCATGTTCTCTCTGGTCATTCTTCTTCAGCCTCTCTCATTCACTTTATCTCTGTTTCTGTATCTGTGCACATGGATCTCACAACAGCAAAGGCCAGAAGTGGAAAAAAATTCCAGGGTTGATTGAATCTGGATATCCAAATGTGTGTTTCCATCTCTCTTCATTGCACATGTCTGAATTAAATGAATTTCTCATCTGAATTGCACATTTTTGTCCCATTAAGAAAACAAGCTTAATCACATTTCCTTTCACTCCTGCTTCAAAGTATGGCACCTGAGTGACCTTCAGATCCTGCCTGTCAGCAGAACACATGTAGAGCTGTTTAGCTTCATGGGAAGCGATTCTGGCAGAGCTTTGCCCAGGGGAGTGTAAAGAAAGAAGGAACTTGGCTCCAGAAAACTAGTTGGACCTTTCCTTTGTGTATGTGTGTGTGTGTAGGTATATGTTTTCATTGTGGTAGTTCAATCCCCTTTGAGGAAGGGTAGCCCAGAAGTTCACCTTCAACCCTTCTAACCTGAGAGCCTTCTAAAGGAGTGCCTAGAGGGCTTGAGGGATGCTTAGCAGTTAAGGTGTTTGCCTGCAAAGCCAAAGGACCAGGTTTGATTTCCCAGGACCCATATTAGCCAGATGCACAAGGGGGCACACTTGTCTGGAGTTTGTTTGCAGTGGCTGGAGACCCTGGCTCACCCATTCTCTCTCTCCTTCTTTCTCTGTTAAATACATAAATAAATAAATAAATAAATAAGTAATTTTTTTTTTTAAAAGAGTGCCTAGAAGAAAACCACCCCGTCCACCATTGTCACACATCAGAATGGAAGAAGAACCACAGGCATCACTAGGAAATGTAGTTCAATGTCATTAACTTGTGTGGCAAAACATGCTTGGAGACATTTTAGCTCCTATTTATAGGTTACATTTTGGCCCTGACCATGAGCTTCAAAGGCCTTTCCAAATAATGGGGAGAGATTTTCAGGGGGAAATATGGTCTTAAGTTCAGTAAGAATCAGGCCCTGGAGAAATCATACCTTCAAGTGAAGGCCAGAGAGCTGTCATCTTTAGTTTTTTAAAAATTATAGGCAAAATTTATATAGCATCAAATGAATCATTTTTAAATGAACAACTCAGTGGTATTTGATGCACTCTTGATTTTTATTATCTAATCTACGTCAAATTCCAAAACATTTGCATCAACCCAAAAGAAAACCTCATACTACTTCAGTGCTCACCCTCATTGATGGGAGCTTGAGCTCAAAGCAAGGATAGTTTTTTCACTGAAGGTCTAAGCTAAAACTAACATCAGGAGAGGCACTATACCTATCTCATGGAACCCTGGACCCTTAGCCCCCATATCAATATCTAGCAGAGGGTAGAGTTTTCCAAGCATAAATGATCTCGTGTAATCCTTCATGAGCACACTTGAAGTTTACAGAAGCAACGTGTGTGGTCACCGGAGTGGCAAATGTCTAAGCCAGAGCTATCTCTGGAGTATAGCTCAAAGCTCATGCTTCTCAGCACAAGCCCATGGCTGTCTTGCACAGCACAGTATTTCTGTATGTTTTCAAAACAGGGATCCTGGGGATTTAGGAAGTTTCACACCTTAGGATGCTTCTGTGTTAGGATATGTGGACAGCTGTTTACTTGATAGGTTGATTTAACTTATAGGTCTTGAAGGGACAGTCCTTGCCTCAGAGTAACTCCCAAGTTACATTCTATTTTTTGGTCTCTCCTCAAGTTTATGTGGACTGTATGGTGGACTATGGGGATTACCAAGAAATGAACTTACTCTACAGAGTGAGGCATCCAAGCCACTTTGTAATACTGTAATTGAAAACCTCAAAACCTTCCCACTGACTGGAGAGATGTCCCAGAATTTAAGACTGTTTTTCACTCAAGAACCAGGGCTTCTTGGGCTGGACACCATCAAGTTCAACTTCGCAGAACCCATGTAAAATCTGTGCATGGCTACACATGTCTGTAACCCTACTAGGGGCAAGTAAAGAAATATATTAATAAGGTAAATATATTCACTTAGGATAATAGTGGAAGCCTTCCTCTGAAGTCTATGACCTTCCAAGCCATGGGCTTCTAACTAGATTCTCAGTATCAGGCACTAATGATGTGCCACTGAACAGGCCTAATATTGAATCAAAGAACAGTTGATTATCCCCATCAATTATATGCCACTTGTTGTCTTGCCTCCTATGATCAATGCTGTTCTCACTCTTGTTTAGAGAATCTAATTTTTACATTTAGAGGTGAATAATGAGGAGACCCAATGCCCATCAAAAAGACAAGAAAAGAAATCTCAGTGCCTATGCTGGGATGAGTCATCTCGATCACACTGGCCAGGGCCTAGAAAACATTACGGAGGAAGTGGGAGACTAAATGTAAGTGCTGCTCTTACAGCTACGCAGAGAACCACCTACAGATGGTAGTAGACACCTAAAGATGCAAAACTCCACTGAAGAGAGCCTGTAGTGGAGTTGGAGGAGAGGGGACAAAAGAAGATGATATAAGAGAATAAATCAATGGGAATATATGACCAATTTGTGACATGTTTGCATCGTAAAGTTCCCAATTAAAAAAAAATCTCATCAAGACAGAAGAGGGTGCTGAGAGATAAACACTAAAGGAGACTCCTTACATGCATTCCAAAGATCAGAGAACGCTGTGAGATAGAAAACAGAGGGCTGGAGAGATGGCTTAGCGGTTAAGCGCTTGCCTGTGACGCCTAAGGACCCCCGGTTCGAGGCTCGGTTCCCCAGGTCCCACGTTAGCCAGATGCACAAGGGGGCGCACGCGTCTGGAGTTCGTTTGCAGAGGCTGGAAGCCCTGGCGCGCCCATTCTCTCTCTCTCCCTCTATCTGTCTTTCTCTCTGTGTCTGTCGCTCTCAAATAAATAAATAAATAAAAATTTAAAAAAAAAAAAAAGAAAACAGAAATAATGTAAGAGACACAAAGTGGGAAGGCATTTGACCCAGCGCATGAACCAACTAGTATAGTCATGACCTCAGTGTGTTACAGATGCCCACACTGAGATGGGCCCTCAGCAGAATGGAAGCAGAGGAGAGGTGACAAAAGAGGGAAACCCAGTGGAATGTGACCAGTTTGCAGTATGTCTCTTTTTAATTTATGTACAAAAGGGAAATGTATAAATGAGCTGTAAGAAGACACATGACATTCTCCAGCCTCCACGTGCACCTTTGTACACACAAACCACAGCACACGTACGTTACACACACACACACACGCAAAAATTAATATTTTATTTTTATTTATTTATTTGAGAGAGAGAGAAAATGAGCACACCAGGGCCTCCAGCCACTACAAACAAACTCAAGATGCATGTGCCACTTTGCGCATCTGGCTTACGTGGGTCCTGGGGAATTGAACCGAGGTCCTTTGGATTTGCAGGCAAGTGCCTTAACCATAAACCATCTCTCCAGCACCCCCCAATTTTTAAAATAATCCTTTCCAACACTATGAATACCTTTTGTTATAAAAGTTTCCATGTTTCTGTGAAAAGGACAATTCTTAGACTCATGGAAGTACCAAACAAATGGTCTCTTTCTCCATCTTACTATTTTTAAGTTTTAGGTTTTGTCACCGTTTCTTGGGAAAAGAAGAGAATAGTAACACCAGAGCACCTGCTTACTTAAGTGTCTGCAGTCACCTGGGTGGAGGTGTCACTGCACTAAGTTGGAGTCTCGAAGGACAGTGGCCACCAGCACCGGTCCATGGGATAATTAAGAGAGTGAGGAGGAGCAGCTGGCACCAGAAGTAATGCAGAAGGATTTCCACCACCACAGAGCTGGTGAGACAGAGAGAAGTGTGGAGGCTGCCTTTTCTTCTTGAGGTTTGTCTCCAAGCTACAGTGGCTCAGGAAGTAGAGGTTATACTGCACTGTGGCCTGTTAGGTTCAGCCCAAGACATTAGACTTTTTCCAGTACTTTCTATTTGAGGGCTGGGCTATAAACTTAGGTCATCTTAGAATTACATTAAGTGTGATCTTATTTTACTTTTAAGTGTGATTTTTAACCTTCTAATTATTTTATTGCATAGGGAACAAGACTTTACTACATAAATACATATTTAATCAAATAAATAATAGAATCTAATCTAATTAAGAGGTTTGTTTTGCTTGCCAGTTATTATTCAGGAGAGTAGCACACTAAAAATAAAATAAAATTAACTCTTGTACTTCCCAGCCTTCCAGGCATTCATGTGTTCCAGTACCAGCAATGTAATGTCACCCACCAGAGAACCTAGGTGTTGGATCTGTGGTCACATAATGTACAAAAAAAAATATATAGAACTTATACAAAAAACTTTATGAGTCATACTACTGCATACCTGTAGGCTGTCCTTTACCTAATCATCCATCTATTGCCTATTTGTGTTTAAATTGACAATTTTTCTTTTTATCTCTAATTTCTTCTGTCTTTCAATCTTCTTATCTATTTTTTCTTTTCTATGAATCTTCTGTTATCTATTTTTCTGTCTGTCTATTCTTTGTCATCTACCTATTAACTCTCTATTCCTCCCTCCATCCATGTATTCATTAACCTATCCATCTTCTTCTTTTCCTTCTTCTTTCTCCTCTCTTCTATGTATAATCTATCTATCATCTATCTAATATATATAAATATGTATCTTCTATTTTATCTCCCTTCCCATTTTTATAATTGATCTTATTGCTATGAATCTTCTGTGTCTACACTTTCATGTATCCAATTATCTAACTATTTATCAATTATTATATTGCCACCATGAAAACATTTAAGAGTGTGAACAAGCATGTTCCCAACTAGCTATCTTTGGTCCTCCTTATACAATGAAAGCAAAATACCAGCTTATAGTGAGAATTATGTGTAAATAATCATGGGATGTTAAAGATCCTGCATGTCTTATGCCAATTGCATTTTGATCCTGCAAGTACAGGACAAGAGGCACACTAGCCTAACAGTTAAAAGTTCAGGCTCCTGTGTTTGACTGTGTGTGTTCAAATGGGAAAGAGGGTTAATCAGCATCTGGCACCTAGTGAGCACAGAATGCTGTTAGTCTGCCTTCTACAAGTCATTTTGTAACACTCAAATGAGTATAGCCTGACAAGCATTCATCTGATAAATAATTACCCAACTGTGCTCTCTCCCACATCATTTTCCCCAAATGCCATTAATAGAGAAGGAGAAATCTTTAGAAACATAACACAATTCATCTTTTTTTTTCACAATTCACCTGTAGCTTTGTAGTTCTATTCATCCTACCTCAAAGCTTTAAACAACAGAACTTCTAACATCCCCCAGAGCTGACCCACATAGAATGTAACACAGTTAAAAAGCCAATTAAAAAATATCTTTTTATTCAAAGAACAATTTCCTTGAGTTGAGGCACTTCACTCACCTCAAAGAGAAAAGTGTATGTCTATAATATGCTAGCATATTTGAGCAGACAGGATAAAATAAAATAAAAGGAATTTATATAGTCAGAACCTATCATCAGGGGTAAAGAAGAAATATCATCTGCCTCATTTAAATTCATTTGCAATATGTTTCTGCATCAGGAGGTATAAATAATACATGACGGCATTTCAGAGGCTTGGATTCCCACTCCAGTGTGTTCTGTTGCATCGTGTCTTGTAGTCACAGTGTATCAGCTTGCACAACTGCCTCGTCAAAGATGGCTCCCATAGAGCTGGTTAAGGAGGGAATGGCCTGGCCCACGTGTGAGTGCCATGCCTTCCTGAACCAGTGCTTCTTCACCTTCTAGCTGCTGAGGCCTGCTTCTAGCCCCTGCAATGTCTTGTATGGGCTTCTTTCTGGCCTAATATGACAGGGCCACTCCTGGAAAGCAGCCATTTCTTCCTTCAGCCCGGAAAGGCCTGGCACCAGCGGAAGCCCACCCAAAGCCGGAGTCCTTCCTGGGAGAGAAACATACCTCTCCACCAGGTGTAGTTCACAGGAAAACCAAACTACAGTCTCCATTTCATAGAACTACTTGTGTCTTTATTTCATATACATTTAAAAATATATTGAAGTTGTTTTAGTTAAAAACTTATTGAACCTCTGCCTATGTATGTGCCTGTGTATTGTAAGAATTAATAAAGTACAGTACAATGAAATAAATGAATTAAAAGTGCTTTAGAAAAAAAATTGTCTATGAAAACGAGTAAGTCCATCATGGTATATCACCATGTTCTTAAGTAGTAAAGAGTCCAAAGTTGTTGAGAAAATAAGCAGAGATGTAAAAGAAAGAAAATGAGAAGGTAGAAAGGAAGGAACTAAGTAATTTTCTTCTTACCTTGGGGAAAACTACTCAGAGTTTGTAGATATCTGATGGACCCAGCAAAGCCTTCTTTCCTTTAGTTAAACTGATTTTATTGACTGTGATTAAATATTGTAATAAAAACATCATCAAAAATTGTGATCTCAAAAAAGCTTGCTATGCAACCTTACAATATGGCAAACACAAAACCATCTATATCATAATTAAATCCTTCTGATTACTTTCAGAGCATTGGCAAGGTGCATGATACCATGGTGGGTTCTGTAGAGTGGTAAGGGACATGTACTGTGGTCACAGGATCCATGCACAAGAGAGCAATCTGGAGGTGTTCCCAGCAATGTGGAGACTCAGAGGAGGAACAGGGTTGGTAGGACGGGAGAGAATGGCTTCTTAGAAATGACTGGAGTTCAAAGTATTAAAAGTAGGACTTCCACAGGAAAAATGGTGAGGGTGCAGTGTGGTTTAGATGAATGAGTGGTCTTTAATAGTTGGCCAAAAATCTAAAATCCTTTATGAAACCCCCAGGATAAAGTTCAAACCCATAGGGAAGGCCCCTCTTGGTCTTCTGCATGCCTCCCAGAGCAGCCTCATCTCCTACTGGCCCCCACTTCTCATCTTGCTTTTCCTGCATTTCCCCAAGTTCCTTTTCCTAAAGACAAGGTTGTTCCAGATAACAGAGACTTTAAACAGCAATGTAAATATTTGAGAACCACAGCACGATTGGAAACAGGAGGAGGAGAAAAATACCTAACATCATTGAATCCTTACAATATATCAGGCACTGATTTAAGTTATCAGTAAGCCACGAGGGGTCAAAAAGATATTTGGAATAAGAGAATGGCAAGAGTACACTTATGTTTTATGAAGCTCAATCTGATGGCAAGCCAAAGGGTGAGTGGAGGGAAAAGGACAGAAACTATGCGACATAGGATGTATATGATGGTGAAGGAGGGAGTGGAAAAGGGCTAAGATGGGACTGAGACTCCCTGTATAGTGACAGATGTGACAGGTGAGGGAATGACCCTAAGAATGATGGTAAGAAGGGAGGAGAGAGGAGAGGAGAGGAGATGATGATGATGCTGTCTAGGACATATTGGACTTAAAGTGCTGCTGGACAGGGCAGGCAGTGTCATGAAGTCATGAAGACAGATTTGCAAGAGGTTAACAGGAAAGATCCAAAACAGAGCTTCCAAGAAGGAATACCTACAGCTGAGAAAACCAAAGGGAAGAAGCAGTCAGAAAGGAGAGGGGAATGAGAGTAGCAAGAGAGAGAAGTAGAAGGTTAGAGTGAGTCAAATGCTATAGCAGGGTCAGGATAGAGGGCAAATAGGCCTCAAAATTCATGACTGGAGGGGCTGGAGAGATGGCTCAGCAGTTAAGCTTGCCTGCAAATCCTAAGGACCCATGTTTGACTTTCTAGATCCCATGTAAGCCAGATACACAAAGGTGAGGCAAGTGCAAGGTTACACATGCCCAGTAGGTGGCGCGATTGTCTGGAGTTCGACCTCAGTAGCTGAGGCCCTGGTGTGCCAATTCTCCCTCTCTCTCTTTAAAAGAAAAAATAAATGAATAAAATTAATGACTGAAAGACCCTGTTACTAGGAAGGCTGCTCTACTGTATAGGCACTGAGGAGAGGAAATTATAAACAGTGTAGTATCTCTTTAGAGGCCAGTGGTGACAAATGAACGAGAGAGGAACAAAGTGGAGGCAAGTGTTCTGTGTCTCAGGGCAGAGAAAGCCCCATAATGTCTGCAGGTGGCAGTCAAAGGTTTACTGGCAAAGAAAAGATGGCTAGTGAACCGTGGCAGGCACAGCTCATGACCTAGGATCCAGAAGAGGCAGATGAGACATGAGTGACAGACAAGAACAAGGTTTCTCCACAGAAATTAGAAAGTGAAACAGACTGAGGAAAAAGAGTCATGTGGGGCTGAAGAGGATAAACAGAGGTAGCCTGCCTCTGAGGACACATTTTTCCTGTGACACAGGAGCAACGGAAGGCACTGAGGCTCATAGTGCGTCCTGGGGAGGGTGGGAAGGTCTCTATTAGTGGTTGGTTTTTCAAGGAACACCATAGCATCTCTCCTGCCACATTACTCATCCCCAGAGGAGCAATGAACCAGTTAGATCTGCCTCCAGAGAGCTCAGAGTATTGGTGGTGTTTTAAATGAGAGGAAGTAAATCTTAAAGTAGGTGTGCTATCCAACACAATAAAATGTAATGACAAGAAAGAGACTAAAAAATGCTCACGTCTTCTTTAAATGGTCCTATGACACCCCAGTGAGCAGGCCTGAAACCCACGGTTCATATTAGAAGTCAAAACACGTTTAAAGGCCGCAATCCTCCCCATCTGTAACTAAATGGTCAGTGGCTTGTACAATGTACAACCCTTGTGGCTTCAAACAATATACTAGAATACTCCCTAGTGCCATGACACTGAGAAATATCTCCTTCCACATTTCTGATGTGAGAAGGTTTTCTAAACTTTTCTTATTCTTTGTCTCCCCTTCTTTTTTACTCTATCTCAAATATATAAATATAGTATTTTTTTGAAAACCCCTTTTTCAAACATAATCACATTAACATTAAGAAAAGTATAGCTTTGTGACAGTCATATCCAGTTTGAGGAAAACAATCTACATCATTAAATCCTACTTCCATCTATTTTTAACTGTATACTAGGTAAAATTTGTAAAATATTTTAAGGCACTATTCCAACAGTTGGCAGTCAAATAGCACCATCCTGTCTCAATGACTATTACTTGTAGCTGCAACTAACTTAACTTTAAAAGTTGTATGAGTTATGTCATACTATTCTTCTGAATATTTAAAATAAAATCTTACACGTTCAGTTTTGTAACATTAGAAAAGACAAAAACGTCTTACCTGTTTTAACAGATAATATGAATAGGAATGTGACAGCCAGACCATCCAGAAATAGGACCCCAGCCAGGGAGGTGGAGAGCGGGAGAAAGAAAGAGAGAAAAATATTGAGATCAATAGTGATATAAAAACTGTCATTTCCAAAACCAACCAATAAGCAGTTATGATAAAATGAGAATTATCAATTGTTTCATGAAAGAGGAAATCAACTCTAGAGCCCATTATTTGCTGCATTCAGTTTCTAAACAGTTACCCAACAACAAACAAGCCTTCTAAACATAAATTATTTTTATTTATATGCTAGAGTAACGTGTTGTTAAGATCAGGAAAAGATAAACAAAATAGCCCATATGACAAATTCGCCTACAGCCGTTTTATTTTAAAACAAATTGTAAATAAAGTTTTACTGGAAAACAGCCATACACATTTGCTGATGTATTATCTATAGCAGCTTTTATGCTATACTGACAAAGCTTCAAAGATGATAAGGACCACAAAATCTGAATATTTACTATTTGTCCCCTTTCCTGCCCCTCTTTGAGACATGGAGTCTCTATATAATCAAGGCTATTCTCTAACTTATAATCTTCTTGCATCAGCTGCCAAGTGCTGGGATGATGTATTTGCTCTCTTACTTGGCTGGCCCATTATTGAAAAGTTTTGCAGACTCTTTTTTTCAGAATAATGACACAATGGTTCCTGCAGCTTTTTCCTTCTCAGATAATCATATCCAAACCAGAACAGACCTGAGCTGTTCAGCTTGGGGAACCAGCCACGTGACCATGGCACACTTTGAATTCTGCCAGTCTGAGCTGAGGAGGGAATGCCAAACATACATGGGATTTCAAAGACTAAGTAACAATAACAGCAAAGAAAAATATCAATACAGCCAAGCATGATGACACATGCCTTTAATCCCAGCCCTTAGGAGACAGAGGTAGAAGGATCACTATGAGTTCAAGGCCACCCTGAGATTACATAGTAAATTCCAGGTCAGCCTGGGCTAGAGCAGGACCGTACCTCAAAAATCTAAATATAGGGCTGGAGAGATGGCTCAGTGGTTAAGCGCTTGCCTGTGAAGCCTAAGGACCCCAGTTCGAAGCTCGATTCCCCAGGACCCATGTTAGCCAGATGCACAAGGGGGCGCATGCATCTGGAGTTCGTTTGCAGTGGCCGGAGGCCCTGGCATGCCCATTCTGTCTCTCTCTCTCTGCCTCTTTCTTTCTGTGTGTCTGTCGCTTTCAAATAAATAAATAAAAATAAAAACCAAAAAAACCCTAAATATAAAATACACACACACACACACACATACATATATAGATAGATAGATTAGATATAGATTACATGTGGAAATGATAATACTATTAATATATGAGTAATTAAAATATAAAAATTAGTTTCAGCTCTTTTTAAATTTTTTTTTGCTATTTTTATTTATTTATTTGAGAGTGACAGACAGAGAAAGAAAGAGGCAGAGAGAGAGAGGGAGAAAGAATGGGTGCACCAGGGCCTCCAGCCACTGAAACTGCACTCCAGATGCACGCACCCCCTTGTGCATCTGGCTAATGTGGGTTCTGAGTAATCAAGCCTCGGACAGGGGTCCTCAGGCAAGCACTTAACTGCTAAGCCATCTCTCCAGCCCTCAGCTATATTTTTATATATATATTTTTTTCCTTTTTTTTTTTTTTTCGAGGTAGGGTCTCACTCTGGCTCAGGCTGACCTGGAATTCACTATGTAGTCTCAGGGTGGCCTCGAACTCTCGGCGATCCTCCTACCTCTGCCTCCCGAGTGCTGGGATTAAAGGCATGCGCCACCACACCCGGCTATATTTTTATATTTTGTTAACTTATTAAAGTGACCACCAAAGATTTTTCTTCTTTTTTATGTTTTCCACAGAATTACTGTGGTATGAAGTAGATAATAAAAATTGTAAATACATCATGAACTTCACATTTGATTTCTAATGAACAGTGGTAGCCGAAAGTCCGTACCATGATTAAATAATGCTCTTGAGGGCTGGAGAGATGGCTTAACGGTTAAGCGCTTGCCTGTGAAGCCTAAGGACCCCGGTTCGAGGCTTGGTTCCCCAGGTCCCACGTTAGCCGGATGCACAAGGGGTGCACGCGTCTGGAGTTCGTTTGCAGTGGCTAGAAGCCCTGGCGTGCCCATTCTCTCTCTCTCTCCCTCTATCTGTCTTTCTCTCTGTGTCTGTTGCTCTCAAATAAATAAATAAATAAATTAAAAAAAAAATAATGCTCTTGAAAACTAGCTATTTCTAGCATCTGTTGAAAATTACACAAGGGCTTTATTCCTAGGCCTTAAATAGCAAGTAATAGGTAATCAATTTGCTTTTTAGTTTTCTTGAGTCATTGAAGTGTACATCTCTTCTTGATAATTTGATATTTAAGATGGCTGAAAAAATGAGGGAATATGTTGAATGAATTTGCACACAGGTACACGGAAAGCTGCTATGATCCAAACGTGGAAGAGCTTTGAGGATGGCCATTATCATCCTCTGATCATCCTTTATGACATTGTTAAGAGAAAAGTACACTCTCATTTCCAACAAGTTCCAGGCAGGATGGAAAGAAGTAAAGAGGAGTGAGAAAGAAACATAGAAAAAAAAAAAAAAAAACTCTGCCAGAAAATGTCAAGTTCAAGTTAGCTCATATTTGCCAAACACAAAAATCCTATCCAAACAATACAACCTATCACACATAATTTACTGCTACTGCAACTTCAATACATTCTGCTCAACATTTACCTCACTTAGCCCCAAAGGTCAACAGATGTAGATTTTTTTTTTTAAATCAGTAAGTTTTCCCTTCAGCTATGCATATTGTTTCCATGTAAATCTATGCTGCAGAATCAGACAAACTGATAAGTCATTTGCATTAGTTATGAGAAGTGTGAAGCTCTGGAGATGAATAGTCACCTCACCAGGGTCCATGATGTTTGTGAAACATGATACCACTTCCCGGGACATAAGAATCCACTTCTCTCTAGGAGGTACAGAGCCAGTCACACACAGGGTGGTTTGGCTGGGAGCATCATTTCCACCACTTGAGGAGACAGTCTCATGACAGAAACATGGGATAGGTATGACAAGAAGTGGTCCTTCTATCATCCTTGACTCTTTTTGAAATGAAAGCTAGTTCACTCCTGACAGAGCCAAGTATATAGGAATTCTTTAGGCAAGAACTGAAGCCCAGAGTTGCCCAGTGCTGGTGAGATCTTTTCTAGCACTGTGATTCTGTCATGTTTTCAACTATCCATTCCTCACAATCAGAACCCACCCCAAGTCAAGCCAGTTGTTCTGCCAGATGAAGAGGGGTAAATAAAATACAATTCCTTAGAATTAGTAGGCAGAGAAGAGGAGCATAAGATCACTGGTATATGAGGCAGACCAAGGTCATCCTGAGAAAGAGGCAAAGTCCTGTGAGCTCTCTGGGTTGGGAGATCCTGCAGTTTCACTCAGAGAAGAACTGGGGAACTTTTCCTGGGAAGGGTGGCATGAGATGCAGATCGATGAAGGGATTCTGTATAGAGTGAATTGCCTTCAAAAGGGAAGGAGGCAAGAGAGCAGCGGGCATGTTGAAAGAATGGTAAGCAGGGCGTCTTGGCTGGAACACTGATTTAGGGATTAGGCAGACATCACTGGAACAGCATGTTGGAACTGGGTCACTCTGAGAGTGTCTCAACAGCAGACAAAAGAGAGCTGGACTACAGTGGGCAGGCGGGCAGGGGTAGGGGGGTGAAGGGATAACAAGATGCAGAATGGCCCAGCACCAAGAGCTTTGGCTGAGTGTCAGAAAGCCAGAGTTGTGGGTGGTGGCCACACCCACTGAGGAGACTCTCCTATGGGCCCATGTTTTGAAATACTTTCCTATCTTAGAGGTGGCCTGGCCCAGACAAGCTCTAAAACTACCCCGCACTTCAGATTAAGACTCAGTCCAAGAGGAGGGCTGCATTTTAGGGAGATTTGTCCCACATTAGTAGAGCCAGGGCCTGGAAGCCTGGGGGCCAGGGAGGAGCCCACAGCAATGAGACAGGGTCATGTGAACTGAGTTTGAGAGTAGTTTGGAAACAGAAACAGAGAGCAGTGTAGAGATAGCTGGAATACTGAAAAGGAGGAATATAGAGGACTCATTGCTTCCATGCATAGATACAGAAGAGAGGAAGGAGGGATCAAGGAGTATTGCAAGGTGTGGAGTCTGTGCAGGACAGAAGAGCTGAACTCTTAATGCGACCCAAATCCAGAGGCTTAGAAATCAACTCCCTGCATGGAACTGATGCTATGCTGGACAAGGTTTCCAGAGCTAACAACAGAAGGTTCTCCTTTCACTGTCGGTGTGCATTTTGATTTTGTTACTTCAGTGCTAGCTGGGCAATTTCAGCCTGAGACTAGAATGAGACCACACTCTGGGTAGTCAAGTATGGAGATTCACAAACCCAACTCCCTTGTTTTTCTCTAAGAGTCACTTTGAACATGTCACGTAATGATTCTAATCAACTGCCTCATCTTTAAAAGCCAGGTGTTAATACTTTCTATACTTTCTCTACAAATTAAGATGATGATTAAGTAAGCTAATGTTTATATAAACATTCTGTGAATCATAAAATGCTGTCTGAATGTTATGGCTCTGGCTGTGAATCTTAGGGCATAGGTGTGGCCAAGGTATCTGATAAACTCTGAGACCCAGGCAGGAAGAGGGTCCAGCAAGTTCAGGAATCATATTCATTAGGCTGGCAAAGGTATGAGAAAACTAAAGGGTGAAGGGAAGAAGCATCTAGAAGAGCTGGCCAATGAACTACTTCAGTGCCCACACTTATGGACAAGAGGTAGAGAAAAGTCTGGGAATACAGAATGTGTTCGTGACAATGCCAATGGGCATTTGAAAAATCTCTGAGTTGAGTCAGCAAGCCAACTTTCTAGCCTGGCTCTAATTATTGTTTTTAGTGTGTGTGTGTGGTGTAGGCGTATGTGTAGACACACATATGCATCACGGCATGTGTGCATATGGACATATATGCAGAGGCCAGCGAGGGAGGTCAAGTGTCCATCTGTACTGCTCTTCCATCGTATTTCCTTGAGATAATCTCTCACCCACCTGGATGTCACCATTCTGTCAGGCAGGGCGGCTACTCAGCAAGCCCGAGAGATCTTCCTGTCTCCACTCCCCTCAGTAATATTGTTAGAGGTGGATGCAGCACCTCCCAGCTTTTGATATGGGTACTGAGGACTGAACACAGCTCTTCATGCTTGCAGAACAAGTGTTTTTAATGGCTGAACCATCTCCCTAGACCTTGTCTCTACTCTTTGTTCACTAGAATGCTTTGGGTACATTATTTAAACCATAGATTTTGACCTTAGATGTAAGTTCCTCCTTGGGCACATCATAAAAAGGTCCTGGAGGACTAAGCCTATCAACAGAGTGTGGGCGCCCATGAATGACTGAGAAGGCTGGGAGGGTGGCTGACTTTGCTGGTAGAATGACAACAAGGAAAGTAAGATCTGTGGTCAAATAAAGAACCTAAAGGAAAGAGGGGTCCCCCAAAAAAACAGTCAGAAGCATTAACTAATGTATGAGGCAAGAATTAACCTTAGAAGATCAGGAAGAAAAGCAGACATTACCCATGTCCTTGGAGGGTGATCTATAAAACACAGGGAACAGAACTTGATAGCAAAATATCAAGGGGAGAATAGGAGGTGATGTAGAAGCAAGACAGGGAGAAGTAGAAGGCTGTGGTTCAGGCTATGAATGAAGGAGATGCAAATGGTAGAGATGGACAAGTAAGAGAGAAAGGAAGGGCTGGATTGATAGCTTAGTGATTAAGGTGCTTCTCTGCTAAGCCTAAGTACCCAAATTCAATTTCCCAGTAGCCGCATAAGCCAGATGCACAAGGTGGCACATCCATTGTGTGGAGTTCATTTACAATAGCTAGAGGCCCTGACATGTCTTTTCTCTCTCTCTTTCTCTCTGCCTCTTTCTCTCACTCAAATAAATAAATAATTAAAAATAAAATAATATTTTTTTTAAAAATAGTAAAAGGAGAGCTGATGGGTCAGGGTTGATGAGTGGAGAGAAAGTAAAAGCCTGTTTTAGAAGGGGAGATGGAGTTGAGCCTTGGAAAGGAAACGGCTCCTTTGCTAATCTGAGACGAGAAGCACCACAGGAGCACAGAAAGCTAGGGGCCACTGACAGTACGACCAAAACTGAAGCTGAGGTCACTGTCAAAGTAGCTCTACAGCGGGAGGCTTGGGAAGTGTGCAGGTGATTTGGAGGCAAACATGAGAACTGCGACAGACTATTCAGCAGCTACAAGTCCAGGATTCCCTGAGAGCAGGTATCGGGTGCAACAGTGGAAAGGGGACCAGTTCACCTGGCGTGCAGCTGGCAGGTCAGCTCTGACAAACATCTGGGCTTCCCCAGTAAGACATTGCATCCTGAAGAACAGCTTGTTGGTGTGGAATATCCGGCCTCTCCTTGGGCTGCCCTCCTTCCTGATAATCCTTTATCTTAAAAGGTTGATGTTAAAAGGCAAAGAACATTAAAAAAAGATATCAAAGTAATCATAAAAGAACAGTGGTGTCTATTGTCATTCCTGATAGGGCACAATGATAGACCAAAGAAAGCATTCCACCCAAATCTAGCTTCAGAACCAGAGTTTACTGATGTTACTTGCAGGAGTTTGGGTGAGGGGATACTTATGGAAGCATCAGGCCGAGGCCGCATCAAGGTCCCTAAGGAACTGAGGATAGCCTTGAATTCTTCATCTTCCTGTCCCACTTTCCAAGAGCAGGGAAGATAGGCCGATAGCACTATATTCAGCTAAAGCAATAATTTTAGTCATATATTCTTGTTCTTTCTCCCCTCACACACGCACCCTCGGTGTGTGTACCGGATGTGGTTTATGAGGAGGATGTTGGGTGTCTGCCTCTATTGCTCTTCTACCTTACTTCCTTCCCCGAGACACAGTCTTTCACTGAACCCAGAGCTTGCTAGTCCTCAGCTAAACTGGTTGATCAGAAAGCTCCAGTGATCTGCCTGTTCCTCCTCTGTGCTGAGCTTGCAGGTGTGTGCAGCCAAGCCTGCTTTTTATATGGGTGCTGGGAATTGAATTCAGGTCTTCATGCTTGTGCAGAAAACACTCTTCTTACCCACTAAGTCATCTCCCGAGCCTCGTGAATGAAATGTTCTTTAGAAAGGAAAGGTACATTTCCCTAACAGATTGAGTACACGTTCCTGTCTGCTAGCTTCTTGGTGTCATCATGACAAAAATCCCTCTCTGTGTGGCATGACATAATAAGACGATGCCTTCGGAGGGCCGAGGTATGCAGTGTGCCCTGTCCATCTGGAAAGAGATCTGAGTCCTTGACACCATTATAGCTAGTGCTTCTGCTTTCATTTCCTTTCCACATCAGATGTCTGTCTCGTCACAGGATGGGTTGTGTCTTGTGATATGCCATCCAATAACCTTCAAAAAGGGAAAATATGCAATAAAACTGATCAAACCAAGTATCACTATTTTCATAGAACTATCAAACAAGTGGACCCTAGCTAAAATACTAAGGGTATTTGCACTTGTCTCCTTCAATTAAAGTGGATGGGTTTTGCGGCACTTGTTTAACTTTGTGCTTAGATATCTTCACTGTGCCTCACTGTGTTCCATCACCTTGACTTTATAAACTTAAGGGAAGAGGTGTTAAAAGTCTGACCTCCTAGGTTAGTACGGTATTATCATACTGCCTTCTCAACTACAAAAATGCTTCAGTGTTCTGACTCAAGATTATTCACAGGGTGTTTGTAACATACATTCCAATCTATATTCTTATGATAACAGAATATTTCCCATGCATTCTGAAGTGCTTAAAGAGAAACTGTTTCTCATATTACATGGCATCATGATGGCTTAAATCACTTGGGCTCTGGGTTTGGCTAGTGGTGCTGATGCTTTCCAATAATGAATCCCTTGTTTAATATTTATAAACCACAAGCTATTTGTGAACCCCAAAAGGTGCTGACAATGAAGAAAAGGGAATATTAAAACAATATTTTATCTTCATCTTCTGTCCAGCCCTACACCACGAGATGTTAACAGATTGGAAATGTCACTCAACCACACACCTCCTAGGTCTACAGAAACCAGTGCCTTTAAACAGAAGACAATCACGAAGGAGAAAGCAATAACCACAAAACACATAAGCAATTCATATATACCAAAAGCTACCTTCCTTTAGGAATATGGCTGGATGATTAGCTCTTAGAATTTAAGTGGTTTCCTTTCTTAATAACAGGAAAATTGTCCCAATAAGCCCCAAGATGCTCCTCAATTCATCCATTAACTGTGCTTTATATCTTGAACATTGTAGGCTACAAGGCCTTTCGGGCTTAGATGTCTCCTTGGAGATGGGAGGATATAGAGGGGTTTGGGGGATGTTTTGTTTTGTTATTTTTGGTACAAGGGATTGAACCCAGGCCCTCACCAATGCTAAGCACACACTTTTATCACTGAGCTCACATCTACAGTTTCCTTTAAAATTTGGTTACTAAGGGGCTAGGGAGATAACTCAGTCAGTGAAGTGTTTGCTGTGTGTGTAAAGATGGGTGTGTATGAGGATCTAAGTAAGATGCCCAGAAACAATGTAAAGAAGAAGAAGAAAAAAAAAAAAAAACACAGGCATGGTAGTGCATGCTTATAACTTCAGCCCTGGGGAGGCAGGGGCAGGAGGATCCTTAGTGCTTACAGTCCAACCAGTCTTACCTAATCGTTGATCTCCAGGCCAGTGGGAAACCCTATCTTTGAAAACGTGGACACAATTCCTGATGAACAATACCCAAGCTGTTCTCTGGCCTCCACATGTGAGTGAACACATACACATTTGCACACACATACCTTAGGTGCCAAATTCACACCTCAAGGGCAGATAAAAGTGGGAAAAAGTCTTATGTCTACAGGTCGAATGTCCACAAGAATTCCTCTGGCAGATACACATGTGTTACCAACAGCACTGAACTGGACAGGTAGGCAGCAAAAGAAACTGCCTGGGTTTAGGCCTGCAGCTCAGTGGTAGCTAACCCTAGTATGCAGAAGGGGCTGCACTCCATCCTCAGTGCCACTGTAGAGAAAAGAAAAGGCCCCTCAGCACATATGGGTGAGCTAAGCTGGGGCCTCATCACCATCCTGGGCTTGAAGCTAATTTCCATTTCCTGTCAGTAGCACACAATAGAAGACAGTTCATCAATCATATAAATTAGCATAGCCCTCAGGCCCAAATCTAAAAGAAATCAGAAGCCAACACAAGTCAGAACTTGAACAAAAGCAAATTATAAGTTTCACCATTTTCCCTTTCTTTTGGATACCCAGTGATGGCAAACAAAATATGTCTAAAACAATAATCAACAACACACCACAGCAGGAAAGGTTTGCTGACCAACAGACTTTGTTAACTATCCCTAGATTCTGTATGCAGAATTAATTTCTTACAAACATTTCTTGGGCATCCACCAGTAGTGCTTGTTACAGTAACATGAAAACCATGGAAGGTCAATAAGATGCAAATTAACTAATTAAGGACAACCAGAGAATGAAATAATTTTTGGAATAGTAAAATTTAAAACACAAACACATCAAACAAAAAATATTAGTATGTTTTTAGGACAGATTGAACACAAGCCCATTTTTACATCTTCATCATAGAGACTAAAGGATTATACAATGAGACAAGGAAAAGTTAAATAGAAAACATGAAACTACACTTATCAAATGTCTAACACTACTTTAGCAGCATGACTGTATGTACCTCAGTAAACGTATATATGAATGAAAACAAAAATAAAGGGCTAGGGTTAGAGTGAAGGCCCTAGGTTCGGTTCCCTAGTACCTACATAAGCCAGATGCCCAAGATGTCTGGAGTTCATTTACAGTGACTGAAGGCCCTGGCTACTCTCTCTCTCTCTCTCTCTCTCTCTCTCTCTCTCTCTCTCACTCTTCCTCTCTCATAAATAAATAAAATATAAAAAGGCGCTAATTTTAAAAGGCAGCAGCTTCTCAGAGCACATTCTTTATGAAGGTCTGTAACTAAGGTGGGAAAACCTATTCCTTCATAAAGATAGTTTCTGAAGAGAGAATTGGTACACAGCCATATGTCTTAAATTGCATGGGGCTTTTTTTTTGGGGGGGGGGTCAAGGTAGGGTCTCACTCTGGCCCAGGCCGACCTGGAATTCACTATGTAGTCTCAGGGTGGCCTCGAACTCATGGCGATCTTCTTACCTCTGCCTCCCAAGTGCTGGGATTAAAGGTGTGCACCACCACGCCGGGCTTGCATAGAGCTTTTTAATTCTCTAACAACCACTGTCATTTCTTCATAGCACACACAAAAATATGTCTCCCCCTCTGCTGAAGGTAAGATTAACCCAGTATGAGATTTAGAACTGAAATCCAAAGTGAGGTATTCCTAAATGTTCATCCTAACCCTTTAGCTATCTTCATACTGTCTCCACATCCATCCATCCATCCTAAAGCTGAGGCTCTCCCAGTGCATCTGCATTTGCACATTTGTTGTTAAACCACTACTACTGCGGGAAGGCAGTGATGACAACCACTGCTACCACTCTGACTACGTGTCCATCTGTTACTGCGACTACTACAGCGACTCCTCTGATTGCTGCTGCTGGGGGCACAGAAACGAGCAGGGCTCTGCTCAGCTCTGCCTCCTCAGAAAGTCTGATAGCATTACCCGTCACACAGGAAGCAGCCTATTTCGGATGCAGACCTCATCCCACAGCTGCAATTACTAGCCCTAATTCTGAAGACGGAAGCAGCGATGTGTCTGAATTCCAGGGAGATGATTGAATGGAAATGTTCACATCTGATCACCTCTCACATACAAATTACTGTGTGTGCCAATCTGACAATTTCCTCCAAAGTAACAGTGGAAACCATGCAATCAAATGTGTTATCATGGTTGCTTTCAATTATGGGAGGCAAGAACTTACCTACCAAAAATTTAGGGAAGATGGAGAAATGACTCTCTGCATCTATTTTAGTTTTTAAATCAAGGCATTTCATTTGGTAAACTCTTAATTTTGGGAAAGACTCTGTTGAAATACCCAGCTAAGTATAAGAAAATAATCAGCTCATTTTCCCTGGCATACAAGCAAACTTTACAGAGAAAGCAAAGCCTCAACTTCCACTATTTTCTTCTGTTGAATCAAAACAGATAGAAATCATAAGCCTCTAGTGGTTCGTAAGGGGAATAGAAACACATGATCTAAGGGAGACAAGAATGACATAAAACAGTGTTGTAGCTCAGAAGGAAGAAAAGGCCAGCTATTATGTTCAGCAAACTACTCCTTTTTATACCTTGGCAGATCAGAACACACTATCCTCCAGCTCTTCTTAAAGTTTACAGGCAAGAATATGGGAATGGAGCTGAGTTCAACTACATCCAGGTCTTGTCTCTAAAATCTCCCACTCGCCCTATTTCCTTTAAGTCATCTGACAGGACGCAGGGAATTCTGGGAATGCTGGAGGGTGCAAGGGATGCAGGTACCTGGACACCTGAATGACAGAGTCAAGAGTCGAGCTTACTACCCACCCACTGTGGACCCATGTTCAGCCCCAGAGATCCAGGTAGGGGCTAGGTTCATCAGACACCATACCCTGGCAAAACATGTGCAAAAGTACAGAAATTTGTTTTAACATTTATTAATTTCATGAAAGTTAAGCCAGTCACTCAGATTTAATTCTAAATACATTAAAAAAACATGTTAACACAGCCAAGCTTCATTATTTTCGGATTCTGCACCTAAAGATGAACCTACCTCTGAAATGTATTTGCAACCTCCAAATTAAGACTTGCAAGGCTCTGTGGGGTGGGACATGTGCAGAGTGACGGATGCTGAAAGCCCACATTTACAGGTGAGCCCAAGGAAGGCAGCACCCAGCCTTCTTGCTTCAGTTCTCATACTGTAAACAAGCATCCCTCTCACGGTCTATTTGGTGCTACATTTTTCACGCTTCTATGCTTTTGTTAGTCATTCTACTGTTTAGAATGGCCCCCAAGGTAGTCTAGAAGTACTATCTAGTGTTCCTAACCATAAGAAATCTGTGAAGCGCTTTTAAGGAAATAGATGTACTAGATAAGCATCATTCAGTCAGAAGTTAGTCATGCTGTTGGCCAGAAGTTCAATGTTAATGAATCAACAACAGTGCCTTTAAACAAAAATACACATAAAACAAGATTATATATTGATCAGTTGACAAAAATACTATGACCAGAGGCTCACACTGACTCAATGTTTATGGCAAATTTATAGAAGGTAACTACAGAAAAACACAAGGATTGATGATTATTGCATCCTTAAGAGTTGCTGTGGGAATTATGTAAGATAATATATATTAATGTGTTCCATGCCTAAGGGGGTATATAATGTTGGCTATTATGTCCTTCAATAGCAACATGAGATTTTTCACAAATTTCAGCTGTACATATGGGCCAATTAAATCACTTTCTGTTGTATCCCACTTCAGATCCCTAGTGGAACAAGGCTTAGCTCAATTTTTCTCTTGTCTACTATATTGTAGAAAATGCATTGCAAATATTCAAGTGTCACTCTGTATAACAAAGAATAAAGGGATTTGCTTATACCTGAACAAGATCTGGAAACCAGGTCACAGATTTAATACACAAATGGTATTAATGTTTACCAAATGTCTAGATAAGGTTTGCTTTCAACAAGACTGAAAAGATCATAAAATACTAAACAAAACAATAAAATGCATTGTATTTACTTGCCTAACATTAAATATTAACCACTGTTGAGTAGCACCACCTTAATTCCAAAAGGGTCTGTTTGGGATAGCATTTGTAGATGATGTGCTCCACACTTTTATCTACAATGATGACACTGAATCTTATTATGGAGAAAAAAGAACTTCCCATAGGTATTCCAGAAGTGTACCCCAATATTGTAGGCTTATTCTCATCTTTGAAGGGATGTTGGATTTTGTCAAATGCTTTTCCTGCTTCTAATGAGATGATCATGTTATTTTTGTCCTTCAGTCCATTTATATAATGTGTTACATTTATAGATTTGCGTATGTTGAACCATCCCTGCATCTCTGGGATAAAGCCTACTTGGTCAGGGTGAATGATCTTTCTGATATATTCTTATATTCTGTTTGCCAATATTTTGTTGAGAATTTTTGCATCTATGTTCATGAGGGAGATTGGTCTGTAATTTCCCTTTTTTGTTCTATTTTTGCCTGGTTTTGGTATCAGGGTGATGATGACTTCATAGAAGGAGTTTGGCAGGATTCCTTCTTTTTCTATTTTATGGAAAAGCTAACGAAGCAATGGTGGTAGTTCTTCTCTGAAGGTCTGGTAAAATTAAATCAAGATGAGATTAACTACTTAAAGAGACCTTAACAAGTATGAAGATCTAAGCAGTTATTTTCAGCTTTGAGAGAAGAGAGAAACTAAGCCAAATACCTGGTCACTAGTAGTAGTTATTAACCTGTATAATTTAATGAGTATTTATTTGTAATCCAGGCATAGCACTGGGGGTTGCTTTTATTTAAATCAAAAAGTATGCATTATGGTAAGTATATAAGTGTTCTATCATTCAAAGTCTTATGTCAGGATGGTCTCCTAAAATGGAGTCACCATGGGCAGAAGAATAGTGACAGAGGCATAGGAAAGCAGATTATCCACATTCCTCAAGAATGCACCCAGTCTTATCCCTTCCTTGCCTAACAATGCCCCAGGTCATGGTTTCCTGGCCCCTCATCTCATAAGTTACACATCCCTGTTCTGGTGTCACACCCTAGCTATTTTAAATGGTTAATGTAATGATGTCCCCTAAAGGAAATTTTCAATTCATTTTAAGAAATGAGTTCTTTTTCCTTCCTCACCTTCCCCCAACTGGAAAGCCCTATAAAGCCAATTACCTGAAAGCTCAGGTTGGCTATGCTCCTCTCCTGTGAGTCAGCCCTCACAGCTTGTACTTTTCCCACATAAAAGCTTTCATTGTTGCCTCACAGTGGTTTGTGTGGTCTTGGTCACTCCCAAGCCTCATACAAAGTACAGTGACGTTTTATTTAAAATTAATAACTAGCTGCTCATGTGTATAATCTCAGCACTGGGAAAGGTGAAGCAAGAGGATTTGCTGTGAGTTTGAAGCCAGCCAGCCTGGACTACACATAGTGAGTTCCATGACAACTAGGGCTATATAGAAAGACCCTGTCTCATCCCCACCAAGTAAATAAAATAATAAAGTCAAATAAATTACTAAATCAGGCATGGTAGTACATGTACAATCTCAGTACTTAGAAGGTTGAAGCAGGGTTAGGAATTCAAGGCAACTGTGACCTATACAGAAGGATCCTAACTCAAAAAGCCAAAAACATAAAACATAAAAATAACATTGTTAAATTATAAATTATTTAATTAGCAAAGTTAATATTTATATATATAGATTTTAAAACCCAGAAGTCTGGTTGAGATATTTTACCCTTAATTTATCCACCAGAGTTCAATGATTTTTAAATTTTTTTAATCACATCTTATATTATATAGACTGGAGATTCCCTTCTCCTCAGAGCCCACTTTCCAAGATCCTTGAATTTTCCTACACCAGTCTAGCTCCTCTTTAACACTGCAGTTGTCCTAAGACTTCCCTTCACTTTCCTCTAGAGACAGATGGTTTCCCTGAATAACTCTCCTTCTTTCTTGATGTTCTGTGTTTTGCTGAAGCACATCCTGACTATAACTCCCCAAAGGCACCTAGAGTTATTAATTCGCAGTCACTACATGACAGTCCCATCAACAGAACCATTACTGCACAAAATTTCTTCTAAGTTTATTTTTCCTAATTACAGAAAAGATCTGCTCACGATTTCTATGCTAAAGAAGTGGTGTCAGCTGGAGTAGTTTCCAACTCTACACATATTGCATCTTACTAGAATTAAGAGATCAACTTACAATATACTGAGGATTTGTATTCTCCTGTTATGTTAGAATGTATCATTTTGTGAACTCAATGATATTTATTATTAGATCTTAAATAAATGGACTAATACAGATTGTTGAGAATAAAACGGTGTTAGGTAATATCTGAACAATTGTTTTGCTATTTATCCCAGCATTTCCGCAGAACAACAACAAAAAAAAATGGTCCTTGAAATAATTGCCAAAATAACTTGGGAAGAAAAATCACCCTAATATTGCATAATCACATGGACTCTTAATTGTTTACAATGTACATATAAACTTGTTTATTAACTTTCTAATCCTTTTGTGCATAGCAAATGAAAAATGTATGCACAATTTGACATGGATATAAATTATTATATAGATGTTCCACCACACCCAGAAAGCTTCCTAAGAAACATGAATTCATAGACCTGGCGAGCAGGAGTCAACTCCACAGTTGGATAATTTAGAAAAAAGTGGTTCATTTCTCCACCATATGAGAATGCCTTTCATAATAGTGTGATTCCTATCTGTGATACCAATACCGTATAACTCAAAACCAGAAAGGACATCAGTTTCTGATGTTACATTAACATCAGCATTGGGAATGTAAAAAGTATAATTTAAATAACTTAAAATTAAAATAAAATAAATAAATAAAAATGAACAAAAATTATTTAAAAAATTGAAATAAAATTTTATTAAAGCAACTCAAGTCATTCTTAGAAAACTTTGCTCAATGAAGTGATGTGATTTAGGTGCTTGGAGGTGTCTAACCTAATAATTTCCTAGGTTTGACAGTTCTGGGTGAGAAAATTCTTACATGCAAGTGAAAATACACGCAGTAATTAAGTGCCCCCAAGGAGTTGTTTACGATCAACTATGCCAATGGCATTCCTTTATCACTGATTTATTACTCAGCATGCCCATGATATTGGCAATGTTCAGTGTGAATTAAAATTGAAATAATGTTTAAAGGTTTCCATGTATGCAAACCAAATTAGCCTAATGTAGAGAAACAGCTTCCACATAGGCGATGAGCTCATCACTTTAGAGAGGGCCTTCTCTGATAATGCACCCTTGTTGCTACTTGTATGTCTTAGAAAAGGCACGAACCCTCCACTCCTCCACTACTCTCTCTCATCAGTTAGCTTTGAGTCATTTCCATCTACACGCTGCACTGACGTGCTTTATGTACTCTTAAGATCCCAAATTTGTTTTCTTCATAGGGCAGACAAATACTTATTTCTGTCCAAGTGCTCTCCTATGAGGTTAGGGTAGAACAGGCTGCCCATTTTGAAATCTGAGTACACCAAATTAAATTTTGTCTATTGAGTTGCTCCTTTGTGTGGCATTTCAAGGTGATCCTAGGTCCTTGGATGTAGGAGTTAAAAAGCATTCAGAGCTCATGACTCACCTCTGTGCTCTTGTCAGCTTGCTTAGCAGCAACTGGCATTCACTATTACCCTATAGCCTGCAAGGCTCAGATGCCAAGGAGAGTGGGTGTGAGCACAGCTCTGCCCCCACAATATGTGGTAGGGGGTAAGCTGACTACTCATTCCAAGCCTGTATTTCCAATTATAAAATAGAGACGAAATTTTTTCCAATACAGTGTGGCTATATTGCATGCAGAGTAAAAGATGCTTAATATTAGCTATCTTCATTACTAAGATGTCCTGAGAGATGAAAGTAAATGGCTGTAAAAGGTAAATCATTCATGTAACCGTTTATCTTGGACCAGATCTGCTTTCTTCCATGCAAGAACACTTTAAAGGTTGCAGTATCCTTTGTGGTCATTTCTGTGATGGTAAATCATCATTGCCAACTTGATTGGATTTAGAATCACCTAGAAGACAAACCTCTGAGTGAGTCTCTGAGGATGTTGCAGAAAGGTTTAACCTAGGAGGGAAGACCAACCCTGAATATGAGTGATACCACCCCATGGGCTGGGGTCCCAGGTGAGTGAAAAGGAAAAACAGAGAGAGCTAGCTGAGCTCCCATATTCATCTCACGATACTTCCTGAGTACAGACATACTGTGACCTGCCACTTCATGCTCCAGTGTCTGTGCCTTCTGCCATGAAAGAGTGTCCCCCAAGCCCTGAGCCACAATAAGCCTTTAGCTGCTTTTTTCAGGCATTTCATCAAACAAGTGTAACAAATAAACTATACTTTGCAAATACTTTTGTTTACAATTTGTTCCAAATTTTATACTGATTATTGCCTATCTTCATCCATGAGAGTGTCACTGCTACAAGAGGAAATCGGCTGTCTCTTGTTGCTACGCCCCCACCCCACGATTGCTTTTCTTCCATTGCCACAAGGCACTTAAGAAAGTAAGCATTTCTCTAAGTGTGACAGAAATAATCGACAGCATCAGAGGACAAAAAATCCTAGGGAAGCAATGAAAATTCTTATGACCTGCTAAACTGTCTTCCATTCAAGTCTGTTATGTTTCAGGTAGGCCCCAGAAATGAACCTGCCCATCTCACAATTCTTATTAGTTGAGTAATGAGAAAGCAAATAATTGCTCACCTGATTTTGTCTTTTGACTTTACATGCTATATCTGAAATATATAGTGCTTCTCTAAGGAAGTCCTGGAGTGTTTCAAATTAATTTGTAATTCTTTTGAAATATTTTCTTTAAACCATAGAATCTTCTCTTTTTGTGAAAATCCTTATAACACACAATTCAGAACTCTGTACTTAATAAGTGTTCTTGAGCACAGCAGGCTCTGCATAAATATTTGATGATAGTTCAGTTAAGCATTAACTGATAATGGCAGCCCACTTAAAAATATATGCAAACTGTGTTATGAATTGAGACACACAGTACATGCACCACGACAAAATAAGCCAGGGAAGTTTTTGTGAAGATGCACCAACCCATGAGGACTCAGTTCTAGCTCATGCTCTCCCATTCTCTCTCCTTATCATTCTGCTCCATTTGGATTGTCAAGTTGACTGGATTTAGAATCACTTAGGAGACATTCCTCTGGGCATGTCAGTGGGCACAGAAGGTTAAGTGAGGACCCTGAAAGTAGGTGGTATTGCTATGAACATATGGGGGGATGCTTGACTAAATAAAAGGGGGAAAGGAAAACACCACATAAATACCATCATTTGTATCTTTCTGCTTCCATGCTGCTAAGATTTAAGTAGCTGCTACAAGTTCTCATCACAGGAGCCACTTCTTGTCATGCCATTCCCATCATGAAGGATCGTACCTCCTCAAATCATGAGCCCCAGTAAACATTGCCTCCCTTAAATTGCTTCTTGGTTGCAATGATAAGAAAAGCCTTTCTCTCTCTCTTTCCCCCTCCCTTCTTCTCTTCCTCCCTCCCTCTCACTCTTTTTTCTCCATCATTCTGGTCTCATTTCCATGGTCAGAGGTAGCTTTCTTTGACTATCCCTTTCTGTTCCCTTACCTTCTACAACACAGAACATCTTATTTTCTCCATGGGACATTTTACTTTTTTTTTTTTTTTCTTATTTCTCTCCTCATTTATTCACTCATTTGTCTTCCCACACTTATTCTTCTGTAATAACATGAAAGTCCTATAATAACATTTACTTAACTTACAGGTTTTTACTATCATCCCAACATTTTTAAGGGTACAGGACCCGTAAGTGAATGTTTAGCAAATGGTATGCAAATGAAGAAAGAAAGTGATGATTATGTATAGCTGTTTTTACATTTGTCCTACAGGTATATCTTTTTTTATTTTTTATTTTTTTGCTCGTTTTTATTTTTTTGAGTGTGACAGAGAGAGAAAAAAAGGCAGATAGAGAGAGAGAGAATGGGCACGCCAGGGCTTCCAGCCACTGCAAACGAACTCCAGATGCATGCGCTCCATTGTGCATCTGGTTAACGTGGGTCCTGGGGAATCGAGCCTCGAACCAGGGTCCTTAGGCTTCACAGGCAAGCACTTAACCACCAAGCCATCTCTCCAGCCCAGATATATCTTATAACTAACTTAAACCATAACTCAACACATGGACAATTTTGTTTACAATTATTAAATCTCTCTAAATATATAATATAATTCCATGTATAAATCCTAATGAAAACAAAATGATTGGGAAAATATCTAAATTATTCTGCTAGTTGAGCAAATCATTTAATTCAAGTAATTTGCATTCTAAATGGTCAAACATTTTAATGACAAAGCCATTGTCAACTGACAACAGCATTTCCTGAAACCAATGATGAGATAATTTGTAAGAAGTTGGCCATTTATTTCCAGTGAGACTCTAAATTATTGCAACATTGGCTCAAGCAGCTTTTCCCTGATTGTCCATACCTGGCAAGGGGACAGAGGGTCCAGAAGACAAGCACCTACCACCTTGCAGCAGTTTTCTTACTTTTTCCTTCTTGTAAAGAGAGTCAAGATATTCTTAATAATGTAGTGCAGTTTTAGGCCAGAAAAAAAAAAAAAAAATGAAGTGGGCAATTTCAAATTCTTTTTGGTAGGCATTAAGCAAAACACAAGTGGCAAATTACTCCTATCTTCAATTGTTTGTTTATTTTTCTTACCATGCCATAAGTCAGTAGTAAAATCCCCATTTACTACTAAAAATATAAAGCATAATGAAGTAAATATACATATGTTGTTATAAGATTTTTACAAACAACCTGTCAGGCTATGTTGATGTTTAGAAAGTATTCTACCAGACTACACTGATTAGGTAGAAACGCCTGGAACACATGGGCTGGTTCTAATCTTCCCCAGGCTCCCTTGCTGACAGTAAGCTAAGGTAGCACAGGTAAACACATAGTGTTCCAACAATCACAGAGAGAAGCAAACAGCAGATTAGGAGAATGCGGACAGCAGAGAAAATAGTAAGCGATAGTGATCGAAAAATACCACAGTATATATTACCACAGGTATGACTGGATCATAGAATGAGAATCTGCCTATTGGCTCAAATTTCAACTGAAATCCAAAGCTGAAGAAACAGATAACAATGTGCACTAAAGACACTTTCCCTGGAGACCCTTCTAAGAAGAGCCTAATCTGTCCTTGGGCCAGCCATAGCCCCCGAGGAGGGGACAAGTGGCTGGAGAGGACACTAAACACCAATTTTAGGCACAAGAAGCCTCTGACCTTCCCTTGTTTCCCACCTCCAGCTGAGAAATGAGGCCCCACCGGAACCCTTAAAGTAATAAAGTGGGCCTGCACCAGATCTTCTCAATATCTGCAAATGACCACAGAACTATGGGGTCCCCCCAGGAAGTTGGAGGCTTACAAAATGCTTTTGTCAGATGGCTAACCCAAATCTTGTTTTCTATTAAAATATGCATTGGGGCTGGAGAGATGGCTTAGCAGTTAAGCGCTTGCCTGTGAAGCCTAAGGACCCCGGTTCGAGGCTCGGTTCCCCAGGTCCCACGTTAGCCAGATGCACAAGGGGGCGCACGCGCCTGGAGTTCGTTTGCAGAGGCTGGAAGCCCTGGCGCGCCCATTCTCTCTCTCTCCCTCTACCTGTCTTTCTCTCTGTGTCTGTCTCTCTCAAATAAAAAAAAAAATATATGCATTGACACCTGCAAACGAGGAGAAATGTACTATTTGTTGAATGCTAAGAGCCTTGTTCATGTTTATGAGAACATTACTTAAAAAGAATTTTCTTCTGTTTTCTGTTGTCATTCATGATCAGTCAAACAGGAAAGTATCCTGAACTCTGAAATGATCACCTTCACCTTGAATGCATGTGTGTTTGTTTTGACACACAGACATACAGAGGAAACAAAGAAGAGCCCTACTATTCCTTATCACATAGATAGTTTGTAGTTATATCTTTTTTTCTTTTAAAGGAAAACTCTGTTCATATGCCCCAAATCCTTCAATTGGGTTTTTTTCTTTCAGAATTTTTTTTTCTTTTTCCTGGAGATGGTCATTGAAATGAATGAAAAATGGACAACTGCAGCCAAGTAGATTCTTGGCTGAAACTTCCTGGGGAAGTACTTTGTGGGTAGGCAGCTGAATGAGCTCGTATAAAAGTCATGGAGCTGGCAATTGATCATGGCCACTTTTCTGTTTCTGGGCCACATCATTTCTGTTCGCTTGCATAAGAAAACATCAAACTGCATAGAGGAAGTCAATGTTTTAATGTCCCATTTCAATCAACTACTGAATATTTCTTCTCTAATAAGAATTACCTCCACAGACGTGTAACTTCACTATGATGTTTCCTTTTAGTAAAGCTCTTACATCTCTGACTTCATCCGACAGTGCAATGTCTTTCCATGGTCTAGCTCTTCCTCAATGGTATATCCAAAGTGGGCTTTTAGTGAAATGCACTGAAAGTATTCTCTAGCCTCTGCTGCACTGGCTATGATCAGGTAACCAAGATCCAGACAAAAACATATGTCACATCTAAGAATCTTGCAAAGATTTGTCTCACTGTCACTTCCTCCTTCCAACTAGCTACAATACTGGCATGATGCAAGGGCTGAGATCTGCTAGTTATGCTGGGCCATGGGTAGAAGTCTGACCACAAGGACTGACAGTAGAAAACAGGATCTTCAGTCCCTTAATAGCACAGCAAACCTAATATACCAACTCTATATTACTTACCTACTTCACCTTTATTTCATTTAATAGAGAACTATCAATTTTGTAGAAGCTATCATAATTATTTAAGCTTCTGGACACATCTGGTCAAACCTAGTCTTAATTTTACAGCATTTTTAGTAATTTCTCTACCAGATTCTATTCTCAAACACATTTACAATTAATTCTAATAAAACAGTATTTGAGGGCTGGAGAGAGAGTTCGCTTGGCAAAGAGCTTGCTTCAAAAGCACAAGGACGTGAGTTCTAGCTCTGGTACCCACATAAATGCCAGGTATAGTGGCATGCACCTAATATCCCAGCTCTGGGCAAGTAGAGACAGGCACATCCTTGGAGCCCCCTGGCCAGCCAGTCTAGTCTAATTAGTGACTTTCAGGTGAATGAGTGATCCTGTTTCAAAAACAGATGAACAACATACTTGAGAATGGCACTCAGGGTTGTCCTCTGACTTCCACACCCATGTGTATACATGTACTTGCACATACACATACCATGCATGCATATACATGCAAAGCAAAAACTAAACAAGGAGTTGGGGAGATGGTTCAACAGGTAAAGCAACATCCTCAGTACCCATATAAAATGCTGGGCATGGTGCCTGGGAAGGTGAATCACGAGGGACCACTGTCTAGCCAGTGCCGCTGAATCAATGAGCTTTGGGTTCAGTAAGAAGCCCTGCCTCAAAAAATAAAGTGGAGAGCATTTGAGGAAGACACCCAATGTTGATTTCTGGTTTCTGCATATACATGCACACATGTATATGAGATACACACACACACACACACACACACACACACACACACACACACACATGTATGACCAAACATATATGAACACACATACACACATTCATGCAAGCCATACATGTATATACTTGACAACAAAAAAACCCACAAAACAACAACAACAACAACAACAAAATAGAATCTTTAAGTTTTATCATGCAGGTTTATGTGAACCATTGGCTACAATCCTTCATTCCACAAGCCCAAGCAGCAAGCATAGCATTGTCTCAGAATGGCAAAGGCAATCGTCAGTGCTGTCTGAGAACTTACCCTGTCCAGAGTAGAAGGAACAGTACAGGGAGGTCATCAGCTCTGACACCATCTAGAAATGATCTATCTCCCACACTAGCCTCAAAAGAAGTCACCTCTGGGTTGGAGAGATGATTTAGTGGCTGAGGCACTTGCCTGCAGAGTCATAGGACCCAGGCTCCATTCCTCAGGACCCATATAAACCAGATGCAGAAAGTGGCACATGTGTCTGGAGTTTGTTTGCAGTGGCTGGAGGCCCTAGCATGCCCATTCTCTCTCCCTCTCTCTCTCGCTCTCTCTCTCATAAATAAATAAAAATAAAATATTTTAAAAATAAGTCACCTCTGAGAACTTTGTCATGGGTGTGTTTGCATTGGAGAGCATTGTGATATGTGAACTAAGTAAGGTAAGCCAATACTACACATTTTCTTCGTCTCCATACATCTGCGGGAGTGGGACTACACTGCACGTGGACATATGCATGTGTATGTGGAGGCCCGAGGATGACATCAGATTTCTTCCTCAATGACTGACTATCCATCTTATTTTTCGGAGACAAGGTTTCTTACTGAACTTGGAACTTACTGATTCAGCTAGAATAATAATTCTAGCAAGCACAAAGAAATGCCCTATCTCTAGCTTCCCAATGCTGAGATTATAGGAATGTATTATCATTCTAGTCTTTTTACAGGGGCCCTGGGGATCTGAACTCAGGTCCTCGTGTTTATGTGGCAAGCACTTTATCCCCTGAGCTATCTCCCCAGCCCTCTCTTACTTTTTCTGCCCAAACCCTTTGTTTTATTTTTCTCTTTTTGGAGACAGGGTCTTATGTACTATCGAACTCATCATGTAGGGCCTGTCTGTCTTCCCTTCCCAGGGGTACATTTGAACTTGGATGACACTAAAATCACTGTTCTGCATTTATGTTAATTTCATTGGACTGACTATATAACCCACATTGCAAAGTGTTTTTTCAGATTACTCTGAGTGCCACGAAGTTGAGCTGGTCCTGCCAATTCATTATCAGTCTCTCCATCTGCATAGAATCACCAGTGCCCTCACTGTGGCTTGGCTTAATCCTCTGCCCCTGTCATGTCAGTCTAGGAATAGGTGGTCTTGTCCTGATAGCTAGCCAAGCAAAGTCAAATTGTCTACAGTAGGTTTCTAACAGCGACAAATATTCCTTGTAATACAATAACCATGCAAATAATAATTTGTGTAAGCCAACTTATTTAGTGCTTTCACAATTATAAAATCACCATGCTATCATTGGTTGCCTCTTTGTATAAGAGATTTTTTTTTTCAGAGCCTTAATTGATAGATATAATATGTGAATAGACAATCTTTCCCTGGAATTTGTGTTTTTACTTTTTATTTTTTGGTGGTACCTGTAGTATGTGGTGTGCATATGTGCAATGCATGTGTATGTGCAGATCTGTAGCCCCAATGGCTGGTATACAAAGTCCAGAGGAAGATACTGAGTGTCTTCTCTCACTCTCCCTTATTTCCCTGAGACAAGAGTCTCTCACTGAACTTGGAGCTCCCTGTTTGTCAGCTAGACTAGCTGAGCCGAGTGCCACTCCAATCCCCATGTCTGCACTCCTTCAATGCTAGGGTTATAAGCATACACGCCATCACAGGCTCTTTATGTGGGTGCTGAAGAGTGAACTAAGACCCTCATGATTGCATAACGCAAACTTACTGAGTGATCTGTCTCTTCAGTACCTCTCTTGAGTTCTTAGGCATAGAAAAGTTTCACAGGAGTTCCTAAAGCTGATGGTTTTTGAGGTCTAGACAAGATGAAACATATCTAATTTGTCTAAAAGCCACTTTCTTGTACCAACTAATTCTGTTTACTATTGGAATAAAACTTTCAAAGAGCACCTAGACATATTTATACAATGCTCTCTCTCTCTATATTCATGGTTAAATTCTCAGACCAGGTATTTCCATATAGGTATCCTAACAACTGATGTTATTAACCAGAGACCCTATGGCAATGTTTTGTGGATTGAATGGAATATACAATTTTAACTCACAATCTTTCACAGGGTTGTCTGATTCATTCAGTCAAGTTATGCACTCAGACGTGCGTCCGATACATAACAAGTAAGTCTTAACAAGCAGCAAGCACTCTATTGTGTTTTGGTTATTGGTATCATTTCTATAAATTTCTTATTCTGCAACCTAGTGGTTGCTGAGTAATAGGAGCCACCAATTTCGGAAACAGTAAATAACAATGCCTCAAAAGCTACCTGAGACAAACTAAGTATCAAATAAAATGAAGGATATAAAAACTCTTTGAGGGCTGGAGGAGGGGTGTAGCTCAGAAGTAGGGCACTTGCCTGGCATACATGAGTCCCTGAGTTCAAGAATAGCACTGAAAAAAATAATGCTCAACTTCAAGGATAAATTCTCAGCAGAGATTGTTTCTAAGCCTCCACAGGAAAACAAAGTTCTGTTCTGTTAGCCAGCACTGTTGGGTTACCATCTCTCTAGGTTTCTTTACTCCTTTAATTAAACCTTTATAGGCTCTAAAATAAAAACCATATTACATATATATATATATATATATATATATATATATATATATATATATATATATACACACACATACATATGTAGATGTATGTATGTATGTATGTATATATATATATACACACACACACACACACACAAAACCCCTAAGAAATAGTCCCAAGGTGAGGTGAAAGGGCCCCTTATCTATAAGCACACAAGACCCAGTAGCTCAGCAGGTGGATAGCGAATGAGCTGTCTTCACAGAGCCCTGCTCATGGTGAGCTAGCCACTGAGATTAATTTACTTTAATAGGAAACAAGTCTGTCTGATGTCATGTTCCCTTCTGCCCATCAGTCTAGTGTCATCATCAGTACATTCCTGACGAAAGATTATGTAAATACTCCAGGATAAATGTAATGAAAACGTTCGTGGATTTTGCAAAGATGTGCTGCTTTAAAAGGGCAACGTAAGTAGTGCTATGACAAAAGTGGAAGTAGCTAATAAGTGTATAGCTGCCTCAAAAAGAATGTTCTGATTCCCAAGGGTTTATAGAGTCCTTGGAGAACTGATGAAACTTGAGTCATAATCAATAGATGGAAAGTAAAAGAGCAAAAGGCACTGTTTTTGTGTTATGACACAACTTCAGAAGTACCAGGAAGGACGTCAGCAACACTGGTCAACTAGGTGGTAAATAGGAGAGACAATCATAGACTTCTGCCTCCACATGCGACAGCAACGCAGACAAGAGCTCCTATGTTCAACTTTGCTTAGGGGAGAAAGAGGAAGGCATATGATCCAGTCTATATCAGATATATAAAATATTTTTACAAAGATCCCTCATTTATTAACTTAAAACATTTGTTCAGCCTGTATAACACCAATATTAAAATATCTTAGTGGTTTGTATTTAATTAATATGCAGAAAATTTAGTGAATAAGTTTTTCATCAAACTGCAGACAGATATTCCATACTTACTAAAACTTAATCCAAGTATTGTAGAATTTTAATTTTTTTGTGTTCTATGTAAAATGGTTTGAGATATTTTGTTTGGTTTGTTGTCATTATAAACATTTATTCTTTTTGATAGGCAGAATTTATGCATATATAAATACAGTGTATAATGTGATGCATATATGATGTGAAATGATTAAGTTAGGGTAAATGAGCATTTTCATCTCAAAGGCGAATGTACATTCCTATGTGTTGGGGCCCTTTAAATTCTTGTATTCTAGTTTATCTATAAATAGATGAATAATTTAATAACTTTGTGGATTACAGCTGCCCTGTGGTGCTGCGAACACGAGAACTACTTTGCTTTCTCCAACTGTGCTTTGGCAGCCATTATCTGCACTCCCTCTATCTGCCTCCAAGGACCACTCTTCTGCTTTCTATTTCTATAAAAATCAACTTCTCAGGCTTGCATAAATGAGTGAGAACATGTGGTATTTGTCTTTGTGTACCTGGCCTATTTCACTTAGCACAATATCTTCCACTTCCATAAATGTTGGTGCAACTGATATTTCATTTTTATGGCTGAATAAATAACATGTATTATATACTACATTTTTTTAAAATCCATTATCTGCTATTAGACCTTTTTTTGGATGCCATGTCTTGATCATTGTGAATGGCACTACAATAAATGAGCATTATTTACTATAATGTTTTCATTTTCCTTGGATAATTGCCCATGATAATTATATTTTCAGGCTTTTTCTCCCCTCTACCATCACCACCAAAGAAAGGGTCTCACTTTAGCCGAGGCTGACCTGAAACTCACTCTGTATCCCCAGGAAGTCCTTGAACTCACGGTTATCCTCCTACCTTGGCATTCCAAGTGCTGGAATTAAAGGCTTTTGCCAACATGGCCACTTCTGTTTTCAGTTTTGGGAGAACCTCCATATTGCTTTCCATAATGGTAGGGCTATTATCATTCCCACCACCAGTGTGGGTGGACAAAGAAAAGGAGGTAGGAAGAGAAATGAGGAGAAGAGATCATAACCCTAGCAAACAAGAATGAAAGGGGAAATGAGCAAGTCTTCAAATAGAAAACAGCATCTAAACCAGTGTTGTCCCCAGACAACCAAATGCTCTCAGATATCTGTGTAAGGTAGAATAGAGTCTCCAAGTATCTGTATGATGCACCTACACCACCATTGCACACTGGTTTGTTCATGGTAAGGCCATAGACTACCAAACAGTTCACAGTGGGCTGACGTACAGCTGTCAGTACGATAACACAAGAGGTGTCACCCTTTTTAAGCTTAACCAAGTAATGCATTTCATTCAGGCCATTCCACGCGGTAGAGTTCTCCTCAACTATAGCTAGAACATAGAAAAAGGGGAAAGCAGAATACTCCATTCAGGAAAATAAGAAACGTATGTTACTAGGAATGCACAGAGCTCAGCATGACAATGCATGCCTCGTATGTGGGAAGCCCTTGAGTTCAGTCTCCAACAACACTCTCACACACAGTTAGAAACTTATTCTCTCACTTTGGCTCATTATATAAATCTGCGGAAGCTCTTTATTACTCACTTCATTACACAGTATTGTACTGTAATTTTGCAGTAAAAATATTTTACCAAAACAGTAAACAGTAATAAAATAAAACTAAGACTAGGCAACTTAGCAATTTTATAAAGAAAAAAAGTATATATATATAGCAGAAGATATATATGAATATATAGCAGAAGATATATGCACAATATATTTAACCATATGTATAAACCAAAGTCATATGACTGAATCTGAGGCCATTATGAATATGATTTTATGATCAATTGCTATTTCAAGTTTGTGTTGCAGTGGGCAACTCTGATATACTGAATGGACATAGAATAGATCTTCATGGCTAAAATTAGGTGAATGATATAGCAATTTTGTGTCCATAGCCTCAAAACCCCTGACCTGGGTAGCAAAATTGTTGTTGGCCTGACACATGAACAATATTGTTCCATTGAGTTGTCTAAGTGGATTCATCTTCATGGCTTAAGAGAAATGATCCTATTGAAATCTTTTTCATTCCCAACTTCTTTCTAGCAAAAAAAAAAACCCAAAAACCAAAAAACTTTTAAATGCAAAAGTAAGAGAACAGTATTGCTATGTCACAGAAATATGAATGATAGTACTAAGTCATACACACTTAAATGATCAGAACAGTAAACTGTGTGCATGTTTCCATAATTTTTACTTATTATTATTATTAACAACATATTTCATATGGATACATCAGATGTTGGTACCCTCCTTTCCCTCATCCTTGCCCCCATTCCACTGGAGTCGCTCCTCAGTGGGGTTGCAGGTATTCCCCATGGTTTATGCATTGTGGGAGCAGCAGTCAGTTATTCTGGGGTGGGGGGATGACTCTGGGCATGATGTTTCAACCTGTGGCTCTTACAACCTTTCCACCCCCATTTCCACAAAATCCCCTGAGCTGGGGTGGGTGAGTTTTAAGTCTACTTCGGTGATGAGCTCTTATGAACATCTGGATCTCTGCATTGGTAGGTGTTGAATATCTTCAGTCTGTTTCCTACACCCTGGTGCTGATTATCAAATTTAGCATGGAAACAGCACTAAGTTTTCAATTAAAAGACAAAAAAAAAAAAAAGACAAAATATATCATGGCATTCTCTGAGCTTAGCTAAGTGATAGGTTCAGCATAAAAAAATTCAAAACCTCGAAAATGGTTACTTATATCTTGTCCAATACAAATTTATTCCAATTGTAATTACTACAAATAGGAAAACATGGGCAAAATAATTTTGGCTTCTTTATTTGTTTTATTTTGTGACCTTTTACTTTTCAATCAACACAATTCAAAACAATTCTAATGAACCTAAATTCTATGCTATTACTTACATTGGACCTGTATGAAGACCACTGTCTATGCAAGTGTAATACTGGAAAATTTTCAAGGAGGAACTATTTCTGACACAACAAAATAAAACAAAAATATGTGACATGGATATAACATATAGTATGTTGTTGCAAAAAATCAAAAGAGAAAAGTCTCTTACTTGTTTTATCAATATCCCTCCTCCTTCAGATCTAAAGCTTCTGTCAGGATTCATTAATTTATTAAAATGGCCTTAAGGTCTGAGAATTCAAAAAACACACACACACACACACACACACAAACACACACACATGGTAGGTACTTTACTCTCAAAATAAAACATTAATAATTATTTCAATGTTTGGACACAAGTTAAGGATGTCTTTGTTTGTGTCTCAAGTTCATTGATGATGTCATTCTAGCCCTGGGGATTGCCTGCTAGCAAAATAAGATGGCTCGGCATCCGGGGAATATAAATCTTCGCTTTTTTTCAAGTCATGGTGATAGCTGATACTTCTATTTGTTGTTATTCAAAGGTTGAAGAGAGAAGAACTCCTCAAAAATATACTCTAAAGACTTGGAAAGTATCACAACTTGGCTTTTAAAGAAAGCTTTGAAACTATCTCAACACAATTCAATTTCTATTCAAGAAGATTGTTATTACAACTGCTTTTTCCCTAGTCTACCTCATTCCATTTCTGGCTCCAGGGATCTTACAGCAAGCTCTCTGGAGCTGTAGGAAAAGAAGACCTTCTCAGGTTCTCTGAGATGAGGTAGAGAAATTTCTTCTTTCTCTATGTAAAATCTGGAGGCACATACAGAATATCAAATTAAATCCTCTATTTCATGGATCATTGAAACAGGTGGACAATTTTTTTTAATTTTTTTAATTTTTTGTTTATTTTAATTTATTTATTTGAGAGTGACAGTCAGAGAGAGAAAGAAACAGATAGAGAGAGAGAGAATGGGTGCGCCAGGGCAGACAGCCACTGCAAACAAACTCCAGATGCATGCGCCACAGGATCCTTGCCAACAAATAGCTAAAAGTATGGAATTTTTAAAAAAAGATAAAAAAATACCACTCTCCAATGGGACATGTGTATCGCTACCCTCCCAGGTCTCAAGGAACATTGCAGAAGAGGTGACCGAAAGAATGTAAGAGCTAGAGAAAGGACAGGAGTGTTGTGTCCTCTGGGTATAACACGGCCACCAAACTCATGAAGTCAGACGAGCTGTGATTACCTGCACAAGACTGGGACTATCAACCTCCCTACCCTCCCTGAGTATCTACTGGTAGTTAAGGGTTGCCAAGGGAGGGGGTGTCATTCTCATCAGAGGTGTGGCCACTGATAAACTGCCTATGCTCTTGCACGTAATCCCTTGCCCATGCTCTTACCATAATCAAACTCATTGGTATGCCGAAAAGAAAACAATAAAAGACATCAAAGTAGAAGGGGGAGTGACTATTTTGGACAAGAGAATCTGTAGGAATATGAGGCACAAAAGAAGGTAGTGAGGGGTGAATATGATCAAGGTACATTATGCACATGTATAAAAATGTCATCATGAAACTCATTAACCTGTGTAATTAACATATATGCTAATGAAAATCTTAAACTCTCTAATTGCCCATGCCCTGCTTTGTGTTCCATACGGAAAGATTAATTATCTACACCATAGCAAACAGTGTTAACTCTGTTCTTAGACCTAACACATTCTTTCAGTTCAAGAGTATAAGGATCCATTCCCCACAACACTCATCAGGGAAGAATAAACAACAAAGAGCCAAGACCCCCTATCCTGGTCTCCAAGGGTTTGCTTAGAACACACTACAATGACCTGTACTTTAAAAATGTTCATAAATGCCATCCTATCTTTTTTTTTTTTTTTCTGACCACTTCCTCCTACATCGCTAATGAAGCTGGACCACTGATCTGCACCTTCTGTTAGGGGATACCATCACACGCGACCTACAATGGCAAGTGAACATTCTGAGCCCACTTATCACCTCTTCCTGGGGCTGAGTGATGTTTGATGCCAACAGAGGACACAGCACAGGCTCCTGGGAGACAGCCATTCGTCCAGCAACCTGCACACATTTAGAGGAGGCTCAGTGTCTGCCCCTACACATCTTGTTTTCTCCCCTCTTGTAGTTCTTCAATCTCAGATAAATACCTGTCTCATATTACTGTAGAGAAACCCCAGGGCTGCATGTGATTTGTCATTACTAAGTAATGACTGGATTGGAGAAGGCAGAAGCAATAGTGAAAAATCCAGTGTCCTCAGGAAAAGACCTACATCCAAATTCACAGCTGAGTCCCCACCTCTTGTGAATCTTAGTCACTTATCCTCTTCAAAGCCTCATTTCTTCAGCTTTAAAATAGAGATAATGAGCATAGCTGTCCTCAAAAGTTGTCATGAGGAGAAAATGGGATGATATATGAAAGTTCTTGGCTCAGTGCCGGACTTATCATAGTAAAGGCCCAAGAATTACTATTTGCAGGAACTCATCCTCCTAAATACATCTGTGAATGGCTTTAGGAAAGTGAGCCATTTATGGACATCTTCTTGGGTTCTTCCAGTTAAAGCCATTATTGATTTTCAATCAATTTAAATCAAATATTTAAAACTTGGCACACCCTCCTCACCCTGGACTGGCTCTCCTCATGGGAACCTAGTGGCATAATTCCAGATGCTGAATCAAAGTTCCCTAAGCATCCTTTCCACTCTTCTGTCATGGAACATACCCTAAAATGAAGCCAGGAGCCCCAACATTGAGTATAATGCTTGTTTTTGACTACCTTCTAAATCTATTATGAGTCACCTGGGCCGACTATTTAAAGTGCCAATGACATCAGAGGATCACAACCAAAACATCTTTGCCATATTTTTTCATACTAGACTTGTCAATTACACCGTCTATGTCTGTAGTCCTTGCCTTCTGTTCCACTTAACCTCCCTGCCTGACAGCTGCTGCTATTTGGTGCTGGTCTGGGCAGCTGCAAAGATCACCGCCAAGGGCACAAAGATAAACTGAGTTGTAAACCTGTCTCTTTAGGGATGGGAATAAGATGAACACTGCGAGCATAAGGTGCAGGAAGAGTACCTATAAAGTGGAGAGAAAGTAACTGGAAGAACCCCACTGAGCTTAAGGTATGTGCAGAGCATCAAGAGAAACAAGACACTGTGAGGTGGAGAAAGGAGCCTGTAAGTAAATGCAGCTGGCAGCAGGGAGCAGGACACCAGCTGGCCTGGCACAGAGCTGCCAGGCCAAACTCACCGAAAGCCCATGAGGGCAGATCCCCAAGCACGTGCTGTTGGGCCTCTGGATCCAGAGGAAGCCCCTGGGCTCCCCACACTGTTAGCGCCAGTTCTCTGGCTCCTGTTCTCAGAGTTCCTCAGTGTTATTTTCCCTGATGCCTCACGTGTGCTGCCCTGAATGTATCTGTCCTTCCAACCAAGAGGATCTTTCAGAAACCCCAGCCGATATTTTCACAGCTTCAAAGACCCAGCCATTTACTCCAAATAACTGATTCCTCAAGACATTATCCAGTTAGGTCGATATTATAAAATGCACCTCACTCTGTTTCTTTGACCTAAGTTATAACACACAGCTTTGTATTTTACCAGAGCGTGCTTCCTGCCCCATGTGACACTGTTCAGTAGACGGTCTTCCCAGCAGCAGCATTCGTTCATCTTAAGGAAATGAAGGAGCTGTGTGGCTGTTTTGCATGCACCCTGGCCGATGATGGGCAGAGGAGAACGAGCCCCGTGGGAACGGCTTTACAAGCAGGTTCTCCCGCCATTTTGTCTAAGCTCTGTGCTGAAACAAGGCCCGTTGGCCCTGGGCAGGATTAGGTGGAGCCAGCACCATCTATTTGGGGAAGAGTGCCATTTCCTTCAAATGGCTTGCCCTGTGCCATATCACACTTTGCACAACTCTTTTACTTCTTTTAGGAAATGCATTTTACAGCCTACAAGTATGATCAACTAAAACACAAATCCAGTATTAAACATACTCCCCAGATATCTCATTGGTATGTAGTAGTATTGGTATTTGAATTTAGAAAAGTTAGAAGTGTGAAAAGAGAAGTCACATTCTTGCTAAGAGCTACTTCTTACAGGAGTAAAAAGTCAGGAGGAGAAATTCAGGATATTTCATTTATCTGTAAGGAATGTAGTTTCATCTGGGACATTCAATGGGACAGTCAGAGCAAGTAGATGTCAAAATCTGGCAAAATGCCAAGCACTTAATTTGAAAAGCTCCTTGGAATTGGAATAGAAAAAAAAAAGCGATGTATGGATATAATATGAAAACAAAGAAGAGTTTTGTCTGTTTCAAAGAAATGAAATATATTGACAGTTCTCCTGAGAACATTGACTTTAATGTGGCTAATATAACACAAAGCAGAGCAATAGTATAGAGAATGAAGAGGATGTTTTCACTTATGCAAAACCAAAATCCTGACTCAGACCTCCTTACGCCAGTCATACAAAGGGAAGAACAGAACAGTGCAAACTTCAGGGCCAGTTGCAAATTCATGTCTCAAAGACCATGCCAGAGCCTCCAGCCACTGTGAACAGACTCCAGATGCATGCGCCACCTTATGCATCTGGCTTATGTGGGCCCTGGGGAGTCAAGCCTGGGTCCTTTGGTTTTTCGGGAAAATGCCTTAACTGCTAAGACATCTTCTCCAGCCCTGACATTGATATTTGTGATGAATACAGCCAATTATTTGAAAGACCTGAATACACTACTGAAGACTTTCATCTGTCTATTCCTTCACTATTGCCCTTTCCAGGCTCGGTACCACTACTACCACCCTTTTGAAGTTTCTTCACTTACTCTGAACCATATAAAATACTATCTCTAGGCTGGAATATGTTTGATACTCTCACCAAGTGTATTTTACAGCTTGACTTAGATACAGGAGAAAAGATAGAACACATCTTTCCATCTCAGAAAAGTCAGCCATTATAAACCAGTCACTACGTTCATGAGAACCACTATTCCTTCAGGTACACAGCTGATGTTTGTTCATGGTTCAGTGGTAAGGCAGGTGCCAAACAAGCATGAGTACCTGAATTTGGATCCCAAGAGCCTAGATAAAAGCGAGAAGCCATGGCAAGCTTCTGCATCCCCAGTGTACAGACACAGAAAGGTATGAGCTGGAGACAGGAGAACCCTCCAGAAGCTTGAGACCAGCCAGCCTGGCCAACCAGGAGGAAGACAAAGACCAACACCCAATAATTGTCCTCTGACCCTCCACATTTGCAGTGTGACACATGAGCACTTACACTCCACACATGAACACACACACACACACACACACCCAAAATACTACCCCTAATGAAAAGTCCCAAATTGAAGTCTATGCCCATTATGAATTCTTTATTGACCTGGATCACATAATTTCTCCCTATTCCAAAATGCTGTCATAGATAATATTTCAAGTATTCACTTGACAGCTAATGATCTCCGACTTTATTATCATTTCATGACTCAAATCTTAACTAAATCTCTTCATAGATTAGACTATGTGCTTGACGTATATATTACTTGAACTTAATTAAATTACAATTTCAAGCAATTTATTGTACCATTAAATGCTTGATACTCTCACCAAGTATACTTTCCAGCTTGGCTTAGAGCAGAAAAGAAAGAACACATCTTTTGATCTCAGAAAAGTCAGTCATTGTAAATCAGTCATTTTTCCATGACAATAATTTTTCTTTCAGGTATACAGCTGATGTTTGCTCATTAGGCAAAGGCTCTCCAGAGAATAGAGTATGACTCACAAATAATAGGCAAGGTGTTTTTATTATCAGCTACTGGATTCAGAAGCTATATGACCCTGCTATTCATCAGAATAAGGAAAATGAAGCCATTAAAATCAAGACTCACTAATTCATATTTATATTCCTGAAAGTCCATCTGTCTCAAAAAGCTTGATTTATACAATATTTCTTGGGAAATACATTTCAATTCTTTCAAGTATAAACAATTTTTTAGACCAAGTAAAATAAATTTCTCAGTTGAGATACTACTTTGATAAAATATATAAGAAGGGTTCTGTAATTAGCATATCACAACCAGAGACATGAATCAAATCAAAAACTGATTTAGCTCAGGATTGCACTAGAGAAGGCTGTGACATGCTAGTTTTATCTCAATTTAATAATTTCAGAAACTATTACATTGGTTCATTAGGTGGTTTTATTTTCCATTTTTAACTAAATTAATAGTATTATTTTGGGTCAAAGTGTAGTTACATTTCTTAAGCCAAATAGGGTCCTCATGACCTTAGCCTGCATACAGTGCAGGACTTTGCTTATACAGGAAATGAAGATTTTATGTGCAAACAAGTGCCATCTTTGAAGGCAAGTCATCCTGTTCCCATTCACTTTTGTGGATTTTACTGCTACACCACTTTTCACAGATATATAAAAGTAAGCATGACTCTAGAACCTTCTGAATGATCATAAATAATGAGATATTCCAAGGCATTATTAATCTTTTCACCTTCTTCAATTGCAAAGTAAATCTAGAACTCTGGTCTCATTTCCACTCTCAAAATATGAATACATGGGCTTTAAATTGGTCTTTCTCTCTTGTTAAGAGACTTGAGAAGAAAAACATTACATCCTACTTAAAGTATACACTTACTGAGACTCCTGTGTTCACCCAGTATTTCTCTATTCTCACTCACACAGTAACAGTTTAGAACCTTCTGATTAATGAAGACTTCCTGCCACTACAAATGTCAACATTTAGTCTGAGGGGCTGGAGAGATGGCTTAGCCTTTGAGCACTTGCCTGCAATACCAAAGGACCCAAGTTCAACACCCCATGGCCCATGTAAGCCAGATGCACAAGGTGGTACATGCATGTAGAGTTCATTTGCAGTGACTAAAGGCCATGGCACACTCATTCTCTGCCCCCGCCTCAAATAAATAAAAATTTTAAGTAGAGACTTAATCTTTCCAAGTAAGTATAATTTGGGGGGGGCAGTTTTTAATAATTCTGTGGATACGATCCTACACTGATGCTAAACTGTTGTGAAAAGAATAGACAATTAGAAAGCCTGTCATGCCAAGTATCAGGTTGTGCAGTTTCCTTCTCTATGAAGTTCAAAGCTAAATTTCTGAGTTTTTTTTTTTTTTTTTTTTTTTTTCTCTAGGACTAGCTAAAGGCATTAGCGCAAGGTCTCTAGTTTGCTACTCTGACACCCGGGTGATTTGATAGAAGATATGACAGTGCAGCTTGTACTGACCTTGGCCTTTGGGCCTGTGTGCAGGTCTCAGCTCTGCTCATGCTCAGTGGGCCCATACTGAACCTCCATGCTGCAAAAACAGCATCTAACTTCTAAATGTTAAGAGGCCCAGTGGGAGCACATTCTCCCAGTGCAGCAGAGAATTTTCTGTCTGGAAAAGGAGTCTGGGCTGTATTTTGATCTCCTTTCCTTCCAAGCTGCAAATGACTGTTCTGCAAACTGTGTAACTTGGTGACCTTGTATCAGCTGCTACTTGGTAAACAAAAAAGGGTCCTATAACTACGGTTGTGACTTTATCTGCACCATTTTAAGCAGATATCTTCCTACTGATGCATGATGCTTTTAGACTATTTGATAATGATTTGAGAATACAGATGGTTCTCTTATTCCTCCACTCCCTTCCTTGCACTAGTGGACAGGCCCTCACCAAAAGTTCAGTGATCTGGAGAGTAGCCTGCATTAAGGCAATGTTTCCTACTCCATGAACTACTTGTGAATATAAAGAAGAGCAGGTGTCAGAGTTTTGTGCACTTAAGATAGTCACGCACACATCGAGATTAGCAAAATATCTTCTCTTAGAGTAGCTAATTTTGTTTTGGGTCTTTTTCTTTTTCTTTTTTGTTTTTTTCATGGAAGCCAAGAAAGCAAAATCTGTAACATCTCCTACATTCACAGCTATAGCCTCTCAAAGTGAACGTGATGCACAGTTTAGTAAGATTCTTTGCTGCAAGAAACGATCCAAACCAGCACTGCTCCTTTCCTTGTCCCACAGCTAGAATCCCTGATAGCTCAGACAGAGCCTCCAAGGGACAATGTTTAAAAAATTATGTTTCTCTTATCACCTTATAAAGCATCTGGGTTATGTTTACCTATTTCACATTTGATTATGTAAAATCCCACTGGCTCAATGTTTTACATATCTTCCATTAACTGAAAGCTTTGTTTACCAACATACATTTAATTTCAAACTCAATTCCCCTTAACACAAAGTAACCAAAACCATGGTGCATGGATTTTCATGGTAACTATTTACTTAAAGCATAACAACTTAAAATTTTTATTTACAACTGGGACAGTCACATAAACCAAGAAACAAAAAGTAGAAGCTTTAAAGCCATGCAGACATGCAAGAATGACAACTGAAAAGCATTGAAGGCTGAGGGAGGCATGACATTCATTGTCCTTGAGTCCCCATAATGAGTTGACAGTAACAAGATTCCCTTGACCACAACTGGTGGGTCCATAGTGAAAGGTAAGAGTTAATCTGAAGAGCAGAGGCTGATTTTTTAAAATATGAGCTTCATATGGACAGATGCAAATGAGGCTCATGTGAAAATATGTGTGTAGAACTATTCATCTTAGAAAGATGTTTCATAAAACCAACCATGCAAAGCCAGACTCTTCAGCCAAAAAAAATTTGGCTCAACTTCTTGCACAATAGCTATTAACAAAAAATTCTGCTTACTGACATACAACTACTCTCAAATCCAGAATCTTTGGAAAGCCCAAAGGGACACATCTTGACCAGAAAGAACACAATACAAGCACCCCAAATAAATAAGCAAATAAAAAGTTTGCTCTTAACTATCTTCAAGACTGGTGCAGTGCCCAAAGGAAAATCCCCAGTCTGTGTTTTGAATGTTTGATCCTCCGCTGGTGGAGCCTTGCTGGAGGAGGTGTGTCACAGGCAGAGCTTGACGATTATTAGTGCAGCCCACTGGGTGTTGAGAGCTTGCTTGCTAGACTACGCCCTTCCTGCTGCCACTGTGACATGATGTGATGCCCTGATGTCTACAGTGATGTGATGAAATGTTCCCTTGAGGTTATGAGCTGAAATAAAACCTTTCCTCCCATGAATTGCTTTTGGTTGGTTGTCTCAGAAAAAGGAAGGTAACTGTTACAGCTGGACATAGGATTTATTTGGAAAGTAAGTTCCCATGCTGAGAGAAAATACACTGAAGTCCTATATAGATGTGGTCCAGTTTCAGGTGCAAAGATAGGATAGTTATATTAAAAAGCATCATTATTGAATAACACTTGCTTAGAGCATGTTTGCCATATCCTGGATTGGCATGCTCACTTCTGTTTTCAAGATGGCAAAATAAAGCCATTGAAAAGGCTCAGAAACTGAAGATGAAGCTGGAAAGGTGTTGAAGACAGTGCCTTGTCTGAATGTTTGTGGGGGAAGTGGACAGATGGTCAGGTCTCCATCCCAACATGGCAATCAGGCAAGAATGCCTTCCAACACCCTCCAAGAAACAGAACAAGCTAGTTAAAATTGCGTTTAATGCATGTGTATCATAAATTCTTATACAGAAAACTAACCTATAATGCACAGAGAACTAATTTCTATGTTGGCTAAGCAGAAGGCACTAGTCAGGATTTCTGAATTCAGGACTTAATTCTGATTTTTCCTTGGAGTGGGTAAAACCTCCATTCTGAAAAGCCTTAAATCAGCTGAATGAGCCCACTCTTTGTCTCAGGGACACAGTGGTTCACAAAGCTGGCTACTTACACCCAAGCAGCAACTGAAAGGCAGAAAGAAGAGTAAGAGCAAAGTGGAGAGTTTTGGCTGCACAGGACAAGCCAGAGAAATAAAGCAAAAAAAAAAAAAAAATTAAAACACCATAAAGTTTAAGAGTTAGGTGAAGAGTAAAAATCATGACAACTATAGGTCATCTGGGTCAGGCATTTTACTCATACAGTGAAAATTAAAACATTGTGATAAAATTAAGAACATGATCGTCACAAATATTTTCACACTGCGAATCTTTAAAACAAGTTGCCTAAGAGAGACAGAGACGTCAACAGACCAGTGGACCAGATACTCACCAAATAGAGACTTACTTTTTAGAAAGAAGAAACTAAGGGATGAAGAGATGGCTTAGCTGTTAAGGCACTTGCCTGCAAAGCCAAAGGACCTCAGTTCGATTCCCCAGGACCCACATAAGCCAGATGCACAAGGCAGCACATGCATCTGGAGTTCATTTGCAGTGCTGGAAGCCCTGGTGCACCCATTCTCTCTCTATATATATTTCTCTCTCTATCTCTTTCTCTGCCTCTTTCCCTCTCTCAAATAAATAAATCAAAATAAAATAAATGAAATAAAGAAGAAAGTAGCTGTAGCAGGAGATCAACAGCTCATCTTCCCACCCTCCTGTACCTATATTTCCAGCTGTTCTCTGTGACTATGAGGCATTTACTCTCAATGTGCCTGAAATAAAGACACCAAGGCCAAAGGAAATGCCTGGACCATGAAACCAATCTGTGGTTTTTGAATCACCTCAACTCTACCTAATTTGGCAAAATTGATTAAGATTCAATTGCACGGCATCTTCTGCTCCACTAAGACCAGCAGGCAGTATTTCTAATTTTGTTTTGCTCTTTTCTCAATGGTAATTAACTTTAAATATAAATTCATTATCAAAAGTAACATGTAAATATTACAAAGCAGAATCCCAAATCTGCATAAATCTTGAAGATAAAAACACAAGACTTTCAAGAAATTCATCCGAGAAGTTCATCACAAGAGGACTCATCCCTCCAGGGAGCCCTCAGGTGTCTGCATTTGTTTCTCCTCCTCCAAGAGGCTCGGTTGGAAGCCTACAGGGAATACACAGTTCCCTCATTATATGCCTTCCTCTTTTCATGAGTCCAGTATCCAAGGGGTGCAAAGGACCCGAAGACCAGAATGACTCACTGGACACCCCTTCAAGTCCTCATCACTCTGAAAACAAGTGTTTATTTAGGTGTCTTTCTCCGTCATTTGTTCCTATATTTATTCAACAAAAATGCACTACAGGCGTACTGTACGACATCTTATTTTTAGATTATTTTGTATTATCTGAAGGTTCCCCAAGACAAAGCAAATAACCCTTCCTTCACTTATTCCACTAACAAACACTTACTGAATAGCTTTGCAATGAGCATAGGTTTCTTCTTTCCCACTGTCTCTTTAGTGAACTACTGCTCCTCCAGTAGCAGTCCATGGGGTCCAGTTGAGTCTGGTTCCTCCACCCTCCAGGTCCAAGTTTAAAGACAGCATCACTTGGCTAGCCTAGTAATTACTTTAGAAAAGGGCATTTGACTCAAACCAAGTTAATCAGTCGCCCCTGGGGCTTTCTTTACAATAGCTTGAAGGAAACAAACTCTTATTTCTGGGCTCAGTAGTCTGAAAGTGCTGTTTTTTTCTAATTGCCTCCCTGTGGAGAGAATCTTCCTGGGCAAGAAGCCAACAAAGGGAAACAGTTGAAAGGTGGAAAAAAGGTGTTCTCGATGACATCATCTGTACACCTTGTACACATGTCTAAAGTACTAGGGAGGGTTCACCTCTGTATTTCTGTCTATAAAATCTGATAAAGTCTGCTTTTTGCTTGTGCTGCTACCTAAGGGATATTCACTGACTTTGCCCAGAGTAGGCACCAGAGAAACCTACAGTATTAAAATAATGGGTGACACAGGTAAGTGGGTGTTGGTACGATTTCCACAAGAGAATGAGTAGGGATGATAGCATCCAGTTAAGACATATTGCTTCACAACGAGTTCAAGTTCAAGACCATGCAGGGCTATTTATTGGATATGTGACCTTCCATTACTTCCATCTGTGAATTGGGCCTAATTAGACCTTACCTCATAGCCTTATATCATCAATTACATGAGATTCTAGATGAAAAACACTTAGCTGAATCTCCAATAACCCACAAGTAGTATTTATAAGAAAAAACATAATTGAATTCTACAAGGCCATTCTGTATCATTTGGGCAGAAAATTCAGGTCTCTTATTTCCAATTTTCCTAGGACTGGAGCAAGTATTCCCAGGACAGCATTTATACTCTAGGAAATGTCATTCATCACACAGAAGTCAACACCACGTTCATGGGAGTTTACACTAACCAAAATGCCACTTCAGACCTAGGAGAACATCTGAGATGCGCTTTATCCACTCTCCACCCTGCTACGCCAAGAAAATGCAGCCACACACAGAAGGGCTGTTCTAGGGAGTAACTAGAGAATTCACCAGCTCTCTCACTTCTGGATGAACACTTCAGAGAATTTCCATTGGGGGTTTTCAGTCAACATGATTTCTAACTTCAAGTTTATTGTGGTTTAAATTAAAACGTCCCCAGCTGATGGTACTGTTGGGAAGATTATAAAACCCTCAGGAAGTGCCGCCTTGCTGGAGGAAGTGGGTCACTGAGGACAGACCTTGAAGTTGCATAGCCCAGCCTCACTTCCTGTTTGTCCTGAGCATCCTGCCTGCTGATGTGACAAATCAACCTGCTACTCCTTCCTGGTTCTGCTACAGTCTGGAACTGTAAGCCAAGATAAACCCTTTCTTTCCTTGAGCTGCTTCTCATCTGCTATTTTTTTCCGAGTAAGGAGAAAGGAACTAATAGCAGGGTGAAGGGTAGGAAATTCTCCTCCTTCATATAAGTTAAGTCCTAAATCCTAAAGAGGAAGGCATAGCTATATAAATATCCATAGACACACATATGTCTATATGAATATATATGTGTGTATGTGTATAATAGAGTGTATTCTGTAGGGACCTCCCAAATAATGAAAAGGTACATCAGCATTTATGAAGAAGCCCCCACAACACAACTTTCTAGCAATGGTCTTGACACATCCATCTTCTAGGAACACAGCTTTAACCACAGAACTTTCAAAGATTCACCAGGGTAACAGCCACCTGAACCCTATAAAAGATACCATCTATGTCTTGAGAGGGATGTATTTCATCTGTGTGTTCATGCCTTCCACATCTACAATGTGAGTTCACCCCATATCACTAGCTGATCACACATCCTGCACCTCCTTGTCTGTACCGCCTGTCCTCAGCCGATCATGTTTTGGTTTAGGATGACATCCTAATAACACTAATGCTACTTCCAACGATCACTACCACCATTCACTGTAGTTTCATGTGTCAGTGTCTTATAAAGGAGGAAATATTATTCAAATTTCACTACTTAGCAATCTATTCTTTCAGCTCATAGTACTTATCATAACTGTAGTTGTATCGTTTATGTGATTATCTGCTTAATGCCTGCTTTTCCTATGACACCATCAGCCCCAGGAGCACTATACTCTACTCATCATATCATCTCCAGCACCTGGCAAAGTGCTGGAACGCAGCAGGCACTCCAAGAATATTTGCCAAATCAATCAATCATTTGCAGAGTGATATTAAGTTTAACAAATATGTCACAGATAATTAACTAGTGCCAAAGTGTTAGGAACAGTGTCCCTGTAATGTCCAGACTTCCCTTTGTGTAACAATGCCATTTATTTATCTGAGACTCCTGTCTTTTTAATTTATTTTAGTGTAGGAATTTTAGCTGATAACCATGGCTACAGTTACTAAACATGTTTAAATTAAGTGAATGTATATGTATGCTGGTGCTTTGATTTAAATGAGCTTTCGTTACTTCTTCCAGTGAGCAACATGACAAAGATCTGTACAACCAACATGCACATCACACAGCAGCTCTGATCTCCCAACCTCTTCCACATCCCTGAGGAAGACACAGCTGCTGTGACAGACATGCTCTCTCAGGGGAGACTTTTCCCCAAAGTGATTACCTGAAAATGACATCATGATTTATGACACAATTTTCCAAATTGTAAAGCTACAATTTACAATGAACCAGGCAATATCCATGTGGGACTTGGTTTTCTCTTAATTAGGGCTATCTGCATTATCCACTTTCTTCTAATTTTTTTTGTTAAAAAAAAAAAAACAACCTATCTGCAAAATAGGAAAATGCAGGCACACTCAAAGGATGTATTATTTGAAAACAAATAGCCAGAAGGGTTAACAAAAGAAATAGGATAATGTTGGTAGGCTTTTCTGCAGGATTCTCTAGAAATGTATAATGTACAAATATTATAAACATTCAAGAAAACATGTTTTAAAAGTTAACTATATAATTCAGTAGCAAATAAAAATTACCACTGGCATAGGTACAACATAAGAAGACCTTAGATTTTATTTGTAGCCATAAATTTTTCCCTTAAAGAAGCTCTTTTGGAGAATCTGTTTTTCTTTTTCAGAAAGCAGCAAGAACTAAGGTCAACCAAACTATCAACAAGACAAGAATAGACAGCTGACTCCCTCTTATCAGATAAGCCACCCCTAGCACAGAAACTAGGGCCCAGGTGAAACCACAGAGGAACTTGTGAGATGAGCATGAGTTGCTTCCATGGCGAGCCTGACAACCTGCACCAGGGTGATGGAGAAAGACACTGAGGCTACTCCAAGTCCACCAAAGCAGAAGGTTCTGGAGCTGAATACTAAAGCGGACTTGAAGTACATCTACCAAGGCTCAAGTAATTTTGCAGAAGAGAGGGCATACAGAATGTTAGAGCCACCAGGTGGGAGGGAAGATCCAGAGCACTGTCCCCCCACAATTAACTGACTTCTGCTCTCACAACCCATAACTAACTCCATGATGAATACCAACAATCCCACTAAGGAGGGCCCTCAGTGGAGTGGAGGCAAGGAGGAGGGAAATGATGATACCAACCAACACATAATGTGTCCATACAAAGTTTCTAGTTAATAAAAAAATCATAAAAATATGTAAAGAAGAGGCTCCTTTGGTAGATGTTTTTGCTATACATACACACTATAAACAACATAATTACTAATTTATAAAATATCCAAATGAAGCCTAAACTTAATCATACTCATTTTAATCCCTTTTTCCATTTTGAATATCTGTTTTATATCAGTGTGGTAGTTTACACAAACATATCTTTTGATGGAGGTAAGTGTGGAGGACCTCATACTTAGTTCAATTGGAATGTTAAATAGGGTTTTATTTTTGGCTCATACATCAAGAACAAAAGTGCTATGTCCACATGTCACTGAATTATAGAAAAACCTGTGCAGCTTAGTTTTTAAAAGGTGATGTTTTATTCATCCTGTAGAATCCAAATGTTGAAAAGACACTGAAGTAACAAAGGGACCATTTCCAGAAAGAAAAGGACCAGTTGAGAGGGAAAGGCATCCAGGAGCAATGGCAAGAATCAAGTATTCATCTTGAGCTCCTTGGCTAAAAAATGGTAACTTAAACTGTCAGAAGATAAAAGCATCTTAGGGCAGAACAGTGTTTGGAAGGTAGTAAGTGCCTGTATTTCAAATGGCAATGAATACAGGAAAAGCAGATGGGGCCAGAGCTGGGCTTGGGGGAGGGAGATGGAGGAAATATATTTGGAGAATTAAGAAATTTAGTACTATACATATAACTAGGATCCCCCTTTTTTCCCTTATGGGAATACACCACAGTCTATTAGCAAAGCATACAGGACAAAATAATTTGCTGTTAAATTATAATGAAAGACAAACTGAGTGGGAAACCTCCTTTCTCTGCCATCCATTACCAGAGTCTCACTGCCTATGATCCTTAGACACCTCCTCATGAGGGTCTCTGTTCTACAGGCTTGTGAAATACCTGACATAAACCTCGTTTATGATGGAGCAGCCAGGAAAAGGAACCTGGATATGGAAGCAGAGGGCTAAGGCTCCTCTTGTGTGGTTGGCACATGTGTGCAAGGGCAGAAGTATGTTCCCTCTCTGGGCATGTGTCTCCTTAATACAGCCCTTTTCACCTCTTCCCTTTAAGGACTCCAGGACATGATGTTAGGGTTTATCCTGCAGCTCGGGCCTCTGCTGAACTCTGGAGCAAACACCTCCTTCCCTGAGACCACATGCAGGCTAAGGTTAGCCAGACCTCACTTCATCAAAATTTTGGAAAAGCTTAAGAAAAAAAAACTCTTCATAGAAAAAAAAAGTCACATTAGGTCTTCATAATAACAAATCCAAATGTTCACAAATCTGCCATTTGAAATGGAATCACTAAGTAGCCACAACTAAAATACACTGCTGTAGACATAGAAATAATCTGCGATGGGGTAACTTCTTTATTACCTAATTTAATTATAGTTCTTATGAGAGACATTCTAAGAATGAGCAGCCCTAAATAATTTCTTTATGTCTTAACTCCCTTTTGGCTCATTCATTTACTTGCCATTTATTATTCAGTGAAAGAGGAGACACACACACACTTACATATAGTTACATATATCATGTTAATAAAATAATTCATATTTTCAGGAAAAAAATCAATTGTTTCCAAGTTCTGAATTCTGATGACTTTATCATTTAGATCTTTAGAAGAGGAAAATGGAAAATGATGGGCAATATCCCAAGAGCAATTTTACCAAAGAATGCAAAAACATTTTTCATATGACATTTTCCATGAACTCATTAACCTTTCTTTTGAAAATTCACCCTCTAAAAACAAAGGACCTAAACCACATATAAATTAATCCTGTGGTGAATAATACACTATATGATTCATTAATGTCGCTTCTTTTTAATCATCCTTGGTTTTTATATTGGACTCTAGTAGAAATATAGCCCTTAATTTTCTCAAAATAATAATTTCTCTGGACCAGACAGTAGTCCCTGATGGGTAATTACATTTTATCCACATTAACTTTTCCTGAAAATGCTCAGGAAATCAAGTGTTGTGGTTTGAATAGGTGCCCTATATAAACTTATGTGTCCTGAATGCTTGATCCCCAGTTGATGGCAATCTGGGAATTGAACCCTCAGGGTTATGGGTGATATAGACAGCTTCCCCTTGCCAGTGTGTGGCACACTTTCCTACTGATGTTGGCCAAGAGGTGATAACCAGCCTCTGCTCATGCCATGCCTTCCTCTGCCATCAGAGAGCTTCCCCTTGAGAGTATAAGACAAAATAAACAACTTTCCATCTGTCAGCTGCTTCTGGTCAGGCATTTGTACCAGCAATGGAAAGGTGACTGCAGCCCAAATGTGTGAAGCATTGCTAATTCATCCCTTTGCCCTTCCTCCTCTCATTCTGCCATACTACCCAATCTCACAATGGGCACCTGCCTTGGATCCCATTTGTGGGAGGCTCTGGTCTGAGCTAGCTGGTCGTGTTGGAAAGAAGTGAAGAGCAATGGTAGTCGATGCAGAAGAAAATGCCCAGGCTGCCTAATTATGAAATACAGGGTATGTATCAGCACAGATCTATCATTAGGGAGATCAAAATGACTGCACAAACAAGAGCTATAAAACACTGGACCTGATAATACTATTTTGTGGATACATTCTTAAAAGAAATATTTTCTATAAAGATGACTATATCTAAACTGTTTATGGTAATAAACAGAAACCAGCCAACTCATCACAAAGAGAGAAAGGTGAGTTAAATTATGCAATATCAATGTTATGTATATGTTCTTATCAAAACAGTACTAATGAACTTTCCTTTATATAATATGGTCAGTGAAGTTAGAGTTCTGCTGTACAATATTTTGCCTTTGGGTAACAGCTCTGTTCTGTACAAGGAAAAACCTGTAAGAGGGCAGATCTTACATTAAGCATTATCACACTAAAGAAAATACTACACATAAGCTCACAGTTTTACAAATCACACATGCGTATATGATATATGCAGACAAAGGAGAATACTATACTGTACATGTGCTTTATGTACATCAAGCACACAAATACAAGTGAAAATTAGCAACAAATTTAACACTGTAAACAGAGACTTAAATAAATCATATTCTACTTTCCTAACAACTGGTCTACTGTGTAATGAGATGTTTTTCAAAAACATCAAAACAGTGACCAAAGGGAAGGAGATAGGTTCTGAGTAACACAAGGAGCATGGCTCTTAGGGCCAATGACAACTCAGTGACTCAGCTCTTCCAGTAGGTGACCAGGCTCCCGCCTGCTTCCACTCAGCTGGGCAGGTTGATTGATGACTTCAATAGAACTAGCCAAACAGAACCAGACATGGGTCAGTAGATTTTTACCAGTGAAACACTAATATATGTATGCTTGATATGGTCAAAGATCTTACAACAGGCCTCAGTCTATAATTTCCTAAGGCTAGCTCTATGCTAACCAAATAAATCTGAAAATCATCATATATTAGGCAGAACTCTTTTATCTGCCCCATTGCCACTTCAGCTTTACAAAATCATTCCTTCTCCACTTAAAGTACAAAAGTAGATGACAGTAGCATGCTCATTAGCACTTTAATCCTGGATCAAATAGCAAAACCTAAGAAACAATTCCAGTAGTTCCGTTATCATGATAGCAACAAAAACTCAAGCTTGCAGAGTACTTTACAGTATCTAAAATGCCACTATAAAAATTAGTTTATGCTTCCACAAGAGCTTTCTGTTATTTAAGATTCAGCTTAGCTTACACAAAAGAGTATAAGATCCTAGTAGCTTTCTAATTCCAAGTAAAAACTAGGCAATTAAATGAAGTCTACTTACAACTACTTCTCAGATAGCTATAATATGAAAGTGACATTACTAAAGCTGGCTATTCTATTAATTGAAAGTAAGGTGGATGGGTATCAAATCCACCATAAAAAAATCTCATTATAGTTTCACATGTCCTTTTAATGCTTATGTATTTCAGGGATGGCAAAGAGAGAGGTATACTTTAGTATGTGTTCTATTAGGGAAAGTCTGACCAAAGTTGAATATAAAGATGTTACTCTATTATTCCTAAATGCAATAATTCATCTTTTTCATCCACTTGTAATTCAACACATGTTTTGCTCCTGCCTATGCAAAAATGGGAGGGAGACAAGTTACTAACCATAGGTGAGGGCTACAGGAAGGTCCTATCAAGCCTGAGATCTAACTGAGCCCTCTAGGCTCTAGGATGACAACAAATGTTTAATTCTTTCTCCACCCAAGTCTTCAATTTATTAAAATAAATTAATGAAGCTATTATAAAAGCACAAGAGTTGAGGATGGGAGTAAACCAATCAACCTAAAAGATTAAAATGTATTTCTAGAAAATAATGCTTTACAGAAGGTGCCCAGCAGAAAACACACTTCTGGGAACCTATAACCAGCAATAGCTGGTCTGCACTGTAGAAACTCAGCAGACCCATGGTGTAGAAATGTCAGGCACTCTGAGCATGATATAAGCTTGAAACCAGTCAGTACTCATTAATAAGGGCTAATTAAAAGGTACAGAAAAGATTGCGAAAAAAAAAAGGATAAAAAAACAAAAACAAAGAAAAAGCCGGGCGTGGTGGCGCATGCCTTTAATCCCAGCACTCGGGAGGCAGAGGTAGGAGGATTGCCATGAGTTCGAGGCCACCCTGAGACTCCATAGTGAATTCCAGGTCAGCCTGGGCTAGAGTGAGACCCTACCTTGAAAAACCAAAAAAAAAAAAAAAAAAAAAAAAAGATTGCAGCCTATTCTTCCCTATCATCCCATAGTTGAGGACTAAATGATCAAATTACTGGACCTCAGGCTACTTGAAGACCATCAAAGTGAAGGTTGTAAATCTTCTCATTGTAAAGAACTACCTAGTAATGAGGAAATTGAATTCCACAAGGCTCATGCAGATTGTGTTTCATTCAGAACATCAAGTCTAAAGAGAAGATAATGGATGACTACAGAGGGAAACAATGGAATTATCTGAAGAAAGGAAAAACTGGACTTCATGTGAGACTCATGGAGGACTAAGCATAATAAAAAGAAATGCCTTCTAGTTGTGATGAAGAAATTATTTTCTATGTATATATAACATTTAGTCAACTTCATAATTGATAGAACAAAATAAAGACACTATCAATCATGCATAAGAACAAAGGAATTATGAGAAAGAAATGCACTGGCCGACAATGCATTGAGTTTACCTTTTCATATCCCCTTCTTGGGAAATTAGTTAAGTTATTTGCTCAAGCAAAGGCTAGTGGAAAAGAAGGATGGAAGAGGCCTTAAATTCTAAAAATCTTTGATCCAGCCACTGAGAGCTGTGAAGGGTCATTCCATACTGGTTAATAGCCATAGTATAACCATGATATCCAGGTTCAATCAAGTCAGCACAAAGTTTCACAAAGAAGCTGTCTGTGATACCAAGATTCCCAGAGATATATAGTATAGTTGAGGTCTGGAGACACTGGATAAACTTAAAAAGGCAGAAAATGCAAGGGAAGAAAAATACTAATAGAATCTTTTAGAAATCTGCATCAAAAAGGAAATGTAAGGTGTATATATGTGTGTGTGTGTGTGTGTGTGTGTGTGTGTGTGTGTGTGTATACATATATATATATCCCTTAGGTCCTAAGCTAAATAATATTTACTTGGTTATTACACTGTAAAAACCACTGATTTTCAATCGTTAAAAATTTAAGTTCTAGCCGGGCGTGGTGGCGCACGCCTTTAATCCCAGCACTCGGGAGGCAGAGGTAGGAGGATCGCTGTGAGTTTGAGGCCACCCTGAGGCTACATAGAGAATTCCAGGTCAGCCTGAGCTAAAGTGAGACCCTACCTTGAAAAACCAAAAAAAAAAAAAAAAAAAAAAAAAAAAAAAAAAAAAAAAAATTAAGTTCTATATAAACCACTGATGGCTTAATTATGAGTAAGGAACAAAATGTACAAAATGTAAATATATTACCAACAATGGTAAAATAGGAAAATAGAGAAACAGATGTAATAAATTGAAAGAAGGTTAAGGGAAGGGCTGAAGGAAATTTAGGGATATTACCAACCTCATCTTACAAAGTGAAAAACCAAGAGACACTATCTGTAGTTAAAGATTCAAAAAGCAAGCCATTAGTTGACTGCTTAATATTAAAGACTAAACTGAGAGGAATTATAAACAGTAATGGACCTGCCATGGGAGGCAGGGACTTAGTGAAGGAAGGTGATACAAGGACAGAAGCTACTTTGTCCAAATGGGAAGTCCGCAAGCTGTTAAAATTGATACATCAAGAAACAGAAGTTTATATTTACATAAAAATTAATAGAAATATAATTCTGTGTTTATTGCATGTCAATATAAAGAAACTTCTGCAAGTTATAAGTAAAAAACGTTTCTGCGTCTCAAGGAAATTTTCCACCATGCATATTTTTACATAGAATTATTTTAGAATGATGCAAAATAACCTTTGGAAATAATTAAAAATATTAAAATTTAAAACATAGATAGACTATTTAGTAATGTGGAGGCAACCGCGCAGAGGAATGATGAAAACATGTAAAGCGGGTTCCTTGGGCAGATGGCAGTAGTGAGCTGGAACTCACCTGCATAACACCCTGCAGCAACTTGTGAATATCAGTTTGGATTTAAAAAATTCAGTGAGTGCAAAACTCAAGACTTTTTAAGAAATGAAGTCTTTAAAAAGGTTACAATAGTTGGGTGTGGTGGTGTATGCTTGTAATCACCACACTCAGGAGGCAGAGGCAGATGGGTAACTGCAAGTGTGGGGCTAGCCTGGTCTTAAGTGAGTTCTAAGCAAGCCCTGGCAATATAATGAGACTCTACTTCAAAAAGGTCATAATAAACCCATTATACAACTCAATTATGCTAATAAAATTTAAAAGTTAATGTTTTTGAAAAGGTATCTTTAGAAGGAAGCAACTGTAATCTCAGAATACAAATAATGAATTCTCATTCTGGTTTCCCCTTCCTGTTTTGTCCATAGCTTCCTCTTCCCTACTCACCAGAGTCACTGATAATACCAATACAATTTCAAATACAAATTTCTTCCCCATTCAATAATACAGAACTATATTTACTGTTTTAAATATTTAATGGAAGTTAACTAAAATGACTATTTCTCCTGTAAAATTTTTATAAATGAGACAAGCAGCTGTAAAGAGTAATGTTACATACCATTAGAGAAATGGACATTTAAATTACTGTATCAACTTTTATAATTACTAACTCATGAAATATTTTATGCACAATTACTAATTGATGATAATACAAAATATGCCTAGAATTTTTACCCAGTATGTTTTCCAATAAACAAAAAGCACAACACACTTATGAACTGGCACTACTAGGTTATGTCTTGCCACAGAAAGTGACCCTTGTGAGGACCAAGCCACATAACCTTACCCTGCTTCACACCATTTCTTTACCTACAAAATACTTTTTTCCCAATTATCTCTAATCACGGCAATCATTTTGTTTTTCAGTTTTCAGCCAATTTACTGGTAAAACTTTAATACAAACAATCAAAGGCTATAACCAGCTTACAGCTATTACTATCCCATTATAGAAGGAACTTGCCTATATGAGGGGTACTTAGGCATTCTCAAAGTATTCCCCTAAGCTCTAGCTCATTAAAGCAGTCATTTGTATCATAGTGAAGAAATATGGAAGCATGGATCCCATCCACAAACTGCTGACAGTGTAGGATGGAGAGTGACCACTAAGCAAAACCAGCTCTATGTGAAAAGTGCTCTGATAGGCTCAAGTCTAGGGTGCTAATGGAACCAAGGGAAAGGAGCAATTAACTTTGGTAAGATTTTGACAAGAGTGTAGGGAAGAGAGAAATGAATTATGAAATTCATTCTAGGCCCTAAGTGTGAATTCTGCTTTCCTATTTGTGAAATTTCATCATGTTAAATTTAGCTCATTAATCCAGCTTATCAAGATAGTTGCATCCTGATCCTATTACCTGTCATAATAACTCTCCAGCCCAATCTGTGTCACCTATATGACATTTCTATCTAAAACACTTATTTAAAAGTTGAATTAAAAAAAAAAAAAGAGATGTTGGATGTCAGTAAGATGGTTCTGTTAGCATCCCCTGATAGAGGATACTTCTGTTAGTGTAGCCCACAGCAAAATTATTTTATATTCATCCACTAACAAAGTTGTGTTGTTGGAGCATAGTGATCCAGGTTTATGATACTTTCCTCGAGCTCAAGATTTAGAAAGGTCTTTTAAGAGGACATAACTGTGCCCAGGTTACTGTTACCTGGGCTATAACCCTGACTCCAGAACGAGAAGTGGTTCACCTTGCCCTGCTTCTTTTGGGTTATGTCCACAGAACCATCTATGCTGGGAGCTGGGCTGCTCATTCTCTGGGTGCCAAACCTGCTGTCCCTGCTGCCTCTTAGAAGCATCAGAGTATGTCTATTGGATCAAAACACAGAAGGAGACATACCTAGCTGATTCCTCTGGGCAAAATTACCTGCTTCCTTTCCAACTATGGACTCCAAAGCTTCCCTGAGACTCTGTTCCATCCCTTTAGCCACTGACCAGTGTAGTTACTCCTACCCGGGTACCCACTCAGTAACCCATCAAGAGCCATTTCAAGTACTCCAAAGAAGGCACACCCATTTACAAATAAGCCCACTATCTGTAGACGTTACAGCAGACTCCAATCCTACTATACATAATGAGGTACTAGGGACAGTTCAGTCCATCCAGGGAGCAGACAAAATTTAGAAACAGTCCCTAGAAACAATGCCATCAAGTGCAACTTCACTGGGGACACAGTAGCAGCCACACAAGCCATGCCAGGCCACTCAACTATGATCCTAGGTGTGATCACAGCACCCTGGGATTATACAGAAGTCCTTAACCTACTGACAATAGTAAGCAAAAACTGTAAGAGGTGTTTCAAATGTAGATGCCATTCAGGGCTATGTTGATAAAACAGAATTTGGCATCTGCAATACGGCCAAGCCACAGCAGCCAACCCTAAAGAAATTAAAACAAATAGCCTGAGAAAGAATTCAAAATCATCATGGTAAAGATGCCAAATGAAGACGAGCATGGTTGCACACACCTATAATCCCATTTCTAGGAGTCTAAGGCAGGAGGGTCAAGAGTCCAAGGGAAGGTTGGGCTACAGGAAAGAGATCTTATCACAAAGAACAAACAAATGACCCAATAAGATGTAAGATGATACGAATAGATAACAAATAAAAATAAGAAAACAATCAATACTTGAACAAAAGTAGCTCAGTAGAAAAAAAGAAGCTCTAAAAAAGAAACAAACAAATGGCATAGGGCTTATAGAAGCCAAAGACAGATTTGAAAAATTCAACAGGAAGCTTCAAAGGTTGATTGGGTAAAGCATAAGAAAGATTTAGCGTACTCAATGACAGGCCATTGGAAACTCAACAATTAGAGGAAAAAGAAACAAAGGAAATAGGGCTGAAGGATAGCTTAGTGGTTAAGACACTTGCCAGTGAAGTCGAAGAACTCATGTTGGGATCTCCAGGTACCAGGGAAGCAGGATGCACAGTGACACAAGAGAGCAATGCGGCACATGTGCACTAGGGGGCGCATGCACCTGCAATTCATTTGTAGCAGCTGTAGGCCTTGGCATGGGTTCTACTTTTCTTTCTTTTTCTCAAATAAATGAACAGATTTTTTAAAAAACGACAAAAAATTGAAGAACAGTGGAAAAAACATGAAAGACTTATTATACACCATCACATCGTACACTATGGCTATTCACATTATGGGAGTCTCTGCATTAAAGACAAGGAAAGCCTTAAACTTATTCACATTATGGGAGTCTATGCATTAAAGTCAGGGAAAGCCTTAAAGTTATTCATATTATGGGAGTCTCTGCATTAAAGACAGGGAAAGCCTTAAACTTATTTAAAAAATACTGTCTGAAAACTTCACAAATACTAGAAGGAACATCAATGTTGGGATTTATAAAACACAAAATAAGACAAAAAAGTTAAACCAAGGTAAACACTGAGGCACATCATAATCAAATTATCAAAGGACAAAGGCAAAGAGATTCTTAATGGATCAAGGGATAAGGGATTCATTACATTTAAAGAAACCCCACAAAAGTATCTGCAGAACTCTCAATGGAAACATTATCATTGAAGAGGCAATGAAATCATATATTTCAAGTGCCAAAATTAAGAAACTTCAGCCAAAACCACAATATCCAGCAAAGCTGTCCAGAAGAAATGAATGAGAAATAAAGACATTGTGAGGCACATTAGATAAAGGAACCAATCATTATTAGACCTGTCTTACAAGAAATGCTGAAGGGAGCTCTTTATGTCACAATGAAATAATGTACATTAACAATTCAGAAACATATCAAAGAGAAAGAAAAAAATCTCAGTAGTAACAGTAAATATGCAGTCAGACTCAGAATACTCAATGGTAGATTGTAAGTCATTTTTATCTATAACATAAAGGCTAAAAGATAAAACTATTAAAAATAACAACTGCTATAATATTTGTTAAAGGATACTCAATATTAAAAGATGGAAATTGTAGTATAAGTTACTTGAAATGTGGGGAAAGGGAAGTGAAATGTATAGAGATATGGATGTGATCGAATTGAAGTTGTTTTGTAGTTTAAGATCACCTGTTACAAGAGGTTCTATGTGAATCTCATGGCAACTACAAGGCAAAAGCCTCCTATAGGTACACAAAGGCATAAAGAGAAAAGAGCCAAGGCATACTTGAAAGAATCACCTATCAGAATGGAGAAAGAAAAAGGATGCACAGAGGAATCATAAGGTAACTGATTAAATAGCAGTAAGTCCCTGTGATTATCTTGCGTGTAAATGGACTAAATTCTCAAATCAAAAGGCACAGAATGGGGCTGGAGAGATAGCTTAACAGATAAAGCGCTTGCCCGCAAAACCTAAGGACCCAGGTTGAATTCTTCAGGTCCCACGTAAGCCAGCTGCACAAGGTGGCACATGCGTCTGGAGTTCATTTGTAGTGGTAAGATGTGGGTTCCCAGGTCCTTGAGTTGGCATGGTCCCCCAAGGTGTCCCAGGCAACCATGGAGGTGAGCACACGAAAGTAAAGACTTTCAGGAGATAGTTTCAGTGAACAGCTCTCTCAGTCAGGGAAATGGATTTATAAGTATCTGAGGACAGGGGGGTGAGGGGAAGTCCTAAGGGGACTGGATATACAAGGTTCACTGCTGATGCCTAATTAGCATATGGGGACATACATTCCAGCATGTAGACAATTGCAGAGGGGAGTGGGGGTGGTGTCAGGTGATCTAGGGTCTCAGGTGGATGGGCTTTTAGGTGCCAGCTGATAAGGAGTTTCCTAGGCAACTGGCCAAAGGTTACAGGTCTATAGGCACAGTCTAAGTTAAGGTGTGCAAGGCTTGGAGAGGAACTGGCCTCCTGTAGCCCTGGGGTCCTTAGTCATGCCTAACAGCTCAGGCCCCTCTCCTGAAGGCTCCAGCCTGTGCTTGGCAGTGCGCCCGACAGTTAGAGGCCCTGGAGCACTCTGTCTCTCTCTCTCTCTCTCCTCCCTCTCTCTGTCTCTGATAAATAAATAAATAAATATTTATTTTTCAAAAAAAGATACAGATTGACTGGATGAATTAAAAAAAAAAATACAGGCCAAGCTATTTGATGTCTAAAAGTGACTTGCTTCAGCTTTAAGACACACACACTGAAAGTTGAGGAATGGCAAGAGATACTCTGTACAAATGGAAATCAAAAGTCATTAGGGAGGATGAGGTGATAGATCAACAGTTAAAGTCTCTTGCTGAAAAAGTTGCTGTTCTTGGTTCAATTCCCCTGAACCCAAATAAAATGAAGCAAAGTGGCTACAGTTCCTTTGCAGCAGCAAGGGATCCTCATGCACCCATGCATATATACACAGGCAAATAAATATAAAAACCTTTCATTAAGATCATAAGGGCAGTAATAATAATAATATTAGATAAAAAGACTTTAAGTTAAAACTACTGAGACAAAAAGACCATTACATGGTAATAAAAAGATCCAATTATCTAGAGGATATTAAAAACTGTAAATATATATGTAACCAACATCCAAGCACCCAAATATAAAAGTAAATATTAACAGATTTGCAGGAGATACAGACAGTAGCATCATAATAGAGAACTTCAACACCTCTTTCAAAATAATGTATAGGTCATTAGGATAGAAAAGCAATAAGAAATTATGGACTTGAATTTCATATTAAAACAAAGAAACTTCAAAAATGTATTCAGAATATTCCATCCCATATTCTTCTCCAGAAAAAATAGAATATCCTCTAGTATCGGTCCTAATATGCCACAAAATAGGTCTTAACAACTTTAAGATAATTAAAATTATATTACCTATCTTCCTGACCCCAAATGCATCAAATACCATATTTGGACATTTCACAAGCAGGCAGAACTCATACAAAATGTTTTTGAGCAACCAATCAAAGAAAGTCAAAGGGAAATTATAAACAATTTGTGAAGCAAGAAATAGTGGCAACACAAGATATAATACACAGCAAAGCAGTTCTACAAAGAAGGCATGCAGCAATGACGGCCTGCATTAGAAAGATGAAGGATTTAACCTAATGCTAGAATTCATGAAACCAGAAAAGGAAGAGAAAACTAATCTCAAAAGTGGCAAAGGGATGGAAATGATGAGAACAAAGCAGATACATAAAAATATAAACATAATAGAAATAATCAACAAAACAATAAAAATTTATATAAATTTGACAGGCTTTAAGTGGGCTTATAAAAGTGAAGACTCAACATCAGAAATAAAGAAGACATGTCCATTGATACCACAAAAGTACAAAACAAGGAAATATCTCAAGAACAATGTGCCAGTAGGCCAGGTAGCCAAGAAGAAATGAATAAATTGCTAAAAAACATGCAAACTACCAGAAACAAATTACAAAGAAACAGAGTATCTGAAGAAACTAATAAGAAGAAAATTAAGTAATCAAAGACATTCCACTAAAGTAAAGCCTAGATAAGAAAAGCCTGATATCTTCATAGTTGAATTCTACCAAAAGTCCAAAGAATAGTACTAATCCTTCTTATACTTTTCCTCAAAATTGAACAGAACACTTTCAAACTCATCTTGAGAAGACAGCATGAACCCAATAACAAAATCAAACAAAGTTTTTAAAAAAAAAGAAGAAAAGAGAGGAGAGAGAAGAAAATTAAATCCCAGGATCCTCAAAGAACCGTATTTTAAAAATCATCCACAAACACTAGCAAACCGAATTCAACAGCATAATAAAAGGAGCACAATAGAATACTACTCTACTTTCTTTAAAAATATTACCATTTGTGTCAATGTGGATAAACTGAGAGAATATAATGCTAAGTGATATAGGTGACACAGGAAGAAAAATACTTCATGATCTAACATATGAAATCTTTAAAAAAATGAATACATGGAAGCAAACAGTTGAATGATGGTTATAACTTCAAGGGGATAAAAGGAAAGTATGAGTCCAAGAGTATAAATGTATAGCTATCAAGGATTAATATATCTAGAGATTTAATGTATAACATAATGATTACAGTTAATATTGTCTAGTAGAATTTATTAAAAATATTTTAGGTACTCTTGTATGAATAGCTATGTGTAATAATGAATGTGCTAATTTGCTTGACTGTAATAGTCACTTATGACAACATAAAATACATAAATGCAAATACTGCAAAATTAAAAGGAAAAAGAGGAGGAGAAGGATGACATAGAGGAAGAGGACCCTGCCAGTTAATGATAATATGATCATTAGACTAATTATTCTCACTAAGCTTATATTTCTCCATTTATTCATGATAAACCAATGTAATTCCCATTCTTTTCCCTAGAAATGCTGACAAAGAAATAATTATGGTCTAATATTACATTCTTTATGAATCTACATGGTGAATCCTGGTTTTCAATACCTACTTAATATGCCATTTTAAAATGTGTCTAGGAGGCAGGAGAAATGGCTAAGTAGTTCAGGTGCTTGCCTGTGAAAACTAAGGACTCAGGTTCAACTCCCCAGATCTCACATAGGCCAGATGCCCAAGGTAACACATGTATAAGGTCATGCATACACACAAGGTGGTACATACATGTGGAGTTTGATTGCTGTGGTTGGAGTCCCTGGTGTAACAATTCTCTCTCTCATTAAAAAAAAAAAAAAAAAAAAAAAACAACTTTCTACAATGGGCATTAAATTTCCCAATCTTCCTCAGGGGAGAATCTAACTTCTATTTTCCATTTGGAAAAAGTTATCAGAATTCTTAACCGTTTCATGCTTTCTGAAGGTCATTTTCAATAACTCTTCACAAATCTTATTTACAAGTTCTCCTAGGGTCCTGGAATATCATTTCAATAATGCCTATGGATCTAAAATCTATTCATGCTACACAGTCTCTCATCTACAAGCTATGTTTATGGACTACCAGCACTAAAATATAAAAATCATAACAAGAAATGGGTATGGAATTCAAGTAAGTTTCTTCATCAATATGAAAAGTAAGTGACTGAGAAAAGACTAAAGATTGAAGGCAGAACTGTGATATAAAATTGGCACTCTGCTTTTCCAATACTTTGGAAATACACACACACACACACACACACAAAAAAAAAAAAAAAAAAAAAAAAACCTAAAGCTCAGTAGTCACTTCTGATGTCTATCCCACATGAAATACTCCTCTCTCCAGCACGAGTTGGGATAGCTGATGTCCTTGCTCTCTCTTGCTACTCTGTCAAAATGGACTGATCCTCTGAGAGCCATCACCATTTAATTATTACAGGTCTGTCTCTAAGCTTATCTCTCATAAGAACACTAAGAGTCTATTTCCAGATGTCCATTCCACTTTTCATTCTACACAGTTCATTTTAATTTCAAGGTCACTTTCCCTCAAGTCAAGTTATGTTTGTCTAAAAAAAAAAAGAAAAAAGAAAGTCCCCTTTGCTCCTCCCCCATTTCTGTGGCTAGTGACTTTCATGCTTCTGATGACCCTAAGCCTGAAACGCAAACCATCCCCTTGTCCCTCTCCTCCGTATCCAAATCTCTCACCAAGTGTCCCTTTGTAGAAATGCTTTCCTGTAACTTTCATAATCAGAAGTCAAATTCAACCTCATCACCTCATACAGCCTCTGCAGAAGTTCTGCCTCCTTTCTCCCAGCTATAAACTTCCAGATTGTAATTTTGTCCAACCTCCAAAACAAGGGAACTGTAGCGACTTTCTCGTAAAGTCACTTGTAGCCCTAAAGTTTCGACCATTGACTTCCCAATGTCCCTACCTCATGAGTAAGGGCACCTACAGTTCTCCTTTCACAGTCCCTACTTCTTGCTGACTCACTTATGCACATGCATTACATCTGGAATCCTTTGTACAACTCAATTCAATAATATCTCTTCTTGTTGTTCAAACCCATCTCTCAATCAAAGACATAAAAACAGAGCGCAGAAATAAAAGCTACTGTAAGGAGCTTAGAATGAAAGAAAGTCAAGTGTGAACTTGATGCAATTTATTTGCATGATATTGTTCCAGGTACCATAAGAAGATAGGAAGATTTTCACTATGTTAAGTTCTGAAAGAGCTACAATACATTGAATTCCCAAAGAAAAATTCATTGCAATTTCCAATGAAAACAAATTATAAAGCTTTTGGGGAGAAAAAAACTATTATAGGCTATGAGCATCCTGTGTCCTAAAATAAGTATATCTTACATCTTAAAATAAGTATATCTTATATATATAAAACAGTATGTCTTATACAAATAAATAAGACTGTCTTATACATATAAAAACTCTTTTCTTTAATAATATGAAACTCTAAAAGATGAGAGACAACACCTAGTAGAAGTCTACTAACTTCATTATAATATAATCTTTGATCTTTAATCTCTATCTGTATATGGAGAGTGTCTTATTTTTAAAGAGATTCTTATCTGAGATATTTGTAAGGTAGGCTTAAAAGAAGTTAAATAAGATGAACTTCCCAAGATCCTTCCATTCCCTTGTCTCCCCAGACATTAGCTACCCTCCTGTGACTTCTCAAATGATTCTGGGGGTGGTAACAGCAAAATACATCTGTGCATAAAGGATTCTGGCATAAAATCCACACATGATCTACACAGAGCATTTGCAGTTTATCATTACCATGAAGAGGAGTTCTTTGTACTAAAGAAGAGCAGTCCCATCTGAGATTCCATCCCAGGGTTATAGAAAAGTAACAGTGCTTTTCAAACACAATAAATCCCACCTAAGAATCATTTAATCACGTTCATATCAATCAACACAGTTTCAGCAAATTGACATTTTTATTTAAAAATCAATGAATTTGTTCTTACTTTGAGAAAAAAATATCTTAAATCCCTTCAACGTGGTTATGAAATGTAACTGTAATTGTTGTGTACAAATTTATGAAAGGACCTAAAAACGAGGGAGCATGTTTCTTTTATGCATGCAAGATTATCAAATCCCGGAAAATGTATTATTGCAGTTTTTAGTCATACACAAAAAAATAGGTGGCAAACTTTAAAGTATCAAAATGCCAGAGGTGAGGGAAGATATCATGCATACACAACGGTTCTTTTGTGACACTATTAGTCTTGTGAGAGAGGTGTGTTAATCAGCTCTTTAGCATCATAACAAGTGCCAGGGACAATCAACTTATAAGAACAGGAAGTTTATTTGCCAATTTTGGAGGGTGTAGTCTATGAATGGGTAGAGGAGTTAGTCTTAAATCTCAAGTAGGAAGCAGCATACCACAGCAGGAGCATGTGGCAGACCAAAACTACTCATCTTATGGCCAGCAACTAAAAGACAAAAGAGGAATGGAACAGAGTCCCACAGTCTCCTTTGAAGATCTGTCTCAATGACCCAGAGACCTCCCAGCAGGCTCCTTCTCTTAATGTGTTCAACTCTCTAATAGCACCACACTGGGAGATAAGCCTTTACTACAGGAACCTTCAGAGACACTCAAGATTCAAATTATAGCTTGGCCTGATGGTACACGCCTGTAATTCCAGCTACTCAGGAGGCTGAGGCAGGAGGATCACAAGTTCAAGCCCTTGCTGGGCTATGGACTGAATTCAAGGCAGCATGGACAACATAATGAGATGTCTGAAAATAAAAAGTGAAAGGAGGGCTGGTTATATAGCTCAGTGATAAAGTCCTTCCCTAGCATGTGTGAGTCACTGGGTTCAGTCCTCAGCACTACACACATACACAAAAAGCAATCAATGATAAGGGGTGATTCATCTATTGTGATATTCAAACAATTCTGCAAAATGCAAAAGGAAGTGGATTGCAGTCGAAATGCACAGACAGAAGAAATGAATGCTACCCACTCCTTAAAGACAGACAGATGTTGTCAAGTGCTGCTAAGGGCAATCAACAGGATGCTCATACTGAATAGGTTTTCAGTAATGTCCTAATATTATTTGAACCACTACCATAAATATGTAACTCACATAAACTAAACGTTAATAATAAATGATTGGTAAATATTAACAAGCAGTAGGATTAAACTAGACCTTCAATGTTATAAATAAACAAATGCTAATGCAATTAAGAATTTTATTATCACTAAAAAGTAGTATCAAGGCCTTAAAATAATTAATGTATCATCATTTCATCCCTTTATATTTCCCATAATATTCTTTTGTATAATGAGAACACATTTTTGTCCAGTCATGAGTTGAAGGACATTTGGATTTTTTGTGCTTTTCACTACTGTCAACAATGCTGCACTATCATTTCTGGGCAGGTTTTTGTACAGATGTGCATTCATTTTTCTTAGTATGATAAACTGCTGGTTCATACGGTAACTGTTTAACAACTGCCAGATCACTTTCCAAAGAGAATGGACTGCTTTTTTCCACCAGCCGTGTGTGAGGATCCAGATTTTCCTACATCAATGTTTGTGCAGTTATCTGTTTTGTTATAGCCATCCCAGCAAGGGAGAAAGCTCGAGGTTTCATTTTTACATTCCCTCAAAAGGCAATGACGCTGAGAAACTTTTGGATATAAATGGACAGCAAGCATGCCCTCTATAGGTTGAAGACGCTCTTGATAGTCCCAGTTTAGTCACCTTTTTTTGTTTGTTTGTTTGTTTGTTTTTTATCATGAAGGGGTGTTGCCTTTTGTGAAATGGTTGATCTGAGTGTGGAAATGATCATATGACTTTTTATAAGAGCTTTTTTGTTGCTGGTGGTACAGAAATTTTCATGTTTGTGAAATATGTGCAATCCTTAAAATGTGTGACACATTAATATATGTACATATGATATATGGTATGAGACATACAGGCAGACAGATAGATGATTAGATAGATAGATAGATAGATAGATAGATAGATAGATAGATAGATAGATAGATAGATAGACAGACAGACAGACAGACAGACAGACAGACAGATGATACATGATATATGTTACTGAGGTTTAAATCCATGGTTTGTTTTATACCACTGGGCTACATACTCAGCTCCATTCCATATTTTTATTTAAGAGGTTTGATTTTAAATGAGATAAACATTATTAATTTAGGGAGAATTTGATTATGTAACCCCTCTTTTATCACTAGTGAGGTCTTGACACTAGAGAGCATATATAATCTTTGTCTCCATAGGTTTCTGATTGGGTTTCCAATTCCAGATATGGGTTCCTTTATACTGAGTGGATCACTTAGCCAATCAAAAAGATACTGGTTATCTACTAAGGCTATGTGTACTTCACTCTCTCATTGGAGAATTTGTTCTTCTTTTTCAGAAGATAACGAGACCAGAGGAGATAAACTACCCCTTGAACTTCAGCCAAGCCACAGCTGAATCCAGAGAGGAATTGGGGAGAGAAGTAAGAGTGCTGCTTCCATTCTGTTCCTGATAATAAGTACCAGGGTAAAGGAGACAGACCCTGAGGATAATTAACACCTACCAAAGCCAAGATCCAGAGGCTCCTAAGAGCTCATCATTGAAGTAGATTTAAAACTCACCCACCAAGGCTCAGGGAATTTTACCAAAGAAGGGATGGGAAAGATTATAAGAGCCACACGTTGAGGCATTCACTCCCCCCCCCCCAAAAAAAATAACTGACTGCTGCTCCCACAATGCATAAACCACAACCCCATGGGGAATACCTACAAGCCCACTGAGGAGCGTCCCCAATGGAAGGGGGGCAGGGATGAAGGAAAAGAAGGTACCAACACATGATGTATCCATACAAAACATCTTGTTAATAATGATAACAACAATAATAACATCAAAAAGTTTTAAATTATTAACTGCAAACTCTTGTCTGTTAAACAAAATCATTTTGAACACAGCCTCCACACTAGGTATCAACAAACCAAACCAAACCAACATGAAATGATTCATGCTAAGTGTATTTTATCCAAGTGTCACTTTAAGGAAACAGACTCCAAAAGAAACTAGTTTTTCCTGAAAATTTGAGATCCTAGTCTACATGAGTAAGGATCATAAAATATTCTGCTCTGAATAAAAGTAAGCTGGATAATCCCAATGTCAGCCCACCAGGATTTTACCCCTGTTGTTCCGTCTCTTGTTCCACCTTATAAACCCACTGTTGTACTTACTACTGCCCAACTGGAGCTCTGATGTTATTCTATAGAATAAATGCTGATCCTGATTCATGGAATGAAGATTAAAGCTAATTAGATTTATAACTAAATATGTGGTAATTTTAACAAGAGTTGTGGAGAATTAAATCAATTATGTTTTTATTTCAAAACCAAACTTATGAAACTTCTCATAATCTTTTTATTTTGAATAGTAGAAATAGTGTTGCTTTCTTTGTAGTCTGACATTTTATGGTCTTGCCTTTTCATACTACTTTTTGGTAGTTCTATTCCACAGAACAGCAATTGAAACACACAAAGTCTATGGAACATTCTACATAAGCCCAAATTAAACAGAATTTCCATTGAGATGAATATCGCATAAAGCAATTCAAATAAAATAGACACAATATCATCAAGAAATCTGGGTTCTGCTATCAAATAACCAAAGCCACACAATATTGAGCAAGGCAGTAACAAGTGGTTTCACTGATGGTCAAATAAACCTAAGCCACAGGGTTTTCATTAAACCCCTGTTCAACCTTTTAATGAAGTTCACTCCCTCTCAGCATTTAACAAAATGCTCTATGATTATGCAATCATTTGGCCAAAATATGTGTACATTGTTGGGTCATGATATGCAGAGACATTTATCCTACCCATAACAGTGGGCTAACTCCAAAATGCATGACCCATATACCTCAACAAGGAGGGGCCAGGGGGAGGGGGTAGGACAATGATGAGCCTAACAATGGTACCAAATTGACTATATTCGATGAGTACAAACCTAATTAATAAAAAAATATGTGTACATAGATTATGGCATACTAGCCCCTTTCTAAAATTCAAGTGTAATTAGAATATCAAATTCTGTACAAAAAGGTATTAAAAAATGCTCTAAATAATTATACATATGCTGAGCTTCCGGAAACTATACTGCCCAATATGGCTGTTTCCTGCTTCAACTAACTAGACCATCAGAAATTTTCCTGAAAGTGGTTGTACCAGGGGAGAAAAATTCATTAAACAGCACTAAAAGAAAGCCTCAATAACATAGAGAACAGCTCTACTGTTTATTCCCAATGTTTATATTCAACCAATGAGTCTTAAAACACAATGAAGAGAAAATGATGCCACTGTTATGAAGATAACTCCAAATCTGTCATTTAAAATCAATTTGGAGAGCAAATTAGATGTGCAAGGCATTAACTAAATCACACATTTTCTATAGAAATACTTACACATAATTTAGTCAATTTTATATTATGGATCCCCAACCCTGCACCACCACAAACCATCACCCTCAAACACAAGCTATTTAAGATTCCCATTTTTTGGTTCACAATTGATTCTCCTAAAACGTCCAAAACTGCATATATTTCTAGACTTTTACCCTAACTTTTTTAGATGCTTATCTTCTTCACCCCAATATTGAGGACCCTTGCACGCTGTGACTGCGTCACATAGTTCAGTGGCCAAAAGGGACTCTTCTTCCACAAAACACTGTGCTAATTCTCCAGCATTCAGCTTTTCCACTTCAATGGAATAAAAACCCTTTTGAGAACAACAATTACAATCCCCCTATTTTTTCTCAGGCGTACTATTGGACTTCTTCGTGCATGCACAATGCAAATAAGGCAAGCTTCCTTTCACAGAGTGATTAATATGCAAAGACAGCCTGCTTTTTTAGTAGGATGTGAGGAACCACCAACAAGCTTTTCTAAACCCAGAGGTTTCTACAATTATTTCCACTGTTTATTTTTAAACAGAAGATTATACAATGACACCAAGCGCTTTAGCTCTAATTTGCCAATATTTTGTAAACAATGGCAATTTAGATATTTAAACCTTTTGAGTCATATTTAAACGTATGGTCAACTATTGATTCCAATATATTAGTCCCCTCTCCCAAAAAAATCTAGGGTACTCAACTGTATGGGAAAAGATTCAGCCTTCCTTTCCTTTTAAGAAGTAAAACTTCACTACTATTAAATAGCAAGTGATCTATAGGGCATACACCTTTGGAAAAAATGTGTAATTTTTATAATTTACTATAAATTCCAAAGTAAGTCTAAGAAATTACATTTTAATAGTAATCTATCCAAGGTATACGTATCTTATAAAATGTGTGAATTTTTCAAATTTTAAATTATTTATCAGACTGGGTAAAAAAGCAAATAAAATTTGTTCAACAAAGGAATGTCATCAAGACCAGTGACTGTATAACCAATCACACATATCTGCATATTTGAAGAACATTTCTCACATTTCATTGATATTTTTAATTTTTTTGTTTATTTTTATTTATTTGAGAGCAACAGACAGAGAAATTGGGAGATAGAGAGAGAGAATGGGCACACCAGAGCTTCGAATCACTGCAAATGAACTCCAGACACGTGCGCCCCCTTGTGTATCTGGCTAATGGGGGTCCTGGGGAATCAAGCCTTGAACCAGAGTCCTTAGGCTTCACAGGCAAGCACTTAACTGCTAAGCCATCTCTCCAATCCTTCACTGATATTTTATATCAATGTTTTGAAATAAATGAAAATCTATCAGATGTGATTAAATAATTAATAAAAGTTTTACTTGTCTCATTATTTTAATATTTGGCTGTCTCCACCTACAAAAAATGATCAGTCACTCAAATGTTTTGCTATAAATATGAATTTTTAATCAACATATTAAACATCACAATGTAAGTCTGACTTTCTTATTCTTTTTCAGAACTTTTCTTAATAGTTTTATGGTAAGAGATAACGATAATATTTGCCACTTCAAACTGAATTTTAGCCAAAATATTTTGAAAACATACATGGATCAATACCAGTCATGTTCCATATCAAGCCATGGTGCCAAGAGCTGCACACACCAAGAAAGGTGACTCCACCTCCAGTGTGATCTGCAGACCATGAGGTCAAGGGCAACAGCAAAGCATTCCAGACTTTGCCATTGCCTTGTAAAGTTCTGTCCTTAAATCCAGTCACATAAACACCTGGATTTTCCATTTACTACCAGCTACACGGTCAACACTAAATTCATCTGCTGGCTTAAATTATGTTTTTTTATTTGTACTTTAAAATCTTATACTAAAAAATTGATCAGGGGCTGGAGAGATGGGTTTGCCAGTTAAGGTGCTTGCCTACAAAGCCAAAGGATCCAGGTTTGATTCCCCAGTATCCACATAAGCCAGATGCACAAGGTGGCACATGCATCTGGAGTGCATTTTCAGTGACTAGAGGCCCTGGAGTGCCCATTCTCTCTCTCTCTCTCTCTCTCTCTCTCTCTCTCTCTCTCTCTCTCTCTCCCCCTTCCTCTCTCTCTTGCTCACTCTTTCTCAATAATAAATAAATAGATAAAATGTTTTTTAAATGATCACTGAAAAGAAAGCATACTAAATTATTTGCATTAGTGTATAGAAAAAGATGAAAGTAAAGACTAAATTAGTGATAATGTAATTTTACGTCTCTAATGTTAAGTTGACCATAGAATTTTAAAGCCATTTATCACAACTTGAAATATCTCCATCTGTACATCTATTATATAAGTAAAATAATATAACTGAGGTTTATCTGTGATAGCCATCTTCTTAAATGGAACAGGGCAGCAAAAATATAACTCAAGGCAATGTATTGATTTACCTCCCAGAGATTTCAGAAAGACCTATTCTAATTGCCTCTAGAAATCAAAATATGCATGTTTCTTATTTAGACACAAAACTATGCTTTAATTCCTAAGTCAATTACCATGTGAAATGTTTATCTCAAAAAATAATGCTTAGACTCAGCTTGGCTATAAAGAAGATCAAACAATAAAAGTATTCTTTTTATGAGATGGAAGGAAGGAGAGAATGAACTGCCTTCATGTCCAGTTATCTTAATTAAGTTTGACTAGCAATTTAAATTCTGATTCCAGAGCCAATTTAGCTCAAAATGACCTCAAATTGTAATCTAGGGCAGCTAACCTACTTACTTTCAATCTCTTCTCTTCAAACAATGTCACACAATGTCCCTTTCTTGCTTCATTTATGACAGATGGTTTTTCTTGATAAAAAGTTAAACATCGTATGTACCTTGAAGCTATATATACAAAAGGAAAAATATCTCTGAGGAAAGAACAAAAGATTTCTAGTTACCTTTTTCTGATATTTCAAAATTGTCTTGGTTATCCTTTCACAGGAATAAATATTACAAATGTAACCAAAAACAGGTTAGAATGTGGTCTAGAATTCTTCACAAACCTACTGGATATACTCACCTTTGACTCACAACCCCCAGGCCAGCAGCATAGAACACGGTGGTTAGTCCAAAGATACTTGGCTAAAGGAATATCTCTAGTAACAGCCTATTGTCCATCAAGTCTGGGAGGTGACCATTTGTAAACTTTGTCATGAATGTGCTCTTCTTCTGGCCTACAACACTGATGCTGAGCTCACGTCTTTATATCCAGATAATATGGAATTTCAGGCCACCCTAGAATCATCTGAGGACTCCTTAAGTTCAGAAAAGTTCCTCCAAAGCCTGAGATGGGCCTTAACTCTTTGAACTGCCAATCCCTTGAAGTTGCCTTGAGGTTCTTCTTTTCAGGTCTTTGTTTTTGATACGCCCCTAGAACATCTGCTTTTTCTTTTTAGAATTCTGCAAGCTTCTTTCATTCTCAATAATTCTATATTATGTGGGAGATGAAAGACTTCAGAAGTCTGCTTTGGCTTATAGCAATTATGAAGCCTGAAGGAGACAAGTAACCAATGGGTTTTTAGCTTATTCCTATGTTAAAGCTAACATACTCTTTTCTCACCATTAACTTCAACCTCACAATTATGTGCACAAATGTGAATATACACATAGCTGCAGAAGAGAGCAGCCAGGAGTCTCTTCTTCCATCCCCCTATATCCCAATCAAAGTTTGGGTGTTTATTGACTGAAAAAGGTAAGTCATAAGAAATTTTTCAAGGCAGAAGATAGGGGAATAACTGAAATAATGAGTGATAAAAAACAATAGCCTCACTTCACTTCTCCCACTCCAGAAGAAAACCACAATCAGACTTATACAATGCTGACTGCAAAATGTTTGATATTTTTTAAACTAGTCAGTTCAAAAGAAAATGTAGGTTCACATGTGTAATGTGGACACTCCTCACCTAACATTTAAGGTCCTTGCACAATCACCCTCCAATCTGAAGCCCACCCACAGAGCTCCCTCAGTTTGTCAGTGCCTCATTCCTAATCATAGCCAAGGATCATCAGAATTTGAGGAATGAGATGACTCAACATGAAACATGAAAGGAGATATTAAAGCATAATAAATAGGATCTCAGAGGAAAAATCCCAAACAACATAGGAAGCAAGGGTAAGTCTCTAAAACCCTCAGTAATGAGACATTCTGACAACAAAAAGAGCTCTTAGAAATTAAAAAAAAAATGTTAACAGAATAAGAAATTAAACTCAAAAAGTTCAAACAAAGCTAAGAAACCCTCTTACTCAGAAACGGCAAGGAAATAAATAAATAAATAAAAGGATAGAAATGGTAAGAAAAATTAGATGAGTAATGCAATTTCTGAACAAGAGTTTAAGAAAGAATAAAAGAAAACACAGAAAGAAAATGTCGAGTAAATAATATAAAAAAGCTTCCTAGTTCTGGAGACATAAAGTTCCAGACCAAAATGACCCCAAGGAACCTACCACAATGAGAAAACCATATCTAAAACACATAGTTGAGAAATTTCAGGACACTGTAGACAAAGAGAAGATCTTAAAGTCTTTCAGAGGAAAAGTCAATAAGTATCATACTAAAAATCAGCAATCAGGATGGCACTGAGCTTGGCAATTACAACACCTGAAGGTGGAAAACATGAATTAATACTAATACCTTCAAAGTTCTTAGGAAAACAGCCTAATGAACCACTCACCAGGCAAATGTAAATTAACTATAGCAAGCTTTAAAAAGCAACAGATTAAAGAAGGAGAACAAAGTCTAGGAAATATACCCAGGGAGCAAAAAGAAACAAATGGGGTGGAGAGATTGCTTAGTGATTAAGGCACTTGCCTGCTAAGCCTAAGAACCCAGGTTCAATTCCCCAGTATTCATGCAAGCCAGATGCATGAGGTGGCATCTGTGGCCCTGGCACACCTATTCTCTTTCTCTGTCTCAAATAAATAAGTTAATATAATATTTTTTAAAAAGAAACAATCATGTTTGAATATATCATGAGGTGATTTATACTGCAATCTGGAAATAACTTAGAGATAGTAATGTCTATATAGAAAATGAAACAAAAGAAAACTGAAGCCATTATAAACTCTAAGAAAGAAAAGATATGTAAGAAAAGTAATAAAATCAGAATTTCTCAAAGCTAAGTTGTAAGTAACATTTATGTGGTAATATTGACATATGCATTAACTTAAAAATAGCTATACTGAGTGACCAAGGGGAAGGAAAATAGACAGGATTAAACAGTGTATGCATTAATCCCCCATGAGAAAAAGATAATAAAGAAAACTTACAAGGAAGATGGATAAGGTATATATATGCAGGTAAAATGTGTGGTTAAATGAATAGAAAGCAAGTGCTTTAGAACAGTCAAAATCAGGGGAGGGAGTGAAGAAAGTACTTAGGGCTGGGAACTATTTTTTTTATTCCAAGTCTAATTAAACTGTTCAAGTAATCTATGCAATGTAGCCATATGCTTTGCTAAAAGTTAAAACTAGACCTGGGATATATAACTCAGTGGCAGAGAGCTTGCCTAGAATGCGTGAGGCCTCGGGCTCAATCCCTAGGACCACTAAAACTAAAATTAAATTCATTAAAGAAGGGAAGAATAACAACCAACTAGTTCCAATTACTTGACTAATTAGAATTTTTTAATCTCAAAATGGACTTATTATAGCTTAGCAAAGAAGAGAGCCGTTGGCTGACCCACTTTCTCTCAATGGTAAATAAATGACTATGGACTTCAAATCAAGCTGAGAAAGCTGCATATAACAATATCACTCAAGGAAAATGAAATATGAAATACCCCAGGGTAAATCCTCAGGGATTAAAAGGAAGCACAAATAAATTTTATGGATGAGTAGCATTAATTATATTGCCTCTTTTTTCCCAAAACTTGGAGTTGGTAAAAACAGTACTGCTTAGGCCTATGTTTGTTTTATCTTTCCAAGTATACAGAAATTCCTGGAAACCACATGTCCCTGAGCAGCTAGTACACAGCTAAGAGATACAAGTGTAAATGACTGACACCATGTAATTGTCACCTGCTCCTTGAAATGGGTCATAATTGGTTCTTCCAAATGAGGGAACATTGTGGACGCCTGTTATTTACAGTGCACTTTGGCATAGGCATTCTCTTGGCATTGTGTGATATTCTAGGCTTTATAAATCCAAATTCTGATTGAAGTGCTTTCTGCATGCTTGAGTCTGCTTCTCATACTTTCCCCCTTTATTTCTTTATTACCACATCTTCTAACCAGCAGTGGACCTGCCCACAATCCAGTTCCCTCGATTGTGATTCAAATCTATGCACCCTTACAAAAACAGTAGAATCTAGGGAATTAATTAAGATTAGATGAACTTGCTCTAAATAAAAATTTAAAGGATTCCCTATGAGTGAAGTACAGACAATCCAATGCTTAGACTTTGGGTTATCTATTTTGGCTACTGTGGTAGTTTGAATAGATGCCCACCAATAGATTCAGGAGTTTATTAAAACTTCTTGGATTTCCAGCCACCTGGCTGGAGGAGGTGTCACTGGGTACATCTTAGGGTCCAGCCCTAAGGTATGGTGGTGGATTTGAAATTCCAGTCTAAAAATATGAAAAGTGCCTAGTTCTGCCTGGAGTTCCTAAAGTGTGCTATGTGGTGGCTGTTTTGGTTTTTCTTGTTGTTGTTGTTGTTTGTTTGGGTGTGTTTGTTTGTTTTTTGGCTTGTGACTTCTCTCTCTCTCTCTCTCTCTTTCTCTCTCTTCTTAGAACAGTGAAATCAGGCCAGCTTCTTCTGCCATTATGGAACTTCCCCTGGATCTGTAAGCTTCAATAAATAACCCCTCCTCCATAACTGCTTCTGGTTTGGAAGTTCAACTGAGGCATGGCTGAAGCTGTCTGTTACAGCTACTCATCCTTTGACTTCCAAAGAATTGAGATTGCCAGAGAAATGCCTCCCAGATTATGAAGTGTCACCAATGTGATATTTAGTTGTTCCCAATACTTAAGCATCTTAAATTTTATGGCTCTACCACTATGGCAAATGCACAAGTTCAATGTTAACTAGATGCAAATAGAAAGAAAATCTATATATACCAAATTAATTTTTAAATTCTATTTTTGTCAAAGTCAAGATTTTTAAGACTTTACTTTTTCACAGCAGATAAACAGCTACACAACCAGCCATTGCATTTCTAACTCAACTTTGGCTCATAGTAAGCCTGAGTTCCAAGAAAATGAAAAATAAGTGTGAAAAATGTGATTCTAATTGTAATCAATACTTAAGCCCAACATGAGTTACATATCCCTTCACTGGGAAGTTTAGCAAAAAAAAAGGAAGGAATTACTATGCTTGCTGTGTACCAGGCAGATGTGTGAATTCCCTCACTGTATCCTCACAATAACCCCATTAGGTAGGTATTATTATCTCTGTATCACAAATAAATAAACCAAGTGTCAGAAGGACTAATTAACACTCAAGGTCATAGAGAGCACAGGAGCCACAGTGCAACATGCAGATTTTACACCAAAGTCCATGGGGGACACCCACAGTATGCACTGCCCTTGTGACACAAAAAGGACTTACTAAATTTAGAAAATAAGACAATTCATAAATATTCACCTAGGTCATTTACATCTTCTGTTTACAATAGCATATCTGTACGGCTGACAGACTCTACCCTAGATATAATTTCCATAAAGTAACTTCAGCGTGACTTTGGCTCTATCTCAGGTGTGCACTCTGAATGAACACAGTAGAAACAGTAGTCAATCACAACCCTTATCCTCTCTTATTGATCTCATAAAAACAATACATCTAGTCCATGATAAGAACAAGTATTAAACGATTTTGCCAAAGCTGGGTGTGATGATTCAAACCTATAATTGGGCACTGGGAAGGTTGAGATAGAAGAATTTTGAGCTCAAGGCCAGCCTGTGCTATATAGCAAGACGGTGTTTCAAATATATATACAGGGCTGGAGATATGGCTTAGTGGTTAAGATGCACGCCTGTGAAGCCTAAGGATCCATGTTCAATTCTCTAGGTACCACGTAAGCCGGATGCACATGGTGGCACAATGTGCCTGGAATTTGTCTGCAATGGCTAGAAACCCTGGTGTGCCCATTCTCATTTTCTCTCTCCTACTCCCTCCCTCCCTCTCTCTCTCTCTCCCCCCTCCCTCTGTATATAATAAATAAATAAATAAATAAATAAATAAATAAATAAAAATGCTAAAAAATGAAAAAAAAAAATATATATATATATACATATGCCAGAGAGATGACTTAGCAGTTAAGGCACTTGCCTGTTACAAAGCCAAAATACCAAGGTTCAATTCCCCAGTACCCATGTAAGCGAGAGGCACTACTAGGTGGTACATGAATCTGGAGTTTATCTCCAGTGGTTGGAGACCCCAGCTCACTCATTCTCTCTCTTCATCTGCCCATTTCTCCCTCTGTTTCCAATAAACAAACAAAAATAATTTTTCAAATAAAATTTAAAAATTGCTATTCACAGACTACGCAGAAGTATAGAAATAAAGGTATAGATATCATGAACACAGATACAAAACAGAATAGCTGTGTCTCAAAATTACTCCCTCACATGATCAATGAAATTGCCAAGGAGAATGCCCATTTTTGTTAATCTACTGATGCATAGATTTGTCCCTTCATCCTTTTTGAAGGTTGCCCACCATCTTTCACCCCTCTGACTCTTTCCTCTTGGCATAGTCAGATGGCCCTCAATATGAAGCTTTCACTCTTTGTAGCATCTCTTCTGTCCTTTTCTGACCACTGTCTTGGGTATCAGCTTTTCCTTGGTCTTTCATGCCCAACCAAAATCCCTTCAAGATCTCTGGAAAAAAACCTTCAGTTTCCATATGAGGCTCACTTTCCTCATACTCTCAACCACCTAAGTACCACTACCTCTTTTATTTTAGACAGTGACTTGTTTTCTGGCTGAAAACAAAGCAATATATTCTCAGCACAAGTAATCTCAGACACTCTAAGATGTAATCTTTCTTTCCTAGTATTTACGATAGAATAATTGAAAGAGGGAGGGATATGTGTGTGTGTATGTGTGCATTAAAATGAAGTTAATATTGTATCTATATATCATAGATTTTCCAGGTTTCTTTTTCATCTCATAATATTGTATTATTATAGGCTTGATGTTCATGCCACTAAGCTCTGGTTCCCTTGCATTTGTTCAATATTATTTTTTAAATCATAGAAAAAATAGAGTGTTCTGGATGCTATCTAAATACTACAATATTGATGCATTTTGACGTGAATAAAAACTGCACAAATTACCCATTGTAATTTGTCATGCTTTCTCTCAACTGAAATAAAAGGAAAGAATCTTACTGCCTCTGAGCCTCCCTGTCTCCTAGCTGGGCTTCTCTCTGGCTGCTTCCAAACATGCAGCACAGAGGGCCCCCTCATTTGCTTTGTCCCTCCTTCACAGTCTCCCCCAACTCTCTTCCACTGGAAAAAGTTCTTTTACCACACTTAGTTCTCAGGCAGTCCTCATATTGCCCTTGATGTCTTAGGGGACATTGCTGCTGACATAGATGCTACCTTGTATTTCCAGTTATCATTTTGTTTCCAAATAGACAGTAAGCACTCGGATGGTCAAGCTGTCATATGGTTTAATTTCATTTTTTACACCATGGAAGTAACAGGATAAGTAGTTGCTTACCAAGTATGTTTCCTGTCATTTCGAATTCCCTCCTTTAGAGCTCATCACTGAAGTAAACTTAAAACTCACCCATCACAGCTCAGGGAATTTTAGAGAAGAGGGGGCAGTAAGATTGTAAGAGCCACAGGTTGAGACATCATGTCCAAAGGCATTCCCTACCATCAAAAATAACTGACTGCTGCTCCCACAAAGCATAAACTACAACCCCATAGAGAATACTTGCAACCCCACTGAGGAGGGTCCCAAATGGAATGGGGGCAGGGATGAGGGAAAAGAGGGTACTAATGCATGATGTATCCATACAAAACATGTTGTTAATAGTAATAAAAAAAGAAAAAAACTCACTGTATCTACCCACTACCTTCTAGTGTGTTCTCTGCTTCAGATGGCTTTATCCTCTCACCAGTACTACATTTTTCCTATGACAGTAGCTGTCAAACTATTTTGACCTGAGTTGTAATATGCTTTACACAAAACCAAGTCAAATATTATACACACACACACCCCAGAAATAAGTTTCACAAGACATATTTACTCTTATCATACAAACACTCTCTACTTCAATCCATTCTATTCTATTTCACTAACCACAGTTTAGAAAATATAACTTAAAAATTAAGACATTAGCATGTCCAAATGTTTTCTAAAGCCTAAAATATCTAATTCCTCCCATATATTGGCAGTACCATGATTATTTCATTCCCTTGAGTATGAACTTAAACAGTCTTTATCTTGCTGGACATTGTGGCTTGGGTCTGTTATCCCAGCAGCTCAAGAGTTTGGATTCAAGGCCAATTTGTACAACATAGTAAGTTTCTGGTTAGCCTGGGCTACAGAGTGAGACTTTGTCTTAAAAAATAAAATAGGAAGTAATAAAATATCTCTCTCTTTCTCCCTCCCTCCCTCCCTATTCACCTCCCCCTTTCTCTTCCATCTTCCATTCTGATTCTATCACAAACCTTTTTTGGTTTTCATCTCCAACATCTCCACTGTGACCACAACTTTTATTCAAACTCATTACATGTATCTCTTTCCAAAATCACCTGTTTTATAAAATGTATCAATTCAGGTTTTGTACAAGCCCTTTTTATGTAAAATATATCTAAAAATATTCAGCTATATGTCTATTAATGAAAGGTAAAAGTTATAACATATTTCACTTGTAATACATTTCTCATCCATTTTATTTTACTCTACATAAATAAGGAAACAAGTGCTTAAAGAAAGTGACTAACATAAATTTAATTAACTAGTGACCAGCTGAGCCAAATCTGGAGCCATGATCTTCTGACTCTAGCTGAACAATATTGCTCACCCACACGTGAGTCTTCCCACTACATAAAGCCAGGACTTCACTAGCCTTTGAGACAGCTTTACCTGACTCCCTTCTCACAGACTAGATCTCTACTTGATCTTTCATACAACAACAACAACAACAAAAATCCTTTAATTAACCCCTTATTCTCTCCAGCTTCTATAATTGGTGCTACTTAAAACCAAAATTTCCTAGGCAATGGCCTACGCTAGTTGCTCTCCCTTACCTTTCTGCTAATTTATAGCTAACCTTAGACACAGAGCCTGGAATAGTCTATGTTCAGTTCCCATCACTGACTAGCCTCTCAAGCATTTTTTAAAAAATATTGCTAACTACCTATTATAGTAGCCTTCTCCTTTGTATAGCATTTATTTAAGATTTTCATATGACCCACACTAAGGTTCACATAGCCCTCACCTGTTCTTCAATAGTAATTCTCTTGCCTGTCCTATTTCCTTCCATGTGGAAACACATCCTTTTGCCTTATTGACCCTGGTTCCTGCAGATCCAGATAAAATTCATGTTCTTCCATATGGTTTTCAGACACTAAAACCAACCAAGGAGATTTCTGACTAAGCAATTCCACTAAGCCTTCATTATTCATTTGGACCCTTACTGTCTTCCATGACTTTGTAACTATGAGAACTTAGTGAGTATTTTCTCCCCGGACATCTGGAAGCTTCTGCAGAGCCAGTGTAGTATTTTCAAGTTTATTTTATTTCTCTTGCTCAGCCTCTAGATCAGGATCTTATACATCCTATTCACAGTATACCTTTTCAATAAACATTTTAAGTAAAATCTCAGTTCCAGAAGAAATTTTAAAAGGCACCTATGAGTTCTTATTATGATTTATGTATACAATTTTATTTACACTCACCAAAACCCATAAGTAAGGCATCATGAACCCATTTTGCAGATGGAGACACAGACACAGAAGGGCAAGCACTTAGTCCACATGTTATCAGTCTAGACCACTCCTCCAACTGTTCCTCCAACACTGCATTCCTTCTCACTTTGCATTCCTTCTCACTTTGGTCAGACTCAAGCCAGTATAGTATAGTAGGGACTCAAGCTAATTAGCTCACCTACATAAAATTCACCTTAATCTTTCCCCACCAGTGTTTCCATTTCAAGACCTAACACAATTTGACTCTATAGATTTTTTTCCTTTTCCTACTCTCTGGCTATGCCTACCCCCCCCCCAACTCTGTTCCCTAAACCCAAATGTATATATACTTTAAAAAAATATTTTATATTTATTTATTTAACAGGGAAAGAGTGAGAAAGAGAGAGAGAGAGAGAGAGAGAGAGAATGGGCGTACCAGGGCCTCCAGCCACTGCAAATGAACTCCAGACGCATGTGTCCCCTTGTGCATCTGGCTAACATCAGTCCTGGGGAATCGAACCTGGGTCCTTTGGCTTTGTAGGCAAATGCCTTAACTGCTAAGCCATCCCTCCAGCCCCAAATGTATACATTCTATTCAAGGCATTTTCTCTTTGTGAATCATTCCTTCTTTCTGCTCCAACTCTTGAAGCAAACTCATCCCATCAGCCCAGCTCAAAGAAATGGCTTTCTTCCATATGGTCCAAGAACAACAGGGAACTCATGTCTTTATTTGTAAAGAATATTGCAAATACAATAATATTTCTCACAAACAGAGATATGATTTCCCTCTCCTCACTAGACATAAAGTTCTAGCAACATAGGCAGGTCTTAGATTTTATTAATTGAAAGCAGGCACAATTTCTGAATTATATGACCTCAAGATTTCAGGAATGTTTATTGAATGAAAGAATCCAGGTAAGCTCCTTGTAATTCCATGTTTATTGAGTTAAGTAATCCCTCAATCCTGCCTGAAAATTAGAATACCATCTATTCTCCTATATGTCAATTTTGGAAATGCTACCTTCTTACTGCTATAACCATCCAACTAAAAGTGGATTTCCTCCTCACAAAATTTCACAATACCCTGTTCCCTGCATCATTTTTAAAATATACCTGTAAATGTGCTATTATTTCTCTCTGTACTCTCCAACCCTGCTACTCTAAAGCTCAATGCTTGGATGTCTATTGCATTTCCAGTACAGACACAGAAAAAGTGCTCAGTAAGGGGCTGGAGAGATGGATTAGCAGTCAAGGTGCTTGTCTGCAAAGCCAAAGAACCAAGGTTTGATTCTCCAGGACATATATAAACCAGAAGTACAAGGTGGCGAAAGAATCTGAAATTCTTTTCCAGCTGATGGAGGTCCTGGTGCACCCATTCTTCCCTCTCTCTTTCTCTCTCCCCCTCTTTCACTCTCAAATAAATAAATAAAAATGAAATATTAAAAAAGGAAGTGCTCAGTAAATATTTATTGGATAAATCTCATAAAGATTAAATCATGTAATGGTTCTGGAGGTTATACAGTGATGATTAAGACATAATCATTGGTATTATGTATCGTGTTTGTTTGCTCTTAGCTACCTAAAATAAAATCTTCAGTCTCCTTTTCAATATTTCCTTTAATTGGCAAGGCTACTTCCTGCCCAAGCAGTAGGGCACTTAATGTCTGACTCATTTGAATAAGAATAGCAATTACTTTATTTTATTCAGGTTAGTAATTTACAAGAATATCAGCAATGAGTAATAGTAGGACACCTCAGATCTCACTGCAGAATTTCTGGAAAATAAGGGTCAAGTAGCTTCTTTTCAAAATTAATTTTGACTTTGATCCCTAATTTTAATCTTCAAAGCATTACACATGCAACTGTCGTTTAGTGCATGCTTAAGGAAATGGAACAGGTCACCTATCTTCTCTAGAAAGTGGATTCAAGTGGGTCACAGCACAGCTGCCAAAAGAAGACCAAACTTCTATCAAGCCCTGCAATTGCAAAGACTCCTTCTTAGGCCCTGCAGTCTGGGGACCCGACAATGTGCTCTCATGTTAATGTGTTTGCTATTTTTTCCCCAAAATGAAGAGGTCGTATGCTTTCTTTAAAGAGGGGCTTCAAAAGTGTATACTCTCTGGAACCCAAAAAGCATAGATTCATTTTGAACTTACACCTTTCAACCTTATAATCAAACCACTCTTCTTCTGTAGCTGTGTCCAAGCTTTCAACATTGTGACACAAAGTTGTCATCTGCAAAGTCCACCCTCAAGAACTGAGCAATGACTTTCCAAAAAATAATCCTCTCCAAAATCTCAGTGTTTTAAGTAAGTTTATGATTTTGTATTGGGCCACATTCTTAGGTGTCCTTGACCATATGTGGCCCTTGGCGGTACGATGGACAAGTATGTAAGAACATACCATCAACAGGACAGTGCAGGCCCATTTCCAAAGTTTTTTAAAGTCTAGTTCTGATCATTGAAGAAGTCACATTTTCATAGCATCCTTGTGAAACTCTTAAAAGACAGCACTATGTCCAAGTAAGTTTTTTGGGATCCAGATCTATCCACCTTTCTCACTTAGTAAGTACAATTTATAAGCATCGGCCTCTAGTGATCTCCAAAATAGTCATAATTCTAACATACAGGCATTACTAACATTCCCATTTCACAGCAGAGGAAACTGAAACTTGGAGAACAGCTTGACCAAGGTCAGACACTTAGGAATAAATATGGCTGGGCCTTTTACCTAACCCTGGGTACCTTTCTTTATGTTCCAGGGTTCCCCAGGAGCAGAAATTATGTCATTGCATTCCATTGTAACTCCATACAGAGGTGATGATTAAAAGTTGGCATTTAATAAATATGTGTTTGGATCAACTGTTTACAAGAAAATTTAATATGATCTCAAACAGTGTGGTATTAGTAGGAATGCTGTGAAATGATGAGGTAATCAGAAAGAGAGTATGTGTGTGTATGTATATATAGAGAGAGACAGAATATGAAATGTAACAAAAGGCTTTGAAATATTATTTCAGGAATGACACAAAGTAGAAAAGGGAAGCCCATATTTGCAGCTCCAAGTCAAAAAGTACTCAGTAAGCTTCCATAGTGCAAGAGATGCAGCTATACAAAAGACTTTGAAGCCCTGTCAGCCACACAGTCTTTGAAATCAGAAATTATTACAATATATTAGGAAGGGAAAGAATGCATGACAGGTGCATTAAAATCCCTGTTACATCATATGCAAGATGTCTCTGACTCCTCAGAACTTAAATTACGACTGCAGGAAGGAAAAAGTGTGTTAACCTAACTGAAAATCAGTTAACTCAGTGTCTGCATGTAGACATGGCCTGCGAGCATTTTAAGTGTAATGTATTGAAACTGCCTGAAAGGCCGCCATTTGGCACCCAGACCAACATCAAAAGGCAGTGTTCCTAATGAGCATCTGCAGCTGAGAGACACTATTTCAACAATGTGCAATGAAAGAGCATAATGGCACCTCTACCAATGCCAAGGAATTTACATCCCTTTACATCAGCAAATGGTTTTAACGTTTGGCACCAGGAATTAATAACAAAAAAGGCTAGAGGTGACATGATTATGACCTTCAGACTGACTTTTCTATCCTACTATCCTACATAAGTAAGCATATCCACATGCATTACTGAAAGTAATCTCACTGAAACATCTCCCAACACTGAAAAATCTGGACCTCACAGAAACATAATGATGAAGTTTCAGAGTAGCCCCTGGGCACCTCGCACGAGGTCTACCTTGTACAATGTTGCTGAGGCTTGAGTAGTGTGTGAAGATCCATACACATTTGTTTTTCTGATTTTTAGTCAAAATTCTTCCCTAGTAACAAAAGCCATCTTCCTCATAGTCTTTCTGATCAGCAGGTCAAACAGCTACCACTTTATATGGCTAAGTAATTCCTATTTTCAATTTCATTTAATATATAACTGAATTTTAAGATTAGCAAAATGCTCTTTGTAATTTGTTGCCATTTCTTTTAAAATTCCAGGCAATCCTTAGTCTATATACTTGTGAGAGTGGCATACTGAACAATTATCAATTATGGAAATGTGTGTTAAAATATTTATTTTAATACCATGAAGTATTTATGTGCTTAAAAGCCCCACAACTGAATAGCACAGAGGAGCCTTTCTGAAACGTTTTTGTCTCCACCCAGGCTATGGCTGTTCCCAGCAGACAGATGGGGACAGGTGCGGCCCCTGCCTTCCCTTCCTTGCCAATTGGTTCTGGTCTCCATCATTACAAACCCAAGATTGTCAGGGAAAGTTCAAGTCACTCTCTAGCAACAGGTAGTCAATCACTCATTTTACACAAAGTCGAGAAGGACTGTAAAATATCTTTGGAGGTCTGCCAGCAGCATTGAAGCCACTTTCAGGCTGGAGAGCAGCCACAGTTCTTTAACACTGACGACGTAAATAGAGGGAATTCATCAAACTAATACTAAATGCAGGCTTCATCATCTTAAAAAATTAAGTGGTTGCACCAGAAATCCCAAAGTCTATATTTCAAGCAGTGTGAAGTTTGCAAAATGCTGTCTATAATTTAAGAAACTGAGTGCTGGCATGAACAAAAACATGTCATGTTAAAGATTAGATTTGAAATGACAAAATGTTGCTATTTATTTTAAAAAGGAAGTAATATATTGTTGTAGGAACAGAAAAAACATAGAGATTATTTACATTAAGTTATGTATTACCTATCTGAGGAATTCAATTAATGATAAGTATATTCCAAGAGAAGTATTATGTAAACTCTTAGAAGTTGGGGCTACATGTACCAATTCCTCCCTCTCATCACTCACTGCCTGGAGTAAAAGAAGCCCCTGCAAATAACATACCCAAGCCATAATTTTGGGGGGAGGTGCATTTATTACCTTAATTCTTGACCTGCCCTGCCAGGCTCGAGGAAACAATCACCAATTAAGTGAACCAATCTTATTTTAACCAATCCACACAGGAAGACTTAAAAACACCCTCTTTGGGCTAGAAAAATGGCTGATTGGTTAAAGGTGCTTGCTTGCAATGCCTGATGGCCAGGGTTCAATTCCCTAGTACCCACATAAAGCCAGATACATAAAGTGGCACATGCATCTGGAGTTTGTTTGCAGTGGCAGTGGACTCTGACATGCCCATTCTTTCCCTACCTCTATCTCTATCTCCTTCTCACTCAAATAAATAAATAAAAATATTTTTAAACCTTCTTTGAAAGTTCCACTTTCCATCATACCCCTTTCGAAGGGGAAAGTAGGGGGAGATTACCATGTGTTATTGTTTACAATTATGGAAGTTGTCAATAAAAATATGAATTAATAAAATCCTCTTTACTGAACAAAAACCAGACTGGTTATTTTCTTCTAGTCCAGTATTGTTTTGAAAAAAGAAAGAGATCCTGAGTAAAAATATCTAGAAAAAAAGACTTCAAGTTTAATTTAAAGGAAAGGAGGGAACTTTGCAAGTTTTAGATAGATGAAAAATTAGCCATGCTGGGAGATCTTCAAGACTTTGTAGTGATAGTAGTAACTCAAAAACTTTAATAAATGGCTGAACACACTTCCACAACACCTGGGTTAGAGCCTCCACTTGTTTTATGTTTTTAAATTTTGTTGGGTTTAAAATGAATTCTGTTTCAACATTTGCAAAATATAGTTAAAATTTATTAAAAGGAATATTTCTTTTTGAATTTTTGATAGAACCATGAAAGGTTCTCCAGATTTTTAAATATGTCTTTCTTATAGTCATTTAAATTTTATTTAAATTTCACATTCCCCATCTTAAATGAAAATCTGCAAATAATTTATTCCACTGTAATTTCATGCACATTGAACTTTGATGGAATTCATCTTAAATTACTTAGCAAGAGGTATCAGATAAATTTATGTGTATATTACCTTTTGTAAGGTAGTACAGGTGGTCCTTTGTTATAAATCTGGCAAGAAAATCAGTCCTATCCATTCCTTGACTCTTGCAGGTTAAACTGGCAAACGACTACAATTATCAACTAAACACATGGCTTAATCATTCGAGCACCAGATTCTGACGCACAACATTCAAACGTGCAGCTCCAGCAGACTCGAATTTACTAAGCAATCCTGCAGCCTGTCATTTTACTCTGAAGGGGCAGAGGAACACCGGGGGGGGGGGAAGAGGGCGAGAGCGAGCACGGGATTTATTTAATATACTAAGGTTAGCACAGACTGTATCTACATTTTCATAGGAACCATGTGGAGCACCGCCTGACTTACCATTGTTTCTGTATCTGCTCTACACACACAGTCACACACACACACACACACACACACACACACACGGGGGGGAGGGAGAGAGAGAGAGGGAGAGAATATGTATGTGTGTGAGAAAGAGAGGGGTGTGGGTGTGGGTGTGGGATACACTGTATTTTCTTCCTGCTCCTTTGACTTAACAAATCTCTGGATTTTTTTCTGGTATTGTAGTAACAACACTTTAATACAGAATTGTTTCTCTTTGTAAAGCCGTTCAATTTCTTTCTTTTGTTAGGCAACGTGATATGTGCTTTACATTCTCTACTTTTTCTCATCCTCACCACCCAGTCTTCGGACATTTTCATGTCAAGGAACACTGGTCAGAATGCTACCTCTGCAGGAGCTTCCAAGAACACCTCGACGTGAGATTCCGTGGGCGTATACCTGCCCGCAACTCCCTGGAGATCCAAACCCTGTGGGTGACACCCATCACCACGATGGAAAAGACCCCCACTGGAGATCCCCCCCAAAAAAGGCTCATCAATGATCAAGTCTCTATTGTCACGTTCCCATTCTGAAGGAAGGGAGGTCTCAAAAAGGCGCCCCTGCCGAGAGGTTGGCTATGTAGACCGTGGGCACCTAAGAGAAGGGCACAGCCCGGAATGTCCGTGGCTGGGTGGTGGCTGGGACGCAGCCCCTTGGAGCCACGAAGTCCCGCCCAGCCCCGCCCCTCGAGCCCCAGCCCCGAGCCTCGCCCCCAGCCCGCGGGTCAGCGCACGCGCGTCCGTGTGCCCAGCCGCAGTTCAGGGACAGCTCTGGTCCACACCCTCCCAGGCCAGCGCTCCGGAGTAGGTTGCAACGGTGTGGTGTGACAGCGCGCCGTGGAGGAGGAGCAGGGATGCTCCAAGCTGGCGTGGAAGAGGCGCGAGTGGGCGAGCACGAGCAAGAGAGCTCACGGGGCCCCGTCTCGTCTCCATTTTATGTCCTGGGAGCTGCCGGGCGGTGAGAGACGGGCTCCGGGCGGGGTCTCCCCCAGCGAGAGGCCAGAAGGACCCAGAGGCTGGAGCACCCGGGGACCGTCCCGGCAGCTCGGGCCGCCACCCGCGCCGCAATAAAAGCCTCTCGCGGCTTCCCGCCCAGCCAGCCTCGCTCTGATTGGTCGCCATGGGAGGGACCCGAGTTGGCTGGAGGCGGCGGCGGAGCGCTGCTCCTGTGCCGCCCTGGGAGGGGGCGCGCAGGGTGCTCCCGGGGCCGCCCCGTGCGCTCTCCGCCCGGGCTGGGCGGTCCCGGGCTAGGATGGCAGCACCTGGCGGCGGCGGCGGCAGCGACTGCGCTGCGCGGTCCGCTCCGCCCGCTTTCCACGGTGGTGGCTTCGCGGCACACGCCCCCCCCCCCCCGGCGCCCCAACCGTCCGCCTGACCCACCCAGCTCTCTGCGGCCCGGGCTCCTTTTCTCCCTCCCCTCCCGTCCCTGGGCGCCGAAGCGCACAGACATCCTTGGGTGGGGTAAGGGGAGCAGCTGGAGGGGAGGGTGGGCGCGCACAGAATTTTTCAGGGAGGCCGTGATGGAAATAGCCAAAATGCTATGCGCCTCCTCCCTCCTCTCCTCCCTCCCGGCTGCCGAGGATGTCTGGGCGGCGGCGCAGCCCCCGCCACCCGTGAAGCGTCGCCACTGTCTTCCTCCCAGCTCCCTATTGTTCGCACTTTGCCAGGATCAGGAATCTCGCCCGAAGAAAAGAGAACGGGGCGAGGTGTCTCGGGCAGCTATACCTGCCATTCTCCCGTGGCACAGTACGCCCCCGGGCTCGCGGTGCGTGTAAAGGCACACGCGTGCACACTCGTGCGCGCGCGCACACACACACACATATCCACACCGGGCATCCCGGATCACGCCCTCCTCTCGCCCTCCGCCCCTCCGCACTTCCTCCTGTCAAAACGCAGCGCTCGACCCTCCCATCTCCGCGCTTGGAGCTGAGGACGGGCTGTGCAACTAACCAGCAATTTGGCAAATGAAAAACTAACGTCATACGGAAGCGGGGGGGAGTGCAAGAACCACCACACAGCGCTGAGATTCTGCCCATTTTGCCCCAATTTTGCAAACCGTTATTCGGGGCGGAGGGGGGTGGTGGTGAGTGAAGGAGGCAGGGAGCCCCACTTTATTACAACCCAGGGAAATAACGAACGGGGGCGGTTGCCCCGGCCTTATTGTTCACTCTTTCCAGAGCTGGGGCTGACAAGCCCCTTCCCCGCCTAAGGCGACATCCCCGGAGCCCGCGGCATCCCCGCCGCCTGCCTTCGGGACAGGAGCGCAGCCCATCGCAGGCAGGCGGGCGGACGGCCGCCGCGTCCGGGTCCCGTCCCCGGCAGGCCCCACTCCCACCGCCGCAGGCGCACAAAGTGGGAAGGGCGGGTGCGCTGGAGCGGCGCCGGGCGCCCGCCGAGGTGCAGGCAGCCCCCGGCCACCGCTGTCCAGGAGGGCACCGGGCTTCCGTGGACCGCAAGGACAACGCGCTTCCCTCTGGGCTGAGCGAAAAAGGACCAGCCTTAGCTTTCCACATACAACCGCCCCAAATCACAGTGCCCCCCCCCCGCCCCCGGAGGAGGACTAGGGGGGAAAGAGGGCAATTAGCAAGTCAGGTTAAGAACGCAAGGAAATGAAAATTGTACCTGCAGTTCCCAGGAAAAACAAAGTCCAGATGAGAGCCGTAGTTTGCAGCATTGTAAACTGCTGGCTGGGAAGGATGTTCTCGCTGAGGTAAATTCTGTGTCCTCGACCCCTCGCAGCGAGTGTGGACCGCGGCCGAGCGGCAGACCCAGGGACAGACAATTGCCAGGCTGAGTATGATTATTTTTTGCAGAATTGTTTCCTGCCAGCGGCTGCCGAGCTGCGTTCACGCGCGGAGCGGAGAATGAGTGACAGTCCCGGCCTCAGCACACTCGCAACTCGGAGATCCTTGCGCTGGCCCGGGTTCGCTTTGATGGAACTGGGGATGGGAGCGGGGGGCGGGGGGCGGGGGTGAGAACCTCACTGTGTCCTTCCACCACGCCGGCCACAAATAGTGCGGAGCATCAAGGAGGTAAGAGACCGGGGAGGCAGATGCGGCCGCCTGCAAAACCCGGCCTGGAGTACTCCAGGAAGCCCTGCTCTTTCACACGCAGTTTCCCAGGCAGAACTGGGATTGCTTTTCACCCTTCTCCTTCATGCCTTCGCAGATTCCTTTAATCTGGAGTTTGAACATTTTAATTACTGGTACAAATAAAACACAAAATATTAGGTTTGTTTGGGTTTTCCAAGTTCCTCAGTTTAGATCCTAAGGCCCTTGCAATACAAAGCATAAAAGCTTCTGTTTTTTTGTTCTTGTTGTTGTTGATGTTTGTTTTGTTTTTTTGTTGTTTTTTGTTAATTATAAGATATTGGAAATTTGGAGAGGGATGGGGGTTGCTGCTGCTGAGGGTGTTTTGGCTTTGTTTGTTTGTTTTTTCCTGGTGTGGAAGTTGGCCCTCCCACAGAGAGGCAACACCACGGGGGAGCAACAGATCCCAGGGGAAGAAGGTGGGAAGCAAGTTAAGAAGAAACTGCAGATGTTTCGAGGTAATTTCCAGAAACAGCCAGCCGAAACTGCTCTCTTGTTTATAAGTGCTGAAATCTGTGGTCTCTCTCTTTTAAGTAGCCAAGCCTTTTACGGAGGTATCATGATGTAAGAACAGTTTTAACTAATAATTTCCTTCAACAGTATACAACCACCATTCTTAAGGCTAGGAGAGGAGAATCAATCTTAATGAGAAGTCAACCCAAACTTCAGTTATTCAAACAGCTGTTTTGAGAAGGAGGTGGAGGACGTGGGGGCGCAGAGTCTATCAGCACCTGCATGGGCCTTGAGTGTTCAGGACATAAAGGTGAGAGTGTTCTGGAAGGGGCATTACCTTGTAAGCCTAGCACAGTGAACCTCCCAGCACAGGCTGGCACCAGACCACCAACATCCCCAAGCACCCCCTTTCCTGGAAAACTGGTAGGTCCTCGCTGCTGCAGTCCAGCTGACCAGCCACCTTCATATCTTCCCTCTTTCTGAGTAGGCCACACCACATGTTGTGATTTCCAGCTATCCCTGAAAAGTATTTTTCTCCCCAAAGTGTACCTTTTTAATTTATATTTGTGACATTCCAATTCAAAAATACAGAAGAGAAGAAAGGCCCTAAGAATAACCTCACCACTGCCCCGCGCACAGGTTACAGAGATACCCAAAGATTTTTATAAATCTTCTATGTACTAAAGCAGTAATTTGGAGCCTGCTGATTTTCCCTAATGTGTCCTATAAGCATTTCTCTGAGACCATGCAAAAAGGGGATTTTGAGATCTTTTTATAACTATGCAGTATTTCTTCAATGGGTGATTCCTTGGTGGTTCTCTCAACATTGGATATTCACATTCTATCCAGAATTCAATAACATATATAATACATTAACAACGTCTATCAACAAGATCAACAAAGAACCACTGCACTTATCCTTAGGTTTGACTCAAGTAGGTCTTTATAGATGTGCTATAGTGTGATCATGTTTCTCCAAGGCCTTTATACTAAAGGCTTGGCCCCAGGATGGTACTATTGGAGAATAGTGCAACCATTAGGAGGCTGATTGGGAAAAAGGTCATTAGAGGTGTTCCTTAAAGAAGAAATTGGGGACCCTGCCACCTTCCTCTCTTGTGCTTTGCAGTGACTGTAAGTGAGCATGCTTTTCTGCCACACACTCCTCACCATGAGGCATGGTCTTAAAGTAACAGGACCACACAACCATGGGCTGAAGCCTCTGAAACCATAAACTGAGATAACGCCTCCTCCTAAGTTGTTTCTCTCAGGTAACTTTTGTTGTTGTTGTTTCGAGATAGGGTCTCACTCCAGCCCAAGCTGACCTGGAATTCACTGTGTAGTCTCAGGGTGGCCTCGAACTCATGGCGATCCTCCAACCTCATCCTCCCAAATGCTGGGATTAAAGGCATGTGCCACCATGTCCAGCTGTCTCAGGTATTTGTTGTAGAGACATCAATTTAACACTGTGTCATCTCACGTATAACATGCATGTAGGTAGATTAATAGTTGTTTGTTAGTGTCTGGCTTGACATGAGCTTCTGCTAATGTGTGAATTACCACATCAAACCAAATAAAGTTAAATGGAGGAACATATATTTTTAATGGGGAGGTTTTGAGAGCAGCAAAAGATGAAGAGAACAGGCTGAGGATGGAAGGGAGTGAAGGTTGGAGCACCCAAAATAATTTTTCTAATTTTACCACCCACTGTTAGAGGCACACCCTTCCCTGAAAACCTCTCTCTTTATAGCCCATGTCAGTCGAATTAAAAGATTCCTTACTGCTTTTCTCCCCAAATGTTCCTATTTTTAGCTTTTTGATGTAGACAAGTGTGGAAATCCTATCTCACTTCAGCATGACTGAGTTTCTTTCTTTCTTTTTTTTTCTGTCTCTCTCCCTCCTGCCCCTCCCAGGCCTGTGTAGCTGGATCGCTGTTGTAATGACTCATTCTAAAATTCTGCCCCAGTTACTCCAGCCCACACTCCTAGGATCTCTCACTCCCATGTTCATTTAACAAGACGCATCACTGGTCTCTAGCTCTTCAGCTCTGCTCTTTCTACCCCCATCCCAAGCTTACTTAAAAATGACACACGAAGCTGCGTCCCCATTCACACCTCTGCCTGCAGAGTCTAGACTGTCAGACATGCATCAATATGCATCTGTCATGTGGGTGTCCCCAGGGTGGGTGCAGAGGAAGGAGACACTGGAACCATGTGTGGAAAAGGAGATTGTGAGGTCTGAGAAGCAAGGAGGTCTTCATAACAAGGAGGACAGGACAGTGTTTGGAGTGATATGGCAGGTCCTACTCTCAAGCAACATCATGAAAAAGGAATCAAAGAATCAAATATTTGAGAAACCCTTCCAAGAGGAAAACAGAAAAACTTCAGAATACTTTCTGAATACTGAAGTCTGAGGCAGAGGAGAAAACACAAGTTTCTTTCATTTACTCCATAAATCTTCACTGTCAACTAAATGCCTGGTGCTGCTCTAGACATAGGACTGTGGTAATGGTCTTCCATTCTTAGGCGGCAAACAGATAATAAGTGATTAGACATCTAGCATACAGATGATAAATGCCACAGAAAGTGATAAGCAGGGATAGGAGGTAGGATAGGGAGTCCTCAAGTTATAGAGAGATTATTATTTTGGACAGGGGAGCTAAGAGGAAAAATGTAGCAGAGATTTAAAGAAAGTGATATCTTCAAAGTTTCCAATGTGGGCAAGTGACAAGCTGCTGGTGACAGCAACAGGGAATAGAAAAGGAGGGGGAGTTCATATCTGGTGTGAGCACGGGAGCAATGATGTTAGCCCTGGAAATACTAAGTCTAAGAGGTGGGAGGTTCATCCAAGTGAAGATGAGTAGAAAACAGAACACCAGTGTTTAAGGTATGAGCAGAAGGACTTGTCAAGGAAACAGAGGAAAAGCAGATGGAGAAAATGGAAAACAAGACAGAGCGATGTCAAACTTAATGGGAAGATAAAATTTTGAAGTCATCAAAAACTTGAAGATTTCCTGAACTTCACAGATTTGACTATTCAAATGTCCTTAGTGGTCTCTGAGAGAACATGGAGTGGTGGGGAAGGTGACATTTCTGTCCCCAGATTTACTGGGTGGAGAGGATGGAGGAGCCAGGCACGTGACCACTCCTTGCAGTAGTGGGTGGTGGAGGACATTGTGATCATGACAGAGGGGGAGGGGGAAGCAAGCATGAAAGGAGGCTTGCTTAACTTCTATTTTATTATTTGTTTAATTTGCAGTGCTGAAGATGGAACCCAGGGTCTTTTTTTTTTTTTGCATGCATGCATGCAAATGTATCTGTACATGTGCATGTAGTGTATGTGCGTGATGTTTGGTGGTATATGTACATGTGTGTGCAGAATAACTGAGGTTGTCTCTCTCTTATCACTGCCCCTGAAAAAAACCCAGTGATTCTCTGCTGTCAACCTCTCTGTACTGGGGTAACAGATGTGAGCAACCATACCCAACTTTTCACATGGGTTCTAAGGCGTTAAAATTGGGAATCTGTGGCCTGAGATGACCTCATGCTAAGCAGCCAGTGCTCTTTCCTTTTGAGCTGTCTTTCCAGCCCAGAACCCAGAGTCTTATACATGTGCGGTAAGTGATCCTGCCACTGAGCTGCAACGCTAGCCTGCTTTACTTTGTTTTTTAAATTGGATATGAGGATGCTATTATCAAAATATAAAGTAAAGTAAGTCAGTTATAAATTTCTGCTCACTACCACCACATCAAACTAATTGATAAATGAACTTGGTCTACAATACAGAGTCTTAATTTAGGTTATCTCTCCTACTGCTGAGAAGGGGAGTCTCAAGCATAATTTTAGGACTCAGCCTCCCTTCCTAGGATTTTTGTTTCACTATTGACTTTGGTGAAATGCATTCTGGGAAGCACAGCAGCTTAAGACCAACAAAAGACACAGTGACCTGGGGCTAGAAGAATCTGGAACACAGCTATGTTCAAAGTACTAAAGATAATCTAGGAAAGTGTTAGGGCCACAAACAGCCCACAAATCCAGAGAGTGAACATCTCTAGCTTCTCATATTTCTGAGAACTGCTACACAGTAGGGCTGAGGAGCATCCTTCCCTCACTGTTCAAGCTGGCTCAGACATGGATAAGGGACTTCTTGATGTTTATCAGTCAATGCAACTCCATAGTACCTGGAACTTCATTCCAAACCAAAGGAATGAGACAAAGGTCAGCGAAAAACTTCTCTGTACAGGTTGCACACTGCACAATTTCAAAGCATGCCTTTCAAATCCCAGTCATCTTGTGTTAATGAAGTTGTTATGACAATTGTTCTGGCATCCATGGAAGTAGAGCACTGAGGAAGAAGTGCTGTTTTCTTTTGCTTTGTTCTTGTTGTACAAGAGGCCTACTAGGGAGTACTTTTAGGCTCAACTCCATGTGGACAAGGGAGAAAAACAAGTTGGGAAGAAAGAAAAGAGAGGCCTCAGTAAGGCACAACAGTTCCTCCATTAGCCCCTTAGAATATCTAAGCCAGTACAATAGCCTCACATTGACCAGTCACCATATTCAAGACACCTCTGGAATGTGACAGCAGTGTCCAGGGAACAGCTGAGAGCAGCATAGGTTAGATGTCAATCTCTCATCAGGCATATAAGTTGAAAATGTTTTCCAAAACATTATTGCCAAACCTATATCCTATAGCCTTCCCTGTATGCTTGCTTCTAGGAATTTTATGGTTGTACCTCTTACATTTAGGTCTTCAGTTCAGTTTGTGTTAATCAGTTCAGTTTGTGTTAATCTTTGTAGATGGTGACATGAAAGAACCCAATTTCTGTGTGTGTGAGTGTTCAGTTTTCCACACATCAGTTAAACAATTACCGTAAACAAAGTTGTCCTTTTCTTGTTGAGTAATCTTGATACCTTTATCAAAATATACCTAGCTAGATTAACTAACTTTATTTCTAGGTTCCTATTGTGTTCCCTTGGTCTTCATGTCTGCCTTTGCAGTAGTACAGATTTTCATAATTTACTTTTTGTAGGGTTTTAAAATCAGGGTGTTCGATCAAGTTCATTCTTTTTCAAGATTCTTTTGGCTACTTGGGATCTTCTAAGATTCCATATGAATTTTAAGTTGCATTTTTCTATTTATGCAAAAAGAAAGAAAGAAAGGGGGAAATTAGGATTGTACCACTATGGATATTTTATTAACTGTTTTTTTGGTTTCTAGAGGTAGGGTCTCACTCTAGCCCAGGCTGACCTGAAATTAACTATGTAGTCTTAGAGTGGCCTCAAACTTTTGGTGATACTTTTACCTCTGGCCTCCCAAGTGCTGGGATTAAAGGTGTGAGCCACCATGCCCAGCTGGATTTATTTTTTACTAGGTTTAAACAGCTTTCTTCTCTAATCTTCCCAAAGTTGTTATTTGGGTTAGGATGAAAGCCAAGTTGGCATCTTGGAGTGGTATTATTGTATAGATATTTTACTCTTGAGCTGTGGGAAACTGAGTTACAAACTGCCCATTTGGGGCATTCTATATTTTAAATATGAATATGGAGAGATGATATGGGATGAAAGCATGAGAGTTGGGCCTGGGAATGTGTGGCCGGCTTTACAAAGTCACAGTGAGCCAGCAAAGGAAAGTTGCTATAAATGGTTCCTTGGTTCTGAGCTAAATTCCAACCCCAGGCCACCTAACTTTCTATTGTCCAAATAAATAAATGCTTAAAAACTCTGGAATAGATGATTTAAAAGACTGGAGCAAGGAGCTGGAGGCCCTATGTCAAGATCTTAATAATCACAAAGTCTGACTGAGCTTTTGATAAAGGCATGAGAACTTTCTCCCTCATGCATTTTTTCACATACCCCAAGGCAGGAAAGCAGGGAGTTTTCAGCTCCTGGAGCTTGACAATAAGAAGTCAAAAATCCAAGTTTCTCCACCCACAGACTCACAGCTACAAGCCTCCTTGTCCATAAAGTGAGACTATGACAACAGTTATCTTTCATGTTACCTATAAACATTGATTAACATAATGCACATGGAGGATTTGGTACATGGAGAATTTGGTTCAGTGGGTGTGTACTGAACTCCTATCACATAAAAGGCACTATGTTAGTAATTGAAAATAAAACAGAGAAGTTTGGCCTAGTGCACAGGTTTGTAATCCCATCTAGTCAGGAGGTGGCTGAGACAGGAGGGTTTAAGGACTCTCTGGCTGTAGAGTGAGTTTAAGACCAGTTTTGGAAACTCGTTGAGATCTTGTCTCAGAATACTCAAAATAACAAGAAGGAGGAGGAGGAGGCTGGAGATATGACTCAGTGGTAGTACTCTTGCTTAGTAGGTACAAGGTCCAGGGCTCAATTTCCAATGCTGGGGATGGGGAGAGAGAAGAAAGAAGACAAAAACCCCATGTTTACAGGTGTTTTAAGAAGATGAATAACTAATAAGTTATAAACTTTAGAGCCGTTAAAGAAATAAAAAATATTCCTTGATAAAGAAGGGCAGTCGAATCTGTTTTAGATCAAAGTAGGTTCCTTGGAGGAGGTGCCATACAACCTAAACAGCAAGAAGAGGTGCATTCCAGAGGAGTGCAAGTTGCCTCAGGAAATCCTGGATGATTTTAGAAAGGAATCAAATACCATGGTGTCCAAAATGAAAGCAGTGGAGGAGGGATACAGGGTAAAAGTAGAATCTTACACAAGAGTCACCTTGAAGGCTAAAGTAAGGAACTTGCATTTTGTCTAAAGTTCAAGGAAAGCCTGCGAAGTAATTTTAGCAGCATAGGGCCATCTTGGGGGCTTTAATACGTACACCAGCTGCTGCAGGGAGAATAGCTTTAGGGGGCAGGAGAGGGTGTGGGGAACTTAATCAGAAGTCCCCTCAGGAATCTAGAGAAGAGATGGTGGTGGCTCGGGAGTTGGCCACAGGGGATGGAGAGAAGTGAAGATAGACTTGACCTAATTTGCTGATGGATATGAGGAAGGAAGAGAAGAAAATAGGAAAACTCAGGGAGGATTTGTTTGGAGAGGAGGGAGAAACAAGGATTAAGTTGTGATGTTCTCCCTGTGAGTCATCCCAGTGAAGATGCTGGGTACTCAGATAAGGGTGGGGAGTTCAGAGGACAGTTCTCCAAAAAAGATGTGCATTTAAGAGTTATCAGCAGGAATGGAATATACTCTGAGGAAAAGGTGTGGTGGCCTAGCCAAAATGCAAAAAGGGAATAAAAGTGGGCCAGGTGCCTACCTTTGGAGTCTAAGCAGAGGAAGAGAGCTCACAGAAAGACCAAGGATTAGGAGCAGGGCACCCACCAGAAGACTCACAGAAGTGAAAGCTTTATCTAGGAAGCTGAGCCATTCTGATGAATCTGATGCAAAGCAAAGAGAGAGGCCAGAGAGGGTTGTTCACTGGATTTGGAGCTATTAGGATCACTGGGCATTTGGAAAATAGAAAGCACAGGCACAAAATGGTCTTTGAGTAATGACTAGCTATAACAATAATAAAATTAGGCCAAAGACATTTGTGGTGGGTTCAAGGGACAGGAGTCTATCACTAGGTCACAAGTTATTCAAAAGCAGGAGTATTTTTATTGTCACTGTTATTGTTTGCTTTTATTAAGACAGGGTTTTTCCCATGTAGATTGCTCTAGCTGCAAATTTGCAATCCCCCTCCTGCCTTGGTTTTTCTGAGTACTGGCGTTAAAACTCCGCACCATCCTGCCTGCCTGGAGTTGGTCTTATTTTGTTTTATTTTATTTTATTTATGTATTTATTTTTATTTATCTATTTGAGAGCGACAGACAGAGAGAGAAAGAGGCAAATAGATAGAGAGAGAGAGAGAATAGGCGCGCCAGGGCCTCTAGCCACTGCAAAAAAACTCCAGACGTGTGTGCCCCCTTGTGCATCTGGCTAACATGGGTCCTGGGGAATCGAGTCTCGAACCAGGGTCCTCAGGCTTCTCAGGCAAGCGCTTAACAGCTAAGCCATCTCCCCAGCCCAAGGAGTTGGTCTTATTTTAAAGGATTGCATCACTCTTTGGGAATAATTACCACATTATTTATAGGCAACTAATGTTTCAGATGAGATAGGGTGTGTTCAGGGTGGTAGGCTAATGTTTTGGAAAAATTGATTGATCAGTAATTGAGGTAAGAGGAGAAAAATGTTCACCTTCTTCCCCCTTCTATCTTTACTTCTCCACTTAATCCTGAGCCTCCACCAACTGCTCCTCTGTGTGTCCTGTGGTTGTACTGCTTTCCTTTGTCATATGCTGAAACACTGCCTGGCATTAATGCCAGAACCAAGAAAAAAAAACTTTGTATGTCTCTCCAGGTCTATGTGAATCTTTGGGGCCAGACACCCAGTCACGGAGCCTAAATGTCTTTGAATTTTAAGCCAATATAAGCCTTAAAAAATCCCTATACATACTTTCCAAAGACTGGCTGCCATTTTCATCCTTGTCTCTTTATCCTTTGGGTGACAAAATTTCCACAGAGCTGGAGAGCTCATGGGGGCTCCCAGGAGACATAGCACTCATTCCAGCTAGACTCCTAAACAGAAATTCCCTATTACATCAGCCAGAACTGTGGAGAATACCAGGTGCACTCCACTGTGGGAAGCTCCCACCCGAACCACATGTTATCCTTGCATCATCCAAGGAGCAATCTCTGAGGAGGAAATGTGACATACACCAGACCACCAGCCCCTGCTGCCCGTCACTGCCCCACCATAAATGTCACTTCCAATGTTTGTTGAAAGAATGGGATCCATAAACAAGCCAACAAAGAGATCAAGGGTACTTTGTTCTGGGACTTGAGCCCTGGTCTCTTCCCTGCTCCATGAAAACTGCTCAGGGCTTTGTGATCTCTCACCTTGGGCTGCTGCCACAGTCTCTTGACTCACCCTCTGACCCCTACTCTGTTCAATCCTGGCGTCCCCACCTCCAGAGGCATCTTCCTGAAGAGAAAGCTGTGGAAAGGTGAAAGTGGCACTTCCCTACATAAAACCCTTGGACAGGTGACTTATCTCCCTTGGAATGAAGTACAAGCCAGTGGAAGCCTACCATGCCCCTCCGTTCCACTTCTCACCTCTTCCTGTTCCCAACCACAGACCTGAGTAACTCCACACAGCTCATGCATGAATACACAGATCCTTGCTAGTGACCTGGCTGTTTCCCTCCCATCTGCTAAAACTCAGTGTACGCATCATATCTTCCCTGTCCTTTCCCATCTCTTGCTTCTTATTTCCGTCCTCTGAGTTTGTTGGTTTTGCCAGAATCCTCCAGCGTTTCGCCTCCATCCTCACACGTACATCACACACTATAGTCTCATTGCCTCTTTCTGACTACTTTTTCCACTAGCCTGTATGTTCTTCAAGACAGAGATCTTCATCTCACTTAGGGTATCCCTGCCATCTAGCATGTTGCACAGCACATAATGGGTGTTCAACTCATTTTGGAATCAATGACCATATGTTGTCAATAACTTCATATTGGGCTATTTGCCTTGAATTCAGTAAAGCCTCCTTTCTGACATTTTGCTCGGGGAACAAAGTATACAGTGGTGATAATTTCAGATCTAGCAAATAAAGCTGTCTCACAGAGAGTCTTTGGTCACAATATCTCAGGCCAGATTTCAAAACCAATTTCGAAAATCAGTGTCTTTTGGTTCTGGGTTCTCTCTCCTCATTTAATCAAGAACTTATACTTGGGGAGTTCCATCTTGTTGAGTGCCTGTGATGCTCAGGTGCCTGGCACCATTACCCCTATTTACAGAAGCTTCCTTGGGTATCATGTTCCTCAGCTCTGGAGTTCCAGCCAGCAGATCTCTGCAGAAGAGATTTGTCCTCTCCCCTGGCTCCTTGCTCATCACTCCCTCCTCACTTCCTCTTGTGGCCTTTGCTTCTCTGTAAAGCAGTCCTTTTCTGCCTTAGTTAATGCAGCTCCTGTTAAAAGGGGGTGACAGAAACCTATCTTCATGCTTTCTTATCCTCTGTGTGCCAGATGATTTCAGATCGCAGTTTTCCTGTGTGATTTCTAAACAAGTGAAATGGGAAGTTATTTCTCTTATTAAAAGTTCACAGCATAGAACTCTAATTAAAATCAATGGGTCACACCCACACACGAGAAAGAAAAGATATCAAATCAGAAGAGGGACTATTTGGAAAGAAGAGGAATCTGGTGAAGTGGGATGAAAAAGAGGGGTCAAGAGAAGATATTGCTAGGAGATTGTGATTAAAATACATTATATGCATGTATAAAATCATCAATAAAATTATAATTAAAAAGATCACAGCATAGACTCTGGTTCATCCATGAGCAATACTTCCACTTATTTGGTCTTTGAAAGTACCAAGATTGCAAGCAATCTCTATTTTAATTAGCCTCTCACAGCATGAGGGGATGTGGAGTGATCAGTAGTAGCTTCCCAGCTTCCTAGGTTCTTGCTTTGCCTTCTGTACCTCTCCCCTTCTCAAACACTTATGTATGTTGCAGATTGTTAATGTCCTTCCCAAGAATGATGCCAAGAAAAAGGCCTAACAGTGCAAAAGAGATATATCTGAGGTCAACAGGTCATACCCCTTAGAGCAGGATACTACACATTGTCTCTTCAAATCCAGAGCCAGTCAAGCCAGCCACAGGTTGAGCAGGAGGGAAGTGATTCCAATACAGACTGTATAATCTCTTCCTTTCCCAGTGTTTCTCTCCATCTACCTGCACATTGGAAAACACAGTGAAAGAAAATGCATAGGCAAAAAGTTATATTAAATAAATAAATAGAATGTTATATATATATACACATATATGTATATGATATATATATACATATATATATATGTGACATTTGTATGTATGTATTTAATCTATTTATTCAAATGCCTTCTTCCTTTTGTACATTAAGTGTAGATGAGAATGCTAGAGACTAAAGTTGGTTTTAATTTGTGTCTGAAATAATACCATAGCAATTATATATAAATTTAAAAGTGATAAATATGCATAAGGAAGCCAAACTTGGGAGAACAGCATAGCTCCACACATAGAGGCAAGTCATCAGTGAACGTGTACAAGAACAAAAATCCTTGTAAGCCTCACCCTTTCCTAGGCGTAATGCTGAGTCATAGGTGGTCCAAACAAGATCACAGCATGCTAGCGGCAGCACCACATATGGTTTGTCTAACAACATCATGCTTAGTCACTGCAGAACTTAATTACTCAAAAGCAGATGCCAAATACCCCAGAAAAGTTCTCCTAGGCAAGTTTCTCTCTCTCTCGCTCTCTCTTTCATACACACACACACACACACACACACACACACACACACACACATCTTTACTGTATTTTTCACCTTAGACAGATAATGCTGCATTCTGAAATGGCTATGAGTGTAAATCCCAAGGTTACAAAACTGATGCAAGCATATGGTAATAGGCTATCAGCTGGGTAAACATGACCACTCCACCATAAGTGAGTTTAAAGAGATTGAACTGTTTTCCAGACCCAGTTTCTCCAAAATACAAAAGAATAAAGGAGTCTGTTGGATTTTTAAATAAATGTCACCCATTGAAAGCTTTCATGGGACATGGATTTTCTGACTGGTGATAGAATAGAATACATTTTTGACTACCATGTTCTTGAGTCATTTGTAAGCCTTCTCAAAATGTACCTAATTGAATATTATTTTATAGATCAGAAAATGTAAATGATGAGCATATTATTATAAATGAACATATATGTTTTATATTCCAAACACAAATACTAAAGACTTTGAATCTCTTACTGACTTTTAATATAAAATATAAAATGATCAGTGTTTTTAGATCTGGGAACCACTGTTGCCCACCTTTTATATGACTAACAAGAATAAATGCAGAAACAATGCGATATCAACTTGATGTTTAGCAAGTATTCACTGAGCACCTGATATGAACATTGGCTCAGGAAATACACATACTGCCTAGGCTTTTCAACTCCTGCTTATTCTCTTTTCAATTATTTTGGTAACTTATTAGAAATTCTTCTCCTTAAAATAAGAAACACAAACTCGGGTATGGTGGCACATGGTTAACACCTTTAATCCTATCACTCAAGAGGCAGAGGTAAGAGGATTGCTGTGAGTTCCATGCCAGCCTGAGCTAGTGTGAGAACAGGCCTTGAAAAAGAAAGAAAGAAGAAAGAAGAAAGAAAGAAAGAAAGAGAGAAAGAAGGGAGGGAGGGAGGGAGGGAGGGAGGGAGGGAGGGAGGGAGGAAGGACTTTGAAATGAGATAATCCTGTAGCTTTTCTTTTTCTTTTGGGTTTTTGAGTCAGGGACTCCCTAGGTAGCCCAGGTTGGTCTCAAACTTAATAGTCCTCTAGCCTTGTCTCCTCAGGGCTGAGATTGCAGGTATGTGCCACCTTACTGGACCTGTTCCCTGTTATTTGTTGCAGATAAGTTCCAGATACCGTAAATGAGGTGTGGACTGATTAACAACTTGTGGTGGAGGACGTCAAGTTCATTATCTTTACTCCTTTTTAAAAATGAGAGTCATATTTATACTATTCTTTTCTGTGGAATTTTCTTCTTCCTGTCACTTAATGGAAAATGGGGACTTTGCATTGCCTGAGTACTAGGCCTAAATGCCTCTTTCTGAACTTCAGCCTCTTCCTATGTTGTTAATGTCAATTTTTCACTGTTTCTCTAGCATAGATTCTCCATTAAGGTCAAATTGTTCCCCTGTTGCTCTTCAACCCATGCTCTTCTCCTTCATTCAGCCACTGAAAATACATTTGCATTATATGGCAGGCTCTAAGGTAGGGTCTGAATGGGTGTGTGTGTGTGTGTGTGTGTGTGTGTAACTTTCAGTCTTAGGTGTGAGGATGTGGAGCCTGGCCCCCAGTCAAATTATCACATTATTGCATATGCATAGTGTACCCAGGGACTATAAGGAGGAAAAATTGTGTATTGGTTGGGAGAGTATTGAGGAAAAGGTCAAGGACAGCTATGCAGAGGCCAGCTGAGCTGCTTATTGGACATTGGCCAAGTGAGCAAGTGGGGAAAGGGTATTTTGGGCAGAGGGAACATTCTGTTCACAGAAATGCTGTATTGGCTCATATTGAGACCTGTGAAAAGCTCTTCCGTCTGGTGTATGGCTATTAAATTCCTATTCATCCTCATTCTGGACTAACAGCATAACTTCCTAAGCTTGGGAGGAAACCTAGAGATAGTTCAGCCTAATTCCTTCACTTCACAGCTGTGAAATCTGAGGCATAATGTATTGGGCTGTGGATCAAGCTTTGGCCCGAGTCAACCTTCACTGAAGAATGTTCATTCGGTATTTATTTTTTTTAACACCAGCTAGAGGAACGGCACCATGAGGAATGCACACATGAACTGAATCTGGATTTTTGTCTCCCTGCTGGGATTGATTTTTCATTGGAAATATATGGTTTGAAGACTAAGGGCACTTTGGTGCTAGGCAAATCTGAATTAGAAGCCTGTCCCTATGACATTCCTACTGGTGCTCTTGGATTGGTTCCTCTTCCTCCTTAAGCCTGAGTTTCTTTTTATGTGAGTCAGCATAGGAACTACGCCTTCTTCATAGGTCATTACAAGGATCCAGTGTGATAACATTTGTGGAGAACTAGTACTCAGTAAATCTCAGGATTCAGCAATAAAGCTTTAATACAGGAAGTTAAGTGATGGCACACAGATTAAAAAGAGTTGTATGACTAATTAATTAACATTTCAATTCCAAGGCCTTTACCTGATCAGAAATTAACACATAGTTCATTGAGTATCTCAGCTCTTCAAAACCTGTGTCCAGCCAAATTTAAATGGAGGTTTCCCTCGCCTAAGGCCCAGTAACTTCCTACACTATAATAAAGCCTAATTACTCTATTAGTATCGTGCAATCTTTAAAACTGGGAAGTCTGAACAGTATCCTAGAAATCAGCTGTTCTGGAAGAGAAATCTTTCTTGGTTTTATGGGTTATGCTGTTGAGCAATTCATACTATGCTTCGTGTCCTTGGGGCTCCTCGGGGAGCTTTCAGCCTCCTACTCCCACCCCACCTTCCTTACGGGATGAGAAAAGCCCTGCTCTGGGGAGGAACAGAAGATGAAGACAGAAAGCAAGGAAGAAAGATTGTGATTCAGTGTAACATGAAGGCTGGGTACAATGAAAGGCCTCCACAGGTGAAATGGAGTGCTTTCTCGGTAGTGGGAATTCCATGACTACAGAGGTTCCAAAGCATCAGAGACCTGCTATCAGCCCTGTGCAAAAGAGACGCTTGACATGGCAGGCAGCAGAGTCAGTGGGGTGCTTCTGTGATTCTACTCAGCCATGAAAAGTTGTAGGTGTTGGTCACCCATTATACATTATGTCTCAAGTCAAAGTAGTTCAACAAAGCCCACAATGCTCTTGTGCTTGTAGAGATGACATCCTAGAGAACTGGTATAGAATCTCTCCTCAAGGCAACAAACAGGCAGTATTTGAAATCAGGGCAACCTAGCTGCGTCTTTCCCTTAAGTATAGAGATACGTGCTTCTAGATAAGGACAGAATGGAGCTTCATACCCCTTTGTGTGAACATCAGGTAAGAAAAGCAGTTCCAAATGCCTTATACATAAGAACTATGAGTACTGGGACTAAGAGCATCCCAAAGCACAGAGGTAATGCTCAAATCATCAAAATCCTTCAAGATAAAGTTACAGGCCATGACTTAAACGTTTGCCTGTTTTTTATTTTATGTGCTGCACAGCTCTAACCCCAACCTTTGACTCTGTAACCACCGCTGGTTTGAGTTTGGGTTTGAACAGCTGCCCAGTGCATCAGTGTGTCTGAGCAGTAACTCATGCAAAGACATTTAAGAGCTCACTCATCCTCCATAGACTAAAAGCAGAGAGAAATAAGATTCCATAGCAACAACATGTCACTCTAAATCATCATCGCAGCTCCGCGAACAAAGTGAGGATCGAAATAGAAAATATGCAAGGAGTGGGACCCGTTGAGCAGATAGGATTGACTATATTTGGAGAATCAAATTACTTTGGTGAGAGAGACAACACTATGCTCATTTTTGTTAGGTAAGCTGTTGGATTTAAAAGCTTGGAAAGGTTGTTATTATTTGTAACTTTCCTTTGTTTCCCATGGAAAATAGGGTTCTTTCCTTGATGCTCCCCTCCCAGAATCAGCACTGATGGAGACCATTGGCATGAATTTCCAGTGAGGAAAGTTGAACACTGCCATTGAAAACCTTAGCTGATTTGATTAAGGTTTTGCTTAGTATGGTAAATAAAATTCCAGCAGCCAAAAAGTAGCTAGTAAACACTTGAAGGGTTGAGTTAAAAACTTACTTCATTGTGGGATTTGCTGCTCAGCCATTTTTGTTTTAAGAAATGAAAATGTACCCAAAATGAGTCCTCATGAATGTGAAAGTTTGGAGTAAACAACATTGGATCAGCATGGACTCACCACAGACACCGCTTAGAGTAAATATCTGAGACAGAGACAACTTTCCAACACAAACAGCAAGAGAGGCCTCTTGGAAATGGCTTGATAAACTGTTAACATAATAACTGCTTTCTGGCCTGGCTCAAGGCTGTGAGTGTTCTACAGTCAGAACCAGCCTTTCCTGCAGCGTAACTGAACATGAAAGTGTACTTGATTCAGGAGTTTATTTAGGAGGGGCAGGGGGATGAGAGTCAAGTCTTAGATACAAGCAGGAAGGACATTCTAGTGTACTCAAGTCTTTAATTTTAAAGTTGAGGCAATTTCTACCTACCCCCTGCTTGGGCAGTTAAAGGCTGTGTCTTTAAATGTGCTGCTTCTAGGGAAGTTTTATTCTAAAGACTTCAGTAATAAGCATGCGTGAATTCTAGCATTCTCACTATGGGCAGTTGCCAGGTGGTTTAGCTGTCATACAAACCTAAAAGTAAACCTTTTCTGAAACATCCCTCTCAATTTCATCCCCAGACCACCTCACAACTTTCTGAGGGCTACCCACCACTGAAGAAGCCTCTTGTAAGAAGTTACTATGGTAAATTTAACTAGCTCTATTTAACTTGACATCCTGCTGTCTCCTTCCTGGCAACATTCCTTTGCCATTTTATAAAGGGATTGGATGTTCACCAACATTTATTAGGTGTTTGTAGCTAGAGCTGAGAAAGGAATTTCTTTTTATTGTCCATCATCTTTGTACCATGGAGTAAAGAATGAAACGAATCTCCTTAGTACATATATACTATCTTGTTTAACTTTTAATGTAACAATATGAAGTAGGTTTTACTTATGCTCACTACATTTTACTGATTTCACAAAGCCTACCTGCCATTTAGAGGGATTCACTTGCCTATGAGTTTACTCCCCACAGAGTAATACAGTAGTCTTGAAAAATATAAAATTGGTCCAAGTGTGTTGCCTATAATCTCTGTACTCTGGAGGTTGAGCATGAGGCTTACCCTGAGTTTGAGGCCAGTCTAGGTTTCATTGTGAGTTCCAGGTCAGCCTGAAGTACAGAGTGAGAAGAAGATCCAGTCTCAAAGCATAAACATACATGCAAATACCCATACATGCGTATATGTATATGTGAATGTAAGCATATTTGAATTTTTTTGGCCAAAATATAACAGCACTGACTGGATTTTCTCTTTCTTCTGAAATCATTGAAAACTAAAGAAAATATATGAGACATGAATACATTGGACATCAGACAACTTAAGGCAGCGACCCCTGGGAGATAGGAAACAAAAAACAAAGGCCTCCAGGTGTGCTAGCACTGAGGAGGCAAGGGTGAGAGTCAGGGTTGTGAGTAAAGCTAGGCCAAGGCATCTGGACTTCCTAAGAAAAATTATGGGAGAAAATCAAGCTGTATGCCAGGCATTATAGCACTTTAATTCCAGCAGTTCTGAGGCAGAGGAAGGAGTATCACTGTGAGTTGGAAACCATTCTGGGACTACAGAGTGAGTTCCAGATAAGTCTGGACTACAGTGAGACTCTGCCTTGATAAAACCAAAAAGAAAAAGAAAGAAAGAAAGGAAGAGAAAGAAAGAAAGAGGAAGGGATGAGAAACTATATAAAAGACAACTTGGGCATCTGCAGAGGGTTCCAGCTAGGCTGCAGTCATTTGCTGATCAGCTGATACATGGAAAGAAATGTCCCAAGGTTGCTCCTAACACCACAGAGGAATTGCATGACATAGTCTCTAGAAATCATACGGGACCAGGAACCCTTTCCCACTAGCCCAGCTAGAGAGCTCCATCGTGAGTAACACATGCATAGCATTCTCAAAACACTTTGCCTCCAAAGTGCACAAAATCAGCTCTAGAGATGATGCTGACTGGCCTCACCTTACAAGGACCCAGCTGTTTTCAAGTAGTTGTACTTTGTTTCACAATAAAGTTTAACAATAATTCTGGGAGTTGAACAATATCCAGCACACAACAAAGGGAAATTCACAATGTGTATTATCCAGTCCAAAATCAGTAAGCATGCAGGAAAAAAGAACAATATCAAGTCACAATAAAAAGAAAAGTCAACTAAACTGACCCACAAATGCATGAATGATAAGAATTCACAAGCAAGGATGTGAGAACATGTCTTCTATGATATTCCACATATTCAAGAAACCATAGGAAGGACTGAATTCTGAAGTAGCGAGATGGAAAATGCAAAATGCCAAATAAAAATTTCTAGAGGTGAAAATGAGAATAACTGAGGTGAGAAACATGCTGATGTGTGGTGAGTTCCCAGCAGATTGAATATTGTAGAAGAAAAGAAATCTTGAAGATATACCAGGAGAAGCCACAAAAAATCCAATAACAACAACAACAACAAAGAAAAACAGAGAATTGCCAGACAACTTCAAAAAGCCTAGTGAGACATGGAAATGAAGCCACCAAAGTGAGTAAGGCAAAAAACAAACAAACAAACAAACAACAACAACAACAACAAAAAACCCTTAGGAAAAAGGGTTAATTCTTCTTCAACTTTTATGAATAGTATAGTCCCACATATTAAAAATCTCAATGGGCTAGAGAGATAGCTTAATGGTTAAGGCACTTGCCTGCAAAGCCTAAGGACCCATGTTCAACTATCCAGATTCTACATAAGCCAAACACACAAAGTGACACAGTTTTAGAAGAGGAAGGGAATCAGGAATGGGAGACCAGAAAGAGTGATAGGTGGTGAATATAATCAAAGCACATTTATGCATGTATGAAAATATCAAATGAAACCCATTATTATGTATGATGAACTTATACAAATGAAAAATTGATAAAAAATAACATAATAATAGGAGCTGATTTCTATCCAAAAGAAAATATAATGAAGCTACAGTTTAAAGTGTTAAATGATAACAAATAAACCCCTCCAGAATTCTATACTGAGTGGAAATCTTTTCAAACATGTTGGCACACAAAGCATTTTTTAGTAGCATCAGTTAATCAGCGCTACAATGATAAAGGTTGTCCACTTAGGAAGAGGAAGGAATCTGGATCTACACCCTAGCACACCACAGAAATGGCAGCTTGGGTGCATGGAAGGTAGTGTAAATCCCTGTTAGAAATAAATGTACCATGAGAGTACTAACCTGTAGCATAATGTATAACAAAACTGACACATAAATAGTGAGAGAACTAGAAAACTAAAGATGTAAGGTCCTTACACCATCCATGAAGCTGCCTGTGTCACTTATGGGCAGATGTTGATAATGTAAAGATGTAAAGTGCTGAAAACTCACTACAGTAAACAACAAGACAAAACAGAATCATGAAATGTAGTCAGTGTTTTTTAAAAGAAGGAAAATAGAAAATAATGAGCAAACAGTGATGATATAGACAAATATCACTTTCAATCCAAATGTGCAAAAACACATGACTTGAAACGCTGGGTGTGGTGGTGCACACCTTTAATCCCAGCACTTGGGAGGCAGAGGTAGGAGGATCACCATGAGTTTGAAGCCACTCTAAGACTCCATAGTGAATTCCAGGTCAGCCTGGACTAGAGTGAAACCCTACCTCGAAAAATGGAAAACAAAACAAAAACAGGACTTGTAAGTGGTCTAAGTACGGAGGGTGGAATTAGTGGGTTGCATAAAGGCAAGAAGTATATTGTGCCTATAAGAAACACACTCTAGCTATAAATATACAAATAGCTTAAACATTAAAAACAATGGAAGACTTATACGATTATTACTACAATAAGATTTCAAGTCTTCTTAGAAATCCCAGTAACCAACACAATGTAGCAATGGTGTACAGTTAGAGAAACCCATCAAAGGAGGAAAATAGAGACAAGAAATAGACATACACATGTGTGATCTACTGAATTGGACAAAAGTGAAAAACAGCTCAAAGGAAAAAGGATTTTTTTTTTTTAAATAGTACTAAGCTGGAAGTGGTGGCTCATGCCCTCAATCCCAGCACTCAGGAGGAGGTGGTAGGATCGTTGTGAGTTTGAGGCTACCTTGAGAATACAGAGTGAATTCCAGGTCAACCTGGGCTAGAATGAGACCCTACCTTGAAAAACAAAAACAAACAAACAAACAAAAAATAGTACGAAAAAATAAATTACTTATAAGAAAAAACTTGTTAGGGTTTAGATCTTTACTCCCCAGAGCCAAGCACTGAAGGCCTCTTGTGCTGTTGGGAGGTTATAGATCTTTGGAGGTGGGGCCTATAGGAAGCAATTGGATCATCCCTGGGTGTGTCCCTAAAGGAAAACTGGCCTTGTCTGTCCTCTGTCCCCCTCTGCTTCCCAGAATCCACTGGGTGCACAGTGCCGCTATGCTCTGTCCACTAGGGTTTCTGCCTCAGAAGACAAGAGTCAGGCAACCCTGGACTGAAAAATTGAACCAAAGTATATCCTTCCTTTTTGTTTTAAAAAAAACTTTTTTTGAGACAAGCCCAACAGACTGCCTTTGTGTGTGTGTGTGTGTATGTGTATGTTGGTGAGAGAGAGAGAATGGGCATGTTAGGGTCTCCAGACACTGCAATTGAATTCTAGACACATGTGCCTCCTTGTGGGCGTGTGACCTTACACACTTGCACCACTCTGTGTCTGGCTTATGTGGGACTTGGAGAGTTGAACATGAGTCCTTAGGCTTTGCAGGCAAGCACCTTAACCACTAAGCTATGTCCCCATCCTCTTTTTTCCTTTTAATTGATTCTCTCAGGAATTTTGTCGCAGTAATAGAAGAAATTAGCAAGCATGTATAACATCTCATGAAAAATTGATCAAAACGGCTCACATATGTAAATAAAGGTAAGACCTGAATCTCTAATATTGCTATAATAAAATGAAAAAAATGTCTCATGTAGTGATAAGAAGATATCTTCTTGCATTTCTTTACAAAAGGGTCTCTAGTAGCCCAGCCTGGATTAGAACTTACTACATAGCCCAGGTGGGCCTCAAACTTTTGATTTTTCCCACCTTAGCTTCTTACTGTTGTGATTTTTCAGCATGTGCTTTTGTGCCCAGTTCCAGGCAAAGACTTAGACACCCAAAACATTGACTTTGAAAGAACAAGTTGGCACATGGGGCCTTATCAAATTAGAAGCACTTGCTCTTCCAAAGTGGTGTTAAGCAAATGAAAATAAATGTGGAATATATTTGCAATTCAAATATTTGATTAACAACTTGTACCCATACAACAGAAAGTACTCTCTGCACAATTAAAGACAGCTCAAGAATAAAGATGTGAACTTTGTCAAAGAAGATGCATAGATAACAAACATCTGAACAAATGATTGACCTCACTATTGATGAGCTTCGGAAAAATGCAATTACAATCACCATATGATACCACTCCATCTCTATTAGGTTGTTTAAAATTGCCAAAATTAACATCATTAATATTGGGGATGTATAGCAATTAGTACTTCCTTTCACCACTGCTAGAAATGTAAAATGGTATATCCATCATGATAAACAATTTTCTAGAATTTTGTTTTATTTTTGTTTATTTTCAGAAAAAAATTGGTTTATTGGATACAGTGAAAGAGGCAATAGGCTGGATAGTAATAAAAGTACTGCCTATAGCCATGGAACAGATAGATGATAGATAGATGAATGAATAGATAGATAGATAGATAGATAGATAGATAGATAGATAGAACGAACAATTCAACCCATATTTACATAAGAATATTGAAAGGATGTCTATACAAAGATTTGTGCCCAAATATCCAGAGTGGATTTGTTTGCAGTAGTCAAAACGTAGGAAAAAAGTGGTCCTTATTACTGCACCAAAAGTAGAAATATGTTACCCTTTATACCACACAGATTCTAAGGAGAGAACCATCCCATCACACATCAAAACGGCCCCAGCTGAAACTAAGAATAATTGGGGAAACAAGCAAGAGTGCTATTTTTTTTTTTTTTTTTTGTGAACCAGCACAAGGGTGAAGGAGATAGACACAGATGACAATCAACTTCTACCAAGCCAGATATCCAGAGACACAGAGGCTCCCAAGACTTCATCACTGAAGCAGACCTAAGATGAACCCAACATGGCTCAGGGAAATTTGTGGAAGAGGGGGTGGAAAGAATGTTAGAGCTACACATTGGGTCATGATACACAGAGACATTTCCTCTTACCCATAACTGATGGCTAACCCCACAATGCATGACCCATATACCCCAACAAGAAGGGTCCTTGTGGAGGAGGGAGGACAGGGAGGAGGCTAACTATGGTACCAATTTGACTGTATTCACTGAGTACAAAACTAATAAAAAAGTAGAAATAATTCAAATGTCCATCATTAAGTAAATAAATAAATTGTAGTATACTAGTACAATGGAATGCTATTCTGCAATAAAAAATATGTTGTTACATTTAACATGAATTAATCTGAAAATGACTGTCAAGTAACTAATGAAATGAAAACATTATGTACAGTTACTTTTATATTAAACTACAGAAAATGCAACTGATTGGAAATGACAGAAAGTAGGTCAATGGTGGCCTGGGATGTGGTTGGGGATAAGGTTGGAGTGGTAAGTAAGAATTACAAATAAGGTGAAAGAGAATTTGGGAGATGTTGCAGATATGGATCTATTCATTATCGTGATTCTGTTGATGGGTTTATGGCAATGTATAAATGTTAAAACACTTTGTAGTGTAAGTATGCACGGTTTATAATGCATTAGGCATGCTTTGCTAAGACTTTTTTAAAAAATAAATTGTAGCATGCCACTCCTCTGTTTAAAGTTTTAAATTAATTTGTGTTACATTTGAAACAATGTGTAAAGTTTCTACCATGGACTATGGAAGAATCCCTACATGGTACTGTTTTCCTAATGCATTTAATCTATCTACTTGGTTGACTTGTGCTGGTCACACCTGCTCCTCTAAGTTCTTTAGACACACTCAACTAATATCTGCTCAAGAATGCTACTTCTTCACCTGGGACACTGCACCCTGGCACATTATCTGCTTAATTCCTTTCTCACTTTCAGTTTCAGTAGCACACCCTCAGAAAAGCCTTTGATCAATTACAGTGTTAAGAAGACTTTCCTTCAAAATTATTCTCAGTTATGCACCTTACTCATGGCACTTAGCAGAAGTTATCATTCTGTCTTACCCAGTGTCATGCACTGTCTCTCTAGCTAGGCTGAAGACAGATTTCATCCTACTGTGCTGGACAGATCAATCACATATTCTTGTCTCTCCATGCCCACAGCCCTTCTCCCTTCTAGCAATAGCTTTTCATACTAACAACCTTCAGGACAGACATAAAGAATCTTGAACAGATAAACAACAATTAAAAATCAGAATCAGGTGCTAGATAAATTGTTCAGTGGTTAAGGCACTTGCCTGCAAAGGCTAAGGTTTGATTTCCCGGTACCCATGTAAATCCAGATGCACCAGGTGGCACATGCATCTTGAAGAAGGAAGGAAGGAAGGAAGGAAGGAAGGAAGGAAGGAAGGAAGGAAGGAAGGAAGGAAGGAAGAAGGGAAGGAAGGAAGGAAGGAAGAAGGGAAGGAAGGAAGGAAGGAAGGAAGGAAGAAAGAAGGGAAGGAAGGAAGGAAGGAAGGAAGGAAGGAAGGAAGGAAGGAAGGAAGGAAGGAAGGAAGGAAGGAAGGAAGAAAGAAAGAAAGGAAGGAAGAATTCTCTGACTCATTCTGGGATCTGAGTAGAAGAAAGCCCCAAGAACATAGGGTAGCTCAATGAAGTCTGGATCTAGGAAATGGAGGGCTCAAAGTCCTTGTGTCTAAAGTCCAAAGGCCATTGTGACAATAGAGACCTGAGAGGCAAGGCCCAGGACCTGGATGGGAGCTAAGCCCAGTGTGGTTCAACCCTGAGGGGACCAGAGGGAAAAAACCGACTATTATGAGTAGGATCTTAATTTCTTCTTGAGCCTCTTGGAAGTTAAATGACAACCTGTGTCCTAAACCACAAGAGCAGAATCTCTGCTAGAATTGACAAGACTGCTCTTCATCACAAGAATATGAGAGCTTGAGAAATAAACAACACATCTGTATTTGTATCACTCACTTTCATGACAGTGAAATGACAACAGGTGTGACCTAAGTTCTATAAAGCAGGGACCATTTCTGTGTTATTCCTCAGCTTGTATTCAAGTGACAGCCCAAGGCACAAAACAGAGGGCTAAGTCATACTTGAAAAAGAAATGAAAGAAAAAGATGCAGCTATGTGGTATGAGGTCTGTGTGACCTTAAATCTCCCAGTTTCCTGTCTCTCAGTGATTTTCTTCCTTCCATAGTACACTCTAGGACAAATGGGCCATGTACTTGGAACATAGCAGTGATGGAAATAGACATCTTGAATTTTCCCTTTGTTTACCAACTGGTATGCAATTACCTCCTTAAAACTGCCTTTATAAATAGGAGGTCATTTTATTTACTAAGTTCATCTCTGGATGTCACATCATTTCAAATGATTACTTCAGAATGATTCAATATTCTTAGCTCTTTATTCATTAGGGCCACTGCAGAATTCTCTAGGATCTTAAATATATTTTTTAAATGCACTTAAATACAAGAGCAGTACTCATTTGGCTCATTTATTTGTTGTTTGGTTTTGTTTATCACATGCTGTGCCTGACATCCCCAGATCTCAATTTCTAAGAGCAACAAAATGCTGTCTCTTGTCTCTTAAAAGCTGAAGGACAATGGTAGAAAAGAAGAAAACCTCTTAATTTGTAATGGAGGCTGAGGTCTTTGGGAGTAGTTTAGAGGAGAGAGCTGTATGCTACTTAAGACAAATGGCTTTGGAATCAGACTTAGTTTCACACTGTCTCTACCACTTCCCAGCTATGGGGACCTGGACTCATTTTATATAATATCTCCAAGCCTCTGATGAGTCACACCAAGGAGGCTCAGACTATTAAATTAGATGGTACTACCTTAGTACAGCTTATAAAACATACTGAGCTCACAATTCCCTTTCATTCCTTCATGATGATCTTTTAACTTTTCATTCTATGACATTTTGAAACTGGAACAAAGCAGTGACTTATACTTTGTGTGTGTGTGTGTGTGTGTGTGTGTGTGTGTGTGTGTGTGTATGCACACACACACACACACACACACACACACACACACACACACACACAGTTGTCTTCTGTGCCATGGCACCCATGGACAGGTCAACCTCATGGGTCAGTCCTTGCCTTCCACCTTGTTTGAGGCAGAGTATCTTGTTTGCAACTGTATGCACCGGGCTGGCCAGCCTGTGGGCTTCAGGAGACTCCTCTGTCACAGCGTCCCATCTTGCCTTAGGTAGACTGAGATGGCAGGCACTTGTGCAGCTGCTTCTGGCTTTACATGGGTCCTTGAGCTCTAAACTCAGGACCTCCCAAGGTGCAGCAAGCACCTTGACTCACTGAGCTTTTTCTCCAGCCCTTACTCTTTTCTTGAAGATTACAATATCTGCACATGGCCATGGTGAGTTCATTAAGTATTTTTGTGTGCCAAGTGTTGGCGTCTAAAATCCCAGATCCAAGCACCTCTTTAAACACATATGGGAACACCAATTGCTTTGGTGGTGACATAAATGACACCTTAGGGTTTGGAGAAGTTTAGTCTTCCATGGGGAGTAAAAAATGTAAAGGGCACCAAAACAAAAGCTCTCTGGCTACATTGGTATTTCCTTCTGCTTCCCTCCTCTGCTTGAAATTCATTTATGATGTGCTTTGGGGCAGTAGGGCTGGTAAAGAACAGAAGGGCTTTCGAAGTCATGTTGAAAGGAGACCCAAATCTAGGCCAGAGCTTATGAGCTGACTGAGTTGCTGCCAGGTAAGTCTTCAAGCAAACAGGGTGAGAGCAGGAATTCAAGGAAGTTGATTTTCAACCCATTCAGAAAACATTCCGTATTTGATCCTCCTAAAACCTAAGTTATTTAAATGTAATTCAGTGGAAGTGAGGCTGCTGCCCCAGAAATCAGCAAAAACCTATTTGTTTTATGTTTAGTTATTCTTTAGTTATTCTTCCACCAAAGAAATTAAATGGAGGGGGGTGGTGACAACTCAACACCCCCATGGTGCGGGGGTGGGGTGGACACCGACTTTAGGTAGGGCATCTTTCACAGCGTTGCCCAGATGACACTGTGAAGTAGAGAGGGATGCTTTGAACTCACTAATAAAACAAAGAATTGGAAGCTGGGGAACGGTTCAGGCTGGCTTCTTTCTAAGGTAGTGCAAGGAGCAATATGACCCCAGCAGTGTCCTACCATTGAAAAGGGCCCTGGAAGCTGCACCATCTGACAAAGGAGATGACCTTTTAAAATAATGACATGAGGGCTGGAGAGATGGCTTAGCGGTTAAGCGCTTGCCTATGAAGCCTAAGGACCCCGGTTCGAGGCTCGGTTCCCCAGGTCCCACGTTAGCCAGATGCACAAGGGGGCGCACGCGTCTGGAGTTCGTTTGCAGAGGCTGGAAGCCCTGGCGTGCTCATTCTCTCTCTCTCTCCCTCTATCTGTCTTTCTCTCTGTGTCTGTCACTCTCAAATAAATAAATTTTTAAAAAAATTAAAAAAAATAAAATAATGACATGAACACCCCAACTAGATTCCCTTCTTCCATACAACAACTACTGCTAAATTCCTGTCAGATCCAAGTGCCCTGCCTGAGAGCAACAGGACCAATAGAAATGTGGTGTAAATGTGCCTAAGGGAGAAATGTCCACCCTTTGGTGACCTAAAGTTTTGCAGTCATAGAAAGGGAGGTGAAACCCAGCCAAGGGGATTGTTGATGTTATGGCAAATAGGAGAAGACAACTTCATAATAATATGGCTAAGAATGAGCTGGCTTACTCCCGCTCATAAACCTGGAACCTAGAATGACCTATTTATTCATATATTTATTATTTATTTATTCATTCATTTGTTTGTTTTATGTTTTTTAGATGGGCTGTCATGTATCCTAGGCTATCCTCAAATTTGCTATGTAGCTGAGGGTGATCTTGAACTTCTGGTCCTCTTGGCTCCATCTCCTGAGTGCTGGAATGACAGGTGTGTACCATCATGCTTGGGGATCAAGCCCAGCACTCTGTGCATGACAGGCAAGCACTATCAACTGAGCTACATCTCTAGTCTTTGTTTGTTTATTAGCACTTTGCATACCTCATAAATACATTTACTCCAAATCTATAGTATACATGGAGATTTCTGGAGGTTTTGTCGTTTTTTGTTTTATTTTAGTTGTTATTCCAACTGAGTTAACAAGTCTTTTGTGAGTTTAAGATGCTCCTAGCCCAGTGAGGGGATTCTGTGGTACTTGTGTTCATGGACTTCCCAATGCATACTTTAGACATAATTTATCTACCAAGCCAAGCTCATTCATTTATTCTTCAATCTACAAATGTTAATGGAGCACTTACGTGCCAGATTCTGATTGAGATTCTGAGACAGGGTAGAAAATGAAAAAAAAAAAAAAAAAGATCCTCTGGCCTCAAGGAGATGACTATATATATGTTCTTTAATTTATCTTTGGTAGAAGCCTATATTTTAGAGGAAGAGATCATCAAAATACCAGTAAGTAAATACAACTGATGCAATTTTATGAAGGGTTCAAAAGACTGAAATATAGACTAAGGGGAAGTAGACTTACATTTGTAGCCTAAGGAAAGATTCTTGAGGTCTGATGCACTAAATGGTGCTCTCATTCCAGAAAGCACACCAGGTTAAATATGGGAATGCCTAGTGTGCAGCAGCCTCATTGCTAGGTATTTGTGTCACAGGCATTTTTGCTCAGGTCCATAAGGACATGCAGTCTAGAATGTGCATAGCAGAGGAGGCTGGGGGACGGGGCATCACTCAGGTGAAAGACTGCTGGGGATAACCACAGAATGTGAAGACGCAGTGGTTGGGGACACACAATGTGGATAGCTCTAAAAGCTGTCATAATGACTATAAAGGCAAGAAATAGAATGAGACTTGATGAACAATGGCTTTCATATGCACTGAAACCACATATTGGAAACATCACGGCACACTTAACAGTCTTGATGCATAGAGGAATGAGAGCAAATACTGAGAAAGAGGAGCATGGTGTTTAGTGAGGTGAGGCAAGAGCCTCAAAGAATCTGTCATGCAGAAGTGTTACAAACCGAGGAGTGTGGGTGACTCACACCTGTGCCTGAGGTGGCAACCAAGCAGCAAAAGGCAAGACAGAGCTAGCCAAGGCGAGAATGGTGGGAGGAAGGCAGGTTGTGGGCTAGGGTGGGCAAAGTGCTTCACCCGGAAGATGACAGTCTGAACAGTAACCTGTTAAGGGACATGTGGCTAAGGAGGAGAGAGAAGTCCTGCTGATGTGAGGCCTTCGGGAAAGGAGCCCAGACTTTGCTCAAAGCATGATGGGAGGTCACTGAAATATTTCAAGTGAAGGGACAATTGGGTTTTGCTGAAATCATAACAGACCATGTTGGTTGTGGAGGAGTGAAGAACATGCAGACAGGAGGGAGCAGGGGAGACCTAGGCCAGCATTGAGGTGCCGTGGATAGAAGCCCAGATGACAGAAGCTGGGAGCCTGGTCCCAGGGAACAACAGGCTTGGAGGGAACCATCTAAACACAGCCCTCACACAGTCACACCTACACACAACCCCCACTCCTCAAACACACCCATCCATAGTCCTGCCCAGTACCAGCATACCCACACATAAACACACCTCACTTCTGCCTACGTAGCTAGAAGGAGACCATCTCTACCTCTCCCACAGCTCTGATTTGTCTCAATATATAAAATCTGGTTTGCTTTGTGTTGTGTTTCTGTTAGTAAAACACCAGTACCTAGGATACCATGGGCTTCCCCATCTCTAACCCAAGCCTAGCCCATAGCCCAGGTGCCATGCAACTTATGTGTTGCCAGGCACTTGTCTTCTAGATCCTGATTTTTGGTATCCCTGGATGATTCATACAGGTTCCCCTAACTCTGTCCACGACTGTTGTGCTTAACAGCTATACTCTGGAGGTGGAAGCCTGACGTTTAATCACAGACCCATCATGTTCTGTGTGATTTGGACAAGTTCCTTGATGTCTTAGTGCCTCAGTTTTCTAGTCTAAGAAGATACCTAATGGTGTTATATAGTTTATTATTAGTGTTTCATATATCTGCATATCTATGTTGAGAAAGAGCGAGAGGGAGGGAGGGAGGTAGCTTAGATTAGTTTCCGGCACCAGTACATGTTCTACGAGACTTTACCTTCATGACTGTTATTAGTTGAAAGCCAGCTGCTGCACTACTTACGTGTTCAGCAAAATCCAGTGCTGGAGTCTCTTCCAGCAGAATTCCTTTCTGATAAGCATCAGTCAGGAATCCATTTGCCTGCCTCAACTCCCATGCTGCACTTCACACGTGTGTTGAACCCCCAAGTTGCTCGAACCTGAGGTAATGTTTTTCCATAAACTCTAAATTACCTGCGTAGCTCAGTGTTGCCCAAGAAAATGGAAGGGAAGGGTTTTTGTTTTGTTTTATAAATGGGACAAGACAACCACAATTACCTTCCTTTATGGCCCTCTCACCATCTTCCATCCTAACTTGTATTTCCTAACATGTCTTCTTAGTTTAAGAAGACAAGCCTAACCAGGCATAGTGGCCCATGCTTTTAATCCCAGCACTTGGGAGGCAGAGGTAGGAGGGTTGCCGTGAGTTTAAGGTCACCTTGAGACTACATAGTGAATTCCAGGTTAGCCAGGGCTAGACTGAGACCCTACCTCGAAAAATCAAACAATAAAAGAAAAGGCAATCCTGTTACTGCTTTTGCAGTAAGTTTGAATAGCCAACAGAATGACCCTTGGCTCTATCTGTTATTTATGTCCTGAAAGAAGCATTTTTAATCTGAATGGGCCTCTAGTTTGCTGATTTGAAGTGAGGAAATGTACTTTTTATAATGCCTCTAGACTCTACCTAGGTGAGACATTAGGTGATCTTCTCTATTTTAACCAGTGTCTTCTTCCCCTTCCCCCATCCTCAGCCTGTACCTACATGCTGGGCACTTCCTTTCTCCTGCCTCATCCTTTCAGACAAATTCCTCCTCTAGCCGACACTATAGCTGAGAGGTCAACTCCATGTCTTTCACCTTCCTCCCAGGGCTTTTCTAATACCTATAGGAATCCAGTTCGAGTAACCTGAAAGCAAAGGCATACCTCAGGGAGGAGTGGAGTCTGTGGTCTCCTCTGCTTTTTGTACATGGGCCTTCTGACATACATGCTACCTGGTTGCACATAGACCTGGTAGAATCAATTCTCAGTTGCCCACAGGATGACCAACGCCAGAATTTACCCTGCATCAGCTTTCCTGTTTGCCTCTCCTTATTTCCCCTCTCTCGTCATCTGGGAGCATTTATCAAAATCGAAATATACTACCTGCTTTCTTATAGGTGGCGGTGGTGGGGGTAACTCAGGCTAAAGCAGTGTCAAAAACCAGTGTGTTTCCACCTGGTCATTTAGTTTGGTGCTGTGCAAGGGAGGATTGACATGTTTACAGATTACATTTTAAAAACAGAAATTTGACAGGGTACTTGTGATGAAGACAAATTCAATCCTTTGAATTTTTTTTTATTTTTTTAAACTTTTTTTTGTTTATTTATTTGAGAGTGACAGACAGAGAGAGAAGGGGGGGAGAGAGAGAAAGAGAGAGAGAGAATGGGCACGCTAGGGCTTCTAGCCACTGCAAACAAACTCCAGATGCGTGCGCCCCCTTGTGCATCTGGCTAACGTGGGTCCTGGGGAATCGAGCCTTGAACCAGGGTCCTTAGGCAGCACAGGCAAGCACTTAACCGCTAAGCCATCTCTCTAGCCAGATAATTTGAAATTTGATGCAAGTAAAATGCATTGTAGCTTACCTAGTGTAAAGTTCAAAGCCAGGTGTTGAGAAGATAGTGATGAATGACAGCTTCTTGAGATGACAACCTCGTGCAGGTAGCTCTACCTGTGCCCCAGGCTATGAGAAAAAACATGGGAAGATGGAGATGTCCTTGCCAATGACAGGCAAGTGGATCTTAGGGAGGAATGGCACTAGCGTTCAGAGTAGATGTTGGAGTCAGGTTGCCTGAATTCACATCTTCCTCCATGCTTCCTAGGTAAGTTCATTCATTGGGCCTACATTTCCTCTGTGAAATGTGGAAATCTTAGTTGCTGTGAGGATAAAATGAAAAAAAAAGTATATATATATATATATATATATATATATTGTCATATATCACCTGACATGGAGCAGGTGTGCAGCCAATTCCAGCTCTTCATAAGTTGATTTCCTCAAGGTGTGCAATGTTGTGAGGATGATAGCTTTGGGGGAGAAGAGATGGGGAGGACAGAGCATGAAGAGGTGCTGTACCTAGACCCCATCTGGGAACTGATTTAATATTAGGAACAGAAATGAAAGATTCCACCCAGAAAAAGGTAGCTTTAATTCTTTATTTTAATAAATGGTAGATTTCTGGCTACCTTTTTTTATTCAATCAATTTGTGTCATATACTATGTTCCTAAAGTGTTGCATTATGTTTACACATTTAGATGACTTCTGTAGGATGACAAATGTGTTCTTAAGTGTTGGAAATAATTTTAACTAAAACCTTGACATTTCCATACATTTTGTACCACATTTTGACTAGTTTTGTTTTAGCAGATGTCTCCTTCTCTCTCATTATCATAGTCTGTCAAAAGTTCCCATAGCCTCCTTTTAAAATGCGTGGCTAGGAGGCTGGAGAAGGCTCAGTGGTAAAGTGCTTCCTGTACAAGGGCTGCTGCTTAAAGGAGTCTGACCACCACATGCATGTACTGTGTACACACAAAGACAAACCAATAAATAAATAAGTAAACAGGTGATTTTAGGGCATTTGTAAAAAATTATCTATTAATTAGATAATAGAGTCACCCCTAAGAGAAGCTCTCCATTGCACCAGCAAGCACAGAGGGCAGAGCCTGTCCCTTGTGTCTGCTCTCTCCCATTTTTGTTCTCCAGTTGAGCTATTACTTTTCCCAGAAAATTGTGACAATCCTTTTGTCTAGAATTCACATCCCCAGCCCTCTACCAGGTGACCAGGTAAGGAGGAGGGCAGAGAAATTGGGGGGTGAGGGTTGGATTGGCATGAGGGACATCTAAAGGGTAGTGTCCTTTGGATTCCAGGAAGCTGCGAGTTTCATGGAGTTTTGTTCCTATCCAAACTCTTGGATTGGTTTCTTTAAGAATTTTTAGTACTTCCCCTAATACACCAGACAGTCCATGCAAACATGATTCTTGTTCAGGTGGGTGGTTTGTTGTGTCTTTTGTAGGTGTGGAACAATTTATTAGCTCATAATTTTTATTATTTTCAAGCAGATAGAGACAGCGAGAAAATGGGTGCACCAGGGCCTCTAGTCAATGCAAACAAATTCCAGATGCATACACCATTTGTGCATTCGGCTTTATGTGGGTACTGGGGAATTGGGCCTGGGTCATTAGCTTTGCATACAAGCACCTTAACCACTGAGCCATCTCTCCAGCCCCTAACTCATAATTTAATCAAGTAGCAATGTGTGAGGCAATGTTTGAATAAGGTCACCTAATTCCATTACAGTGTGTCATGTTGAATAGCCTTTAAAGGTGACATAAAATTATTAGCTCTTAGTTACTCTCATCCAATTTTCTGCAGACTTAATGAGGGGTTTTCTAGAAGTTCATGTTTCCTTCTCCTCTTTATCTCACACATGACCACGGGCCCCACAGCACTACATTCAAGGCAACATGTAGTGGCTCAGAACTAGCCATCTAGGGTGAGAAAGACAAAGTTAGAAACACTTTAGCCTCCTGTGTGAGCTTGGAAAAGTTTCTACACCTGACTTACCTGCAGGACTGTCATCTGTAAGATGAGATGGAGATTCTACCTCATACAACACTCCCTACAGCTTGGAGGAAATTATTAATGCATGCACTCGTGAATGTAGGGTGTACAACAAAGTGCTTGGCAAGAAGTACAAGCTAGGTAAATATGAGGTGTCATATTAGTTGTATATTGATGGATATAGGACAAATTATCTCAAGTTTAGTGGCTTAAAACCACTTGTTATATCCCTGGATGGGTTAGGACTATGGATATGATTACGGGGTTGTCTCTGCCCCCACAGTAAGTGATGTGATAACCAGGGTGTTGACTTCATGCAGGCACATCGGAAGGTTTGACAGAGGGTAGATCTGCCTCAAAGCTCACTTGCGTGGTACAGTTCTGTTCCCTGTGGCTGGCTGGACTCAAGGCTGGTTTCTCCCAGGTGCTGCCTGGAGGTCTTCCCCAGTTCCTGGATGTGTGGGTCTCTCTATGGTATGATTCAAACATGCCAGCTGGTCTCTATCAGAGAAAGCAAGCAGGCTGGCAGGAGAGAGCCAGTGAGACAGGCAGACTAGTCTTTGTGACTAATCTCAGAGGAGACATTTTATCACTTTGTTAGGATCTACTTCTTAGAAGCAAGTCACATGTAAGGGGGAAAGGATCATACATAGGTGTGAACACTGGCAAGTAGTATTTATTACAATCCACAGCTAGTTGTTAATATTACAAATGTAACTTATCATTTAATAGTGTCATTTACTGTCCAGCCTCCACTGGAAAGTCTTCATTTTCTTTTGCTTATCATATCAAGTCCATATGACTTGCACAGCATATGGAAAAGGTTCTGTTTACTTTTGTTTCCTTTAGTTGTTGTTGTTTTCAAGGTAGGATCTCTAGCCCTGACTGATCTGGAACTCACTCTGTAGTTCCCGTCTGGCCTCAAACTCACAACTATCCTCATACCTTTGCCCCCTAAGTGCTAGGATTAAAGGTGTGTGCTTCCATGCCCAGTTATTGTTTCTTCTGTAAACTTTTTGTGACATGCCTCACTATGTATGATCTAGAACTCCTGTATGTAGCCTAGAGTGGTATCAGACTTGTGGCAATCTTCCTACCTCCGCCTCCTGAGTGCTGGGATTTCCAATATGCGACACCATGCCTGACCTTTTTTGCTTTTTAGCAATCTCCCTCCCCATCACTGACTTCTCCTATGATCCAAACATTCTTTTCTTCTAAGAGCACTAAAGTGGTTCCCTTGGGATTTCATAACATTAAGTAGATTTATGTCATTGGGAAAGGTGATCGTGTTGATTTCAATTCCTACTTTAATAAAAATCAAAACACAAAAGTATTTGCATACATTTGCCTTTCAAAGCAGAATAAGAGAGTGTTTTGAGTCTGCAGGCAGTGAACCTGTAAGCTCTGAGAAGGCCAGGGTTGCCATGCACACCCAACATTTCTGCATTTGCCTAAACTGCTTTTCTCCTGGGGCAGTTCCCTCAGGCTCGTCCTCCAAAGCCACATTTGGAGCTCATGGGTTTTGGTGAACATTATCTTTTACCCCTTCAGGGCCTACTTCTCCAACAATCCTCCCCTTAACATTTTGGATACATCCAGTCAGAACACTTACCTTTTGCTATAGGTGTTAGAGATGGAAAGTGTTGCATAGTGTCTGGGATTCCACACAGCAAGGGAGGTGCACATGAGGTGAGCTTACTTTTGAAATGGGTGACCTGTTTCTTTCTGGGCAGACCTTGTTTCTCCAGACACCCCTGCCTATCCTGGGCATGGGGTTCTTGTCCTGGTAGCAGTTACCCTAGCACGGGCATGCTGTACTCCTCTTGTGAGACAATGAGCTGGGTTCCAAACCCCAATGGTCTCATTGTTTGCTTCTGCCCTCTGCGGCACCCAGCTGCAGCCTTTGGAAGGGAGCTAACTCTTTAAGGACTTCTGCTTTCAGCCCTTTGGGCTCTGACAGACAGCTGCTTCAAAAGCCTGGGGAAAACATGGGATTTTTCTGTGCTTCAAAATTGTTTGAAAACCAACACTGAGTCAAAAATGCTTCCCTAAGGAGCATTTACCAGCAATTCTTGCCATCTCTGTCAATCATTCACGGAGCACTCTCTCCCTGCATCTTCCCTGCAGCAAGATATTTGGTTGTGACAGGTCACTATTTTCCTTTGCTCTCATAAGTGCTCTAGTACCTTGGGTTTGCTATGGTGTATGACATATTTGTCTTTCCGTGGCAGATTTTGACCTCCTGCACATTGAAATCCTTCTGTCATTCCATCAGTGATACAATACAGACTAGAAATGAATGCCTGTTGTTTGTTTGCTCCCTGCTACCCAGCTTTCTTGGGAAATGGTATCCTGAAGGTGCTGGATGATCCCAGTAGTACTATTTATCATGCTTTCTTAGTCGGACCCAACTCCTACCCCCAGGACTCAAGGGAGGGCCATCTTGCCCATAATTGTCATACTGGTTAGAGGCAGGCATAAGATTCAAGCACGAAGCAAGGCCAAACAAATTTGCCCTAGATCAATGTAGAGCCACTGGGAAGAAGAAAGTCTGTGTTTATTAAGTTGTGGATCAATGCATCTGCCACCAAAAGAGTCTTTTTCCCTGTCAGATGAAAATTCTTGGGCAATGGAAACACCAAACAGGGAGACAGGGTTCAGAGATGGAGTACCTTACACATTGTTTGAACTCTTGAATTTCTTGGTGCCTTATCCAGTTCCAAGATGCATAAATTACTAGGTTATCTTTATCTCACATGCTATTAGAACTGAGTTTTAATAACTGGATAGTCCAAAGTTATGATTTATATGGAGGTCAGAGGTGGCAAATCAGTTTCAGTTTGGTGACAGATCATAAGGAGTAACAAAAGGATTGGAATTTGAGATAAGCAATGGATAACATTTAGTATAATAATTTTTGCATGTGTATGTGGTATATACATGTTTTTATGTGCAAAGGTGTCACATGTGTGTGGAGGCTGGAGACCAAATTTGGGTATCTTGATCATTTTCCGTATTACTTTTTTTGAGACAGAGCCTCTCACTGAACTCAGAATTTACCAACTAGGCTAGATAAACTGACCAGCAAGTCCCAGGAATCTTCTTGTCACTGTCACCCCAGCACTGGGACTATAAGTGCATGCACCATTTTACTTGGGTTCTGGGAATCTGAACTCAGGTCCTCATGCTTATGTGGTCAGCACTTGACTTACTAAATCATCTCCCCATTTAAATGTAACTAGGCCTCTGCCTTTAAAAAAAAAAAAACTAACTAAATAAATAGTTTTCATGTCTTCTTGTAACATTGTGTCAAGGATTCTGAAGCCAACTGTAGTCTCAGTAGGAGAGTATGTTTGTTGACTAATGATGTCTTTTCTGAGTGTAGAAGTGGCTGGAGTCTCATGCATAAACCACTCCTGGTTTACCCCAAGTGTTTAGGAATGCTGTTTTTTTCCTTGTGTAGCCTTAGGCAACATAATTTATTTGAATAACAATACAAATAATGACAGTCTCTATTTATTGAATTCCCTGATCTATGAGCCTTACATTTGTGTGATTCAATCCTCGGAACCATATTTTATTGTCAGTATCTCATAGCTGAGATATGGAGGAGTTAAATTCTCATAGGCAATAAATGCTAAAGATGGGATTCAAACCCTTGTCCATCTCACAGTAAAGCTCATGCTTGTTCCAATTTGTCCTTCTGCAGGAAGCAAATATTGTCCTGACAGCTAACTGCTGAAATCATCTTAAAATGCTATTCTACAAATTGCTATATAAACACTTATAGTCCCAATTCTTGGCCCAAAATGGTACACTGTCCTTTCACGACCGAGAGCAGCAATTCAGCAACAAATTGGAGCCTCGCAAGAGACAGAGTTTTGGCAAACAGATTTCAACAGTTGACACCAGACGAGTGCCAGTTATAAACACTGATTTTAGGCTATAAATGACTAGGTAAAAGTCACACATGATGAGGTGGATAGCCAGAGGACTTAGAGGAGCCCTTCCCAGAATTCAGAGCAGGCTGCATACCGAGCTGAGAGGCTTGCAGTTCTCAGTTGCCTTCATGAGTTCAAACACATAAGAGCATTCCTACTTTGGTAGCTGTTTGGTAGAATGGTTTCAAAGGGTCCTCCAAAGCTCATGGATTTGGACCCTTGGTTCAGTCCTGGCAGTGCTGCTTTGGGAGGTTGTGGAACCTTTAAGAGGTGAGGCATGACCGGTGGAAGCAGGTGAGTGGGGTGAGATTTTCCCGCTATAGCCTGACCCACTCTGAGTTTCCGTTTGTTTCTCTTCTTCCTCGGTCCCAGCCAGAGTCCCAGCCACCAAGCTTTGCCCACCAAGAAACCTTGAACTACATAAGTCCTTCTTCCCCAAATCATTTCTTGCCTCGCATAAAAAGTAAGTAATTCAGGAGGATGAGGCCAAAAGGCCCTTGTCACATACTGACCCTTTTGTAGAGGACTCTTCATCCTATAGAACTCTTGAGTCAATAACTTTCTGTCCAGTATATTCATGCTCAAGTCTTCCGTTTACAGCAGCATGAATATTGAAGACATGGGGGAATATGGCATGCATGTGTATTTTTTAAAATATATTTAAGTACTTGATGTTTAATGACTTTTTGGCGTGTATGTGTGATGTGTGTGTGAGTGAGTGAGTGTGTGCTTGTGGTGTATGGATATGTGTGTACAGATAGGCAAACACCATGCTACATGGGTTTAAAGATGAAAGGTGAATGTTGGTGTTCTCCTTTAACACTCTTCCACCTTATTTTCTTGAGATAGGGTCTCTCATCAAACCTCATATTGTTGATTTTTCTTTGTTTTGTTGTGGTTGTTGTTCGACTAGACTACCTGGTCGGGAAGGTTGGGGACTCTTCTGTGTCTGTCTTCCTCATCACTGGGATTTCAGGTATGCATAGCCACATCCAGCTTTTTTCAGAATGCAGGGGATTGAACTCAGGGCATCATACTTGCACAGTAAGCATTCTTAGGCACTCAACCTTCTTGAGAGAGCTGCAAGTCTGTGTGAACAAAGCCTAAAGTACTGATTAGATTCAAGGAACATCTTCCATACCTGTGGATCGGTAAGGGTGGTGATACCTAGATTATAAGCATGATGATTAACCAAAGAGAAAGAGTAGACTAAAATAGGAAGAATGGTGGGAGGGGGAAAAAGGGGGGCTTAAATCTCAATAGAGATAAGGGAGTATAGATACTGGATGAAGTGATTCCCATAATAAGCAAAAAAAAAAAAAAAAATCAAAGGAGAAAAGTGAGATCTTTTTTTCGTATATAATCTTAGAGGAATTACTATTCTGGCATTCCTCACACTGTTTTGGAACCCATATTGGACATCTCTTGTGACAGTTAAAGCTTTCTTTTCAGGCATTAGGAATCTCCACCTCCTATCGCTTTCCTTTTGCCCCCTTCCTTAAAGGCTTGCTGTCACCTTCTTGGTGGAATAGTTTTAAACTTAAAGAGCTTCCTGAGATCACAAGGCACCACTAACATTTCTCCAACATTGCCGGCTGGCCCCGAGGGACTTTTATTGTGTTTCTATGAACTGTATGAATGGGATGAATATTTTATTGGGCTTGTTACACAACATCCTTCATCTATATTATTAAGCTCTAGCTTTCTCACAGGCTTTACATCCTCAGATTTGACTTAACCCTGGCACCCACTGAGTTATCAGCTCTACACAAAAGGCATTTCTGGAAAGAGAAAAGGAGAACCTTAAATCAAGCAACAGCCCACAGCATTCAGAGCAGAACTTGGCTTTGCAAGCTTACAAGATGTATTGGCATTTACAGTGGCAGAGGAAAATTAGGGAATGGAATGTTTCTCAGGGTTTCTGGCTAGGTATGAGGAAAAGGGGAGTTTCTTTGAAATCTTTCCAGAAAATATTGTTCCTTATTCAAAAGGACCCACAGGCTTGCCCCAGCAACTCCAAACCTGTCCTCCGGCAACACACATTCTGTAGGTCCACTATTCAGCCTCATTCCTTGTATCTTCCTTTGGCCCTTGTCATAAATAAGCTAATCTATTCAATGTCCCCTGAGCTTTCTGATTACCAAGGTTATTCTATGTTTTGGGTACCAAGATGGATAGTTCTACTCCTCATCAAGGCCCAGTTCAAGGTCATCCTGTCCCTTGGACCTTTGATGTCCACAGCAGGAAACCAATAACTCCTTTGTAGGCATGCCTGTAACACATCTTTCAATTTTTCCAGTTTTGTGGTTATTTCTGTACTTACCTTGTCTTTCTTACTACACTATAATATTCTTTTTCTAAAATAAAATATTTTTAAAGTATCTTTTATTTGAGAGAGAGAGACAGGAAGATAGAGAGAGAGAATGGGCATGCCAGGGCCTCTAGCCACTGCATTCAAACTTCAGAAACATGTGCCTCCTTGTGCATTTGGCTTATGTGGGTACTGGTAATTGAATCTGGGTCTTTAGGCTTTGCAGTCAAGTACCTTAACTGTTAAGCCATTTCTCTAGCCCCTAAAAATATTTTTATATATTCTATTTATTTATGAGAGAGAGAGAGAGAGAGAGAGAGAGCAAGAGAGGGTGAAAATGAGTGCATCTCGGCCTCTAGCCCCTGCAAACAAACTCCAGATACATGATCCACCTTGTGAATATGGCTTATGTGGGTTCTGGGGAATTGAACCTGGGTCCCTAGGCTTTGCAGGCAAATGCCTTAACCACTAAGCCATCTCTCTATCCCCACTATAATATCCTTAAGGGACATATACACATCTGAATCCACCCTTGATCCCTTATGATATGCCGACACATCACAAGGTACAATTAAAGTTTATTGAGGGACTAGGGAAATGGCTCAGTGGGGAAAGGTACAGTGCTTATTGTGAAAGCATGCAGACTTAAGTTTAGAGACCTATGCCCATGTAAAAATGCCTCCACCCCTTTCCTTTGCTATACCTGCTGACCTCCCTACCTCCCAGGCCACCTGCCCCTCTCAGATTCAGGCCACCTGTGGCAGCAGTGGGCAGTGGCAGTGCTGGCTAGGGGGAGAAACACATTCTGCCTGGGTCCAGTCCTGTTTGTTCCTGGTGTAGTCCAGGCTTTGGCTAATGTTGTCCTGGAATCTTAACTCTCTCCTCCAAGTGACCTGTTACAAAACGGAATGGCCTGTGTAAGTGTTCCCCTCAGCTTCAAATTCTTTTCCTCCTGGCTTACAGATCACGACCCTCTGTTCCCTGTCTCTCCCGCATAGCCCTACTCTCAGATCTCATTTCCCCTTATGCGCCCCAGCTGTCCTCTGCCTCATGATTAGTCCTCGAGATTTATTCTTTGCAGAGTGGCATGACACTTGCTCCTGCCACTCCCATTTGTGAGCCATTTAGTTCTCCTCAGAACCTATTGAAGAAGCTGTAGCCTCCTTACTAAAGCATACAGGGCCTTGCTGAAATTCTCTTTCTGTTCCTCCAGCCTCAACTTGTGATTTTCCTGTCTGAAATTTAGACAAAAATGGCCCTATACCTTCCATGTCAGCTTTTAATCTACACTTCTCTGAGGTCACTATCTCTACCTCTGCACACGATCACAACTGTTTTCCTTCTTTACGAAGCTTTTTTTTTAAGTTATTTTTGTTCATTTTTATTTATTTATTTGAGAGTGACAGAGAGAGAAACAGGGAGAAAGAGAGAAAGGGAGAGAGAATGGGTGTGCCAGGGCTTCCAGCCTCTGCAAATGAACTCCAGACACGTGCGCCCACTTGTGCATCTGCCTAATGTGGGTCCTAGAGAATCGAGCCTCGAACCAGTGTCCTTAGGCTTCATAGGCAAACACTTAACCACTAAGCCATCTCTCCAGCCCATAAAGCTTTTTTTAAAAATCTTTGAAACATTTCCTAGTCTCTGTCACCCACAATAGGCTAGATTAGATGCCTCTGTTTGTGCTCCTTGATACATTACAGTACATAGCTCTGATAGGACAACTTTTATATCCCAAACTGGATTAGATTCTCTTGATATCCTGGCATCAGCGTTATTCCTCAGAACTACACATGTGCCCCTCAACATCTCTCATGAATAAACTCCACTTCATAGACCCATATTCTTACATTCTAACTCAGAATTTTTTCTATACTTCAAGCACAGAAGGATCTTATTAAATATTCTAAGATAAAAGAATAAGAAGGATGCCAGTGTGTGGTAAATATCAGAGGCAGCGAAATTCAGGATATTATAGATCAGCAACAGATATCATGGAGCTACAAGGACCTGGGTGCTGGGAGATCAGAGACATCTGTAGAACTTTGACCTTCACATCTAATGAGCTCATGTCCATGCCATAATTTTAGTAAACTCTTCTACAGTTGGATAATTTAATTAGAAAAAAAATCCATATGGGGCTGGAGAGATGGCTTAGCAGTTACAGTGCTTGTCTGCAAAGCCAACAGATCTAGGTTTGATTTCCCAGAACCCCTGTAAGCCAGATGCACAAGGTGCCATATGCGTCTGGAGTTTGTCTGCAGTGGCTGGATGACCTGGTGCATCCATTCTCTCCTTCTTTCTGCCTCTTTCTTTCTCTCTCAAATAAATAATTAAAAATAAAATATTAAGGACATGGTGGTACACACCTTTAATCCCAGCACTCAGTAGGCAGAGGTAGGAGAATGGCCGAGGACTTGTGGAGACCCTAAGACTACCTAGTGAATTCCAGGTCAGCCTGGGCTAGAGTGAAACCCTACTTCGTAAAACCAAAAAATAAAAATAAAAATAAAAGAAGAAAGAAATAAAGCCATATGAAGATATCAGACTTTTCTAATGCAAATACATTATTGTTATTATAGTTGTTGTTGTTGTTGCTTTTGGAACCTGGATAAAAAGGAACTGAGTTATTGAGTATCTCAGAGGCATCATGTGAAAGACAGTGGGTAAAATTTATATTAAATCATAACTAAGTTTTTTGCTCAACGCTTGACTTTCTTAGCAACCCAAACCACCTAAAATCCCCTTCGATCTGCGACTTTTGTAATACTTGTATAATATGGGAGATATAAATGGAGCATGCCTCATATTCATCACTATGGAAAACAATCTGGTTTCTTTGGCCCAGTCAATATTTCCTCCTCTTTAAAAATAGTAGAATAGGGCTGGAGAGATGGCTTAGCGGTTAAGCGCTTGCCTGTGAAGCCTAAGGACCCCGGTTCGAGGCTCGGTTCCCCAGGTCCCATGTTAGCCAGATGCACAAGGGGGCGCACGCGTCTGGAGTTTGTTTGCAGAGGCTGGAAGCCCTGGCGCGCCCATTCTCTCTCTCTCCCTCTATCTGTCTTTCTCTCTGTGTCTGTCACTCTCAAATAAATAAATAAATACATACATAAATAAATAAATAAATAAATAAATAAATAAATAAATAAATTTTAAAAATAGTAGAATATCCCATCAGAGGTATCTTTAGAGCACCTTTCTCCCATTGGTCCTTCCCAGTGTAATTGACTTGTTCCCCATCAGTTTGGTACTTGGGATAAAGTTAAATTAGTGCTTAATGGGTTTTAACTGCTCCACTGTGAACCTGACCATAGCACTGGGTCTTGATTTAAACGGCAATTGGATCGCCATTTGCCAGCCTGATGATGTGTGCTTTGGCAGTGTTTGCAGATCCATAGTAAACTAGTAGTCTTCCCCGACACAATAATCAGCCTTGCTGTCTAGAGCCATCACGCATTCCTTTTACCCGTTGAATTAATATAGACAAACAGAATGGTTGATGGTTTCATTTGTTGTACCATTAATGAAACATAAAACAGATGTGTGAAACACTGCCTTAGTAATAATAACTGCAGGGCAAATTATTTATCTGCAGAAATCATGTCCAGCGTGGAAGGCGGGAACAAAATGTAGTTTTTCTCTTGACAGTACTAGGTCACACTATACTTAAAAAAAAAAAAATTAGTCATTAAGTCTTCTGCTGCAGTTAAATATAAGATGCAATTTGTTCTCTCAGTTCACAGAATTACAATCTTATAAAAATCAACTGTACTTTGGATTTACTTGTGCGTGAATTTCATGTTCTTCTTCCTGGGACTTCCCAGGTAACTCACTAAAAGAAGGCATTATGAGGGAAACATATGTACTCTTTCACATTCACCCTGTGAAGACCATACTGGGAATAAGTGTTTGTAGGAGGACATAAAGTCAGCCCAGAGAATCTTGGCAGCTGTACCAGGTACTAAGGGAGCTTGTCCATCACCTCTATTTTCATCTTTTAATATGCAAAGGGAAACATGGCATGCTAAACTCAAGAGGGAATATAAAACAGCTTTCTAGAGAAAGTCTTGGCAGTGCCACAAGGCAGGGGCTGTAAATTGCAATGCTTTTCTTGACTTGGAGCCTTTGAAAAGCTGGAGAGATCAAGTAGACAGGTTAAGTTGTGTTCTTGGACACCGACACTTATTATCAGCACCTTGCTTAGGAAGAGAGGGAAAGGAGAAATATGAGAGAGGGCCAAAATGGCTAAGGAGATGCAAGATGTTCTGCAAACTGTAACTTACTGGAAGTGTTCCCCCAAGCATCTTCAGTGGCTGTGCTAAGTATTATTGGACATGCTGAGTAAAAGGGTATACAGGGACATTTTTCCAGGCACTGTGCCCAACCTAGCTGTGTTCTCCTCGTGGAGCACTGGGAACTCACACTGAAATTGTGTCTATCATCATGTCTCATGTAAGGGAATACCTAACAACCTCACAAATAAATACAAGCAGGTAATCCATGAGTTCTAGCCTTAGTTCAGCTCTAATCCATGTTAGAGCTATGTTTGGTCAGTACAGAGCCAATCAGAATGGATTTTCTTCTCAGTGTTCTCTTAGGACTTTGTACATGCATGATGTATTGACCTTAGGCCACCCCATCACCATTTTCATGTTTTTAAGATGTTCCCTTTGCAGATTGGGTTTAGAAACATAGACTACTAAAGTGTGTGTGAACCATCACCTTTCATGGAGCCTGGCACATAAGTTACTTGAGAAATAAATACTGAATGAATGGACAAGTTAATAATTATATTTGGGGGATGTGCCTTTTCCTTATGCACTTACCCCTTAAAATACATGGGAGAGGAAATGGATTTCCCAAGATGATTTTGTACAACACCCTCAGAAGTAGACTGGTACTTGGGATCTTAAATCTCAGCCCTCTATAATGTGGAGCCAAAAAACCAATGGGAATCATGCTCTAAGGACAAGGAGCATTCCCTCTGGAAATAGTTATGATAGTTTCCATCCACTCTGATGATAATCTTAAGTATTTTAGGCTGCTGAATTATAGTTTTAAATAGTTTGACTTAAACATTCACTGATTAATTAGAGGGAAAAATGTGTAAATGAGATAAACAGGAGATATACAAAGTGTCATGATCCTAAATACAGTCTGGACTAGAGGAGACTTACCTATGGATAGGGTAGTCTAAAGAAGAAAGCAAATATTACTATATTATTGTAGAGAGACTGAAACAGGCTGGGGCCTGAGCAAACTAATGGATGACTTGTAACTTTCGCTATATTTTTAAGAAAGGAGAAAGAAGAGGAAAGAAAGAAGAAACGGGAAAGGGAGTAGGAGCAGGAAGAAAGGAAGGAAAAGAGAAAAACGAAGGAAGTGAGAAGGAAGGTAGAAGGAAAAGGAAAGAAGAAGGTAGAAAGGGGAAGAAGGGAGACTGAGTTAACTGTTGTTAGAATGTCTCCTTACTGATAATATCCACCATTCACATGTCTGCTATCATTACCTTTCCTTAACGATTGCTTCCATTGTTAAGTAATTATACATAAGAGCCTACAACAGATGGTAAATAGTTACACTTCACCAATTGTCCAAGCCCATGTTTTCATTATCAGTGATAATGATCCAGGCAATGGCACTAGCAGTGCTGTGCACAAAGTCCCTTTCGTACTGCCTGGAATCTTCTATATACCAAAGCCAGAAAGCCAGGGAAAGTCAGCTGGGGAAATAAAAGAGAGGATGGCATGAGCAGAATTCCTTTCATTGGCCTTTAAGTTGTTAGTCACTCACAGAACATTAAGTCGAACTTCTTGCAAACCTACTTGTTCTAGAAATATATAGATTCCTCATCCTTTAAGAAGAATATGATAATGTGAATACTGAAATCCCTACTTAGATAAAAATGTAATCCCTTCACCAAATGTACCACATTTCTTGGAACAATATTGTTTTGGTCACAGGTGTCCAAGGGATGACAAAAGTAAGTAAAGAGAAAAGTATGTTTTGATTTTTCCTGGGGCTGGACAGTAGGCATGTGGTACTGTGCAAGGCTGATCAAAGACATATTGAAAAGGATGACCTTGAAGAAGGTGTTAGGACTGGGGCTCAGCTGGCCTCCATCTAACTAGGACCCTAGTCTCATTACTAAAAGTCACTTAGTGGCATTGGACAAATGGAGAAGGTTGAGGTTTGTTGGAATCCTTACTCTACAAGAAAGGGCTTTGCAATTTATTGAACCATGAAAGATGATCTGAAATCACCCCTTTATATGCTGCTGGTAGCTGGATGTACCAGGTGAGCAGAAAAATCTTCCCTCCATGCAGAATAAAGGCTGGAAAATTCCACAGGTCACTGGAAGATATTTTTTCTCCTTCTTTTACAACTATGTGCTTGCTCAACTAGAACATGCCTCTTGTCGATGATCATCCTTTCTGAAAAACATTTCTCCACAATCTTTTCCTTTTGTTCCTTTAACCTATAATCTTTGAAGACGAGGGTGTTTCCTTACTCCAAACCCGACAGGCAGCTGTGAATGTCAGGAGCTTCCCAAAGAGCAAGTCCTCCCATGACTGGATGGGACTGAACTTCCTCATGACCACCAGCACCTCTTCTGAATCTGGATAAGGAAAACTGATCAGATTCCTTTCATAGGAGCAGTGGAGTGGATGTGAGGCAGTTTGTGCTTAATGGGATGGGTAGAATTTGTGGGAGGAGAACCTTGCTTTTATTTCCCTGTTCCTGGAGTTCCCAGGCATGGGTAATAGGAGACAGAATGGGAGGAGAGTTCTCCCTGCTGATGCCATGCTGCTGTCCTTTCTCTGGAAAATTCTGGGAAAGTTGAAGATTCAGTGTAGGTAAAGGAGGAAGCCTGACTGTGATAATCAGTTTGGAGAACTGCCAGACTGAGGTTAGCAGTCTTGCTAAGGACTTCCAGGATGAAATGAGGAGCCTACTCCTGCCCCTGAGGAGAAGCATCTTTCTTTCCTTATTTTTTTTTTTGATTAGCTTGTATTAATTGTACACATTAATGGCTGGCTCAGTGTGATATTTCTATGTGAGCATTCAGTGTGCACTGATCAAATCCAATCTCCATGTACCTGATCCCTATTCCCAACCTCTAATACCCTGTCCATTGGGAGGGTCTAATCCTAGGCACACTGACCTAACAGTTCTTATTTGTGCTAGAACCTCAAATGGCCTCACTTGGGCTTTGAATTCTCCTGGGAGGACTTGTGGAAATAGGTAGGCAATATGAAAGATGGTGCTGGAGAGACTGGCATGGCCCAGAACTGAAGAACCTCTCTTGTTAATCTGAGAGATAGCAATTTTATCCTATTGAGGATGGAGAACTCCTCAGCAGAGTTTATTTAGCTAGACTTGAGGGCTTCAATACAAGGCACAAGAAAATGAGTTAGGAATTGCTAAAATAGTTCAGGGGTGAGCATTGGAGATCCACTTATTTAACTGCAAGAAAATAAAGCCTCATTTTTCCTCCCTTAGAATCATGCTCCTCCTGAAGTCCCAGTATGTGAGTGAATATTTCCCAAACACCATCATCAGAAGCCCTGTGAGCTCCTTGACATTCTCCATTAGCCTCCTACCCCATCTTCTGTTACCATCATGACCTTCCATTTTACCTCCTCTGCACTTCTCTGATCTTACTTCTCCAGCCTTGCCCCATACCCACTCCATTTCTGCCATCACTGCTCCATCTCACGTCTTCATATTTTGTCCTCTGGACTTTTGCAGCAGCTTCCTTAATGGAAGCCCCTTGGGGGGGCAGAAAACAAGTGAGAAATGTCCACCCTGAGTTGCAGATGCTCCTAAATAGGCCATCCCAACCTAAACAAACCCTAGGCTAGGATATATGCCTCTCTTAGTCCATGGTGGCTCTGATTAAAAAAAAAAATGATAGAGTGGTCAATTTATAGAAAACAGCAGTGTGTTGCTCACAGTCCTGGAGGCTAGAAAGTCTAAGATCAAGTTACTCAAAGACTTGGTGCTTCGGGAATATGTACTCTGCTTCTCAGGTGGCACCTTCTTGCTGAATCCTTATGTGGCAGAAGACTGGGAGGGGCATATAGGATCCCTCAAATCTCTTTTAGCAGAACAAATTAATTGTGTTCACAAGGGCAGTCTTCATAAACTATTTACCTTTGAACATATAGTTTTGGGAGAAATTTGAACACTGATTTCCTGTTTGTCCCTGTCATGGCATTCCATTTGAAAACTTTGTCAACTATCGTGTTCCCTATCCATCTTTCTCTGTAGGTTAGGATCAGCAAACTGCTGGCTCAAAGACTAAAACTTGCCTGCCTTTTGTTTTGGCAAAAAAAAAAAAAACTTATTGGAAGACAGCTATATGCAAATATTTATATATTATCTATGCTACTCTCTGTCTGTTCCCTTCAACATAAGCACAGAGCTGAGTGGCTAAAAGCAGTCACTGAGGCTTTACTACTTGCTCTATCCAGAATATGTTTGCTGAACTCTGTTACCGACCACCAGGTCATCAAGGATGGAGAACTACATTTATATGGCTGTCATATCCTTGGAGCCATTGCAGTGCTTGAGGCATAAACATAATGTATGTTGCATGTTTTATGTCAGGAGGGACAAGATACATGTTGTGACTCAGTGGCACTGAAGACAGTGAGTTGCAGCTTGATGCTTGTAGACCTATGAGCAAAACATTGAGGCTATCTTGTGCCCTCTTAGGTGATGGTGTGCCTTGTAATTACTAAACATCTCTCAGTGCTCTTTAATAGCAGAGTCCCACAGTGCTTTCAATTGTTCTGCCTTCAGAGTGGCAACATCTGTAATGAATGTGTCACAACAAGGCACCTCATGCTGTAGCAGGGCTTGTAGGTCCTGACTACTGTCAGTCCCAGAAAGGAGAAGGGGTTTGAGACTCACTCAGAGCATTGCCACATTGTCATTTCATTCTGTGCTGGGCTGATCCTGGTACCTTGTGATGTCTATCTAATGATTTTGGAGGTAGATGGAGCTTAGATGTGACTGTCTAGAAGCAAAGCAGTGGTCTGAGACTGACTGACCATGTTTTTGAGCACTGTGGGAATGTCTCAAGCATCAGTCCTATGGTGAATTGAGCCATAAGTCCTCCATAAACTCATGTATTTTGAATGCCTGGTCATCAGCTGATGACAATTTGGGAACTGGAGCCTTGCTAGAGGAGGTGAGTTGCTTGGTGACAGCTTAGGGGTGTTATAGCCAGCTCCCCCTTGCTAGATTTTGGCTCACTCTCCTGTTGCTATTTTTCACTTGCTGTGGTAGAAGTGAGGTCCAGCCCTGCTCATGACATGTTTTCCCAAGCCACCAAAAAGTTTTCCCTTGAGACTGTCAGTCAAAATCAAAACTTTCTTCCCATCAGCTGTTTGTGTTAAGGTGATTTATTCCAGAAATAAAAAGGTAACTACAAGTTTCCCAAGTCAGTGTTCCTCACTGTAGTGTTCTGTATCTAGAACAGCACCGGAGTCATGGAAGGCAGCATTTCACAGATGTTTCTTAGTGAGAATTCATTTGAATTGTCTTTAGCTTCTCCCATTTGCTGCCCTGTCAACTATATCTTCCTGTCCTCCAACTCGCAGTGAATAATCCAAGCTGGGGTGTGTTACACAGTTGGTCAGTGTCATGGGCAAGATTCAGTTCCAGAAGGTTTTGGCATAGAAGCCTGTGTTCTGGCCATACTGTGAATCAATATTTGGACTGATTGGAGTTCTGTTTCTGGCCTGGCACCCTTATCTTCGTCATTGCAGGGCTAGAGAGATGTAGGAACAACAATCTCCAGGCTACAACCTCCCAGTCTATGGCCACCACTTGTGGGATTTCAAAAGCTGACAGGCTAGTATTTTGCATAAAACATGACCAAGGCCCCTGGGAACTATGTGTCACCTGGTCAGGTTTTGGCACATTCTCCAAAAAGTTTGAAGACAGCAACCTCTTTCCCTGCCACTGGAAAGAAGCCCGGGCTTCCCCCAAGGCTCCCCAGTGTTCCACACCAGCACGGAGAGAGTGGCTAAGTGGAGCTTTATAGCAGCTTTTCAATGGCTCCCCTATAATGTGGTGTTTAGGTTATAGACAACACAATTAAGAAAAAAACCCTCCCAGTCAACTCCCTTCATATGACTGGACAGAGCAAACAAGCCCACCTGAAAATGACAGATCCACCCCCAGCTCTCCTCCCCAGAAGGCAGGTTTCAGAACCTTGATTCTCTGTGTCACCAATCAGATGAATACATGACATGTCCCTAGGTAGCCCAGCAAGAGAACCTAATATGTGAATTTTATTCCCTTCACTCAGAGCCCTATTTATGGATGACCTTTGGTGTCATATCCATTCCCCAAATATATCATTAAGCAGCAGAAACTACCTCAGCAGGTGAGATTAAAACTGATCATGTGGAAGTTTTCACTTGTGCTTCTAACGCTTCTTTACTGAGGCTGAAAACCAGTTCTTGTGCTTTTCTCTCCCCAAAGATAATCTTCACTTTAATGAGCTACAAAAAAGCAGCTTGCCAGCAAAAAATGAAAAGCAAGAAAAAAACAAACATGTATTGAAGCCTCAATAAATAGTAATTCACTGAAGATAAGATTTTTCCTCCTGAAAGTCTAAATGCCTTCTAAAATTATTTCAGAAATATGTTGCTAAAGGATTAAGATAGATTGAGTTCTTAAGTCTTCTGTCGTCATGTTCAACTTGGTATTCCCTAGAGAATATTAAACCAAACATGAGGGGGAGAGCTACAGAGAGAACTAATGTAAGACCTGCTGCAAACGGCGTAGAGGAGGAAATGAGTCTTAACTTTCTCCTTCTCTCACCTGTACTCTTCTTCTTGCTTTTCATTTGGATCTGGTTGTTTTCTTTGCTTTCAGGACCTTGGAAGGGACACCAGGCAAGACCCTGTCTGGCTGACTGGAACTGCTTGGTCAAAAAGTTGGCAGGCAGAGATACCCAATGGAAATCTGGGGCAGTCTCACTGCCTCTGGTTTCTTGTGGGCTCTCCCAAGCATGGCATGTTCAAAGCTCATTGGATGTCCCAGTGAGGGCAGGAGAGAGGCATAGGAAGGCAAAAAGATGAGTCACCATGTTGAATGACTGGGTGTTTTCCATTTTACTTCTTATTCTGTTGGAAATCCCCCCAAAACACAAGGCTGTTATCCATTGTTCATAGACACAGGCCTTAGAATGAGAAACAGAAGCATTGGAAGGTATCTTGGTGATCACTTTGTCTAGTCTCCTTGAAGTTCATATGCTTAAGGTCTCTTCTACTTTAAAATTTTTAAAAAATCTTCTACCTCCTGAACTGTCTTTTTCCCTTCATTGCAAATACACAAAAAATTAGCCAGGTTTTACTACTCTAACACTCGTTAGTCTTGCTGTAATTATCTTTTATGTTTTGTTCCTAGACATGATCCATTGAAAAGTCATTAATAACCCTCCAGCTGTCTATAGATTAAATTTTTCCCAATTACTGCTTAAATTTTTCCATATGGATGCTGCTCACCATTCCCTTGGGGAAGTTTCCCTTCCAGGTATCTGTGACCTCCCTTTTGGTTCTCTTGGGTCTAGAACAGTCCACACTTGGTCTCTTCCTGGTTCCTCTTATACTAGGTTTTTAAATATGCCTCCTTCCTCGTGGTCCTGACCACCATGCTGTCTTTTCACTCTGTGCATTCTGATTGGCTGATTTCATCAATCTCCAAGTCCCAAACCATCACCTCTGTGAACAGCTTTCATAGGAATACCACATATATACTTCCTAGCTCCACATTGGAATATCTTGTTGCTCAAGGGCATTTTCACTTTGCTGCCTCTTAGGCCATTCAAGACAGAAATCAGTTATCATCTTCTTTCCACTTAGTCTTACCCTAAAAGTCCTTCCATCTCTATGAACGTATCCAGACTGAAGTCCTTGGCTATAAACTGACACCTGTTTCTCCATACATTTCACATGTAATTAATCACAAAGTTCTTACAACTTGTCACTCTATCTTTAGACTTGATCTCCTCTACAATCACTACATTCTATCTCTTTACTGACCTCTTGTAAACCTCACATAAATTCCTGGTCCTAGTTACTACCTCCTCCTCCCCACTCCCATTTGTGAATCAGGGTTACATTACGTGTACTGGTGGGGTCAGACAACTCTTCTGCTTAAAAGCCATAGATGGTCTATAGAATGAATATCACCAACCTCCTTAGCCTAACAAACACTGTCCTTCATTGCTTTAATTAATAAAGTATTTACTTATTTGCAAAGAGAGAGGGATAGAGAGGAGAATGGATGGACCAGGGCCTCTTGCCACTGCAAATGAATTGCAGACACATGCGCTACTTTGTGCAAATGGATTTACATGGGTACTGGGGAGTCAAAACCAGGCCGTCTGGCTTTGCAAGCAAGAGCCTTAACCATTGAGCAATCTCTCCAGACCTGTTCCTGGTTAATTCTTACTTAGCCTTTCTGCCAGCTACTTGTACCATCTCATAGTGTCATGCCAAATAATTTATATTCTAGTGTCTTCCATGTAGATCCTTCGCCTTTCCTTAATTCATCTTCCTCTAAGGGTCTTAACTTCCTGGTGAGCACTGGTGTGTCTTGGAATGATGCTCCTCATCTATATACAGTTACTGCTATGTCACCAGCCCTTTCACAATGATTGCATAGTGCCTTTTAGAAACAATTACTTGCAATTTTTTTAAATTTAATTTATTAGTTTTCTTTTCAGTAAATATAGGCAGTTTGGTACCATTATTTAGGCTCATCTGTGATCTACCCCCTCCCATTAGACCCTCCTTGTTAATGAAAATGGGTCGTGCATTGTGGAGTTAGCCCCCAGTTATTAGTATAATAAATGTCTCTGCAAATCATGACCCAACATGTAACTCTGACATTCTTTCCGCCCCCTCTTCCGCAAGATTTCTCTGAGCCATGTTGGGTTCATTTTTGGTCTACTTCAGTGCTGAGGTGTTGGGGACCTCTGAGGCTTTGGCTCTCTGATTTGGTAGGAGTTGATTTTTCTCTGTGTTGATCTCCTTCCCCTTTGTGCTGGTATCCGGTTCACAGGAAAACATCACCCTTGCTTATTTCGCCAGTTGTCCTTAGTTTCAGTTGGGCCCCTTTTGAGGTATGTTGGGGCAGCTCTCTTCTTAGGATCTGCATCTATCTGGAAAAGAGAAGCAGATTCTCCAACGGAAAGTAAGTTAGCACTCGGAAAATTGAGATAACACTTACTTTTTTGATAGACAGTTTGATAGGTGTAGGCCCTCTTATACCCCGTGATTGATGGTAGCTTGATATTGTAGAGTGGGCTTGTGTTTGGGTATGGTTCTGACTTGTTTCCCAGCTCCAGCTAAGGGTCTAGTACCACTGAGTGGATCAGTTAGCCAAATCAAGAGCAATTGACTCCTCACCATGGCTGTGTAGCACTATTGCACTTGTGTGGGCATCACATCCGGTTATTTGTTGCTAATTAGGTTAAACAATGTGTTGCTTGGACAGATCTTGGTCATTTCCCCCAGTCGCCTATGTAGCGCCTTCTGGCACTAGACACGCTGACTGTCTGGGGACTGACTCTCTCCTGGCTTCCAGCCATGTCATTCCATTTTACGCGTCAGCTGTGTATGGAGTCTTCAGCAATAGGGTCTTATCACTGGCCTTTGGTGGGTCATCAAGTACTCTGACAGAAGTCTGTCATTGTTTTGGGAAACCTTGTAGGTTCCTCTGATTAAAAGCTCATTGTGGATGGTAGGCCCAAGCTGGAAGTGGGGGTTACAGGTCAGTGTCCACTAAGAAATTGAGGAAAAAGATAACTAATATACAAGAGTTAGAGAGGAGAGAGATAGAGGGGAGAGGGGGAGAGGGAGGGAGGGAAGATGTAGGAGATTTAGGTCAGTCTTGATCCTACCCTCTCCAGTGTCTTGTGGTTCAGGTGTTTCCTGTAAGGGTCTAGTGAAGGTTCAGCCATTTGGTCTGTCTTTTAGGAAGTAGAATTTTATGGTATCATTGCCGTTTGGGTCCGGATTACTGTTTTCCAACCTTTGATTCCCTCCCCGCCCTCCCATCCACCTTATTGTCTAGTCCATGAGGTGCTTGGTGGGTATGTAAGGCATCTTGGGCAGATTCAGGTTAGGTGTTGCAGATGAGTGAGACTATATGTCGATTACTGGGCATGTACCCTAAAACCTTCAAACCAAAAGCCAGAGAGATTTGCACAACCATGTTTGTAGCAGCTCAATTCGTAATAGCTAAAAGCTGGAATCAACCCAGATGTCCATCATTAGAAGAATGGATAACAAAGATGTGGTATATCTACACAATGGAATTCTATACAGCAGTAAGAAAAAACGACATAAAGAAATTTGAGGAAAAATGGTTGAACCTGGAACAGATCATTCTTAGCGAACTTACCCAATCACAGAAAAAAAAATCGACACATAGTCTCACTCATCTGCAATTTTTTAGTTATTGTATTTACAAGAATTTTTCCCTGCTAAAAGGAGATTTTTAAAGACAAGGAGATTACCCTCTACTGTTTGAATTTTGGATGCTGTATACATACAGCTAGAATTTTAGGTGCTCCAGAGCTATTGCTAGGTGGATGACAACACGGGGGTCCAGAGAAGATAACTGGATTCCCTCAATCAGACAGCAGTTTCCTCACTCAGAAGCAGTTTATGGGTTACAAGTGGGACCTGAGGTTTAATTCTTCCACAAGATAGATGACATGAGTTTGGTTTATAAAGTTTTGTTAAGCCAGATTCTGGTCAAGATGGGCTTGGGGTCAGATAATGAGACCTGGGTGGTGGTTACCAGAGCAGAGTTTTGAGGTGGAGAATGGGGAAGGCTTGCATTGCCTCTCATCTTTGTTATACTCAAAAAGGTGGGGATTTTCAAAACAGATGATGGTAATTTTCCATATATATATATGGACACACACACACACGTGTATGTATGTATGTATGTATGTATGTATGTATGTATGTATGTATGTGTATTTCCTTCCAGATCCGTTTCCCTTTATTTCCAGCTGCATTTTCTGAGCTTATTCAAAGCAAACTGGTACCTGATGCCACTGGCTTTAGACACAGAAAGACATCTGTTCATGTGCTGAAGGTCTTCTTAGAACCTGGAAGGTCGAAGCTCCTCCCTTGGTGAGTTTCTCCCAGGTAGTTGGAAGACTCTATCTGGCAGGATGCCCTTCTGCTGGTCTGGGCTACAGATTTTCACATCTGTACATTTTTGACCTGGCTTCAAATAAGGTATTACAACATGCCCAACCCTTTATTTTTCCCATTATAATTAACCAAAGTGTTTAATAAGTAACAAGGATGTCTCTAGTAATTTAGCACTTCATTAGTGATTTGTTCCATTATAATATGTATTGCCCAAATCAACGCCATTCAGACAACCATTTGCTGCTTTCACAAAAAGATAATGACTTTTAATTCTCATGACTTGAGCATCTTGTAAACCTTGTAAGTGGTTTGCTACTTTTCATTAAGGTATATCTCTGAGAGATTTTGGACCTTGCAAAAAGTAAATAAAACTCATGAAAATTGAACCACAGATAAGCAAATAAAATTGAATAAACACACCTACAGAACCCCCTTGAGGACACTGCACTGTTTCAAGAAGAGGCTCTGTGCTTTTGCATAAACAAAATCCATTTCTTAAAGCAGTGAATTTTAATTTTGCCTTGTCTCATACCTAAGGGAACTAGACACATCATCTCAATTTCATGGATATGTGAGCTTATAAAATCAGAGACTGTTGTGAGAGGGCATTTAAATGTTCTGTAATTTGGAGGAATTTTGACGCCAGTAGACTATTTGGGGGATAGAAATCAGTTCACATCATAGATTGGTTAATAGTGTACGTGGCAGAGATCTATCCCTGGCTCTTGGCTTCATATTGACTGCCAGTTTGCATCACTTCTTATTCTTACCCTATAGTGCCCATTATGGCATTGAACAGTTAGTAGGTAAGTCACAGCCCAGATTCTTGATTCCAGATTGCTGTTACCTAGATAATACCATGGGCTAGGCACTGTACAGAGATGCTCAATGTCACCCCATCTGTCCAATGATTGAGGTTTACTTGTTTTGGTTTTATTTATTTATTTGCACGTAGAGAGAGATAGAGTAAAGAGAGAAAGACAGAGGCCTTCAGCCACTGTAAATTCCAGACATGTGCTATTTTGTGCATCTGGCTTTATGTGGGTACTAGGGAATCAAACCCAGATCATTAGGCTTTGCAGGTGAGCCCCTTAACTGCTGAGCCATCTATCTAGACTGAGGTTTACTCTTATTAGCAGAAAAATATTTATTCTATGGTAGCTAATTTTAAGAGAAGTTTTTTAAGAATATAATGTATATTCCTTTGTCTTCATGTAAAGAGAAGACAGAACATTGCTTAGGTCCCTGTAATTAGGATCTAGATGGAAAGCAGCACTTAAGTATGATGTCACATGGAGACTCGTGGGAGAGCAGAAGGAGGGACACAGTAGAGGACGATGGGAAGTGGCCACCTAGAAGACGTGGCTTCACTGCTCTCCCATGAGGTTATGATGTGATCTACTGGGATTAATGTGTTATGGAAGCCAACACTGCTTCCCCTCCCATGGTGTGTTATACTGTGACTTACAAAAAGATTCAGTGAGTGCCTTAGAAGAGTTGCTTAACTCTGAAACAGAGCTCAGTTAGCTGCTGCTGTATAACAAATCATCTCGAAGCTCAATTTCTTAAGCCAATAAGTATTACATGAGTGTACTGATCAGCTAGGATAGGGCTTCTTAAACATTTTCTGCTCTTTGAAAAATTTTTACATGACTCCGGTGATAGTGTTGTGAGGGAGAACAGCCTGATCCAAAAAAGATCAGATTTATTAAGAGAATTATAACACCATGCTAAAGTGTCATAGTGGGTTCTGAAATAGAGAGAAGAGAGGGCAGAGGGAAGGGGAGGCCCTGGAATTTGATTTTACCATTTATTAAAGATAAAAGTAAATTAATATACAAGTGAGATGATGTGCTTATTTATTTTTACATAGAAGAATTAAATCTTGGCTGAAAATTTGATACTACAGAACATAAAGTATCTTCAGATTCTTTTGTAGTTGAGATTTTAATTTTCTGATTTTCACCACTAAAAACATCCTTTCAGATACATATATAGTACAGAAAGAAAAATTTTGTTTAGCATCAATTCAGATGTTGTTGGAAATACTGTCCTTCCCTTATGCCAAGCCAAAAGTCATACATTTTTTTAAATGAAATTCAAGTCAACAGCTCAAATAGCAACTCTTAAAATCAACATTCTAGACAATTATGAGATAAGGTAATTTGATGCATGCTGACAAATTAGGATAGGAATATATTAACAAGTTTTGTTTTCCATAACAATTAAACCATTATGTTTCTATAAGAGCAGAAAACTCTGTATGCACAGGTGGACACTGTGGCTCATCACAAACAGTGGTGTCCATGCTGAGCTGAGGTGTTGCAGACAGCATTGGCTGGCATTGTGTGGCGTGGTGACATGCACAGTGCAGAGTGGTCATGCCGCATGTTCAGAGCCAAGGCTGCAGTGAAAGCGCACAGTGCGACATTCACGAGCACTGGAAGAACCACCTCAGACTCATTACGTGTTTGATTCCAAATTAATTTCTGCTTGTTACACACTGAGAAACCTTTTCCTTTTGCTGAATTTGTTGTAGTTTCCACATTTCAGTTATATAATCCCGTATGGGGTAGCGACCCATGGTGTCAGAAGCTGGGAACTAGGAGGATCTGCTGGGCTCATTTACGTGCTAGGAGTCAAGTGGGTCAGATAGGCAGTTTAAGAGACCTTAGCTGGTGTCTCACACATTTTAGGGTGGTGGTCAACCTGAACAGCTGTGATGGCAGAAAGGGCTTTCTTCTTCATGGTCTCTCATCCTCCACCAGACCAGCTTGGCTGTGTCTCTGTAGGAGCACAAAAGGGTTCATGAAGCCGAGGCTCGGAATTGGTGTGCCATCACTGTGTCACCATCTCTGGGAAACCAAATTAGCCAGCCCATACTTACAGGTGAGGCGATAGGTTCCATCTATTCATAAGAAGAGCTACAAAGTCACACTGCCAAACGTGTGAACTCAGGGAAAAGAATAATTTGAAACATTTTATAATTAATCGACAACAAAATGACTTAAAGTGCTAGAAAAATTCAAGTTCTTGCCTAGAATACTTTGTCACAGCTTGCACCACAATGTCCCTCAGCCACGACAAGAATGGGGATACCCGTTTCTGCTCAAAAGATTCAGATTTTCTTTGGCTTTCTTTGTAGGCTCTGCTATCTTCGCACTGGGCAGAACCAGCCATCCCCAGAGTTACAAGGACAAACACACATTAAACAATGCTAGTGAGCTTTACTGACCATAATTATCATATTGATCACTTCCATTGACAAGCCTGCCCTGGTCAACAGATAAGTCCAGTGGAACAGAGCAGTTGACAAGCACCATATACTGTGGAGTGCCATGTGTACTGATGTCCCTTTAATAAATATTTAATACAGTGCAAGTGCTGGGATAGGCTTGGGGGTCACAAGCCATTGACATGCTTCATGAGTCCCCTTCTCCCCTCAAGAAAGAAAGTCAGCTCTTCTTAGGTAAAGCTGCATCTCCTTGGTATCTTGGAAGACAATCTTCTGTCTTTTCAACTCTGCCCCTCTGGGAGTCATGTAGGGCTATAATCTTCTTCTTTTGGCTTTTCACTAAAGAAAGACAGCCTTCCCTTTCTTAGCTCCATTAATAGAAATTTAAGGAACACTACCGTGAACACTGGTGAACATGGGAGTGCAAATAGCTCTTCAAGGCATCGATGCCAATTATTTTTAACCCCTTCCTCTTACCAGCTCATCCTTCTTCTACTTTGGCAGTTTTTTGTTTGTTTTCTGACCCACTGAGTTTATTTAGGGTTGACTACATGCATATGAGTGAAGGATTACTTACCAGAGCACATGCAATTTACCAGTGTCTACACCTCTGAAGAAAACACCTCCCCCTGCCCCAGCAACCCTCAAGGGTCAGCAGCTTCTCAGAGAGGGCTGAGGCCTCATGGGCCCCTCTCCCATCTTTGATGTATTGCTGCTAGCCCAACAGGTAGCCAAAGCCACTATGAGTTTATGAGGACAATAGCCATGTCATGTCTAGAGGACAGCATTCCACTGCCCTTCTTCTCCATCCTTTTGGCTCATATATTCTTTCCACTGCCTCTTTCACAATATTCCTTGAGTCTGGGAGGAATTGACATAGATGTCTCAGGGCTGAGCACTGAACAGTCTTTCATTTTTAGCATTGTGATGAATATTGAGTCTCCCATGTCATTGCTGCCCACTGCAAAATGACGCCTCTCTGACCAAAGTTGAGAGCACCACTAATCTATAGGCATAAACATAAATAGTTAGAGGGTGGTTTGATGGGAAGAACATGTCCATTTAGCCAGAGAACAGTAATTGCTTTCCACCTAGGGCCTCACCCATGTTGAATTGAATTATTTGTTTTTTGCTATCAAGTTATAAGTATTTCATGTATACTTTTAGTACTTAGACCTTACCAAATTCCTCAGACTTCCCAGGTTACAGAAACAAACTTAAATATCCACTGGCAGGTTAAATGATAAGGAAATATGATGCATGTATAAGCAACGGAATATTACTTAGTATTAAAAAGGAGGGAATCCTGCCATATATGGCAATATAGATACATGTGGTAAGTCTTAAGGTAGGGGAAATAAGCAGATCCAGAAAAGTATATTCTTGAGGACACCACATATGTGAAGTATCTAAAATACTCAAAGGAGGTAGTAGAATAGCAGTTTCTAAGGACTGAGAGGAAGAGATAATGGGGTGTTGCTATTTACTGTTATAAAGCTTTGCTTATCAAAATGAATAAGATCTAGTCATCTGCTATATAATATATGCTAATACTGACTTAAAATGTTCATCTAAAATGGTTAAGAGGGTAGATTCCTCTTATCCCATATTACAGTGTTAAAACACATAAACATAGAGAGAGGGAGAGAGAGAGTGCCAAACTAAGACATATTCAATGAAGAAGCTTTTTAGGCAAGGAGAATATGAAGTGTCTTTCTCTCTGATCTTCTGATTAATCTGGACTAACCTACACGTGCCATTTGGCCTCATAAACATGTTTTCCAACAATTAAAATATAATATTAAAGCAAAAGTTAAATATAGTGTTTTCTGTCTGATTTTAAATATTTACATATCTTCAGATTCCACAAGTAGGGCCAGACAAATTACTGATTATATTCTGAAACGTGCTTTTTTTAATGATCACATTATCAGTTTCTCACCTCTATTTTATGTCTTTTTTTTATGTCTATTTTTATGTCCCTTAAGATGGTTGAGAATCCTGGTTTGTTGACATCTGGATTTCTGGGGGTTCTTCCATGAATAGTACTGCCCATGGGGCAGATTCTTGGTATGCCACATTGGAGCTTCTGCCACTGTATGCTTGAGGCTTCCCTGGCTCTCCCTACTCAAAGCCCACTTTCTCAACTTCAAGCCGTCTCATGAGCTCTTGGTCCTTATCTGGCCCATCTGTTTATTGCATGTGTACACTCTAAGGAAAAGAGGAAGAACATTATGGCCAGACTTTACAGAGGAAAACAAAGTAATACTTGTCCCAATGGATAACTACTGTATTATTTATTCCACCAATAGTCATCTAAAGGAAGTATATGTAATAAATGAGATGCAAAAACAGAATAGCTGCTGAGGGTTTTAAATGCTGAACCTCAAAAGTCTCTCAGTATAGTTAGTGCATAAGTTCAAGAAAATTCTAGAAACACACCTAAGAACATTCAGAATTCAACTAGTCTGCTCAAAGGGCTTCAGTACAAATTTCCTCTCATCCCCTACTCCACCACTAGCTAGCTTCCAGAAGTTTTGGTTTCTAGGACCCACATGCATGTTTGGAGTTACAATCTTTGCTGAGAAACAGTCGTGGAAGAAGCAAAATTTCTGTGTGTGGAGCTGGTGAGTAATATCAACCAATGAGGTTAAAAAGCAAGCAAATGAGAATACCCACCTTCTTCCTCGTCGTCTGTTTCTCCTCCTTATTCTCTACCTTATCCCTGTCTCCATTTCCTTCCCTAGCTTTCCTGAATAAGAGCTGGATTTTCCATCACCAGATGGCCCTGTAAGATCCCAGGCCCCTCTCAAATGACTCAAATAAACATTTATAAGTCAGATAGAGTTGAGCAACAGCAGCAGAGCTGTTCTCGTTGGCTTATCCTGGGTTGACAATTTTCTTGGTTGGCACAGGATTGTTTCTGCTATCTCTTCATGTTCCATTTGCCTGTCGTGGAAAGGGTATAAATATTGACATGCAAGCTTGTAGCTCCAGCTTTTCTTATGAAATAATTTCACCTTTCCCTGTGTTCCAGGAAAGGCCCCCTGCCCCCATGCAATTAGCGTCAATGGATTGCTTGCTGGCACTGTTAAATAGAAAGCAGAGGAATTGCATTGGTTTCAGCTGTTATGTTTGCTTACTTTCCCAGTTTGCACACAGAACATAAGAGGACTGGCTCTCACTACTGCTGTTAAACTCTGGTGGCTGCCCACACATCGTTAAGAATGACAAAATGGGAGCCCTTTTGTTGTTTGCCCTATCAGAAGGAATAGTAGGGCAACCCTCCCCACTGATGTTCTTCCTGCACTTACCTTATGCGTTGACTCCAAGAACATTCATTAGAGTTTAACAAAATGTTCAGGAAGGTTTCATTTGCAGACTGTGTGTGTGTGTGTGTGTGTGTGTGTGTGTGTGTGTGAGAGAGAGAGAGAGAGAGAGAGAGAGAGAGAGATCTTTATTTAAAATTTATTTTATTTATTTACTGTTCATAAGTTCATACACTAATATTATATATTTTGATCACATTTACTCCTCATTCCCTCTCTGATTCTCCCCTCCTCCTACTAAACCTCTTCTTCCCCACTAATCCCTTTTGTACTTTCGTGTGTGTGTGTGTGTGTGTGTGTGTGTGTGTGTGCGCGCGCGCGCGTGCCATTGAGTTGTAAATTAGGGTTGTTGGCATGAACATGGGTGGGATTATTCACTGGACTGTGGGCAATTTACAAGTGGCTACACCACTGAAGAGCATGCCTCATCTCCAACAACCACTAACTGCCAATAGCTCCCCTGGGAGGAGTGGAATCTTGTGACCCTTACCCCCCACATCCAGGAAGCCACAGCCGCTGTGAATCCATGAGTGTAATGACTATATCTTGTCTAGAAGGCTGACTTCCACAGTATTCCACCTCGTCCTCTGCCTCTTAACCTTCTTTCTGCTGCTTCATCTTCTGTGATGTTCCCTAGGCCATGGTAAGGATGGTATAGATGTCCTGCTTAGGGCTGAGCAAATAATAGTCACTTAGTCTCAGAGCTTTTGACAGATATGCATCTACTGAGAAATATTTTTTTTTTCTGAGAAATATTTTTATGCACTGATTTGACTCATTGTCACTTTACTTCAACAAATATTTGTTTAGGACTTACTCTATCTTTGAAGTTTCACAGAGGCAAAGTCTCTGACACTGTCCCCCCAAGCTCACAAAATATGGTGAGAAAAGACATAAAATAAGTAGCTTGAATCTCACAATCCACAAGAAGGAATGGAAAAGTTACTATGGAAACAGGGAAGAAGTATACTAACCCTGCCAAAGTAAGAGGTCTTTTCAGGGATTGTGCCCATGGAGCCAAATCTTAAAGCATTTACTCATTTACTTAAAAATATTAAATTTTCCCTATACACAGGACATGAAAGTTATGTACGGGTAGCTGGAGAATTCCTAGAAAGAAGTCTAACCATTAACAGAATTGTGGATAGGCAATAGAAGTTGTTGCTACAAGAAACTGTCAAAATATAAATGCATACAGGGCCAGGGTAAGGCAGGAGATGGGGCACAAGAGTGTAAAGCTTAAGGGGCTGAACAATATTGTGAGTAGGGGGGAATGAGACGAGTGAAGAATCTTAGTGATAGAATCAGATCCCCGTTTCAGAGCAAATGGTGATCAGTTTGGACACTTACAAGATTTGAAGATGGAACTCAGAAGGCTGTTGGTGTGGCTCTAGGTGGAGAATGATAGCTTATGTTAGATAAAGGTGGTCACTCTGGGTTGGAGAAGAAAGTGTACATATGAGGCATGTTTAGACGTCAGAAATGATAAGAGTTGAGACCTGCACAGCTAGAGTGGAAGAGGGGAAGTGAAAACACAAAGGCTCCACAATGACAGAGATTGGAGGCTTGGATAGAAGAAAGCCCTTGGAAGAGATAGAGGAGCCTGGAACAGGAGAGCGTTTAGAGAAGACAGGCAAATGAGATGTGGTTTAAATGATTTAGATTCGAAGTGTCAATCAGGACTGTCTTTGGGGCCACTTGAAATATAAATCTTGAATTTGTAAAAACATAAAAAAATTTTAAAAGTTGGGTTCAGTGTCCTTTCAGGAATCATCTCCATGATGGCAATAACAGAAACAAGAGTGCTGGTGAGAGTATGTGGGAGAGACTGTGTGAGGAGAAGGCTGGGCCATAGAGAAGGTACAAGGGAAGCAGCAGCATAAGAGAAACTGGCAAGAAGAGAGAGAAGATAAAGGAACCAGCCAGGAGTCAACCTTTCAGAAGCAGGTGGTAAAGAAAGGGTCTGGGAAGGAGGAAGGAGGAAGGAAGGCAGGGAGGGAGGGAAGGGGAGAGAAAGAGGGAGATTCATAGAGACAAACTGGAGAACTCAAAAGAGGCCCTTGGATCTGGCAAATAGGAAATGATTACTTAATTTAGAAAGAGGAGACAAGTGTGGTAAAGTCTTAGAAAATTATAAAGTGTTAACTTAATCTTGTTCATGAAGATATTTCCTTGCAAAGGAACAAATAATGCCTTAAACTTAGTCCTTTAAGAAAATTAAACAAGACATGACAACATAGGTCCTTCCAGGTTCAAGCTTTAGTGAAGCCATGCAGCTCAGTTTACCATGTTCCAGTACAGGTTCTAGGACTCTCGGCCCAAGATATTTTAAAAGAGCTATTGTTAGACAATGAAGTATGGGGTAAAGTAGAAAATAATCAAGGAAGGTTAAGTGATGCAGAGAGACAGGAAGGTTGAAGGTAAACTGTGCCTAGAGGTACATAATAAATACATGCTCCTAAAATACTGAGCAAGAGAATGAAAATAGTGACAGAAAAGAAAGGATGTTGTAAATATCTCTCTTTCCATAACCCAGAGGAGGATAAACCCTGCATGACTGCAAAGATGAGATGAGGTAGTCGTGAGCAGTGCGGCACTGTCTGAGCCTCCCATGGTACAGTGATAAGCTAACTTTTCTGGCCTGGATGTCACTGATTCAGATAAGTGAGACCAAAAAAAGATTCTAGGTAGCAAATGGTCCCTTTCCTCTGAGCTTAAACTTCAAAAAGATATTGCCAACCTGCCTGTCTTTGGAAACAAGTGGATGAAATATGATATGCATAACTAGTTGACTCAGAAACCTCCATTTCCTTGCTCAGAATTGAGATAAGACAGTGATCCTGGGTATCATCTGGCTGGCCTGTGTTGCTCCAGGTCCAATCCCTGCCTGCCTTTTCCTTTGAAAGAGAACCCAAGCATTGTTCTGAAATATTTTCCCCTTCCACGTAATATGGGGGAAGGCAGTTACATCTCCTCATCACCTAGACCAGTCCTCTTCGTTTTGTTTTTGCAATTTCTAAACTTAGCAATGAGCGTACAAGGTAGGAAGGAGCATTCTCAGCAGGGGCTATTGTCTGACATAAACACAAAACTGAAAGAGCATAGGGAAACTTGCCTGAGGCAGCACTGAAATTGGAAACTCTCACTACATAAGGAAACTCCACGCATTTTTCTCTGCTTGTTGGAATCATTCTATCAAATAACTTCTCGATGAAGTGGAGGTGACGGTGGTTTCCAGGTAACATCCTTACAATATCACAATTGGGGAGAGGTGGCATTTGACACCAGCTTTAATCAGGAAATTCCTAAAAAAGAGTTATAAGCTGCCTGGATTGGATTATATGTCTGATCTCTGTGGCCAATGGGATGAAGTTCTCAGATTACTTCACATTGGGTTCTGTGTCTACCCATCAATCTCTTACTAGCTAAAGTGACAAGATAACATACATACCAGCCTCCATCAATTTGCAAGGGAAGCCTTCTGGAGAGTAGCAGCTTTGCTCATAAGAGACAATGATCTCTCTTATGAAGTATGAAACTACTTAAGTCATTCTGCTGACAGCCTTCATACGGAAGTGGGTATCTCAGAATGTGACAGAGAAACAGAGCTGGAGACTGTAGATAGGTTGCCTTGAAGACTGCCCTTCCTCAGCCTTTGAATCAATAAACATGTTTTTTGTCTCTAAGCCACTTCCAATTAGTTATTATGTAACTTGCAGTGAAAGTGCTCTAATGAGTTTAAGGTGGATGAGGAGAGGAAGGACAGCATTCAGGAAAGAAAAGAAGTACTATTGAACTCACAGGACACTGTCTACTGACATGTGTGTGGTGAGTTTGTTGCATGGAGGCTGTCTATGGGACCAACAGGGCCATTTGTCCTAGGCTCATACTAAAGAGCAGAACCTCAGACTCTTACTAATGTTCAGTGGGGAAAATCTTGGCAGGGGCCTTTTACTAAAGTCAACGATATTCTTTCAAAAATCCCTCAGGATGGGCTGGAGGGATGGCTTAGTGGTTAAGGCATTTGCCTGCAAAGCCAAAGGACCCAGGTTTGATTCCCCAGGACCCACATAAGCCAGATACACAAGGTGGCTCATGCATCTGGAGTTTGTTTGCAATGGATGGAGCCCCTGGCATGCCCATTCTCTCCACCTCCCATCTCTCTGTCAAATAAACAAATAGTTTTTAAAATTCCCTCAGGAACTGATGCTGGAAAGGTGCTGTGTGAGGTTGAGGGGGGCTCACTGTGACACATAGAGAACTTGGCCACAATACCTGTCAATGCTTGATCCTTGGGACCAGGCAGGCTGGGTTGGTTTCTCCTCTGGACAGTGAAGCTAGGGAAGTAAAACTGGTACCTAGTGGAGGTACATAGATAGCTGTACCCCAGTACCTCTTCAAGGTTACTATGTAACCTTGTTACTTATGGAGCAAACATATTGAAGTCTGTGTGAAAACAGATGATGGGTCTGTGAAGCAAGGGCTCCAGGAGGAGCTTGAGAGGAGTAGCGGACAGAGGGACCAGTTGCTGTGTCCATTTGGAAGACACTAGCTTGGCTTGCTACTTGAGAAATCTTTCTTCCCCAGGTGCCAGCTTTTCTCCAGACCTCTGTGGTTCAGGGAAGCTTTTTATCTCTTTCTCTCACCCAAGCCTAGGAAAGCCCAGACCCAGGGGACAATGCTGCCTTGTTTCCCAACACTGATTTCTGAGTAGACTCTTGTTTGTGGATCCCGGAAGCAGGCACTAACTATGAGCAAGGAAAGTACTGACCTGGGAGCAGGACTGCAATTTCTTTTTGTCCCCTGCCAAGTGCCCCTCCAATCTAGGACAGAGGGCCTGCTCCCAGCAGGAGATTGGGAAGAGGCCCTGGCCTAGAGACTCTGGGCAAGTGGGACTGGAGGTAGTAATAACAAAAGCCTCATAGATATCTCAGGGCTGTCGGAGGTGTTTGAATTCCAGAACTGTTCAGTCTCACTTGACTAGCATGTGTGTGAATTAGAGTGCTGGTGTGTATACATGTGTGTACCTGTATGTATAAACAGATACACTTCTCTGTGGTTATGGATTATGGATTATGGATGTGTAGAAATGGATCCCCAAATTTGGTAGATCTGATTTATCAGACCTTGACCTAATCTCATAGAAGCCCAAATCTAATTAGAATCTCAGCTCTGATTTTATGTCTCTTTCCTGTAGAGCTGTTGTAAGAACTGACTTGATTTTACAAGCAGGCTGCATTTGCTTCATAAAGTAAAACCTTGCTCGTGTGTTCCTTGTGTGTGTCTTGTTTGTTTGCACTTCCCAGTCAATGTGCACTTGCCCTTGTTTGTAAGGTACTGAAATATGAATGAAAATATGCACTTTTTCTTTAACTTCAGAACACCCTCTTCCCTGGGCTTTCCATCTCCAATCTGGGTTTCCTTTTTCTGTGTTCTTTGCATTTTCCTAACAAAGTATCCCTAAATACTAGATTGTCCAAGTGGTGTTTGAATTATATGTACTCTGTATATTCATGTGCTTTGAATGCTGGTTCCCTAGCTGGAGGCAATTTGGGAGGTGGGTCCTTGTTGGATGAGGTGTCCTATTAGGGACGTGCTTCGGGGTGTTACAGTCAGTTCCTCCTTGCCAGAGTTCATCTCACTCTTGCTGCTGTCTTCTACCTGTTGAGGCAAACAGTGATACACACTCTCTGCTCATGCCATGCTTTCTCTTAGACCAAGACAAAATGAAACATTTCCTCTATAATCAGCTGGTTTTAGGTGATTTGTCTTAGAAACAGCAGGGTAATTAACGACAGCCTATGGCAACAAAAGAAGGAATCTTCAAAACTACTGACTTCTTGTCTGGGAAGATGGCTCAATGGATAAGGTGCTTGCTGTGCAAACACAAGGATCTGAGTCTGGATCTTGAGAACCCATGCAAAACTCTGGGTGTGGTGGCATCAGCTAATAATCCCAGCATTGGTTAAGTAGAGACATGGAATTCTTGGGACTCACTGACTAGGTAGTCCAAGCCAAATCAGTGAGTTCTAGGTTCAGTGAGAGACCCTGTATCAAAAAAAATAATAATAATAAGGTAGAGAGAAACTTAGGAAGAGCCCACCCCCCAATTCAGTGTGGACTTTTGGTCTTCACCTGTACACACATACTCCTGCACACATGTGCAACCACATACATACAAACATGCATACACTCAATGAACAGACACACACACAAAAATAAAACTTTTAGAAATACCTGCTTCATTGCTTCAACCCCAGAAGTTGGAGTCTGGGTAAGTCATCTAGGGTGGATAGTGAGCCTACATGCTATGGTTTGGATGTGACTGGCTCCCACCAAAACTCCTGCTGACATTTGATTCCCAATTTAATGGAGTTGAAAGGTGGTGGGAGCATTACAAGATAATTTGGTCACAAAGAGGAATGAATGTGAGGAAGCTCATTCATGCAAGATCAGTCCCACATTCTCTTTTTATCTCTCTTGCCTCTGCCCACTTGACCTTCTGCTTTCTGTTGTGAATCAAAGCAGTCATGAGACCCTGTCCAGAAGCTGAGCAGATGCTGGTAACATGACCTTGGACTTCCTAGCATCCAGAACTGTGAGCCAAAATCAAGCTCTTTCCTTTATCAATTGTCCAGTCTCAGATATTCCATCATGGACATAGGAAATGATCTAAAACGTGGGAAACATTGAAGGTTGTTCAGATGACCCTCAGGTACAGCCATAATTGAGAAGCATGGGCTAAAGAGGGCAACCCACAAGTAGCTGTGCTCTGGGCATGATCAAAAGCTGTCCACAAAAAAAAAAAAAAAAAAAAAAGCAAAAAAGCTATCCACAGACTGAGCCTATTTTCAATTAAACATGAATGTGTTTCTGCTACCTAACACCCCCATAGCATAACCATAATGTTATCCCTTACCAATGATTTGGACTTCTACTCAAAGAATGTATACTGTAACTTCCCCATCCCTCTGATGCCTTCATACCACCCCATGCTCTTCAGCCCAGGTATGCCAAGTAATATGAACTATAGCCAGTTTACTTGCACCTCCCACAATGCCCTTCACCTGAAGGTCTTTAGAACATGTCTGCTGATACTTTCCAAAGGCTAGGTCACTTTTCCCTAAAGGTCCCTTGGAGCTTGTCTTTGTTCAGAACAGAGGGTGGTTCTCCATGGCCTGGCCCATTGTCTCTGAAGAGGAACATAATATCTGTGTGGCACAGGAGCTCATTACAGAGCTCATGGGCAAGATTTCTTTTAAATAATAGTTATATACTTATGTTATGTCACTAGAAAAATACAAATAGGACAAACTTGTGAATTTTAGGATTATTATTGTTAGAATGAAGCTATTATTTTCATGAGTAGCTTTAAATCTAGCTTCAAGAAAATCACAATGTAGATCTAGTGATTACTCAGTGTCTGTAGGACATAGGGTCAAAGATGCCCTAATTAATACAAAATCTATAGGAATTTAAATTCTTTTTATATGGTGTAGTATTTATATACCGTATGCATAGTCTCCCTTATACTTTAAATAATGTCTAAGTAACATATAATCCTTAATATGATGTAAATAAATGCACATTATTGTATTAACTAGGTAATAATGACATGAAAAAAATTCCTATGTATTGAGCATGGACACAATTTTCCTTAAAAAATATTTTCCATCTGCAGTCGATGAACTGACAGATTGTAGAATTTACGGATATGGAAGGTAGAGTAACGTAGTATAGGGTACCAGGATGTGTCAAAAACATATAAATATAAACAAGTGCATTCCTGTAATCCCAGCGTCTTGGAGGCAGCAGTAGGAGGATCAGAAGATCACAAGTTCAAACATTCAAGACTTCCAAAATTCGCACCCTCCTGCCCCTCCAATCTTATTTTTTCTTCCTTCCGAATAAGGCTCTCTACTTTGTTAAAGAGGCTTACAGATAAATATTAATAGTGGTTAAAGACACGAGCTGTGGAACTATCCCTCTTAGTGGAAACCAGTAGCCCATCTGGTTTCAAGGGGAGGAGATAAAGTGTCATTCTGGACAGGTGGGGGTGTCGAGGCTCCAGAAGAACACATGGCATGAATTACAGCTGCCAAGGCTATTGTTGAGAGACACAGGCTCTTGCAATCTATTTCATGGATGCCATCTACACCCACAGGCGCTGTACAGGATAAACAGGAGAGACTTTCTTTCCAATTTGGGAGAGGGACATTGATTCAGATGTCAACATCATCGCTTATTCCCCCTTACCACCTGTAGAAAGAGCTAGCGCTCCACACAGCCTCAGCAGGAGAGGGATATAGCGTAGACTCTGGGCCTGGCTGCATGGTCATGTCTGTTCATCCTCTTCTCATTTGGACCCTGAGATGAGCTCCTCTGACTCACTTTACCTCTTTTCCACCTCTCCAAGGGGAGCCTGAGAGAGCTGAGGGTAGGAAGTGATAGGTTAGTGAGCAAACAATTGACAAAGAGGCTCCCAGACTCAGATGGATTTGAATTGAATCCCTGCCTACACTGTGGCTTTTGAAAAAATTTCTCTCTTCTCTTAGAGCCAGTACTACATTAGTTTAGTGCAGACAGCGATGAGTGTCTGCTCAGAGAAGAGTTGTGTGGCTTGAATAGATGATGGAGCTAAAACTGATGGTCTGTGCATGTAAATGACAAGGGCCAGAGACAGCAATGGAAGACAGGTATCATCCAATAATAATAATTCCCATTCACTATTTGCTGTATACCAGGGATATTACATACTTTTTGCTTTCTTTTGGGGGGGGGTTGAGATTTTATTTATTTTTCACTGGCAATTACATTACCCACATAAGAGACAGTGGAGAGGTTCAAAATAGTTTAACTGTTTTTTACACTAGATTTGTAAGCTTTCACTCCTCTGTAGAGATCCCATATTTTCCTTCCTCAGTCACCTCATAATTTAAAAATAAAACAATACTAAAATATTAACAGCTGGCAGAACATAGAGTCAGACCTTTACAAAGGGCAGCCCTGCACCTTCCAGAGTCACAGCCATTTATCCATAATTATAACTTATGCATGTGGTGTCTACAATGTCCTCAGTACTATACAGTGGACTTTGTATACGTTTCCCTAGTGAATATTTACAACAATCTGTGAAGTTAATGCTACTATTAGCCAATTCCACAGGTGAGAAAATTGAACTTGGGAGGGGTTCAATGAAGTTTCCAATATCAAAAAGCTAACAATTGGTAGGCAGGACTCAAACCTAGGCAGGCCACTTTCCAACTGCAGTCTTTTGTTGTTGTTGTTGTTGTTTGTTTTTTAATTAGTTTTGTACTCAGTGAATACAGTCAAGTTGGTACCATTGTTAGCCTCCTCCCTGTCCTCCCCCCGCCCCCTAGCCCCTCCTTGTTGGAGTATATGGGTCATGCATTGTGGGGTTAGCCCTCAGTTATGGTTAGGAGGAAATGTGTCTGTGTATCATGACCCAATGTATGGCTCTGACATTCCTTCCGCCCCCTCTTCTGCAAAATTTCCTTGAGCCATGTTGGGTTCACTTTAGGTCTGCTTCAGTGATGAGGTCTTGGGAGCCTCAGTGTTTTTGGATATCTGATTTTGTAGGAGTTGATTGTTCTCTGTGTTGATCTCCTTCACCCTTGTGCTGGTACCAGGTTCACCAAAAAAACAGCACCCTTGCTTGTTTCGCCAATTATTCTTAGTTTCAGCTGGGCCCATTTGAGGTATGATAGGGTGGTTCTCTCCTTAAAATCTGCATCTATCCGAAAAAAAGAAGTGTATGGTGTCTTCAGCAGTAGAGTCTTACCACTAATCTTTGGTGGGTCATCCAATACTCAGACAGAAATCTGTCTTTCTTTTAGGAAACCTTGTAGGTCTTCCTGATCAAAAGCTCATTGTGGATGATAGCCACATGCTGGTACTGGGAGTTTCAGGTCAGTGCCCACGAAGAGAAGGAAGGAAAAGATAAGTAATATAAAAGAGTTCAAGAGAAGAGGGACGAGGGGTGGGGAGAAGCAGTAGAAGACATACTCTTTCTAACATAAGTCCTGAAAGTTTTATGGAGTATGTTTTTTTTTTTTATTTGCATATATGTGTGTGGACATGTATATGTGCATGTATGCCACAGTGCACATGTGGAGGTCAGAGGACAACATTGAGACATTGGTCCTTGCCTTCCACCTTGTCTGAGGCAATGTCTCCCTTGTTTTCCACAGTGAATGCCAGACTCATTGTTGTGCGAGTTTCAGGATTCTTCCCACTTTTGAAGGCATAATGGGATTACAGATGGGCTTGCTACTTGTGCCCAGCTTTAAATGGGTTCTGCAATCTAAACTGTAGTCATTGGGCATTCACAACAAGCCCCTTTAACCACTGAATCATTTCCCCTGCTATACACTGATAATTTTTTATTTTATTTATTTATAAGAATTTATAAGAAAAGAGAGAGAGAGAGAGAATATGGGTGCACCAGGGCCTCCAGCCACTGCAAATGAATTCTAGATACATGCACTACCTTGTGCATCTGGCTTCTGTTAGTACTGGGGAATAGAACCTAGGTCCTTAGGCTACACAGATAAGCACCTTAACCATTAAGCCATCTCTTCAGCCCATCAGTGGTTATTTTTAACCTCAATCTGAACAATGTAGAAAGGGATCTGAAGGGATAAGTACATTGCCCAGGGCCAAGTAGGTGAGACTGGAATCCAGATTCTCTGTCTTTGGCCTTAGTGCTGTCCCTACCTGAAGCAGAGCTTCCCAGAGTATGGGCCTTGGTGACAGCTCAGAGTGATATAGAGGCCATCAGGTGGTCACGGCTGAGCGTGCACTTTCACGGTCCCTTGCGGATGGCCCAGGAGTCACTGGCCATTAACCCTGAGGTCATGGAGAAACACAGATGTTATAGTTCCAGGATAAAAATGTGCTTATTTACTTGTACCAGTGGGAAAATGCCAGTTCCTGTGGGAAAGGGAGGAGAGAGAGCATGTGTTGGACAGAGTGTAGAAAACTGAGGAGAAGTGAGAACCTGATGAAGTGTAGGTTGAGGCAAGGTGTTCTGTACCTCCCTTAGAACAGTCATGTACTCTCTCCACCTTCGCACATGCTATCCTTTGGTCAATTTTCATAGATTTAGTACATAAATTATTTGGTTCCCTTTTATGTGCTAATTACCATTACATGCCCTTTCATAAGAACACTAAACAAGATGGACAGGCATGTACTTTGTTGGAGCTTATCATGATGTTGTAAGGACAAGGGGAAAGCAGAAAATATATAAACAAATGAGTGCAAAGGAATCATGTTCGATTCATAGTCTATTAATCACTAAGAAGAAAATAAATAAGAAAATAGAAAAAACAATAACCTGTAATACTTCCCACAATGAACTGTGCTCTGACATATATCCCAGACAGAAGTCCTCCTAACTAATATGTCTAGAGCAGATGCATCTCTAATGTGATAAGACCATCTGCTTACCATTGTCATCACATTTACACTTCTGTTCCTCCACTCATTTGCCTCTCACCTGGCTGGTGTGCTACCTGAGGGTAAGAAGTAGATATTGTGCCTGGCACTTGTAAGGGGTCTAGCACAGCATAGGGGTGTTCAACAATAATTTGTTGAATGGATGTACATGTTTAGTGTGAGGTATCAAACTTATTTCTAGTGTAGCCATGTCCTTAAAACTGTAATCCATTTTTATTCTCCTAACTACCACTGGTTGTCCTCCTTTTTTCTTTTAGCATGTTTTTGGGATTTTAATGAATGAGAATGATTTACAGTGCAGCATATGGCTACTTTAATTAGGCAAAGGGTATCATTTTAGTAGCATAATAAATAGTGTATAATTTATCAGGCCTCATGTGTATTTTGCAAGTATACCATGTGGGCTATATAAATCTTCCTACATTTTGGAGGGGTGGAAAGAATCCCTGTTGATCTGCTGCAAAACAGTTCAGGGGAAAAAAATGAGCCAAATGTCTTGATTGCCTAGGAAAAGACAAATACCCACAGTGACATAATCCCTGGGTACCCTGAAAAGCAGAGCAATGAAGAAAAGGGAGGAGAAGAGAAGAGCCACCAGCTACTGTTGCAGTACTTAGTCTCACTATGTGCTGCCTAGGAACGAGGGGCATTGCTACTCCTGGGAGAAGTGGGAGTCTGTAGAAAGAGACGTACTTAGAGAAATGGAAAGTGGCCCTGGGCCCCTGGGCTTTGTTGCTAAGCACTTGCTCAGGGCTGGAGAATTCAAATCCACCTGGGAAAAAGGGTAGACTAAAAATAATGCAGGGGGGAAAGTAAGCTTAACACATGTGTGCAGTAGAAATCCAGCAATATGGAGTTATAGCAAAGAAACACCAGACAAGTTAGAAACAGATCCCAACATAGATGCAGACAGGCTGTTTGAGTCTGGAGGTTTCCAGTAAGCAGGGTACCTTTGACCCTGAATAAGGGCCCCTGACTCTCTGAGAATCCTTAGCATGGTGATGGTAGAAATTTGGCTAGGTAGGTATCTTCTTTCTTCAGGGATAATGGTGGCTGTGCTCAATGCTGCAATACTGAAATTTCCTCTATACAAATCATAAAAAGGTTCCTCAAAACTCGCTTGTGTTTGGTCTCCCCCTTGGGAGCAGGACAAAGAAATGATTCATTGAGTGAGAAGAACTAGTACTGAGTCTGGAACACATAGGTATTATGAATAGGAGGAGGAGAGCATTCACAAAAATAGAGGGTCAGTGAGTACGTCATGTGTCAGGCCTCTTGTTTCATTTACTGTGTACCTATGTGGGAAATTTCAATTATGGCTCTCTGTCTCCTGAGGCGGCACAGAAATAAGTATATGTTTAGGGGACAGTGAGACAATGGATCCTGTGAGACAGAGCATCTATGGACTAAGCACACCAGCCGGTTCTGATTTCACACCTTGAAAAGGAGGCCAGATTGAAAAGTGGATTCAAAAGCAAAGAGAGAAAACCTTGAAGGCTTTATCAGCACAGTTCAAAATGAAAAAGTATATTTACTGACATCAATCTACAATATCCAAAGCCCTGTACTTGGGTGGTTGGACTCTATCAGGCTCTATGAAATGGTTACCTAGACATCTGCACCTAGCTGTTCTAAGAGCACATCAGACTCCATATGTCCAACATGCAACTCTTCATCTGTCTGCCCTTACATGCATCTTCCTTCTATTATCTTTCTCAGTTAGGGACATCAACATGTTCCCGGTTGTCTGAGCCAAAAATACAGGACCACCTGCGGATGCCTCCCTTGCTCTATATTAATAACCACTCAGCAAGTCACTTTATAATCCTTTCCAAATTTTGGCTTTCTATTTATTTTTCTTTGAGAATTGGAATGACGTTTCAACTTGTGTCTCTGGCTCCAGGACTACATCCCTTAGTTTTAGACCTCACACTGTCATTGCATCATTCCAAGCTTAAAGCTTCATGGACAGTCTAATGGAAACTCTACTTTTTTAAGTGTTGGGAGATGTTACTTTTTTTAAAATTGAGTCCCAATGCATAAGGGGTAAGAGCCAAATGTTCTGATGAGTATCCTCACTAATGAGTCACACTCTGAAGAGCCACAGCGTGAAACCTTACAGAGAATGTCCAAGCTGCTCACATGCTCTGTGATCTGGCCCTGGGCCACCTCACCAGGCCTACCTTCTTCCACTCTCTCTTGTACTGTAGTTCTTAGTACTATTGACCTACTTACAGTACTTTCCACACATTTGATGCTTCACACTTCCAACATCTTCCCCACACAACTCTGCTTCTAGATCATTTTGGTCTCCTTGCTTGCACCATCAGCTGCCTGACCCTTGCGGCTCCTCCAGATTCTGTCTAACCATCCACTCTCATGCCTTTCTGAGTTCACCCTTCCCTTGCCCCTACCACAGAGTTCCATGCTCACTGATACTCATGGCTGAAACTCATCACAACCCTATGGTCAATTGTGCATATAGTCTACCTCATGAGAGAGACTTGGAGCTTTGTGAGCACCTGACTATGGCACATTTTATCTGCCTTTGGCTCCTGAAACACTGCCTAGCACTTAGAAGATGTCCAAGGATTTTTGGTTTTGCATGTGCACGTGTGTAGTATATGGTGTGTGTATGTGTGAGTGTGTGTGTGTGTGTGTGTGTGTGTGTGTGTGAGAGAGAGAGAGAGAGAGAGAGAGAGAAAGAGAGAGAGAGAGATGCACATAATTCAGTTAATGAAACCCATGTGCATGTGTCACATCAAGTGCCCCCCAACACACCAATTACTCATGATGTGTTTCCTGGACATAGAGTCTCTCACAGATTTCACAGCTTTCATGAGACTCCAAAATTTTCCCCATAGGACCAAGATTAGAGATGTATGTGGCCATGCCCAGCCATTTATATGGGCTCTGGAGAATTGAATTCGGGCAATCTCAGAACCCCTCAGGACCTTATGCTTATGCAGAAAGTGCTCTTACACACTAAGCCATCTATCTAGACCCCAGTGGCTCTTTCTAAAAATTATTTTGGTTATTTTTCATGTTTGTAAGTGTATGTAGCATGCATGCATATGTGTATGTACATTTGTATGTGTGTGTGGTGCAGGTGCCCATGTGTGTATATGTATGTGAAGGCCAGGGTTGACATTGGTGTCTTTTCAGTTGCTTTCCACCTTATTCTTCAAGCCAGTGTCTGAACCAAGAGCTCATCAATTCAGGTACACTAGGTAGCCAGGAAGGCCTAAGGATTCTTCTATTTTTGTGTTCTCAGCACGAGGATTACAGGTATATGCTACAACTCCTGGCACTCCTGGCTTTTCATGTGCAATGCTGGAGACTTCAACTCAGGTCCTCTTATTTGTGTGGTAAGCACTTTACATACTGAGATATCTCCTTAGCATCCAGTGAATCTTCATGGAAGTGAACTGTGGAGCACAAAGCAGGTACCTTCCCTGCAACCAATATGTTGCCAGAGTGCTACATTCTGCTGTGCTGCCCTTCTCTATCTCCCCCTCTCCTTTCCCCCATCACAAAAAGGAGACAGCCCTTATTATAGATAAAATGACATATCACACACCTTGGGCAGCAGACCAATGAGCAGAGCTATTGAACAGTGGAAAGATGATTCTACTATCACAGTGAAGCTTTCTGAGGAAAAGATGGGTGATGAGCCACTTGCTTCTAGAGCTGAAGGCAGGGCTTCATCCTCCTCCTCCTCTGACAGGGGCTGGTCAAAGTCTGAGCCAGCAGACACTCGACTCAGAAGATTAAGAGAATGAAAGGACCCTGGCCACTGTGTTCTCTGGGGGGTAAGTAGATAAAAAGGAGCTTCACAATAGTTATGGAAAATAACTGAATGATTTTATCATATATGTGTGGAAGTTCCCATCCCTAATTTTCAGAATGTGACTGTATTTATGGAGTCTATAAAAGAAAACCTGAGTCTTAGGATGGGTCCTAATCAACATGACTTGTGTCCTTAAAAGAAAAAAGAACATTTTCTTTAGTGGTATATCCATTTGTTAAGTTGCACATCCTTCTGCAAATAACCCTTCACCCATGCGCCTATGAGTAACCCTGAAAATCAAACTCATTGATGTACACACACACACACACACACACACACACACAGTAGAATAAGTAGAAGGGTGACTATATGGTCTATATTTGGGAAGAGGAAGTGGATCAATGGGAATGAGAGAGGGACAAGAGGGGGTAATGGAATGTTAGAAGTAAATACATTATGTACATGTATAAAATGCCATAATGAAACCCATCATTACATATAATTATAATTTCTGTGGTTGAAGACACTGATGTCTGGCACGGTGTTATAGCAGCTCTAGAAGCATGTGGACCATATGTATAGGGAACTCGTTTGGGACCGTGATAGGTCCTGGGTACCACTGCCCCCCATCTTGGAGGGTTTTATGACACCCTGTCCCCATGTAGCACTCATTCTCACATGACTGTCATCACACCCCCATAGTCATACTGCATTTGCTTCCTCCCCTTCCTCCCCCCTGGACTCTAAGGTCTTTAAGATACATCCTTCCTTTCTTCCTAGCACCTGGCACAGAGATGATGCTACCTAAACAAATACTCAGAGACTTGGAACTGCAAGTGGACCCTTCTGGGATGTTTCTGACCAGTATCTCTGCCCCAGCCCTTCTGCCACACAACCCTGAAGGCTGACCTGGCTTCTGACTGACCCACTGACAGAGCTGATAGAGTCTTCAGAGAGAGATCTGAGATGGACTTGCCTAGATGGATGAAGGGAGATGATTGGTCTCTGTCCTGCCAAATGTTATGATTGGCTATCTTTCTGAACAAACCCTTGTGATTGGGTCCCCAGGCAGACAGGCACATGAGCCCTTTCCCTCTAGGTGTTTCCTGCTAGCTTCCTGGGTTGGTGAGAAGAGCTGACCTCACTCAGCTTGCTTATCTAGTCTTGCTGCAAAGTCAAGATGCAGAAACTTCTCACAGCCAAGAGAAAAATGCTCTTCCCTGAGTTGCTGCAATGGGATTAACTGAGGGTCAGTAGGGATCTAGCACAAGCTTTCTCTTTTGGGCAAACAAAAGAGCTATTGATACACTTGATTTCTGGACTTAACACCTTTAACTGTAGGCAGAAAATCAAACCACCTAAATTCTAGGCCCTGTTTTTTGCTTCTATTTTCCTTTGGTTTCTCTCTCCTGGGGTTAGACCTGCATTTTCCTTTTTTAAAACAAGTTAAAAATGTAGGTTACAGGCTGGGCTGCCAAGTCAGAGAGGATTGACAGGTGGAATGAATGAGTGTCTTGGACAGGTTCCAGCAGCCCCAGTAAGGTTGGGGGAGTTATGGAGGCAATACCAACAATCACTATTATTATTTACATATGCAGGTTACTAACAGTTCACAAATTGTAATAATTTTGGACATAATTTTAACTTTATTGTTAGTAAGCATTTTTCACTTTTCCTCAAAATCATTGTATCATATTATTTATTCATTCATTCAATTTGTATTTAACATTTTTCAGATATGGCAAAACTTCACTGGGAGATTCAGTGACTTGGCCAATATTGTAGAGTTGTCAACCCAAGTGGAGGGCTGAGAGACTGTGGCTGAGAGCAAAGACATTTGTGAGAGGGAAGCCATTCCACAATGCATAACTATGCACAATGGAAAATCTTCTCCCAACCCTTCTTCTCTGACTCAGAAACATTCACTCTACTGAATGGTGTGTGTGTGTGTGTGTGTGTGTGTGTGTGTGTGTGTGTTCCTTCAGTGGGTCCTGAGCTGGATGGATCTTGGTGGGTGACAGCCCCAGTTGTACTGAATGATGACAACCAGATGTGGTTTCTATTGTACCCGCTTTCTGTCTTTGCTGCTCCACTCTCTGGTTGAAGTCTGAGGAGATGAGGCCACTTGTCTGTTATTTACTCCCAGAGATTTTTCTACACTCCCCACTCCTTCTTCCCTTCTATCTAAGTAGGGAAAGTGGTCATTGGGTTATCTGATTCTCAATGGGACTTCAACAGCTGAGCTGCGCCTCCTGTCTTTGATACTTCTCTGGTCCTGTCTTGGTGTTCTGTTATGCCATGTAGATTTTCTGTGGGTTCATTTCAATCTGAAAAAATAACACTAACTTTTAAAAGTAGAAGTTATAGGGTGCTGGAGAGATGGCTTAGCAGTTAAGCTCTTGCCTGTGAAGCCTAAGGACCCTGGTTCGAGGCTTGATTCCCCAGGGCCCACATTAGCCAGATGCACAAGGGGGCGCACATGTCTGGAGTTCGTTAGCAGTGGCTGGAAGCCATGGCGTGCCCATTCTCCCTCCCTCTCTCTCTCTCTCTCTCTCTCTGTGTCTCTTTCTCTCTCTGTCACACTCAAAAATGAATAAATAAAAGTGAACAAAAAAATTAAAAAAAAATAGAAGTGATAAAACTACTTTGTAGAAGAAAATGGCAACTAAAATGGATGACTGGATATATGTGATGGAAAATAGTGATGGCCTGAGTTTGAATTCAATTCAAGCACCCTCTGTAAAAGTTTGAGAAACAATCACCCCCCACAGTCATTGTCCCCAACTTTGGTATGCATGCCAGCAAAATCATCTTTTTTGAGTCTGCAGGAGCTGCAGACTTACTTAATGGCAGCCACATGAGAGAAAAATATTTATAAGTTCCTTGACATGGTGCCTGGTACATGGTAGGCACTCTGTCAATGACACTGATCATCACTACTGGGTATTAGGCTGGGACAAGGAAAGGTGAGGGTTCGGTCTCCCTTCTCTCCTTCAAGCCTCTGGGCCAATCTGTCTGGTTCAGTGTTCTGATTTGCCCATCTCAGAGAGGAGTTTCTTCTGTCTGCCAAAATGGATGATGGCGATCTTCTGGAGAGGCTGGGGAAGGATATGTTCCTTGAAACTCCTGTGCTATAATACCATGAGTGATTACTCAGAGTCTTGCATATTCCTTCCAAGTGTTTGATTTGAGATTTCAATCATGGGCCAAACCTCAGATTTCACCAGCGACTCATCCAGGTGGCTGCTGGAGTTTATTCTAGTTTCCCAGCACTCACACAGATGATCTCATCTCAGTGGTTAAAAACCACTCTCAAGCAGTAAAAACTGACTCTCTTGCAGTTCAAGAGGCCAGAGTCCACAGTGATCCTGTGGGGAGTACTATGTTTCCATAGAAGTCTCTACAGAGAATTGATGCTTCCTCACTTCTTCAGCCTTGGGTAGCTATGGGCATCTTTTGGTGTTATAGGACCACTGCAATCATGTCTTCTGTAGTCACATGGGCATTCGCTCCCTGTCTTCTCTTCCAAGAAAGGTAGTGATATTGGATTAGGGACCTACGCTTCTCAGGATGAACCCATTGTAGCTTAGTGTATTACATCTGTACTATTTGCAAATAAGGTCACATAGCAAGGTGATGGATATTAGGACTTCACTGTATCTTTGGAGAGGGACACAATTCAACCTATATTAGACCTCTTTTATTGTCCATCACAACAGGTCCTAAAGCCAGCAGGACTTCTAGGCACATCTCAAGCTTCACCTCCAGCGAGGCTATTCCAGACAGAACAGGAGGATAAACCTGGTGGGTAAGTTTCCCACCTTCTTGCCTACCTTGGGCTCTGCTCCAGCTAAGGTTGATTTAACACTGTCCAAATGCCTATCCATATGGCCTTCATGAGCTGAATACAGGGAACAGTATTCTGGAAAGGCCACTCCTGCAGGCCAGAGACCTTACTTCCTGGGTTGGTCACCTGCTGGAGTGGACATAACTTATCCATTGGCCTTTTCCTCCTGCAACAGCTTTTTTTTTTTCCAGGGCCACACCCTGACTTCTGTGTGGCTCTGCTTTCAGAGTCCTCTTTCTCTGATCTGTGAGGAGTGTCAGCAAACCAGCTGTTACTCAGCTGCTCACAGTAGTTTAGAAGGAAGGGACAGAATCAAGTATAAGTGTGTTGTTCTTCTATGCAGGCTGATTTATTATACTCCTGGCTTGTGTCAAAAGGAGACAGTCTTTGGCTTTCATTATTTTTTTTTCCAGAAAGAGCTAAATGTTCTCTAATTAACCTATTAGTTTAAATTATACACCCATAGACCATTTATTTGCTAATCTGAAACCCTGCACACCCTTGATTCAAAGAAAAGATTCCTCACCAGCCCCCCACCCTATTCTCTTCCCCCTGTGAAGTGTTTAAATCACTTGTCAACACACAGAGAATAATAATAATAATAAGAGTGACATCTGATCAGAGAGCAGGGGAATGGAGCAGAGGAACAAAGCCCCCACTGCAGTCAGAGCCTATGGCAGCTTCCTCCATATTCATGAGGGGCACCAGCTGAGCCCTCCCTTGGAGCTGCCCAAGGTGAGCAGGGCCAAGCTGGCCTGCTGGTCAGAGCTGCGTGCTTCACATTCTGCCTGATGCCTTTGGACTTCATGGCTCAAGTCTTGCATCAGGATTGGAGCCCAGAAGGATGGTGTTGCCAGATGCTGTCTGCCCGACATCCTTGACAGATGAATTTCATGGAGATGTACTCTCTGAGTGCAGCACAAATGAGGGAGAAATACACCCATATTCAAATGCACATATTTATGTGTGTTTTGTGGGAAAATCAGGGATTATAATAAGCTGTAACCACCACAAATATTGGTATATCAGTGATGATGAGTCACTTGTAGGTATGATAAAAATAAGATACACAGTTATTACCTACAATTCCTTATATGTAGCCTGTAATTCAACCTACTTTTCTCCTTTTTATAAAAAAAAAAACCTGTCAGAATAACAAGGAGAAAGAGTACAGTTATTACAATCAGATTCTTGAATTTATTTCTAAAAGCATAACAATTTATGTGTGTGCACCACCTGCATGTAGGGGTGTGTGTGTGCAGGTGGAGGCCAGAGGGCAGCCTCAGGTGTTCCACTTCTCATTGAACTGAAGCTCACCAATTAGGACAGACTGGCCAGCCACTGAGCACCATGGATGCTCTTGTCTCTGCCTCTCCAATGCTGGGATTGCAAGCCCATTACCATGCTTGACATTTCTACATGGGTATTGAGGACCAAATTCAGGTCCTCATGCTTGCAATGTAAGCACTTTACTGCTTTCAATATCCCCCTCCAGCCCCTCATATACTTATTTCTATATACAAATGCAAATCTAAGCATGACTACTGATTTTAGCCAACACGGACTGTTAGTGTCCATGCCAAGGTGATAGACACTCGGTATCTTGGCTGTTTCATCCTCACAACCATGTTTAGGAGGTAGATGCTATAGATATTCTATCTGTAAACAAATAGACTGAGTCTTAAAGTGGCAATGTGACTTGAACAAAATCACAAGACCGACTACCTGCAAAGCCATAGTATAGACTGTTGAATTCCAAAGGACCTGCTTGAAATAACTCTGCCAATATGCTTCCTAGAGTAATTTTATGATAAAGCAAGCAATTTGCAAATGTTGGTACTGACTTTGGGTAACAAATTACTTGTGACATCCTGCACAAATATGCCTGAGAACTTCTGCTGGAGGGAAAATTGTAGAGGGGGGGATGAATGCTAGGACCGTGTGCCAGTCTGGGCTTCTCCCTGCCTTGTGACCCTGGGCACGTCACTCATGATCACCCTGTAAGGCCCATTACAGTTAGACGTGGTTTCAGGTACCTGTCTTCATTTGAGAGTGCCATGGGGATCTGGGCTGGAGACAGAAAAGCACTCTGTAAGGGGAGACATAAGCTAAGTGTTTTAAGGGTTGAATGGGTACCCTCCATAGATATGGGGCTTAGGCCAGTGTTCCAGCATGACTCATTTCTTGCAAGAAAGGAATCAAGGGTTCAAAGATGTAAGAATAAAGGTAAAAGTACAAGGGAGAAAGTTGGTGATTGTTAGAAGATTTCATTGTGGAAGATGCTACATCCCAGCAAATGACTTGGATATCTGAGACCACAGCCAGTGGCAGGAACTGGGTGGGAGGTTTCAACAAGGGCAGAAAATAAGAAAGCTGGCAAAAATTGGAGTCAAGAGCAATTGGGAACATCTGGGAACTGTGGAAGGAGGGGGAGTTTGGCCAGATATTTAGGAAGACTAAGAATCTTCTGAAACTGAATGCAAATCTTATATGTTCACACATTTGGGTCCTCCAGCTTCTCCTCCTCAAGCCTTGATTAGATTATTAGGGAAATGACCTAAATAAGCATTAAGTGTCCCAAAGTGTTCCCAGCATAGGATGAATGTTTGATTAATGCGTGTGACATTATTTTTCTCACAATCTGGATGCCAGCACTCGTCACTTCCAAGTTCAGAAGAACTGTGTTGCCCTGCCTGTGAGTCATCTTTGCATCTAGTTTTCAGGTATGCTGACTCCTTGCCTTTATCTCCATCGTCATTGGAAGTCCAGGTGCACATGTGACCCTTACACACTTACCATGTTAACTAGACTGATTGTCATCCTGACACTCCTCTGAGAGGCTTTCACAGTGTTACTACAAACTGACAACCACATAGGACCTGTGAAAACAGAGTTTTTAAAAAATAAGTAAACGGTTAATATGATACTTGGTCTTTCTTTCCATCTCTGCTCACCTGAAACACTTAAAAGCTAATGGATTGCACCTTGTGCTGGACCACACCATCTGCCATTTCAAGCTTGGGTACTCTCCCTGCCCTCCTTCACTCTGCCAAGTTCCACAGGGTGGTCAGCATTACTGGGCTTTGCTGGGGGAGCATCCCCAAGAAGCCCAGCATCTTACTCTTGGCCAAACTTTATCCATAATAATCTTGCTCCAATTTACTCCACCACTTAAAACAGACCCCACAAGTCTGGAGGCTGAGTTAAACGCAGTAATGCCTCATTTATCTGGGCATTGTCAGAATTTACAAAAACCAACAAGATAACTGACGCCTATCCTTTCAAAGGCCAAAACCATTTCTTGAAAAAAAATCCATCATTTTTAGTAGACATTTTTCAAAAACACATTACACACTTCCCTTCCTCCTTAAACAGACCCTACCAGCCATCACTCTGGTGGCTGTAATCTGTGTCTGCACCTGCCTGGAGGCTGCTCTGTCTCCTGTCACCCAGGATCAATTCCTCTGGTGGTTGTTGGGGGTCCATCTCCAATGTTTGCCTTCCTTCTGCTGGGCTGTTTCTGCAAGTGCTGTTGGAAGGACTGGAGAGGAGTGCAGAGACCCGCTCGCAGAGCTGAATGTTCTAGCTGCATCAGGGAGGCCTTGTGTGGAGTCCTGGAGGGTTGGATCTGAGGCTGAAGGAGACAGAGCTTCATGGTGGCTGACCTGGGGCAATCGGAGGCTTTAGGGCTCATTCGATTGCATGTGCTTGTTGTCCTGGATCAATAGAGCTACTGTAGAAGCTTCTATTTAGAGGCACTCACTGCATGTGAAAGGAAAAAAAATCCAGTCATTTTTGTTTGGCCTGAGTGGCTGAACATGCCTCTGCTCTGTGGCGAGTACTGGACTGGACCTGTTCACTGTTCACTTGCATCTCACTGTGACCCAGAGATGTAGAGACACTCATCCCTATTTTAATGAAGGACCATAGGTGTTAATTTAAGTCTCTCTGACATTAATGCTCACTGCCACTTACACTAGTTACCCAGTTTAATAATTGTAATTCCTTTTTTATTATTAGAATTTTGTGAAATTCAAATATAAATTTTTTAACAGAAAGGTTGTTCCAGTGGGAGGCCCAGGCTTTTCTAGGACTTGAAGCTCTAATGTAAACCCAGATCCCCATGGAACCCCAACTGAAAACTAAGATTACAAGATCCTTCTGTTTACAACGAGACTCACTGTGATAACACATAGTGGAAAGGGAGTTGGCAGCTTGACCTAAATAATTTTTTAATCCATGATTTTTATTTCGTATGTGTTTTTGTCATTTCCACAGAATATTTTGATCATGTATGCCCCACATTACCCTCTACTATCACCTTTATTCTCTATACTCCTCATTGCTTACAAGTAGATATGCTATAGAAGAGAATTACATGCCCTCCTTGGCAACTTTCAACTGACATCAGCTCATTATTGAAGTGAGTGACCTCCAAGGTTGCTCTGCTATCCATAACAGAATGTTGACTGTACCAGTCTTGTGTGGGTAACTAGATCTAATGTGATTTCATAGGTACAATGGTCTCGCCATTGTCAATAAAATGTCTACTCATGTTCAAGAAAGTGAGTGGATAGACATACTTTCTCCAAAAGGTCTATAAATGAGACATCCATCCCAACCTGAGCCCTCTGTGCTCTACAATACCACCCTTCACTCAAGCTGAAGAAAGTTTGAGCATCTGATGACATTTGGTGGCTGTAACAGCTCAGACCTGAATGGCTGTTCTCTGGTGGACAGAGCTCAGTATCTTGGTGCTCTCTATAAAGTGCCTCAGTCAGCCAAGGAAGCAAACATCTTGCTATAAAACATCCAACGTCTGTAATATATGAGATACGCTCAAGGAACCCTCACCCTGAGTGAGTCCCAGGGACCAGAGAACATGGCAGGTCTGCAGGGATAGAACCATGGGCTTTTATACTAAGATGATGGCACAAAATTAGTTGTGCCTGCAGTATGGGCTGATGGGAAGGGTTAATTAGTGAGGGGAGGGGCTTAAGGGTTTGTGTTCTGGAGTCATGCAAAACAGAATCATGATTTTGCTTCTGCAGAATTTGAATTTAAGATAGTTTAACTTCCTGTGGTGTGACCTAATCAAGTTCTTTCATCTTTCTAAGCCAAGAGTTCTAAGCTATAAGCATGGGAATAAAAGTATCTTTCTCACAGGACTGCATGGGTATCACATGAAGCCATGCGTGTCTGGTATCTGGCACATAGTAAGAAATTAATAGTGGTTGGTGTTATTGTTAATGTTGTTTTGATACCATTATCTAATAGCACAGGAAACCCAAGGAGTGAAAAGTAAACCAGATCAACGTTAGAGAGCAGGAGCTGCAAAGGACCAGTTCTAATGTTTAAATTAGTGTAAAGATGATTAGTGCAATTTTCCAAAATCTCATTAGGGGATGCCATGCCTATGGCTTGCTCTCCAGGCAGAGAGAAAAAATGGATTAGTAGTTGAATGTGGTCACAGGGAAAAGGTTAAGGAACTTTCCCTCCATCTCTAAACAAATGTGAGCCATGGGCCAAATAAATCTCATTTCATGAGAGGGAAGAATGGCAGAAAGAGAGGCAGCAGAGGAGCGGTGCCAGAAAACGAGGCTAAGAGAGCATGATCTACAAGGAGAGACAGGGCGTTCTCAAGACCAGGGGAGAGGATTCAAGAAAAGAGGGTCTGATAGTGTTGGATAGTGCACAGTGTGACACAATCTGTGGCACTGTGAGATTGTTGGGACCAGTTTTATTCAGGGAGTAGTCATGGAAGCCTGATTTGGAGGACTGCAAGGAAATGGGAAGGGAGGGTAACTCTTTCAGTTTGCTTTGTTGAGACTTCTCCCTGGTGAAGTGTGTCTGAGTCCAGATGGGTGAATGAAATGACAAGAAGGAAGAAAGGGACCCTCCTCAGACCCGTACTCTAGTGAAGGAGTTTAGGGAGTAGATGTCATGTGGAGGGAGAAATAAATTCTAAGTCCCCAAAGGCTATAGAAATGGCTTTCCTTGCGATTGCCTATATGTGTGATGTCACAGAGGAAATGGACACTGGGGACAGTCTTCCTTCCCTTTTCACTGTGGTACATGATCTATTGCCCACGTCACACAGGGACTGTCCAGACCCCTGAGAAACTTGACTGCTGTAGAGAGCTTAACACCACGCCCAGTCTGGTCTTACTGGCAAGTGCCATGGGACAGGTGGCCTGGGATGAATCAGACAGCTAATTAGCACTCTGTTCCCGCCTTAAAGGAGCCAGAGACATATAAATTGTTCCCAAGAGGAAGGGAAGGAGGCAGAAAAAAAAGAAGCATGGAAACCAATGGGGGTTACATCAGAAAAACAACATCATCCAAACAGCCTCACATCCCAAATTGGTGCTCTTTCTCCAGTACCGGCGGCAGAGGCAGCTGATACCCTGGGGACCTCTGAGGTAAGGCACCTGTGTTGACGCCTCATTACTAGTGTGACAGATGCCTGCCACCTCCCAGCACAGGTGAGGGCAGAGTTTGGTGTCTAACTTCTGTACTGTTTCCTAGCATGTAGCCTGAAATTTTGTTACAGAATGTTGACATCCAACTTGCTCCTCAGAAAACTGACTTTTCTGCCCAGCAAGAGAGAGAGGGAGACACTGGTCAGTGTTGGGTTAACCTTGAGAGCGAAAGAAGCAGTGGAACTCCCAGCGCAGTGTTGAGGCGGAGAGCAGAAGGGAGTATGGAGAGTTGAAATTTGATCAGGGGCCTTGCTAATTGCACACAGGCACTAATTGTCCGTGTGCCTATGAATGGATCAATAAGTTTCTTAAGGTCTTCCTTCTGAAGGCTCAGACACATGAAAATTCTGGCTTCCTACTCCTCTGACATTGACGCATGCATGAGTGTAGTATCCTTCCCGCGTGTGCCTCTTCCCATGTTCACTGCAGGCTAACTTTTGAGTGCTGTATTCCAGTTGATCTCAGTTCTGTGTGGGCAGACTTAGTAAGAAAGTGGAGGTGGAAACAAGAGCAAAGTAATTATTCATTCGAGAAACAGGAAAGGAAGTCTAAAGTCTGTAATTAAAGATGATTGCCCACAATGAGCACATCTAGTGCCCAGATCTTGGCTTTTAATGTTATTCTGTAATAAAAAGAACCAGTATACCTTGGGGAAACAGCTCTTTCTAGGATTGAGATAGGGTGTATAAAGGAAGATATGAAAGCATCGTGAAGTGTCAGAAAATGAGAGGCTGCACACACACACACACACACACACACACAGAGAGTAATGGAGTTTTGTCACAGGGACACAGGAGCCAACTGAAAGTGCTCACTGAGTACAAATCTGGAAGAATTAAAGCAAGAAAATAAAGGAATACTGGATCAACTGAATATTCATGAGCCTATACTGACACAAATGATTGGATAGCTGCATACATATACCCACAAATAGAAAAGAAACGAGTCTCTTGAGCACAAGAATCCCTAATCGTTTATGTGGAAACTCTGCCTTCAAGGAGAATCTCTCTCTACTCTGTAATTGTCACTGCCTGCCACAAAAGTACAACATAGAAATAGAGGAGAAAAAGCTAGTTTATAGCGGAGAATATGATGAATATTACCTCAGACCAATGAGCAAGGTCAGCATCAGCTCGAGAAGTCATACTGGCATTATGTACTCTGGAAATGAAAGGATGGCAATGGTGCATTTCCTCTGTGGTCTTCCCTTACAAATTAATAACCCCAGTGAAATTCTGAGGAAAACAAAGTCCTCAAGCTAAGGGACATCCGACAAGCCATCTAACAAGCACTAATGACACAGGACAAGTAAGTGCAATTTGATAAACTGTATAGGATCTCAGGACAGAAAAAGAATGCTAAGTAAAAGCTAAAGAAACCTGAATAAACTCCAGAAATAATAATATGTCATTAATGGCAATGACTCATTTACTTGAACAAGTGTGCTATATCAATATACTTGTTAATAGCTGAGAAAACTTCATGCCAAGTTTATAGTAAACTACTACCTTCACCATTTTCTTTCGTATATCTCAAGCTGTTCTAAAAAGTATAGTTGAGTTAAAAAACACACAGAACTTTGCCTGGGGATGACAAGATGGCTTAGTAAGCCTGAGTAACTGAGTTCTGGTCTTCAGAACCCACATAAAAGCCATGGGATAGGCACACTGTGTTGAGGAGGGAGGTAGAGTCAGGGGAATTCCCCAAAAGCTCACAGGGCAGCTAACCTGATGAATGCACTAGTGAACAAGAGATCCTACCTCAATCAAGGTCAAAAGCAAGGACCAACACCAGTGCTGTTCTCTGGTCTCTAACATGCATGTACACATGCACACACATGAACACACATACATACACACACAAACACATCAAAGAAAACTTGCCTAAATCATGTGTTTCTAATAAATCACCCGACTTGTTGAGATTCCAGGAGAGTTACCTTCTAAAACTAAAGGTGAATAAAGGGTTGTGGTGGACTCTGTTAATTGTCTCACTAATTCTAACCCTCTGCATAGGCACAGAAGCATACGTGAGTTCAGGGGGATGATGTATCTGTCTGAGAAGGTTCATTTTCCTCATAGTCTTGAGGCAAGTGATGGCCAAGTCTGGTCAATGAGACCTCTGGAGGGACTCACCTTGTGGAATGAAAAGGAAAACTTCATGAGCAGAAAGCCCTGTTCCCACTTGTCCTTCCCCCTTCTTCCTGTCTGTGATCTGGACATGTGCCCTGGAGCTGCAGGAGCATCAGTAGCTATGACATTGGCAGCATTCTGCTTACACGTTCAGGTGGCAGAGCAGAGATCCCAAGGTACCCTGAAGCCACAGTGGCTATGCAGGAATGGCTGCACAGCCTTCACCTGTCTGCTTCTAACCTTTGGATGACATGATTCATATAGATCTCCTCTACTTTTAATGCTGCAGTAGTTGAGCTTTTGTTATTTGCAACCAAATACAATATTACTAATAAAAGGAACAACTCTGAGATTGAGACGGTGACAACAAGAGAAACACAAAATGCATTAGGCAAGTTCCATAGCAGGGATGCTAATGAAAAGAAGCTGAGAATAATGAGGAGAGACAAAATCAAATTATAGTGCTAAAAACAACAGAAATTACATTATTTAACATTGCTACTGAGTTTTATAAACTACTGAGCATTTACATGTGGCATCTTCAACAATGAGATAAGTTTATTTAACGCACAGAGCGATGTTTTCAGAAATAAAAATATCCAGGCACTGAGAGGTTAACTTTCTGGAGGCCACAGAATAAGTGAGAGGCAGAGTCAAGAATGGAATCCAGGTTACCCTGTCAAGGCTGACAGGTGACAGTATGTCTCACATTGGTTTCTAAGGAGCTCAGAAACATAGTATGGCATAAGGCAAGGAATGGAGATGGTGAGGAATCTGGAGATGGAGGACATGAGTTGGTATGGACTCAGCTTCACCTGGGTAGATAGAAGCTAGGGCATTCTGCTAATTCATTTTATTTTGCATTGATTTTTTTAAGACAATGTGACAGTTAAATCTCTTTTGTTAAATCAATTAACCAAGAATCAAGTAAGAGATATGTCTCTTCAGCAAGTCTCTGAGGGTGTTTCCAGAAAGACATGCTCCCAAAGTGGTGGCATTCTATATATAAAGTCAGTTCAGAAACAAAAAAGTACTATCTTTTGCCTGGTTGTCCTTGCTATTTGCTGGTGAGGACATCTACCCAGTTGTTGCCATCCTTCATGGATATGAGAACCCAGCTTCTTTAGTCTTCCAAAATGTGCTAAAGACCAGTGGCTCTCCAGGAATCCTCTGAGCCATCAGCACCAGATAAGGACTGATGAGGCATACTCCTCGTGGACTGAGCAGTTTACTGGGTCCTCAGACTCCCCATCCTGTAGTCAGCCATTGCTGCATGATCTGCAATATCTTATAATCCCATCTTATAAATCGTCTCTATAATATATATTTATTCCCAATACATATTGGTTTGATATACTTATTATATATTATGTATGTATAATAATAAATATAATTTAATATATACAATAAATATAATTTATATTTATTTATATAATAGATAATAAATATAATTTGTATTTACTTATTATATATTATGCAATATATAATAAATATAATTTATATTTATTCTTAGTTCTGTTCCTTTAGAAAACACTGGCTAGTGCAGACAGGTTCTTATGTATCCCAGGCTGGCTTCAAAGTCCTTACATGGAAAGGTATGGCCTCAAACTTTTAATCCTCCTTTCTCTGCTTCCTCAGTGCTGCAATTACAGATATATATGCCCCTGTGGTAGTCTGAATGCGGTAGCTTAAATATGTGGCCATAGACTCAGTGTTTCATTAAAATTGAGCTTGCAACTTTAGCCCTAGTAGTCAATACCTGCTAGAGAGGGCGTGTCACTGGGGGCAATCTTGGAGTCTAGCTGTAAAGTACATTTGGGGGCAGATCTGAGCTCAACCCAGGTATGTTCAGAGCAGTTTGAGCTCTGGAAGTTTGTGCTTGTTGGTGCTGTTGTTTGCTTAGTGCAGTTGTTTCCACTTGGATCTGTGGAAGTAAGCAGCTTCTGCTATTGATAGTGTTGCTCGGGACTCTGTAAGCCTGAAATGAACCCCTTTTCTCCCATAAGCTGTGTCTAGTTGGTTGTTTGTTCCAGCAATGTGAGGCTAACTGCAACATCCACTGTGCTTGGACTGGGGCCAGGATATTCTGATCATGCTATAAGGGAGCAAGCAAACTTAGGGTTCAAAGGATCATGGATACAGGTATAATTACATTAAATTGGATGGTCAGCCAAAAACAGTGTTAGGTATTGGATGTTAGGACATTAGGCAAAGTTCCTGGGAATGAATAAATGATATTACCAGAGACTTCTTGTTTTGAAAACATGAGCATAAGTACTTAACACTAAATTTCAACAAGCCTTCCTTTAACACATACTTTGGGAGAAGCATCTTGTTAGGTAAAATGAGGTTAAAAAATAACTAATGCATACTATGACCTGCTTCACAGGTGATCATAGTTACACGGCAGAGACCAATTGATGTCTAAAGAGCTTACGGTTGCAAATGTTTTCAAAGACAAAGTAGGTGTTGTATTTTTCCCCAGATAAGTAAGGCCTGGGCCAAGAGCTTGTTTGGTTGTTCCAGGATGTTTTCTGAGACCCAGAATCAGTCAATGTGTTCATTCAAAATATAACTAGTTTGCTGCCAAGAAGACACAAGATGGCTATTGAGCCTCCAGCATCATATCTATGTTCTTGGCAGAAAGAGAGAGGGCAAAGGGGCCCAGAAGCTATGTGTATCTCTCTTCTTTTGGGAACTTTCATGGAATTCTTACATTAGAAATTCCTCTTACATACCATTTCAAAATTTGTGTTGAATGCCAGGCATAGTGACACAGACCTAATTCTAGTATTTGGAAAGTGGAGGCAGGAGTATCAGGATTTCAAGGATAGCTTTGGCTACATTATTGAAGGCTGCCCTGAGGTAGGAAGAAAGAAGGAAGGAAGGAAAGAAGGAATGAAGGGAAGAAGGGAGGGAAGGGAAGAAAGGAGGGAGAAAAGGAAGAGAGGAATAGAACAAAGGAGGGAAGAAAAAAATAAAGAAGAGTTGATTAGTCTGATATGGTAACTCTTACTTATAATCTTAAGTATTTGGGAGGCTGAGGCAGAAGGATGAGGTATTCAAGGTCATCCTCAGATACATAGTGAGTTTAAGTCCAGTCTGGGCTGTAGGAAAGTCTATCTTCAAAAGCAACATTTAAAAAGTGTTGTGTTGGGGCTGGAGAGATGGCTTAGTGGTTAAGCACTTGTCTGTGAAGCCTAGGTTTGAGGCTCAATTCCCTAGGACCCATGTAAGCCAGATGCACAAGGTGGTGCATGCATCTGGAGTTCATTTGCAGTGGCTGGAGTCCTTGGCACAACCATTCTCTCCTTCCTTCTCTCTCCCCCCCTCTCTCCCTCTTTCTCTCTCTTTCTGTCACTCTCAAATGAATTAAAGAAAAGATCTTTTAACAAAGTATCATGTGGATTTTTCTATCTATAAGGCAAACTGGGAAATGAGATCTCATATCCCACTAAAATCTGTGCTTTGTTAATATGGATAGAGGAAGAATAGTTACCAGGTGGGTGAATGGCACTGCCACAATCTCTAATATAAACAGAGGCAGCCAGTTTGCCTTGCATCAGTGCACTGGAATTTGTTAGACTACTTTCTGACAATTCACTGGGGTCAATACAGGGCTATGTTAGGTATTATAAACTAACTTATATCCTCGCAAACAGTGAGTGTCATCTATTTTTCCTCCACCTTGTTGTCAACACTAGTTGTTTTTGTTTTTTGATAATAGCCATCCTAACTAAGATCAAATGATATCTTGTGATTTGGACTTGCATTTCCCTAATGGTTAATGGTGTTGGGGTATTTGTTTTTCCATAATTTTGTTAGTTTTTAAAAAAAAATCTTATTCTATTGCCTATTTTAAAATTGTATTTCCATTTTTCTATTTTTTAAATAGTTTATTTATTTGCAAGAGAGAGAAAGAGAGAGAGAGAGAGAGAAGAGGGAATGAATGAATATGGGAGTGCCAGGGCCTCTAGCCAACACAAACTAACTCCAGACACTTGCACCTCCTTGTGCATCTGGATTTATGTGGATACTGGAGAATAGAATATGGGTCCTTTGGCTTTGCAGGTGAGTGCCTCAACTGATAAGCCATCTCTCCAGACCTATTTTTCTATTTTTTAGATAATTATTTATTCATGTATGCAATATATACACTTTCATACTATTATATGTTATTGGTCATATTTATATCCCAATACTTTCTGTTTTCTTATTTTTTTATTATTAGTTTTGTATTCAGCAAATACATGCAGTTTGGCACCATTACTAGGCTCATCCATGACCTACCCACTCCCCATTGGCCCCTCCTTGTTGAGGTATATGGGTTGTGCATTGTGGAGTTAGCCCACAGTTATTGATACGATAAATGTCTCTGCATATCAAGACCCAACATGAGGCTCTGAAATTCTTTCCACCCCCTCTTCTGCAAAATTTCCCTGAGTCATGTTGGTTTCATTTTTCATCAGCTTCAGTGATAAGGTGTTGAGGGCCTCTGAGGCTCTGGCTCTCTGATTTGGTAGGCATTGACTTTTCTCTGTGTTGGTCTCCTTCTCCCTTGTGCTGGTATCCGGTTCATCAGGAAAACAGCACCCTTGCTTGTTTCACCAATTTTCCTTAGTTTCAGCCTGGGCCCTTTTGAGGTATGATGGGGTAGCTCTTTCCTTAGGATCTGCATCTATCTGAAAAAGAGAAGCAGATTCTCCAATGGATAGTAAGTTAGCACCAGGACAAATGAGATAACCCTTACTTTATTTATAGAGAGTTTAATAGGTGTAGGCCCTCTTGTAGCCCATGATTGATTGTAGCTTGATATTGGAGAGTGGGCGTATGTTTGGATATGGTTCTGACTTGTTTCCCAGCTCCACCTATGGGTCCCGTACCACTGAGGGGATCAGTTGGCCAAATCAAGAGCAGGTTAGTGTTAAGACCCTTATTTTTCTATTTTTAAGTTATATACCTGGGTATGAATGTTTCATCAGGCAGTTTGCAAAACTTTCTCCATTCCATGGTTTATTTCTTCACTCTGTTTTTCCATAGTTGTGCAGAAGCTTTTTAAGTGGACAGAATCTCATTTGCTTGTTTCTGTTTTTTGTTTCCTCTGCTTTTAGGATCTTAGATAAAAACAAACAAACAAACAAACAAACAAATACCATTGTCAGGCTGGAGGGATGGCTTAGCAGTTAAGGCATTTGCCTGCAAAGCCAAAGGACCCAGGTTCAATTCCCCAGGACCCACGTCAGCCAGATGCACAAGGAGGTGAACAAGTCTGGAGTTCGTCTGCAGTGGCTGGAGGCTTTGGCATGCTCATTCTCTCTCTCCCCCCCCTCTTTCTCTGTCAAATGAATAATAAATAAATAAAAATAAAATATTGAAAGAAACACCATTGCCCCTTCTAGTGACTGGAACTATCTCCCTTACATTTTCTTCTAATAGTTTTATAGTATATTTTTGTGCAATATGAGAGATAGAAATCAAGTGTCTCTCTTTTGTATGTGAATGTCTAGTTTATTCAGGTCCATTTATTGGAGAAGTAGACCTATTCTTAGTGTATAACTTTGGTAATTTTTTGAGAATCATTTGTCTAATATGTGGTTTTTATTACTATGTCTCCTAATGCCGACACTATGGAAAATGGTATGGCAGTTCAAACAACTAAATCTATATCTACAGTATGATCCACTACCCCATTTCTGGGCATATAGAAAAAAGGAATAATATCATCATATCAGCACCTGTGTTCATGTTTGTTCTTGCCCTATTCACAATAGCTAGGATACAGAACTGACCTAGAAGCTCACAAATGGATGGTGGGTAGACACACACACACAAACATACACATGCACAATGATATTCTGTCATTTGTAACAAAATAGATGGAACTAAGATCAGTATGTTAGGTGAACTAAATAAGACACAGAAAAACAAATTCTGCATGTTCTCTCTTATATGTGATGTCAGAAATAAGTCCATCAAGGGACTTGGTGGAAATAGCTCAGTTGTTAACATTTGCCTCATAAGCACAAGGACCTGAGTGAGATTCTCAGAACCCTGTAAAAATTCTGGGTGTGGTGGTGTGGACTTGTAGTCCCTGTGCTGTGGAGGAAGGGATAGGAGGATCCCTGGGGCTTGCTGACCAGCTAGTGTAGCCTAATTGGTAAGCTACAGACCAAAAAGTTCCTGTCTCAAAAAGAGATGGACAGCATACATAAGCAATGACCCCTAAGGTTTTCCTCTAGCCTCTGCGCACACACACACACACACACACACACACACACACACACACACACTACATATGCAAAAAGAAAGTCAGGATGTATGGTAGTGATTACTAGTGTGTCTTTAATAGGAAGATATTGTATCTCATTGGACAGTTACATAAAGATACAGTCAGTCAGAAATAACAAATCCTGGCTATTGCATAGTAAGGTGACTACAGAGCACAACAACCCATCATAATTTATGAGTAACTAAGGGAGAAGAGCCTTGAAGTTTCCAAAGACAAAGTGGTAGCAAGGAGATGGAAATCTTCATTACCCTTGTTTAATTGGTATTTTGGGGGTGCATGTATGGAACTATCACACTGTATTCCATAAAATGTACACAATTATTATCTGCTAATAAGATGTTTAAAAAATATTTATTAATGGGCTGGAGGGATGGCTTTGCAGTTAAGCACTTGCCTGTGAAGTCTAAGGGCCCCAGTTTGAGGCTCGATTCCCCAGGACCCATGTTAGCCAGATGCACAAGGGGACGCACGTGTCTAGAGTTCGTTTGCAGTGGCTGGAAGCCCTGGCATGCCCATTCTCTCTCTGTCTCTCTCTGCTTCTTTATCCTCTGTCTGTTGCTTTCAAATAAATAAAAATAAACAAAATTAATAAGGCATTAAAAATAAAAAATGTATTTATTTGAGAGAGGAAAAGAGGCAGAGAGAGAGAGACAGAAAGAGAGAATGCGCACATCAGGGCCTCCAGCCACTGCAAATGACTCCAGATACATGTGCCCCTTGTGCATCTGGCTTACGTGGGGCTTGTAGAATTGAACTGGGATCTTTTGGCTTTGCAGGCAAATGCCTTAACTGCTAAGCCATCTCTCTAGCCCCTCCCAAGAATTTTTTAAAAATTAAAAACATGGAAATGTTAGAAGTCCAGATTTTATTTCTGCTCAAGCTATTGTGTGTCAAATTATACCTGTACCACATACATTGGTACATTTAAAATAAACATTTAAAAGAAGTAGTAAAGTTAGTAAAAACTAACATATTTTTTCACAGAATGTAAAGTATCTCCTCCCCAAACAGTAGAAGCTACAGGTACTTCCTAGCATACATCTTTATTTTAGTCTTTCTCGCCACATCATAAGCTTATTTAATTCACCTGCTTACATGTTTACTGTAAACTTCTTGAGGGATGTTGCCTGTCTTATGCACTCTGTACTGGAACATAGTATGCACTGGGTGTGGGCCAACAATGGTCTATTAAACACATGCTATGAGAAAAGTGTTATTCTTTGCATGCCTTATTTTATTTAATCCTTACTATCATCTTATGAAGAGAAATTTCTCATTTGTCAGCTTTAACACCACCAACTTAGAGAGGCTTGGTTCCTTGCTTAAGGTTACACAAGTAAATAACCAAGTCTATCCACAGCAGGGGGTTGCAGTCAAAAGTCACACCATGCAACAAGCACTAGTACATTAGAATGTCCTGTTTCCCTCCCAGAGTAGCCAAAATGTAGAGGACCCAGCATGCTGCAAGGCCTTAAAGAGAGAGTGGGAATTTGATCAGTGGCTGTGGCAAGGGCCTGGGTGTGAGGAAATCGGTGAAAGTAGAGGTGATCAGATTTGAAAAGCAGGGCAAGGAATTTCAATTTTAGCCTTTAGCACAGACATTATGAAATCTTCCAGGGGTTTCCACACCAGCAGGCAACATAATTAGGTCTGTATTAGCGAGACCATTCAGGCAGCATTAAGTAGCACAGCCATGGAAAGGCTAATGTAGTAGAGGCAGGGAGAGAAGTAGTAAGTGTAAGAAAATAGTTAGGAGTGAGATTACCAGAGGCTGGGCTCTGATGCTTATAACTGGAGTGGAAAAGAGAGGATGGAGACCCAGTTCTGATAGTTACTGGGTTATATTTAAGTTGTGGGAATGTAAACTAGTCTAGCTGTTGCATAAAACAGCATAGTGGCCCTAGAAAGAAGAAACAAATATAAATAATAGAACAATCATAAGATTCACCCATGTGACTCTTGGATATATGTGATGAAGAAAATGAAGCCAACATATAGCAGAGATACCTGCATACCTATGCTTATCATAGCAGTAATCACAGTAGTTACCTGATGGAACCAGCCTAGGTGCCCATCAAAAGATGCATGGAAAAGGAAATGTGACCTATTTTTCAAGAAAATGGATAGAACTGGAGGAAATCATGCTACATGAAATAAATCAAGCACAGAAAGACAAGTATCCCATATTTTCTATTATGTGTGTAAACTAGATAAGAGATAACCTGAAATAGGAAGAAACTATGAAGGATTAGAAAGAGAACCAAGTAGAGGGAGGGGGGTGGAAGGACTATAGAAGAAAGGGTGGGCATAGTCAATGCGCAAAATTTGCATAGATGGAAATGTCACCCTGAAACCCCATGATTTGTATAATTAATATATGTTGATTTTAAAAGATTTTGAAGAACAACCTCTGGGAGCTAACTGAAGGAGATGGGCTAGGTGCAAGTGACAGCCCACAGGGACATCACTGTCTGCAGTGACAAGAACACTTCCTGACCATATTGTAGGTGCTCAATAAATGCTTAAGGTACAAAGGAGGAAGTCTACCATTTAAGAGTGCATCAAACATTTCTCCCTTCCTGCCTTTGTGTACGTTCTAACTTCACTCTTGCCTTCTTCACTCATGTATTCCAAGCAAGACCACAATGCTAATTTATACTCTTCTGAGGCTAAGGAAATAGGAATTACCATCTCCCTATCCCACTCCTTTTTAGCAATGCTCTGCCCTTCTTTCTGGTGATCACACAGGAAGTTCAGATGACTTTTGAGCATCCTAGTGTCCCTCAGAGGAAAGATATTCACAGATGGCTCCTCAGCAGACAGGACAATAGGGCATGATGGGAAGAAGGTTTATTATAGAAGGAAGGCAGAGAGACATTGTTCTTGCACCATGAACTATACAGCATGTATTTGAAGGCAAAGCAAATTCCAGTTCACAACAAGTTCACAATTGAGTTCTTTGCTTTACTAAAGACTCCAGAGCCTCTGCTACTCAGGCACATGGAGACTGGTGGCAGGTCCATGCTGGGATTGTGATCAGCATTAAACTTAGACAGCACAGAGGCCTCATGAGTTTTAATTAATTAGCGCTTTGGAAAAGGGAAGGGATGATGTTACAGCTGGTGGTGGGTATCACCTGCCTTTCTCTGTGTCTGCCTGGAGAATGATCTTCCTTAATTTTTTAGCCTTTCCCAGGTGGAGAAAGCCGAAACATTTCTAAATGTTAGAATCAAAGGCCTCTGTTTTTTTCTACCCAAACCCATTCTTTGAACTGATTCTTTAGACCAAAATTACAGCAATTTTTGAGTCAATGTAAGATGGAATCATCCCAGCTGGAGACTCTAGTATCTGCTATGGCTTCCAAGGATGCTGGGATCCCACCTCCAGTGCGGTGCTGTCTGTCCCTGGAAGCCTCAAGTCCTGACCTTGCAAGCCACACAGCTTTCCACAGGGTGGGAGCAGCTTGACCACCCTTGTCAACAATGTGGACAAAAAATAATAATGATAATAATAATTCCTTGGAAACAAAGCTGCCTGATGGGGAAGAAATCAAGACTTGGTATTAGTAAAGGATTCTTTATAATAAGTATTCTTTGTTTGTAAATGCACATCCCTTTCAAAATAGGTGGTTCCACTGCGGGTGGGAAGTTGTCACTCCGTTGTGAATGCACTTTTGCTGGAGAAAAAAGAAGACAGAGAAACAGGCAGAATCAGTCGAAGAGAAGGCTGTGCAGAGAGAGACCCACAACAGAGAGAAGGGAACAAAGAAGCCTGAAACTCTGGCAGACAGGCAGCCAGTGGCTCTGAGAGATAGTCATCAGAACAGCCGCACAGCTGCACTGGGGAAATGTCCTGAGGGTCCAGTGATTGTGCCTGAGGGGACTGCTCCTCCCTGGATCTTGGGGAACTGCTGTAATTTTTTTTAATAAATTGAACCTGGGTAGCATGTAATTGTGGAAGCTGAGAGACAATGGGATCTGATGGCTGTGAATAATCAGAGCTACAAAATGAAGACACTTAGACCCAGATGGGAGACAAAAAAGGATGTTGTTGCAGTCAGGTTTGCATTGCTGGCAGAAATCACCTGATCAAGAGCAGCTTTGGGGAAAAAATAAAAGAGTTATTTTTGACTTAGAGACTCAAGGGGAAGCTCCATGATGGCAGGGGGAAACAATGGCACAAGCAGAGGGTGGACATCACTTCTGGCCAACATCAGGTGGACAACAGCAAAAGGAGAGTGTGCCAAACACTGGCAAGGGGAAACTGACCATAATACCCATAAGTCCATGTCCCCAACAATAAACTGCCTCCAGGAGGCTTCAATTTCCAATTACCATCAGCTAGGGAACACCCAGAACACCCAAGTTTATAGGGGACACCTGAATCCAGCCAACACAGGTGTTATCTTCTCATCCTTGGCTTGGCTGAGGATTAACTTTCCAGTCATATTACCTGCAAATTTTGACAAGTGAACAAACTTTTGTGCAACTGACTTCCTCATCTGAAAAATAGGGATAATAATAATAACTACCTTATAGGCTCTTCATTAAAAAATTATTTATTTATTTGAGAGAACAAGAGGGAGAAAGAGGTAGAGAGAGAGAGAATGAGCACACCAGGACCACCAGCCACTGCAAATGATCTCTAGATGTATGTGCCACCTTGTGCATCTGGCTTTTGTGGGTCCTGGGGAATCAAACTGAGGTCCTTTGGGTTTGCAGAAGCTCCTTAACTGCTAAGCCATTTCTGCAGCCCAGCTTTCCATTTCTTGAGGCAAGATTTCATATATCCCAGGCTGGCCTCAAAGTTACTACCTAAGCGACCTTGAATTTCTGAGTGCTGAGATTATACATGTGCCCCACCCTGCCCATACTGTGCTGAGGATTAAATTCAGGGCTTTGTGTATACTAGGCAAACAGTTTACCAATTGAGTGACTTCTCTAGTTCTCTTACAGGCTGTTTTGAAAAGTAAATGAAGGGGCTGGAGAGATGGCTTAGCAGTTAAGGCACTTGCCTGCAAAGCCAAAGGATCCTGGTTGGTTCAATTCTCCAGGACCCACATAAGCCAGAAGCACAAGGTGGCGCCTGCATCTGGTGTTCATTTGTAGTGGCTGGAGATCTTGGCATGCCCATTCATTCCCTCTCTCGCTCTCCCTCTCCTCCTCTCTCTCTTCTCTCTCTCTCTCATGAATAAATCAAATATATTTAAAAAGAAAATGTAAAGTAAATAAAAACCACAGATCTAAGTACTTAAATCAGTGACTCATTGTTGTTATTATTATTATTATTGCTGTTATTATTCTTCTTTGGTGGTGTTGGGGATTCATGAAGAGCAAGGCCTTTATTTTGGGTCACTGACTATAAGTAACTTGTCACTTATGAGACTGTGTTCTGCCAGTGATCTCAGTATGGTTTGAATATAAAATGTCCCCTTGGGTTGACTGGTTATGCACTGGTGGTGCTATTGTGAGGTAGTTAGGAGGTAAAGCCTACTTGGAGGAAATAGGCACCATGGGGCTCAGGTTTGGGGGAAACAGCTGGCCCTGGTCCCTTCCTTTCTCTCTGACCCTGTCTACCATGAAGATGAAGAACCTCTTCTACTACATGTTCCCAAGCACGTGGAACCAAAACACCACAGGCTGAACCCTCTGAAATTGGGAAAATGATTGTTTCATCCTTAACTTTTGTTCTGGTATTTTGTCACAGTGATGAGAATGCTAACTAATGCAACCTCTAGTCCTCTAACCACTGAAGTGAGGCATATTGGTCCTGTTCCCTATGGCTGGAATAAACCTCTTAATATTTCTGTGTTACAATACCATTATGTTGTGATGACTTGGGATTGTGATGAAAGGAGTTTAGATAAATGGTGCAGTGATAAGTGAACCAGAAATCTTAGCAATGTTAAAATCAAATATAATACAGATTCTTGCTTCAAATGATATGAGATGAACCCTTGAAAACCAACTATGAGCTAGGCATATGCAAGGCTATTTCACATGTGTTAGGAGATTTAATGCTCACATTAAGACTTCCAGGTAATTATCATGATTCTCCTTTTATAGATGAATTGGCTGAGGTTCAGAAGGGTTGAGCTTCTTACCCTTACCATGATGAAATATGCATGATACATGAATGTGGTACACATATTGGGGAACAAACCAGGCTCATCATTTGAGGGATGGAAATAACTTTGCACTGATGTTCTTCTTGCAAAGGGGATGAAAAGGTAAGCACTGGGTAGTTACCACTGCAGTAGCTCTCTCAGAGTCACCAGAGGACTTGTACACACACAGTTTACTCATCTCCACCCCATGGGTTGGATTTAGTTGGCCAAGGGTTGCTTTTCTAACTCGTTCCTAGGTAGCTGTTGCTACTGTTGCTGCTCTAGGAAGGTACTTTAAGAAGCACTGTTTCAGGTTGGGGTTGTAGGTCAGTTGGTAGAGTGCTTGCTCACCACGCAATAAGCCCTGGATTCAATGCTTAATACTACATAAATTAGGCATCATGTGCATACCTGTAATTTCAGCACTGGAGGAGGTAGAGAAATGGGGAACAGAAGTTCGAGGTCATCCTAAGATACATGAGACACTATTAATGAATGAATGAATACATAAATAAACAAAACAAACAACCGTCCTACCTAAAGAATGCTGTGGTATGAAGAGATTGGGAGCTAATGGACACAGCCTTATAAATAAAAATTTTGACAAGCTATGCACTGACTTCATATCTGGATTGGCAATATCCTTAATATTACCACCAATGTCCTTATTGTGCTCTGGTTTTATACCTACATCTCAGGATATCAAGTGAAAGAAAACCACCAAACTACTAGGTAGGGAAAGAGAAACATATAAAACAAAAATTATCTCACTGAAGATGATCCCTATGAGCTGAAACTTTAAAACAGGAAGAAATTCAATAACAAAAAAGTGAAGAAAATAAACAACTAGAACAGTAATTATTTCTAAGTATTACAAATTATATTGATCTCTCAAACTTAATTTTAAAGACAAGTATGCTTTGAATCTTCACACAGCTAAGAAGAGAAACACCCGCTCAAAATGAGCAAAAACTGAATAAATAAATAAAAATAAAACACGATAAAAATGAGGCCAAAATGTTAAAGGAATGAAAGGAACTTCTTAAGACCTTATAAATGAACAGGCAAGAAAATGACAGAGAACCAAGATGTGGTGGTTTAAACATGGAATGTTCCCCCATAGCCTGATGTGTTTGTGATTAACTTTCATATTTAACCCCCAGCTGGTGGAGTGTTTGAAAAATGCAACCTTACAAGAGGAAGTGTGTCGCTGGGGGTTAGCCTTAGGTATTATAGCCCAGTCTACTGGGTGATCATAGCTAGCTCATTCTTACTGCCCCTTCCTTGTTGATATGCGACAATATGAGCCAACTTCTTGCTCATGCCATGCTTCACCTGCCATTATAAAGTGCCCCTTGAGACTGTAAGCTGAAATATACCCTTTCCTTCTATCACCTACTTCTGGTTGAATTTTTTTTCCCCAGCAATGTAAAAGTAACTGCTACACAGTACTTGAAGAAAAGCTTAGATGATGGGGCTGAGGAGGATGCTCAGTGGTTAAAGGTACTTGATTACAAAGTCTGCTTGCACAACCTGACAGCCCAGAGTTTAATTCCTGAGTCACCCATATAAAGTAAGATGGGCATTCAATTGAGAGGAAAAAGCCCCTGGCATGGGGACATGCTCTCTCTCTCTCTCTCTCTCTCTCTCTCTCTCTCTCTCTCTCTCTCTCTCTCACACACACACACACACATACATAATTAAATTAAATTTGAAAGAAAAAATCAGTGTTGAGTTTTATTTTTCCTCCAAAGTTGAATTCTTCCATTCGCAAATCATCTTGAGCACTGAGAAAATTACAGATAAATACACACTTTGTATCATAGTTAAATTAAAGAACATAAAAGATTAAAATAAATAGTCAATCTATCATAATAACAATTAAACTGACAGTGCTTATCCCATAAGCAATACAGAAAAGGGAAAAGAATGGGACAACATCGTGCCCAAACTGAGGAAGAGCTACCACCATCTCAGACATTTATATACAACTCAAGTATCAACCTTTAAGCAAAAACTAAGGGAAAGTACCAACCACATTCAGATCAGAAATCATTAGAGGTTAAAAAAAGAAAGAAAGAAAGAAGAGCTGGAATACTAGAGATGAGAAGAGCATAAAAATAAGCAATGCGGCAATAAACACAAACAGCTGATAAATTCTAAAACTAAACACACTGTTTGGAATTGAGAAAAGACAAAAATTAAGCCTCCAAACAGAGGTCTATAACTTTTTGTTTGGTACAGGGTTGGAAAATAAATATGTTATACTTTCTAAGCCATATGCAGGATTGTCTTCCTTTAAGTAAAAATCGGAAATCCATAATTTCTAGTCAAAAAAAAATTTTTTTGAAGTAAGGTCTCACTGTAGCCCAGGCTGACCTGGAATTCGCTATGTAGTCTCAATGTGGTCTTGAACTGATGGTGATATTCCTACCTCTGCCGCTGAAATGCTGGGATTAAAGACATGTACCACCACACTTGGCCCAAACTGAAAGTTTTTGAGTGACTCTGCTATGACATGCTCAGAGCAGAGAAGCAACTCACCATAAGCAGAAACCTTCAGAACTCTTAGCCAAGCCAAGCATATGTCTCTAATCTCAGCACTTGGGACGTGGAGGAAGCAGACCATCGCAGGTGACAGAGAAAGCTCAAGGCCAACCTGGGCTACATGAGATCCAGTATCAACAAAACAAAAACAAAACAAACTAAAATAATAACATAAGGATGTGAGCCAAAATACAACTTTTCTTTATAAGCCAACTAATCTCAGGCCTTTCATTACATTTATAGAAGACTGACTAATACAAATTCTTTCCAGACTGCATATATAATTTGTATATGAGGGACAATGTGTATAGCTTAGTGGCAGAATATTTGCCTAGCATGTGCAAGGCCCTGCATTCTATCCTCAGTACCAAAATAAAAAGATAAACATATGAGTCATAAAGGAATGTTTAAACATTAGACTTGGATCCCATCCTCAAGGTACCTGATTATGTATATGTACATATTCCAAAATCTGAAAAGCATGAAACCTAAAACACTTTGTTTCTAAGCATAAGGAACATTCAATCAGCAGTTTCTGTCACACTATACAATTCTGCCATTGAGCACACAAAGACATCCAAGACAATATGTAAATTAGCAGACATGTCTGTTTCGATACAACTTTATTGTTCAATGTGTATTCAATAAAACAGTTAGTTATCCAGATCTTAGCCTGGGGATAGTACTTTGTCAACCCCTACTCTAGATGCAAGGAGCAATAAAAAGGAGAGATGTTGGTCATCATGTTGTTAAATGTTTTACTGTCTTCAATATGTTTCAGGAGAAAGCATAAATGTCAAGTAATCCAGGTATGCTTAAAAATGTATAATTAAACACATGCCTCTTAAAAATTAAAGGCAATCACTGAACATTTAAAGCAGGAGAAAAGCAGTATCAATAGATGTTGGTAGAAGGTGGAAAATAAGAAGCTATGCCAATGGTATTCTCTGTACCCTACCTAAAGTAGGAAAGTATACTAGATGAAAAGTTGGGGAAGTATATTAGATAAAAGATCTTCCATTTAGCACCTATCTGTGACTTTTCAGAGGTCTGGTTAGAAGGAAGAAAGGATTATTTGAAAAATAGATCTCTCGGAAGCCTTTGTTTTGGATGAAAGGCATCCTAGTTCATACTTAGTAATTGAGAATATCCTAAGGACCAGACAGGCAGTCAGACACTCAATCCATCATTCAACACTTCTTAGGTGTCTATGTCACATAATACAAGGTATTATGCAAGGCACTCAGGATATAAAAAGTCAGCGTCCCTTCTATCTGGATATGACTCATCGAGCAAAAAAAGGCCCTTGTGGACCCAGGAGCTCTTACTCGGGGAGCAAAGCTCTGTGGTGCTGCAAATCTCATACTCACTAGGATCGCTCTCTACACCCAGTGTTTCCTCTCAGGCAACACTTCTCCTTATGCTTCTGTCTCCTGGTTTTTGTTCCTTTCTCCAGCAGGAAGAGTCTACACACATCCAGGCCATGGAGCTGAGATAAGCAGGGCCAGAAAAAGGGCAAAGATTAGACTATATCCCACATCGTCAAAAGGAAAAGGAAACGCTGCTAATCCTGCATGCCTTATGGCTCCTAGTCTCTGGGGTGTTGAGTGTTCCTTCTGCATGGAATGCCCTTCCCTATCATCTTTCCAAGTCAAACACTGTTCTTTCTTGACTTCCCAAGAAAGGTCAGGAGTTTCTGACCTCCTTGGTATCATGTTGATTGGGTTTTGGTCTGATGTCTCCCTTGGGCAAACTATAAAATCATCATTGCCATTTTTGTCTATCATGCCTGTCTGACTTTTCTCTTGAAAAGCATGGTCTCAGAATGGACCAACTTGAGATTTTGAACACTAAAACTTGTCCTTTCCATAGGATTCATACAATTACCATCACAGCGACTGATTTGGACAATTTGTATTTCACTTTCAGAAGTAGCCCATATACCTCATCATATAAGAGGTCTGTCCCACTGCTACCTACTGTCCACCCAAACCAAGGCTGGCTAGATGATGCTCCTTAGTGCCTCCAGCACCCTTCCCTAGCTTGGTACCTATGATGGTTAATCTTGTCAACTTTGTTGGATCAAGATTTACCATGGAAGCATACCTCTGGGTGTCTATAAGGTTGTTTCTAGGGAAGAGCCACCCTGAATGTGGGCCATGTTATTCCATATGCTGGGGTACCTGAGAGAATGTAAAAAAGAAAATGAGTGCTGTAGCAGCATCCATCCCTCTCTACCTCTTGAATATAGATGCATGTGACCTCATACTCTTCATGTCATGGCTTTCCTGTCGTAATAGACTATCCTCAAATTGTGAGCCAAAGCTGGGTATTTGGTCTCAGCAAAAACAAAGGTAACAAATATAGGACTAATTCTATACCTAACTGTATAATATATTTTGTTTTTAAAAAATTGTTTGCCTGGGCTGTTCATCAAGTTACTGAAGGGCAGGCATTCTTAGTTCACTGCTGCATTCTCACAATTAAGAATAGTTGATGCTCAAACAACACTGAATGAGTAAATGGCACAAGAAAACCACTAAACCATAAATTGTTCAGGGGAGAAGAAATGGGGTTTTGACTTTCTGAAGTTGAATTGATTTAGAGATTTGAAATTCGCTTAAGTGAAATCAAAGAAATACCTTGAAATTAGATACTGGGACAGTCAACTTGGTCAGATCAGAAATCAAATAAGAAACATGCCACCTCCTGGGCAGGTCAGTGAGGGTATTTCCAGAATAAGATGAGTTTCCCCTAGGAAGGGCAGCCCTTCTAGGTGGCAGGAAGTTTCAGGTAAACACACTGCTGTTTTTCCTATCTGCTCTTACCGTTTTTTTTTTTTTTTTTTTTTTGGTTTTGTTTTGGTGTGTCTACCCTGTTGCAATTAGCCTTCATGAACATTAGAGCCTGGCTTCTTCAGCTTTCCAACATAGACCGAGGACCAGTGTCTCCCTAGGAATCTTCCAGGCCTTCAGCACCAGATTGGGACTGCTGAGGCATGAAGCCTAATTCTCTGAGCAGCTTCCATATTCTCAGACTCTCCAGGCTACAGACAAACACTGTTGGACTGTCCAACCCTATTCTGTAAGCCCATCTAACAATACATATTCTCTTCTTAAAGAGAACTGTACGCTTGTTATAGCAGGGTAGAATATAGAATTGATGTCAGCAAAACTCACAAAATTATTTGGTTCTTCATGAACATTTAGGCCCAACAGAAAATAGATGGTAGCTATTATTTGAAAGTGAGCTAGAAGGCAATGCTGGGGTTAAGAGGCGGTCAGCCCGCATTGTCCCAGCATTCAGAACTAGCATGGAAAGACCCACTCTGCAGTAGGCATTGGGGTATAAGTTGATGTGGTAATTAACTTTATCAGAACTGATGAAAGTGCTTGTATTTTTGTATTGCTTTTATATCTGATTTATTCTTGTGTGAGATAGTTGTGGAAACTTTTAAGCAATAAAAAAAGCCACTGGAATAAATGGTTTGTGTGGTAAGAGCACTTGGAAGCCTCTTTGCCTGGATATGAGGCACAGAGAAGCTTTCCAAGAGGACTGGCCAAGAGGCTGGCTGTCTTCAGCAATTCGACCGTGTGGGTTGTACTCACTCATATATTTTTGGCAGCCTCTCTGCCTGTCATGGGTATTTCCTTATTATTAGCTGATTCATCCACTTCATAAAGTGTGTCTTCTGATATTTTAAGTAGTCAGTGAAATGAATGACCATTATTATATGGGTTGGTCATATAAGGCAGTTTTAGAGGAGAAAAAGCCCCTCTCAGGTTTCTGCTTCTGTCCAGGATCTGTGTTTGATGGCTGGCTATATGAGAAACTAAACCTCTAGCAGGAGGCTAAGGGCTAGATTATAAATCCTCTTAGCAAAGATAAAAAGAGCAACTCTCTCCATTTGTTTCCCCCATCTTCCTTGGAAGCAATGAGCCCTGTGTTGACACCTTGGTGGTGCTGAATTGAAAGGTGGGGTGGTCTAGAACTCTTGACTCAGACTTTTCAACTTTGAGGGTAGAAGTAGAGCAGAGAATATGGAGCCTATGTCTGAAAGGCAGAAGATTTGATTCCTCTTGTCCCTATAAAGTCTCCCTGTAATGGCCTAAAGTTACCACCATCAGGGATGGGAGAGAGTCAGATATCTGTAGTGTTAATCTTCATTTATTTGTAAATGGATCTATTGTTCTTTCTGCTTTGTCTGTATCTTCAGTCTTGCAACAGGATTTTGATCCTGCTCTCAATACCAAGCCCTATTGCCCTACATCAGTTGACTTGTCTTCAGCCTCTGATGCTGTTTATAAACTCAGTCTGTTTCAAGTGGGCCTACTAACTGGTATAAAAGGTGTTTTACTTATCTCTTAGAGATTCCTCAGAGGTAGTGCCCATGGCACAGCTGCCAACTTAAGCCCTCTAGGCTTATATACCTACATAAAGTAGAGGGGACTCTAGTTCCTCAGCAAAGGCCACCCTATGTGGCTCTTGTCTTGCACGTCTGTCCATGCCTATCTTATTTTCTCACTCTCACTCTTGTCTTCTCTACTAAAAAATGCATGCCTCTTCCAACATCCCACACTCCGAGTCTATACAGCCTACTCCCTTCTTTATCTCCTCTGCACTCTTGTCCCGTAAGTTGTGGTCCTTTTTATAGTACTTCCTCTCTGCTTCTTCTTTTCCATATCCTTGCCAAGATGGTCAAGGTGTGCCTCCTGGAAAAGAAAGCAAAGAAAAAACTCCAACCAGCAAAGAGCAGGCTTCGACCTGGCCCCGCTTCTTCCATTCTTCATTCTGTGTACCTCTTGCTTTTCCTTATCCTTGCCCATCAGCTCACGGAGCCACATTCTCACCACTAATATGTTTCTTTTGTAATCCAATGTCTCTTTCCACTACTGTATAAGAAGTTCTCTTCTCTCTCTCTTTCTCTTCTCTGTGCTCTCTGCCTCTTCCTCTGTTAAAAAAAAAAAAGATTGAATTTTTTTTTTTTAAAAAAAAGGGGGGGGTGGAGGGATGGCTTAGCAGTTAAAGTGTTTGCCTGCAAAGCCAAAGGACCCAGGTTTGATTCCCCAGCTCCCACGTTAGCCAGATGCACAAAGAGGCGCACACATCTGTAATTCATTTGCAGTGGCTGGAGACCCTGATGCACCCATTCTCTCCCTCTCCTCTTTCTCTCTCTCTCTCTCTCTCTCTGTCTCTCCTCTCTGCCTCTTACTCTGTTTAAAAAAAAAAAAAAGATTGAAAATAGAAAGCTGTCTGTGCAAGGCCAATGGTGCTTTCCTATTCAGCATGTCTACCCTTGGTCATCATATACATTACTGTTGGTAAGGGTGGTCCTAGGCCTCTTTTCTCTTGACTCTAAAGGCCTCTGCTCTCTACTTGTAATCTGATGTTTACTTAATCTACTAAATTCTGATTCTGGTTTCTCCAAGTCATTTATACTAGTCTCTACAACAACTAGTTATGTGAATCGTCAAATCCAAGAGCTAAACACTAGTCCTTCCTTTACTGTATCTTTCTATTGCACACCACCAGCTGGCTTTACACACTGTTTGCTCTTCACCCTTCTGGGCTCTGATCTCCTTGGCTTTCCTTTTTTCAACCTCCTCTTGAAAAACTAGTCTTTTTTCGAGTTTTGCCCTTGGCCCTCTCTTGCTTGGTGTATATGTGTGTGTGTGTGCCCACACGAGCATGCACACACATGTGAATGGACAGGCCAGAGAACAACCTTTGGTTTTACTCTTCAATTTTTGAGACAGAGTCTCACTGACCTAGAATTCACAAATTAGGCTTGACTGGTTGGCCTCCGAGCCCCAGGGATTCACTTGCCTCTGTTTTCCCAGTGCTAAGATCACAAGCATGTGTCACCACACACAACGTTTTTCTTATATGGGCTCTGAGGATTGAACACAAGTCCACGTTGTTGCAACACAGGCAGTGTACAAGTGGACTATTGACCCAACCCTCGTTTGCCTTATGTAAAACACTTTATCATAGAAAAACTAATTGTGCACACAAGAAGACACAATGATATAACATCTCCATATGTCTATATAAACTCCAATAATTACCAACCTGTGATTAATCTTGCTTGATTTATGTCTCCACTCAAATTCCCTTCTCCCATATCTCTTTGCCCATCCAATTTTTTGAGGTCTGTCTTTTTATGGTCACCAACATTGAACTCACCTGTTTAAGGTTTTTTTGTTTTTTTTTTTTTTTTCCAAAGTAGGGTCTCACTCTAGCCCAGGCTGATCTGGAATTCACTGTGGAGTCTCAGAGTGGCCTTGAACTCATGGCAATCCTCATACCTCTGCTTCCTGAGTGCTGGGATTAAAGGTGTGCACCACCACGCCCGGCCTGTTTAAGTTTTGACAGGTTTATTTCCAAATCTGTACACACATGCTCAGTCTCACCCCTGAAGTTCCCTCTCCTGCTGGACTTAGGGGAAACCTGTCCTATAGAGAGAGCATTCTTGATTCCTTCCTCAAACATGTCCCTCTTCATTTTCTCACCTAGTGATTGGCTCCCCCCCACATGTCCCTGTCAGAATCTTCAGGATCCTAGTTGACACTTCCTTACCCGTCTCTCATCACTATCAATTACTACTCCTGACAGTTTAACCTACTAATTATTTTTTCAAACTTCTTCATTTAATTTCTCCTCAGAATTTCTGTCCCAATTCAGTCCTTCATTATTTCTTGCCTCGATTCCCAATAGGTCTCGCTGCCCCTAGGCCTTTCTTCCTTAAATCAATCCTCCTAGGAAAATCTATCTTTAAGACATGAATCTGACCCTGTTATTCTCCTACTTTAGTCACTTGGATGGAGTCCAAGATGCTTATCATGATCCACCCCTGCAAACTCCTTGATACCTCTCACCCTGGCCTCCTGGATCTTTCATTCTTCATGATATTGCACTACTTCTGGCCAGGCTTCCCCTGTGTACATACCCTTTGCCTTTATTTGTTCTGGCCTCTGCTCACACTGTCTGTCCAACCTGATAGCAGTCCTACCACACCACCAGTGGTGACTTGAGCCTTTAGGTTGATAGCAATGGCCTTCCTTAATACCAGGTTCACATTTCCATGACTGCATTACTGTGGCCTTTGATGTTACAGCTTTTTTTAATGTTCTTTCACTATTTATTGAGATTCCACCAAATGGAAATTTAGAGTTACCCATCTTAGAAATCTGTTTACTACAAATAGCTGCTTTGGGACACATATTGTTAGAAGTTATAATTGTCCTCCTCAGTTCCTATTTTTCTTTATTGATTATCCTTCATTCACTTAGTAAAAATGTATTATTCACTTATATGGACCAGAAGTCTATGATGGCACTAATGGACAAAGACTTTAACTTTGTGTGCGTACAGATGTGTGGGTCCCCTGAGTAATCCTAGTCTATTAGTAATTCTTCAGTTCACGAATTATTTGAATACATTTGTATTATCTGTCTCTATTTCCTTTTCAATATGGCAAATTCCAAGAATTATTATCATGTCTGTGAAGTAGAAAATAGTCTAGCATAGAGTTTTTGAAATATTCTTAATGGAAACACTATAGCTCAAACTTGGTTTCCCTACCTTAGGATACTTTACTATGGTTTACTCATATAGTTTAATCAAGTGGGAGACTATAGGAATATCTAATTACTAAATATATACTGTTGCATTCAGGTTCACATTGCTGGCAGAAATCACCCAACCAAGAGCAGCTTGTGGGTAAAAAGGGGTTTATTTTGGCTCACAGACTCAAGGGGAAGATCCATGATGGCAGGGGAAAACGATGGCATGAGAAGAGGGTGGACATCACCCCTGGCCATCATAAGATGGAAAACAGGAACAGGAAAGTGTACCAAACACTAGCAAGAGGACACTGGCTATGATACCAATAAGCTTGCCCCCAACAATACACCACCTCCAGGAGGTATTAATTCCCAAATATCCATCTGGGAGCCTAGCATTCAGAACCCCTAAGTTTATGGGGGACACCTGAATCAAACCACCACATATACCTACATGAATATTATGTATAATAATATTCACAAATATTAGTCAACACAGTGCTGACACATGGTCAATAACTCAATATGAGATAATTTGTGTTATCATTACTCAATTTCAAAAACATGGCTTAGGAGAATCAGCATAATCCCCATTAAAATTCTAATTTCAAGGAACTAGAAAAACAATCTTAAAATTTATATGGAAGCACAAAAGATCCCAAAATAGTCAAAGCAGTCCTAAGCAGAAAGAACAATGCTACAGATAACCATCACAGTATCTGATCTCAAATTTTACCACAGATCCATATTAAAAAACGCTACATCATACTGGCATAAAAACAGACATTTATACCAATGAACTAAAACAAAAGAAGACCCATAAATACATGCAAATGGCTATACCTACCTAATTTTAGACAAAGGTATAAGAAACTAAAGTTGGAAAGAAGACAAGCTTGTCAACAAATAGTTGTGAAAACTATATGTCCACATGTTGAACAATGAAACTAGATCCTTATCTCTAACCATGCACAAACATCAATTTAAAGTGGATGAGTAACTTTAATGAACTAAAGCATTAGAACTACTAGAAGAAAACATTGGGGAACTACTTCAAGATACAGGCATAGGCAAGAACTTTCAGGAAAGGACTCCAATAGAAAAAGGCATAACCCTAAGAATTGATTGATGGGATTATATAAAATTAAGAAGCTTCTCTCCAATAAAGGAAACAGTGAGTGAAGAGGCAACCTGGAGAATTGGAAAAATTCTTTTCAACTATATATCAGATGGGATTAAGATCTAGAATATATAAAGAACTGCCCAGATTAAAATTAAAGATCAGGTCTGTGAGATGGTTCAGCAGCTAAAAGTACCTAGGTTCAATTCCCTATTACTGTTGTAAGGCTAGATGCATAAAATGACTCATGTGTCTGGAGTTCATTTGTAGCCCTGGAGCCCAGGTATGCCTATATTCTCTCTTTCTCTTAAATAAAAAAAAATGCAACTAATTTCATTCAATGCACTAATGGGTTAATGAACTGAACAGGAAGTCCTCACAAAAAACAAAAACCCAGCATATACAAATGGCCAATAAATGTTTGAAAAAAATTTTTTTTCAACATCCTTATCATCAGGAAAATGCAAATTAAAACAGCTTTGAGGTTCTATCTTTCCCCATGCTAAATGGCTGTCATCTAGAAAACTAATAGCAACACATACTAGCAAGGATGTGGGGAAAGAGGGTCTTTATACACTACTGACGGAATGTAAACTTATGGAACCACTATAGAAATCAGTATGGAGGTTTCTCAAAAAAAAAAAAAACCCAAACTGAAAATAAAACTGTCATATAAGCCAGCCATAGCACTTCCTGGTATATGCCTAAGGTACTCTAAGATGACATGCCACAAAATTATTTGTACATCCATATCAATTACTTTACTACTCACAACAAGCAAGATACTAAAACCAGCCTAGGCTGATCAATAGGTGGATTAAGAACAGGTGGTACTTGCACACAATGAAATTTTATTTAGCTATAAAACTTGAAATAAAATTTCCAGGCAAATATGTGGAGGTAGAAATCATTATGCTAAGTGAAATAAACAGACGCAGAAACATAAATATTGTATATTTTCTCTAATATGGGGAACACAGGTTTAAGTTTGTGTGTATATACATCATGGGATGAAACAAAGACAATTTAAAGGAGAGGGGAGAGAGAAAAAAAGGGCAATGGAATGCATGTGACATTTCCAGAAGAGGGGAGGGTTTGCAAGGAGGAAAGGCACAGCAAGAGCAAAGAAGACAGAACAGGTGATGAATTAGAAGAAAGTATAATGTCCCATATGCATGAGCCTTTTCTAATGAATCTATTACTTTGTATGATGCTTACAAGTTAATAATGTGATATAGAAAAAATAAAAGAAATTAAGACCTTAGGCAAACTACTGAAACTCCTTTGACTTTTGTTTCTTTGTAATATAAGTGTGATATATGCAAAAAAATCACTGCCTTCCTTGCCTGAGCTCCTCAGAGAACTAGCCCACTCATACAACTCCATGGCTTCTGTGCCATGTGGCTCAGCTCACCCTGACCACAGCTCTGTGACATGTGTCTCAGCTCACTCTGGCCATAGCTGATAGAAAGCAGTGGCCTTTCACATGCGCACACAACCAGGAATTTGGAACTTAGAAACTGAAACATCGATTCAGATGCAAGTGATTTGGGGTGGGGGCCTGAAGAAATAGCCACGGATTTGTGCTGGAAACAAGAAATGAAAGTCAAAAGCATAAATCTGAATATGGAAAACCATGGAGCACATGCAGATAGTGTCAGTCAGAAAACAAAAAGTCCAGAACAAAACAGAAGAGTAAAGACTGGCAGAGATTGTTACAACCTGAGGAATGGATGAGAGAATTTCAGTATCTGAGACTTGAGTTTTGGGTCTCTTAAGCTCTGTATTCTTTGTATATGGATGAAATCACAGATGATTCCTTATATGAAGCTACTTCCTTAAACCAGCCTGAGCTCTGACTCTAGAAATTAAATTATCCCTCCTCTCTAAGGTGGCTTTCCACCTTGAAAATCACAGAGCATGCTCTCCTTTCAACCTTTTTTTCTCAGGATTGGGTAAAGAAATATTTTGGAAACTTTGGGGTTTTTTAACGTATATGAATTTCGTATATATCTTCCTACCTACAGACTATGGAATCTTGGCCCCAAATTTGGCTCATTCTTTTGGCTATAACAAGCAGACATTGAGCTTAGAAGTACTTTTGGATGGATCCAAATAGTCTCCTTAGTTTGGACTCCAAATTCTTCAATTTGCTTCAATGTCCCAGAAGTTTTGACCCATAAACATTGTGCATTATACAAGTGCCTGCTCTTTGTTCACCACTCTCTCACAAGCAAGTGAGACTTGGAAGAACTAGAAGCAGGGCATCCTAATACATTGAGGGAAAGTGTAGCACAGCCTGGTGTGGGCAGTGTTCTGAGGGCACTTTTGCAGTGCCATCCACCCTGGGGAGATATATGTAGATACCACATTGATTGTTGAAGTTCAGATTCATTCTTTTTCTTTTCCATTTTCACTACACATAAGTCCTCAATGTGGCTACTGGCTAGTCTACCAGCTATTGGAAAGATAAGCTATTTCCATTATTGTAGAAGCTCTATTGGAAAATCTTACATTGAAAGATCTAGTACCCAGTTCTGAGATTTCAATAACCAGTTGATCCAGAGTATTTACAGAGTATTTACAGAGTGAGTAGAATGGAGTAGGATAGGGGCTCTTAGAGCAAGTAACATGTGAAGGCAACTGTAGGTAGCACTGAGGTTGACATTAAGAAGAGGACGTTAGATCCCAGGGAGGAAAAATGTACTTGTATGACAGTATAGATACACTGGGCTTGGTTGTGAGACAGAACCCTATTCCACTTGTACCAAACTTACTTGACTTCTCTACATGAAAAATGGATGACCCTTTTTGAATGTTGCAAAGGAATTGAGAGATGGAGTCCATCTTATCTAGGCTCAGAAATGAAACCATCTTCAGCTCCAGTCTGTTAGCTAAAGCCAAAACATGGTGCAAATTTTTCTTCAAAATAGGCCATGCCATGTACAAGGTCAAATGTATGTTTCATTAACTCTGTCTTCACAACTAGAAAGACCAAGACAAGTACCCTGGCCTGTAAGTAATAGTTTTCTGAAAGCTAAAAAGGACAAAAACCCACAACTGTGAACTCCTTAAGGACTGAAACTGTACTGGTTCTTACAGTAAGCAAATGCTAACAGGCAGTTGATGGGTTGTATTGACCCAGATATCAAAGGTAGGGCCCAGGACAAATTCTGGATCTCAGAAAGAGTGCCAATTTGAATCTGATATTTACTAGGGCTCCCCTCAGATTACAGATGGACTTAGTCTCAGAACTTGTAGCTCCAGCTTCAGTTATGGTGAGAAGGAAATGATTAAACATTTAGCTTTGCCCATCCCACTCAGACTCCTAATGTCTCTTTATGATCTAGTCTCTTCAATTTGGTAATTTGCCTTTGGAAATATTTTAATGTCAACTATAAACATGGAGGTTTTATTGGAAATGTCCTTATCAAGATCTTGGGTAAAGACCTAGAGCTGATCCTTTGTGCACATCTCTCTGGGGAAGTGACCATCCATTTATTCTTATCCATCATTTTCTGCTTCCTCCTCACAAAACCACTTTCCCTGTGTACCCATCATGCCCTGATTTCTTATAGTCTTTGAAATGGAATCTTGCCAAAGGCTTATTGAAAGTCTGAGTAGATTACATTCACTACTTCCCTTATCTACATGTCTATTTATTCCCTTCTAGAACATCCATAAATAAACATTGGCTCTGTCCCAAGGTTCAGTCCTTGGGGCTTTGTTCCTGTCTCTTTATTCTCTCACTTAGGGCTCCCACATACTGCTAAGGTTTTAACTGCCTCCTCTCCAGGAATAATCACTACAGCTTTATTCTCTTTGCAGGCACCAGTTCTGTACCTGGAACACTTGGCTCCCTCCTCATGCCTGAAGCTTAGTATAATACCTCCCCAGAACACTTGTCCCCCCTCTTGGTTATCCTATTTCTGTCTATTGTTTCATGGTAGCCCAGGCACTCAGAATTTGTACTGTGACTCAGCTCTTAGTCCTAACTCTCCTCCCCCACTCCCCTCCCATAAAAATTACTCATTAAGTCCCGTGTTTACTTCGTCATGCTTCTAGGATTTCTTCCTTCCTTTTTACACTGTCAGCACTCAAATTTAGGTTGCTGTGGCTTTATTCTTGGGATATTGGATGAGCCACCTTGCTATGTTTCCCCTCATACTGACTCATGTCACATACATTTATCTTAAGCCACTGGAGACACAGAGATCTATATTCAAGTTCCAGTTCTATCATTTATACGCTGTGTGAATTTTGGCAAGTTATTTTACTTCTCTAAATCTCACTTTTTTCAAAAGAGAGGCAGAGAGAATGGCTACACCAGGGCCTCAAGCCACTGTAAACAAACTCTAGATGCATGAGTCACTTTGTGCTCCTGGGTTTTACCTGTGTACTGGGGGTCGTTAAGCTTTGAAACAAGTGCCTTAAACCACTAAGCCATCTCACGACCCCTAAATCTCACTTTTATACCTAAAATAGAACTAATAGAACAAAACCTTATTAACTATTATCACTTTTCTAAGCAATGTCTTTGATATGGTAAACATGATCTCACAATGACTTTATAAGTTAGTAATTATCATAATACTTATTTTACAAATGATGAATTTGGGAAAGATTGTTCTAAGTCACATAACTAGCAAGTATTAAAGTTGATGTTCAAACCTAGGCAGATTGATTTTATAATTCATATCTAACCTTTCTGCTACCCTGCCTAATAACATAGTGGCTATTTAATAACCATATTAATAACTAACACCTTAAATACATATTTTATCTTCCCATTAAAAACCCCAGTGGGCACACAGTAGAATAAAGTTCATTAAGTTAAAAAGTATATTGTGGGACCTGAGTAGATGGCTCCAATGGTCAAAAGTGCTTGCTGGCAAAGTTGTTCTCTTTGCACAAATAGACAAATAAATTTTTTAAATAGTATATTGTGGGTGGAAATGTAGATAAAGTCCAGAAAACTAGAAAAGGCCCATGAGACTGGGGGAGTGCTTTAAAAGAAGAGGGAGGGAAAGACAATAGAACACATGAGATATTAAGGTAGAAGGGAAAATATAGGGGGCCCATCAGGGAATGGGGGGCAGACAGATAGGGAGGCAATGAACCAAAGTTAAGTATGTATAAAAATGTTTTAAGGAAACCTGCCACTTTCTAAGATAATTTTCAAAAGGAGAAATAAAGTATTAGTGTCATCTACAATCAAAGACAGTTTTTCCTTTTTCATTATGATTATGATTTTCATAATATTTTTATCATATTGGTGCTTCTGACTATAACAGATCATTGTCTATTAAGTTAATCCTCCCAGAAAAGTAGAGACACAAATAACCCATGAATGAAGAAGAATGAAAAAGGAGTCATCATCACAAACCCTACAGATAGTTTAAGGACAACAAGATGATGTCATGAATTTTACTTCAAATCAATACATTTTTCAAATTCAAAGAAATCATAATTTCCTAGGTCAGAAAACCCTAACTTACCAACACTAAAAAAATGAAGTAGAAAATCTGAAGACTCAAATGGTTAAATAAATTAATCTTCAGATATATATATATGTATGTATGTATGTATATATATATATATATATATGTGTGTGTGTGTGTGTGTGTGTGTGTGTGTGTGTGTATTGTAGACATATTAAATTTGTCCTCTGTTGCTGGCTTATTTAACCTAGTATACTATTTTCAAGATAGGTGCATTTTGTTGTAATGAGCTATGGTTTATTCATTTTATGATTCTTTCTGTGATGATATTACATTATATTTATCCATTCTATTGCTGAGCTATAATTTTTCTCTCAGTTTAATAACTATTGAAAATAATGTTGCTAGGAGAATTCTGGAAATCTTTTAGTATTGGCATGTATGCTAATTTTATAAAAAATAAACACTTGGGATTTATGTCCTTTCTTCAAATAAAAAAACAACTATTAAAAACTGGGTATAAATTTGAGTGTGGTTATATATACAACTGTAATCCCAACATTCAGGAGGCAGAGTCAGGAAGATTATAAGTTTGAGGCCAATATGAACTACCTGGAAAGACCCTGTCTTAAAAACCAAAAGAAAAACAACATCAATAAAAATAAAATAAAATAAAATAAAATAAAATAAAATAAAATAAAATAAAATAAAATAAAATAAAATAAAATAAAACCTGGTTATGGAAGGAAACCTTGAGAATTCCATGTCCTTGTAAAGCTAGGTGAGTCTGGCCTTCAGCACACACTTGGAAGACATGGAAGGCTGCCTCAACATGCACACTGGTTCCCTGGCTCTTGGCCTAGACCTGCAGAAGACATGTAGTAGCTACCTTAGAAACTTCCTGAGCAAGGAGAGGGGACTGGAGACACTATCAGGCTAGCCTGGCCCTCTGTGTTTTGACTCAGTCCATAGTATGGCCTACACTTCCTGTGAGCCCAGCTTATATGGGTGGCAAAGGACCAGCACAATGTACTTCTAGGCCACCCTTCAAGATTCCAGGGGATATTCGCCCAGCACCCCCAGTGTTTCCATTCAGTCATTAGCTAGTCTATCTTGACCCTAATGTACAGGAGGAGTAAATAGAGATCTCTGGATTGAATTTTTCATATTTTCTTACTATAGCTGTATTTTCATAAACAGTGTTAGCACGTGACTTTTTCTTTCCTTGCAATATTTTTGTAAAGTCTGCTATTAAAATTGTGTTGGCCTCATAAAATGAATTGCAAATTTCCTATGTTCTGAAAGATTTTACTTAAGATTAACTATTTTTAAAGGATTTACCAGTGATATTATTTGAGCCTAGAGTTTTCTTTAGGTATAAAATAAAGATTAATGCCTTTAACTGTTTGAGTCTTCAGATTTTCTTTTTCTCTGGAACTCTATTTTCTTTATGGGGCTGACCCTAGACTCCAGGTTGAAGGGATACCCCATACCCTCAAACATTTCTTCCTGGCTTCAGCCACACTGACCTTCACTGCATGTCTTATATTCTTACTCTTCCCTGTCTTGGCATTTTGCACATGCTGTTCCTATTTCATAAAGCATTCCTTCTGATAGTATTCATATTCTCATGTCTCAACCTGGCTCTTAGAATTTCAACTGAGGAAATATCAGATCTCTCTGTTTCTCTGTTTCTCTCTCTGTGTCTCTGTCTCAATCTTTCTCTCTCTTTCTCTGTATGTCTCATGTATCTTAGGCTATATAGCTGAAGATGACCTTGAACTCCTGAATGCTGAGATTACATCAACTTTATGCAGAATAAAATCTAGGGCTTCCTGCATGGTATATCATCACTGTACCAACTGAGCTCTATATGCAGCCTTACTGGCCTAAATTCTGGATCATCTTGTAGCCTATACATACAAAGGGCAAGAACTTTGTGGCTTTTGTTTATAGTTAAAATCCAATGGCTAACAGGTATCTCAAGTGTCTGACGCAAGGCCTCATTCCTGTCTGTTCTTGTAACTTGTCTGTGTGAAATGCCCAACACACATACACACACACACATGCAAACACACACGCACACACACACACACCACTCCTGCTATGCTATCCTTGGCAGCTTCCTTTAGCATCTGTCGTTAGTGCTTGTGTAAACTTCTGCCACTATACCAAAATCTCTGAGATAATTAGATAATAAAGAGTAGAGGTTTCCTTTTTTTCATGGTTTTAGAGTTTTGGTCCCGTGTTCAGTGAAGCCATCGTTTAAGGGTCTCTGGCACCAGATGGCAATGGCAGTGAGCATACAAGGAGAATAAAACCACTCATCTCATAGTCAGGACACATAAAAGAATGAGGAGGAAGCCAGATTTCCATAATTTCCTTCAAAGGCACACTATCATTGACCTATAGATCTCCCATAAGGCCCTGCCTCTTAAAGATCTGGCCATTTCCCAATAGCAACACCCTCAAAAACAAGCCTTTCCAACACAGGCCTTGTAGGGGTGTGCATTTAAGATACAAGCCATAACAGAACTTGTTGGCATGGGCTGATGTCACTGTGCTAAGGTTGAAGTTGCTACATGGACTTCTTTACACACCAGTAAGGATGAGCAGGAATGGGGCAGATGGGGCAGGCTGGCTGTTTCTTTAAGACTTGCTGCTTGATGGATCTCTGGTGTGCTGAGTGACATGGGTGCTTATTCTGGTCACTTTGGACCAGCCAGGATGCACCCAGGACCTTTTCAAGCTGCCAGTGGGACAGCATAAATGAGCTTCCAGCCAGGTGTTTTTCTCAGGTCCATCCCATCATCAAGCTCTGATCCTTCCAGGGAATGAGTTTACTGTTCAGGGTCATGGTTTTAGCATTCTAGTCAATTTCCCACTCATCACATGGCCCAGTGGACTGGAACTCAGAGACCCAGATCCCTGCCCCTATGCCTCTAAAAGTCATGGGGTTTCTGGGATCAGATGCTAGAGCATCAGGGATCAGAGGAGCTAACCAAGAAGCAATTTATTACCACTGTGCAAGACAACGATGCTGGTGGGAGTGGAGGATTGAGGGGTCATGTGTCTTCCTTAGGCAAGTGGCATTTTACAAACTGTCTAACCATCACTATGGTGAGCCTCTGTATTGGTTAGGACATAGAACCATTAGGGTTAATGGATGGATGATGGATGAATGCATGCATGGCTGGATGATGGGTAAAGGATACAGATTATAGATACATTTAAACATATGTATAGGAAGATATTTATTAGGGAACCAGCTTATGTGATTGTGGAGACTGAAAAATACCACAGGCCATCTGCATGCTACATGACCAAGATAGATGGTAACATGGTTCATTCCATGTCTGAAAGCCTCACAATAAAGGGTTACCAGTGGTGTGACATTCTCAGTCTGAAGCCAAGGTGCTGAGAACCCATAAGGCTTCTGTTTCAAATCTGTCTCCCCAAGATCAGAGAACCTAGATCTCAGATATTCAGTAGGAGGAGAGGGCAGATCCAGAAGATGGTCAGACAGTGCCTTTCCTAGGCTTTTTTTTTTTTTTTAATTGGATGAGGAATTCAGTCTTCTCTTTCATTTAAGGATTCAAATGCCAGTCTCTTTTGGACACACTGTTACAGACACCTAGCTACCTTTACTAGCTACTTGGGTGTCACCCAACCCAGCCAAGTCAGTATCTACGTGAATCACCATCGCCTTCTCCCCTTTACTCAGAATCACTTATATGTTGCTCTCAATGTTTTGTGTGTGCATGTTTGTATGGTTAGGGGTGCACTTGCAATAATGTGCATATTATGTGGATAATAATGTGCCAGAGGACGACTCTCATTGGTCTGGAGCTCACCAATTATGCTAGATTGGCCAGCTGGCCAGCCCCAGTGAGCCTCTTGTCTCTGTCTCCCCAGTGTTGGGATTACAAGGCACCACTATGCCTGGATTGTTTTTAACATGGCTTCTGAGGAGCAAACTCTGGTCCTCGTGCTTAGAAGGCAATCGCTTTACTGACTGAGCCATCGCCTCAGCCCTTTTGAGAACATGCTCTCCTTCTTCCAGAGGGTCTCTGGTGTCACTTAGGAAAGATCTCCCCTTATGGCTACAGTATTTCTTTTGTCTCACTTAAATGTTTTCTCTGGCTCTTCCATCCTGAAGATAGAAAACACTGTCAATAAGATCCATCCATTCATGTCTTCATTCATTAACTGGCTATTCAGTGTGTGAACTGTTCAGTGTGTGGAACAGGTGTTAGGGGGAGCATGAGGGAAATGGCCCCAGCCCTCACCTGCATTCAGATGAACTGACAACAAACTAACAAGTAATTGCAATTTGCAGTGAATGCCCCCATCAGGAAAAATGAGCAGTTGTCAGAGTAACAGGTGTGACAGGCTGCTTTAGACTTACAGGTGGGGAGACTCCCCTGCCAAGGTGATACTTGAGTTGAGCTAGACCCCAGAAGGTGAGCAGCCTGGGGAGAAAGAGGCTCCAGGGAAAGAGCCCCATGTGTGGAGACTGTGGGCCACAGCAGAGGACACAGCGTCTCCTATGTGCCCTCTGGCCTCTGACTTCACATCACTGGGTACCGGCAGTCCTTCATCCATAACAAGAGCCTCATTCTCCTAGGCAGAAGCCTCTTGCCAGCCCACCCAGCCCTGCCAGCAGCATCAGCTGATCCCTGGTAGTTACAATCAACAAAGAGAGAGAGAGATGGGAGCAGGGCACATTCCCACCAGAGTCCCAGAGGTCATCTGGCTTGAGGACCAGGTCATGGGGAAGACATTCTGTTTCCACTGTCCCCACATATCTTGTGTTCAGGAGTGATAATTGGTGGCACTACCTGTGCTTGCTTTCCTGAGACAAATTTCTGTTTATGAAAGTTTTTCCCATGCATTATCACAGCTGGCTCTTCCCACACTTCTGAGTAAGACCCGCAGGAAAGGCCACCTCCCTCCTCTTATAAGCATATTCAGTGATGACTGCATCCCTGCAGACCTACTCTGTCCCCCAGCACCTGTTGCTTGTGGCTCTTCACTTTCTGCCTGCCCCTCCTTTTCTCCCTTTGCCCTGAAGGTGTTTCTAAGAGGGCAATGTGAGTTTGAGATTTGCAGGATAGTTGGCACCCATCTGGGCAAACACTGGTGACTGTCTACATCTTAGCTATTCTCTTTCTTGTTTGCTAATAGAGTTCAGGTTTTGTTTGGGTAAAAATGTCCCTAGCCCAGGAGGTGAAAAATAACTAGCTTGGCTGGAGAGATGGCTTAGCATTTAAGGTGATTGCCTACAAAGCCAAAAGATCCAAGTTTAATTCCCTAGGACCCATGTACACCAGATATACAAAGTGGTGCGTGCATGTGGAATTCGTTTGCAGTGACTGGATGCCTTGGTATACCCATTCTCTCTCTCTTCCTCTCTCTCCTTCATTCTATCTCTCATATAAATAAAGTGAATTTTTTTTAAAAAAAAAAGTAATTAGTCATGGCCGTGTGACTCTTGTTGATGATGTCTGGCCTAGTACTGAACAAGGGAACACACTTCTGGCCAATGAGAAGTAACTTGAATACTGGTGAGATTTGTGATAGTTATTGCCTGAAAATAGGAAAAGAAATATCTTATTCTTCTCTTTCATTCTTCTTTTTTATGAGATCTGATGCTTGGAACATTGGCAACAATCTTATAATGAGGAGGGCTGTAGGTCAAAGGATGAACAAAGACTGATTATGATATCAGAGGGGGCAGAACCAATCTAGGAAGTATTAACTCTAGGTTATTTTTATTGTATTATTTATTTATTTGAGAGAGAGAACATGTGCGTGCCAGGTCCTCTAGCCACTGCAAACAAACTCCAGATGCATGCACCACCATGTGCATCTGGCTTACATGGGTAATGGGGAATCGAACCTGGGTCCTTAGAATTCATAGGCTTAATTGCTAAGCCATCTCTTCAGCCCAACTCTAGGTTTTTTATGAACACACAATACATAACCCTAAAGCCCTCAGATTCTTGTTATTCAAATGTAGGCCTTGGGCCAGGACATCAACATGACCTGTGAACCTGCTGGAACTGCAACCTCATCTTACTCCAGACCTTCTAAGTCAGAAATGACATTTCCAACAGATGGTCTATGTGATTCCTATACACATTAAAGTTTAAAACTTCTGGCGTAAATCAGACTGGGTCAGATTTTTTTTTTTTTTTTTTTTCCTGAAACTTGTAGTCCCAAGCATGTTGGCTGGCAGCATGCTCTGGACACAGGTGTTACCAGGGTGCAAGGATCATTCATTTGATTCCAGATTCTAGAAGGCAGATGCTCACATGACTGTCTCCATGGAGAACTGAGCTCAAAAATGTTTAAGTCAGAGGCCATTATAACCTTGGAGCTTTCCCATAGATAAAGCAGAGGTGCTCTAGGGAGAATGAGTGACTGCAGACCAAAATCAAACCCAGATCTAAATGTATAGTTCTATGTAGGATTTTATAGATAGGAGCCACAGCTGTCATTTTAACATAGTGGACTGCATGCAGAACACCAGGAACTGACTCCCAGGGTGTATGTAGCGCCTGATGCAGTGTATTTATGTCTGAGGTCTGGAGACTGAGCCAAGGTCAGGAGGAGGCTCTGAAGGCCATGGTTCTCACAGTAAAGTGGGCTTATGCCTGGCCCCATGAAGACGGCTGGGCTCCCTTGAAGGTGATGGCAGGTTCAGTCTTGGAACTACCTTTCCAATCCTTGGGTTGGGTGTACTTGGGTTTTCATAGTTGTGGCTATCAGTGGAGGAAGTATCCAAGAGAGGTTCTCCTTGGGATCGGGCCAGGTCAGGGAGAAGACTGTCCGTGTACTTTCTCATGCTTAGCCCATAGGAGACCCTGGCTTGAGAGGAGAAGTGATCCCATCCCAGGAAAGCAGTATCTGCTCCTACTTTGAGGACTGCATGTCACAGCACAGGGCACATTAGTGCATGCATTTACCACTGTTCACGTAATGGACTCTAGACCAATATGCCTCTTTTCCTCCCCCACAGTTTCAGACAGCACATGGAGATTTCTTTTTCCTGGAAATCAATACGACACAGTAGATTGGAGTATGAAATTTGAAGCTAGGCATAGCTGTTGGACTCCTGGTTCTATAGCTATAAAGCCTTAAGCAAATTAGCCTTCCTAAAACCTAGTGGGAATAATAGTACCCACCTCACTCCACTCATGAAGTTAATATTAAGACTAAAGAAAGCTAATAGCCAGTCATGGCAGTGCATGATTTATAATCCCAGCATTCAGGAAGCTGATGGAGGTGCTGCCAGTTCAAGACCAGCATAGGCCATATAGCATGATCTCATCTAGAGAGGAGGAAAGGGCTAGCCTAAGTGTAGCATGTTCTGAATGGTGGCTATTGTGATTAATGTTATCTGAATGCTGTCTCTTAAAGCAGCCATAGTGATAAGCCATGTATCTTGGAGTGCAGGTGTAGGTCTGGCCCCACAGTGTCCTGAGGAGCTGGGGCTTAGTGCAGTAGGGGAATGTGGGATGGGGGGGGCACAGCTGGAGCTTGCATTCCCAGGCAGGATCTGTCTGAACACTCAACTAGGTGAACCAGACAGGAAACTGGAGAAGTGGAAGGTGCCTTGCTATCTCAGTAACTAATTCCCATGGCATGGCCCCAACCCAGCCAGCTGTGAAATTGAGATCAGTACCTACTTCCTCACAGCTAGCAACCTTTCCTACTCCCACATCATTCTTGAGGATCGTGTGTGGAGGAGCTAGGGAGTGGGGCATACCTTCAGCACTCCATCCTTCCAAGGCCCTCTCTTGAGCACTCTGCTGCATGGTCTCTCTTTTCTCCATGGCTGTCTTCCTTTAAGCAAACCCTTCCTCACCATCCTTAACTTACCTCCAGCAGTCCCTCCCCTTATGCTCAGGCCTAGCTGTTCTGCATCCCTTTACTGTCTAGTATTAAGTTATCACATGCTCAGTAAAGAAGATGTGGATCTTGAAATTATTCAGTGATCTGCCGGACCCTTAAGGTGTGGCTGCATATAAGGGCTTTTGGGGCAGACCAGCCTTCTCCCTGTGGAAAATATACCCCCAGCATGGTGTGAGGGTGTAAGGTGATTCCTCCTGATGTTGCAGCTTAGGGAGGAGCATGGTGTCCCAGCGGGGCTGGGGCATAGAAGGCACTGGAAGGAGGGGCTTATCCGAGTGGCTCTGGTGTCCACTGCAGGCAGAATATGAAGAGTCTCTCAGCACACACAGTCCAGGCCTGTGGGAGCTCTCCAGGGCAGGGGTTTCCTTGCTGAAGCAGGCTGAGATCTTACAGTCCTAGAATTCAGCAAATCTGTGAGCACTTATGTCAGTCTTCCCTCCTTGGCTTCAGAGTTTGTGGAAACTTAAGTAAATGTGGGCTGCCCCAGAACACAGCTTCACTCTGGTCACATTCAAAATAGAGATCCCCTTTGTTTCTTCTCCCCCTCACTTCCTCTACTTCAGAATACTCACAATGAGTAGCATTAGGGGTTTGATGTCACCTACCTTCAGAAAATAGTCACCAAACAGCCATCTTCAGAGGGTACAATCTCTAGGAGTGTACCAGTATAACTCACACCCATGAGTTCAGATGGCAGATCCCTTTTCTTCCAGGTATTCTCCCAAGACACTTTGTCTCAACCATCCCTTACTTCTTATACCTCCAAGAGCAGGGGTGTGAGGGAGGAAGGGAGGGAAGGAGGAGCAGGCCTTTGACTCTAGATTCCTCCCCCTGCCCCCTAGCTGATCTCATGCAGTCCAGTCCAGAATTCTAATTAAACATCCATTAGCTAACGACTCCAAGTCCAGCCATTTGACTTGACCTGTCCACTTAGATATCTAATATGCATTTTAACTTGCTCTCTTAAGTGTACTTCCACACCCCAGACTATTCCTTCCAGACGTCCCCAAGCTATAATTATCATCCCGTGTAACCAGTGGCTCATGGTACACACTTGAGAGAAATCAATTGCTCTTTTCTCTCATCTCACATATAACTCATCTTCAAGTGTTTTTGTCTACACCTCCAAAATGTATATCCTAGTGCCTGCTGTCCCACAAACTCTGTAAATGCCTCTACCTCATGGGTGTCTTTCTTCTCTTCCCTGATTAAATCCATGCTCCAAATAACACTGGGCACTACCTTTCCAAAATGTGTTATCAGACACATTGGTTTCTCATCACATCTAGACTGAATATCCAGTGTCTCAGGGTGGCCTCCTCTGTCCTGGTCCTGTGACTCTGCCCAAGCTCCTCTGCTGTCCTCCCACTGCCTAGAATGTCTTCATTTAGATTGCAGTGTGGCTGACTTCTTACTGCCATTTAGGGTTTAAGCCATGTTTGCCTTGTTCACTCAAGCCTTTGTTGAATCAAGTGTAAATAGTCCTCCATGACGTCATGCTACTTCCTATTTCATTCCTGACTTACAGGCTACTTTAGGGCCATTTATTGTTTTCAATATTGCTCTTTGTTGGATTAAAGATATCATCTTCTTGCCTCCTTCTGGTTTCCATGTATATGCTTTCTCCAGCACTGAAAACTGGGTCTAGAGCAGCATGTAGTTAGTTGTTCACTACTTGATGAGTGAATGGATGAATGCATGCATGGTGTGAACACTTTGTTGAAGTTGTCGGTAAGTAGAAATGCTAGACTAAAAGCTGAAACTCGGTGCCAGAAGGGACTTTCATCTAAGGAGACTATGTGCCAGCCCTTCACCCTAATGAGTGCGTATCGTAATGACTTCCCCCTTGCATAGGAAATGGGGCATAAGGAAACTTAACAACTGTTTGGAGCTCACACACTAATTGATGGTGGAAATGGGACCCAGCCTCCCTCCTATCATCTGGCTTCTGAAAAGCTTTTACTGGTCATTTAGATGGGAATGGGGAAGTCAAATCTACTATGTGGTAGCCTTGGAGGACATCAGCTCCTGGCCTGGAGGAGTACAGGCTTCTGTATCTTGTGATCCCTAAGGCTGGGGACTCTGCAGAGGACATTTGGCATTCCCCAGAGGGGAGACAAAGAGTGTGGGCTTGGTGTAGTGGGGAAGCTGCTCTACCACTATTGTTTCTCTTTCCTCCAGATGTGAGGCAGCCACAGTGACTCGGGGATAGCAAGTGGGTTAAATGACAATGATTGTTGAAGTGACTTCTGCAGGACCACACCAGCCAGCTGAGTTCTGATCCTGTGAAGAGTGCACATGTGTAGATCTGCTCCAAGGCTTAAAGGACCTTAAGCTGCAAAGTGATCAGAAGTAGAGTGTTCACCTGCTCTTGAAACACCTTAACTCTGGCGGCTGCTGGAGGCTGAAGCTGATGCTGATGACCTTGGGTGCGATCCCAGGGTGTAGGCAAGAAGTGGCATGTTGAGTAACGCAAGCCTCCTCCTCATGATAGATCTGTTTTTGGCTGTTCCTGTTGGGGTGGGATTGATTCCCCTTGGAGCCTGGAACCCTTTTCTTACTTATTGATTGTGGGTGATGGATTTTTGACAAGATTGATTTTGACCTGAATACTGCTGAGCTAAATGAATCAACATTGTCAATTTCTCTGCCTGATCCAGAAGAATAGTTAGGTGGATAAGAACATTTTTCTTTCAATTGAAGTACTGTTAGCTCTCATGGTTGCCCACTCTCTCTGCCAGGGTCTATTGACTGCCCTCTCCGTAGTCTCCCCTTCCAGCTATGGGTGCTCAGGTCATTCTCCTCTTTTCTCTTGCCTCTAACAAGGCCCCTTCCCACACCAGCTATTCTTTTAGATGTTCCAGCCAGAAATATGAGCCATAAATTGGGCTTGGCTGTATGATGAGGAGAAAAAGATTTTTGTCTCATCTCTCTTTCTCATAGCTGTGATTCCTGAATCGGCACATTACTTACTTTTCCCCAAACCTAGAATAGTTCCAGTCTTTAAGGCACAACTGATGTATAGCTATATAGCTACTAGCAGCTTGAAATGGGATTTCACATTAATCTTTCTGCCCTCAGTCTAAACAAATGTTTGCAAGAATAGTTCTGAAGGCACTGCAGCACTCCTGCCTCTCTCTCTCTCTCTCCTCAATGATCCTCACAGCAGGGTCCACTGCTGGGGTCACCTACATGTAGCTCAGTCTTCGTGGGTCTGCAGGGTGAGCAGTGTGAGACAGCTGGAAGTATAACAGGGTGCTTAGGGCTCAGGAAAGGCATTGAACCCCAAACCCTAGGTTCAATTCTAATTTTAATCAAATAATTGAATAAAAAAAAGACTGAGGGCTGGAGAGATGGCTTAGTAGTTCAGGTGCTTGCCTGCAAAGCCTAAGGACCCATGTCTGACTTTCCAGATCCCATGTAAGCCAGACAAATGAAGGTGAGGCAAGTGCAAGATTGCACATGCCCACTAGGTGGTGGAAGTGTCTAGAGTTTGCTTGCAATAGCTGAGGCCCTGGTGTGCCAATTCTCTCTCTCTCAAAAGTAAAAATAAAAAAGACTGAGAAGGATAATTATTAGGAAAGGCACCCATGCAACTAGAGATCCCATGTGGAGGGCCTGGAAAGAGGCATGGCAAGAAAAGAGAAAAGAAAGTTCAAGAAGCTCCTGCTCTGCGGGGAGCTGGAGGGGATAAAGAACGCATGTGGAGAGTCAGGGCTGGGGGCCCTCCTGGCTGGGCCTGCCGAGGCCCAGCTGAGGGACAAACTCACCCACAGCTGGATGTTCCCAAGTGATCAGAGAGCCTGCCCTTCTCTTGCAAAGGTATTCATAACTTTATAGTGGTGGGATGTCTTCCAGCTCAGGTGAACCAGAAGGACAGCTGGTTGGTTAGGGCTAGGGGCTGACCCAGGAAGAGGTTAGCTCTGACACCAAGTTACAGGACCTGAACTTGATCAACCACAATGTTCAAATCCTATGAAAGACCTCCCTCCCAGGAGGGGTATTGGTTGTGGAGAAACAGGACTAGAGAACTAGACAAGAGATAAGAAGCCAGAATCTTTGATTTCTAGCAAGTGCAAACTTTCCTGCCCATTTTACCTTCAGGGGTCCAGTCACCCTATCTGTAACCCCCTATCAGAGGGGACAAGGAGTTAGCAGGGAGAAGAATCATCACCCTCAGATTTGGTGTCATTCTTATTATACTATTGGGCTATTTATGATTCCATATAAATACAATATAAATAAAAGCATCATGATGAGTAATTAAGATACTACCATTTGATGCTGCAGCTCATTTGAGGGGTTCTTCATTTACTGCTTCTAATCCCTAGAACAACCCCTGAAAATACTAGTAGAGGCATTTCACCAGTGGGCCAGCTGGGACTCTTGAATGATGATGGCCTGCTTGCTCAGGGGTACCCACCCTCCCAGTGAGTAGGCTTGGTCTTTCTACAGTTCCTCACTGCCTGTAACTAAGAGGAATCTCTCACATGCAGATGGCAAAGCTTGGGCAAGACCACAGCCAGACTCCCCAGTCTGGTGGCCTGACCCACCTGGTCCTGAGCTGACCCAGGACTCATACTTCCTGGCGGGAGAGGTGGGGGAGCCTGGGACACCTCTTCTTACCCACATGGATCCCTACTGAGGTCTTCTCCAAGTCCCAGACTCTGGGCAAGGATTGCTGGCTGAACCCCTCTGGCCTCTTGGCCTTGTGTATATATTGCTGCTTACCAGGCATGGTGCCAGCTTCCAGCCTACATCTTGGCTTCCTCACTCCGTAGCATGTTCTCAACTTGCTTTCCAAGCTCATTATTCTCTAACAATTATTCTGACAATGGCTTTAGCTTCCAAAGAAGCTCTTTAACTCATTCTTAGAGAGAGGCTTCGTTGGTCAGTGATGTAGATCAGCTTTCCCATCAAGAGGTCAGCCTCTGACCCAAGTCCTGGTCTCAGCCATGGTCCATAAGGCCAGGGCCTATCCACAGTGCAAGTGTGAGTCTGAAACTTTCTCTATGATGCTATCTTCCCACCTCTGGTCATCCTCTCTTCCCACACAAACAGCCTATTGACTCCACACAACTTTATTAGACTTGCTCACATGGTTCCCCAGCTGGGGACACTTAATTTGATCTAAGGAGGTGGCATTTCCTAAGTACTGTCACTGCAGGCTAACATGAGCATTACTAAAGTGCAAAATAAAACAATATAGAAGAACAGGGCTTCTGCTCAACAGTGGACCAAAATAAAACGGCTACTACTTCATGTTGTGTTGTTGATTTCCTGCTTGTATGATTTTTTTTTTTTTTTTCTTTAATGGGCTCTGAGCTACTAGCAGGTACCAGAAATGCAGGGTCATGGAGGATGAAGCCTACCTGTTTGAAGGAAGAGGGACCCCTTGAGGCTGGGCTTCTCTGGACTCAGAGGTCAACCTCCCCTTCTGCCCCACCCCCGCCTCACGCCCCTCAGGGAGGCTGTAAGGAGCTGTGAGGGTAGGAATGGTGAGGATGGAATGGCTGCAGCTGAGAACTATAAATCTGCAGACCTTTCAAAAGGACAAAGCCCCAGGCAGAGGAGCCTGTGGGGTGCTGGGGGAGGCCCTGGGCATTCTCTCCCACTGGGCAGGAGCTGGGGGCAGGGAGAGGGTGAAACTGCAAACAAGACACGCTGCACTGCCTGGAGCAGAGGAGTCTTATAGGTCCTGGGGTTCAGCTTTTTCCACTACAATCTCAAATCTGTCTCTTCATGCGCACATCGCACCTATATGGATAAAGCTACCCATTGTTGCACCAAGCTAGGGGAAGTCAACAGGGAAGGCCTGTCCGTCATAGCAAGGCTATACTACAGGGAAAGCTCACAAGACTCCAGGTTCCAGCTATGGCCCTCAGGAGGCAGGTGGGTCAGGGTGCTCTCTGCCTCTCTGAACACTCTAGGTCACTGAAGGCTGGCCTCCACCAGGTCCCTGCCCAGCCTGAAGGGTTGCAAGGCTGTTTGCTCTGAGCTCTCCACATACTGCCAGCTCTCATTCTGGGTGATTTGATTTGTGCTGTGAGGAGTACAAATGCCCCCTGGGATCAGAACGGATGATTCTGGACTCCTTCCACAGGGGTCATTTTACTGACTGGCTATTCATTTGGGTCCAGTAAGAGCAGGGAGGAGGGAGGAAGGAGGGGGAAGGTCTGGCTGTCATTAACTCCTTCGCTCCTGGTCTGTACTTTGCCTGGTTAATGGAGTACCTTCCAGTCCTGCTCAGGAGTGCACCGGACTCCCCTCTCCTTGCAGAAATCTGGGGCTTTCCTGTGGTGTCAGGTGTCTGGCCTCTCAAGCTGGCGCCTGTTGAGGAGGTGGGTCTTCAATGCTGTGTCATCCCAGTCTATTACCCAAACACTGGGCTTGGCTTCTTCACTGTCTTGCATATATCAGACATGGACTAGGCAGGTTCAAAAGAGACAAGTGGTCTGCAGAGATAAATCTCCCTATATCAGGAGAAGAAGAAGACAGAGAAACATAGAGGGGGCTGCCTTCTGGATTCTCTAGTCTCTCCTTTTCAGGGACAGCCAGTCTGCTATCAACTAGACTATCTTCATCCCAAGATACAGAAGAATGGAAATAAGATAGAAAAGGGAACTTCCTGGCAGACAGCATGTGAGAAAGATATCAAAGGAGTCACGAGCTGTCGTTGAATGTAAGAGCAGGAGGCCCCCTGGATTCAGCCCAAGGAGTGTTTTTGCCTCTCTGATGTGGTAAAAGGAGGGCAGGAAGTGTCCCCTCAACTATGACCTTGGCCCTTAGAACTCCAAAGTTCTGTTCCCCAAATGGCCCCCAGGAGCCAAGCCACATGTTTTCATAGATGACAGTTCACCCAGAAATAACTTGTTTCTAGGCAAGGTGGTGATCAATGGCTTCTATTAAACCCTAGAAAAGGTTTTCTTCCTCCTTGATACTTTCTAGTTTCTCATCTTATTTCCTTCTGGGATGGCTGTATAGATCACATGATGGCCACTGGAACACCCTAGAAAACAGTAAATTTGCCGAGGATTTTCTTCTTTTTTGCTTAATATTTTATTCATTTACTTATTTGAGAGAAAGAGTGGCAATAGATAGAGAATGGGCATAACCAGAGCCTCCAGCCATTGCAAATGAACTCCAGATGCATGGGCCACCTTGTGCATCTGGCTTACATGGGTCCTAGGGAATTGAACCTGGATTCTTAGGCTTCATAGGCAAGTGCCTTAAATGCTATGCCATCTTTCCTGCCACCACAGAAGATTTTTTTAGCGCTCTCTCTCTCTCTCTCTCTCTCTCTCTCTCTCTCTCTCTGTGTGTGTGTGTGTGTGTGTGTGTGTGTGTGTGTGTGTGTGGTTTTCATGTGTTTGGAAGCCAGGAAAGCCAGGCATTGACTTCTTCAGGGGGTCTTTGCCTATTTGCCATCCCCTAATTTCAAGACATGGTCTCTTCAGTAAATCCACTCACTGATTTGGCTAGACTAGCTCGCCAAAAACCCTTGGGCCCCTCCTGTCTCTACTGATCCAGAGATAACAGAGATGTACCACAAGCATCAGGTCCTCATGCTTGTGCAACAAGTGCTTTACTAACTGAGCCCTCTCTCCAGACCTCACCAAAGAGTTGAGGTGGACTGAGAGTGGGGATGCCCCGACATCATAATCTTGTCTGGACAACTCTACAGCGTTCTGTACTCAACCCCCCATGCCAGTTTATTGCTCTAGCATCCTGGTTTAATAAAAGCTGTTTCCAGCATTCCCTCCTTCCTTCTCCCCCTCCCACACCCCCCAGTTCAGATGGCTTCAGCTTCTAAATCATTTTATCTCTCCAGTAGGCATTCTCTGTAACTGAATTATCTTTGCATGAGTAACCGAGGTCTGTGCCCAATGGGAGGGACTTTCTGGGCCAGGAACTGTCTTTCTAGCTGCTCCCCAGGCTTAGTCCCTTCTTTCTGATGCCCCTAGCTGCTCCTCTCCCTCCATGACACAGCCACTGGAAATCCTCAAGGAGAAGGGGCCCAGTGGTCTCCAAGGATCCAACTAAGTCCTAGCTGGGCAGACAGCCAAGATTAGAGAGGCCAGCACAGTTTTTGGCAGGAAATGAGAGGCCGTCATGGAAATGCCACCCAGGCTGGGAACAAGATCTATGGAGTAGCAGGCCTGAGTGGGTGAGGTACAAGGGTGCAAAAGGCAACCCAGGGCTCACTGGTCAGCAGCCCCTGCCCACGCCTGGGTCTGCAGAGATCAGCATTCCAACATGCTGGGCTGGGCTAGAATGGACCAGGCTCTTGGCTAGTGCTTCTCAAGCTTCAGTCACCCTGGGGTCACTTTGGGAGGGAGGTGATATATAAAGACTATTTCCCAAACCCTAGCTCAAATGCTGAAATCAGCAAATTACAGCTAAGACCTGAGATTCAGGCTTTGAACAAGCATACAGTGAGGAAAGAACTTGGAGGAATGTGGGTTTAGAGATTCAAACAGAAAAGCTAATAGGGTCATTGAAACCCCTTGTGTACCAGAATGGGGTCAATATATACTTTCCTAACCTTGAAAGTAAGACATCTTTAGATATGGCCCATGGAGCCATGTCTCCCATGCACCCATTAATATCACTAGAGGTGCTTGCCAAGGTGAAGACTATTGAATCTTAATGCAGCTGTAAAAGTAACCTCTTAGGTTTATATAAGATGTATTCTGAGTCAGGATCTGTATTATCTCATGTAACTTGCACAACAATGTACTTGTTATATATCTATTAATATGCAACTGAGGTCCGGGGGGTAAAATAACCTGGTAAAGTCATAGAGCTAAGTAACTGAACTGGCAATCAGACCGACAACAGCCATTGTTCGAACTGGCTTAAAATGTAGAGAAGGACAAGGAGCCTTCTTATCTCCACTATGACCTGTGAATTAAGCCTTCAGAAGTTAGGTGAGAATGGGTCAATGGTGCAAGTGTGAAGACCAGAGTTTGGGTCTTCAGAATCCATATAAATGCCAGGTGGACATGGCAGCCTGCTGGTAATCCCATCAATTGGGAGGCAGAGACAGGGGATCCCCAGGGCAAACTGGCTTGCAAGACTAGGTGAATCAGCAAGCTCCAGGTTCAACTGAGAGACCCTGCTTCAATAAATAAAGAGGGTACTGATTAAAGAAGGAACTTGATGTCAACCTCTGCTTTCTATGCACCTGTGCCCACAAGTTTATGAACACACATACATGCACATTCACACAACACATCCATGCACATCAAAAAAAGAGATCAGTGGGAAGAAATAAGCCATTTTACTTTTGCATGCACGTGGGAGAACTCAGATGCATTATGCAGAGTGGTTACATTGAGGGCTTATGTAGCATGGCAAAGGGAGATAAAATGTGGGGCGTGACTAAGACACTAGAAAACAGGTTGGGTGAAGTTGCACTCCTAAAGTCAGCAAAGTGAGAGAAGTGAGCGGACATTATTTTAGTGAGTTTTATTTGTGTAGGTCCATTACAGTATTGACTTTGTGTCCCCAGTCAGTGTCAGGTCTTCTGGTATACCCTCAGGAAAATATGTGCAGATACTGTGCTTAGCCATATGAGGAAAAATAATGAGCTGGTTTTGTATCTGGTACATTTTAATTGATTTCAGTTGCATATTTTGGGATATCACATTCTGCCCCTACCTCACTAACTACTACACAACACAACCTAGCTGTTTTAGGTGGAGACTGAATCTCCAACTGCCATTGGCCAGTCATAATGATTAGCTTCTGCCAGCTCTGAGTAGAGAAAGGGCCCTGAGTAGGAGTGCTTGTGGCTACTAATGGCCAGAAAGACACTTGATATCCCAAGAATAGTCTTGGGAGTCAGGGGCCCAGGATGTGCTGCAAATATGCTGGGCAACATTAGGCAAGTTGTTTCTCCTCCTGAGATTGTGGAAATTGACATATGTTCAAAAGGACTCTGAGAGAGAAGACTTCTACATTTAAAAATTTTATATCTTCTTGGAGCAAGTGAAAGCAGTTTTCTGCGTGTGTGTGTGTGTGTGTGTGTGTGTGTGTGTGTGTGTGTGTAAAAGCAGCTATATGAGTGGGGAATTGACTCAAGCCAAGAATACTGGATATTTATATTTCACTACCGGAAGTCAGAGTATCCAAGGCCAAGCCAGCAGTTATAGGTTGGGACTTATCATGACAGTACTTGTATTGACACCAGAGCTGTTTTTGTATTAGTTCTGTCCAGTTTTGTGCTAAAACAATGCCTCTGGGCTATCTGGGAGTGGGATGAGAAAGATTAGGAAAGCTGTTGAGATAATATGAAAATAACTCTAGTGTTGGGTGCTGAAAGGCCCAGGCGTGATGCCTAGTGGAACGTCCTGAGCCTAGCTAAAGTTTGGCGACCTGTCTCTGGCCAGCTAGGACTCAGCAAGATGCCTAATGGCTTCTGGCCTGCCACTTCCGCATGGCAATTGTAATTACCATTTCAATAGTTACAGTTTACTATTGGTCCTTACCTCACCCCACACCCCCATCCTAAAATCCCCGCCTTCATCCCCAACATGATATAGGCAACTTCTCATAGCAATAAAGCAAGTTTTTTTTCTGTGAGTTCCTGCTTCAAAAAGACTCCTGACTCAGTGTGGTTTTTCTCCGGTGGTCAGGAGAGGTTTCTGAGTCGTTGTACTCTCATCTTCCTTCTCAACCCCTAGGGAGGAACCAGCAGGCCTGGCCTTCCACAACACTACTTGTCTGCCAGCGGAGCCCAGCATCTGGCGCCTAACGTGCGGCTCTGGGAACCCACCAGACTAGTGCCTCGTGAGAGGCAGTCGTTGAAGAGGTAATCGGTGTACATGTGCGGGTGAGCGTACCCCCATGAGTTATAAAGCAATCTTCATATTTAATGCGCTAAACTTTGCTTCTATAACCTATAATTGTTTGTCAACATCTCTTGGTTCCCTTTCTCTTTCCCTTCACCTTCGGTTGGCTGGCAGCTTTTGTATTTCTAAAGGCTTGTGCTTCTCTCTCTCTCTCTCTTTCTCTCTCTCTCTCTCTGCTTGGGCCTGTGAAGGCAGGCCAGCTTTTTCTGCCATTATGGAACTTCCCCTGGATCTGTAAGCTTCAATAAATATTCCTTCCTCCATAATTGTACCTGGTCTGGAAGTTTATCTCAGCACACCTAAAGCTGTCTAATGGGCTGAGATGAAACTGACCATGTGGATGTTAATCTTTGGGAACCTTTGTTTGAAAGAAATAGGCATGGACTTGGTACCTACAACTGAAGGTGTCTTCTGGAGTGGTAAGCCAAATTTTATGAACTATTCAGATAAAAGTTAAAAAATACTAAGTGCAGACAGCATTAAACTTCAAGGCTTGGCTTTTAAGCTTTCTAAGAGAAAAGAAAAACTATAGGGGACTTTGTTGGAACTGGGCTACTGGCATAAGGGCTGGCTGCATCCTGCTGCCCAGGCCCAAAGAGTTTAATCAAGGTTAAATTTGTAATAGACTGATATGCTTAGCTAGAGATATTGGATTAAGAGATTTAAGATTTTTTTTTATAGTTTGTTTGTTTTGGTTTTTCGAGGTTTTTCTAGCCCAGGCTGACCTGGAATCCCCTCTGGAGCCTCAAGGTGGCCTAAAACTCATGGTAATCCTCCTACCTCCGCCTCCCAAGTACTGGGATTAAAGGTGTATACCACCACACCCAGCTAAGACTAAAGATTTTAAGCTAGAAAACCTCAAGCAAGTTAAAATTACAGACACTGAGTCTAATTTTAGGTTATGATGGTTCAATTTACATTGTTTTAGTCTCTCCTTGCTATGCCTAAAATGTGTACTCTGTGCCTTTATATGTTAAAAGTGTTTAACTTGTTTAATTTTACAAATCTTTATATCTTAAATTGGTCAAGACTGGAGACCTTTAAAATTAAACTAAGTACAATTTATAATATATGATAGTTATAAATCTATTGGGAGCCAGGGGCAGAATTTGGTAATTTAAATAGATGGCCCCCCTTCTGGCAGCTTGTGCCCAACCCTCCCCTACTGGGAATTGGTGGGCAATCCACCTCCTGGGAGACTGCCACGTGGCCCTCTTGGACTGACCCGGGAGGGGACAGGGGAGAAGTCCGTCCTCTCATAGTGACTGGGCTCACTGACCTTTTCTTGTGCCTACTGGGCATCAGCACATGCCGGGGAAAAAATCTAAACATGCCATTAGTCATATGCTTCAATGTTTCGCCACTCTCAGGCTGCCTAATCAAATTAAAACAGATAATGGTCCCTGCTTCCTAAGCAAGGCCTTTATAGGTTTCCTCCAGACCTGGAAAATCTCACATTCCACAGGCATTCCGTACAACCCCAGGGGGCCAAGCTATTGTTAAAAAAAAAATAATCAAACTCTCAAGTCTCAATTACAAAAACAAAAGGGGGAATCCTTACCCCCATACTACCAACTAAAAAAGGCCTTATTTACCCTAAATATTTTTGAATTTTTCTAACACTTTATAATGTATTATGGTTATAAATCTATTGGGCTACAGGGATGAAATGTGGCAATTTAAATAAATGGCCCCCAATATATTCAATTGTTTATCTTAAGTTGTGATGGTGGGTTTCAGATTTTAATCTAAAGATATACAAAGCATGCCTAGCAGGAGTTCCTAAAGTCTGCTGTGGCTTTAGGCTTGTACTTTTAATGTCTAACTATCCTTCATACTCACAGTTTTAAAGTAGCTCCTGAAAAAGTTCAAACTGTGTCTCTTTGAGATCTTGGGCTCGATCCTCACCCTAGATACAGTTTCACCTGTTAGACGCTCTATATACTAGAATTGAAAGTTAAAACTCGTTTGGAGTATCATTAGATTTTCAATGGATTTGTGTTACTTCTAAAAAATATAATAATAGTCAACAGTGTTGGGAAAATGCATTTAAGAGGTATTTGACATATCTAATTCAGTTACATTCACTGATTTTGTCTTTGCAAAATAGTCATCTTACTTTCGATTTAGCTAAAGCTGCTGATGACTTAATATCTGCTTTTAAGGTTGCCTTGCCTAGATGGAATTCTCTCACTTCTTAGACAGGAAGCTTTGCTACTACAGGTGTTTGTCTTTTACTCATTCTGTGTCTGCTGCCTATACTCATTAAATGCCTTTTAAGATCCTTTATGGATATCTGTACAGAAATACATGGGATACAGCTATGGACCTGGTCCTGGCTTCCTGAGACATTATCTTAAAGCCCCTGCAGAGGCTGGTAGTCAAAGATGGGTAAGAGTCCCTCGAGTTAGGTCAACCTAAGACAGGGCATGAATGATGGAATTCATGTACTGATGATAGGTAAGGCCTAAATATCATAGAGAACAGCCTAAGACAGGCACAGTCTTTCTTTGGAGGGGCCCGGTTCTTAAAAAATAATAAATAAAAAAGGGGAAATTGTCTAAAACCATTTGGCTGGCCTTGTATCCATAATTCCGGGCCATTTGACAGCAAGATTTTAGCACCTACATGTAAACAAGATTATACACATTCAGTGTTACTGATAAGAACTGGCCATTCCTGAATATTTATGTTAATATTGCTGAGATCAAAGGGTTTGTTTGTTTCCCAACCTTGGGATAATCTTTTATACTGAGAAGTGATTAAAGTACAAAAGCTCTATAACAAAAAGACATTTTTCGATAGAAACTTATGTAAAGCTCATAAATTTTTTTGTCCATGGAAAAAAGACCCATTTGGGTACCATTGAGAAACCTAAAATATTTGTCCCAACAAGGGGACACTGACAATCACTTCTCTATGGAGTGTCCCACCCCTGAGGACTGTTCCTAAAATGGTCCTTCATCCTGCTAAACTAAATAACTCCCTCCCTATGACTTCTTTTGAATATAGCTGAGGGAGACCTATCTCCAACAAGAGCTGGATTCCCTGGCCGAGGTCGTCCTACAAAACAAGAGAGAACTAGACCTACTAATGGCCAAAAAGGGAGGCATATGTTTGTTTTTACAGGAAAAATGTTGCTTTTATGCCCACAAATCGGAAATCGTCTAGGACAAGATTAAGAGGCTCCAGGAAGACTTGGAGAGGGGCTGGAGAGATGGCTTAGTGGTTAAGCGCTTGCCTGTGAAGCCTAAGGACCCTGGTTCAAGGCTCAATTCCCCAGGACCCACGTTAGCCAGATGCATAAGGGGGTGCACGCATCTGGAATTCGTCTGCAGTGGCTGGAAGCCCTGGCACACCCATTCTCTCTCTCTCTCTCTCTCTCTCTCTCTCTCTCTCTCTCTCTCTCTGTCTCTTTCTCTGTCTGTCACTCTCAAATAAATAAAAATAAACCAAAAAAAAAAAAAAAAAAGACTTGGAGAGGAGGCAGCGGGACCTCCAGGACAGCCCGCTGCAGACGGGCTTACATGACTTCTTATCCTAACTTCTCCCTCTACCTGGACCCCTCCCCCTCCTTCTCCTTCTCCTTCTCCTTCTCCTTCTCCTTCTCCTTCTCCTTCTCCTTCTCCTTCTCCTCACTGTCGGGCCTTATGTAATTATACAATTTATTCACCAGTGGCTAGAGGCAATAAAACTTCATCAGGTTGAGATACATTATCACAGGCTGGCAACTCAGGAATTAAGTTCCTCAGATGACCCACTGCCACCTCCTCTACCCTCCATGTGATCAATGATGGGTAAGATCCCCAGAGGGGGACAACGTAAGACAGGCCATGGAGTGGGTTCTCAGTGAGCTAAACACATGGTACCCAATGACGGGTAAGATCCCCAGGTGAGGACTACCTAAGACAGGGGCCACGGTGACTAATGCTCTTACAAAAACAAAAGGGGTAGATGTTGGGTGCTGAAAGGCCCAGGCGTGAGGCCTAGTGGAACTTCTTGAGCCTAGCTAAAGTTTGGCGACCTGTCTCTGGCCAGCTAGGACTCAGCAAGATGCCTAATGGCTTCTGGCCTGCCACTTCCACATGGCAATTGTAATTACCATTTCAATAGTTACAGTTTCGATTGGCCCTTACCTCACACCCCCCCCCCCGTCCTAAAATCACCGCCTTTGTCCCCATCATGATATAGGCAACTGCTCATAGCAATACAGTGAATTTTTTCTGTGAGTTCCTTCTTCGAAAACACTCCCGACTCAGTATGGTTTTTCTCCAGTGGCCAGGAGAGGTTTCTGAGTTGTCATACGCTCATCTTCCTCCTTCAGCCCCTTGGGAGGAACCAGAAGGCCTGGTCCTTCCACAGCACTACCTACCTGCCCAGGAAGGAGCCCGGCACTCTAGGACAATAGAAAACCTAGAAATAGATTCCAGCTATGGCTGACCTGCAATTTCCTTGCCTCTTAAAAGAAGCCAGTTCCATGCATACACTGATCCTGGTGAGGTTGGACAGGCATTCTTTTGTAAAAAACAAACAAACAAAAAAAAAACAAGCCCTTGGATCAGCTCTGTTCTGCTGAGAACTCCATAAGAATGATCCACTGGGAAAACACCCTCACCCTGGCCCCCATGGCATTGAACCTGGATCATCCATGTATCAACTTAGCTATACTGAGTCGCACCATTTGATGACTAATATCGCATCCTTCTTTAACAACATAGCTTCTCCTGTTATCTCTTAGTCAAGAAAAATGGCTGTCAGGACCCCATTCATTGGGCCTCCACAAACAACTGTACCCACTACCCACCTGGTCATAAGTGGTGCTTTAGTGAGCAGAAGCTGGCAGAATGTCTGTGTGTGTGTGTGTGTGTGTGTGTGTGTGTGTGTGAGAGAGAGAGAGAGAGAGAGAGAGAGAGAGAGAGAGAGAGAGAGAGAGAGAGGGAGAGATGGGTGGGCAATTACTGAGTTGGATAGAGGAAATTGTTTCTGTGGTCATCTCTGTAATAAGGGATCGTTTTCTAGTCTCAGCTTCTGCTTAAGGGACCTCTGAGCCCTCAAAACCTCCTTGAGTATACTCAGTGTGCTCCGGCTTTTTACTGCCCTGGTGCTCCGCATGGTCCCAGGGCAGTTTTGGCTCACACATGGCTTGTGGCAAGATAAGAATTCCAACACATTTTGGGGCTAGGCACCCGCCAAATACTCATTCACAGGACTAAAAGATTGGTTTGGGGCCAGCATTTCTTGGGACAGGCTGAAATAAACAGCCCCGTAGTCATCTGTGCAGCAAGGTTGTGGGTCTGGAGCCAGGAAGGAGCTCAAAGGATGGGAAGAATTCTCCAGCCAGCAAAGAGAGGTCTCTAAGGGAAGCATGACCAGGTCCCTGCTAATGGAGGGAAGACAGGCCTGTTGGTCATTCAAAATGCTGAGGCAGCATCCATGTCTGTCTCACTTCACATGAGACAGAGCTGTGGTCCTTGTTCAGCTCCAGCTCTGTTATCTAAGAGGAAGAGGAGCTGGGTTAATGATGCCAGACCTCTCTGATGGACAGGAATCTGCTCCTTGCAGTGCTTTGGCCCTGTAGTGGTCCATCCTATCTCAAGCTCTTCTCTCTCTCTCTCTCTCTCTGTCTCTCTCTCTTTGTACGTGTGTGTGTGTGTGCGTGTGTGTGTTCATATCTGTGTGTACTGATAGAGCCCAGAGGACAAGCAGAAACTGCTTCTCAGGCTCCTTCCACTTTTCTTTCCTTTGAGACAGGGTCTCTCATAAGCCTGGGGCATGCTTATTTAGGTGAGGCTTCTGGCCAGTGAGCCCCAGGGATCTTCCTTTTTCTATCTCCCCATTGCTGGGATTATATCTGACATTTTTACATGGATTCTTGGGATCATACTCACAAGGTCAGCACACTGTTGACTGAACTATCTTATCTCCCCAGCCCTATCAAGTCTTAATTTAAGCCCTGGTCTGACTGAGTGGTTTTTCCCTTATGCCCAGCTCTGGGCAACTGAATTAGGACATTGTATCATTATTGCTATAGAAAAATCTATGTAGACTGGGACCTTACAAAAACCTGAGACCCAGTCTTATTTATCTTTATGTCTTGGTCCCTTAGCATAAGTTATGGGCCGGGTTGTTGAATGGACAGTGAGCAGTCCCACAAAGGCTCTGTGCCTAGGCATCTCCCAAACGACCCCCCTTGTTGTAGTGGCTCACCTCCTGAACATAGTGGCAAGAGGGGATGTGCACTGACCCTGGAGAATGACTCTTCACAGGAAGGAAGGGAAGGCTGAGCACATGGTGATGGTGGAGAGGTGCTCAGAACTAACAGTTGCTTGGTTGAATCATGAAAATGGCATCTCTTTTGGGCAAGGACTCTAGCCATTCTGAGCTCCTCTCAGGCCAAGAGAAAGAACCATAAACTCTTGCCCAGGCCCCTAGAGGGCAGACCCTCAACCATGTAGGAAGAGAGGAAGCTTGTCTGGCAGCAGAGGGTTTCCTTGCCACGAGTCAGGTAGAGAAACAGCTTGCTTCTCAAGGAGAAAGTGGAACTTCAGAGGAGTACACAGGGGTAAGTACTGAATGTGAGATGCTGCTAATTAGCTGCACAAAGGCCATTGGCATTAATGAGCTGTCTGTGCAGCCGAGTCCCTCTGCAGTAGCACATTCTCTGGTCCAAGTTCACTGGCAATGGCCCAGTGCTCAAGCTGCTGCTATCAGTCCCTGCGACAGTTTAATACTGGGGGAGGGAAAGGGGAGGGGGAAGAAAATGACAACTCAAATTGCAACAAAGCCCTCTCTTTTTCAATGTTTCCTTGAAACATAAGCAGAAACTGTAAGTTAAAAATATCCTGAAACTATTTCATTTGTTTCCCATTACCTAACTTAATCACATCCCCTGCCCCCACACTTTGCACTTACAAAGACTGGAAGAGAAGAAAGGAGTAGACTCGAGGGGCCATCATAACCTGGATTTGTTTTTGTGAATGGTTACTGAGTGCCAATCATAGAGCTACACATGACTTTGTTTAGGCCTCATAATAACCACATGAGAATGATTCCATTGGCCTCATTTAGCAGATGAGGAAGAGTCAGGCTTACAGGAGGTAACTGCCCACATTCCTTAGTTAATAAATGAGAGCCAGCATGCCTCAGCTGTGCCTAGATCCAGAACCCATGTTGTGGAATTCAGCACTGGAGTCCCTTGCAAGGGAGCAGATGACCATCAGAATGAGCATCCCTGCCTCTTCCAAACTGGAGGGAGAGCATGAAATCAACCAGGGACCCAAATGTTATTTACTAAGGCAGTTATTCTTTTATGGTTTGTCTAATGTCAGCTGTGAGCTGGACTGGAGGATGTAATATACTATCCTTGCTTCCATGGAGATTAAGCATTTTAACGAAGATGATGGACGTGCATGACCTTAATGAGAAGTAGCATGACTGATGTCAAAGAAAGGTGCTGTGCGTGGTGACAGCATGAATTAGGGACACCAAAATGAATGCATAAGTGGAGGATAGGAAAATAAAATGTCAGCCTTTGCTTGAGTATTTTTGACACATTTTTATCTGTGAGGAAGTGGACTGTAGTATAGATGGCTGAGGCATCTTAGAACAAGCACTGTAAGAGCTGAAACTCACATAGTCTGGCCTGCATTACAAATATAAGGGAGGGCTAGAGAGATGGCTTAGCAGTTAAGGCATTTGCCTGCAAAGCCAAGTGACTCAGGTTCAGTTCCCCAGGACCCAGGTCAGCCAGATGCACAAGGTGCTACATGTGTCTGGAGTTTACAGTGGCTGAAGGCCCTGGTGCACCCATTCTCTCTATATACCTATCTATTTATCTATCTATCTATCCCTTTCTCTCTCCCAAGTAAATAAAATAAATGAATATTTTAAGAAAAGAAATAGAAAGGAATGGCACTACTAGTTGAAGGGTCACTTGGAGTAGTGATGTAGTGAGCTACAGAAAAGTATGAGAAGCAAGAACCACAGCTGTGTATATACTTTTAGAGAATGGAATTTGAACAAGAAAGATTGAGAAATTAACTGGAGTGGTGGGCTGGAGTGATGGCTTGCCTGGTAAGGCGTATTGAAGTCAGGTTCACATTGTTGGCAGAAAACACCCTACCAAGAGTAGCTTTGGGGAAAAATGGTTTATTTTGGCTTATAGATTCAAGAGGAAGCTCTATAATGGCAAGGGAAACCAATGGCATGAATAGAGGGTGGACATCATCTCCTGGCCAATATCAGATGCATGACAATAGCAACAGGACAGTATGCCAAGGTGGACTGGCAAAAGGAAGCTGGCTATAACACCTGTAAGCCCACCCCCAATAATACACTGCCTCCAGGGTGCCTTAATCTCCAAATCTCCATATGCCTGGAAGCTAGCATTCAGAACACCTAAGTTTATGGGGGACACCTGAATCATACCACCACAGTCTGCCCTTGACCCCCATAAAATGAGAACAACCATAAAGTAAAATGCATTCATCTAACTTTAAAAGTCCCCACAGTTTTTAATCAATTCCAATGATATTTAAATATTCCCATAGTCCAAAATCTTTTAACAAGCCACAGTACAAAAAAAATCCTGTAATGGTACAGAATAAACATTTACAGTTGCAAAAGATGACATTGGCTATTACAAAGAAATTTTCAACCAATACAAGTTTTCAAACAAACAGGCCAGACATAAAACTCTGTAACTCTAAGTCCAATAACTCTAACCAGTGACAAGTCTTCAAATCTGATAATTCTAACCAGTGACAACTCTCGAGTTCCAATTCCTTCATTATAGCTAGGCTACTCACAGTTCTGGAAAACTTTATCTTGTGCCAGCGGCTCTCTTTGGCAGCCATCTAATAGTCCTGAAATCTCCACTAGGTCTCTGCTGCAACTCATGGTTATCCTCATGAATCTATCAGGTCTTCACATATGTAATCCAACAAACTTGCTTCACATAGCCCATGGTCATTTCCAAAATATAACACTGTGTTGCAGATACAGTGACCTTCTCATTCCTGAATTTGTTATACTCCATAGTGCCAGGTGGGCTATCAACTTGTTAATCCAGAGGGAAATAAAGCAGACTTTGAAGAACAGGACACTCCTTCAGCATTTAGGCCCCTTCAAAAGACTCTGTATTCTTCCTGTTGTCACAATGCAAGTCAGCTAACCTGATCTTAATGGTTATAGTCTCTCGCACAATTGCAGCTGAATGGGCAGATTTTGGGGGCCAAACACTTTATTTTTTTCTGTGCTATTTCCCTCTGCTCATGCCAGTCAATTTCTAAGGAATGCAACCCTGCACAAGTTCTCAGGACATGGGCATAAGAGCAAGCCCGTCACACAAACTCTTTCTAACTTAATCCAGGCAAAGCTATTTCTCACTTTCATAAGCCAAACCTCATAGTCCATAGTTCTTACTGCATTCAAGTCTTTCAACTCTCACCAGAATAGTCCATCAAGCTGTACTTAATAGCACTGAAAGGCTTCTCTCAGGCCAAGGTTTCAAATCCTTCCACATTCCTCTTGAAAATCAGCTGCAAAAGGCCAAAAGCCATGCCATCAGATTTCTAGCAGTAATAACTTCTTGGTATCAACTTTACTGTTGCAGTCATATTAACATTGCTGGCAGAAAACATCCAACTAAGAACAGCTTTTGGGGGGGGGGGGAGGGATGGAGTATTTTGGATTACCGATGAGGGGAAGCTTCATGATGGCAAAGGAAATTGATGTCATGAACACAGGGTGGACATCACCTCCTGGCCAACATCAGATGGACAATAACAACAGGAGAGTGTGCCAAACACTGGGAAAAGAAAACTGGTTATAACACCCATAAGCCTTTCCCCAACAATACACTGCCTCCAGGAGGGTTTTTTTTTATTTTTTTTTTTTGTTTATTTTTATTTATTTGACAGTGACAGACAGAGAGAGGAAGAGGCAGATAGAGAGACAGAGAGAATGGGCGCGCCAGGGCCTCCAGCCACTGCAAAGGAACTCCAGACGCGTTCGCCCCCTTGTGCATCTGGCTAACGTGGGACCTGGGGAATCGAGCCTTGAACCACAGTCCTTAGGCTTCACAGGCAAGTGCTTAACCGCTAAGCCATCTCTCCAGCCCCATCCAGGAGGTTTTTATTCCCAAAACACCATCAGTGGGAGACCTATCACTCAGAACACCTAGGTTTCTGGGGGACAACCAAATCAAACCACCACAAGGCACTTGCCTCAGAAGCCTGAGGACCAAAGTTTGATTCCTCAGTACTCATATAAGCCAGATGTATAGGGTGGCACATGTGTTTGGAGTTTGTTTGCAGTGGATAGAGACCCTGATGTGCCCATTCTTTCTCACTCTCTCAAATAAATAAATTAAATATTAAAAAAAAAAAAACTAGAGTGGTAAGGAAAATGAGGTCACAGGGCATGTGATAGGCAAGGGAATGCAGTTGGACTTTATATATGGCAAATACAAGACATTGTAGCTGTTTCTTTTCTTATTGTGGAGTACTGGGAATTGAACCTAGGGCTGCACATGCTAGGCAAACACTCTACCACTGAGCTATTTCCTTAGCCCTTTTAATTGTTTTGGAGGTATGTTTGTATAGCATATATGGTGTGTGTGTGTGTGTGTGTGGTGCAAGCATTTGTGTGTGTGCAGACAGGATCATCCTGTGTGCACACTTTTATTAGCCAGTGGAGGATGTTGGGTGTCCTATTTTATCACTCTTCCACAGCTGGAGTCTCTCTCTCTCTCTTTTTTCTGGCCCAGGCTGGCCTGGAATTCACTATGTAGTCTCAGGGTGGTCTCGAACTCACGGTGATCCTTCTACCTCTGCTTCCCGAGTGCTGGGATTAAAGGTATGCATCACCACACCTGGCCCCTCAGCTAGAGTCTCTTACTGAAACTGGAGCCTCTGGTTTTCAATCAGCCTGGCTGACCAGGAAGCCCCGATGATTCTACTGCCTTCCCTCTGCATGGCTAATACCCAGCTTTTTACATAAGTGCAAAGGACCAAAGTCAGATACTCTAAGGCCCTCCTAGGCCCCAGTGCCTGTCTAAGCAATTGTTCTTACTTGCTGAGCCATCTCCCAGAACTTTTGCAATTATTTTTTTCATTTTGAGAAGAGATCTCACTAAGTTACCCAGGTTGGTCTTGAACTTATTCTGTAACACCACCCCCCAACAGGTCATAAATTTATGATGCTTCTGCCTCAGCTTTCCAAGGAGCTGGGATCACAGACCTGTGTGCATAAGCTTGACTATATTATAGCACTGTAAAGCACAGTTACAGTATGGAAGATAAGATTGAGCAGGGTGAGAGTGGAAATTGGTGAGTCAATGTTAGCTGACAGCTATTGCAATACTTTAGATGAGAGCCATGGTGACCTGATTGCGAGCCAATACAGTATGGATAAAGCTGGGACACACTCTGGTAAATAGGTGGGAGGTGGAGTTGGAAAGCCTAAGTGGCTGACTAAATACCTGGGGATTGAGACAGAAGGAGGAGTCAGGGGTAGGACTCAAGTTTCTACCTAAGGAAATTCTATATGGGCAGACAATGACATGTTATATTCTCAGGAACAGGAAGGTGGTTCGCTTTGAGAAATGGTGTGGGATGACTGTGGAGCACCCTGAGGAATATGTGGTAGAGAGCTTAAGGACCACAGAGGACATTCTGAACTCGACAGCAACTGATGGGTCCCGCCAGGTGAGCACCAGTGAGAACAGCAGATACAGAAGATGACTCTCTCCTCTTCCCATGCTCTTGTTCAGTTTTGCCTTTAGGATGGAGTGAAGCCTTCAACTGCTACACCTGGGCTCATCTCTCTGAGCCTTCCTGAGCCAGTGTCCATTTGTGCTACATATGAAAAATATAAAACTAGGCAACATTCGTATTCTCAAAGATTGAAAAAAATCCAGGTTCAGGTACCAGCAGGTGCACACCCGAGAACTCCTCTACACTGCTAGGGAAATGGCAAAGAGTGGTTAGCTCTGGCAGTAGCACTGATAGATTGCTTCTGGACCTCTATCATCACTCTTCTCAAAAAAAGTAACTTTTTCTCATCCTGTCCCATTCTCTTCCTTTGGGGTAAATGTTGCAACAGAAGTTGAGCCCTGGATTAATATTGCCTAGGAAAGCCTAGTAGTTGAAGAGCGTTGAGGACAGTCTGAAATGACATTATTAAATTTTTTGCCAGCTTCTAGTAAGTTTCTCTTCATCCCATTAACTGGTTATGGGTGATTTTGACACCCCCACTCCATTATGGCCTTCTGAATGGGATCTTGACATTTTAATGCAACCATGTTCTATTAAAACATTGCTATGCTTTGTTTCATTTTCTAATGTTACTTCTCCCAGCCTTCCAGACACCTGCCTAAAGTGAAGGATCTAGGATCACGTCTAGGCTCAGCAGCAGCAGGCAAGTGGGAAGAGCAAAGCCATGGAGGAGTTCCTGAGAGGTTCCAGGGACGTACAGATGCGGGCCCTTGAGTTAAGTCCAAAGGGCAGAAACAGAAATAAAATACTAAGATTAATAGCTGGGAGAACCAAGCACAGAATGGACCAGAATTAAGTAGAAAATGTGTGGTGATGAACTGAGACCAACCCCTGCCCACTTCTATCAGAAAAGAGATTTTACGATGGGAAAAAATCTAATAGCAGCAGGTATCTGCTGCCTACATGGCTCAGTCACAGCCTCTCACAGCTAATGTGAAGGCTCTTAAAATGTAAGCCAGGCTCAGGAAGGGGTCAAAAGCTGCTTAGTACAGTAATTCAAGGGTAATTTTTCTCCAAAGAGCAAGGTCAAAGATACATTAAAACATAGGCTCTGCTTTTGTTTAGTGAGGTCAGATTGGGAGAAAAAAATGCACTTATACTAGTGCTTTTCCTTCTAAGATAACTAATAAAAATAAAAACTAGACTAGATCAGTATACTGAAATTAGAATACTCACAAAATATTTCCATGTGCCTTCACACTAGAGGAAAAATTTTATCAGCACCCTAACAAACTTAAAGCTCTGAGTTTGCAAGCAATCAAAAGCAAAGGAGGAGACATCTTCCCCTCAGTGGGACAAGGGTGACTTTCACAAGGAAACATGGGATACTGACTGGAGGATATGAAAGGGAGGGAGGTCAAGGGGCCATCCAAGTGGGACAAACCTCTGAAGCCTCAAATTTCCCTTTTTTTTCCTTGGCTGATATAAAGGAAGAAACAAGATACGAGGAGTCATCCATTAGGGTCCTCTTACATCATACCGGACTGAGAGATCTACCTGACTATGATGCTTAATCTTCGTTGACAGGTAGGTCTTAGAATCACCATGGAAACAAATCTCTGCATGTCAGTGAGGGATTTTCTAAGTTAGGTTAATTGAGGTGGGAAGATCCACCCTCACTGTGAGTGGTGCCATTCCATAGGCTAAGATCCTTGACCACATAAAAAGGAGAAAGTGAGCTGAGTACCAGCATTCATCACTCTCTGCCTCTGAACTACAGATGTGGTATGACCATCTGTTGCATGCTGTCCCTCCAGGATGGACTGTGTCTTCTCAAGTGGTAAGCTAATATAAACACCTCATTCCTTAAGTTACTTTTGCCTGGGATTTGTAACAGTCACGAGAGAAGTAAGTAACACACTGATCCTCCAGTATAAGTACTGAGCCCAGTAGGTACTCTATTTAGAGAGTGTAGTAATGAAGGGAAAAGACAAGGATCCACATGGGACTGTATAAGGTCACACACATGTAGAAACAAATGTCAGTAATTCCCTCTAGCATTTGATAATGTGATAGCAGAGAGTCAAAGGAAATGTGTGATTTATGCCCAGTTTATGAGGTATGTTGGACTACTACTTGTTTTGTCTGCCTACCTATGAATGTTTTCATTCTTTGAGAATGGTGAGCTTCTTTTTGAGGCTCTCCCAATGCACCAGTCTTACCTCCACTTCTATGAAGTCTTTCTGGGATTTTCTGTAAGGGATTCAAGCCAGCCATTCTCTTCTTAGAAGCAGAGCTGTAAGTAGAAGTGCACAGAAAATGATCAGAAATTGTTGGAGCTGATATGTTTTAGATGGCAGCAACCTGAGAAGATTGGTTATTACTTCCAGGGCCACTGCTAGCCCTTTGTGATACTTGTAAGAGACATACAGCAAAGGCAATTGCAGGATCTTTAAGACATGAAAAAGTCACACTTTTTCCAGGCAGATAAAACACCTACAGAGAGGCAAATCTTAGTGAGCAGAAAAAAGCTCAATTCATCCCAATTCACCTGCTCAACCCGGTGCTCTAGGCATTTTGAACCCTGGCTCCCTCAGGTAGTCCTGTTTTCCTTCCTGAAGCTTAGTTGATCGGATTTCCTTCTTTTCTCTAACTACCCATTGCCCTTCAGCTAAGTTATCCAAGTGTAGATATTTTATTTTATTTTCTAATGGATCCATAGGGTAACATGATGGAGTCAACAGAGTACCAGATCTCATTGACAATTACCTCATAGAGAAAGTACTAGGGGTTCCTGTGATGGCCTGGGTGTTTTCCAAAACTCAGACTGAAAGTTAATCTCCAGTGTCATAAGTTGATGGTATCTGGAGGTGGACCTTTATGATGGAGCCTCCCATAATGAGACTAGTGGCTTTATAAGAAGAGGAGGAAAGATCAAATCTAGAACCCTTGCTCTGTCTTGTCACTTGATGGAGTGGGTAGGCCTTCCTCCAGTGACCGGTGCCATGCCTCCAGCCTGCAGAGCTTTAGGCCTAATGTATGAGTTTTCTTTGTAAATTTCCCAATCTGTGGCATTTTGTTTTAACAAAAAAAATTTTTTTAATTAAAAAAAATAAAAAGGACTAAAACAGCAATTCATGGGGCAGCAACAGCTAAGGCAATAACAGAAGCATAGATGATAGTTTTAAAACTCTTTCTCCCTCTCTCTTCCTCCCTTGCCCCCCTTTCTCTCTCAAAGGGAGAAGAAGAAGGTTACCCCACCTTCCAGGTTACCACGGCCTTCTGTACCTGTTAACAGGTGAAGGAAAGGATTAAAGTGTGCCAGATGCTGTAAGTCAGCTCAGATGATCTCATATCTCTGTGGATCCCTTCTCTTGTTACAGAATACAAAACTACTTATTTCTATCATGAAGTAGTCAGTTCCAATGGGTTGAGTTTCCTCATGACATATTTGTTCTACATCAGGCCATTTTGGAAACTCAATCAATATTAAGCCAGCAGGATTCCCCCCCCCCCCACTTTTATGTACATTTTTCTAAGTCCCTTCCTTCCCAACCTCTCTTCTTTTAAAGTTATTCAATGTAAGAAGAATAGCTGCAGTATGTCTTTAGAGACCATAAAGGTTAGATGTGAATGACACTTGGCACATTACTAGCTATCTGCCCCCAAGCAACTAATTTATCTGTCTGTGTTTATTTTCCTTCATCTAAAAAGAAGCTAGGGCTGGAGAGGTGGCTTAGCGGTTAAGCACTTGCCTGTGAAGCCTAAGGACCCCGGTTCAAGGCTCGGTTCCCCAGGTCCCACGTTAGCCAGATGCACAAGGGGGCGCACGCGTCTGGAGTTTGTTTGCAGTGGCTGGAAGCCCTGGCGCGCCCATTCTCTCTCTCTCCCTCTATTTGTCTTTCTCTCTATGTCTGTTGCTCTCAAATAAATAAAAAATGAACCAAAAAAAAAAAATTAAAAAGAAGCTAATAGCCAGTGCTACCACCAGCCCCAAATATCTAGAGTGGACATTTTTTGTTTCCCTTTTCACTACCTAGCATCTACTCTTTTCTCTATAACAGGAACACATTTTCCCCTGGGATCTCCTCCTCTGACATACACGCCTGGTGCTTAACACGGAAGGAAGTATAAGTGCTGTATCTTTCCTCTGCTGAGATGGTCACATGACCCTTGATTGCTCTATTGTGTCATCTGCTTCCCAGTACGGAGATTGGTTTATGGTTGATCATGTGACCCAGTCTAGGCCAATAAGACAGGCCTAGAACTTGGATTACAGCCAACTTGAAAGAGGATTTTCCCCCTCCTTGAGCTTGAAGAGCTTGAACTCAAGAGCTGCTGAGGAAAGCAGATCCATAAGAAAGAAAAAATCTTGCTGACTCCATCCGACCCGTTCAATCCAGAATGATTTGAAATCTAGATTCCTGTGTTTGGATTCTTTCAGTTACACACATCAATCAATACCTCTCCTGGTTTATGTCAGCCATGTGCTTTGGGATCCCTGCCGCCCAGACTCCCACCATGGCACCAATTATATTTACGCTGTGACACTGGTTAGAAGTAAAATGAGAAGAATATTTGGAACATGGTGGAAAGTCCTTTATTAATTCATTATTCCTATTGTGGTTATTTTCACAAATGACTGATCTTTACTTTCAGTGGCGACAGGGAGACACAGACCAATACTGCCCCCATCAGCTTGGGGAGTTCCCACTGTTGGGGTTTGAATGTGAAAGAAAAAAAAAAAGAAGTTCCCCATAGGCTCATGTGTTTGAGTGCTTGGTCCCCAGCTCATGGGACTGTTTGGAAAGGAGGTGGAACCTTGCTGGAGGAACTCCATCACTGTGGGTGGACCTTGAGGGTTTACAGCAGGACTCCACGTCTGGTCCATTCTTTCTTCCTGACTATAGATGCAATGAGATGAGCTGGCGTCCTGCTTCTGCCAATGCCTTCCCCACCACGACGGAATGTACTCCTGGAACTGTAAGTCAAAATCAGCCCTTCTTTCCTGAAGCTGCTTCTTGTCAGGAATTTGGTCACAAATGAGAAAAGAAACCAACGCATCCTCTTGGGGACTTCTACTCATGTAAAGCTGGGATCTCTACTCTGCAGAAAAGAATTTTAAAATGAGCTAGAATGGAACAAATCTGGTGAGTTTATTCAATAGCGATAGAAATAATTCACTGTAGACTTAAGCATGAGCTTTTAGGGTGGAGATGCCTTTAAGAAAAAGTGAAGGAGAAACAAGAGCAAGGTATGTTTTCTGTTTGTTTGACAATGCCCAAGGAAAGCAAGGAGATGCCACCCTGCCTGCCTTGGTGGAACTAGAACTCAGGTCTGACCCAGTTTCACCCAAGTCGACCACAAGCAGTGCTCCCTGGCAGCATTTTCTGTTTCTTCCAAAGCCTAGCACACCTGGCTGGCCCTTCCCAAATCGGCCCCTTGAGTCCATGAACAAATCAGGTCTCTCCCTTACACACCTGAGTCTGATGACAAAGCAGCTCACTCTAATGGGACGACTGACCCATTGTAAGTGGGCCTGCCGCGCGCATGGGTGGTCTCTTGGCTGGTCTCTTCCCATCTTACCCTGTGGTCTCTCCCCCGAACACCAGAGTGTGAGACCGTCTCCCTTTCCCAGGCGGAGCACGCGGTGGGGTGCAGTGGGCGGTCTCGCGTCTTATGTGCCTTCTGTCCCCAGGCGCTCTCCCCGCGCTCCGAGTCCTTTGCTATCCAGTCTCCCTGACGCTCTTGCTGCGTCCTGCGAGCCGTGCTCTCTGAACCCTGCGTGGAGAGCTCTTTCCCCTTCTCCGCCTGACCGGGAGGAGAGGAAAGACCTTTTCTTTTGGACGTTGGAGGTGTTTTCTCATTCTGCTGCATGGGTGATCTTTCATGAAAGCCCCCAGTCCTTCACTATACCGTTTCTTGGCCTTTCCTGTGTGAAGGAGAAGGGCTGGGGGCTCTGGGGTTCTGGGGCTCTGCCCCCACGTGCGCGTGGGGGATCTGTCTGTGAGGCAGGTCCTCTCTGCCTGCCTCTCTCTGTCCAGACCAGCAGGGAGGGGATTCCCTTCTGGCTTGGGTCTTTCTAGCCTTCCCTTGGATAACAATTCTCCCTTAAAAAAATAAATAAATAAAAATAAAAAATAAATAAAATAAAAATAAAAAACACCCACTTTTCTGCCGTCTTGGCTCCGGTGCAGGCATGCTGGGAACAGGACTTCTCAAAGGCATACATATGTCTGGAAGGCTTTGGTGCAAGGCCATTTTTGCTGGCTATAAGCAGGGTCTCCAGAAGCAAAGGGAGCACATGGCTCTTCTTAAACTTGAAGGTGTTTATGCCCGAGATGAAACTGAATTCTACTTGGGCAAGAGATGTGCTTATGTGTACAAAGCAAAAAACAACACAGTGACTCCTGGTGGCAAACCTAATAAAACAAGAGGAATCTGGGAAAAGGCAACTTGGGCCCATGGAAACAGTGGCATGGTTCAAGCCAAATTCCGAAGCTACCTTCCTGCCAAGGCCGTTGGACACAATACGTGTGATGCTGTACCCTTTAAGTATTTAAGAAAAGTCAATAAATAAAAGTGTGTTTATGCTCTTATATTTCTAAGTGCCTCTAAAAACTTTCTGTCCTTGGGCTGGAGAGATGGTGCAGCGGGTAAAGACCCTTGCCTGCAAAGCCTGAAGGCCTGGGTTCAGTTTCCCAGTACCCAAGTAAATCCAGATACACTGCAACAACAAAAAACAAAATCTCATAATTCGGGTTGAAGAGACGGCTTAGCAGTTAGGGCGCTTGCCTGCAAAGCTTAAGGACCCAGATTCAATTCCCCAGTATCCACATAAGCCAGATGCACAAGGTGGCACATGCATCTGGAATTTGTTTGCAGTGGCTGGGGGCCTTGGTGCACCATTCTCTCTCTCTCTCTCTCAAATAAATAAATAAAAATAGAAATGTAAGGTATGGAGCTGAAGAGATGGCTTAGTGGTTAAGGCGCTTGCCTGCACAACCTAAGGGCCCAGGCTCCACTCTCTAGAATCCACTTAAGCAGCACACACAAGGTGGCGCATGCAGGTGAAGTTCGTTTGCAGTGGCTAGAGGTCCTGGAACATCCCTTCTCCCTCTTTCTCTCTCTCTCATAAATAAATAAATAAATCTCATAATTCATAATTTACCCTTCTCAGAGTCCATTTTCTCAATTTTTTTGGTAAAATAGGCAAAAACCCAATAGTTTGAGTTCACAGGCCTGGGAGTACTCTCTGAACCCCAAACTCCTGCATCAAAAAGGATATCAGCAAGGACTCAAGAGATGAACGTAGATTTCTTGTGAGGGTGACACTTAGGTGTCTTTTGAAGTTACATTGCTCCAAGGGTATAATTTACAACCAGGATCAAGATTAAGCAGTTAAAAATTAGGTATAAAATAATATATGAGCTGCTTTACTTATTCTTGTATCTTAAATAATTTCTCATTGGTAAATGCATTTGTAAGGTGGTTCTGAGGTTCATTGCTTAAGTTGAAGGAGGAAATCAAAGTGCTGATATAATTAAACTTAAAGGTCACATGGATTCTGGCCCCAAGTGTGTAGAATCCATTTCTTGTGGGTTTTTTTTTTTTTTTTATCTTTGTGACATCTCTTGGGAATGTGGCTATTGTCTCCATCAATAATCTTCTTGCTTTGTGTGTGGGTGTATACACATGTGTGCAGAAGCGTGCATGCCCTGTGTAGCATGTGGAAGCTAGAGGAGAAAATCGGGTATCCTCCTCTATGACTCTTCTATGTGCTATGTGTTTCCTGGAGCTGCCGTCTCTCACTGAAGAACCTAACTCTGCAGGTTTTGCTTCAACTGACTGACCAGCAAGCCCCAGTGATCCTCCGGTCTCCACTTTCCACAGGACTGAGGTTACAGGCTTGTGTAGCCACGCTTGTTTGTGTGAGTACTGGGAAGTTGTCTACGGATAAATTAGGCCCTGCCAGATCCTCATGCTTAAACAACAAGAGCTTTTACCTGATGTGGCAAATCTTAGTTTTGCCTCTTCTACTGAAGTTTTTCATTCTCAACCAGTAGGATATGCAAACTAGATCCAGGGGTAAGGGATCTTTTTCTAAAACAGGGAGGACCACAGGAAGATGGAGATGGCACACTGCTTCCACATCTGAACTCTAGATCTCTGTGTCAAGGCCACCATGGAGGATCTTCTTATCTATTTCTCCCACTCACCAGATGAGGAATTTCAATGTTCACCTGACCACAATCATGACAGCTACTTAGTGCCAGGGCCAGGTATGAGATCTGGTTTTCAGCAGCAAGAGGTACAATGGGAAGGAAGTGGTCCCCATTTAATTTCCTCCCCATATATAACAGTTACCTTCTCAAAAACTTTGACCAGAAGCAGCTTATGGGAGGACAGACTCTGTTTCAGGTTTCAGTATGGAGGTGAAGTTTCATCATAGTGGTAAAAGCATGGCAAAGCAGTCAATTGAGCATCACAGCGACGGAGGAGGGAGAAGTCTGAGTGAGCCAGCTCTACATTCTGTAGGGCTGGATTAATAAACCCCAAGATCTACTCCGTGGCACACCTTATCCATTAAGGTTTCACCTCCCACAGGCCCTACAACCATCCCAAAATGTCACCAGCTGTAGACTGAGTATTCTAAACTCATGAGCCTATAGGGAACATTTCATAAAAAGCATCACATCATACCCTTTAATTTAATTTTTTTAACTCCAGCTCACTTACCTCCTCTGCTGTTATCCTCTGAACCAAATGTTCCCAGGAGATGCCAGTAGCAGACATTTCTAGCATTGTGGCAGAACCTTGGTAGAGCCCAGAGCTTTGCCTCAAAGGTACCCACCTGCCTTCTGCTGCTATTATAGGGCTGACCCTGGTGCGACTGGAAACTTACATTCTAAATATATACTTCTGAAAACTACTTTAAATGCAAGCCTGTTATCTCTGCACCCAGCCAGACCCTTCTGCATCCTGGACAGGACCTGGGAGGGTGACTGGAGGTGGAATCAAAAATTAAATGAGCAACATGCTAATTTCATGCAAATGAATATCTATTTTGAATCAACAGCTTGGGTACTTTTTCATAGAGGGCTGAGGTAGCAGGAATCCAGAGGGAGGATGGGAGGGGGAGTATGTCTCTTGGGGTGGCAGAAAGTATATGGGGGCTCCAGTGTGAGCTGAGTTGCCTCCTGCCCACGGTCTTAATGCTATTTGATCTGCTCATTAGCAAGTATGAAACATAGGGAGCAAAAACGAAAGAAAAAAAAAAACCCACATCTCTACAACAAATAAACTAACAGATGGGGACTTAATTCAATTTGCATCCAATCCACCGTAGTTCCAAGGATTTTGTTTGCCTAACAATGGAGACCCTGGGTATGAGGAGAGGTCCCTGCTAAGGAGGGGCTCATGGGATGATCCTGATCCCTCCCCCACTGCTCCTATCTCTCTGTGGGAGCCAGATGGATATTCTTGTTTTAGAGCTTCTCTCCCTTGTGCTGATCCTGAATTTATTCTTTGAGCCAGAGAGAAAGGTTGTTGGGCAGAAATGAACCTGGCAGTAAAGGGAATGGGGAGGCTGTGGGTAGTAGCAGCAGACAGGTATGAAAAGCCAAGTGGAAGCTAAGAAATAAGATAATGATGACCCCCCCCCCTTAGACCCATCCCCATTTATGTAGTGAATCAGAAGAGGAAAGTCACTGAGGAGCCTGATTCCCAAGCTGTCTCCTTTTCTTGTACCTATTGCTCCTGAAACCTGGATACCAAGCCTGGCCTGGCACTATGTAGCTGTATGATTGAAGTCAGATGACTTGGAGTCACTGAACATTGAAATTTCTTATCTGGTGAGTGGGAGAAATAGACAAAAGGATTTTCCAGCATGGCCATGGAGTGTAGATAGACCTAGGGTGTAGATTTGGTAGCACTGTATCATCTTGGTGTGTCTGAGCTGGTTCTCAGGTCAAGGAAGATCATTGTTAGGGTCCAGGGTGTCACTCACTTTCATCCCCTCTGGAGCGCAGACAGACAGGCATGTACACAAGGAATAGTAACCAAATAGGAAAAGACCTACCATGTTGTGGCATAGTGGTGCCAAGCTGTTAAAGGTGACAGATTGTAGTATAGTAACTAGGAACATATGGAGGGGGAACCTTATAGAAGAAAAGGATTATATCAGTATCATGTTTATACAGACTCATTTTGCCATTGACCCAGCCTCCAGTCCTTTTCTTGTAGGAAATTATGTGACCTTCTTTATGGTAGTAAGAGTACCTGATATTTCTGTGCTAAAGAGGCATGGACCTCTTCAAGTGTTTTCCTTGTGCTAAAAAAAAAAAAAAAAAAAAAAAAAAAAAAAAGCCACCTACCTTTGTGCATAAAAGGAAGAATGAATGAATAAGAGAAAGCAAAAAAGGAAGAAAAAGAAAGAAGGAAGAAGGAATTTTGCTTTGAAGCCTAGGATTTGAAATTTTAACTTACCAGTTTCCCACTTGTTTTTTGTTCTATTTATTTGTTTGTTTTACTTTTCTGTATTGAGGACAGAAAAGTAAGCCGGTCAATCTCTGTATAACAGGGGCAAGGACAGGAAAGAGACTTTGCCTCTGCAGTACTTCCCTGATAGTGAGCTCCTAGATACCTTATCCCCTCGATTCAGAACCCTTTACTCAGCTTCAAGTAGTTCTGGGATGATACTAGAAATTCATGTAGAAAGGGCTCACTGCTTCCTCTCAAAGATGTAGGAATATGAAGGACAAGCGAGGGCATGGATGAGGAAGTCAGGTATGGGGAATCAAGTCTACTTGCCAAACATACCATCAATTAGTGTTGCTCAAATTGAAAAGCTGACCTGTTGGACAACATCCTTTTTCATCTCTTTTCTGTAGACAGAAAATGAATATTGATTGATTCTGTTCTTGTCTCTCTGCTGGGATCATTCAAATGTAAATGATTGGGTTTCCCTGTCAAGTGAGTGACATTCCCATTTAGGGCCAATTGTATCTTCTTAGAACTCAGCCCTTGAACTGGAGGCCTAGTGAGGTGAATCTGAGAGTGTTCTGGGTCATTTCAGGCAAGGAAAAGGCATTCCAGACTTTTGATGGTATAGAACTACCTTTCTGCCCTGGAAGGGCAGGTGAACCCCAGTCACCTTAGAACTGTCTCCGTAAATGAGATTTGCTAAAATGCAAAAGAACTAATTTCATCAATTCATTGGAAATGATGTCCTAATATGCAATTTCAGATCCAGACAGCATATGGGAAACTGCTGGGAGAAAAAGACCCTCTCATTCAGAAAGTCCTTCCATATGTCTATATCTTGGTTTGGACCCCCTACCTCAGGCTTTTTCAGAGTTTTAGGTCTTATATTGAAGTCCTTGATCCACTAGGAGTTGACTTTTGTGCAGAGAGACAAGAATTTAGTTTCAATCTTCTGCAAGTAGATATCCAGCTTTCCCAGAATCATTTGTTGAAGATGTTGTCTTTTTTCCCAATTGAGTATTTTTGGCATCTTTGTCAAAACACTTAGGTAACTGTACTTATGTGGATCCTTTATTTGATTCCACTGATCTCCATGTTTGTTTCTGTGCCAATACCATGCTAGTTTTAATAATAAGACTCTGTAGTATAACTTGAAATCAGGTATGGTTGTATCTTTAGCAATATTATTTTAGCTTAAGATTATTTTCATTATCTGGAGTATTTTGTGCTTTCATATGAATTTTAAGATAGTTTTTTTTTCTTTTATATTTCTCCAATTACCCTGGGAATAAGGCAAACAATGAGTGGGACCTCATGAAGCTAAAAAGCTATTGTACAGCAAAGAACCATCAGCTAGCCAAGGCAGCCTACAGAATGGGAGAAAATCTTTGCCATCTGACAGAGGATTAGTATCTAGAATATACAAAGAAATTCAAAAAAAGCAAACATTAAGAAAATGAATAATCCAATCAAAAAGTTGGATGTAGTGGCTCGTGTCTTTAATCCTAGCACTCAAGAAGCTAAGGCAGGAAGAGCCCCATGAGTTTGAGACCAGCCTGGGCTACAGAGGTCAGTATGGGATAAAGAAAGACCCTGATGAGGGAGGGGGGGAGAGGAGGTAATATGATGGAGAATGGAATTTCAAAGGGGAAAGTGTGGGGGTGGGGAGGGAGGGAATTACCATGGGATTTTTTTTATAATCATGGAAAATGCTAATAAAAACTTTAAAAATTAAAAAAAAAAAAAAAGAAAGACCCTGATGAGGGAGGGAGGAGAGTGCAGGGGGACAGAAAAATAAGGTAGCTGTGGAACTGAATAGAGAGTTCTCAAAGGAAGAAGTACAAAGTGTTAATGAATATTTTTTAAAGTGTTCAATATCCTCAGCCATTATGTAAAAAAAGCAATATGGAAACACATTTTGTTAGGTAATTATAAGCATAACATTTTTTTAAAGAGTTTTAACAGCAGTACCCTTCATGGGTAAATAATTCCACTCCTAGAAGCCATAGAGTGTTATAGGAAAGTCCCAGCACCAGAAGTAGGATATCCCCAATGAGTTGTTGGTCAGCCTGAGCTAGAGTAAGACCCTACCAAAATAAAATGTCAATAAAAATAAGATGAAAAACAGAACCTCTTGGAGCTGGAAGGATAGCCCAGTGGCTTGCTATGAAACATGAGGACCTGAGTTCAGTCTCCAGCACCCATGTCAAAAGCATGCATGGCTGCACATGCCTGTAACCTTAGTGCTAAGGGGGTGGTGGTGGAAATGAGAGTGTAATGCGTACTAGGAGTCCAGGAAAGTCCTTGAACCCCAAACCCTAGATTTGTTTCTAATTTTAATCAAAGAATTGAATAAGAAGAAGACTGAGGAATGGCTTAGCAATTAAGGCATTTGCCTGCGAAGCCTAAGGACCCAGGTTTAATTCTCCAGATCCCATGTAAGCTAGATGCACAAGGTGGCACATGTGTCTGGAGTTTGTTTGCAGTGGCTTGAGGCCCTGGTGCATCCGTTCTCACTCTTTTTCTACCTTTCTCTCCATTTCTTTGTCTAAAATAAATAAATTAATTAAATAAATAAAATGTTAATAAAAAAGAAGACTGAGAAGGATAATTATTGAATTATTATATTTATTGAGGGAAGCACAGAGCCAAGGAAAGGGTCCCACATGGCTAGAGATCCCACATGGAGAGCCTGGGAAAAAATGTGTTGAAAGAGAAAAGAAAGTTCAAGGAGCATCTGGCATGTGGGTTGCTGGAGGAGGTAAAGGAGCCTGTGTAGACAGTAAGGGCTAATGGGTCCTCCTGGCTGAGCCTGGACCTGGGCCAGGGCGAGTCAGCCAAGGCCCAACTGAGGGAAAAACTCACCCATACCTCAAAGTTCCAAGTGGTCAGAGAGCCTTCCCTCTCCTTGGCAAAGGTATTTATAACCTTATAGTGATGGACTGTCTTTCAGCTCACATTAACCGAGGGACAGCGGTTAGTTAGGGCTAGGGGCTGTCTCAGGAAGAGGCTAGCCCTGACACCAAGTTCCAGGGGCCAAACATGACCAACCACAGTGTTTAAATCCTATGAAAGGCCTCTGTCCCAGAGGAGTCCTGGTTGTTTGTGGAGAAACAGATCTAGGGGAGTAGACAAAAGATAAGAAGTCAGATCATCTTTCATTTCTAATAAGTGCCAACTTTCCTGCCCATTTTGCCTTCAGGGATCCCATCACCCTAACTGTACCCCCATCTCAAGCTGAAAAACAGGGACATTCAAGTTCAGAAAGAGACTTCTCAGGTGACTAGGGGGAAGAGCAATACAGGGCAGCATGGCATCATCCTAAGGCGATGCAGCCGTGCACACATGGCACGTGCATTGGCACACAAGCATGCGTACACCACATGAACACACACTATACACATACTTTACATACACAGCGAAGACAAAAAGAACCTGTCCATTCTCTTAGTGAATTGTTCTGATTGGCATCTTGGTGTCCTAGAGTATAATATGAAGCTACAAGTTGCAAGCATGAATTCCCTTAACCTCATGAAGTGTCATAATATTTCTTGATAACTTTGTGTTCTTCGCCAGGTGCATATTTGTTTTAGTATAAAAATAACATTTTGGTTAGCTTGGGGTGGTGGCTCAGTGGGTAAAGGGCTTGTGGTTGAAGCACAGGGACCTGTGTGCAGATCTCTAGCACCCATGTCAAAACCAGGGTGGAACATGGCTGTGATCCCAGCACTGGGAAAAGAGCTTCCTTACACTTTGCTGCCAGCTAGTCTAACTGAATCAGTAGGATCCATGTTCAGTGCAAGTCCTTATGTCCAAAAATCAGGTGTACAGAGACTGAGGAAGATACCTGATATTGACCTCTGGTATGTTCACACACAAGCATTCACACTTGTATACACTCATGTGCCTACACACTTATGAGCATTCATACACATACACACATGAAACTCATAGGCACATCCAAAAATAACAATTTTTGACTCCTTTGCTATGCAGTAAAACTGGTGGGTGAAGACACACCCATCATCCTGTAGGCTTAGGGCCTCCAAGTCCTGCCCCCGCTGTGTGTTCCTCTGTGTAAATCAGTCTTTAACAGTAATATTCAGATACATGGATGCTGGATACCTAAGTTTGTAAGGCCACATCCGCAGAGTACTTCTTCCTGTGGCTGGGGATGAGAATGGCGTCTATGTACTCATGTGATTCAAACTTCCCCAAATTCGGGACACTTGTCTCCTTGGGTGTTCCAGAAGCAATGCACCTGAAGCTCTACCTCCAAATAAGTACAGCGCTCTTGCAGCTCACATGGAGAGCGTTCTATACACTGATGAGATGCCAAGGCATTCGTGTGGCTGCTTCTATGCTCAGCCTGATGCTGCCCATGCATACCAGTGAGCCAGTGGTTAGCAACAAGAGGAAGCTGAGTATGGGGCTAATGAAAATAACACTATCTTTCATTTATAAAATTGTTCCCTTTATGTATCAAAATGGACTAAGTTTCCATAGTTACAAATAGGAAAGGGTAGAGGGAGAAAGGAGTGAGTGAAAAATAATTGAAAATACTGACATTGCTATCAAAAATTACATCTGGGTGTGCTTTCCCCTATGGCCTTCCTTCACAATTTTTCTCAGCTCCCACATGTATTTATGGAGGAAAGGAGGTAAGGGAAAGGGAAGAGAGAGAAAGAGAGAGAGAGATAAATCTCTAGTAGACTAAAGGAGGGGTAAAGAAAAAGGAGGCTTAACTTTGAGACATCAATCTGTCTGTAGCTTACTCAAAACACACCAACTGTTCTAAATATGCTTTGGACTCCTAAGGCAGTAAAATGGCTGGCTTTATATCTTCCTTGGATTTGTTGTCCAGAACGAAGTGAGGGAATTGCCTCCCAGATAGAGCAGTCTGAACTGTTTGTTGGCTTAGAGGACCCCAAAAACTAGGGAGGAAGGCCCTAGCCCCTCAAGATTAGAGCAGTCTGACTGCCCTGAAGCTGAGTCTCGGGGTGCACTTGCTGTGTCGGGCTCTCATCACTGGGAAGCAATTTCCGCTCCCTTTCATCCCAAGTCCTGCCCAGCCAGCTGGGAATGCAATGCCTCTGTGTAGCTCCTGTGCAGACAGCATTTAATTTCCGTTGCATCAGGCTGGGAATCTGGAATAATGAGACATAGATCTTTTTGACCTGCACAGCAGGGAGTCCCCAGTACAGATGGGATTCTGTCTGAAAAGCATACTGGTCATCTGGATAATAATAACCAGACCCTGGTGGTCTGATGCCAATCTAGATGCAAGAAGCCTTCATCCCATTCCTCAGGCTCTGGTACTCCACTACATCTTTTCCCCACATGATAAGCAGCATGGCATAGAGATATGAGGTGAGATTTGTTTTTGTCTCACAGAGCTTGGCTGGAATTTACATAGAAGCCAGAGGTGACCTTATACCTCAGAGGGTCAGTTGAGGAATGATTGAACTCATGCCTTGCACTTTTGGGGCTGTGTCCAGAGGGTGCCAAGGGAAGGAGCTGGGGAGGAATGAAGAAGAGGAAGCCAATTTCCATTTGTGCTTAAATCTTTTCTCATGCCTCTGTTTCCTCCAGGTTTGGCCCAATCACTGTGTCCCCAGGAGAGCTGACCTTTGCAGTTGATGAGAATGTTGACCTTCCATTTGAACCCCTCTTATGGCTCTTTATTCCAAGAGGTAACTGGAATTCCTCAATGACCAGCATCCAGTATGTCTATTTTCTTTTATTGTACTGATTACAACTAATTATTTCTTCATCTGCTTCTGTCAAGTGATTGTGCTTCATGAGGGCAAGACATGTATCTTGCAGAATAGCTGCAAATGGTGGGACATTTCTGGCTTTTTGCTAAGTAAAGGAATGAACAAGTCTGAAAGAAGTAGGGTGTGTTGATCTGGGAACCTGATGACACGTGAGAAGATAGCCCTCTACAACCCATCAAGTGGACTGTTTTGTAATCCCAATAGGTAGGAGGCTGAGGCAGGAGGATGGCTATGAATTTGAGGCTATCCTGGTCTACATAGGGGATTCATGACTTTCTGGGCCACAGAATGAATAGATTTATAGGTCTATTCAGGATTGGCTAAAGAAGTCTTAATGGCTTTACACAATGCAGATTCCAGTCAGGAGAGGAGGAGGTGATCCACGTAGTCACTCAAGAAGCAACATCTTATACTGTTTTATCTGAAATAAGAGATTTCCACAGAATACTATTGCCAGGGAAGAAGCAACTGGAGAGACATGCACTAATCCTTCAGTGTCCCACCGAAGGTCTTGACCTATACTCATCAGTGGTCACATTTCACCGCAAATCTTTGGCTCAGGGTGATGGAGGAACATCTAAATATTTGGTTGTGATCCAGTTCCTTATTATCCCATGAACAGACTATGTGCTTGTTTCTTTCAGCACATCAGTAAGTATCTGAGTGCCCATCTGTATCAAATACTGTGCCAGGTATCTAGAGTACAGTGATGAAGAAAGAATTACAGCTCCTCCTCTGCCTCATCCTCCTCCTTCTTATTATTCTCCAGGTTTCTGATCCTGAGCCTGCTTTTACTAGTCCCTCCCTGGCTAAGGACTTCACTTCCACTAAGATCATCAATATCTGATTGCATAGAGAGAATAAGTCTATATCTGGTCCTCTGAGTCACAGCTCTTCCAACTTTTCCACACAGGAATGTGAGAACAAATATTCAGGGACATTCAGTTTCTATGAACTGAGGTTGCGATTCAGGCAAGCCCACCATACTGAATGCAGCAGGAGTTTTCTCCATCCTTCTCAGACACCTAGTGTGGGGCTGTGGGTAGGGTCTGGTGATCAAGGAATGGTTCGCTTTCAGGCTTGCTGCTTCCAGAAGTATAACACAATTTCATAGGCCATAATTGAAAATCTATTAACTCTGGAAACCAGTATTACACATAAACCTCTCCAACCCTGGCCATCCTGCAGTAAGCACTCCCTCCTGTTATTCCCATAAATCATTGAAGATAGGCTGGGAACCGATCGATGGGAAAAAATTATGCCACAGCATTAGATTTCATCATACACAACTTGAACTATTACTTTTCTGTCCTGTGGTATGAGGAATCATGAAAATTAATAGTCTTCCTCTTCCCCAATGATGGTTTTATGACTTGGTGTTACCTACAGTCTATTTCTTTCTTAAAACCATCAATTAATTTTGGGTACTTATAACTACTCAGTTACTTCCTGAAATTAGCACGCACCACCTTACTCTCTCCCCAATAGAGCCTTAATGGGATTTTAAAATAATGATGTACTTTCGCAGGCTTTGGCTTCCTTCTAATAACTGATTTAGAACAAGGTTCTGCCTCATAGGATTCTTCCTTCTGGCCTCCTTACACTTGTCTTGACTTCATCTTTTTAGGGAAGTGTCTGTACCCAACTCCAGGCTACAGATAAACAAACCTTAGGTCAAGGTGCTTCCATAGTTTTCCCTAAAGAGAAATTCAATATGCACTCTAGCTACTTTGAAAACAAAGTGCCGTAGAAGTGAAAACCTTTGATAAAATAGCTCTAGACACCCTACCCTCACTTCAAACCTGAGTGATTTTGGTGAGTAGAGGTCAGTTGAGTAGTCTGGAAACTTGTGGAAGCTTCTACCTAGTGGAACACCAGTGGTCCAAGCCACAGACATGAAGCAATGACAATATGTAGCAGAATCCTAAGTGTCTCTGAGCTGAACATTATTACTTGTTTAATATATTTTGTGTACAAAATATTATACTATGTGTATTTCAAACTTTCTTCCCTTATTTGTGAATGAAAGTCATATTTTGGAGGAGGGAAGTGATAAAATCTGCCCAGGTCTTTAAGTATTTCTTCCCTTATCACTTTCAAGTCTAAGTAGTACTAGGGTCACGTGGAAGAAAATGTCCTTTGGAACCATTCATTCAAAATCCTCTTCATACAAAAAAGTATGACAAACAGAGTCCCAGAAGTTAGATATTTGCACTCTTCTTTGAAGAGTAAACCTCTTTGGCAGGTATCTTTCTACTCAAGGGAACAGGAGAGAAATGCTTTATGGTTGGCAAAACAAAAAAGAAACATTTATAGAAGAGGCAAGAAGAGAGAGCTTTTCTAGCTGGCTTTGGTTTTAATAGGATTTTACCCACATGAAACCCTATTTCCACCTTCCAGTGCTGGTAAAGTTGGATTTGAACTTCCGTGCACGTTAGCACAAGTCCAAATACTTGAGCAGCTAAAGGCGTACTCAGGGGCAGTACCTGCTGCTTGCTTCTGAGAGTTCCCATCTATTTCTCAATAAAGGCTTCTCTTCTGCCACCAAGAGCTGCAGGGAACTGTCCTGTCCTTGTCCTCAAGCCAACTGATTGAGCGAAGTGAGGGCACTGGGGTAGAGATGACTCTACACTGCCCTTGTCCTGGGAATTTTGTTGGTGATCCCGAGGAATTAGAAAGCTTCTTTGTTTATTTCTTTCTTTCTTTTCTTTTCTTTTCTTTTTTCTTTTTCTTTTTTTTCTTTCTTTTTTTTTTTTTTTTTATTTTTGAGGTAGGGTCTCACTCTAGCCCAGGCTGACCTGGAATTCAGGATTGAGTTTCTGGATGGCCTTGAACTCATCGTTGTCCTCCTACCTCTGCCTCCTGAGTGCTGGGATTAAAGGAATGCACCACCACACCTGGCACGTCCTTCTTTTTAATTGGACTATGACATGTGTATCAATCACTGAGTGAGAGAAGTGAAGAAAGAAAGCCAACATATTTGCCAAGAAAAAAAAGGACATATCAGATTAGAAAAAAAGTGATGTGAGATGTGGGGAAATATCTGAAGGAATACAGGGCCCTGTCGTGATGGTAATTTTTAAACAAGTGAATTAAGGTTCCTGAAATCATTCTGTTTGCGTATGCCAACCTAAAGTGGACTGAATGGCTATTATTTCTACTGTGATTAAGATATACAAAACACACACAATGCTTTTTCTTTGCATATGTTGTCTGGAATTGGTTCACCTAACTTAAAAAAAATCCCCCGCCCACAATGAGGGAATCATATACATGGTTAATTTATTTAAAATTCAGATGAATTAAAAATGGTTACCTCTGGATAAACAAGCCTCTGAGCTTCTATAACAGGAATGGGTAAAGGTACTTTCTTGTCACCTTCAGTCAACAGTGCCGCTTAGAGAGCCTCATACTGTCTATGACACTTAGCAGAGCCCATGAGCTGGCAGGACCCCTAACATCAAAGGCAAGCTAGTTGCTTCGTTGTGAGGAGAAGGAGAGTTACTGCTGTGCTGGTGTTAGCATATAGCCCTGCTATTGTAGTTCGGATCTTTATTTATTTTTATTTTTTTTAATAATTTTTATTTATTTACTTATTTGAGAGCAACAGACACAGAGAGAAAGACAGATAGCCGGAGAGAGAGAGAATGGGCGCGCCAGGGCTTCCAGCCTCTGCAAACGAACTCCAGATGCGTGCGCCCCCTTGTGCATCTGGCTAACGTGGGACCTGGGGAACCGAGCCTTGAACCGGGGTCCTTAGGCTTCACAGGCAAGCGCTTAACCACTAAGCCATCTCTCCAGCCCTAGTTCGGATCTTTAGTGTCCTCCAAAAGCACCGATGTAAAAAGCTTGGTCACCAGTCTGAAGGTGGGAGATTGTGAACTCTTTAGGAGGCAGATCCTAGTGAAAGAAAATTAGGTCATTGTGGTATGCCCTTCAAAGAGATGTTGAGACTCCAGTCATCTCTGTCTCTCTCTCTCTCTTTTGCTTTCTGATTACAATGATGTAGTAGTTTAAATGTTTGTCCCCATATACTCAGGCATTTTTGATTAAACTTTCTACTTGTGCCCCTAGCAGGGTGATTCCTGCTACAGGGGGCTTGTCACTGGGGTGAAGCTTGACGTCCAGCCCCAAGGTGTGTGGAGATCAGTTGGAGCTCCGGCAGTTATGGTGCTGCCTGTTGGTGACGTCTTTCTAGATCTATTTTTTTTTTAATTTATTTATTTGAGAGCGACAGACACAGAGAGAAAGACAGATAGAAGGAGAGAGAGAGAATGGGCGCACCAGGGCTTCCAGCCTCTGCAAACGAACTCCAGACACGTGCGCCCCCTTGTGCATCTGGCTAACGTGGGACCTGGGGAACCAAGCCTCGAACCGGGGTCCTTAGGCTTCACAGGCAAGCGCTTAACCGCTAAACCATCTCTCCAGCCCTCTCTAGATCTATTGAAGTGGCCCAGCCTCTTCCACAATGATGACATTCCCCTGGATTGTGTAAACTGAAATAATCTCCTTCTTCCCACAAGCTGCTTTTGGTTGGTTGTTTATCCCAGCAACGTGAAGCTGACTGCAACAGGTGATATGGACAGACTTCTTGTTGCATGTGTCAGGCCCAATGTTAGGCCTTACTGCAAGCTCCAAAGCACAATGGACAAAAAACCATGAATTGAAATCTTAAGCTAAAATAAATTCTTCATCTTTATAAATTTATTATCCCAAGTATTTTGTCATCAGAATGGAAAGCTGACTAATATACCTGAGGTATTTCAGAGTAAATCAGTCAAGAGTGTTTCTTTGTGGACCGTGCAAGACAGAAATGCTCTCAATCCACAACAAATCATATCTGGGGGTTTTGCCGTTGAAGTCCAATAGGGAGAACCTACATGGACTACACCATTAGAAAACTGGGTCTAGGGAGAACCAGCAGACAACATGAAGGTGATGCAGAGAGAGAGCCACATAAAATGCTGTCAGTTTTTCCTTGGGTCCTCTGATAAGCAATGAAAAAAGAGAACTTTAACCATGCCCATGCCTATTGCCCTTGAAGCTATTTGACTACTGGACTGTCAGAAAAAAATTCTTGCCCTTTTTTCTTACTCTCCTCATCTCCATGGAATTAACTCCACAGGGACTACAACCATGTGAATTGAAGGGAGATTCTGGGGAAAAAAAAGAGAAAAAAACAAGCTGGCAACATCCTTTAGCCCTGTGATGGGGACTATCTGAACCAAGAGAGCAGGGCAGAGGAGGAGAGTTACCATGGTGGCAAACACAATGCCATGTATGCATGAACTTCTCAGCTTCTCTTTCTCCAGAGGCATGCTTGCTTCCCAGCCTCCCTGGTGTTAGGGGAGAGGGAGGGAGAGAAACCACGCTACCAGGAAGGAGAAGGGGTTGGAAGTACTTTATATCAGCTCCAGACTGAGGCCCAGTGAGGCCCTTGTGAAGTTGGCTGGACTTCCTTTCCCAGTTGTCCGGTGTAGTCATGTGTTAGCAATGGAACCATGAGATCAAAGTGCCTGGATTGCTGAGTCACCACAAAGAGGACAGCTGCCCGGAAGAGGCTCCTGACATCCAGTGGACTCTGAACGAGGAAATCCCATGCATCAATCACTGAACTCAGGGTCCTCTTCCTTCACAGCATGAACCTATCATCATCCTCATCAGCATATCTTTGTACAAAGATCCATGTGCTGGTTATTATATTAAAAGCTGAACACATAATTACAAATTTGAGAAACTATGTTGGTACCTTAAAATGATTTATATTTTCTAAGACAGAACAGAGAAGTTATAGATTTTACTTAGTGCCAAGGGAAAGAACAAGCCCTTGAATATGTGTAAAGGGACAATGACAAACAAAAACACATTTTCCTTCTTAATCTATCTCATGGGTCCTGTTGCCACAAAACACCAGTTATACTTACAATGGGAATAATAATCCTTGCCTCATAGAGCTATTGAAAATTGAAAACAACTTCACATATGTTAGGAGCTTCCTAAAAGTCAATTTCTTTCACAGGGAGTGAGTGGAAAAGATGAAAATGTAGGTGAGAAATGCAGGGAAGGTAAGAGGCAGATGAAACTTTTAGCCAGCTTTACCTTCTGTCCTAGGCAGGCTATCCCTCCAGTTCTAGAGGTTTGGTGCCTTCTGAAAATGTAAAGCAAAAAAAGCAGTTAAGGTTTAGTAAATTCTCTGCAGCTCAGAAAAAGACATTCTTTGGAGATTTAAAAGCAGGAAGAGATCTATGGACACAGACAGAAATGACTACATGATTTGAGACAAAATGCTCATGTTCTCAAGACACTAGTTCATCCAGATTATGAGCATCTCTAGAACTGCAGCAGAGCTAACGTCCACTGGAGTGAGAAGGGTCATGAGGGGTGGTGGGAATGGGATGATGGTCTAGCCTGCACTGCCCTTTCAGGCATGTCAAGCCAACCACTCAAAGAGAGAAAGCTGTATTGCAGGAGCCCCCAGCTTCAAACTCCCCCATCCAGGCCCAGCAACTATCTTTGCCTTCAAGCACAGGTTGCTTCCTTGCAGTGCCATCAGCAAAGTATATCAGTGTGTAGTTCATGCAGCATGGCCCTTCAATCTCCCCAGGCTGGCCATAAAGTAGGCTTAGGTTCCAAGCTGTGCGAGAGAATATAACACAAATATTTACCCTGCCCATAAAATTCAGTGACAAGCTGCCTACTGTAGCTGGGCCCCTGTGGTCTTGTAAGGCACAGGCTGGCTACAAAAGGTAGCTCTGGGCTCTGGGCCCCACTCAGAGGCACCATGTTCAAAATGGACCCAGCTGTGGGAAGAGTATTTGCTACAACTGCAAAGGACAGATTCTATTTCAGGCCTGCAGTGTGTATTTTTCTTACTGACACTTTTTTCAAAGCCAAATCAATATCAGGCCAAGCAGGAGATTTCCAGGGATATCAAGCACAAGGCTGAGAAAGAGCAGGGAGACCTTTGCAGTAGGATCTGCCAAGTAGAGCCTTCTGGAGGAGTCCTGAACCTGCCTCACATCAGTGCTCACCATGATGGTGATCAAGCAGAAATACTATACTATTTACCCCTACGTGACTCACAGTCTCCCTGTAACAGAGATTCTTATGAGAGCCTCTCACTAACTGGGAAGGAGGTGGGCGAGGCTCAGGAGGTGAGTTGCATGGGCTTCCAAGAGAATACTTTGTGCATACACTTCCCTGCCCAAGTGCCAGGTCAGAGACCTGCTCCCTCTACTCTGGAAGGGACCTTGCTCAGGCAGGGGTTTCTACTTAATGCCCTTATGAAGACCTAGTCTGTCCCTGCACAATGACAGAGAAGACTTTTCATCAAAACCAGCCTTATGCAAGTGAAGTCAGCTCTACACATTAGACTCAGAGTCCACACAATGTATTATTCCAAATTTCCTAGGACCATACCATTAGAGATTCTCATATACCCAGATTCCCAAGGCTGACATTTTACTCACCATGAAGATTTGTCAGATCAGCTTTTCTTTTGTTTACTCATTCAACAAGTCTGTGGGTACCCACTGAGTGTGATGGCTAGTGAATAGGTGCTATCAAGAAATTGTTAAAAAGGAGATGGGGGGCATTGGAGAGATGGCTTAGCAATTAAAGCACTTGCCTACAAAGTCTAATGACCCATGTTTGACTCTCCAGATCCCATGTAAGCCAGACGTACAAAGGTGAGGCAAGTGCAAGGTTGCATATGACTACTTGATGGCACAAGCATCTGGAGTTCGATTTCAGTGGCTGAGGCTCTGGCATGCCAACTCTTTCTCAATCTCTCTCTTTTTCACTCTCACATAAAAAGGGCAGTCCTTTGGGCTTGCCTCAAAAAACAACAAACAAAACAGGACATGGGGAGAGGGCTGGGCAGGTGACTCAGGCTGTAAAGTGCATGCCTTGAAAGCATGAAGACCCAAGTTCAATTTCTATGCCCCTTCACAAGAGCTGGGTGAGATGGTGTGCACCTGTAACCCCAGGGCTGTGGAGGCAGAGAGAGGCAAGTCCTGGGGGCTCCCTGACTAGCCAGTGTGGCCTACTTGTCAATCTTTAGGACAATGAAAGGTGGATGGTGCTGAGAAGGACAATATCTACGGTTGCCTTTTGCCTCTACATGTATACACACACACACACATACACACACACATGTGTACTTATGCATAGGAACATGCTCAAGCGTGCAAATACCCCCCACATGTGCCTGTGCATGCGTGTACTCACACGTGGGTGCCCCAGCTACATGAAGGGTCAGGAAGTGATGCCATGGGAGGAGCTCAGAGAAGGGAGCCAGCACTTAAACACACCCTGTGCCCAGGTCACTACTCTGAGTGGGGACCTATGAGTGACCTTCTGGTTTTCTTGATAAGCTGCAGGGAGGCATTGGCAGAAGTTCCAAGTTACATGATTAGCTCCTTGATCTTCAGTTAATTTCAAAGGCTCTCCCAGTGGGAACATGGAGCTTAGGTACTGAAGCCTTCAGAGATGGGGCCTTGGAGGAGCTGGGGGTGAGCTGGATGGATACTGGCAGAGAGAACTGCAACCGTTTTCATTCTGAGACCCTAAGCTACCTTTCATCATGTTCCTCTCTCTCTTCCCCACTAGCTCTACTAAAGGGCTCTGGCAGTGGACTGAGGAGGCATAGACTGCCATCTTCTTCCTTGGTCTTCCGTCTTTCTACTATCAAGGTCCAAGGAGGGAGGCTCCCAACCTACGTGCTTTCTGCTGTTGCAACTTCTCAAAGCCCCCCTTTCTCAGGGGAAATAGTCCATATGCCTCTCCCACTCCCAGGGCAGTTTGGCCAGAGCTGATTTGTTATTAATATTGTTCTAAAAGCAGCAAGTTTGTGGCCAGGGGAAATCAATTGGCCAGAAATGTGACAAAAGGGGAAATACTCTTGAGCACATGAATACATGAATTATGGATGCCTGCAGTTTGAGGCTTTCAGACTCCAGTGCATAGCTGTAAACAGCAGAATGCACTCATACCCTCCCTCACCTCACCCCCCTAAGTTCAAAGCCAGTGGAGGGTTTGCCCTGCAAACAGGTGTGAGATCACAGCCTGGCATCTGGACATGGAGTGGGAGGAGTGAGAGCCGAGAGCTGGCCAGCTGCTTGCTGGGAAGAGGAAGAGCTCCTCTTTTGGCCTAATGGAGCTACTCTGGGGCTGGGCCCATTCTCAGAGTCTGACTCAGAGAAACCCTCTGATATCCACTTCCACTGTTCTGATGTGCCAGGGTCATCTTCAGAGTTAGGGACAGCAGTAAAGTCTGCATTTTGGTCCATTTGCTTTTTTTTTTTTTTTTTTTTTTTTTTTTTTGAGAAAACATGTTGCTATGTTGTCCAGGTGACCTGGAACTCACAATCCTCAGCCTCTTGAGTGCTGGGATTACTGACACACATCACCACACCCAGTTCTATTTTGGGTCCTTTTATGAGGAGCTTTAAATTTCTGTACCATCACTTGATCTTTACATGGGGAAAGGAAGGAAAAATCTTTATCTGCAAACAAGAAAACAAATCTTTTCCTTTTAATCTTTAAACCATTATCTCAGTTCAAGCTTTAAGACTTGGAACTAATGTGTGTTACTAATAGGTCCTAAAGGGTCTATTCTGAGGTCTGCCGCGGTCTGCGTGTTATTTTTCCAAGGGCTCCAAGAACAACTGCGTGTCAGGGTGTTGTCTCCTACCCCTGCTCCCTTCTCGTGCTTCTCAAGTCCCTATTTTCACCAGCTATTGCTGTTGCTCATAGCTCTGTGAATAATCTCATTGCCCCACAAATGCTGACTCCCTCTAAGAGGATCTGGTAAATCCTGATTATGAATTCGTGCCCCTGCTTCTAACCTGCCTGCTTACTCCTCCTGCCTCCTCCCTGCTGGGTGGAAATGTACACAGAAGCTCAGGCTGACAAGTTGAGCAAATGAATGAACACATTTCCTGTCCACAGGATAGAAGTTCACTTGGAGATTGTCTCTAGCCTTAGTCTGTGAGACAGGTCTGAGGCCCTTGTCCCGACCCTTAAAAGGAGAGGAGGGAATAGCTGTTACGTTGAGGAAATGTTACTTGCTGTCATATCCTTTCCTGAGATGCCTCTCAGCCCCTCCTTGCCTGGCCATTGCTCTGAGCCTCTGGAAGACTTGCTTGTACTGACCGAAAAGTTGCCAGATTTTAATAGTCTCCTAAGAAGTGCATTGATGACATTCTTTTCTTTTCTTTTCTTTTCTTTTCTTTTCTTTTCTTTTCTTTTCTTTTCTTTTCTTTTCTTTTCTTTTTTTTTTGAGCACTTGCTAAAATGAATCCCTCATTCAGGGCGAATTCAGACTCAGTGCTTACATCTTTGGGACATTGGAGCTTTACTTTCCACGAAGGCAGCTCACAGGCAGGCTGACCCGAGGAGAGGTAAGCAGGGCTACTCACATGACCCTGCAGAGAAAGGGCTAAGAAAGAGCTGGACAGTGGACGTGTGTGAAAAGGAGGGTGGGAGAGAAAGCCCAGTCTCTGAGTAGTAGTCCCCACAATTAAGGAGAAGGTTTTACGGGTACAGGCATGAAAGCAAAAGATCACTTTACCATAGAAGCCAGGTCTCACTATGGGGGTGGGCTTGGGACAGTTAGGGCCGCATACTTCCAAATCTCTACCCTGCTTGAGCTCTGCCGTGGCTGCCTGGCTCTCTTGCTGTTCTTGGAGTAGTTGGCTTGGCTTGCCAACTAGAGTTTCCGTTCTATAAAACAAGGTGCAAAGAGATCTCCAAGTGTCGACTTCCGCTGGACTTGTACCCAGATGTCTGACTCTGGCGCCTTCCTCAGTTCTAGTTCGTTCTCAGTTTTCCCGTAAGGCTGACCTGGGTGGTGGAAGAGCAATGTCACACCAAAGGCAGTGTTCAGATGACTAGGTCAGAGTGCTGTGGCCTGCACAGAGCCACTGTGTCACCAGCAATGACCCAGGGCAGTAAGGAATCCTATCCATTGCAGTACTTCCTGGCTCCTTACTCCTCTCCCCACACAACCATGCTACTCAGGATCCCAGAACCAGACACAGACCCACATCACTGCCCAGCCTGGTAATTCTCTATTAGGGAAGCTTCTATGTGGCTGGGTCTCAGATTCCCCCATGGGAGGCAATGCCTGCTATAAACAATACTGCTGTTTGCCTGCAAACTGCCACTAGTGGCAGCTTCCCTGACACTAGACATTAAGCATATTGTTGCAACACCAACAGAGGAAAGCCCACAGGCTCAACAAAAACCTCATCACAGGCCCCACTTGTCTGGACTCATGTGCGCCCTTGATTATTTGATAGAAGCCACCCTGGCTGGTGAGTATCTGGCACAATGACACATGGAATCCTGCTTGTCCGGTGGATCTGTTGTGATGGTTAAAATCTCCTTGGTGATACATATTCATCCCATTGGTTATGTAGAGAACCTTAAGGACAGATTCTGCCTGGCCCATTAGGCCACTGCACATATCCGCTCTCCCTGGAGACACAGAGGAGGAGGGGACTACAAGAGTGTGTACCAGCGAGGAGGTGACATTAGCTCATTTAGAGAAGGGGAGTCAAGTGGAGTGCATCCACCAACACTCCTGGCCTCCCACAATGGCCATGCTGTCTGCTTGCATAATATGACTTTGGCCAAGGTTCTTAGCATCGCAGAAATTAGAAAAAAACAGGAATTAAAAAGTTTTTTCCTTATATACTTGTGAAGATTAAAGATAATGTGTCCAGTATATAATGGATTTTCAATAAATGTTAATTTACCTTTCCGTCCCTCCCAACCTGATGTGGTGATTCTAAGTGGGCTAAAGATGTTCAATCAATATTTGTCCATCCAATGAGAGACCTTTTATGAGCACAATGTCTTTAAACAACCATTAGAAGGCAACTCGGTCAGCCATCTTCAAGTGCTGATTGCTGGCCGCTCTCTTTCACATAGGTGTTTTGAGACCCTGGTTGAACACCTCCAGGGATCATGATCTCATTTGCTCCCAAGATAGCCCGTTATTTTTAGACAGTCCTGCCTGTTTGAATGTGCTTTAGATCGAACTGAAACTCACTTAGCTTTAAACTAAGTGAGTCAATTCCACCTTCAAGATCACATATATCCATTATTTATTCTATTTTTCATTTAACAAAATGGAATATATTTGTGTCAGTTAGCATTTCATCACATGAAAAAATGCTGGAGACAAGCAACTTAAGTGAGGAAAGATGTTTTAACAAGTGGTTTCTGAGGCCTCGGTTTCCTTAATTCCTGGTCACCTACCTCCATTGTTTCTGGGCTAGGGTGAGGGAAACTTCATGGTGGGAACACATGGTAACGCGGAGCTTGTTCATCTCATAGTCCATCTCATAGGAAGCAGAGGGAGGAAAGGTTCAGGCACAGGATGGACTCTTCAAAGACATGGCCCCTGTGACACACCTCCTTCAACTAGCCCCCCCGCATGCTACCTCATAATCATGTATTCAGCTCTGAGCTCACTCGTGGATTCATCTATTGATAAAGTTAGTGCTTTCATCAACCATTCACTTCTTTTATTTTATTTTATTTATTTATTTATTTTTATTTGAGAGTGACAGACACAGAGAGAAAGACAGATAGAGGGAGAGAGAGAGAATGGGCGCACCAGGGCTTTCAGCCTCTGCAAACGAACTCCAGACGCGTGCGCCCCCTTGTGCATCTGGCTAACGTGGGACCTGGGGAACCGAGCCTTGAACTGGGGTCCTTACGCTTCACAGGCAAGCGCTTAACCACTAAGCCATCTCTCCAGCCCAACCATTCACTTCTTGTGAACACTACCACAAGCTGAGAACCAAGCTTCAACCCAGTATCTTATTATTTTGGGAAATAACCATAATAGTATTTAGGGCCCATGACATGATGTGTCAATATATATGTTATAAAATAGTCAAATGAAGCTATTTGCATATACATTGCTTTATACTTGTTATTTTGTAATGTATATTGTACCACTTTCATTAGTATAACAGGAGGCAGGATATTTAGTAAAGAAAAGGGATTTATTTAGCTTATGGTTTTGGAAGTTGAAAGACCCTTATTAAGAGTCTTTATTGATTTAGCCTCTGGTGGGGGTTTATGGCAGGCAAATGGCATTGTAGGAGGGTGAGGGGAGCTAAAAGAGGAAGAGATTGCATCACCAGAAGAAAACCAGAGAGCAATTCTTGGTTAAGCTCTTTCTTATCATAACTCAAGGTCGCATGAGAGCTACCTTATTCTCTTCAGAGGGCAGTGCGCTCGCTTACCTTAGGATCTCACACCAGGTCCCACCCTCTTGAAGATCGGCACAACCTCCCCAACATCACTGCACAAAGGACCATGTCACCAAAACATAAAGAAAACCATATCCAAAAACAGCAACAACAAAAAAACGATGACATGCTGACAATGCCTATATTTTCAAGAGCACAATGACACACTCATTGATGGCAGTCACCATATCGTACAATAGATCTCCTGAGCTTACTCTTCTTCTAGTTGAAATTTGGTGTCTTTGAACCAGTGTCTCTCTGGTCCTGTCTTCTCTGTGTTAAGCCAGCTCCCTGAAGTCCCTGCCAGTGTGGCCAGCTGGCAGCTCTCACAATCATCTCATGGGAGCTTTGTTTATTTTGAAAAGAAACCAGTCCTGTGTTTGGTGCACAGCAGTCAAATGCCTGACTACAAGGTTTATACTGCACTCAGCAGTGGCTTCCTCTGAACCCCCTAGAAAGGAGGAGTCTTTAGGGTGGCAGTTCTGAGAGTGAGAAGCAGCAAGGGAGAGAAGTGGTTTGTGTGTTGGCAACACATTCCTTTGAGCAGTGATGTTGGGATATTGTGAGGGTCTTTTAAGAGGTGGGACCTCTTGTGAGAACCTTTGGAAAGTTAGGGTATCCTCTGAAGAGAATAAGGTAGTTCTCGCGGGACCTTGCGTTATTCCTTTATAACAGGGAATATTGCCGACATGCAAGATGGTCAGCCCTGCTAGGAGAAAGAGGAGGCTTTTGGGAGGTCTTGGCTAATATGTAGCATCCATGCATAAAAGCCCTGTTTCTTCAGCCCTGAAGCAGAAGATGGTGTGGTTTGCTTCAGGGAACTGAGGACATCTGGTACTGGTGACCCAACAATGTGGTCTGGGCACACCTGCCAACTCTGAGGAACACCTGTGATCATCAGGAGGCCAGCCTGGCTCAGAGGTGAGCCCAGCTGTTGTATGGGAGCTTGAGGCCTCTGGCAACTCTGCTGTTAGGGAGCGGAGTGTGTCTCCGTATCTCACCCACTGCTCAGCGACCTCCACCCACAGCTGGCAGTCATCCCCGTAGAAACAGCCTGTCAAATGTGATGTTACCCCAGAAGCAGTCTGGGCTACAAAGTCTGTGCCAGCCTTCTAATGCAGAGGCGGACACTTTCATAGCCCAGAAATGTCAGTGTGAGCTACAGGGGTTTCCTCCACCACACCCACTTTCTATTTCTGGGACTTTGTGTCTCCAGGGGTTTCTTTTCCTTTTCTCTGAGGTGGGGTCACTTTCCTGTCACAGGCCTGCCATCCCTGGGCCTTGGCTCAGCAGCCCCCTGAGAAGCCCCTCCTTGTGGTCTCTGGGTGGGAAGAGAGAGTGTGGTGTGAGGAATCAAAATGCCTCTTGTCGCAAATATATTTCCTTAGCCCATCAGACGCAGGTGCTGGAAGGCTCCCAGTTCCAGTCATTTTGTTGTTCAGAACAATTTTTCTTCAGAGAGACCCTGTCAAAATGCAAATGTTACCAGGAGGGGTAGCACATTAACTTATTACCATCCATTATCACTTGAGTGCAGTTTATCAGCTTCCTGGCTGAGAACAGGGCCCTGGGGAGAGAGGGGAATGCAGAACAGGTAGGGCTGACACAGTGCAAGGCAGGGGCAGGGGAGCAGCTCCCAGAGACGAGGCTGGAGAGAGATGGGAGAGGTGCAGGGAGCACAGGCCTTGGTATACAGGGTGCTTGTTTTAGAGAAGGGCAATCATGGTTAAAGATAGTCTCCTCTAGTATAGATGGAACGGATTTATTTTCTTGTGGATTATTTGGAAATCACTCCATTTTGTTCTGTGTTATTTCCTTCCTAACCATTTGTTACTTAGGCTAAATATTAATATTAATTTATAGTCCCTGAAGACATACTGACTGATGGGGAGGAAGACCATGGAGATATGAAATGGCTGGAGAAAGGCAGACAGAGATGGAAGCCAGGCTGCAGATAATCCTCAAAGAGCAAAAGCCCCATATAGATAATACAGGATCACAGTCTTAGGCAACATTTTTTTTTTTTTTTCTGCCAGTCTCCATTGGAGGGACTGGAGGGGCCAAAGTATGCATATTTGTCTTTTCTTGTTTCTATTGGCCATATCAAATAGGAATTTGGGGCTTATCTTGCAAAGAAGAGATATGATTATCTTCTACAAGTAAAATTTCCTTCTAAGACAAATAGATCATATGCAGGGGAAGGCCTGTGGTGCTCAGCTGCAGGCTAGGGCATGGAGGATGAAAGGGAGGCAAAGACTGATTCAGAAACAGGGAAGAGAGGGGATTGCTATAAGAGAAGAGTTTGGAGCTCTTGGGAATGATCCAGAAGAAAACAGGAGCGCTGAGATCAGGGAAGGAGAATGAGGAGTTCCAGTTAGTCAGAAGTCCTTGCAAAGCAAAGAAAAGCAGAGCAGAGACTGGGGAAATAGCTCAATCAGTGAAGTGCTTGCCTTGCAAAGCAGGAGAACCAAAGTTCCATCTCAGAACACATGTAAAAAAACAAAGCTGGACATGGTGGTGCCTGGACGTGGTAGTGCACATGGTCATCCCAGCACTGGGGAGGAGGATCCCTGCAGCTCTGGCTAATTTATGAGCTCCAGACCAATGAGAGACCAAGTTGCAAAAAGATATGCCTGAAGCATGACACCACAGGCATGTATCCAACACCCCCCCCCCACACACACGCACAGGCATTAATAGAGCGAGAGAGAGAGAGAGAGAGAGAGAGAGAGAGAGAGAGAAAGTAAAGCAGGAACAAAGAGAGAGAGGAGGAAGAAAGGCAAGAAAGAGGAAAGGAAGAAGGAAGGAAAGAAGAAAGGAAGGAAGGACTTCTTTACTTAGCCCTAAGAGGAGGTCAGTGGATCATTGGATGCTATTAGTAGTTAACTAATCTGCTTTTTAGATTTCTTTGTGTGTGGGTAAGTTGCTTGATAGTATCCTTCTCTACCCCTATCAAATGTTCAACTTTCATGCACAGAGAAGCATGAAGCACAGTGTGATTGGAGTATGCACTTGTGGATTCTGTTCAGGAGCTGATTCCACTTGTGGGTTGATATGTTATATGAACATGGGGGCAGTAAGTAGGATCAATATTTTAGCTTCCTGCTACTATAACAACTACCCAAGATAAGTCAATTTACGAAGGAAAAAGGTTTATTTTGGGGCTGGGGAAATGACTTAGTGTTTAAGGCACTTGCCTGAAAAGCCAAAGGACCTTGGTTTGATTTCCCAGGACCCATGTAAGCCAGATACACAAGGTGGTGCACACATCTGTAGTTCATTTGCAGTGGCTGGAGACCTTGGTGTGCCATTCTCTCTCTCTCTGTTACTCTTTCTTCCTCTGCCTTGTTCTCTGTCTCAAAGACATAAAAGATTTACTTTGACTTGTAGTTTTGGAGGCTGCAGTCCATGGCTGCTCTTGGCCCCACTGCTTTGGGAGCTGTGCCGATGTAGTACCTTGTGGTAGGAGCCTGTGTTGACCAAGCTGCTCATGTTAGGGTAGTCTGGGAACAGAGAAAGGGAGAAGGAAACTGTTATACCACAGTCCTCATTAATGGTACACCCTCAATGGCTTATGGCCGTTAGACATTACCTTTTAATAGGACCAAGCTAAGGACAATTCATTTAAAACATGGGCCTTTGGGGGACATTCTATTTTCATATTATTATAGGCAGCAAGCAAAATAATTTAGAGAAATACCACTGTGAACTAAGTGTGACCAAAAGAACATTGTTACTTGAGAACTTGAAGGAACCTGGGGATGACTTGAGACTTCAGAGTGAATAAATTGAGGCTTTCCTACCTTGTCAGCAGCAGCATGCCACTGAGGAAGGGAAGATAAACACAGAAGACGATCTTTGGAGTTCGGTTTCACAAGCCTGGCCATCAAAGAAGGACCACAAGAGCCCAGGACAAAATCAGAAGACTGCAAACCAGATGCAAGTAATGAGTCAGTGTTTCCATACTCAGGGGCTTTGAGATGTATGTAAGTATGCTAAAGAAGGGAAGGGAAACAGGGAAGGCCCAAATACAGTGTCTGGTGAGTGCCTCAAGAAAGGCGTATCCATCCATATGGGAGGCAGCATTGCAGAGTCCCCAGGAAGCAGAATGCATGTGTAATGCTGAGAGCCACAGCCATGCGCTCAGAAAGCTCTCAAATTTACAAAGGCTCTGTGGCTGGGCAGAGAAGGTCACAGTGGTGTCCAGGCGTCTGGACTCTACCACTCACACAGGACAGGGCTATATGGGTGATTGCCAGCAGAGCTAGAGGTATCACTCAAGTGGTATACCAGTACTCTGAGAAACAATGCTCTGCAGGCTCTCCTTAAATTACACGCAAATGCTCACAAAATGAAAAAAAAAAAAAATAGGGGGCTAGAGATTAACCAAGATTAATTTCTTGTCACTGAATGGAAACTCAAAATTGAAAATCATTTGTGTTGTAGAAAATGTTACTGTGGATCTCATGTGAGTCTTTGAACTGAGTTTCTTAACCCAAGGTAATTGTATGTGTGTGTTAGGGTGGGGTGCATATATATGCTGGGGGAGGAATGTTTGAAGGCTAGAGGGCTGACTTGGACCTAGGTAAGTAGGCTAGACTACCTGACCAGTCAGTCCTAGAGATCTGCCTGCCTCTACCTCCCCAGTGCCAGCATTACAAGCACACATCACCACATCTAACATCTTTACATGGGTTCTGGAGACAGAATGCACATCTTCATGCTTACAAAACAAGCACCTTACCAACTGAGCTGTCTCCTCAGCTCATAGGATGACACTTTTCTTGGAGTTGAAATGGGGTACTAGAGGTCCAGGAAACTTTTTGAGCCCCAAACCATAGGTTCATGTCTACTTTTAACAAAAAAATGAGTAAAATAAGATAGAAAAGGCTTATTATTAAATTATTATATTTATTGAACCAAAGGAAGGAAAATGAACACACTCAAGTGGCCTGAAAGTCCATGCAGAGGGCCTGAAAAAAACACAGAGAGTACAGAAAAGAAAGTACAAAGAGCTCCTGCCATGAGGACAGCAGGAAGGGTAGAGAGCCCATGTGGAAAGTAGGGGCTAGGGGGTGGAAACTCACCAGAAGCTGGAGGTTCATGAGTGGTGAGCATGCCCTCCCTCCCCACAAATATTTTTATAACCTTATGGTGGTGGGACCTACCTTCTGGCTCAAGTGATTGGTTTGGGCTAAGGGCTGTCTCTGGAAGAGGCTAGCCATGATGCCAAGTTCTGGGAGCCAAACTTGACCAACCACAATGTCAGGATTAGGAAAGGGGGTCTCCCTCTCAGGTGGGGCCCAAGTTGTTTGTGGAAAAAACAGATCTCCTTTAGGTAAGATAAGGAGTCAAAACATCTTTGATCTCTAGCAAGAGGGCAGATATGTCTGCCTTTTCAGGGGCCCAATCACCCTATCTGTCTAACAAAGTTACCTGACTGCTTCTCAGAGTAGACGAGTTTTGGCCTAGAATGAGGTACAATAGCCAAGACTCAGGGCTGGTTTGGTGGTTCCACATGAGACAGGATTCCTTATTCTTGGATTCTGAATTTCTTCTCTTTCAGACAATGCCCTTGGAGCTGTGAGATGTCCTAGATACTTCTCACAGTCTTGCCATTTCAGCTCCAGAGTCACTCGATCTACCTCAGCAAAAAAGGATGAATGAGGTCATGGATATCCAGGCCATTTTGTGTCTGAGGGGAACACGTTGTAAGGAGTCCTACCCTTCCTTTGGCTCTTACATTCTTTCCACTACATCTTCCACATTAGGCCCTGAGCCTTGGAAGGTGTGATAGAGTTATTACAATACTGAACACTCTGGTCACTTCTTTCCAGCACCATGATACCTTCGGAGTCATCCCAAGATTACTGCCATCTGAAAAGAGAAGGTTCTCTACCCAAAGTGAGAGTAGCATTAATATAACTGTATGAACATTAAGAGAAGTGCAGACTGGGTAGTTTGATAAGCATCGTATATACATTTAGCCAGACAGCAGCAGACGTTAACACCCCTAGGGCTCATGACTTCCCCTGTTTTAAGTTTTCAGTATCAGGGATGTATTCCCTCCCACAGAGCAGGCCTCTAGTCCAATTAGAGGGCAGTTGGTTTCCACCATGACAGACGTGCCGCTATTGCACCCATTGGCTCACTTGGCCTGGCTGGCCAAATATAAGGCTTGCAGTGTTCACTGTTGAGTATCTTCACTGGTGATTTCTCTTTCTCCCACTGAACTGTGTGCAGAATGGCTTCTTCAAGCTTTTTGTCAGCAGGTCTACATGGAGGAAGTTATCAGCTCAGTTCCAGAAGGATTTCTCAGTGGCCTTGCAGCCCAAGTATGTGGCATCTTCAGCAATAGGGTCTTACTGTCTATTCCTGGTGGGAAACCAAGGGCCTTGGCAATGGCCTATAATGTTTTGGGGGCATCAGGGACCTTCCTGGACAACAACTCACTGTAACATATCCCATCCCTGGCACTGAAAATTTTCTAGCAACAATCTATAGCTTCTGAGTAAAAGTAGGTTTCCATATTATTTATTTATATCCTCTGATATTTTGATTAGCCATGACCTCACAGTGCCTGACACTACCTACACAACACCATCATAATAGGAGGAAAAGATCTTGGTATCAAAATAAAAGAGAAACTGATTGAGATGGGGAGGGGATATGATGGAGAATGGAGTTGCAAAGGGGAAAGTGGGGGGAAGGAGGGTATTACCATGGGATATTTTTTTATAATCATGGAGAAACAAGTCAGAACCATACCAAACATAAGCCCACTCTCCATTATCAAGCTACCATCAATCATGGGCTACAAGAGGGCCTACACCTATTAAATTCTCTATAAAAAAGTAAGGGTTATCTCATTTGTCCTGGTGCTAACTTACTTTCCGTTGGAGAATCTGCTTCTCTTTTTCAGATAGATGTGGATCCTAAGGAGAGAGCCCCCCCATCATACCTCAAAAGGGCCCCGGCTGAAACTAAGAACAATTGGCGAAACAAGCAAGGGTGCTGTCTTCCTGATGAATAGGATACCAGCACAAGGGGGAAGGAGATCAACACAGAGAAAAATCAACTCCTACCAAATCAGAGAGCCAGAGACCCAGAGGCCCCCAACACCTCATCACTGAAGCAGACCAAAAATGAACCCAACATGGCTCAGGGAAGTTTTGCAGAACAGCTTGGATTGTTATAGCAACAGAGCAAGTACCTGAGCACCCCTAGCCAGGTTTCTGGTATTTGGAGGGGGGATGACTCTCCAAAGTGACAATGACCAAACGAAACAACTAGGCTGTCAGAACCACTTAAAGGTCAGCACAGAGAAAAGGAGAAAAGCTGTCAATGAATCAGCCCAAAATGACTCTACAAAAGATAGGGCAAGGTTGGGGTGTAGGCTTTGGATCATCCCACAGGCAGGCAGAGTCCACACTCATTGGTGGTAGACCACAGGACATCTGAGCCTTTTCAAATGACCCAGCCTTGACAGTCTGGTACTGGCTGGAGGCCAGGTCTATTCTACTTCCTTTTCTTAAGAGCAGAAAAAGCTTTTTTTGGTCCTAAGGGAGTAGGATTCCCCAGCCTGCTTCTTTCCTGGCTGGATTCTCTTTTGTACCTTTTCTCTTTAAGAGTGAGTGGGTACTGCCATTTATCCAGCAAAAATGAATCGTCATCCCAGGTCCCAGGTCTTACATTTACCTCCGTGGCTGCTCGTGCATTCCTTTGTCAGGTTTCAGGTTTCTTGGTTTGATTGCCCAGCTCAGGGCTGAAGCATGCTTTCCCCTGTGTAAGTGCTTTCTGGGTGGCCTTTCACATGGAGAGGCCAGGGATCAGGAACTTTACCTTTGTGTTTCCTTCTGGAACATTCACCTCAGCCTTTCAAACCCTGGAGAAGTAGACGGTTATAGTTTTGCACCAATCTAAAAGAACATTCCCTCAGACTATCGCCAGCCCCAGAGGTCAACCATTAATCACCTTCTTGAAGCCTGTTGCAGGATTTGTAATGGAAATGACTCCGTTGTCATAGTAACCCTGGCTGGCCTGGCCAGGGGCTACTCCAGGCTGCCTGGCTTTTCTGGGTTTCGGGTTTATTCACATGCTGCAAGTTCCTGCCAGGTAAGGTCTCAGGAGCAGCTCCTGTCACCTGGGGACTTTGGGAAAAAGCCAGTGGTAACAGAGGCATAAACCAACCCTTATTTAATCCCCAGCTCACCCATTTGAGAAAGATGAGAGTTTTCACTATACCACTGGCCAACTTCCTGTGCCACAGATGGGCACAGTTGTTCATTTGGGTCTTGAAGGGAACAAGCTTGGTTTTAAGCTGACCCTGCCACTTACCATTGTGTGTTGTTGGGCAAGTTACTAAAACACTCGTCTTCACATTCTGCCTCTAAGCAGGACAGTAACCCCCAAGTTCACAGTACAATTGAGAGAATTCAGCACAACAATTCCATAGGCCAGGAGCAGTAAGCTTTTTCTAGAAATAAGTAAGCTTTTTCAGGAAATACTTCAGGCTTTATGGGCCATATGGACTGTATTGGGACTGCTGAGCTCTGCCCTTGTAGCTGGAAAGCAGCAGCAACATACAGCAACTGGAGAGTGCAGTTGAATTCCAACAACACTTCAGTTTGCAGGCATTCAAGTGGCCCTTTTTGCGTAGTTTGAGATGATCATGTATTCCAGAAAGGCAATGTATCTGAATGAATGAATTGTATGCGTCATGGGACACTATGGAGAAGGGGTGTACAAGGAGGGAGTAACATGGAGACACAGTCCAGGGCAGGATGAGAAGGTGAGGCTGGCTGCGGTCTTGGTGCTGAGAGACTCTGCCCCGCCACTGTTCATGTCTCCAGGGAAGGCTGAAGTCTATAAGGGGCCTTGCAACCTGGTATGCTCAGCTGTGATTTAGCGACACTCTTAACCCAGGGACTTTCCCCAAGAGTTTTGATGTGGATGAAGGAAGGACATGAGGATGCCTAATCCACTCTGAAAAGTCTGGTTTATAGGCCCCAGGCAGTGAGATTTTCTGAGAACCTCCAAGACAAGAATGAAGGAGATTTGGAACTCTGCTTTTAATTCAGTGGCCACTGGTTCCAAACAACCAGTGGGCACAGATGAGCCAAACCTACTCTGTCTAAGGAACTGCCAGCCTTGCTAGGAGAAAAGCAGGCCTTAGCACCCAGCCCATCTCCTTCATAAGACAAGAAGGAAGCCCTGTTTGTGGAGCCAGGAGGCTATGGGCTAAAGGATATATCTATTTAGAGTGGTAGTTTGTCCTGGGTGACCTGGACAATTCCTGAGGTCTGACTCAGTGATATGTTTAGGACTGAGGCTGACAATCTGCAGGTCTGAGCAAAGCAGCTAGTGTTAGAAGGATGCTGAGGGAGGAAACACTTGATACTGGTCTGCATGAGTCTAGTCCATGGACACAATGTGACCATAAGAAAGTGCTTTTTCCTCATGGGCCTCAGTTTATCTCTCTGTAAAAAAGGATTACTCTCCTGCCCTCTGAGCTCTCTGGAAATAGGTGGGTAGGGGAGAAGGCTTGCTGACAACATCAGAAGGAATAGGCAGTGTATGATTCCAAGAGTTCAATTTTTATTCTACGGTTTAGTCTGACAATCCCCTCTTTGCACCCTGCAAGCTGGGAAGGCTTTTCCCCCTCACACCTGAAGTGTCATGGTGAGGGGGAGTATTTCTACTCTCATTGACAGCTTCTGAAGCAGTTACCTTCTTGTTGCTGGGGCATAACCTCCACCAGAAGCAGCTTATGGAATGAAAAGGTTTGTTTCCAGCTTACAGTTTTGAAGGAAGTTTTATGACTGTGGGGAAAGCACAATGGGAGCAGGCAGCTAGGCATAACATCTCCTTAGTAGTAGAAAGGAAGAGAGAGTGTGAACTAGCCAGCACTGGCGAGCAGGGCTGGACTATAAACTCTCAAGACCTGTCCCCAGCGACACATCGCCTCTAGTGAGGCTCCACCTCCTGAAGGCTTCACTATCTGGGGGCTGAATATGAGGCTTAATAACAAACACAGGAGGCTATGGGGGACATTTGATATTCAAACCACCACAGATCCCTTTTCATGAAGGCTTTATTCAGCTCTTTACTGCCATCACCTTACATGTGGATGGGACTTCACAGTTTGGAAAACAAGTTTCAGAGACATGCTCTGGTTTTGTTTTCATAATAACCCTTTGCAATTGGCACAACAGACAGGTACGGCCTGGAGTGAGAGATGATGAAACTGTCTGCTAAGTACATACTTTGACTCTGTACCTGGTTCCTACCACTCTAGGTAGCGGGGATAAGACTAAGAATTCATCACATAAGGTTGTCTCACTGTCTTCTCCTGCCATCACCTCTCCAAAACTCCTCAGGAGAACTGCCTACTCCCTCTTTTAAACAGCCTCCACCCTAGTTTGGTTTTCTTTCATAGTACATAACAGTATCAAGAAAGAGGTGTTTTAGAGAGGCAGTGGAAAGCCAATTTAAAAACAATGAGGTGAAGAGAGTTTTATTCTGGGAAGCTGCCTTCTACCTCCACATGCTGAATCCCCGTCATCTCACCAAAATAATTCCAGCTTCAAATGGGACTCTTCCCCAATCCATCCTTAAGCCAGACATGGTTGAGGAAGAGTGTGAGCTATTTTTACCATCTTCATCTAGGGTTCTTTCTACTCATTGTTGGGGGCAAAGAAGACACTTTGAATTCCTGAAAGCATTTTCTCTGCCTGCGAATGGGCACTCAACTGTCTCACATGCCCATGCTCACCAGTGGCCAGCCAATCCACGTTGCCAGGCTCAATTCAACGTCTGTGTCCTCTTGGTAGGTGTCAACTGCCAGGCACTCTGAATGGGAGTAGCAGTGACAGCGAAAGAGCGCCCTGGATCCTCAGGACACAGGCATTCTCGGTCTTCCAAGTCTTATTCACAGACTATGTAACCAATGCATAGGAAGGTGGCTAGCCCTGGCCCTCCTCCCCACCATGGCTTCAAAGTGATCCATGTTTTGAACTTCATGCATGGAGAAATCTTCTGGCTGCTGCTTTGTTTCTTACTTGCTAAGGGTCTGCATGAGAGGCAGTCACCACTGTGAACCATCACTGGTGAAAAATAAAAATGGTATCAGAAAGCCCAATCTAGGAGGCTGAGTCCAAACAGCCTGACAGAATTAAAGCAAACCATGAAGACAGTGGAAAGGAGTGCAGAGGGCTATCAGACATTAAGATTCATAAACCCATTACCTCAGTTTCCCTGTGTTCCAAAGAATTTAGGAAATAGAAATTGGTAAAGGAAAAATGGGTTTACTTAGCCTAGCTAAGCTCTCTCTCTCTCTCACTGTGAGTGTGTGTGTGTGTGTGTGTGTGTGTGTGTGTGTGTGTATGTATGTAATTTTCTACACACTGTTTCTAAGACCATGTTAAAATTTATATAAAGCCATGAGACAAAGGTTAAACCATAAGCAAATTTAGCTATAAGTTGGGATAACAGGTTCATTTAAAACAGAAGGAGACTTTATCCCCATTTTGTTTCCAGTGTCTCTGTTCTACTTACACTTCCTTATTCATGTCTGGGGTCTTAAAATTTCTCCCATTTTTGAAAGAGAAAATAACAAGGGATTGTATTGGAACTCATTCCAGGCCTGGCAGAGTTTCTTGGATCTTTTCTTTGGAGGTCAGCTTCAAGTTCCAGACTACCCCATGCCTGTTAGGCACTCAATATTCAAATGAAAAGATATTCCAGTAGTTAAGGAGAGGCTCAAGTGTCACTCTTTCAGATGTATCGTCTCCAGCCAGGGATCCTTGAAAATGATCACGCTTTCCCTCCACTGCCTCATTACCTTCCCTACCTCTCCGTTCTTCCCTTCTGTCATCTTCTCCCGTCTTCCCATTCTCTACAAGACCCACTCTTCCTTACTCACATGAAAATCAGTAAGTTTGTGTTTGTTTTACCTCTAGGTTTATATGACTTGCTGTGCTGGAACTTTTGGGAGTAAATGTTACAAAGAAAAATAAAATGAAAAAGCCTTGGATATCTGCAGGACACTTGACATTATATTAGTTAATCTACTTACTGATGAGACAAAATACCTGGCAAAAGGAACTTACAGAAGAGAGGATTTATTTTGGCTGATAGTTTTAGGGTACAACCCTTCATGGCACAAAAGGCACAGTGGCAGGGGCATGAGGCAGCTGGTCACATTGTGTACACAGTGAGGAAGCAGAGAGAGACATGAGGGCTGGTGCTCCATCCTCTTCTTCCTAGCTCATGGGATAGTCCCACCTATACTCAGGGTGGGTCTCCTCTCCTCACTTAAGCCTCTCTGGAAACTCCTGTACAGATATGCCTAGAGGCATATCCCCTAAGTGATTCTAAATCTAAAGCTGACAATGAAAAATAACCATCAAAGACATAACGTTAAAAAAGATATATCCAGGGTATGGCATTAACTCAAACCCAGTCAGGTTTACCTACCATCCCCACCAGGTTTCCTTGCAAGTCTTTGCAGATACCTAAATCTTGTAGCTGATCAAGGATTTTTCACAGCTTTATGACCTGATGTATTTAGTCACCCACCTAGAAACCTTGAGGACTTGCTGGGATTATCACCTCACTGGTGTTAAAAAAGAATTCCTCACCCATCTACAGGATTTCTACCCTCATGGTGTTAAGATAAGAGAACTGTATCCAGTACACACAATAACATGAAATAGAGTAAGGCAGTACTAGCCATGTGTTCTGCCACTGTGAAGTGAAGTCATACTTTCAGGTAAATACAGCAGAAGACAAGGCCAGCCTTCATTTCTCTGCCGGTGCCACAGAGTCCAAACTTCCATCCTGTTTTTGCAATGAACAGCTTGTGGTTTTCTCCAATAAAAGCTGACATTCTCAGCAGTTCAAGGCTGAATCCTGAAATCCTGACCTCTAGGGTACAGACCTGGTGCATGCACCAGTCTTTCTTTTTGCTTTTTCTTTTCTATTTTTTTTTTAACCCAATTAAACTTCACCTCAAAAAGACCAAAAAAAAAAAAAAAATTCTTCTTGAACTTACCACAATGTGGTTTTAGAAATTAAAAAAAATTATTTTATCTATCTATTCATTTATTAGAGAGAGAGATAGAATGGGCACACCAGTACCTCTAGTCACTGCAAACAAAGTCCAGACACATGCCCCACCTTGTGTATCTGGCTTACATGGGTTCTGAGGAGTTGAACCTTGGTCCTTAGGCTTCGTAGACAAGTGCCTTAACCACTAAGCAATCTATCCAGCCCAGTATTTAGGATTTTTTTTTGGACTGTTTATTGGATGGAAGACATCAACTGAAGACTGGTACCAGACAATATTGGCAGGATGCCCACCTACCGGGATTCCAATACATAGCCATGCTATAATTTGTTCTTCCCAGATGCATAAAAGCAAAGTTGCCAGTGCAGAGGACTGGATGTGAAGCAATAGTCAGCTCGATTTATGAAATCTCCTGCAGAAGGACATTAGGATCCTGAGGATTGCTACTCTGTGCATAACTTTGGGATTGGGAAGCCTGGTTTGGAGCAGTCAAAGGTGGAAATGGGTCTCACTGGGCATCCCCTCAGCTGCACCTTTGAGAAAAATGATGTCTTCATTTTAATTCTAACTTGTCATTAACCCCCACAGACATGCTTCCCACTGAGACAAGACCCCTGACAAGGTTGCAGGAGGAGAAAGGGCTCTCTTTGAGGGTCCTGTCCTTTGCTCAGTGAAAAATGATCTATTAGAGGCTGGCAAATCAATAAAGGCAATTTAAGCCCCTTTCTTGGAGTCTGTGTGACTTACAGGAAAGGAATAGGGTAGCGCCTGGGTGGTGCCACAGGCCCCTTGCTCTTTCCCCTCTCTGCAATTACAGCAAATTTGCCTAATGCACTAAAAGCCAATGAATCTTGTCCACCGACTGATGATGGGGATGGAGAAGGCAAGAGGGAAGATGCTGGATGCTAGCAGATGCCCTGCTAACCTTGCCTTTAATTAGGCTTTAGTGAATAGCAAACAAAACAATCCTTCATGGGTGACAACCAACCATGGTGCCTACATGGCCTGCAGTTGGTTTTTATGGGAGATCAGCATCCTCTACTTTGCACCTCCCCTGTGGATCACATCTCTACCCTCCCACTGCTGAGTGAGGACAGTTTTCTCCAAATTCAGATTTAACATGTTTTGTGTGGTCTACTTGTTTCTTATGATGATAGGTTGTGAATCCTGGAGTCATCAACATTCATCGTGAAGTAGAAGTCACAGCATTTCTCTTTTTTGGGCTATGGATAGAGTGTTCATGGTTCTCAATTCCTATCTATATCCAAAATAGCCAGTCTATCTTTATTAAACTTTCATGGTCAAGAAAGATAAGGGAAGATTTAAGGACTATTCCAAGAAGATAGAGACATTACGATAACTGAACATATCCTATGAACCAAGGTTATTTTTTTTTCTCATACATAGCACTGTCAGAATAATGGGGGGATTTGAATAAAGTTTTGTAAATTTGTAAATAGTGTTATGACATTGTTAATTTTCTATTTTTATTATTGTACTATGATAATGAAAGAGAAACCCTTACTTTAAAAAAAAAAAAACATACATTGAAGTACTGAGGGATAAAATGGCACTTACTCTCAAATGGCTCACAAAAAAAAAATCTTGCTCTTTCTTTACTTCTTTTTCTCTGTTGCCTGATACATATCTCTATTCTGCCTTCCTATCTGCCCATCCACCCCCGTCTCTTTCTCATCGATTTATCTGTTGAAAGTAAATACAGTAACATTCCAGTTGTGGGATCTGTGTGACGAGTATATGGAAAATCTTTGCAAGGTACTGGCAGCAGGTACATTCTTGTTGCTGGGACAAACACCCGTTAGAAGCAGCACATGTGGAGGGTGGAGGGTAAAGAATTTTAAGCCAGACTTCCGGTTTCCAGGGGAAATCCCATCATGATGGAAAAAGCACGGCAGAGCTGGACCTGGGGTGTCACAGCTCATCAGCCACAGAGACAGCAGCAAGAACAAGCTAGTTTTCCATATCCAGTGGGTTAGATTTAGGGTCTGCCCTCAGTGGCATACCTCCTCCACTTGGGTTCCACCTCCCAAATGTTCCACCACTTAAGAACTAAGCAGAAAACTTAAATACAAACACGTGAGACTATGGAGGATATTTACATTCAAATCGCCACAGTACTGCTGGTTATGCCTGACAAGCCAAAAGCTGGGGAAAATCCAATCATTGAAGAGGGTTGAGCAGTGGAGTGATATGTTTCAGGTTCCTTTCCTTCCGTCTTTGCACATGAGTCTCTTTATACAAATCCTGTCTGGGTTTTATGATTTAAATCTCTAAATACCCAGAGTAGGAGCCCCACTATTACCATTTCTCTAGATGATGAGGTTTCTTACATGATGAGATTAAGTGAGGAGATTTACACAGGGAACTGCAGAAAAATGAAGGGATTTGGCCAAATGATCACGGAGCTCCTTTTCCAACCCAATGTTCTGTGACCTCCTGATCCTATGAGGTAGAATGTAAAATACAGTGATAGTTTGTGGCCTGTAAAAAGCACTGCTTTGCTGCTGACACCCCCAGAATGTGATTCCCACTTCTTAATATCATCATCACCTTAGGGGTTGGGTTGCAACCTATAAATTTGGTATATAGAGGTCATTAATATTCAGACCATGACACCATCTTACACTTTTTTTTTTTTAGAATTAGGACTAAAGCATAAACCAGAATAATCTGTGGAACAAAACTGGGACTTTATTAGGAGGGGGTGGGGGTTATGTATTTTCTTTGTCCGAAGTTAATACAAAAGAGTGTGCATATAAGTGGAAGAAGAGGAGACTGGATGCTTGTGACATCATTTATGTCCTTATATCAAATTATGCCTAAAGCCAGAACTAACTTCAGACTGACTAACTATATAAGAATACCTTTCACCTTCTTAAGATAGAGAGGGGTTCCAAAATCAGGAGTACAGAAGAGGCTTTTAGCAATTCCGAGGCACCGTGAGGGACACTGAGTAAGGGCTTGGTAGCAGCTCTCGGAAGTCCTCGATAGTTAATGAACTGAGATTTGCTTCTTGGGAGCAGGAAAGTTTAGTTTAATAAAAGTCCCAGTCCATATTAGTGTTATTCTTCATCCCAGTCAAGCACACATTCTGATCTTTGGGCCCTGTGAGAAGAGTTCTGTCAATTCTGAACATGAGATGCATCTTGGAGAAAGACGGGCCTATTTTATTTGGCTTGGGGGAGAGTAACACAGTCTAATGGAATGTCCTGTGATGAGTTATCTGTTCAACGTTCAGGAAACACAATCGCTAGAAACAATATTCACTTTCATAAATTTATCTCTGACACAATCTTAATTCCACAAATTACTGTTAACCAGAGCTGCAAGAGTTCCTTTCAACTAAATCTACTCGGCAGGCCATTGGGCTGGCTTTGAGACTATAGCTCATAAATGGCCCCAGAACTTCTGTCTTGAAATACCTGGCACTTTGTACAAAGTTATAAGCCTGGGCAGGGTGGCAGCTCTGCATAGTCCAATGAGGAACACCATAGGGCTTGGTACACAAAGGAAAAGACCGAGCCCCTGTGGATGCAGATCTTTTCTGAGGGTTCTCGCACTGCCCAAGACTGGGACGAGACAATTTACAAGAGCATAATTAACTGGCTGTTGAGAAGATGAGAACTTCTATCCACACTGTTGCAGTCAGGTTTGCATTGCTGGTAGAAATCACCCAACCAAGAGCAGATTTGGCTCACAGGCTCGAGGGGAAGCTCCATGATGGCAGGGGAAAATGATGGCATGAGCAGAGGGTGGACATCAGCCCCTTGCCAACATAAGGTGTACAATAGCAACAGGAGAGTGTGCCAAACACTGCCATGGGAAACTGGCTATAAAATCCATAAGCCTGCCCCCAACAATAACACTGACTCCTGAAGGTGTTAATTCCCAAATCTCCATCAGCTTGGAACCTCACATTCAGAATACCTAAGTTTATGGGGGACACCTGAATCAAACCACCATATTCTGCCCCGGCCCCCATAAACTGATAACTATACATGATGCAAAATGCAATGCATTCATCTAACTTTAAAAGTTCCCATAGTTTTTTTTTTTTTATCAATTCTAATGATGTTCATACATCCTCATAGTCCAAGATCTTTTAACTGAGCCATAATACCAAAAAAAAAATCCAAAACCCCATAATGGCACAAAATAAACATTCACACTGAAAAAGGTGGCATTGGGCATAGCAAAGAAATATTCAACTAATACAAGATTGAAAACAACCAGGGCAAACATCAAACTCAGTAGCTTCAAGTCCAACAACTCTAGCCAGTGACAAATCTCCAAGTCTGATAATTCTAACCAATTCCACCCCTCCAGCTAGGCGACTCACAGTCCTGGAAAACTCCATCGGGGCCGGCAGCTTTCCTTTGCAGCCATCTCATGGTTCCGGCATCACCAATGGGTCTCCACTGCAACCCATGGTTAGTCCTCATGGCCCCATGGGGGGTCTTCATGCAGGAATCCAGTAAACCTGCTTCACACTGCCCATGGTCATTTCCAAAACACAAGACTGTGTTGCAAACTCAATTACCCTCTCTTTCCTGCATTACTCATACTCCACGATACCAGGTAGGGTGCCAGTTTGTTAATCCAGGGGGGAATAAATCAGACTCTGAAGAACAGGACACTACTTGAGCACTCATGCCCCTCCAAAAGAGTCTACATTTTTCCTCTTGCCCCAATGCAGGTCACCCAGCCCAGTCTCAAAGGTTATAATCTCTCAAACAATTTGCAGGTGAACAGGCAGCAGTTTAGGCCCAAAGATTTCATTTTTTCTGTGCCATATTCCTCTGCTGACACCAGTTCATTTCTATGCAAAGCAACCCTGCACAACTTCTCAGGACATTGGGATAATAGCAAGCTTCCCACACAAACTGCTAGCCCAGTCCAGGCAAAGCTCTTTCTTATCCTCATAAGCCAAACCTCACAGTCCATAGTTCTTACTGCATTCAGGCCTTTGAACTCTGACCAGAAGAGTCAATCAAGCTGTATTTACAGTACTGCAAGGCATCTCTTAGGCCACGGTTTCAAATCCTTCCACATTCATCTTGAACATCAGCTCCAAAAGGTCAAAGCCACACAGTCAGGTGTCTAGCAGTAATCCCACTCCTTGGTACCACTTTACTGTTGCAGTCAGGTTCGCATTGCTGGTAGAAATCACCCAACCAAGAGCAGATTCTGGGAAAAAGAGGTTTATTTTGGCTTGCAGGCTCAAGGGGAAGCTCCATGATGGCAGGGAAAACAATGACATGAGCAGAGGGTAGACATCAACCCCTGGCCCTCATAAGGTGGACAATAGCAACAGGACAGTGTGCCAAACACTGCCATGGGGAAACTGGCTATAAAACTCATAAGCCCACCCCCAACAATAACACTGCCTCCTGAAAGTGTTAATTCCCAAATCTCCATCAGCTGGGTACCTAGCATTCAGAACACCTAAGTTTATGGTGCCCAGGATGGACAGAGCTAAGGTCTTCTCTCCTGCCTTTTATTTTGGACTCAGTAATGGACTACTAACCTTGCTTGACCCAAAAAAGCCAGACTTCTAGAAGAATCTACATGATCTTCCATATCATAGGCTTTGCTTGGACTTTACCTATTCCCATCCTTTGCTGACTTTCCTCAGTTCCTGCCAGTCACCAAAGGTGTGGCCACTGAGGGTGGAAAAAACTCCAAAAAGCCAGTACCAACCAGATGAACTTGAAGAAGTCAAGAGCATATTTCACCTCTAACCAGTCCTACTCTTTGCCTTTGAAAGTGCCTCTCTCATTCCCCATTGTCTCAGACTTTCTTGTTTAAAGACAGACTTGTTGTCTTCTACCTAAGTTAATGGGGAATTATTTATACAAAGCTGTGAACCCAGGCTTCCTGAAGAGTGGCCTCCACCCTCACTCCTAATGAATGTACTTTGAGTACATGAGTGAAACCCTAGTCTAATCTGCATGACAGCTCAATGGGGCACAGGTGACAGCTGAGGCTGGGGGGAGAGCAGTTGTCCAGACCATTCTCAGCACCCCTTATGTATGCTAGCCAATGTCTCCAGAAAGCATAGGTCTTTGGGGTGGGGGCAGGGCAGAAGCAGGGTGGGTAACATGAAGGCGTACTGTCCAGAGGCTCCCACCCCTGAACTCTATTTCCACCTGACATCTCTGAAGGGCTTTGAGGAGGTGCTAGGTGAGACTGTTATTACCTACGTCCACTCTAAATCTCTCTTCTATAAAAATAAATAAAGTGGGGGCTTTAGAGCTATGGTCTCTGGTCCCAGGCCACAGCTGTAGAAGAACACTGTGAAATAAAGTTGTTGTGGCTCTGAAAACCTCTGGCCGCCTTCCTGGGGTTGAGTCATGTCTCTGCTTCAGGAAAACGCTATTAATTTGGTGCAAGAAATGAACAAATACAAGTACAGTGTGGCATAGTGTTCCCAAAACGAGCTGAGAACTTGCTGGGCTGTATCCACAAGGGTGGGCTGAAGGCAAAGATTGCAGAAGGTGTTGATGGGCCTGGAGCTTGAAAGCATTCCTCTGAAGCAGTTACAAGGCAGCTCAGTGTCTCAATGGGCTATATGTTCTTTGAAGATGTGTTAAGCTGGATCAGGAAGGGGTTTTCTTCAAAGAATGCCTTTTCTTCCAAATCATAGTACGCTTGTGACGATAAGGCCAGGGCTGGGCTTGGCCTGGAGTAGTTGTGTATGGAAGCAAGTAGGCAGCAAGGAAGAAACAGACAATCCTCTTTGGGTCTGCTGTCCTGAAGATGGCTAGCTGTGACCTGGTGTCATGAAGATGGTGATGTATTTGCTTTTTCACTGGACTATCTGTGAGTGCAAAAAAACAGTTCCTCCTAGAGAGAACTAAAGCTCCTTTTGCAGTGGAGTTGTGGTAGTTATGGGGAGTCCAGGAGGTACATGTCTCCCCACAGCCTGCTCCTGGATTTCTTCCCCCATAAAGTTTCTGAGGCTTCTGCTTAAGTGTGCAGAGGAAGCCACTGACCAGAACAGGGGGCTTGTGTTTGAGGGAAGAAAATCAGTGCCAGGGGTGATGGGGCATTTGGATGGTGATGAACCTAGCTGGTAGGATCTTGTGCTGGTTTCAGGAGGGCTCTGAAGGACAGTTCTCCCTATCCAAAGGCTGTTGTTCTTTACTGGAAGTTACATGCTGGTCCACAGAAGGACTGTGAATGGAAGCGATGCTATGTGGTGTCCTGGAACACTTAGTTTGCCAGAAGGGTGGCATCACTCCTTCCTGGAGAACCAGAAAGACAAAGCCACACTTCAGTCAGGAGCAGAAGGAAAATGGTGGGGCTTCTTACTGCTGAAGACTCAAGGGCTGCTTTTATCCTCCTAATCTCTCATTCGTTCCCTTGTCTTCTCTATTTCTAACTTTGTGTGGTCTACCCACTAAAGAAGCCTTTCCATCACCTGGGGGAGCCACCTCCCAATTATTCCTGTCCCTTGGCTCCAGAAGATTCTAGAAGGACAATTCTTCCAGTTACCACAAACTAGCCTCTAGCAAGAGCCTACACAAGGTTGCTGGTGGGCTGACCAGACTGCCTTCAGTCTGGAGCCATACAATATCCTGATTGGTCCTCTACAGAGCTAGAGGCAAGGATACAGTATGAAGTCTAAGGAAAACATCCAGAGACACATTTAGCACCAGCTGCCCACTTCCTAGACAGGAACTCCTGGGATGAGTGTTCCTGCCGGCTTTCCCTTACACAGAAGGCAGAGCTGGTCACCTTCCAAGTAGTCTCAGCCCTAGAGTCCAGGCCCTTCTCCTCCCTTCCTCTATGGCACCTCACAGGGTCCTGATCAAAGGGACAGAGGAGAAGTGAATAGGTTGCATATAAGTGCAGCCATGAAGGAAAGTTGGGAGAGAGACATGGTTAGCTTATCTGTCAGCAACCGAAAACCAGAGGCTTCCAGAAATACGGAGCTGGGGAAATTGACTCCAGCTTCCTGGCCTTGTGCCATTTGGAGGGAGCTTAGGTCTTCCCCATCCAAAAATATAGGCAGTATTAGCTCTTAAAAAGAACCTTGGAACTGGAGAGGTTGTCAAGTGGTTAAGGTACTTGCTTGCAAAGCCTTATAGCCTGGATTTGATTCCTCAGTATCCATGTCAAGCCAGATGAACAAAGTATCACATGCATCTGGAGTTTGTTTTCAGTGGCAGGAGGCCCTGATATGTCCAGTATCTCTCGTTTTCTCCTTGAAAATAAATATTTTTTTTAAAGGAAACTGGCTTTTAGAAGCAAACTTTAAATGCTCAAGAATTTTATTGTGGAGAACATAATTCCTACTTTCAACATAGGAGATGGTTCCTCTTTCCCTTGATAAGCATATGGACAGAGGGTGCTGCTTGCTTCCTTTGCTCTCCTTTTCATGTCTACTAAAATACACACAGGAATCCTACACAGCCCATACTTCAAGAAGCCTTAGAAGCAGAATCAATCAATTTTTAATTTTTTTGCTACTATCCTCCTAAATAGTATTCCCACATGTTCTGTAGGGCCTCGCCTAGTGTGGTACTTTGATTCCAGTGTCCCACATAATCTTATGTGTTCTGAATGTTAGGTCTCAAGCTGGTGTCAATTTGGGAATTAGAGCCTCCTGAAGGAGGTGTGTTGCTGGGACGGGCTTATGGGTGTTATAGCCAACTTCCCCTTGTCAGTGTTTGGCACACTTTCATGCTGCTGTTGTCTACCTGATCCTGGGCAGGAGATGATGTCCAGTCTCTGATGATGCCACATTTTTTCCTGTCATCTTGGAGCCTACCCTCAAGTCTATAAGCCAAAACAAACCCTTTTCTCCCATAAACTGATTTGTGTTGAGTGTTTTCTACCAGCGACAGAGAGCTGACTACAATAGTAACACTGGTATCCAGAGTGGGGTCATTGCTGCTAGAAACCTGTCTGTGGTTTTGGTGATTTGGAACTGATTTGTGAGAGAAATGTGGAAATATTTGAAACCTTGGCCTAAGAAACACCTTTTAGTGCTGAAAGTACAGCTTGATGGACCATTCTGGTCTGAGTTGAAAGATTTGAATGCAATAAGAAGCATGAACTGTGAGATATGGCTTATGAGGGTGAGAAAGAACTTTGTCAGGACTGGGATAAAAGCAGTTTGTGTGAGAAGCTTGCTGTGATCAGCCTACCTGTGTCTTGAGAACTAGTGTGGGGTTGCATTGGATGAAAGTAGAGTGGCATGAACAAATGGATTTGGCACAGAAAGAAATGAAAACTTTGGGCTGAAACTGCTGCCTGTTCAACTGCAACTGTTTGAGAAATTACAACCATTGAGATTAGGTCATCTAATTTGCATTGGGACAGCAGGAAGAATGTAGACTGTTTGAAGAGGACTAAATGCTGAATGAGTATTCTGCTTTTCAATGTTGGACTTCTTTCCCCTCCTGGATTAACAAGTTGGTAGCCCACTTGGCACTATGGAGTATAGCAATGCAGAAGAGAGAGGGTCATTGAATTTTCAACATGGTTTTGTTTCTTGGAAATGGCCATGGGCAATGTGAAGCAGGCTGTCAGATTACCTGTGTGGAGGCCCAATGGACCCATGAGGATGAACTGTGGTTTACAGTGGAGACCCAATAGAGATGCCAGGACTCTGAAAAGGCTGCTAAAGAGAGCTGTTGAAACCAGATAAAGTTTCCCCTGACTGTGAGTAGCCTAGCTGGAGGGGCAGAATTGAAACTCCAGAGACTCATCACTGGTTAGAATTATCAGACTTGGAGCTACAGCATTTGATGTTTGCCCTGTTTGTTTTAAATCTTGTATTGGCTCAATATTTCTTTTCTATGGCCAGTGCCATCTTTTACAGTGTGAATGGCTAGTCTGTGCCATTATTTACAGTGTAAATTTTTATTATGCATACATGTATATGTATGTGTATATGTATGTATGTATTCTGGCTCAGTTAAAAGACCTTGGACTGGGGGGAGCACGTTTTAAGGAGTCCTACTCTTCCTTTGGCTCTTACATTGTTTCCACTACCTCTTCTGCATTAGACCCTGAGCCTTGGAAGATGTCATAGAGATATTGCAGTACTGAGCACTCTGGTCACTTCTTTCCAGCACCATGATGCTTTCTGAGTCATCCCAAGGTCACTGCCATCTGAAAAGAAAAGATTCTCTACCAAGTGAGAGTAGCATTAATATAAGAGTATGAATTAAGAGAAGTGCTTACTGGGCAGTTTGATAAGCATGGTAAATAAATTTAGCCAGACAGCTCACAGTGCTTGACACTACCTACACAAGACCATCATAATAGGAGGAAAAGATCATGACATCAAAATATAAGAGAGACTGATTGAGACGGGGAGAATGGAGTTTCAAAGGGGAAAATGAGAGGAGGGAGGGTATTACCATGTTTTTTTTTTTTTTTTTTTTATAATCATGGAAGCTATTAAGAAAAAAAAAACTTTGAAAGAAAAAAAAAAACCTTGGACTGTGGGGATATTTGAAAACCATTGAGATTGATAAAAACTGTGGGGATTTTTAAAGTAGGACTAAATACATTGTATTTTACATCATGGATGGTTATCAGTTTAAGGGGGACAGGAGTGGAATGTGCTGGTGTGATTCATAATGTTGTGTATTCTGAATGCTAGGTCCCAAGCTGGTGGAAATTTGGGAACTGGAGCCTTCTGGAGTCAATATGTCATTGAGAATAGGCTTATGGGTATTATAGCCACCTACCCTTTGTCAGTGTTTGGCACACCCACCTGTTGTTGTCCATCTAATGTAGGCCAGGAGGTGATATTCAACCTCTGCTCATGCCATGGTTTTCCCTGCCATCATGGAGCTTCCCCTTGAGTCTGTAAGACAAAATAAACCCTTTCCTCCCATAAACTGGTTTTGGTGGAGTTTTTTCTCCCAGTAACATGAAAGTGACTGCAACAGTTAGTATAATCTATCATCTATCTATCTATCTATCTATCTATCTATCTATCTATCTATCTATCATCTATGTATCCATCTATTTATCTATATCCCTCTATGACATGTATCCATTTATCTGCCCATCCTCCATGCAATGAATCATTATTGGTTGCATTTGTCCAAGGTATGATCAGGTGCTACAAATAACCTCAAGTGAGAATAAAATATATTTTTAATCAATATAAGTCTATTGGAAGGAGACAAATATTGAATAGCACAAATATTTAATTATTACTAAATAACAGCTGGGAAATACCTTCAATCTAGATAAACAAAGCTTAGGTAGATCTCAAACCACTTTCTGCACTTCCCAAAATGTATGTGTGTGTCTGTGCGTGTGTGTCTCTGTGTGTATATATATGAAAGATAGAAATAAAGTAGGTTGTTTTAGTCTTTAATGATCTTTGGCACCAAGTTCCTGCTTCCTGAGTTTATGGAACACCTGATTCTTTCATGTGTGTTATTGCTGATCCACAAAAGAACACACTTAGGCATGGGATTTAGCCCATCTTCAATTTCCACTCTGCTTAAGTAAAGCAATTTGTGTGTTGTTAGATCTATGTGCAGATTTTTATGGCAAGGAGATATCAGAATAGGGGTTTAGGCATAGAAAGCCACACAGTTTTACATAATTCATTAAATGTCCCCTTAAAATACTTAATATGAGCTGAGTGTGGTGGCACATGCCTTTAATCCCAGCACTCAGGAGGCAGAGGTAGGAGGATCACGGTGAGTTTGAGGCCACCCTGAGACTACATAGTGAATTCCAGGTCAGCCTGGACTAGAGTGAGACCTTACCTCAAAAAACAAAACAAAGCAAACAAACAAGCAAACAAACAAACAAACAAAAAACGTAATATGGGCTGGAAAGATTGTTTAGTGGTTAAGGTGCTTGCATGTGAGGCCTAAGATCCCAGATTTGACTCCCCAGAATCCATGTAACCATATGCACATGGTGGCACATGCATCTGAAGTTCATTTGCAGTGGCTAGAGGACCTTGTATACCCCTTCTCTCTTCCTCTCATAAATAAATGAACAACTAAAAAAATCCTTAGTATACCCCAGTATTCAATTATACTCAAAATCTTACTGAAAATTACCAACCTTCAGCCTCATAACAGTGGGCCAACTCCTCCAAAGACTCACTTTTGCACTTAGAGAAATGAGTGTCTCAAAAGAAGAGGTTTGCTATTTATTTTGTCTGTCACACTGGATTCTGACAATATCTGGGATCCTCTTCTGTCTGAAGGTGAGGCACTATGCTCTTTTTTTTAAAAAAAAATTCTTCCTCCCTCTCTCTCCCTCCCTTCCTTCCTTCCTTCCTTCCTTCCTTCCTTCCTTCCTTCCTTCCTTCCTTCTTTCCTTCCTTCCTACCTTCTTCCTTTATTTCTTTCTTTCATAAAACAGGGCATGATGTAGCTGCAGCTGGCTTTGAACTCCTGACACTTTTGTCTCTACCTTTCAACTGCTGAGATTATCAGCACCACTGTATATTCTTAAGCAGAAAGATTTCCTCCTAACAAAAGAATGCCATCAACTGCAACATATTTTTAATCCCAATCACACAATGAAAAGGGAAGTTTTCATGAATACAAATGATGGGGTTGGGTGCCTGCATTAATTTAGTGGTAAAGAAAATGAAAAACAAGTAGCCAGAAGAAAATGGGAATGATAATAGAGGACTCGAAGGGCAAATGTGGCTGGACCACCCAGAGTCAGGCTGATGGGGATGAGAGTAAGCTACAAAACGATGCAGGTAGCACTTCCGCCCGAGGAAACCAGTCACATCCAAGAAAGCCCTTTAGGGAACTTTGCCAAGTGCTGAGCAGAAAGTTGTCTATCTATCACTTCAAGCCATCAGCCTGGGTCCTGTTTCCTGAAGCTTCCTAGAAGGACCATGCATACAGCTGGAAGGCTACTCCCTTGACCTCTTCCTGGCAGGACAGATTCTCAGAGCTAACAGTGTTGTGAAAAACAATTCTTGAAGTATGATCTTCTAACAATGCATGAAGCAGACCTTCCTTCCTTGTTCCCCCTTTGCAGTGTAAAAACTTACAGAACTAAGAAGCCTGGTATATGTTCTTCTTTGTCACCATTGGTTCCATTTGGGGCCGCTCGCCTGAGTTGGAGCAAGTGGATGGGTGCACTTGGGTTGGAGCCAGAGTCAGAGGGAACCACTCATTCTCTGGCCAGTAGCTTTGATTACACTAAGATATTTCTCTTGTAAGCTTTCCAGGGCATTTAAATGTTTCATAAAACTCAGACCGTTCCAGCCTATACTAAGACTTCTATGTGCAGTAGACAGAACGAGACACCTCTACCACGGGGCCAATACAGAATCCAGCCAAGGAACCTGGGCTGGAGTTCAGCTCCCTTGGAGTTCATTCAGGACCACTTGTGCAGGCTGCAAACCGCACGATCACATAAGGCACCTCAGTTAAAAGCTTTAAGGTTTCAAGGTCAGTCAGGAACAAAAGCCTCTGACCTCACCCATGAGGAAACTGAGGTTCCAGTTGGTTCAGAGTTGACACTACAATCCATATCTCTTTGCTCATGATCAGGCAGAGTCTATCACAGCACATGATAGAATAAACCATGGACCAGTCGGGCAGGATGTAAAGGGCCAGACAGATGTGTTTGTAAATGCTGTCTCCTACTAGCTATGTGATCTTGGGCTTTCTGATGCCTTGTTTTCCGTATCACACATGGCTACTGTGAGGGGTGAATGAGAGACTGGATATAAAGCTGCCCTGCTAAGCTGCCACATAGCAGATGTTACTTGGCCATTGGCTGTCAGCCAGAGGCGGGGGAAGGGACAACCTGAGGCATGTGTTCCAGAGCCAGGGCATGCTGAGAAACAGTGGGGCTCCTTCTCTTTCTGGTGACTCACCACTTGGTGACTAGCTAGGCTGAGAGGCAGCCCATCTTGGTGGGAAGAAAGCCATCCCTCAGCTCCATGCAATTGACATACTGTGAGGGGTAGAGGACAGCCTGGTAGGCATGGCAGGGCTCCTAAAAAAATCTGTCACCATTTGAGAAAAAAAAGAAAATCAAGAAATTGTATGGGTAACATCAAAACAAATTTTTTATAGTACAGGAACTTCGGGGATGCAGTGAAAAATCAGGGATAATTGTGGTAGGAAAGGGAGTTCTGGTATAGAAACCAAATATGGAGGGACACTTGAACTCCCCCCAGATAAGAACTTCACTAAGCACAGGAGAGAGGCCAGGTAAAACATGCTTTCCTGTCACATTTCCTGGAGACTTATCCTGTTTGTGCGGTAGACATTGGATTCCCAAAGAGCCTGACTCAGACTTTAGGGTTCAAGGTTAGTCTGTTTGGTCACTGGAATGTCTTTCATAGCAGGTTGTATCTGTGCCTCACTGATTCGCACACTAAAATCAAGCTAGTGGAACATCTACTTTATTGCAGGCACTATGCCAAATACCACAGTTACAAATAGAAATGATCAGAATTTGACTCGTAATTATTGGTGTGTATGCAGGTATGAAAATGCGGTATGTGTATGTATGAGTCTATTTGTATGCGTTTGGTATCAATCGTTTTGACTATGTTTTCCTCTGTGTATTCGTATCGATTTACATATATGCAAGTGTATACATGAAGACATGAATATGAATATACATATATATGTACTTAAGTTTATAAGGTCAGATGTTTAAGTTGTGTGGGCAAGTCTAAGTGCTTAACCGTCTCTATATGCATCATTTTCCCCCAATAATTAACAACCAAGGATATGGTGAATTCTCTCAAACAGGCCTGCAGTGTATGTGTATAGAAAAGTCATGGGGGAGTCTTGCTACAGGGATTCTGGGGTTGCTTTACAGCATGTTCACCTTATATGTGGCACCATAGGCTCAGGTAGAAGTGAAAACCTGAGGATGCCAGTACAAGTGACCAACAGAGATTAGGAAAAACAGGAGGTGAGACTCAGGAGCTAGAACTGGCCAGAAGGTATAGCCCCAGACATGGGCTCAGGGCTTGTCAGTTGTCACAGAACTGTAGAAGGTAGAGAAGATCAGGATCTGTGTGCTGTGGCAAACCCTCAGAGCATAAGATGACTTCATGACATAGAGCATTCTGTAGAGCCTCATGTAAACTTCCTGCAGGGCAGGGCCTAACTTGGGTACCAGTCAAGGATCAGTGTCTACAGTAACTTGGTTCTTGCAGGGACACGAACTACTATACTTCCAGAGAAGACAGAGGTGTTGGAGTAGGCTGGAGACAAGGTGACTGCCAAGAACTAGAGGGGCCCCAACAGGAAGAGGGGTGGTCAGACAGGATACTCAGGGGACCTGAAAGTAGGACTCTTATTTACTGTTACCTTTAGGATGGTTTGTCACACAGATGAGCCTCTTTGAGATTTATGCTTACTTAATATCATTTTTATTATGCAGTTAATCAGCAGAGGGAAAGGGAGAAGGGAGTGTCTCTGAATGCTTCTATTTCATTTGCTTAATGGAGCGCTCAGAGCAGGAGAGAGAAAGTGCCCTAATCATTTATTTTGGTAATTGGAGGTATATTTGAGAGTTTCTGACAGTGTCATGCAGCCACTCTGGGCAGGGACACTGCCTGTCTTTATCTTGGTGCCCATGAACATATGCAGACCTGCCTTCAAAGTCATGCTGCCTTCTGGGAAAGCAGGTAACCATGCTGATAGGAGGAGGGGGAAGAAGACAGCAGAGGCACCCCTGCAAAGCCTGCCAAGCCCTGGAAGAGAATTAAATCTTATTTCCCGCAGTCATACAGATTGTTGGTTTCTGGACTGTGGCAAGGGATTTCAGATGTTAATTCCAATCTTTGCTGCCTGTGGCTGGATTCACTTTCCACTCTGAGCTGGTGAACTCGGATTAACTTGCACAGGTTGCTTAGGCGCAGGGCCAGAGGTGAGGAGTGGGGAGGGGATGTTACGATGATCCCAAATGTAACATGGCTCATCTCTGACCAATTTGGTTTGATTACTAGGCATAGAGATGACTTTTCTTATTCAAATGAGAGGCAGCAGCATGTCTGCTGGTAGAAACTTCACCTAACAAGGACTTCAATGCTGACCCCTGGGATGCAGGACCTTGCGCAAATGCATAATATAACCTTCTTGCTATTATGACCTAATACCTGACAGCAGTGACTTATGGGAAGAAGGTTGTATTTATGTTCCAAGAGCCAGAAGGTTCAGTCCATCATGGCCAGATCTGTCGCTTCTTGGCCTATGGTGGGACAGTGGGAACATGTGGCAGATGTTACTCATCTTAAGGTAGACAGAAAACAAAGAAACAGAGAGGGGCCAGGAAAAGATACAGCCCCCCTTCCCCAAGGAAGCAGGCTCTGACCCACTTTCTGCAGCTAACCTTACCACCCAATATTTCTAGAAATTTCCAAAATAGCCCCACCATCTGGAAACCAAGCACTCAATATGAGTGGAGGAATTTCATATTTGACCCATAACCATTGAGACTGTGGGGACCTCAGCTGCTGGAGCAATGAGAGGCAGTGGAGCTCAATGGTTCAGAGTGTAGGCTCTAGAGCCTGGTGTTCTAATACGTGCTTGCTGTGTGGCCTTCATTATGTCATTGACCTGAGCCCATTTCCCTCAATACACAAAGTGGAAATAGTCATAGTGCCTATCTTATACAATAGTTATGAGGCAACTGAATTAATCAACATATGTACTCAATGTATTTGTACAACTTATGTGTGTACAACATATGTATTAAATATAGTTATGCTTTGGTATCCACAGGTAGTTGGTTCCAGAATCCCATGGGTACCAAAATCTATGGATGCTCAAGCTCCCTATATAAAATGTCATTGCATTTGTACAAAAAAACACATAGCTTCCTATATACTTTAAGTCCTCCCTAGATTACTTATAATATCAAGCACAGTATAAAAAGCTATGTAAATAGTTGCTTTAGCATATAGTTTACAGAATAGCAACAAGAAAATATCTGTACATGTTCATTACAGATGCAATCTTTTCCCAATCCCCAGATGATTAAATCCACTGGCACCCTGGATATGACAGGCTTACACCATTTAAGCACCTGATGTTAGTAACTTGGCCATCTCTATACAGTGGATGCTTGGTAGCACCACCTGTAGAGAGTTTTTACCAAGATTAAGTGAGGTGGTGCTATATTTGCCTAGTACCTGGCAAACAGTGAGCCTCGGTAAATGCAAGCAGCTGCGGGACTGCTGTTGCTAATCAAAGCCGCCTGGATACTTGGGTCAGGGCCCAGACTGCAGGGCAGTCCCAGTGAGACAGCCTGCCTATCATCTCTCCTAATGGGGAGGAGGGCTGAACCTGGTTACATCTGCCCAGAGACACAGCCCTTCTCTTAAGCTGTCTCCAGACCTGGCTGAGCCTGAGTCTTATCGACCTAAGGAGGCGTCAGACAGAGGGGGCCATTTCCTCCATGGAAGAAAAATGCCTGTGCCTCCGAATCCTTGCTGTGTGTGAGACGAGGGGGAGTGGGCCAGAGTGGGCACTAGGCCAGGCAAGTAGGAGGAGGAAGGAGTGTGGGGGAGGAGCGAAGAGATGGCTGAGCTCCCACTGCTGGAGACAACACACCCTGTCTGGAGGTTTGCTGGGTGCTGGATCCCTGCCCGGTGCTTGCTCTTAAAGACAGAATGCATGTGACTCAGCTGGCACCCTTCCTTGTACACAGAAGCCCGACTTGCAGAAGGGCCCTGAAAGAGTCCTGTGAGAGGCCAAGTGCCCTGTAGGTCCTGGGGCTGAGAGTCTAGGTGGACCCTTGTGCAGGTTTAAGTGCCTTCTTACTCACTTTTTCCAAAGAGGTCAAAGCTGCATGTATGTATGGGTGATGGGCATGCACCATCTCTCTGCATCTCATACTCTGTTCCAGACCCTGGAGTCCCCATCTAGGCAAGGAGCCAGTGGAGTGCTTTCCTTCCTGCTGGTGGTGGCAGCAAGCCTTCCAGGCCAGCATTATTTCCTAATAACCACTTTTAGTTTGCAGTGTCTTGTCTAAGAGCAAAATCAGCTCGTTCTCTTTAAATAGCCAGTTACATTTCACCATTGTGCAGTCTAATTATTTAGCAAATGATTATGTGCCATTTGGACAATGCTTACACAAGCCACGTTGTCCTGAGTGGTTTATGTAGTGGCTTCTGCCCACAGATTTCCTAACTTTGCTTCCCTCCTGTGTTAATTCAGATGAATGTATTTACCTTCTAAAGTCTGGATGCCTATTACTAGGATTGTCCTGAGGATAAATAAGATACATGTGTGTAGGAGACATGGCACTGGATTACCCCATTCCCTTTCAAGAAAGTGCTGGCATCCAGGCTTGGTAGAATGGTCCTGACCTGCTGCTGTCAGTACTTCCAGGGTCTCCCTCATCTGCAGAGAGCTGTTCTATTGAAGGTCATTGCCCTTCTTAGTTAAGTCCTGGATTCCTTGCAATAACTAACGCATTGTAACAGAACATGAGAGATACTATCTAATAAGACCAGGAACCTCTCAAATCTGTAATGGTTTTAGTGGCCCAGTGCTGGGACGTTTCCCTCAAAGTAAGAGATGTTCTTGAATCTGAAACTTCTTGTCATGACAGTGGATGCAAAGCTTGGGTACCTAAGGTTCAATATGCGAGGAGTTTCTTGGGCTTCCCATTTGTGTCATATGACAGGCTTCGACCTAAAGAAGCTGATAGCCCCAAAACTAGGTAATGAGACAAAACAACAACAAAAATACCTCAACTAAACCCTTCTATCACTACTCAGAAGGACCACAGTAATAGCCATCTAGCAAGACAGAAAGCTTTTAGACAACCACTATTCTTTACCTAAACTCCACAACGGAATCTGTGGCCCCTTTATATCCTGCAACAAACACTGGAGGTGGGCCAGAGCTGGACTTCATTCCAGGCAGGCAGTCATGAGCTCCCAGCATCCCGCTTGCTAGGTGATGTCAGAGAAGGACAAGCAGGGTAAAGAAATGTTTGTCCTCTATCTTCCTCCCCGCCCCGCCCCACCGCTGAAGTAGCAATGGGGGTCAGACGGGAAGGGGTGGTTTCCAAGGAGACCTGGTGTAGAGGTGACACTTAAGGCCTCCGTGGTGTCAGTGGATGTGTCGTGTTGAATGAAAGAATAAAATCTCAAAGTATTACACACTTTATGCTTTCATTTGTACAGCGTATTTTCTTGAGATAGGATGTCATATATTCCAGCAAGCTGGTCTTGAACTCATCACATAGCTGAGGATGACCTTGAACTTTTAATCCTCCTGCCTCCATATCCTTAGTCATGAGATTACAGGCAGGCATCACCACAACCAGTTTTTGTACTGCTAGGGACTGAGCCCAAGGTTTTGTGCTTACTGGACAAGATTGTACCTACTTAACTCTATCACCAGCTCAAAACTTGGGATGGAACCTAGGGCCTTAAGCATGATAGACAAGTACCCTAGAATACTCAATTATATCCCAAGCCCCCCCCCATATCTATATCATCACTATTATATTCTTTGTTTTTAAAAAACTATTTTTATTTACTTGAGAGAGAACGGGGAGGGAGAGAGAGAGAGTACGTATAGGTGTGCCAGGACCCTTTGCCCCTGCAAACAAATTTAGACACATGCACCACTTAGTTTTACATGGTACTGGGGAATCGAACCTGGGCAAGCCAGCAGGCTTTGCAAGCAAGTGCCTTTAACTGCTGAGCCATATCTCCAATCTGGTCATCTCCTTAGCCCTTTGTGTGTTTGGGGGGCCAGGATAGTGCTCTGCCACACCCTCCTGAGTGATAGGATTACAGGCATATGCCACCATATCCAGATATGCTTTTATAATGCTCTTGGAATGTTTAACTTAAATGGAGAATAGATTAATAGTTGCAGAGACTTAAGGATGGAGTGAGATGGAGAAGGAAAAAAATATGGGTTTGGCAATACAAAGGCATGGAAAAACTTTGGGTGATGAAATTGTTCTGCATGTTGACTATGTTCATGTCACTAGCTTGGTTTTCATATTGCACTATGAGTCCATGATATGTAGCCATTGCACAGACTTGGGGGACAGGGTATACAAGATTTCTTCAAACAGTTAAAGCACCATCTTGGAGATAAAACACTGGCAGTATGGGCACCATCCTCCCTATGCATCAGGTCAAGACCTTTAAGAGATGCTGTGTCCCTCATTAGGAGGAACATACTGATGAAAACCAAAGCATGGAGGTAAGAATGGCTTCACCATCGCTTTCACTGGGTGTGTGGGGGAGGGACTGTGTGCAGGTGTTGCCTCTGCGGAGTTAGAGACCTGCATTCCCACCTCTGTATCCTTGCGTGTGTTGGTCTCCTTATCCAGAACATTCCTCATTTTTCCACTGACACTCTTTCCACCTGTCTATCTGGATCAGTGTTTGGATTCTAACCTTTATACCAAGTGTTCCTGACCCCAAGCCCAGGACAGGTGTGCACTCTCCACTCTCCATGTTCTGCTAACTGTGCTTGTCTCCCTGTCCCTCCTCTACTACCAAACTGAGCTCTATGGGGACAGAAGCCAGGTCTGAGCAATGACTGTTATTTCACACTCCCCCCAGAAAGCATCAAGAATAGAGTAGATTCTCCAGGTTTGTGGAGCATCTATCTAGGAGTGGAATTGCCAGATCTCTTCCACTGTTAAGCCAAGGAATGGCCTTCCCTTCATAGGAATTTTTGCATGATTCCTAGCCAATGGGAGGGGTGAATACTGGAAGGCTGGATGAGACAAGGTAGCAAGAGAAGCTTCGAGAATGGGTCACTGTTGATTCATGCTTTCAAGTGTCAAATAAGAGCTAGATTTGTTGGTCTCTGGTCAGTTCCACTCTCTGTGAACTAGTGTGAGTCTCCTATTCTTTTTACCTGGGGACACTACAATTGTATAAAGACAGGATCTCCATTGTTAGTGAGGAAAAGGACAGACAAGAACAAGTGGAAAGAAATTGATGATAGGGGGAGGAGTGGTGGTAAAAAAAATATCAGAGCCAAGAAAGCAGAAGAGGACAAAGAAAAGAGAAAGAGAACAATGGAGAAGGAAGAATGTATCTCAGGAGTAAGGGGAGGGAGAATTTGCTGGCTTCTGGGTCATCTGCCTCCAGGTGCTGCTCATGGATTACAGAGGAAAATAACAACCAGTCACTCTCAGTGACTGGCACTCCACTTCATAAGCCTAAAAGTGTAATCATAGAGGCACTGGCAGAGCAGTGTATTTAAATCAGTGAGACAGAACCATCCTCAGCCTGGCCCTCTGGAGCACATTCATGCCTAATATATTATTGACAAGGCTGACTTTTATCAAGACGTTCTGGCCTGCTGTGTAATAAATGTGTATCATCTGCTCTTTATCACCCACCACCTCATTAAAATAATTGTCTTAATTTCATTGTTAAAGTGATTAATAGGCCAAGTGTTAAAGGAAATTAATACTTGAAAGAAAGAATAACTATAGCAGAAAAATAACTCCTCTGAGTTGGTCTGGTGCTAAAGTTAGGGATTTTGTAGTTAATGAGCCTGATAGAGTTAAATATAGAATAGTCCAGGATAGTAGCCAACTGTGAGAGATAAAGAGCAAGCTAGGAGGGGCAGAAAAGTCTGGAGAAGAAAAATAGAGAGCAGTCCACACATCTGTGCCTACTCACTATGAGCTCATGGAGGCAAGGCTGATCCTATTGGCCTGGCTGACCAAATCATGCCAAGGACAGTGCCCAACACCTGCATGATAGCAGGGACTTGAGCCCAGGTCCAGCTCAGTATGCAGTATGTGCTCCTGAAGGGAGAGACTGCAGTGGCTCATGCCATATGGGGCCCTGGGCCGAGGCTGAGTTGTTGAAAATAGAATTAGGGTCAGCCCAGGAGCAGGCTGATGCAGCAATCCTTACTTTCTGAGCAGCCTAGCAGCTGAGGGAAGCCAGAATTTTCTTCCTTCTTTTGTGTCTAGACACACTTCCATACTGGTGGCTAAGTTCTTCAGAGGTCCTGCTCCATTCCAGGCAACTGAAGAGGCACATCCAGTTCAGAGTGGTATCTGGTGACAAAAGAGCTGTTCTGGACCAGCTTCTCAGTCACTGGAGGGATTGGGCAGCTGAGGAATCGTGGGTCCTTTTGACAGACCCCCTCACTCCTCTGTTCTTCACATGTTCATTAATCTCCTAGGATAAAGCAGGTTCTGCTTTAAGAGTCGAACACAGGGCCCGAGGAAGTAGCTCAATGCTAGAGCACTTGTCTGGCATGGACAAGGGTCTAGGTTCACTCCCCTGCACCATAAAAACAAAACAAAACAGTAAGACACAGAAAGATAGACTTGAGCCCTTAACTCAAGGAGTTTCAGTTCTGATGGAGAGAAGGGCACATGCAAACAGACAATTACTATGCAGGCATTGTCTGCTTAATACTAACCCTTGTGAAAATTATTTATGTATTATTTTTCATATTCTCTAAGGTGCTATGGCCTCTCAGCCAAGGAAAGTTTCTCAGAAGACCATGCAGTGTGCCTTTGCCATTAGATTTGCTGCAAAGGCCAAGAATGATGACTTGTTTCTGATGTCCATTGGCCCCTTGTTACCACCCAGATAACTGTAATGCTTGGTAGGAGACCAAAGGTGATGAAATATGGTTATCATCATAGGGAGCTCCACTAGCTCAAGGTACCTTCCATGAAATGTGAGTAGGCTGTGAGGGAATGCAGAAGATTCTGGTCATTTGGAAAAATACCATAGAAAGGGTAATCAATAATGTCTGAAAGAAGTTGGAAGAGACTCTGGCCCAGAGCAGGTGTGACTTTAGAGACCGAAAAGACAATGGAAGTCCATGGAAGGCAGTTGCCCTGAGGACCGAATGAATTGCTCTGGGAAGCACCTAGTGCTGATCTCTAGCTCTGATCTAGATCTACCCTGCATTTCTGAATTTTAAATACTAGCACTGGGCAGGCTTGGAGCTCAATACCCACTTCAACCCCATTTCTGAAACAGTACTGGTGATCACTAACCTATAAAACCAGTATACCAACATTGGTGATATAAACAGGTATTCCATTAAGATTCATTCCCATGTAAACACTTCATTTGACATATGAGGATGGAAGTAACCAAATACATGAAAATTGCAAAAAAAAAAAATCTCATATGTGCTTTATATGTTGAGATTCTGTTGATTCACTGAGGAATATGTGTTTATTATTGCAAGATTAGGTAGTTTAGCAATTTGTGGCCATTGTACTTTATGTATATAGACATGATTCAGGACTTCAAAGAGTTAAATGGAAAAAGAAACTGAATGCATTATTTAGATAAATTTAGGAGGCAGCTTCTATCTTTCATGAGTGAATAAATATATATTTTAAATAATGCAAGGTGAATATAAATTAGATTGTATCACAATTCTTATCATTTGTAGTATATTTTGCAGTTTTAGCATTCATCACATTAGTCATGACCTTTAAAAAATTTGTAGTGAGTGTTTCATTTTCAAATTCCATTTAGACCACGAGCCCTTCCTATTTGCAAATTGTTCACATTTTGCAGTTTGCACTAGGAGAAATATACCAATCTCAGGATTTCATGTGAAAACAAAATTTCCAAAATCATGTGTACCTGTCTTCCCACTACCCCACAGGGACTGACTGAGGCCTTCATGACCCCACAGTGAATACCATAACACCACTGAGGAGGGCCACAGAGTAACAGGAGCAATGGTGAAGGAATAAAAATGTATAACTTGTTATATTGTATATAAAATAATATTTTCTTAAAAAGAAGTAAAACAGAGGCCAGGTGAGAAAAATGAGGACAACTCTAGAAAAATGACAGCAGATCAACTAAATATGCACATATGGGGAATCACTGTCTGGTAAATTCAGGACAATGAGTGAGTCTAAGAGAAGGAAAGAGCAGACAGGGAAGCATGGGTGTTTATCTCCCTTCTGTGAGAGACCATGAAGGCACACGCAGCATGAGGAAAGTCCCTGTCTAGCCAGTCTATGAGGCAGGAATAAGCTTCCACCGAGGCAAAGTGCAGTATTTCCCTGTTCCCCTGGTGGGTGGCTGAAAGCATAGCTGGTACCGAACCCTACATCTAGTAGGATTCCTCCTATAACAAACACATACCTGTGATAAAGTCTACAGTTTAGGCACAGTGAGATACTAAAAGCAGTAACTAATGAAACTATAAAGTATGGCTGGAGAGATGGCTTAGCATTTAAGGCACTTGCCTCCAAAGCCTAAGGACCCATGTTCTACTCTCTAGATCCCATGTTAGCCACATACACAAGGGTGAGGCAAGTGCAAGGCCACACATGCAAGCATCTGGAGTTCAATTTCAGTGGCTGAGGCTCTAGTGCACCAATTCACTCTCTCTCTCCCTCTCTGCCTCTCTCTCTCTCACTCTCTCTAAAATAAAAAAAATTAAAAACCTATAAAGTATACAGTATGAAAGTTTTGTGAACATGTCCTCTGTCCCCCTCACATCACCCTCTTGCATTGTCTAATCTTTCTAATGATAATGTAAAGTGGATATGATGCAGTTGTGAAGTGAGGGATTAAACCATTTTGATGTACATTAAGGTGCTACGGGAGGGTTCCTTGACACAGCATTGCCCTACTGCATCAGCTGGTCATGTAACGAAGAAGACTACTTAAATGACTAATGGGTGGGTAGCATATAGAGCATGGATATGATAGACAGACAGTCCTCAGTAGAATTTGGTTGGGGGGAGAGGAGACAAAAGAGGATAGCATGGTGAAAATGTGACCAAATTATATTACATTCATATATTAAAATCCCAAGTGAAATTTTTACAAATTGCAAAATTGCCCCCTCCACTCCCACCCCCAAAATCATGTGTAACAATACCCAAGATTGTTAAAACCATCTTCTATTAAGACATAATAAAAATATATGAGCAGTGGGCTGGAGAGATGGCTTAGCAGTTAAGGCACTTGCCTGTGAACCCTAAGGACCCAGGTTAGATTGCCCAGTACCTACATAAGCCAGATGCCCATAGTGGCGCATGCATCTGGAGTTCGTTTGCAGTGCCTAGAGGGCCTGGAACACCTCCCTCTCTCTCTCTCTCTCTCACTCCCTCTCAAATAAATAAGTAAAATAAAATATTTTAAAAAATATGAGCATTGAAGCAAAAGCATTGGAATTAAAGGAGACTTACCCTAAATATAAATTTTCTGTTCTCCCATTCACACCAGTTGGAAATGAGCATCCATCAGAAGTTCAGGAACTATGACAGTGAGACAGCTCCTTGCTGCTGAATGACAATGACAAGCTTCTGAAACTCAACATCCAGAAGCGTTAGCAATGCAGTTGGAATGATTCCTGCTACTAACATTTCTGATTTATTCCTGAATCTCAGATGATTGTTTTTTGATGGTGTTGTTTGATTATGACCAATGTTGATTTTAACAGATTGGGCTTGGTTTAAACATGAATTCACTTCATGTATCCCTGTTGAGTGAAGGATGTTCCAGTGGGTATGATGGGAACATGAATGCAATCTTGCCTAAGGATGCAGGAGCAGCAGAGAAAGCTTCTTCTGGAAGCCAAAATAGGAATTAGTAGGATGAATTCCAAATCTGCCCAGAGAATCAGCTGGGGTGGTACAATTCGTAGAAAAGGGAACTGGCTAGAAAAAGTCTTGAATGCCTTTTGAAATGTCAAGCATCATGATAGAATTTTCTATGGTATTTTCTTTAATTCCAAACCAACAAGGTGCCACAGGTATTCTTTTTTCCTTGTTTCAAAAAGCCCAGGGGCTCAGAGATAAGAAGTGATTATACTCTTCTCCTCTAAGAGTGGCTCCAGAAGATTCTCTCAGTCTCATGGTGCTTGCAGGGAAATGTGCAAGGCCCGGTACTCCAGCCTTCTGGGCTGCCTAGGTGGGGTCTGAGAGGACCCACTTTGGGGCTAGAAGAGTTGCTGAGGAAGCCCCTATTCTTTGTGGCAGACATGAATACTTGGGGGCTCAAGACCTTAGTCCTATTTCTAACCTGCAGTCTTGCTTCTAATACTATACAAGAGCCCTCCCCATGAAGCTGCCATATTTTATTTCCAGAGAAGTATAGGTGTTTCAGGACTCTAGCTTGCTTTGTGGCCCAGCTGTAGGGAACTTCCCAGCAGATCACACTACAAAGCACTCTTCTAATGGCTCGCTTCTCCTCAGAGGCTTCGTTTTTGCTTGTTCCCCCGCCTTTCTGTCTCTCCTGAGGAAGGCCTGCTGCCTGACACAGCTATTGTGTTTGGAAATGAGCCCCCAGGGCTGGTAAATAAATTGCACTTTATCTCTCCCTGTCTATTCTGGTTGGAGAAGCAACCAGGAGATGAAAGCAGGGTCTTCAAAGGCACGTCTTCTGACAAGGAGCGGACTTTCTCATTTCCATGCTTGGCTGCCAGTCCTAAGTCCAGAGCCTTGGAGGCCCTGGCAGGCGCCACATCTGTGCTGCCTCAGAGGATCTTGTTGGCCTCCTGGTGCAATGTCACCTAGAGGACAGGCCTCTGAGGACAGGCATGTTGTGGTCTTCAGTGTGTCAGCACAAGGAGAGAGTTCAATTCCCAGCAAAACATTGCTGATCACGAGTGATTCTGTCCTCTTTCAAGGGAGAAGCCCATCTCCTCTTTGAGTAGTCCTGACTGAATAATTCAACACTTCTCTTTATGCTGTAGAATCCAGCTATGTACAGCAATTCCCAATACCAGTCATTCGGGAAATACGGGGACTCTGGTGGGGTGGGTCCTAATAACTCCCTGGGGATCTCCTTTCCCGGCGCTGCCTGGCATTTGACTGTGCTCTCATCTCAGCACATGAGTCATGATCTTCCTTTGTCCTTCACAGATGGGCACCCATCAAGCTTTGGAGACTTGGTCATCAGTTACTCACCTATATGTACTGTCTGTCATGTGGGGAAAAGTCTCCTAATGCCCAAATTCTGAAGAATAGAACCGTCCTCATTGTCCCTTTCTGGAAGTGCCAGGTGCACCAGGAACTTTGAGAAGCAAGCTTGTTTTTGAAGAAAGCCATGTTCTGGCAAAGCCACCAGACTCTCTAGCCTTGCTTGGCTCATATTCTGGAGTAGCCCATGCTCTACGAGATGACTTATCATTTAACTACTGAGCAGATTTGGGACTTAATAGGGTGTTGTGTGCAGAGGCAAAAAGCCAATGGGAGGCAGTGTATGCAGGGGTTCACAGTTGGACTTTGGAACTAGAGAACTAATGGATCAAAGTGTGGCAACACACTTACTAACAGGAGCAAGATAATATGAAGGCTCTACCACTCCATCTTCAAGTCTAAAAATAAAGAGAAACCTGCCTCATGGCTACTGAGAAGGTTGAAATGGAATTATTTGTAAAGAACCAAGTTCAAGACCTAGCAAGCCTGGTGCCCCAACACAAGAGAGGGGCGTATCTTCATGGGACATGCCCAGACTTCAGAGATGGAGCGATCAGCCTTATATTCCACTTCAGCCTATATTGTGTGATTATAAGTAAGTAACTAATTACAAAAATAACATCCACAGGCTGAAGGTATGGCTTAGCAGTTAAGGCACTTGCCTATGAAGCCTAGATACCCAGGTTCAATTCTCCAGGTCCCATGTAAGCCAGATGAAAATGGTGATGCATATGTCTGGAATTTGTTTGCAGTGGCTGAAGGCCCTGGTGCACCTATTCTCACTCTTGTTCTGTTTCCTTCTCTCTCTGTCTCAAATAAATAAAATAAATAAATAAACCAAGTGAGTTTAACATGAAAAATAAAATTCTTCACTTGAAAAAATAAAAAAAATAACACCCACTACTAGCTACTGTTTATTGAGTGCTTATGACATACTGCATTACCTGTGGGACCATCTCATAATTCTTAACAAGAGGGTAAGTCACTTGCTCAAGGTTTGGCTGCTCAAGAAAGCAGAGATGAAATTTAAAGACACCACTCTGAACTTAGCCCATGCTTATAACTGCTACATCTTTTCAACAGCCTCTCATAAGCTCTCTGAGCCCCAGATCACTGCCAAATGCAGTGATAATGCCTACTTGATAGGTGTAAGATGAGAAGTAAAGAAGATAAAGTACATAGGCCTGCAACAGATAGGATCCTTCCTACCATAACCATGTCAGGAAGTGACATTTTCAAGTAAAATTTCAAGTAATTCAAGTAGTAGTTTCAATGTGCAGAGTCATAGCCCCTGGGAGTGGATGGAGACTTTACAGGTCAATGGCTTCAGTTTCCTTCAACTCTTAACACAAGAGAGGTAGCTGTCAGGTCTGGCATGACCTGGCTGATATCCCAGAGAGCCCAAAATAGAATGTTCTAGAAGATGAAGATGTCCAACTGGGATTTGAAAACTGTATTAAGAAAATTTATAGAGGTCAAGTGCCAGGGCTGCTAGCTTTTAGATTCCCACAGCAAAACTAGTCCTGGCTGGAAAGGGCCATGCTCCTCTTGAAGTCATTCTATGAGTTTCCTGTCATGTATAGACATATCTGAGCCTGTCCTTACCCTACTTTCACTTTATCACAGCCCAATTGCCATGAAGCCACTGTCTCCAAAGAACCACCTCAACCAGTCCTCCATGGAGTCTTTTCTGAGCAGGGGCCATGGTTTCTGTTTACTAAAGCCTAAACAAGTCCCTTGAAGAGGAGATACAGGATATGCTGAGGCTCATTACTGATGGGGTAAGATGTTGAGGACAAGAGAGAAAGAGGGTCCCTTCCATCACTGGCCCTGACATCCCTCTTGATCATGACTCACTTTCTAAAGAGTTGGATAGTCGCCCTGCCTCAGTTGCCTAGCTTCAGTTGCCTGATGTGTACAGGGATAGCAAAAGCTATATGAAATCACAGAGCTGCCATATGTCATCACAAGTGACAAATTCCTGGGTGTGGATACAACAAGAGCCCTGAATACTGATGGCTGTGCAGCTGTGAGAAGTAAAGTTTTCTGAATTGCAATGAGCAGCCTTGTGCTGGAGTTTTATGCCATTTGCTTTCAATTCCATTTACAGTTATTTCTTGTTTTTATATCATGTTTTATTGAAATCCATTTTTTACTTTAATGCTGGAGGCTCAGTCATGGATCTTTTCTCCCTTCCCCCACCATTGCCTCATGAGCACATGAAGGTTCCACATTATGCAAACACCACAGAGAAAGGTTTTGAAGCAACATGGGGTTTTGTTCCTGTCTGTATTTTTCAGCAATGAGTATTTACTTATATGAAAGCAGACTGGGGACGCAGCCATGCATCCTAGGCTGTAGCTCAGAATGTGTAGACACGCTTGCAGCCTGAGGTGAAAGTTTACTCCTCTTCTCTCTAAGAAACTCAGCCAAGGTCTGTGCTGATGGTGGACTCCATTTATGAGGCCACCTGATGGATGACAGGCCGACTAGACTTTCCTCTACCTTGGTCAGCAGGTTGTATAGGAAAAAAAAAAAAAAAAGAAAGCTGGAGGGATGGCTTAGAAGTTAAGGTGCTTGCCTGCAATGCCTAAGGACCCATGTTTGACTCTCCGGATCCTACATAAGCCAGATGCACAAGGTGATGCATGCACACAAGATCACACATGCAGACAAGGTGGTGCACAGGTATGGAGTTGGATTGCAGTGGCTGGAAGCCCTGGTTATAATTCTATCTCTCTCTATCTATCTTGCTATCACTCTCTCTCATAAATAAATGGCCAGTCTGTTGGGCTTGCTGAAAGAAAGAAAGAAAGGAAGGAAGGAAGGAAGGAAGGAAGGAAGGAAGGAAGGAAGGAAGGAAGGGAAAAGAAAGGAAGGAAGGAGAAAGAAATATAAAGAAAAGAAAATAGAGAGAATAAACAAAAATATGGTCTTTGAATATCTGAGGCAAACCATAGTGTGTCTGAAGTAGAAGCAAAACGAGGACAGAAGCCACCTTCACTTCCTACCATCCCATTCAAGCCCATGGTCTCTTATCTGGGAGGCTGCTAGGCCCTCCCATGGGGCTGTCTACCTCCTTCCTCTCTCCCAACACAAAAGGGTGCTCATCAAAGATTTCTTCAGTTCAAAGCCTCCAAGGACCCACCATGCCTGACTTCCTCAGTGTGGATCTCAAGAACCCTCCATAGTCTTTGTGCCCACCAGGCAGGACACTTTGCCACTTTTGTGCATGCCAGGTCACTTCCACATCATTACTTATCTATCTTTTCTATGTGGAACAGATTTCCATCCTGGTATGACTCAGGAGTCCTTCTCTCCAAGCCTACTCTGGCTATCCAATGTCCTTTCTGTAAACTGTGGCTCTATGGGTATTTTGTTCCGAATGTGTCTTATGTTTAATGTTGCTCTGAACCACAAATTGAATGGCTTGTATTTTGATGGAGATGTCACAAGAAAGCTGTCAGTGAAATCTGAATATGGACCAACAGGACTTTATTATTTTATGCTACTTGACATATGGAATGTTAGACAACTCTCTTCCCCTATCTGTCTCTCAGTTTCATTATTCATAAACTAGAGACCAAAACAGTACCTACTCATAAGAGTGCTATGAAAATTAAATGAATTAATATGTAGAAAGTATTTAGAGAGTGTGGAGCACAAAATTAAACTCTATATAAATGTAATTTTTGTTATTACTAGTTCAAAACAACAGAAATAAACTCAAGCCAGCCCACATTTTTAAAGGATAATGTATTGTTTTGAGGGCTATATAAATGACTGGCAAAACCCAAAGACAAAGATATATCTGGGTCCAATGTCCAAGGAGATTTTTGTTCCTTATCAGCCCTTGATGGTCATTCTCCTGCCTCTGTTTTCTTGGTCCTTCAGCAGAAAACACACACCTCTACAGATCTTGAGATATGGTCCAGCTGTGTGAAAAGACTGAAGTTCCCCTCAAGAGTTCCTGGGGGGCTGGAGAGATGGCTTAGTGGTTAAGCGCTTGCCTGTGAAGCCTAAGGACCCCGGTTCGAGGCTTGGTTGCCTAGGTCCCACGTTAGCCAGATGCACAAGGGGGCGCACGCGTCTGGAGTTCGTTTGCAGAGGCTGGAAGCCCTGGCGTGCCCATTCTCTCTCTCTCCCTCTATCTGTCTTTCTCTCTGTGTCTGTTGCTCTCAAATAAATAAAAATTAAAAAAAAAAAAAAAGAGTTCCTGGGGAAAGCCTCTGATTGACCCAGTGAGGGCCAGGGGCTCAACCTTCATCCAATCAGCTCTGTCCAAAGGGATATAGTAGGGTCACAGATGAAATGACTGGAGGGTTAAGTGTGTGGGTAGTGGTCACTGAGAAGAATGAAATTAGCATCCACTTCAGTGTGTCTTCTACTGGTGCAGGATGGGGCTACCTGCCTATACTTTCTTGTAGTAGTGAGTGTGAAGAACACAATGTTTCACATAGCACATGCTTGCTGTAGGTGAGCCAAAGTTGAGGTGTGGCTCAGAATACTGGAAATGTAGCTCATTGGTTCTGGCCAGATGAGTTAGAGTCAAGAGAGGGTTCCAGAATTCCTTTGGATTTAAAGCCACAAGATAAACCACTATCCTACTTAGCTTTGCATCTCTTTCCTTACTCTTGCTATGTAAGATATTGGTGATGAGAACATTAAAAATGAGCTCATGTCATAATCATAACTTTGGAAACACACAGTTCCCTACAGCTTCTTTGTCCAGATAGCCAGCAGAGGCTAGTTCTGCCCTCACAGCAAGGCCTGATCTCCCTTTCTTATACTGAATGCTCTATCAGCTCATGTACACTGAAAGTTTGCTGCTGGGTTCTGGCCACATAGAAGCCCAAATGAGGCTTCTAACCATTGATGCAACAGAGAAGATGTTGGAAGAGCACCTCCAGGTGCATGCACTGCTCTGTATCTGGATTTACATGAGTCCTGGGGAGTTGAACCCAGGGCTGACAGGCTTTTGCAAGCTAGCACTTTTAACCACTGAGCCACCTCCCAGTTCCTCAATTAGCATATTTAAAGCTTCCCAGTGTGCAGCCAAAGAAGAAAAGCATCCATATTAGGGCATTCATCTGTAAAATGGCCCCATCAGCCCTTAGAAACTAGAGAACCTCTAATGCCAGCCCTGTGCACCATGCCCTCACTTGCTGAGGCTTTGCGCCCCTTGAATATTTCACCCTCGTGAATCATTTCTTGAGACAAAATGAAGAACAGGCCATGTATTTCGAACTCTTGTTTCTTCCCATCATTTCCCTTTCACTGCTAGGAGCTACTTTATCCTTGGCCAACTTTGTTCAGTGTTCAGAATTTGAGTTAATCAGCTTTCCTCTCTCAGCGCTTTCATCCCATGTAGATATTTGATTTGTGTCACAATAATGAGTGTTTGTGTTGCTTTGTAAAAGTATTCATCCTAAGGTTCTGGATATTGGGAGGGATCACTGGTTCTAGTTGTGGTTGATCCAGCAAAATGCTGACTAAGCAAAAATGTAGTTATTCAAAGATAGAAAGGAGAGCAGTGGCTAAGGTAGTTTGGATGGAGCTAAGGTGGAGCTTCTGAAGACCAAAGGAGCCCCTGGTGCTCTCATTCTAAGATTACATTATACCAGCCATGGAAAAGGAAATTTCTATACTCTTAAGCTTCCCTAGGGCTTTAAAAAAAACCTTATATATGCAGGAACTGTAGATGTTAAAAGAACCAAGGCAACAAGTATGGAAAGCCTGGTGGATGTCAGTCACTAAGAGCGGAGGCTTAATACTAATAGCTACCACCCACTGAGCACTCAACTTTGTTTCTGGTGCTTTACATACAAGTGTTCACAATGGTAGTACTATTTAAACGCTTCTGGAGCTCAGCAAGGCTATTTGTCCAAGGTAAATGACAGCACTCTAAAGGATCATGCAGCTTGTAGCAAGCCAGGCATATTCCAAAGCAGACATCACATAGACAGGAGAATCAGACAGGTATTTTGTCCTCTTTCCCTGAACAACCTTATTCCTCATATTAAATGTCAGTGGCTTAGGCAAAGGTTTGGCAATTGCCTAGGGGGCCAACTACATCATTATCTGTTACTAAGGGATACAAAGCCACATTCTTAAGTAGCTTTGGGGATACAGAGGTCAAAGACACTTGCTTTGTGTGCATATAATTATCATTGTAATGACAGCATCAGCATCATTTTCCATAGAGGACAAATTAGTTTCAAGTAACAGAAACCAGCTCAAGCCACTTCAATAAAACAGGGAGACAGAGTGCAAGACTTACGGATGCCTTCCAACAGCCAAGGAAGAGTGCCACTGAGCACTGGGCGGAGCTGAGTGCCGCTGGTTTGCCATCATGCTTCTCCATGTCTCTTCTTGTCCTTCTAAGTTTCTGGGGTCTATAGGCAACTTTCCTGTGTTTCCAAGTCCATGCTATACAGCATTGAACTTGTAAATTATACTCTCAGCCACCTAGAAAGCTTGATTTCTCTCTTGCTCCATTTCTAAGTTTGAGGAGAAGGGCCTCCAATATGTCCTATATTAATCATTTGCCATCCGATGCCCATCCCTTTTCTATTAAGATTGGGACTGAAGTAGTATGCCCACCTTTCTGGGATAGGAAGAACATTATCAGCAAAAGGAGAGTGAGGAGTGAGGGACTAAAGAGATGGCTCATGGGTGAAGTACTTCCCACCCAGGCATGAGGACCTGAGTTGGGCTCCGTAACACCCATGTAAATGCTAGGTGAGTGTAACGGTGTACTCATAACTCAGGAGTTGGAGGTGGCAAAGATGGGGCAAACTGGCAAGCTAGACTAGGCAAATCAGCTAGCTGAGTTCAAGTGAGAGACTGTTGCAGTCAGGTTCACATTGCTGGCAGAAATCCCCCACCACAAGCAGCTTTTGTAATAAAAGGTTTTATGTTGGCCTACAGGCTTGAGGGGATGCTCCACATGGCATGTGCAGAGGGTGGACATCACCCGCTGGCCAACATAAGGTGGACAACAGGAACAGAAGAGTGGGCCAAACACTGGCAAAGGGACACTTGTTATAACACCCATAAGTCAGCCCCCAACAATACACTGCCTCTAGGAGGTGTTAATTCTCAAATCTCCATCAGCTGGGAACCTAGCATTCAGAACAAGTTTATGGGGGACACCTGAATCAAACTACTACAGAGACTCTGTCTCAATAAGCAAGATAAAGAGCTATCAAAGAAGACATCTAGGGCTGGAGAGATGGCTTAGTGGTTAAGCGCTTGCCTGTGAAGCCTAAGGACCCCGGTTCAAGGCTCGATTCCCCAGGTCCCACGTTAGCCAGATGCACAAGGGGGCGCACGTGTCTGGAGTTCGTTTGCAGAGGCTGGAAGCCCTAGCGTGCCCATTCCCTCTCTCTCTCCCTCTATCTGTCTTTCTCTCTGTGTCTGTCGATCTCAACTAAATTTAAAAAAAAAAAAAAAAAAAAAAAAAAAAGAAGACATCTACCATCAACCTCTGGCCTCCACATGCACATACAGATAAATAGGAAAACCCCTGTCTACTCACATGTGAACATGCACACATGCATTGCACACCACACACATACACATGCAACAGAGACAAAATAATGAAAAGAAAAGACAGGAAAAGAAGAAAAAAGGTGTTTGTATATGAGAGAGGCATCCTCATGAAGAATCCTAGCATGCATTATAATTTACTGATGCAGATAACAGGTGAGAGATTCTATAATTTAGTCTCACAACAATCACTCCAAATGAGCATTACTATTCCCTTTTACAGGGTTGGAACTAGAAATGATCGAATCCCAGACCATTCCTGATGGATGCAAGCATTTTTGGCATATTTTCCTTTGGGAGATCCAGTTGGGCTGAATGTCAGTTGTGCTTACTCTTCATTCTCTCTCTCTCTCTCTCTCTCTCTCTCTCTCTCTCTCTCTCTCTCTCTCTCTTTATCTCTCCCTCTTTCTCTCTCTGCCTTTGCACTTGTTTTGGGGTCTGCATATTCAGTCTTCCATGGCTGAGTCCTAAGAGTCTTCTGAGAATGCTTATTTTTCAGTGGAGAGGGAGTGCACAGTCTGAGCCTGGCATCCTTAGTCAGCGGGAGCCAGAGGCCCGGCAGCCGTGGACAAAGACACTCTGTATCCACCAGGAATGCAGTGACCTCACCATGGCTTTCCTCTACTGGCTTGGGTTTGTGTTAAACATAAGGGAGGGAGGTTTGGGACTGGGACTGTGTGTCTGTGTCTTCAGGAATGCCTGGTCACGTACTCCGTGCCCTCTGCTTCCCCCGTTTGACAACCACTGTGGTTCGGAGCTATAGCTCTGGTGCATGAGGGGAAAGTGGAGCATGGGCTGGAGCTGGAGGTCACAGCAGACTGAGGAGCTGAGAGGCTGGAATAGGAAAGCCTGAATATGGAAACCTGGTTTCTGCCTGGCTCTTGTCAGCTGGCTATGGGGCCCTCTTCAGTTTTCCTGAGAGCAGAAGATCCTAACGAGGCCCCTGGAAGAGCTAGGCCCTTGATCTGTCACCATTCTCACCCTCCCAATGCAAGGATTGTCACCTGAGTCCAGTTTTAGGCTGGAGCTTATAGGTTGGCTTCAGGGAAAATTGGTTTTGCTTTGGTTTTGACAGGAAGATCAAAGACTACCTGAGTTACTGTCATCTTTGTGTCTATTTTCTCACTATAAAAGTCGACTACCAATCCAGAAGGTTTCCAAACTCTTCAGGCCCATAATGATCCAATTGTTGTAGGAAGAATATTGAGAGGGGGGGGGGAGGGAGATAAACGGAGAGAAATGGGCTGGAGAGATGGCTTAGCGGTTAAGCACTTGCCTGTGAAGCCTAAGGACCCCGGTTCGAGGCTCGGTTCCCCAGATCCCACGTTAGCCAGATGCGCAAGGGGGTGCACGCATCTGGAGTTCGTTTGCAGTGGCTGGAAGCCCTGGCGCGCCCATTCTCAATCTCACTCTCTCTAGCTGCCTCTTTCTCTGTCTGTCACTCTCAAATAAATAAATAAAAATGAACAAAAAAATTTAAAAAAAGGAAAGAGAGAAATGTATGGTAAGGAAAAGAAGACATGAGAAAGAGACTAAGAATGGGGTTCTAGGAATCTGTCATGTATTAATTTGTTTTCATAAGCCAAAGCCATCAACCCTTCTGCAGAGCATACAAATCTGGGTAATAAACCAGAAAGGATGGTATGAATGGTTTTAAGTCCTTCATATTTCAGGCCACCATCACCCTATTTGACCTCAGAGTTTGACATGGATGTTGGCTCAGTGACCAGCAGCACGTTCTTGCTCCATCTCTGCCAGCTAAGGACTCCTGGCCTCAGAAGCACAGGTTCATGCTGATCCCTGATGCCATGCAACTGCCAGTGGTCCCTCATCATAACCCTCCTTCATGGCTTGCTCATCTAGAAAGCACCAGAGCTTTTCACTCAGAATCAAAGGTAGATTGCATTTCCTATAAGCATGTGATTTGTGGGTCTAAGGGCTGGCTCCTTATTTGGGTAGTTTCTGCCTGAGTACCACCTTGAATATGGAGTAAGAACCTGACTTATTTCACTGGTGTTCTATTTATTTTTAATTTATAAATGGTATTTTGTTGAGACATTTGAAGAGTTTGTTGCAAAGAATGAAGCTCACATTTAGGGATAAACTGTACTCAGACACCAAGCTATAATGTAGCCAATTATAAAGACGACTGTAGGCTGGAAAGATGGCTTAGCAGTTAAGGTGCTTTCCTGCAAAGCCAAAAGATCTTAGTTTGATTCCCCAGAACTCACATAAGCCAGATGCACAATGTGACATATCCATCTGGAATTCATTTGGAATGGCTAGAGACCCTGATTTGCGTATTCTCTATCTGCCTTTTTCTGTCTCTCTCCCAAATAAATAAAAATATTTTAAAAAATCTTTTTTAAAAAAATAATACTCTCATGTAAGGCTGTGTAGCAGGGGAGGCAGGAGAAGAGGCAGAGAGTCCCCGACCGGGACCCCGTTCGTTCCTCACCCCCGATGCTGGCTGCAAGTCTGCTGCACTTCAGCCCCACCCCCTCACCCTGAAAGGCCTGGTGTTTGGGTTTCAGTTATTACAGCGGACTGCAGAGCTTACTCACTGTCACTCTGCAGCTGTTCCACATTGAGGGTATCTCAGATAGTTGCTCTGACCAAATTGGAACCATCCATCGTGCCCCTTTCCTCCTTCACCTTCCATTTTCACTCCTGATTGTCCACATGCCAGAGGCTACTCGCAAGCGACAGCTCCCAAATGCAGAGGCCTTTGCAAAATCCTTTTCCTTTACAATGTCTCCATTGGAACCGGGAGCAGTAGTTCATGTCTATCATCCTGGCACTCAGGAGGCCAAGGCAGTGGGGGATGCCACAAGTACAATGAAAGCTTCTGCCACATACTAAGTTTCAGGCCAACCTGGGCTATAGTGTGAGAGCCTATCTCAAAAATAAATAAAAAAAGAGAGAGGGGGAGAGAGAGAGAGAAGGGAAGAAAGGAGGAAGAGAAAGAAGAGAGGAAGAAAGGAGAAGAAAGGGGGCAGGAAAATAGTCATGACTGGTGGTGGGAAGACTTTAATAATCTCCAAGCTATGTGTGAGGACAGTGCCTTCCTTCTGAGTTTGATAATGTGCAGAAGAAATTCCTGTTTTATTAAGAAGCTCTTACCTCTGGAGTTGCTTTATTTCTTTCCTTTGAACCAACCCCACTTCCTGCCATCCCAGCTTCCTCTCTGCAGACGCATGTACCCTGCCTGAAGTAGCTGACACAAATTTTATATTACTAATACTTGACTATGTATTTGGAATTCTAGTTGGGTGAAGGTAGTTGCCATGAAATGTGGTGGAACCCTACCTCAGTTATGCTGAGCAATATAGCATGATCGGTAAAGCAAGGGTAGACACAGGGAGTTTAATTTGTGCATGGTTTGAACAAAGCTGTTATGTAGGTTCAAGTGGCCTTTGTTTCTCCCTTTCACCTTAATATGCAGTAACTTCTAGGCCTACCTAGACGAAAGAGGTCTAGGAGGAGGAAGCACAGTGACCCAGGCAAGACAGCTCAATGGGAGTACTTGGCTATTATAATCATCTTCTCACCAGACCAGTTGCACACTGGCTTTCACCACTAGATCCCATCCCATTGGTACATCTGAGAGGACCCTCAACACAATTCATCACTTTGCAGCTGTGATCACGACTGCATAGCCATTGTGACCTCTTGATTGCTTAATTGATCAATAATGTACTTAAAAACACCAAACAGCAAACCATTGCACTGAATGACTCCCACTCCCTTCACTCATATTTTAGTTTTCTTCTTTTCTTGTTATAGAGGAGGATATGTCAAGTGTGGGTTGGAGATGTTAGTACAGTAATGGGTCAGAACATGAGTGACAGAAGATATAGAAACAGTGGGAAAGAACTGGTGCATGCTCTGGCAAAAAGAAACAAGATCAGGATAAGAAAGCAGAGGGGAGAAGATGTAGGAAGTTACATTTTAAAAGAAATCTACAGGGCTGGAGAAATGGCTTAGCGGTTAAGCGCTTGCCTGTGAAGCCTAAGGACCCCGGTTCGAGGCTCGGTTCCCCAGGTCCCACGTTAGCCAGATGCACAAGGGGGCGCACGTGTCTGGAGTTCATTTGCAGTGGCTGGAAGCCCTGGTGCACCCATTCTCTCTCTCTCCCCCTCCATCTGTCTTTCACTCTATGTCTGTTGCTCTCAAATAAATAAATAAAAAATGAACAAAAAAAATTTAAAAGAAATCTACAGGGAAAGTACTGATTCAGCCAAGGGTTAAAAACAAAAAAACTTCATAGGGTAGGTAGACAAACTGACATTGGAGCCTGGAAAAGATTTGTTTTGATCAATCTTGGTCTTGGAAAAAGGTGGGTGAGTGACTTTTATCATCCTCAAGAGATGGGGACCAAGTTTACATTTGGATTCTACCTGGCACTTTCTGGACATGGCCTTATTTCCTGAAGGGTGGAGGTGGGAAGGCTCACTGAGAGATCATCTGATCTGGGTGTGGGGAGGTGTGACATTGGATAAATTACAACCAGTTGCCACATGCCATGTCCACTGGATGTGATGAATGAACTTAGATTCTGAGGCTCTTATAAATACAATTTTCTTATCAGTATAAATTATAGAACTCCACACTGTAGGAAAGTCATTGCAAGTCAGCTTGTAGGTTGTCTACTCTAAGAAGCCTATCCCAACCCCCTTCCTCATCTTGTTTTTTCATTCCTCTGTATTTTCATAACTAGGATGATCAGATGTTCCAGTTTAGTCAATGTGTCTCTAGTTTGTACCAGCTGTCCTGATAGGATCACTAATAGTGCTCATTCCAATGCCCCTAAGCTTCTTGATTTGGACAACCCATATATGGTCATGCTGTCAGAACCCTGGATACTTCTCCATATCACAGCACTTGCTTCTCTGCATAACAACTGATCTATATCTGTGTAACCCTTCATTAGTGTGAAAGTCTTCTGATTGAAGGCCTCCGCCCATCTTGTCCACTGTTCAGTCTTAGGTACCTATGACTAAACTGGGTAACACTGTTGATAGCCCAAAATATTTATTAGACAAATGGATCCATGCCCATGATCCAACAGATTCTCGGATATTGCCTAGCAGGGAATGCTTTGTGGACTGTTCTCAGCATGACAAGACTCACTTATAGGAAATGATATATCACACTTCCCCCTATACCCACCCTTAAGGCAAGTTGACTTCTACACCTTGGCAGAGACCTGCTGCTGCCCACATCAGTTGTGTAGGCACCCTTGGCTCCTGCGGTGGTTTGATTCAGGTATCCTCCATAAACTCAGGTGTCCCCCATAAACTTAGGTGTTCTGAATGCTATGTCCTCAGCTGCTAGGTCCCCAGATGATGGAGCTTTGTGAACTAATGCCTCTTGGAGGCAGCGTATGGTTGGGGGGCAGGCTGATGGGTATTATAGCCATTTTCCCCTTGCCAGTGTTTGGCACAGTCTCCTGTTTCTGTTGTCTGCATGATGTTGGCTAGGAAGTGATGTCTACCCTCTGCTCATGTCATCATTTTCCCCTGCCATCATGGAGCTTCCCCTTGAGTCTATAAACCAAAATAAACCTCTCCCCCCCAGCCCCCCACCCAGGAGCTGCTCTTGGTCGGGAGATTTCTGCCAGCAATGCGAACCTGACTGCAATAGTTCCTTTTTCTGCATGGCCACTGCTGCATCTCAGACACTGTGTGCATATGAATGACTCCCTGGGAATGATGCTCTCCTAGATGCTGTGAGCAGTCTGAGAACAAATGGAGAGGAAGACAAGAGAAGGACACTGAAAGCTGAGTCCAGCAAGGCCAATCATAGACTTAGTAGAAGCCTTTTGCCTTTCTGACTTTGTACGTGGAAAATCCCTCCCAATGGTAATCCTCTACAACTTTGTGACTATCTTAATATTCTCTAATAGATAGGAGGCAAGGGCTGTGAGCCAGGATGATTATACAATGAGCTGTTTGTGGATAGCTCTGTGGAAAGCTAAGAGCTAGAGATAGTTTTTGGAGACAATTTTCTACCTTGGCTTCTTCCCTTAGGCACCTCACTTCATGTACAAATCCATGAAACCACATGCATTCATCTGTTTACCATTGCTATAACAAAATACCTAGGGCTGAGTAATACATAAAGAAAATAGTTTACTTAGTTCACAGTTCTGGAGGCTTAATAACATGGGGCAAGCATTACCTTGGTTCTGGTCAGGACTGTCCTGGATTTATCACATTATGGCTTCATAGCAGGAGTGTATGTGAGAGGATGGGACCATATGATAAGAAAGGTAGTCATGAGGCTAGAAAGATTGCTCAGTGGTTAAGGTACTTGCCTACAATAAAAACCAGGGTTTGATTTCCCAGAACCTGTGTAAAGTCAGATATACAATTGGCACATGTGTCTGGAGTTTGTTTTCAGTGGCTAGAGACCCTGGCATGCCCATTCTCTCTCTCTCATAAATAAATAAATGAAATTTTAGTAAAAAAGAAAGTAAGTCAGAGTATGGGAAGAGGCCTGGCTCACTTTTATAACAACACTCCTCTCATGGGAACTAACTTTGGGTCACATGAGAACTAACTATTATTTGCAAAGGTTGCGTCTGTAAAGAGTTCTTGATCTCCCACTAGGCTCTGTCTTTGGAAGTTCCTACCACCTTTCAAAATTGACATACCTGTAATTAAACTTACAACACATAATTCTAAGAGACTAAGACAATATCCAAACTATAGCACAGCTCCCAGAGCTTGTTTCCCAGTAGGCCCTTTCTTGAAGTCCTTCATTCTTCCCTCAAAATTCTGCCAATCAATACTGAGGTATTAGATCTTCTAGCTCATTAAGGACATACAAATATGGAAAGCATTTATTAGGGGTTCCCAGTCCCATGCAAGCAGTCAGGTCAGCGCCCAAGAGTGTCTAGGAGAGGGTTTCTGGGGAAAACCATCTTGAACTGTGGTTGAGAATACCAATCAGACAAGTGAGGAATGGCCAGGTATAGGGAAATGGCAGCATTATGTTAAGTCAGAAAACTCAGTCACTGCTGGGAAGCTGGTGGAGGCACAAGAGCAGTGTAGACACTGTGCATATCAGTTATATTTTCATTGCTGTAAACAAATACCTGTCCAGACTAACTCAGGGATAGAGAGCTTAAGAGGGTAGAGTCCATCATAGCAGGCAAAGCATGGTGGGAGCAAGAGGTCAGAGTCACATCCTCACATCAGCAGGGAGGAAGTATAGATCCTGAATATGAAGTGGGGCTGGGTTATGAAACCTCAAGGCCTGCCCTCAGTGAAATACTTCCTCCTGCAAAGCTCTAGTTCCTAAAGGTTCCATAACTGTCCCAAACAATACCACCAGCTGGGGACACATGAATGCATTGGGGGAATTATTTAAACCATTACATTGTACATCAGGGAAAGCCCTAGTAAAATATTTCATTGAGCTGTGTGGGAACCACAAGTTCTGAGGACTGGCATGTGAATGGCCACTAAATGGCTTCTGTAGTAAGGTGGTTGGAGTCATTTGAGATTTAACAGAGAATTCCTTTCAATGTAATGCCTTCTCTCAGAGGACTCATTCTCAAGTGACAGAATTTTAGAAGGCATGAAAAGCCCAGAGCAGGAGCTATCAGAAGCCACTAAAACCTGGCCCTAAAGTTCCTACTCACTCTTCTTTCTCTGTAGTGAGAATTAAGATGAATTACTAGGAGGCAGGAGAATTGCTGTGCAAATTGGGTTAAAGGTCTTACAGCTTTGTAAAGATCTTATAATGTAACGTGAAAGCTGAGCGCAGCACTGAACAGAGAAGGCAAAGGTATATACTTCTACAAGTGCCCCAATAGCACACAAGTGTGAGCTTGTGCCCTTGGGCAACAGACATAACTCAAAGCCGCTATTTTGTTGTTGTTGTTTATTTTTGTTGTAGTTGTGTGTGGGTAGTGTGCATGCATGTTAGCATGTGTGTAGGCTCTTGTGTTGGTATGGGGACATGTTCACATGTGTGCTTGTGCATGTGGAGGTTACAGGTGGATGTTGTCTCTTCTTTCATTGCTCTTTACCTTATCTATTGAGATAAAGTCTCACTCTTAAGCCCAGAGCTCACCAGTTTGGCTACTCTATCTAGCCAGCTTGCCCCCAGGGATCCAGAACACTGGGGTTATAGGAGGGTGGCCACATCTGCCAGACATTTACATGGATGCTGGGATCTGACCATAGGTCCCCACACGTGCACAGCACGCATTTTACCAATGAGCCATTCCCCAGCATCAAGATAGTTCTTTAAGGAGGAAGAGGTTCTGATGACACCTGATCACTCACCAAGGAGATGAGATCCTGTTCGGATACTGTGACAGTGAGGACTGTGGATGAGGGATACCTCCAAGGAAAGGAATCCCAACTCTCAGATAGGAATATTTCCTACAACCTGAGAAGAAAACTTTCCCTGTGGTCTGCTGTCACTCAATCCTGGAGTTTTAGGATCTCCTTGACAGTTTGGCAACACTGTAGGTACTAGCAGAGCTAATTTGTTAATCTGTCAGAACAGCATCCAGAGTAATAGGGAGGCAGTAGCTCGGCCACTGTCTGCCTGCTGAAACTAAGCTACAGTGTTCTCTGCATAATTCATTTGTGCATAAAATGGAAGCTTAATAGCATAAATGAGGCACTAAGCAAAAATTGGTGGCAAATGACTTTTTTTTAAGTCTTAAGGATAGACTTTCTCACTCATAAAGCACAATTTAGTATTACTTAGTGGCATAAAACTCATTTCTCGGGAGCTGAACCCACTGGGTCATTTTTGATCCCCTTCAATCCCTGGCCCCCACATGCTGGGTCATCTTTATTCCCTTGTTATTCTCTACCTTCCTAGCTATCTCCTACCAGCTGGCACTGAGCAGGCTCTGCTGTCCTCATAGGACCCTTACTCTAGTTGTTGCTCACTCTACCAGAAGAGGCTGGAGCCCCCACATGCCTAGCCTGGAGGCATTAGCTGTTCTCTGCAATAGGAAAGGAGCCTGTGGTAACCTCCTATGGTAACAATAGCCAGGGCCAGGAGGACAGGAGCTGCAGGACTTGGCCTCTATACTTCCAGAATTAGAAATGGCTTTACTAAAGTTACTTCTCAACAGAGGAGAGTTGGGCTACCTGAGTCTACCCAGAGCTGACTAATTACTCACATGATTCCAGAGAATAGCAGAATGGTTTCTAACTTTCTGAGTCTCTCATTACTGCTGAAGACTAAAACATGGTGATTTAAACAACCATTTATGTGGCTCATGATTGTATAGCTAGAGAGTTTGGTGGACTGGGGGTGGGGGTGGCCAATCCATTTATCTCTGAACCACATAATATTTGGTGGGACAAGACCCACTTCTAATATGGCTCCTCCTTGCCACACCAGATGCTTCTGTGTCCTTCGCTTCTCTTCACAGCAGGCTCTGTCTCTAGGACCTCTCTGTACAGGATGGCTCCTGATAGCTTGACACTCACAGCTGATATCCTGTGAGGGAATGTTTAAAAGCCAGCAAGGAGGTGAAGAGGGATGGCGTAAAGCATCTATAAGCTAGCCTTTGAGTTTCTGAGAACATACAAGCTTCAATCTATTGATCAAATATGGAGATGAGTCTAAGGGGAGAGAAGATAAAGACTGCACACACGGAGGGATGAAGGCATCGATGGAGGCCACCTAACAGGCAAATTACCACAGTCTCCAAGTCTAAAGATGAGCCCAGGTCTTGAAAAGCCACTCACTGGCTGTCATTTGTGGTAACCAACAGACCAACACATGCAGAGATATATTTTTCAGGTTTCTGCATGCATGTCTTTGCGATACATGAATTGTGTTGATTCTGGGCACATACTTTTGAGGTTTACTGAGTGGAGTCAGATTATGATTTTATTTGTATATGGAAAATATATTAAAATGTATTTTAGCACTTTCAAATGAGCTCACTGGACCAAGACTGAAGCATCTTTCTGAGTCTATGACTCACATTCTGAACAGTGAGACTAGGTCCCTCAACTATATGACCCTCACACCCCAGTGGTGGAGGCAGCAGCTTCATTTCTTACTCATTGTCATAGAGAGACATGTGTCAAAGACAGAAATCAGCATGGGTTGGCACCTACCCAATTACGTCTGAACCACTGTAGGGGTGAATTGATTCAGTAACATCTACTGGGCAACTGCCAGATGCCAGACACTGTGCTGGGCTCCAGAAATAAGACATGGTCCCAGCCTTCCACTCAACTCACATCTGTGCAATCCACGGATACATCTTGGGAATTTCCTCCTCCATCCATGATTCCTGCACTGCTCATAAACTATCCCACCATATGTGGGCTATCCTTACTGCACAGCCCACCAGATGGTGGCTTTGCCAGGCAGAATTATTTAGAGGTGATCTTTGCCCAACCATCTTCCTTCCCAGCTCTCACTTAATTACCCAGAATACCTCATAAATAAAGGAGGGGGAGGGATTGCCTTCATCTTGTGAGCATAAATGTTTTCTAAGTGATATTGTTCTTGAAGCATCTGAGAGCCTCATAAACACACCTGGTCTGGAATTTATTATGTGACCATTTTAGCAAGCTGGTGAGGTACATAGTCTTGACCCCCTTTTCAGTTGACTTCTCTTCTTTGCCTTGTACAGAAGAGCTGAGAACTAAGGGTGAAAGTTGCTGAATCTTGGGGGTAACGATTTAGGCCCAGCTTCCATCAATGGATGCTCCTGGCCATCTTGGAGAACTGTGGCTTGTCCCTAGTACATCTGCTCCATAAGTGATTTCAGCCACTCGGCCTCCCTGTTCCCCCAATATTGGCAAGCCTCTGATGAAGTCTGAGGAGAGAAGCAGGTCTCAGTAGGAGTGAGAGCACCACATACAGAGCCACTGATCTCCTCGGCTACTGGTCCCTGCACAGCCTCTCTAACTGAAGCTAGCACACAGGCAAGGATGACCTCAGGAATTGGTCTGTGGCCTGTGAGCCCTTTCCTGCCCACCTACATGGGTACTCCTGGCTTTGCTGGTGGCAAGGTTGTCCCACACTTACTTTAGCGTGTATTCTCTTAGTGTGTAGTCTGTTTCTCTACCCTTGTACTCATATCCTGGCTTTGAAGCAGCTCTCCAGTGACCTTAGTACCTCAGCTTATCCTGATGTTTGTTCTCTGTGACTTCCCCCCCCCACACACACACACACAGGACAGACCCAGGAGTACTTCCCCACCCTTTCCTGGTGGACCGTGGGTTTTAAAGACCGATGACTGTGGCATGGAGGCCAACTTGTCATAGTGTTAGTATGCATACCTCAAGCTGTCTGTTGTTGTCTGTGCAGGCAAACGAATGGCATCCAAATAAATCTTGGCCATACTGCTTCAGCCTTAAGGCCTGGTTGCATACAGTGGCACATTAAAAAGAAAACAAATCTCACTCCAAAAGATTTGAAAAAGCAATGCAATTTTTCCCCCTAAGGTTCTTGAAAAGATGGCAAAGAGAAACATATATCACATCACACAGAGAAAAGCGCTTTAAAACCCCTGCTTGCTAATCTGTCTCTACAAGGTCCTACAACACCCAGGAGCAGAACTGCAGTACACAGCTGGGCCGGTTGTGCACCACACAACTCTAGGGGACACGGCGCATATTTATCCTCATAATGCATGCGTGTTTGTTCTGCGAACATGCTGGAAGGTGCTGCTGAAATGTCTTGAAGAAGGTGTAACTTTTCCTGCCTTATGTATTGATATACTGGGTAGCAGCAGGATGGTGGCCGGCTTCCTCATCCCACTTTCCCAAGTATTATTATTATTATTATTATTATTATTATTACTATTGGTTTTTTAAGGTAGAGTTTTGCTCTAGCCCAGGCTGACCTGGAATTTACTCTGTAGTCTCAGGCTGGCCTGGAACTCACAGTGATCCTCCTACCTCAGTATCCCGAGTGCTGGCATTAAAGATGTGCACCACCACACCCTGCCTGTTCTCTAATTCTTTTCCCCCAAGTCTGCAGGCTGTACTGGGTTTTGCACTTTCTTTCCTACATTTGTCTCACTAAGCACCATCACCCACCTCCCTTGGAGAATGGACCATGCCCTGTCCACGCCCACCTGAGCTCAGCTTTACCTTTCCTAGCCGTGGTCACCACCCTGGAGTAGGCTCTCCATCACAGAGCAGCACGAATTCTCTCTCAGAAACAGCAAGGCTAGCATCATTGCAAAGAAGATCTGGGAACCTGGAAGACACAGAAAGAAATGTCAATGCTACATCAAAAGACCTGTTTTCCCTCTGGGGCTTTAGCCTGGCATGGCTAGGGCTTCTGGAAGGTTCTATGTAAGTTTTCTCTCTCTCTCTCTTCTGTCTCCTCTCTCTCTCTCTCTCTCTGATTGAATCTCATGTTATCACTGTAAAGTGTTTTCTTTTCTTTCTTTCTCATAAACTTAAATCTCCAACCTGGTGGCTGAAGCCATAGCCTCTCCCTCATGCACATGTTGGGAAGGATGTGGCACTTGCTATCCTTGATCCTCTATGAACACTATTTCTCCATCAGCTTCTTTCCAGATGACATTTTTCCAAGTGTGGAATAGGAAGAGAAGGAACATCTCTACATGGGGACCACTCAAAGAGAGCATTGGGGTCTACTGGCCCATGCCTTTGCAGTTTTCCCTTTTCCTTAGCTGTTGTTTCTCTCTCCTTCCATAATGCTGACTGACCCCAGCCCTCTTACTACTTCAGAGGAAGTCGGTACACCAGACAACACATCACCTTTTAGACAATGCTTCTGTAAGCACCTGGCTTCCTTCTGTCTGCCACGGGACTCTCCTCTGCAGGGCTGTGCTGCGCCTGGTCCCTGCTTTCCTGATCTGAGGCATGTCCCACTCAGTTGCACCTGAAAACAGTTTGTATAAAACCAAAGCACACCCCATGCCCATCAAGTGCATGAATTCTGTCAGGAATGGTTCTGCGAAGGTAGCTCCTTCCACAGCAATTCCTGCCATGCAAGTGTTTCCTGCCTCCCCATGGATGCAGGGAGAGTGGGGAGGAAGCTGGTTGTCCAGGGATCTGCCTTCTCTTCTGATCATGGGTGATGAACCTCCATCTAGAGCATGGATCGTTATCCACATGGTATGAGCAAGGAAACTCTTTCTCCCTGGCTCTGCTTTCTCCCCCTTCACTTTCTCTCTCCTTCCAGGCTCCTAGCTCCTTTGTCTTCTCCCTAAATAACATCACAGTCTAACCAAATCAATCACCCTTGCTCAACATGCACCCCAGAGGGCCTTTTTTTGGAGAATGTGGTGCAATCTTCCTGTCACTTTATCATCTGCTGAAACCCAACGCGGTGAGTGGCAGTTCCTGTCAGCACAAGACTATGAACAATTTATTCGGGATAGGCCAGAGGAGGAGAGAGAAGGATAAAGCAAACACAGGTCTGGCTTTCCGGGCTCTGTCTCCACTCTCCCCACTCTGCACCTGATGTGTTCTGTATGCCTTTCTCCTAAGAATTCCACAGCCAGAGTTCCAGGCCTTGTACTCTGGGGTTGTCAAGTATCTTTGCTTCATTGTGTGAATATTTAAAGATGAAATCAAAGTAGAGTGGATATTGTGGACAGGGTCAGGACAGGAGAGAAGGCTGGCAATATAGTTAGCACAAGAGCATGAAGGTAAGATCATGCATGTGATCAGAAGGGAGGGTGCTGGGAAGAGGATTCCTCTGAAGCACACCGAGAGGGTGTGTAGGGAGATTAGAGATGATTGTGCAATGCATGAGGAACTGGCCAGCAGATGGACACTTCCTTCTGTGAGCAAATGGGATGTTCTGGTTGTGTTGGTGGCCTAACATTCTGGTAGTAGTGTTGTAGTTTACTTTGTGCTGCTATTACAGAATACCTGAGACTAGGCAGTTGATAATGAACCAAACTCTATGTGGCTCATGGTTTTTAGAGTCTAGGAAGATCAAGATCAAGGGACCACATCTGGTGAGGACCTTCTTGCTATGTTATGTTACAGTGGTGAGTGAAAGGTAGAAGTCAGAATGACGAACTCATCCTCTCAGAAACACAGTCCCCTGGTAATAGCATCCATTTATTCATATAATCAACCCCTCATATACCAATCACCCTTCAGAGCTCTGCTTCTCACTACAATTGCATTGGAGAGAAAGTTTCTAGCACACAAAACTGCTGACTGCTGTGTATTTAAGTAAAATATCCATCTCCAGCCCCACAGAACTGCCCATTCCTGGGCTGTTATCACTTCTGTTCTCCCTACTTTGTATCTGTTCTGCCTCCAGCCCTTCCAGGCCCACTGCAATATAATCCTACCCGAAGCCCATTACCGCACATGCTCAGAATCAATAGCATCCCATTGCCCATCAGTAAATTTCCTAGTATGACCCAGACTGATATTCAAGAACCCTGGGTGCCTTCGTGTCCTTTCTTGTTCTTGCCTTAATTCTTCTTTGGGAAACATGGGATTCATTCAGACCAAGCCACTTGTTGGCTAATGCTGTGCTATCTTCAATAGTAGTTCAAATCTTCTGCCAGTTATGCCATTGTTGACTGAGGAAGTCTCCCTACCCCTGAAAGCCCCTCCTTTCCAGCCACAACTTAGAGGACATCTCAAGGAGGAAGTTTTTCTAATGATTTTCTCCTCTCTAGTGCTGCATCATTTGGATTTTTGCCTCTTAAATTGTAGCTATTTATGCACACATCTTGCCATCGTACTATATACTCATAGGGACTAGGCCCGTATCTGGTTCCTCCAGCCAAGTTGAAAGCCTCTCAGAGTTCAAACAACCTGTAAATATTACATACTCCAACCCTAGCTGGAGACTTTCTCCATCGGTGGACACCAGTGGTCACATTCCTTTCTGCCCATACAAACAACTGAAAAGGAGGATAAATAGACCTCCACAGGCATGAGGAGGAGCCTGCAAGAGACAGAAGACAGACAAGAGCCAGCTGCTTATTTCTGGCTCCCCGAGTTGTTTATTATCAGCTTCTCTCAGGTACAGCACACCCTTCACTGCCTCAACGACAATTACTGAGGAAGCATTCAGCTAATTTCCTAAACTCCAACTGCCTTTAGTGCAGTCTAATTTTAACATTACTCTCAGTTGTTTGTTTAAGGATGCAAAGGAGCTGAAGTGACAGGTGCCTACATGCTGGTATTTCTGTCTATCTGTCTGTCTGTCTGTCTGTCTATCTATCTGTCTGTCACTAGTTTCCCTGCTCAAAGAGGGAAAGTGACCCCAACTTGACTTAACTTTCAGAGCCATCATGCATTTGTGCCAGTCTCCAGAGAGATTCAAGAACTCAGGTGTTTACCTGCCTCACATATTAAATTATATTGTGATGCTGAATATTGAGGAGCAGGTGGATCTAACACGAGAGACCTGATATGAGAGAGAGAGAGAGAGAGAGGGAGAGAGGGAGAGGGAGAGGGAGAAAGCGGGAAAAGGAGAGAGAGAGGGAGAGGAGAATAAGGAGGTGCTCCAGCCAACTCTTTCATGTGAGAAGTCTGAGGATAAAAAGACCACTGTGTGGTGGGGGTTCAATCCCTGACAGGACTTTTGTTTATGAGGGAAGAGAGCCAGCAGGCTTCCTGTCCTAGGCTGTATAGCCTTCATGCCAACAACCACTTTCTGCTGTGTAGCTCTATAACTCCAATCCTCCTTGCTCTGGCTTCAGCCAACCTGTGCATTCTCTACCCTTTATAGAAAAAGAAAATTGTTTCTTTGCTCAATTTTTCTATCTATAGAAATAAATTATCAGTTAAACAGTTTTATATAAGCATCATCTACTAACTCCAAGAAGTATGTGATTGCATATATATATATATATATATATATATATATATATATTTATTTATTTATTTATTATATATAATAAAATGCAGACACTTACATGCACATTTTAAATATATGGTACTTCCTATGTACTAATTTTTTCCATTGCATTGCTTCAGATATCCTACATATCAATCCTATGATATGGATATGTGAGTGAAGTGGATTACCAGGAGAGCACAGCATACAAGCTAATCTGAGATAGGATCTCTGGGTTCAAAGCCTGCTCTTTTACTAAAATGAAGCTGCCTCACCCAACATCTTCTAAAGTTTTATTTGAGATGTGTAGTATTGACCTTCCCAATGTCTAGAACTTTTCATTCATCTGCTGGACAAATACTGATTGATCCCTACCATGTCCTCACACTGGATGAACGTTGGTCAGTGCACCCATGAACAAGGCAAATATGTGTTGGCAAAATCCACAGTGGCACTTGTAGACATCCCACTGGTTCCCTTCCCATTTCTCTTTGTCCCTCTCCATGTTCCCTGCCTTCCTCCACACCTCACATTAAAATCCAAGTTGTGACCTTCAGAATCTGCACTAACAACCAAGACACAATGAAGAGCCAGTACCTGACAGCCAAGTGTCTTTATTTTTCTAAGAGCATCAAGTCTCCAAACTGTGGTACCTCTAGAGAAACATGAAGATTTTTCCAAAGAAGTTGAAGACCTGGATACTCCCAAGAGGATCAATTTCCACATCTGCAAACCCCATGCACTCTAAGACTGATCAGCTGTTCATGGCCTTTGTCCCAGTCTAACAAAGGAAAAGTATTTCTTGGTCCTGTTCTAAGTCTTACTATGAAGCATGACTTGAATAAATATGGCAAACCACCTGGACAGTAAGAAAAGAGGCAATTCAAAATATCCATGTGCCAGGCAATGTGTAGGTATTTTAAACAAGCAGACATTTCATACAAGAAACTAGGTATTTACAAAATTATAGGAAAGACTGCAGGTTTAGATCCTAGGTGGGGTCCTTGACTTCTTTAGCTAGTCTAATGCACATTAGAGACCAGCATCACACTTCAGAGCAGCCCCCACACCAGGAAACTAGAGATAACAGGTTTTAAGCATAACACTAAAAAGTTACCACTGTCATGATGGTTCCTTGACACATAGGGTAGTGAAAAATAAATAAATAATGGAACTTGCTGCAGGAGTGTGCTAGCTATCCTGTGCAGGGAGGCCACGGAAAGCCTTAGGAAGGACACTTCATCTTGGTTCTGCCTTCCACATTTCACAAAATTGTGCTGGATGGCAGGTATTAAGTACACCACAATCCAATGTGCAAGGAAGCACTAAGAGTATGCTGTCAGCTTTCCATCATCTTCAAATGGGAGAGTGCCCCAAGTTCCAGTCTTAGGAAATGTCCATGAACTCTCCACTTAATTCCAAGGCACCATAAAACTGTAGTGTGCCTCTGTGTTTTATCGTTTTGTATATTGGGCTTGGGAGATGGCTCAGCAGGGAAGAGTTCTTGCCCAAACATGAATGCCTGAGACTACCAAAGTTTGGTTCCTCAGCATCCACACAAGAAGCTGGGCATAGCCACAACATATCAGTAACCCTAGCTTACATAGCAATGGAAATCTGAGAAAGTAAAAGGTTCCACTTCCTTTCCAGCTAATCAGCATTATACTTCAAATCACAGGAGCACTGATGAGAGGTGTATACATGTTCGTTTCTCACTCCCTCCTGTCATCAGTCATGTGTTCATGCCTTTAACCATTCCTACCATGAGCTTATGAGATTCAGATTAGCTTAGTTATACACACTGCAACTTCTATCATAAACAATGCACTTCACAATAATAACTAATAAATATGTATGATAAGCCTCTTATTTGCTGGTGACTCAACATACCTTCCCCTTTTTGTCATGAATGTTTTAGAAATAATTCATACTCACCCATGGCCACCTCAATTAATTGTGAAAAGGAGTTTCACCTCTCATGAAGAGATATTTTTCCAATATTCTTTTGTCTTGCATATTGAATAGTTTCACCAAAAGTTTTATGCATCTATGTTGTATGTCAGTTATACAATGCTAATTATAGAAAATATCTTAAAGATGAAGAATATTTTACCATTCAGAACCGTTGTCCACTGACATTGTTTTTAAACATTGTTGAAAGGTATATATGATGGAATGATAAGTAAAAGACATTTAATCATACTGGTATAATATAGTGCTATAAACTGCTGGAGGGAGGAAAATGGCATTCAAAGAGCAAAAGGGATACAGAAAAATTCCTGAGTGCTAAAGAATTTGTTTCTTGTTGTTTGCTTTTATTGATTGTTGTTGTCGCTCTTGTTTTGTGGCTATCATTGCTATTCTTGTGTAGTAATTGCAGGCATCAAGTGTTTCTGTAACTAATTTCCTTGTGATACATATAAAATACTGCTATAGTGATTTTACCATAAATGGCAATATTTATATAACCTGAAAATTAAAGCTTATGAAAGTAAACATGATAAAATAAATTTAGATGTCTGCTTAAAATATTCAAAGACTATTTCTCATTTCTTGTAAAGGGTCAGTGGGCCAAAATTTTTAGGGTTCCTTTTGTAAAGACAACAATGGCTGAATGCAGGGAGTAAAGTGAATTAGCTTGTAATGAAGACAATGGGAGCAGTACAGGAGGACATTGGGGAAATACTTTTGACCTGAGCTATACAAGGAGGTGGCATTTGTCCAGCAAGCTTGTTGCATTCAACATTTCATTCCCTCTCTCTAACACAGGAAAGGAAGTGTTCCAGATCAAAAGCATGGGTTCTGGCATGAGATCACCTGGATTCCAATCTTGTCCCTTCCTCCTGTCATCAGGAGCACCTCGGGCACATGCTTTAAAATATGTAAACCCAACCCCATCCCCTTCCATAAAGAAGTCAGCCCTGCCCCTGGTTCAGGGGGCTGTGGGGATCAAGTGTGAGTGCCCATAGAGAGGCCTCTGAGATGCACAAGCACCCAGAAGGACTCAATGAATCTTGCAATATGCCTTAATAGTCTAGTTCCAAGGAGGGAAACTGAAGCCTGCAAGAGCTGTGCCTTAAGATCTATTCCATTTGGGTCCCACCAAAGCCATGGACATAGTGTCACTACCTAGTCCTGCTACAGGCGCACTGCTTTCTCCTCCTTCCTGCTTCCCCTGACTTCTCTCCTGCTCCATTCCCCACCCCATGCAGGAATTTGGCACAGGGGCCTCTTCAGGACAGTTGTTCCAAAAAGGGAGGTGAGGAGGTAGCTGGTAGTGACAGGAAATGGAGACAGTGGACAGGTGCTTAACACTTTCAGTCTGCCTAACAGATCCATCTTTCAGTTCTAGTTCTTGTCAAAATTTACAAATTACCTGTACCTGATTTGAGAAGCTTTTAACCTTATTGGAACCTAAAAGTATCTACTCTAAAATGCCATCAAAGAAGACAAAGAGAGTAGCTATAGAGATTCAAATGTGAGCTTGTCATATCCTTTCATCACTTATCTCCATCTCTACACTTTGCTTGAGACAGACAAATTAGGGAAGGAGGCATTAGACCCCGTGGTGGCTTGAATGTAAAGTATTCCACATAGTCTCATGTGTTTTGAATACTTTGTCCCAAGCTGGTGGCAATTTGGGAAGGTTGTACAGCCCTTAAGAGGTAGATCCTTACCAGAAGAAGTATGCGGCTGAGGGCAGAATTTGGGGTTTATCAGTCCATCCCTCTAAATATTTGGAACGAGCTCACTGAGAATACTTCTTCCAGCTGCTGTGACAAGATATGATGCCCTAGTTGCCTGATCTGTTATGTTTTATTTTTCCCACTTTGAAACTGTAGCCAAAAATAGACCCTTTGTTCCTATCTGTGGCTTCTGGTCAGGTGGTTTGTCTAGGCAATGAGAAGATAATTGCTACAGGAAAATGGAAACAAGAAGTGGGGCTATTGCTACAGTTAGCATGACCCTGTGGCATTTTGTCTTTGGAGCTGGTTTTCAGGAGGAATACAGAAGAATTTGGAAAGATTTCTCTAGTCCAACTTGAGACATTTTGGGGGTGCCAGTAATGTAATGATGTAAGAAGAGCTTGATGGGCCATTCTGGTGAGAATTCAAAAGACCTAACTGCAGAAAGAAATGTAAACAATGAAGACTTGGATTAAGAGGTTTCAGAGGGGATAAAAAGGACTTTTTTAGTGCTGGGATGGGGCAGTTCATGTGATATTCTAGCAAAGAGGCTGGCTGGAATCTGCCTGGCTATAAAATTTGTGCAAAGATTATATTTAAAGTTAATACACTGCCATATTTGGCAGGAGAAAATGCTAACAGAGAGATAGGAAAGATGTAAAGTTGGACACAGAAGGAGGAAGGGACTGGTTTTAGGTTGCTCTAACTCCAGTTGGTTAAGCAGTTACCACCATTAAAGATAAGAATTGTCCTGTGCTGAGACAATAGAAAGAATACCCTGAGGGTAAGTCCTAACTCACTAAATGCTCAACCTAATAGGAATGCAAATTCTTTTAAGTGAAGGGTCCCTAAAGGAAGCATGCTAAAGGAACTTCCTGCTCCTTAAGGCCCTGGATTTAAAAATATGGCAAATGGGGCTGGAGGGATGGCTTAGTGGTTAAGGTGTTTGCCTGCAAGGCCAAAAGACCCAGGTTCAATTCCCCAGGACCCACATTAGCCAGATACATAAGGGGGCACATGCATCTGGAATTTGTTTGCAGTGGCTAGAGGCCCTGGTATGCCTATTTTCTCCCTCTCCCTCCCTCTCTCTGTCAAATAAATAAATAAAAATATTAAAAAAATATGACAGAGATGCACATATCTTGCTGGTTTGGGGAGCATAACAAAGACAGGAACTAGAGGTTCATTGAATGCACCTGTGGTTCTGACAGCAGTTTGGATGATATAAAATTAGGGCTTTAGTCCCTGTATGGAGACCCTGTAACAACATGGCAAGGAGCTATGGTGATGTAGTAGACACCCTAGGATTTTAAAGATGTCCAGGACTACAGGACACCACAAAAGAAAACTGCTAGTTCTGGCTCAAGTGGATTTTCTTGGCAAACAAACAGCACAGTTATAGGGTAAAATTGTCTAAGCCTCAGGAGCCCAAGAGATGTCACTACAGTATCAGGCACTGGACATGGACCTACAAGACTTGATGTTTGCCCTTCTTGTTTTTGATCTTGAACTGACTCAATCTTTTCTTGCTATGCTCCCATTCCTCCTTTTAGAAGTTTGAATGTTTATTCTGTGTTAGTTTGTTAGAAGTGTATAACTTGTATTTTGTTTTTATAGGGCTCACAGTTAAAAGATTATCTTGAAATCTGAACAGTGTTGCAACTGATAAAGATGAGGAGTACTTTTAAAGATTGACTAAATGCATTTGCATCGTGAGATGGCCAGGAAAAAGATGTAGTTGTTTACATTTGTAATGTCCCCCATAACCTCATATGTTTTGAATACTTGGTCCCAAGCTTCTGGAAATGTGGGAGAGTTGGGGTGCCTTTGAGAGGTGAACCTTTTGGAAGAAGTGTGTCACTGAAGCCTGACCTTGAGGATTGTTAGTCCAGCCTACTGGGTGTTCTTCCTGCTTCTGTGACAAGATTTGTTGTCCCAACTGCCTGCTCTGACATGTTTTCCCTGACAACATAAAAACTTCTCTTTGAAATAGTCAGCTGAAATAGAATCTTTTCATCTGGTCAGGTGTTTTGCCCAGAAACCAGAAGGTAACTGCTACAGATCCCGTGATTGAGGTCAATGGCTTTTCTATCTGCCATCTACCATATTCCCTAACAAAAGGTATGTCAATCAATGGCAGAGGAGGGACTCAGCTGTTTCTAAGGTCTGTGTCTTCCACACTACCTCAGCCAGCAAGATTCCAAATCCAGCTGCTGAACTAACATTGTTCTGCCTAGCATCCTACTTATTGTTCTGGTGTGTGTTAGCCCAGTTATTAATGATGTGTCCTGCTCACTTATTGCCTGTATCCTTCCTGTTAATATTAGAACATAGGCTTCAAAGAGCCAAAGGCCTGGTTAGTGTTTCCTGTGGTGAGTCATCATTGCATAGCACAGCTCCTAACACACAGTAGGCCCCTAATAACTATTTAGATACATTCCTGAATGGCTGCATGAATAAATGAATGACTGAAAGGTCTTCCCTACCTTTATATGCTTATCTGATAGAGTCCATCTTCCTAGAATACAGGGTTGACCTTTTTCTCTCTGCACAACCGAGCTGACATGTTCGTTCATCTGCTCATCTCACTTTGTGAGCTGTATGCACCAGACCCTGTAAAAGATATTATAGACATGGAGCTCACAGTACAGAAGATGGACAGGCCTTAACTAAGTCAAAAGACACATGTTACCCTCATCTCTCTGATGGTCCATTAAGGAAAATAAAGGAGTGGGAGAACAGAGAAGGAGAGAAGTCTAGATTCTAGTTTAGCAGATTGGACCACAAATATCTGAAAGATGTTCTTGACAAGGAGATAGGAAAGACCTTTTTTTTTTAAGACAGACAAAATGCTGCCCACACTGTTTTGTACAAATCCACAAGCACATACACTATACACAAGTTACACACATTTATATGTGTACATGGTATGTATGCTCATATATATTCATGTTCATATGTATGTGGGCACAGGTTTGTGTCAGGTGCACATGTGTGCATGTGGAGGTCAGAGATCAGTATTAGCTGTGTTCCTCAATTGTTGTCTGCCGTATTTTTTCAGATGGGGTCTGTAACTCAACCCAGAGCTTATCTACTTGGCTAAACAAGCTAGCCAGCCAGCCCTGGAAATTCTTTTGTCATCACCTGCCCAGTGTTTATATTACAGGTATGCACCACCATGCCAGGTTTAACTGGGGATATGAACTTAGGTCCCTATGTTTGCACAGAAAGCACTTTACCACCTGAGCCGTCTTTTCATCCCAGGATCTGTGTCTTCTCTCCTTACTTTATACATAACTCCCTCTCCACCAAACAGAACCTTCTAATGAGGGTCATCTTAAAACAAAGGTGTGATCCTTCAGCAGGAAAATTTAGGGAGGCTTTGCTAATCATGTATGGACACATAGGCGCTTCCCACAGATAGGTATATAGGTGCCCCCTGGCCCACCCAACCTTGCCCCTCCTGCTTTTCTCCTTTGCTTCCTCACAGAGCAAGCTGCTGTGAGCACAGATGGTGAGAAGAAACGGGACTTATATTTCTTTACTTGGTGTGGAGAGCGCTGTGGCAGAAGGAGATAATTTATCTCCTCAACCCAACCAGCTCCTTCTTCTTTGGTTTGTGAGTGTTTGAAGACAGACTGTCTGAGAGGGGTCCACAGGCAGGGATGTGAGAGGGAATGCCAGCCGAAAATGTTTTGACTGAGGGGAGGGAGAATCTGCTATGTTTTTGTGGCTGATTCCAGTGCCATTACAGACACAGCTGTGAAGGTCCCTTGGGGAGAGAGGAACAAACACCTGCCCAGTTGTCAGAGCCAAAGGTTCTGAGGATGATGGAAACTCTCACTACCTTTAAATTTCTCTTAAAAATGCAAAGAAAAAACAGGAGAAACAGACAAAACCAGTTTTGTCTGAGCCTGGGAGACAGCAGACCAACTTACATAGGAGCTGAGGTACATCCTGTTCTTGTGGTTGCTCCCCCTGGAATTGGCCCTACAGACCTACCAGGAGAAAAATTCTAGCTACCCAGAATATGGGTCTCCTTCCTGCACTGTCATAGGTGCTAAGAAAATCTAGGCTGTCTTATTTCTTTTTTTTTTTTTTAATTTTTATTTATTTATTTGAGAGTGACAGACACAGAGAGAAGGACAGAGAGAGGGAGAGAGAGAGAATGGGCACGCCAAGGCTTCCAGCCTCTGCAAACGAACTCCAGACGCGTGCGCCCCCTTGTGCATCTGGCTAACGTGGGACCTGGGGAACCGAGCCTCGAACCGGGGTCCTTAGGCTTCACAGGCAAGCGCTTAACCACTAAGCCATCTCTCCAGCCCTAGGCTGTCTTATTTCTATCCTTAGAGCTCAGTGAATAATAGTGAGCTCTGAGCTGTGCTCCATGTACCTGAGCCTTTTTCTCATATATAATCTTGATATTTTTTACTTCCATTTCAATGGACAAAGAGACAGAAATCTCAGGATGAAAAATGTGCCAGAATTGAAGTGCACTGCTGGACTCTTTGGCCCTGTAGGGAAGGAGGCACGTTACAGAGAACAGCACAGACACAGCATAGAAAAGCTATGAGGAGAGAGAGAATATAAAGATAAAGCTGGAGAATGTTAGCTGGCTTCATCTGCTCCTGCCACAGACATGAGGTCAGCATGGGCTCAGGTGTCCCTCCTGCCACATCAGCCTTATAGGACCACACTCCCTCAGGGACAGGCAGGCAAAGGGGCTACAGGCAAACCAAGCCAAACAACCTCTGCTGAGAAGTTCTACCGAGACTCAAATTCTGCCCAACACCATGTCTGCTCCCTTCTTAAGCAGCTGTGTTTTTCTATTTCCAGTTACACAAGCACACACACACCAATGCCATCACCAGATGAAGATTTTTTCTAGACATCTGTATCAGGTTCGTTGTCATGCACTAGCCAAAGTGAAGGAGCTGAAAACCAGTACCAGACCTGGCTGTGTCTCAGCCCAGTGAAGACTTCCACTCTCTACTCATCTCATCTGCGCTAGAAAACAGCAGGCAGAGAACGGCTTGGATTTATTCAGTGTTAACTATAGGTGGGCATGGTGTTAAGCAATGGAAGAATTATCCTATATAAACCTGACAATAAGTTTTGGAGGTAGTTTAATTCTTAGCTCCATTTTGTGGATGAATAGATACGGCTGCATAGATGACAATCAGATAAACAAGTGATGGTGGTTTGAGTATAAGATGCTCCCCCATGTTCCCCATACACTTGTGTGTTTTAAATTTTGGTGGCACTGTTTGGGAATGTTCTGGAACCTTTAGGATGTAGAGCCTTGCTGCAGGAACTGGTCCCCAGGTGCAGGCCTTCGGGCAGCATTGCTCAGCCCCACTTGCTACACTGAGCCCTTTCTGTCTTCTCCCTGCCGATGTGGAGCTCTGGGGCTGACCTCTTCCCACCATGCTTTCCACTTCATGCTAGAGTTCTACTGGAAACCCGAAGTCAAAATTAAACTCTTTCCTCCTTAAGCTGTTTCTGGACAGGTAATTTCTTCACAAACAAAGCTATTCCAAAGTCACACACAGCTACCAAGGGTCTTGGCCTCCAAGATACTGTCTGTCATATCTAGAACTGACTCTTTTTGGTTCCAGTAAGGATCTTAGCATTTGACACATAGTATTATAATTAAGGGCTTTTATATAATGACCAGATTTTCACCAACAGAATGTCAATGGAAACCACACCAGGCCTGTATGTGAGCTTGTGATGTAGCTTCAACAATGTAGGCAAGGGCAATGTCCTATGACAGCGGCTCTCAAACTTGGTTGTCATCGGATTTAATGTGTAGCTGAGTTTGATAACTGCTGATTTAAAAGATGTTGGAGAAAAAAGTTAGAAGGAAGGTGGATCCTCTGGTGACACTTGAACACCTAGAATTTTGGGCTTAATGAGAAGGGAAGACGCAGCCATGGTATGCTTGAGAACAGATGTATGCACACTTATATGCACACAGCTCACAGGCATGCATCCACAGCTCATGCAGTTTTCTTGCACAGCATTCACTATCCAAGTCACCATTAGAGCAGCAATCAGCTATAGCCACAGCTTTATAGACTTCCCACCAGGCTCTGATTAAGGGGGAACCTCTTGTCCACCTTCCTTATTCCAAGGCAGGCTGAGCTCCAACTTCTGCCTTTTTTAGAAAGGCATAAATCAACAAGACATGATTATATATAGCAATTAAAAGTTTCTGGTAGGACTTTTCTTTTCTGTCATCTCTCCTAGAACTCGGCTTGGGTTTGTGCTTTGGTCCACAAGTTTCTCCTTGCTCAGAAAAACTTACAATTGAACTGAGAAGTAGGTAAAATTTGGCTCATCCTGCTGCTTGGAAATGTGAGACCAGGCCAACCAGGTGGCCTTGGTGTTTAGGAACGAGGCTCCTGAGAAGCAGAGGCAACCAGGTGAATAGAGGAAATAGTTGCTAATTCCCAAGGACCCAAAGTGGGAGACCCTAAGTCCAGGACCATGGACAGGGCAGCACCAACAAGGATCACATGCATAGGAACTGAGACCAGAATCTGGGTCTGGGCAGAACATTATGGCCCAACCTGGGCAGTGAGCACCGAGGGACAATATTTTGGGCACCATGCCCATCCCAGAAGAGATGAAAGCCCTTGTTGTTCTGTAGCCTAAAACAGGAATGTTAGCAAAAGCAATGTGTGCAACAACACAGACAACACAGGAAAATATCTCAGCTCTGTAATGGCTTTTTCCCACATGGAATGCTACAGGGTCCCCAAGGGAGGTACTGTTACCAAAGCTCTCACTGAGTGTTCCTCTTCCTTCAGTGAAGCCTTGGGCAGAACACTGGCCATCCTTGAACATCAGTTTCCTCATCCACAGAATGAAAATGATGATAACATCTTCCTATTGCCTCTTTTATAATGTTAATTGCATCACGTAAGTTGATATATATGAAAGTAAACAGGAAGAACTAACTTGTCATCAATATTCACATGCTTTTGTTTTATACTTTCTTTAGATTAATTTCCACTGCTGAGTAAAGTGACTTGACTATGGTTGCTAATACTCAAATATTTACTGAGGTCTTGTTGATTTCTGTCTTTCTAAAAAAGAATTGAAGTAAGCTCAGTTGTTTCTATTCGAGGAAAATGAAAAGAGTAGGAGGTAAAGAAAGAGGTTTAGAGAATCAGACTGTGTGGATGGACAGGTCTTCAGTAGCTTTCTTGATAGACCTGCTTTGGTACCCTCATAGTTAGCATGGGGGAAGCCTTAGGATCAAACAATAGATGGAGGCAAGGAGTGTGTATTAGTCAGGGTTCTCTAGAGGAGCAGAACTGCTAGAATGAATTATTTAAAAAGGGGATTTATTAGATCAGCTTACAGTAGTCCAATAACAGTTGCAGGCCTGAGAATCACCGAACCTGCTTGCTGCTCAGTCTACGTGGCCAGATGCCTCAGCAGTCCTGACCTGACACTACAGATGGTGCCGGAAAGCCTGGAGGCTTCCTGAGGAGCCACTGGGTTTCAATCCATGGGGTCTTCAGTTAATGCTGGTCTTTAGTCCGCACTGGTCTTCAATCCATGCTGGAAGGTAGCGAGCAACTCCAGCAGCCAAGTGGAAGGGAGGAAGGAAGGAAAAGAACTCTTTTTACCCAGAGCTTCCTTATATCAAGTCCCTCTCTGAGCAGGGCTGCCCACTCTGGGGGGAAGGGCTCACCCTGGGGGAAATACCTCCTCCTTTAGTTGATCCTTCCTAGAAGCAACCTGTGGATTACTAAACAGATCAAACTGACAACACCTTAACTATCACAGAGTAGAATCCAGAGACGGACCCTTAATCTCCAAACTCCACCCATCACTGTTCAAGAAAGATGGGCTATAGCATTTGTCCCTTAGGCGCCATGTTCTATGCCATGTTACCTCCCCTCAATGACTTCAGTTGAGGATAAACACTGACTCAATGTCACTGTCCCAATATACTTTATGCTACTACAACATAATACTTGAAACTTGGTAATTTGCAAAGAACAGAAAGTTGTTTCTCCCAGTTCTGGAAGTCCCAGTTTGAGAGGCTGCATCTGGAGAGAGCCTTCTGGCTGCGGCATTCTATGGAGGAAGGCAGAATGGCAAGAGAATGTGCAGAAAGCACAAGGAGGACGAACTCAGTTTTGTCACAAACCCACTTCTATAACAATGGCCTGAACCCATTCATAAGACAGAGTCCTCAGTACTTAAACACTTTTGAATACTTCTTGATCCTCTAGCTTTGGGGATTAAATTTCTAACACATAAGTTTGGGAGGGGCACATTTGGACAACATTAGGTCAGAAGAGTAGCCAGTGGCCAAGGAATTGGTCTGGAATTCCATGCAGAGATCAGAGCAATTAGCTCAGGATCATAAAGGTAAAAGGATGTGAGATGAAGAGAGACTACGTAGGGAAGGCTGTTATAGCCCAGGTGGACCAAAGTTCTGAGCATGTAGGAGCCATGAGATAAAAGTTACACAGGGAAAGAACTGAAGGAGTCAAGTAAGGAGGGAAGAGAAATAGACAGATATGGAACAAGTAAAATCATAGAGAGGGACTGAGCCTCACTGGGGGGTTGGGACTCAGAGGACATGCTGGCACCATTTGGTTCTAAAGCACATTTTGATCTCAGCCTCCCCTAGGCTCACTCACTTGGTCAGTTCCTTCCAGAGCCTGTTAATCTGTTCCAAAGACCCCTGGCAGTGACTTGCATTCTTGTTTTTCTTATTCCCATGTGTAGCCTTACCACATACCCCCTGTGATTGGAGGTGCCTTGATTGAATGTCTTCTTCTGCAATCGAAAAACCTAAACTAAGACTGCCTTGGGGTTCTGGCAACTCGACTCTCTGTGTAGGATCATTGCCAGGTTCCTTGGGCATCTGTTTAACAGTGCTGGGGCAGTGAGCATGTCTTCGGTAGGAAAGTCAGCTCTGAACACCTGAAGCTACTGTTGCTGGAGCCCTGCATATAGCTTCCCCATCCCCTAAGTATGCAAGTGAGTCCCTGTGGGTTACTGGACATGCACCGTGTGTCTGCTCATCTGTTCTACTTAGCTAAGGGTACCCCTGCTAGTGCTCCTTTCCCGCCTCAGAATCATGATTGTTTTCATCAGCCAAACACCCAGGAGAAGGTAGATAGTGGAAGACGATGCTGTGCTATCAGCCCTATGTCTTTACACAGGTTCTCCTCTACAACTGACACAGCCTTCAGCAACAGTTCAGAGGTCCCCTGCTCAGATGTTTTCTCTTTATACAACAACAGGGACTCATGCGTGTAGGGGAGGAGTCGCATCTCCAAGTTTAAGCTCCATCTATACTTGCCCCCAACCTCTCAACGGGCACCCCATGTCTGACCGTCAAACCTCAGGGTGTGCACACCAGTGGTGAATTCTATCCAGGGAAGAGTGGACCCAGAGAATAAGCCCCATTAACCTTGAAAGAGGACCTATGGAGATATCTCAGTGTGTAAGGCGCTTGCTGGGATAGCATGAGGACTGAAGTTTGGATCCCCACATAAAATACCGGGCATGGAAGTGTACCCGTGTAATTCCAGTGCTGGGGAGGAGAAGGCAGCAAATCCCCAGGGCTCACTGGCTAGCTCTTCTAGCCAAATTGGTGAGTCCTAGAGACTCTGCCACAAAAAAAAAAAAAAAAAAAAAAAAAGATGGAAAGTTACTGAGGAAGATGAACATTGAGGGGTCTGGCCTCCACACACATGTGCACATACACTAGCAAACAAATGTGTACCCACACACATGAACATGATTACACATAGTATCGAGTGAAAGAGAGAGAACCACCTTGAAAGGTAGTTCAGGTATGCTTGGGGCCTACGTTCTAAATACCTGGAATATCGTCAGATGTAGATATAAGTGTAGGGTAACATTGACTTCATTCTCTACATCAAGTCCCCAACAAGAGCAGATGTGTCACTTCTGGTTTCTTTGAAGGCTGTGGAAGAGAGCAGAAACCACTCATAGAGGGCTCTCTCCACACCCGGCTCAGTTCTAAGTGGACTATTAAACAACCCCCAAGCTGTCATTTCTAATGGACAGGTGTAGCTCATCCCTGATAAAACATGAAAAAGGCAACTTAAGGAAGAAGGGATTTGTTTGAGCTCTTGGTTTGAGAGCGTACAGTCCACCAGAGAGGAGAGGTGATGTGTCAGGAGCAACACAAAGCTTACTTTGTCTTAAGAAACAGGAAGGGCCACTGAAAGTGGAGCCAGGATCTAACCCTCAAGAACCACCCCCAACATCATCACCAGTGACCAACTTCTGTTTCTAGTGAGGTTCCAACTCCTAAAAGTCCCCCAGCTTCCCAAAACAGTACCACCAGCAGGGAACCAAGTGTTCAAAGACATACATGCACTTGTGGCAGGGGTAGTAATTCACATTCCCACCATAACAAGGATCCAAGGGCGCAGAGGATTAAATAGCTTGTCCAGGAGCTCATAACAAGTAAGTAAGGAGGAGATTGTAACCCAGGAAATCTGCCTCTAAGGGCTATGATCTTGTTACACTGCTTCAGCTGATGGGGAATCAAGGCTTCCAGCTTATGTGCTGCTCTCCTTGGGCCCAGTGGAGGCACAAAAAAACAAAAAACAAGCAAAAATACCCTCCTATTTCCTTCCTGTACCCAGCTCTGTCCTAGAAGCCCAGACAGCTATGTTTCCCTCCTAGCTTCTCCAATCAGCCTGGGGACAGTGGTGAGAGTGTCAGCCTGGAAAAAGATGATCATGATCAGAGGCCTCTCCCATTCTGTCAGAGGGAGCCCAAGGCCTAAGTGAATCCTGCCTTTTGAGAAATGCTATGGGGAAGGGATGGCTGTATCTAAGGTCCCCATCACTAAGAAGTTACCAATATTCCCATTTGAAGATGGATAATTAAAGCTCTGAAAGTCTGAGTAAGATTTCTGAAATTGCTTTGAATAGTTAGCTTAAGTAGAATTTAAACCCAGTTCTGTCAGGTTCTTAACAAATGCTCTCTGGAAAGTCATTATGGAGTTTCCCAGTCCACATTAGCTTTACCTCATCCCTTCCTGACTCCTGCATGCCTCTGCTATCTAGTCTCAACTTCCCTTCCCCACTTTGCCTCCTCCCTTTTTTCCTGCTCCTTTCTGTACTTCCAGGGAGAGAGACCATCCCCTGGGTGGGTCCTTTCTATCTTTGATAATCTCCAGATGGACTGTAGCCAGAACATCCATAAAGATGCCTCAGGATAAAAAGTGGGGAGGGCTGTGTGTGTATGTGTGTGTGTGTGTGTGTGTGTGTGTGTGTATGATTGAGAGAGACAGAGAGAGAGAGGGAACTCAGTCATCATTGCAGGGCCACGTACTGGATTACTGGCTGCTGACATTCAGAACCATGAAGATTAGTGGCAGTTCTCCCTGACTACATCCCCTCCAACAGCTGCTTAAGAAAAAAAAAAAATTACAAACAAATATTTGCAAATCAACTTAGCCATGGCCCACACACTCAAGCATAGACTTACTCAGTGTCTCTAGTCCCTCACATGAACATCAGACTCTTGGCCTCTTTCTCCCCAAAATGTAGACCCAGTGTAGACTGGAGAGTCACTGTAGGCCAGGGTTTACATCCCAAAGAGGAGAGGCATCCAGCTCCAGGCCACTCTGGTGGCTTCTCTAGGCTCATAAATCCCTTAGACTCCCTAGGGAATGAGAAAGCCCCTGGTTAACTGCTGATTAGGGAGTGTTAGCTGCCTGGAATGTTTGAGCTAAGAAGGGCTTTAGGCTTTAGGGACTGCCTTCTGTCACTCCCTCATTTTATGCAATATCTAAGTCATCTAAAGCCAGACAGTTGCAAAAAAAAAAAAAAAAAAAAAAAAAAAAAAGCACTGCAGTTTGGCTGAATGGAAGAGTCAGGCTGGGCTAAGTGTTATGACAGACAACCTCAAGTTCTCAGTGACCCAACACAGTAAACACGTCACAGAGTCATCAGTGGTGGACCTGAGGTCTATGCTCCACACATTCATGAAAGAACCCAGGTTCTAGCTTCTTTGGCATAGTCACCTCTAGCCCAGTTGCCAAGGGAGGCTCAAGGAGAAGAGCAGTAGCAATCTCTGCCACTTTTTTAAATCAGCTTAGTGGCTAAGACACTTGCTTGTGAAACCTAAGGACCCAGGCTCAGTTTCCCAGAACCCATGTAAAGGCAGATGTACATGGGGAAGCATGTGTCAGCAGTTCACTTGCATTATCTAGAGGCCCTGGCATGTCCATTCTCTCTTCTCTCTCTCTCTCTCTTTCTAGTAAATAAATAAAAATCCATAAAAAGTATATTTATTTATTTGCAAGGAGAGGGAGGGAGGGAGGGAGAGAGGAAGGGAGAGAGAGAGAGAATGGGTACACCAGGGCTCTTGTCCTGCAAATAAACTCCAGATGCATGTATCACTTTGTGCATCTGGCTTTACACAGGTCCTGGGGAATCACACAGGCTGTCAGGCCTTAACTGCTGAGCCATCTCTCCAGCCCTGCTTTTTTGGAACAAGGTATGATCTTCTTTCATTTCTCTTTGAAGCCTTTCCCTTAATCTCTCCAGACAAGTATAAACAATGAAAAGAATAAAAGGATTTAGCATTTTATTATGTGTGCACATGCATGTACATGCCTGTGGAGGCCGTAGGATCCTCAAGCATTGTCCTCAGAAATGTTGTATATCTTTTTGGGATATGGTCTTACATTGACCTGGAACTCACCAATTAGGCTACACAGCCTGGGCAGAGAGCCCTGGGGATTGTCCTTTCTTTGCTTTCTCAGTGCTGGGATTATAAGCACATACCATCACACCTGATATCTTTTTCATGAATACCGGGGATCAAATGCTGATCGCCCTATGCTAGTCCTCAATGCCAAAGAGTTAGGATTTGGAGTATTTATTATGTGCTAGATCCTGTGCAGAGGATACTTCATTTAGTCTTCATAAGTACTGATGCTCTCTGTTCATAGGGTAGAATAGCAGGCGGAGAAACATTCAGTGACTCCTCTTAGGTCACGCAGCATGTGTCAGGTGGTCCTGCTGGGGTATGAAGCCAGCCTCAGCTGATCATAGGAGCTGAGCACACCAGAATGGGGAGCTATATGATTCAGCCATGGCTGGGTCACTTCAACCTGCAGTGGACAACAGAGAAGCTGGGCCATTGTTCCCCACAGCAATATCCTCACCCCCACCTCCTAAGCAGGTTGTGAGGTACAGAGCCTCTGAATCACCAGGCCCCTTGACAGCTCATCGCCTGCTGAGCAAAACTGCTTTTAAAAAGCACTTACTTTTTATGATCTAATTCAGGATGACATTGAATGTGCTTGGGCAGATGCCTCTGCCCCTTTTCCATCATCTTCCTCTTCCTTGTACCCTCCTCCCTCTTTGTACCCCTTGCCTCTGTGCCACTGTGGTCCTTGCCATCAAAGACCATGCCATCAGTTTAGGATTTCCCTGTTTTGGGGACAGAGCAGGTCCGCAGGGTGGTATAGGCCACACCCAAGCTGCAGTCTGGCTGCCTCTCCTTTTCCTTGCCCTCTTGATGCCCTGGCCTCAGAGGTTACTGCCACCCCTGTTGTAAGCCAGAACACAGTTGGGGTCATAGGCACTAGGAGAACATGAGTGAGGTTCAAAGACTGGCTCCACCCATTAGATGCTAGTGACAGGACCTCGCTCAGTAACTAATGCCCTCATCTTCTTCACCAACAAAATGTGAACAGTACCTGCCTCACAGACTTGAGGATTCAGTGAAGAATGAATCTGGCATACTTTCTCCAATCTCTCCTTCACACAGAAGGAACTGAAGGTGCTGGCTATAAAATGGACTGTTGAGTGACTTCCCAACAGAGTCTCCCCAGATCCCTCTTGAGTAAAAGGGTTTTATCTCTGCTTAACTTCTCACCATTCTTACTCTCTAAGACCATCTGTATGCACCAGTCAGGTTACTATATTCCATGGTAATACTGAATTACTATGAAGGAGGAAGGTGGGGGAGGGGGGACTTACCTAGAGAGGCTTAGGGAATCTACATAATGAATGAGGAGGGTGAGAAGAACTAAGCAGGTCTTCTGAGAAGTAGGCAGAAAGCTAGGATTAAATTGCTTAATTGGGAGAAAGCATCTAATATGGGCAGCTGTGCAATATAAAGAAGGTTCTTGAAAGTCCTTGAGAGTCCCAGATCCCAGGTTGTGTGGAACAGGTCTCCTCAGACTCCAGCTTCACTTAGTCCCTGAAGAGAAAAACTCTTGGAAACAGAGACATCATGCAAAAGCTACTGTAGATTTCTAAGCACAGCAGCCAGGGCCTCTGAATGCGGAAGTGACAAGTGCAAGTGGTCATGGCTCTAGCATACGGCCTCTACGGAAGAGGAGAGAGGGTCGGAAGCTGAGGCAAATTCCCTTTGAGTCTCTTAAATTCTTCACCTTCTGCTTTCAGGTGAGTTAGAGGCTTAGTTCCACTCCTCTGACTCATTTAGATATAATGTTTATTTTATGGGTGCTTAGGAAAATGTTCATTGGGTCGAAGAGACCTAGAGCTTGATCAGAGAAAGCAGACCCAATTTTATTTAATGCCTAAACTGCTGAACCCTCTTTCTGAAGAACAGAGAGATCGCATAATGACTTTGGTATTTGTACTTGGGGAAATCTGGGTCCTCCACACTTCCCTGGCCTTGGAAGACCCTAATGAGGACTTCTTCTAGAAGGCCAAAAGTTGTGCAGGGGAGGAAGATAGTAGGCAGAAAGCGCAACATGAAACATTGTGCCCCTATCCCACATCCAGGAGCAGGGAGAAAAGTCATGAGAAAGACCCACTGAGGGTGGGGTGGGAGCGGATGGAGAACCAACACAGGTTTCTACTATACCTTTCTCTGGCGAGATACCCAAGGAGGGCCTTTTCCCAAGCTGAGCAAGCCTAGCATTGCCTGGACTAGCTCTCAGGGCAGCATGGAGAGTTCTGCCTGCTCCAGGACTCTTGGTGGGCCCTTCAGGGGTGTGGTGGCCTCAGCCTCGGATGTGGCTCCTCTATGCTCCCCTCAGCACTGGAGCTGGCATCTGGACTCTGGCTGAGGAAAAATTGATCTTTATTTCCTCTTGTTCCTGTGGGGCGGGGGGGGGGGGGGGGGGGCGGGGGGGCTTGGCTGTTTTGACAGGAAGCTAGAACCTAACACAGACAGCACAGAAGCAGCTAGTATCCTGAGCCTGCCTGAGCTCTGCATTGGCAAGGAAAGGGAGTGAGGAAGACAGGCTCACTTCTTTGAAAAGCTCAGCCAACATTGTTCTCATCTGGCTCTGGCTCAGGGTTTTCACACACACCCGTGAAGTGGCGTGCATACGAGACCATATAAGTCTGGTAGAGATGAAGGAAGAGGCTCCCAGATACCTCCTTAGCAGCTGTGCCTTGGTTGTTCTCTTTCACTGGAGACCAGCTTCATGGAGGCTGCCTGGTGTGGTCACCTGGCCATCATCAATGTAATTTCATGCTTGAACATTGCTATCTTGAAAGTATTTAACACTTACAGTTTTTGCATGTGTAGTATGTATGGTGTTTTGTGGTGTGTGTGCATGTGCATACATATGGATATATGCAACTATGCATGCATAAAGACCAGAAGAAATGGCAGATGCTTTCCTGTATTGCTCACCTTTGTATTTCCACAAGATGGAGTCTCTCTCTGAACGCAGAGCTGCAGTTTTAGTAAGCCCCAGCAATTCTCTGGTCTCTGGCCCCCATAGGACTGGTGTTACATCCATGTATGATTACATCCTACTGTTACATGGGTCCTGGGGACTTGAACACAGGTGGCCTCAGGCCCTTTCAGGCTCTCATGCTTATGGCAAGTGCTCTCAACTGCTGAGCCATCTCTCCAGCATAATCTTTTTCTTTTTTTCTAGTTTTTTTTTTTTGTTGTTGTTATTTTTGACTCATGAAACCCAGGCTGGCTTTGAATTTTTCATCATCCTTCCGCTTCTTTCCCAGTGCTAGGATTTCAGTTATGGGCTACCATATCCAGCTTAGTTTTATTCTTGAATTTCTGTTTTGTAAGGGGAATCTGACAAGACATTGTAGTGTGAACCAAGGTTACTTGACCACTGCCCCTCTCTTGCTGCCATCCAGGCCCTGCTCATCCTCTTCTGTGCCCAGTAACCGTGATCATCCCCGCATCTAACAGGGAGCAGGGAGATACAGGCAGATTAGGATTGACTGAGCAACACTTGTAATTTCTTGAGGCCAGGCATAGGAGCCCCTATCCCTGTCATGGGCTAGCAGAATATCATGCACCCCGGTGGGGTGTAGTGCACTTTACCTACCTCTGATCTGGGTACCAGTGCAAGGATTGTGAGCCCTGTAGAGCCACCCATCCACACAATCAGACAGAAAAGATGCATGATTTGACATCTCTTCCATGGCTAGGGCCCTGTATGGTAATCGGTGGGCAGAACATGTCCTCCTACCTGAAGTCACTGCAAAGCAAAGCCCCAGGAACGTGTGATGATCTGTGGTTGCTTGAAGAAGCCCTTGCCTGAGAGCTAAACGTTACATAATAGATTATAAAGCACCGTGACAGATTGAGAAGGAACAAGAGAGGGAGGGAGAAGGGGGAAGGAAGGGAGGGAAAGAGAGAAAGAGGTTACAAAAGCCAAGGGAAAACCATATTTTACAATCTTTAAAAGGACTTTTCCTAATTCTTGAACAAAAGCCCCATCTTTTTGTCTTGCATCAGGCCTCCCAAACTATCACCATGCTGTGTTTGCTCCCTAGGTCAGATGGTGCTCCTTACCCATGTTCATGTCGATGGGCCCAGACCTCAACTGGGCAGCCATGGGAAGACAGCAACATCCAAAGCTGTAGTGAAGGCTGGCACCAGGTTCCCTTGGCAGCCATCCTCTCTTTGCTCCTGTTCATTCCATAGGATACAGTCGCCTTTGCATTTTTCCAGTCTTTTTGATTCTTGCCCTGCTCCCATCCCAGCTTGATCCTTGGCTGACTTTCTACCTCTCCACCCTCATGACAGTGACACTGATGGCTCTTTCCTCAATTTCCCATTCCTCTCCTCATCTGACTGACCTTTGTTCACTCCTGTTTTCACTCTCACTGTAGACACAGTGGCCAGGGCCATCTGCTAGCCACCATTTCTCAGCAAGTCCTGTCCCCAGCTTTCCGTTTCTTACATCTATATTTAAGGTACTTTACTCTTCCCAGGGTAGGCTTCCATCGCAAACTTGGCCTTCTGTTGACAAAAGTCACTCACCTTCCCCACTAGGTCATTTCTTCCCTGGACTTTAAATTTCTGTCTGTGACGTCCTCATTCTTATAACCATGCCAGTCTGAAACTCCCTAGTTGGCATTTACTCTTTCCTTTTCACTATCTCCCACTTTTAATAAAACTCAAAATCTTGCCATCCCTTCTTTAAAAGTTTGTTGCTTCCTGTCAATTTCAAGTTCAGACCTTTATCTCGGCCTCAGTCCCTCTCCAGTTATGCACACACACAGCTCTGAGAATAAGCTTATTAAAACGTATACTTCTGATGGCATAGCCTGGTGACTCAAGCATTTTTGAGGTTCCCAATCAGAGGGCTGTTTCTTCTCTCTGTGTTTGGTGGCCAGAACATCCATATGTAGTAGCCAGAACATGTTGGGTTATGAGCATGTCCCTCCCCTGCTGAAATATCCATGGTTTTTCATGGCTTAAGATAACCCCTAAACACACACACACACACACACACACACACACACACACATTCAGAGATGCACATACTCATTTACCTAGGTAATTTCCATTCATACTTTTGAGCTCACCTTCCTTGTGAAAGGTTATCATACTTCATACTTCTGTTATGAAACTTTTTCACTGTTGTTATTAAACTGCAATCAATGAATATACGATCTAATTTCATTCTTTTCTGCTGGAGTCTGAACTGCACAAGGGTGAGGACTGGGTAATTCTGTGTCAGACATATACCTTCCTGATATATAATAGACATTTAGGAAATAATTGTTGAACAAATGAATGAACTACCATTTATTTAGTGTCAGGGTCTCTTCCAGGTGCTCCATCTCATTTAATCTTCATAATACATTTTCAGTTGTATTTCCACTCCATAGACACCTAAAATATCAAAGGTACGGTTATAGACACAAAGCCATTCTGTACACTAGCTGAATGGGTCTTTCTATCATGTGCCAAGTACACCTTATGCCTGGTTGCCTCTGCCTCACTTCTGACATTCCCTTCCCTGCTGAAACCCTATATTCCTTGAAAGGGGCTCCTGCCACCTTCTCACCTGACCTTAAGCAGATATAATAGGAAAGAGTGTAGGTTCTGTGATGACAGAGACTTGGACTTGAATTCTAACTACTCCTCCCTTCCAAGCCATGTGACCTGAAGCAAGTCATTATACTCAATCTCTTGATCTATAATTTGCTGATGAAAGTCCCTCATAAGATTTAACATGAAGCCAGAGAAATTCAAAGGGTTTCTTTTTGTGGTGGTTTGATTCAGGTGTCCCCCATAAACTTAGGTGTTCTGAATGCTAGCTCCCCAGCTGATGGAGATTTGGGAATTAATGCCTCCTGGAGGGAGTGTATTGTTGGGGGTGGGCTTATGGGCTTTATAGCCAGTTTCCCCATGCCAGTGTTTGGCACACCCTCCTGTTGCTGTGGTCCATCTTCTGTTGGCCAGGGGGTGATGTCCACCCTCTGCTCATGCCATCGTTTTCCCCTGCCATCGTGGAGCTTCCCCTCGAGCCTATAAGCCAAATAAACCTCTTTTTCCCAGAAGCTGCTCTTGGTTGGGTGATTTCTACCAGCAATGCGAACCGGACTGCAACACTTTTCATTTTCGTTCTCTTTTTTCTTTTCCTCATATTCATCTCCCTCCTTAAAATCTAACTTATTTTCCATTCCCCTTCCTTGGGTTCCTTCTTACCAACAATACTCATACCATCCTAGAAATAATGACATCATCTAACAATACTGTATCGACTATTTTTTTTGTTGTTGTTGTTGTGAACGCTTATGGAAGAAAAGAGATTATTTTGGCTTATAGGTCCAGAGATTGAAGTCTATCATGACAGGAGCATAAAGACAGCATCATATTCTTATAACAGGGAGTGGGGGGGGCAGAGAGAGAGACAGAGAGAGAGAGAGAGAGAGAACAGTAAATAGTGGCAGGCTGAAAATCCTCCAGGCCTACCTTCACTGACACACTTCTTCCAGCAAGGCTCTACTTCATAAAGATCCCACCACTCTTTGAAGCAGCGCTGTCAAGTAGACATTAAGTATACCAACACAGACGTCTATGGGGGCATGTTTTACATTCAACCCATCAGAAATCTCAACTATTAGTCACCATTTCCTATGTAATTCTAATGGAAAAAGAATGAGCTGATAGAAGATTCCATGTAGATCGTCCAGGCATGTCCCCCTGAATATTGTCTTGTAACAGAAAGCTGAGCTGAGAAGATACATCATTCTTTCTTTTATTGATGTACATCTAATCAACGAGCCCAGACTGCAAGAGTCCACACTTCTCAGTAAAAGTATATGCACCCAGTGAAAGTTGGTTCCTAGGTCAATAGAGACTGGTGATTTTGCATTTTACTTGATGGCAGAGAGTTGTTCCTGGGGAGAGCCAGGAAAGGCAAATGAATGCTTTTGACTGCCTACTTTGACACAAACCCTGTGCTTAATGAGTTATGCCCATGGCATCCTTACAAGAACGCCCAAGGAGGTGGATGGCATTTTTCCCACCTTAACTCCATAGACATTTGCTTCTTGGCTCTTCACACTTTTAAAAAGAGTTACAAAAAGCCATGGTGCTTGTCATCATGGCACTCAGGAGGCTGAGGCAGGAGAACTGTGAGTTTGAAGCCAACTTGAGCTACATAGTACAACTGTCTCCCCAAAAATATCATTATCATTATTGATAATGAAAAGAAAAAGGTAAAGGTAAAAGATGTCCTTCAAATCCCAGCCTGAGGGAAGGACTCCTGGAGAAGTGAGACTATTTCATCTTTGAACAAAAACATAAGTGACAGTAACAGGTAGATTTTCCAGAATCCTCTGAGCTCTCCCAAGCCTTTAATGAAATCCTCAGACCCAAGCAGGCCCTGCACCCAGCAACATATCCCGCATGGTGCAGGTGACGCTGCTCACCCAGCCAGGAAGCTGACTGTAGCTGTGGGTTCTCAAGGGATTAGGATAAGCAGTCAGTAAGAAAAAATCTTAAGGTGATAGAGAATTGCTTGGACCTCCAGAGTCTGCTGTGCCTTCTCTGTATATCTCTAAAGCACTTAGGAAACAGAAGAGTTGTTATTTAAGGGAATAAATAACAACATCTAGTGGCTTTGCCTACAGAGTGCAATCAACTTTGTATAATTTCCCAAAACTGTTCAACATGGATGCCCACACATGGGAGCAAGCCAGTCGGGAGTCTAGGGCTAGTTCTGTAGAAGAAGGGGAGGGAAAGAATAGGAGTAACCAAGCATCTGCCTGATAGCGTTTCTAGAAACCCCTCTGGACCAAACTGGTTTCCTACCAGCCAACTGCTGAATTGAAATGTACTTCTCCCAGCTTCTGTCTCTTTGTGTAGTGGTGGTGGTGTGTGTGTATGTGGGGAGGGGATGTTTTAGGATTCCCTTGATTGTTATTCTGTCCTTTCTACAGAGAGAATTACTCAGCTAGCTTTCTCCCATGATGGAACATTCTTGGAAGGCTCAGAAAGTCAACAGGAGCATGGGAGAGAAAATATGTGGAGAAAGTGGCTGTGTGGGGAAAAGGGCTGACTCCATGGCACAGTGGGAGATGCTTTGGCAGATGGAAACAAAGGAACGGAGCAAAAACACAGGGTGAAGTGACTCAGATTGTGTTTTCCTCACTACACATTTGTCCTCTCAAATCAATCGTGTCAGTTTCCTTACCTAGTGATTCTCTCCTTCCACACCCCAACTTTGTCGACTCTGACCACCACTCTTTTCCTCAGTCTCAAAAACTTCTGATCCTCCTTTCAAGTTTTTCTTGCTAATGGATTTTAACTATGTATGAATTTAACATTTGCCTGTGACTGTTTTGTGTTGTTGTAACAGAATACCACAGAGCAGATAGCTTTTAAACAATAGAAGTTTCTGTGGTTCTCTCTTCTGGAGGCTGAGAAATCCAAGGTCAAAAGGCCACATCTGGGTTGTTACATGGAAGGATAGTATGATAAGAACACATAAAGAGAGCTGGAGAGACGGTTCAGTGGTTAAAGCACTTATATGCAAAGCCTACCAACCCAAGTTGGATGCTACAGTACCCACAGCAAGCCAGATACATGGAGTTCATTTGCAGTGACTACAGGCCCTGGTGTACCCATTCTCCCACTCTCTCTCCTTGCAAGTAAATAAAGTATAATATTTTTTAAAAGAAAGCATAATGAAAGGGAGCAAGTGGAGGGAGAGACTCACTTTTATAATAAGCTTACTCTCATACTGATGTTAATAAATACATTAGAGAGCTTCACGTCATAATGTAACAATTAACCTTTTAAAAGTCCTGCGTTTTAACATTGGTGATTAAATTTCACATGAACATGAAGTTTGGGGGTAATAGTCAAATCATAGCCATGGTAACTTGTGTTCAGCTCAGTATAGACTTATTTTGGCTTATCTTTTAAAAATATTTTATTTGAGAGAGAGAGGAAGGAAGAAAGAGAGAGAGAGGAAGAGGCAGATGGAGAGAGAATGGGTGTGCCAGGGCCTCCAGTCACTGTGAATAAACTCCAGGCACATGCACCACTTAGAGCATCTGGCTTTATGTGGGTACTGAGGAATTGAACTTGGGTTACTTAGGCTTCACAGGCAAGTGCCTTAACTACTAATCCATCTCTTTAGTTCTTATATGGCCATCTTAAAATATCTTAGAGCCACAAGGAGCCTGTTTGTAAGGTACCAGAAGCCTCTTTGGAAAAACTTTACCTTTAGTAAAGAAAAGGGTCAAAAGTAGGTGACTTTTCTGGAATCAGAAGGGTGGAGTGAAGGCTAGGAGGAGAGTGACTGACTCTCCATAGGGGGGGCAAGAGGTTCAGCTAGTGAGGCCCTTGTGACATTTGCAAGGCATATTTTGTGGACCTGTAGAACTATTTCAGATAAGAGAAGGAGTCTGGAATTCTCAGAGTGAAAAGGTGTAGAGACAGAAATCCCTGCCAGTGGCAGGTGCTGTGTCTCTGTTTTTATCCCCACAGTGTGGAGGCTTGGCAAGTTACTCATCACTCACCTGACTTTAGAAGTGCGAATTGGCTTTGTGAAGCCTTGTAACTTCTACTCAGTACTGATTCTATACAAAGATAATTTTCCAAAGAAAGCTGTTAGAAAGCCCCAAATAATGTCTCTAAGGGTAACAATTAGTATGTTTTCCAATTATCCAAAATCTCACATAACATTCACCAGTTCCTTGATCTCTTGTGACAGCTTCTTAATAAACACAGAGAAAAGCTAGCTCATGGTATATGTGTGATAAAATGGCCAAACATTTTATTTATCTTGGCAGAGAGAGAACAAGAAAGAGAGAGAGAGAGGAGATAATGGGCACATCAGGGCTCTTGCCACTACAAATGAACACTAGATGCACAAGCCACTTTGAGTATCTGGTTTTACATAGGTATGGGGTAATCAAACAGGCTTTGCAAGTAAGTACCTTGAACCTGTGAGCCACCTTTCCATCCCCTACCCTAAAGTAGTTTTAAGATTTTTTATATGTATATTTATTTGCAAGCAGAGAGAGAGAGAGAGAGAAGAGAAATAGACAAAGAATGGGTGAACCAGGACCCCCTGCTGCTGCAAATGAACTCCAGATGCTTGCATCACTTTGTGCAGCTGGCTTTACATGGATACTGCCTGCACTTCTCGCTGGTGAGTGCACATATTCTGTTTCCACTTTTGCTACCATACCCGTCCTTCTCAGTCATCAGAATCCAGATTCTTTGGCCTTCCAAAGTGGGCTGAAGGCCAGCAGCATCCCAAGAATTCTCCAGGTCTTTAGCATGCTGAGGCATCCAGCATCATAGATTGGGCCTGTTCCACATGCAGATAGCCATTGTTGAGCTATCTAGCCCCTATCATGTAAGCCAATCTATAAATGATTTTTCATAATATTTATTCTTTCTATCCATTCTGTTCCTCTAGAACACCCTGACTAATACAGATCACAGTGCACATGTTATGCCACAATCTAAATTTTCTCATTATTAGAACTTAAGGCTTATATAAGTTAATGCCTCAGGCTGGCCTTGAACTCACAGTGATCCTTCTACCTCTGCCTCCCTAGTGTTGGGATTAAAGGTGTGTATCACCATGCCCAGCTCTGTCTTTCAATCCTTTTAACTGCCATAGAATACTCCAACATGCCACATTTCACCTTTTTACTTTCATAGTGTTAGTTCATTTCAATTGATTTAAGTATGTTTTCTTCCTTCAAAGTAGAACACAGAGTCTTATACTGCCAGCCAAATTACAGTGTCAAGGGCTGAATTTACCTTCTTGCCCAAAACAACTAAAATGGAAGAAAAATACTATGAAACAGAGATTTTGAAGATATTAAGCAACAGACAATGAAGGTTAATCATCCTTGAGAGATGGGAAACAAGTCAAATTAGCCCCAAATTTGCTCCAGTTTACTGACCTGCCACAGAAATCTAGATAGACAACTCCCTGTTTTAAGATGAAGTTGGGGGGAGCTGGGCATGGTGGCGCATGTCTTTAATCCCAGCACTCAGGAGGCAAACATAGGAGGATCACCGTGAGTTCAAGGCCACCCTGAGACTACATAGTGAATTTCAGGTCAGCCTGGGCTCGAACAAGACCCTACCTCAAAAAACAAAAAACAAACAAACAAAAGATTAAATTGGGGGATTGAGCGATGGCTTAGCAGTTAAGGCATTTGTCTACAAAGCCAAAGGACCAAGGTTCAATACCCCAGAACCCACATAAGCCAGATGCACAAGGTGGCACATGTGTCTGGAGTTTGTTTACAGTGGCTCCAGGCCCTGGCATTACCATTCTCTCTCTCTCTCTCCTCTCTCTCAAATAAATAATTTAAAAATATTAAATTAAGAAGCTATACAAGAAAAAGTAGCTAGGGCTCACAGAACAGAGGACAGGAGAGGAAGGGTCAACAGAGAGTGATAGAGAGCTCTGGAGAGCTACAGAAACTGTCACAGGAGAATTCAGCAGAGACAGATGCATAGGAAGAACTGTCTAAGACCAGGAGAAATTCAATTCCCTCCTTGCCACAAAAGTGAGGAAGAATGGCCCCAATGTTCATACATGGCTTGGAATAATACCTGTTCTCACTTGCTAGACTAGAAAATCTTGCAATTCATGGGGCACTGAGCCAAATATTCAGAGCACTTGCTCCAGTAGTGAGGAAAACTAGCTTTAAATTAAATGCTGCCCTGGTCCCATCTTCCAAATCTTAAAAGCAAGACCAAGAAGCATTTATGTGTCCAAGTAACTTAACTGTATCTAAGAAAGAAGCATCAAGAATATATGTCAGGATATAAAAATATCCAGCACCCAACACAATAAAACTGACTCATTGTTAATAATTTAAAAAAAAAACTATCACAGAAAAACAAATAATAAAGAAACTATTGGAGATGCAAAGAAGAGGGGAAATTTAGACCATAATGAAAAGGTAAATCAATTGAAACTGACCCAGGACAAACCTAGATATTAGAATTATGAGACAAGGGTGTTAAAGTACTATTTATAACTATATCCTTATTTTAAAAAATAAGTAACAAGTTATAGAAAATATTGATTTTGTTGATGAGAAATGGGAAAGATATTTTTAGATACTCAAATCTAACTTCTATAGATGAAATCTACATGATCATTTTGAATAAAAATTTTATTGCATGGGGACAACAGGAAATTGGAAATTGAAGAAGAAAAGATTAGAGGACTGGAAGATTTGCAAAAAATAAAAATAAAAAAAACGTATGTTGGAGGCCTGGCGTGGTGGCACATGCCTTTAATCCCAACACTGGAGGCAGGTGGTAGGAGGGTTGCTATGAGTTCAAGGCTACACTGAGACTACATAGTGAATTCCATGTCAGCCTGAGCTAAAGTGAGACCCTACCTCAAAAAACAAACAAACAAACAAACAAAAAAAAATCCACACATTTAAAAACTATGTATGTCTGTCCTGATGCTATTGGCCTCAGCTACTATAGGAGACATAGGCAGGAAGATGATAAGTTCAAGGCCTTCTTGAGTTGGCCTGGTCAACTAAATGAAACCTGTCTCTAAATAAAAGAATAAAAAGAGAGCTTGTCTAAACATGTACCAGGCCATAAATTGAATTTCCAGGTACACAGGAACAAAAGAAGGAAATTAATCTGAAATAAAACATAAAGAGGAAACAAAACTGAAACAATGTGAAAACCATAGGCCTGAACTTCAGGACTATTAAGTAAAAAAAAAAAACTTTTCCCAAATTTCATGAAAACTATAAACCACATATCCAAGAAGCTCAATGAACCCCAAGTACAGGAAATTAGAGCCTCTTCTTCCAGGCACAGAATCAAATTTTCAAAAATAAAAGAATCTTGAAAGTATACAGGGAGGGTCTGGAGAGATGGCTCAGCAGTTAAGATACTTATCTGTAACACATAATGACCTGGGTTCAATGCCCTGCACCCACATAAAGCCAGATACACAAGGCGCCACATGTGTCTGGAGTTCATTTGCAGTGGCTAGAGGCCCTAGTATGCCCATTCTCTCCTCTCCTCTCTCTCTCTTTCTTTAAAATGAATAAATAAAATATTTTTAAAGTGTATAGAGAAAAAGATGTCAATGTAGAGAGGAATAATAATAAGCAAAGTGGGCTAGAGCGATGGCTCAGTGAATAAGGCACTTGCAGGCAACTATGGGGACCAAAGTTCAGTTCCCTGGTGCATATGAAAATGCCCAGTGGGCATGGTGTTCTACATGTAATACAAGTAGCTGGGAAGCAAACTGAGGGGATCCACAGGCAAGCTGGCTAGATAAGCTTTAGGTTCATGTGAGAGACCCTCTCAATAAATAAATTGGAGCCGGAAGTGGTGTTGCCTGCCTTTAATCCCAGCACTCAGGAGGCAGAGGTAGGAGGATCACTGTAAGTTCGAGGCCACCCTGCGACTACATAGTGAATTCCAGATCAGCCTGGGCTAAAGTGAGACCCTACCTCAAAAATCCAAAACCAAAGCAAAACAAAAATAAATAAATAAATAAATAAATAAATAAGGTTGAAAACTATCAAGGAAGATACATGACATCAACATCTGGCATCCACATACATGTACACATATGTGCACAGGCAATGACAAACGTGTGCTCACATATATACGCACATGTCACAGACACATAGACATGAAAAAATAATATGATTATAACTTAGAGTCCTCCTGCAGTTCATTGATGTGATTTCATGTTGTTTCAGTCTTATTTCTTCTTTGTGCTTTATTTTAGATTAATGTCCTGTGTTCTCTCTTTTTCTGTGAACCTGAGGATTGAATTTATAGCCTGGTGCATGTTTGAGCTCTATGACTGAGCACGACATTAGATTTATTGTTGAATAATGCAGGTTAAAAAATCACAAGAGCAACATCTTTAAAGCATTAGGCAAAAAATACTTTCCGACATGAAGGCACAATAAAAATATTTTCAGAGATTCAAAAACTGAAGAGTTCATCAACACCAAGTATTTACTATAAAAGATACTAAAGGCTATCTCACAGAAGGCAGACAAAACATGGCAAATAATAATCTGTATGTGTAAAGGAATGAACTCCAGGCAAGTAATTCAATGGATTAATGTGTAAGATGCTTTAAGTAATTTAATATCTTCAAAACAGAATTTCTGGCCTGGAGAGATAGCTCAGTTCGTAAAGTTCCTTGTCTTGCATGGAGTAGGACTTGATTTTGAGTCCCAGAACTCAAGGGTTTTTTTTTTGTTTTGTTTTGTTTTTTGCTAATTTTTTAAAAAGTAGATGCGATGGCATGCACTTGTAATCCCTGCATGGGGGCAGTAAGGCTCCTTGGGGCTCTCTGGCCAGTTAGTGTAGCCTACTAGGTGAGTTCTAAGTTAATGAAAGTCCCTGTATAAAAACAATAGAGGTAAATGGCACCTGAGGAACCCCTCAGGTTATCTTCTGGCCTCCACACTAATTTGCACACACATGCTTGTGCAGCCAAACACATGTGCACCCACACATGTAAAGAATTGACTATTTAAGTAATAATAATAAATAATACTGATGTGATGTGAAGATTATAACTTATATAAAGGTGAAATGTATATTAAATAGCACAAAGTACAGACAGGGAGAAATGGAAAGGTATTATCACATGGTTCTTCTACTATATGTAAAGTAGCATACTATGTAAATCTCCTGAAGAAACTTTAAAAGTGTGCTATTAATTCTAAAGCATACACAAAACCAAGAAAATAAAATGTAGCTGATGAACCAGTAACAGAGATAATATGAAATAATAAAAATAAACAAAAAAAGGAATTAAAATAAAAAGTGAAAAAAACATATGGACAAAAATAAAGCAAATAGCAGGGTAGTATATTGAACCTACTCATATCAATAATAATATTAAATAATTGGTGTACTCCAATTAAAAGGCAATGATAGTCAAACTAAATTTAAAAAGTAAAACCCAGGGCTGGAGAGATGGCTTAGCGGTTAAACGCTTGCCTGTGAAGCCTAGGACCCTGGTTCGAGGCTCGGTTCCCCAGGTCCCACGTTAGTCCGCGTCTGGAGTTCGTTTGCAGAGGCTGGAAGCCCTGGTGCGCCCATTATCTCTCTCTCCCTCTATCTCTCTTTCTCTCTGTGTCTGTCGCTCTCAAATAAAAAAAAAAGTAAAACCCAGAATTATGCTGCTTAAAAGAAAAATAAGTTAAAAATAAATGACAGAAAATATATTTTTATAAACACTAATCAAAAGACAGATGGAATGGATATTAATATCAAAGTAAACTTCCCTGGAAAGAATATTAACAAGGATAAAGAACATCATTTTATAACTGCAAATGTGTCAATTCATTCTGAAGGTGTAATCTTCAACGTTTATGTACCTAATAACAGAACTTTGAAGTTCATGAATCAAAAACTGATAAAATTATAATAAAATCTACAATTATAGTGGAAATTTTTATTTCAATATCCCCTAATTCAATTTCAGCCCCTTCTCAATAATTGGTAGGGCAGCAGATGGGAAATCTATAAGGATAGAAAAAACTGAAGTAACAGAGCAGTTCTTTCTCAGCCCTGAAGGATTAGTTCTGGACACCTTACATGCTGATGCCATAGTTTGTGGTACCCAAATCTTTTATTAAAAATGGGCTGTTTTGTATATAACCTATACTGTCTTGCCATATATTTTGACTCAGTTCTAGATTACTTAGAATTCTTCACACAGTGAAAATGTTAGGTAAGTACTTATTACTTGTGAGAAAAACACTTGGCACATGTTCAATACAAATAAAAATTATTTTCCATACAAAAGTACAAAGGTATATTAGAATACATTTCAGCCTGCATGGCAAATATATAAGACTCCAGGAAACAACAGAAAAAGACAGAGTCCTTCACTGGAAATGTGGCATATTTTCAAAGACAAACTATATTCTGGATCATAAAACAAGTTTCTGTGGATTTAAAAGGATCATCACTCATTCTTGGGAAAGTGCAAGTTCATAGTTCAGTTCAGATTTGTTTTTCCTCACAGTTTCAGAGGTTTCCATGAATCACAGTAGAGAAAACCTGGAGGAGAAAGGACCTCAGCTCATGGTGGCGAGAGCTTGTAGCAAAGGTTGTCATATACCAGGAAACAGAGAGTAGGGCCAGAACCAGGGGGCTGTTTATAACCTACCAAGCCATTCCCTAGTGACATACTTTTTCCACCAGGACATCCTGGAGAACAAGTGTTCAAAGCATGTAACAGGTACACCACTGTTTGGATGACTCAAATAGAAAAGGCTGACCATGCTATATACACCGAGTGTTTGATAGGATATGAAGACACCTGAATTCTCTCAAATGCTGCTTTCAAAATGTAAAAGGAAAACTGAATTCCTTGTACTGTTAAACCTACCACATGGTTCAGCCATTTTACTGTTAGGTATTTACCCAAGGTGCATGGGAGCACATAACTATATATAGGCTTGTACATGAATAATCATATCAGTTGTGTTTGTAATAGCCAGTAAAGGGAACAACATAAATGACCAACAGATGAATGCGTAAACAAGGTGCGGTGTGGTACTTTGTGGAAAACTGCTTGAGTAATGAAAAGGAATAAACGATTGAGCCACACATTATGAGTGACAAAATAATTCTGCTGTGTGAAAGAAACCAGACAAAAAAAGATTGTATACTGTATGATTCCACCTACATAAAATTCTAGAAAATGCAAATGAACATAGTGACTAAAGCAGATCTATGGTCATTTAGAAGAAAAGGTAGAGTGGGAAGATGGGGGGAGGCATTATCAAAGAGCATAGAGAAGCTGTCACAGGTTAAGGGTATGTTTGTATCTCAATTTTGGATTCAAGGTACACATGCACACACACACACACACACGCACGCACACGCACATGCGCGCGCGCATGTGAGCACGCACGCATGCAGCAAATCCAAACCAATTTGGATTCCAAGGCCACTACGGCTAGTAATCAACTAGCTTTTATTTGAGATGGGTAAATGATCCTACCTTCCTGTGCCCAGTATAATTAAGTCCTCAGTAGAACAAGTACTTTCTGGGCTATGGCAGCATGAGAAGCATTTGACACACTGCTGCTATTTCTAAAAGGAAGAAGTATGTGGCAGAACCAGGGAGAGGCCATAGAAGCTGGAGAAGATGCAGGTGTCCCCAGAGACTCAAGGGAAGAATACAGGCCTGGTGGCCTGCCTATACCTTGATTTTAGCCCAGTGAAACCCACATTGGGCTTACCTGCTGAAGAACTGTAAGACAGTAAATTTGAGCCACTAAGTTTGTCATAAGTTGTTTATAGCAACAGTGGAATCCCAAGATTCCATACTTATTTCAACATTTAATATCATATTTGAAATATTTCCTAACTTTTAGAGTGTATGATATCTTTTGAACATTTGATTTTCCCTCATCTTTATGTTAAACCTCAATTCATATATTTACTCTTCTGTATTGTTTTATCTTGGACCCTCTTCTTATTGAATATTAAGCATACTTCTACTTTATTTATTGCAAATATTTTCTCTCAATTTGTTCATCTCTTTACCTTTGTAGTGATTTTTGATAGAATTTCAAGTCTTATAGTCAAATTCATCTATGCTTTAAAATTTTTCATATGTGGGTAGGCATGTTTCTATGTGTGTGAATGTATGTGCATATATGTAGGTGCATGAACAAGTGTTTGTGGAGGCCAGACTGACATAGATGCCCTTCTCAATCACTCTCCCTGTACTTGCTGAGATAGGGTCTCTCGCTGAGCCAGGAGCTCACTGATCTGACTGTCCAGCGAGCTCTGTCTCCTGGGCATTGAGATTACAGGCTTATATCAGCATGCCCATCAGTTTACATGATCACTGGGGATCTGAACTTGGGTCCTCATGCTTGCACAGCAAGCATTTTACTAACTGAGCCATCTTCCCAGCCCTAATGAATTTTTAAAAATATTTTATTTATTCATTTTCAAGGAAAGAGAGAGAGCAAGTGAGAGAAGGGATGCACCAGGGCCATCAGCTGTTGCAAACAAACTCCAAATGCATGCACCACTTTGTGCATCTGGCTTTGTGTGGGTACTGGAGAATTGAACCTGGGTGGTCAGTCTTTGCAGGCAAATGCCTTAACTGCTGAGCCATCTCTCTAGCCCCTAAAGAATGTTTTTAATACATATTTATCATATTTATTTATTTTAAAGCAAAGAGACCAAGAAGGGAAGAAAATTTTTTACATTTGTGTGTATGCAAAGAAAAATTTTCCTCGCTCATTTTCTAAAAATAACCTGCCATGTTTTCTTATAATAAATTTTAGTCAAATATATTAAGTTAAACGTGCATACCTTTTTATCAGGAATAACCAATTGTCTCAGCCTCATTTATAATGTATACTGTTTGCTTACTTCTTAGTGAATAATAATCCTACGTCAATCCCATGTCAAGTTTCCATATATAAATGAGTTTATTTCTGGCCTTCTGTTGCGCTTCAGGTATTTACTTGTCTTTTCTTACTTATATGTGTTTGGATATTGTAGTGGTTTGATTCAGGTGTCCCCCACCAAACTTAGGTGTTCTGCATGCTAGGTTCCCAGATGATGGAGATTTGGGAATTATTGCCTCCTGGAGGCAGTGTATTGTTGAAGGCGGGCTTATGGGTGTTATAGCCAGTGACCCCTTGCTAGTGTTTGGAGCATACTCCTGGTGATATTGTCTACCTGTTGTTGGCCAGGGATGATGTCCACCCTCTCCTCATGCCATTGTTTTCCATACAATCATGGAGCTTCCCCCCAAAAAACTATAAGACAAAATAAGCCTCCTATTTTCCACAAGCTGCTCTTTATTGGATTATTTCTACCAGCAATGTGAACCTGACTGCCACAGATATACATGTGTATGCAGATGTATGTGTACATGCATATGGGGGCCAGAGGACAACCTTGTGTGTTACCCTCAGGAAAGCCATCTACCTTTATTGTGAAAAGGTCTCTCATTGGCCTGGAGCTCACTAAACTGGCTAGCCATAAAGCCCAGGTATTGTTCTGTCTCCTTCCCAGCACTGGTATTACAAAGACACATAACCAACCTAGCATTTTTACATGGATTCTAGGGATCAAACCTAGGTCCTCTTGTATGCCAGGATAGCACTTTGTGCACCGATCTTTATCCCTATCCCAATAAAAGCACATATTGTATGTCAAACTCTATACTTTCATTATTTGTATCTAGTCTTACACACACATCCAGGAATCGCTTCTGGGCTACAGAGATGACTTGGAACTTAAAGGGCTTGCCTGCAAAGCCAAAGGACCCAACTTCAATTCCCTAATACCCATGTAAAGCCAGCTGCACAAGATGGCACATGTGTCTGGAGTTCTTTTGCAGTGGCTAGAGGCCCTGACACACCATTTTCTCACTCTCTCAAATTAATAAAAAACAATATATCTATAAAGCATGTATGTAGATGTAGATGTAGATGTAGATGTAGATGTAGATGTAGATGTAGATGTAGATGTAGATGTAGATGTAGATGTAGATGTAGATGTAGATATAGATATAGATATAGATATAGATATAGATATAGATATAGACATAAACTTTTCCTTGCCATCTGCAATGAAGTTTTCTACAGGCAGAGACTTTAGTCCATTTTATTTACTGCAGAATTTCCTGAGTGTAGAGTAGTGTTTGGCACATGGTATAAGCACAGCAAACAATTGCTGAACAAAATATCTATGGTTTCAGTAACCGTTTTGTTGAAAGTGTTTGCATTCATTTCCCTAGGACTGCCATGACCAATCTCCACCTTCCAGTGATGGAAAACACTTCTCTATCACTGTAACTTGTGACGACCTAGGCAGTCTGCAGTTCATGCAAACACACTACCAGTCTCTGCCTGCACCTTCCATGGCTATCTCATGCCACCCTCCTGCCTGCCTCTTCATCTAAGGACATCAGACATAATGGATTAAGGGCCTATCCTACCTCAGAATGACCACATCATAACTAAATAAATCTGTAATGACTCTATTATTGATTACAGTCACATTTCCAGTCTGATATTGGGGTTATGACTTAGACACACTTTTTGAGGGTCACAATTTTCCCCATAACTACTATGTATTCATTTCTTACTCATTATGTATTACTTGCCTTTTCATGACAATTATAATTGGTAAGCATTTTCCCACAGATAATAGCGATCTTTCATTGATGTTTAGCTCTATAGTCATGTTTGCTGCTGAGAATATTAAGGTTATTTTATCTAATACCTTTTCACATTAATTGTTACTAATTTATGAGAATGATATTTATTTCTGTGTGTTGACCAAAAACTTTATTGATCACTTATCATAGTTTTAAATAGGTTTTCTGATGTGTGCAAAAACACAATTAAACCTTCATGTTCTTTTTTTGGAATTGAGAAGATTATTGCATGACCATGTTACCTAATGATCATATTCGCATCCAGTATACTCTCATGTTCCCTCCTACCTTCCCCACTACCCTGAGTTTCCTACTTAGTGGGGTTATTGATATTCCCATTGGGGTCAGGAATGCACCAATTAGTGATGGAGACAATGCCTCAGAATACTGCTTCCCACCCTGTGGCACTTACATTCTCTCTGCCCCCTCCTCTGCAATGTTCCCTGAGCCTTGGAGGGTGTGATAGAAGTCTCCTCTGGTGTTGGGTTTTCAATAGCCTCTGATTGTCTGCTTTGATGGGTTTTGAGTCTCCTTGGTGTCTACCACCATCTCCCTAGGGAAGGTTGTCAGGCTAGGAAGGAGAGTAGCATGCATATTTAATCTGCCACTTTTGTGTTTCCTAGGCCCTGGCAGGTGCAATATTTGTCTCATGGCAATCAGCTTTCTTTTCTTGTCACACTGATGAATCTAGAGTCTGCCTGGTATTAACCTTCATATTCTTTAATGTACCTACAGTTAGAAATAACAGTGGACTGTAGTTATATTGGCCTTGGTTGGCAAAGTGCACAGTTTGCGAAGTAGAGCATTGATTTAAGTACTTTCCAAAGACAAATATTCAGTTATTTCTCATACTTTCATGAATATACATTCAAAAAAACAGTGAATAATTACCAAGTTGATTACATGAAAATTTAAGTTAAATCTCTTCTTAATCTGAATTTTGCCAAAGTGCAATTAAATTTTCCCCTACATCTGTTTGCTAGAAAGGCCAAAAAGCTTTCCTATGAAAATCAAATATTTGCTTTGTTTCTTGTAAGGCCCTTTGTCTTATCATTTTGAGTTTGGGATATGTCTACTGTGGTAAACTAAGTGTGTGGGATGTTTATTGCAAAGAATTGTCAGATTCCCCTGTGGCATTCTTCTCCATCTCAACAGCATGTAAAAGAAATGTGAGATTCTCTTCAAACTAGGAACATTGGTGAATATGCGTTTCTTCCTTTGAAACTATACTCACAACTTACTTTAAGACACTTCCACAGATTGATTGATTTTAGACTTTTGCAGCATTAATGAATCATATAAAGAGGTTCTTATAGGTTTTCTGTCTAAATGATCCTATCATCTCTAGTGCCATTTTCCCTCAATTCAAAACCTTCTGTTTTATTATATTTTCTTGCATTATTGCATTAAGAACATTAGGATAATGCAAATAACAGAGAGGCTTATTATGTTTATACTATAAGTACAAGGCTGGATTATGTACATTTGCTGTAACTTTTGGCAAAGCCAATTCATTGGACTGAGGATTTACAAACATCTCATTTTACTTCTAGTTTGCTATTTATTTTATTTTTATTTAGTTATTTATTTAACAGAGAAAGAAGGAGAGAGAGAGAGAGAATGGGCACTTCAGGGCCTCTAGCCACTGCAAACAAACTCTAGATGCATGCACTCCCTTGTGCCTCTGGTTAAAGTGGGTCCTGGGGATCAAATCTGGGTCCTTTGGCTTTGTAGGCAAATGTCTAAACTGCTAAGCCATCCCTCCAGCCCATAGTTTGCTAATTTTTTAAACTCATGATTTACACTAAACTTTAGTAATTTTTCTTTTTCTATACCTATTGAAATAATTGAATTGTCTCATTTAATACATGGGCGACTGGGGGAAATGACCAATATCTGTCCAAGCAACTCATGGTCTAACCTACTTAGCAACAAATAACCTGTTGTGATGCCCACAGAAGTGCAAAAGTGGCACACAGCCATGGTGGGGAACCAACTGCTCTTGATTTGGCTAACTGATGTCCTCAGTGGTACAGGACTCATAGCTAGAGCTGGGAAACAAGTCAGAACCATATCCAAACATAAGCCCACTCTCCAATATCAAGCTACCATCAGTCATGGGGTACAAGAGGGCCTACACCTGTTAAACTCTGTATTGTCCTGGTGCTAACTTACTCTCCATTGGAGATTCTGCTTCTCTTTTTCAGATAGATGCAGATCCTAAGGAGAGGGCTATCCCATCATACCTCAAAAAGGCCCCGACTGAAACTAAGGAAAATTGGCGAAACAAGCAAGGGTGCTGTTTTCCTGATAAACCAGATACTAGCACAAGGGGGAAGGAGACCAACACAGAGAAAAATCAACTCCTACCAAATCAGAGAGCCAGAGCCTCAGAGGCCCCCAACACCTCAGCACTGAAGCAGACCAAAAATGAACCCAACATGGCTCAGGGAAATTTTCAGAAGAGGGGGCAAAAAGTATGCCAGAGCCACATGTTGGGTCATGATATGCAGACACATTTATCGTACCAATAACTGTGGGCTAACTCCACAATGCACAACCCATATACACCAACAAGGAGGGGCCATTGGGGAGGGGGTAGGTCACGGATGAGTCTAATAATGGTACCAAACTGCCTGTATTTGTTGAATAGAAAACTAATTAAAAAATTTAAAAAAATGTTTTTATTTTTATTTATTTATTTGAGAGAGACAGACAGAGAGAAAGAGGGAGAGAGAGAGAGAGAATAGGCATACCAGGGCCTTCACCCACTACAAACGAAATCCAGATGCATGTGCCCCCTTGTGCATCTGACTTACATGGGTCCTGGGGAATCAAGCCTCAAACCAGGATCCTTAGGCTTCACAGGCAAGCACTTAACCACTAATCCATCTCTCCAGCCCTATTAATGCACATTTTATTGATAGAATTTCTCATAATTTTACATTTCAGAGACAGGCTGTATTTGATTAATTATTTTTATTTTAAAAACTTCTGAATTTAAGTTGTGAAGATTTATTTAGAAGTATGTTAATTTGGGGCTGGAGAGATGGCTGAACAGTCATAGCACTCGCCTGCAAAGCCTAACAATCCAGGTTCAACTCTCCAGTACCCTTGTTAAAGCCAGATACACCAAGCAGTACATGCATCTGGAGGGGATGGAGGTGCTGGCATGCCCATTCTCTCTCTCTCTTTTTTTTTCTCTCTCTCCCTCTCTTACAAATAAAATATAAAGCTTTACTCTATTTTTGTAAAAGAAATATGGTAATTTTATTGGAAACATATATGTTTCCAGTTAAATTTATCTATAGTTTTCTTGTCCTGTATAGAATGTTTTCGACTTAGATATCAAGATCATAATAGTCTCTTAAAATTTGTTAAATTGTCCCCTATTCCCTGGAAGAATTTGTGGCAGTTATAGATTATCTGTTATTAAGTAATAGAAACTTCTCCCTGTGGCCTGATTTCTGTCCTGCCTTTGTGATTTTCCTACCGTTTATTCACTATTCACCGAAGCACAGAAAAGTTATTTATTTAAGATGCTCAGAGACTAGCTGTTATGAAATGTTGTATTATCCTTTAAGACTATGGCCAAATAGTGTTTTCTCTACAAAACATAAAAGAAACAAACCAAGACTTGTTTCTTCCTTTCTAAACCTTAATTATCTAAATGTTAATTTCTGCTCTCTTGTGATGTTTTATACATGATCTCATTGCAGTCTTGACTTAGAAATACTTTAGAGGTTGTAGCTCAAATCGAAGCTGTGGCCTGCTCCCTGCTGATGGTCTCAAGAGCACTCTTCTGCTTTTCAGAATACAGTGATAAGGGCTTCTGGCAGAGTGATCGTCTTGTGTCCACCACTGGGATTTAGAGTGGCCTATTAGCTGCTTTTCTCATTGTTATAACCCAATTGCTGACATGAAGCCATTTAAGGGAGGAAGGATTTATTTCATCTTACAGTTTGAAAGGATCCAGTCCATCAAGGTAAGAAGGTCATGACTGCAGAAGCATGAGGCAGCTGGTCACATTGCATCTAAAGTCAGGACACAGAGTGTGATGAGTGCTGTTACTAAGCCTGCTTTCTCCTTTCTATGCAGTCTGAAATCCAAGCCCATGGAATGCCACTGCATATAGAATGGGTCTTCTTTCCTCAATTAACTTAATCTAGAAAAATCCCTTACAGACATGTCCACAGATTTGTTTCCATGGTGAGTCTAAATCTTGTCAGGTTCATAATCAAGATTAATGACTGAAACTAGCAAATATCATCATCAGCAGCAAATTCCTTGATTCAGTTCAGTGAATACCTGAAGACTATGTTCCATAGCATAGCCTTGAATATGCATATGCCTCCTCCATTGACTTACAAAGATTTCCAGGGCAGGCAGAAATTCTACTGAAGATAAGCAAGCTATTTTCACACAGTTTTAGCATATTAATTTTTATTCCTCTGTTGTCTTTTGGCCTTTAGAACAGCCTACCCAAGACTCTCAGAGCTTATGGATTATTAGACAGGGTTCTGTCTTTATTAAAGGGGGAGTCATACCTTTCCACTGGTCACAGTATGGTGGTGGCAGTGAGATCAGTGAGAAAGGTGGCTATCTGGTGACTGAGTCAGTGTTGTGAGGCTTAGTGATCCGTCCTCAGCCAAAGATTCAACTCACATCCAGGAGCTATTTTAGAGGGTCATTAGCAAAGAAAGCAGCTTCTTTGATTATATATACTTCGTTCTAGCTAAATATGGAAGAAAGTACCAGGCCACAGCAAGTCTGCACATACTCATAGAGACTCTTCAAAGGAAAACAGTAGCTCTTTCCAGAGTCAGTGCAGTTGACTATCCCCCCCCCCATGAACCCCAGCCTAGGGAAGTTTTAAGAGCCAGAGATATACATGCTGTCATCTTTCAGGGTTCAGGGGCCAGGAAGGGTTCACCAAAGCTAGAGGGGGTATCCTTAAGAGTAAACCTGCTACCAGGCTGGATGTGTGCCCTGCACAAGGACTGGGAAACTGGATCTGAGAAGAGATGAAACCCCAGAAGATTGACACTGCACTAAGTTATCTCTTTATTGGGTCTCTGGTCTGGCTGGCTGAGAAATGACAGGTGGACTCAGATGTGCTATGAATTTTGTCATAAGATTTCCTTTAGAGTTTGAAGCAGAAATACGAACTCTATAAATCTCGTGTCTGTGAATATGTAATTTTCCCTTTTTTTAGTAAAAGTTTAAGATATATTTCAAGTTTAAAAAACTATTATAAGTTCCTTTACCCATAAAATATTAATTTATCTAAGAGGAAATCTGAAAGGAGGAAATCAAGTGTATGAAAATGCAAGTTCTTCTATTCTGACACCCTTCCATCTTCCATGTGAGCTTTGTCTTCAGATCTTCTCAGTCATGTGATAGTGATAGCAGATCCAGCTGTCACAGTTACCTAATGTCAACATGTGAAGGAAGAAGGCTGTTCTGTTCCCCTATCAGTCCTCCTAAGTGTTTTCTTACAAAACACAACCTTCCCAAAAGCCTCCATCAGCATTCTTTTCAAGACTTATTGGCCAGAATAAAGTCACATGCTCATTATTAATCACATCCCTAATAATCAGAAACATGACCATCATTATTGTCTCAGAATGGAGGCTGGGTTCTGAGAGTGGGCCTAACCTTCTTCAAAGTACATAGCTGATTAGAAGTAAGCATAGCTGAATAAAATCAGTATTCTTTGGGATGAGATACAATCAAGAACTATTGGGGGGCTGGAGAGATGGCTTAGCGGTTAAGCGTTTGCCTGTGAAGCCTAAGGACCCCGGTTCGAGGCTCAGTTCCCCAGGTCCCACGTTAGCCAGATGCATAAGGGGGCGCACGCGTCTGGAGTTCGTTTGCAGAGGCTGGAAGCCCTGGCGCGCCCACTCTCTCTCTCTCCCTTTATCTGTCTTTCTCTCTGTGTCTGTCGCTCTCAAATAAATAAATAAATAATTTTAAAAAAAAAAAGAACTATTGGGAGGAAGAATATAAGGTGGAAAATAAATATAAGCTAAGGAATCAATAGTAGATAGTACACCTGATTTTTCCTGATAAGGAAGTTTCCCAGCCACAGCTTATACTAGAAACAGATCAGTATTTGTTCTGGTGGTATTTGGAATACACTTGAAACACAATAGGAGAGAATATGAGTGTTCCAACAGGGACAGAGGAACTCAAAATGATGCAACCTATGAATATTGTTGTGTTTCTTCCAGAGACATTTTTTCAACATTAAATGCTGCCCGCCCCCTCTCCCTTGTGAAGTATAACTTCATAAAGCTGGAAACATGCTTTGAAATTGCCAAGATGGGGACCCTGGCTCTTTTCAAACAGTAGAACCAAGAGGAATTTTGGGAAGGCACTTCCTGAGGAGCCATTAGCCCAAAGCACTGACCAGTGGATGGCTGCAGTGTATCCACTAGGTAGCCCTCCAGCTGGGAGTGGACTGAGCACTACTGTTGGCAGTGGAGCTTGTTGAAGTCCTTAGGAGCTGCTGACCTCAGGAGAAGGGAAATGGCTGATCCCACTTTCTTTACTCCTTAGAGGCATTTCACGTACACAGACCAGAAGCCAGATGATAGGGCACTAGTAGGAAACAGACAATGCAAAAATTGAATTCCAAAGGTCACTTTTTAGTGATTGAGATTGCTTTGGACAACCTCTATTTAAAATGTATCATTACAAGCGTCCTCAGCAGCAGCAGCGGCCTCAGCTGAGAGCTTGGTAGAAATATGATTTCTGAGGCCACGTTCATAACTGTTAAATCACAATCTCTTCTTCAGGAGCCTAGGAATCTGTATTTTAGGGAGCTCTCTGGACATTTCCTCAAGTTTAAAAGGCAGTTCTTTAGATCCTTTTTGTCCTTGTGGTCTTCCTAGAACATTGGTAAATGCAAGGGATAAGAAGGGTGTGGTTGAGATCCAGAGAATGGAAGCATGCAGATAAGACTCCAGACAGCTTCCTCTGGAAAAAAGACTATCAGGTGGTTGAAAAAAAAATGGTGAAAACAGTTATAACCTAGAAGTAAGAGATCAATAACATAACCCTTAGTGGATTATGCGGTACCAAACATTTCACGCATCTACACTAAATCCCACTGAACTAGGTACATGAACAACAGGTACCGCAGGGGAGGATTTGAGTGAAGGAGAGGTCATGTACTGGGTTATGGCACATGTCCACCTGGCTGTACACTGTACAACTCTAGGGAGAACCTGTGACTTTATTGAGGTCCTGAAATTGCACAATGTGGCAGCCCTGGTGTCACACCTCTGAGATCAAAGCATTTTTTACCTCAAAAGGGCCATAAATCTCAATCCCTCCAATTTACAAACCAAAGGAAGTGAACTAACTTGGCCAAGATCACATGGTTAATGGAGCAGCAGGCCCAAGACCTTGAAAACCCAGATTTCTATCTGCAGAATTTAGTTGCTAGCAAATAATTCAAACGAAATAAATAGCTAACTGCTGAAAAATATTAATTTTATTTGAACAACAATAAGACAGTGATATAAGTATCTAAAAAGATGCGAATATCTTGATAAATTAATACAAGTTCATTGCATAGTGTTTAAAATATGTTTAGGAAGATATATATTACTTTATTATCTCATTTATATGTCATATATATATGAATGTGTATGTGATTGTATTTTAAGCAGGCTAGAAATATTGGAATTGTGTTTTAGGAGCGTTTTCTAAGCCTACAGATCATATACTGTTACCGCCAATCCTTCCACACCCCCAGGTTGCTTCCCTGTCCACAGCACCCACCTACACAGCCTCCGGACCCCAAGGAGGAGTTGTGTTCTGGACTGAGACTCGTCTGGGAAGCTAAAAATAACACTGCCCAAGCCCAACAAGCTGATTGAATCAGACATCTGTGAGAGATGTCCAGACATCTGTATTTAAATCAAAACAAAGGAAAAAACCAAACGAACTTCCCCCAGGTAATTCTCCACACTGAAGATTGAGAAGGCTGGTATCTTTCTAACTCTAAATCACCCTCCTTCTCATCTTATTTGCTAGCTTTAGGGGACAATGCAGCAGAAGCTAACAAAGCTCATTAGGATAGTCTCTCTTGACGTAAAACTGACAGTCTCTGTGTTTTCTCTGAGCCTACCCACTTCCAGTCTATGGAGGCTTCAAGATGGTCACAAATTCTTTGCTACTTCTCTCAGTTAGAAGGAAGAGTTTATTTACTTCCCCTTGAATTTGGAGTGACCTTCATGAGTTGGCTGACTGGCACAACAGAGTGTGCAGTGCAAAAAAGGCGTTTGGGGATGTCTTAGGCTATGTCATAAGACGCCTCCTAGCTTCCACCTACGTTTTCTGGCTCACTTGTTCTGAGGAAAGCCTAAAACCATGTAAAAAGTCCAAGTGTTTTAGGATTATGCTATACAAAAGCCCAAGTTAGACACTACAATAATCTGTACAGAGAAAACTCATTTTGGCTAGTCCTTCCATTCTAGTGGCGGTGGATAGATAAAACACCAGTCACAGACACAGAGAGGCCATCTTAGCAATTCTAGCCCAGCAGATACTGCACCCTGTCTACCGTAAACAAAACTGTCACGGAATGTTTCAGTCTCCTGGTGCTTCTGTCTGTTGCTGATGGTACTCATCTTGTTGCTACGATGCCCACTTTCGTTAGCCTTCCTGTGTTTTTTTTAGAGAGTAGAGGGTAAAAGTTTGTGTTACAAAGAAATAGCTGATATGTCTGTGCAATTGAACTCATCAGATTTTTAAGCTTTGAGGACTTTAGATAGCCATTTTCCAAAAGCGTTTGTCCCTATGTCCTCCCTCTCCAGCCTAGCAGAACATAACATGCAGCTCACAATATTAGAAGGAAGCTTTTCTACAGCAGATTTGTCAGGGTAGGTAGGGTAGGTAGAATGTGCTTATTGGTTTTCTACCCTAATAAGGTTCACCCAAATTAGGTATATGATAATGCCAAAAGGGTTTTATTTTATTTCATTTTATTTCATTGTTTGGTTTTTCGAGGTAGGGTCTCACTCCACCCCAGGCTGATCTGGAATTCACTAAGGAGTCTCAGGGTGGCCTCAAACTCACAGCGATCCTCCTACCTCTGCCTCTCGAGTGCTGGGATTAAAGGTGTGTACCACCATGCCCAGCTTACCAGAAGGGTTTTTTACCAAAGAAATTTATTAAGTCTATGGAAGGTATTCAAACTAAATTCAAATAACATAAAATGGGCACATATAACTACAAAGCAATAGGTTTCAAAGCCTTATGGAACAGGGCCTGTTTTTGACCCCAACTAAGTGGCACTCCTCTATGCTCTGTGGGGACTCTTGCAGATGTCCCATGCTGCCAGAGCAGCAATGCTTGGCTCTCCAGGCTCTCTCGTTTCTCATTAGAGAAAGTACTAGCCTTTGCTGAAGCCATTTTCAAAGAGGAGTCAATAAGAACTAGGTGACTTGCCTAGACGATTGGATTTCTCTAAAAAATGATCTGTAAAGTGCTGGATGACTATTTTACTTGCTATTCCTAAGGATGGCTCCCCCCCAACCCCCGTCTCTACCTCAGGCACTGTTTAAGCAATCTGAATTGTCCCTGGTCTTCTTATGAGCTCCAGGAAGGAGAAATTAACAAAACTTCCTTTAGTAAGAAGTATTATTCCTTTTTAGGTTTAACCTAGAGATGGATTTCCATTCAATGTTCTATGTAATGCAACAACAATTCTTGATAATATGAATTCATTGGCCTAACACTATAATCACTATGTGTCCATTCCCTTGGGACCATGCCTACTCCATGCACTACCACTTCTGTGGAAGACTGGAGGAACTCCCGTATTTTATGGCTCCTTTTGTAAGCTTCTATACTACATCCCTGGGGCCATGCACATCACCTAGACACCTCAGTGGGCACTGGTACAGAGTCAAGTATGCTCATCCAAGCATGATGCTTATGGCCCCCAAGGCCTTCGATTAGAAGAGTGACAAAAATATTGTCAACTTGGCTTACAAATATTTCCACCCTTAAATTTTAATTAAATTAAAACATGTAATTAAATTAAAACCTTATACTTTCTTCCATGGATTCATTCATTGATCTGTATCCTCAAAAGCATGATGTTTTGTCTGAACCACTAACATCCAGGAATCTACATTTGGAGAACATATTCCTTCTTTCTCTAATCATATAATTTTGAGAGCATCTGATTGGTCCAGGTTGCCATTTTCCTTGAAAACAGCCTTGAGAACTTCATCTCAGGAAACACAGGATTTGACAGTACCAAGACTATGTCACTGGTATCGAGTATGTCTCTTTGGTGGGAGGTAGAAAGCCCTAAGAGCTATCTTCAGCAGGTGATAAGGTTTAGAGCCAAAACACTCCTATGAGAACTGCTGAACTTCATAACATCTCTAGAAATAGGTCAGAGCTTTATTTGACTTCTCAAATAAAATACCTTGGAGCCCATGAGAAGAATTGCTTGGTCATAGAACGAGTGTGCTGGTCTTTGCAGACAAGTTCCAACTGAAGCACCCAAATGATATACAGAGATGCAGGGGAATAATATAGAAGTTCAAAAAAGAGACTATAACACAGTTTGTAGGCTTGTTGTAGGCACTTTTCCACTTGCTTTTGTTCTGTCAGCCTTGCTGGGCTGGGCTGTCACAAAGCAGTGCTTAAGCCTGTAGCATTGCTGAACATACTTATGTGGCTGTAGAAAAGCATATTGGGTTGGTTGCTAACCTCATCAAGCTCTTTTCTATCTTGGTGAGAGCTTACGGGCACAAATATGGCCTCCAGAGGTTTTATTGATTCTTTGTGACCTTGACTGTGAGCCTACTCTTCAATCTCAGGGTGAGCTATGTCCACAAAAGCTACTATAAGGTGATGTAAGAAATCCTATTGAGGAAGGGTGGAAATCAGACACCCTGACCTCAGCCTGGGAATGGTGTTTGGTTGTACATCTCTTTGCCTTTTGGACTTCCCTGAGCAAGAAACTCCTTCCCCATGTTCTTTTCCAAAAAGGGCTTAGAATCCAGGTGGAAGGTATGGGGAAAGTGAAGTCTTTGGGGTTTTCCTTTAGAATCCTTCTCATGAGCACCTCCCATTCCTATATCTCTAGGTTGGGGATAAGGATGAAGCAAGTAAAACACCTGGAGCACGCTGTTAAAAGAGCCACTCCCTCTTGGGTTCTCGCAGGTGTCCTCAGCTTCTTCCTTGCCTCACCCTTGTCCAATCTTGGATGATCACAGGTGCCTCCACTGCCTGCAGGACACAGGGGTGTGAACATTAAACATGGTGAACTGTAAATAATTTCAGACTGGAAATTAAAAAACCCAAAATTTTCATTCTGACTTTGTTATTTACCCAGTATGATCTCAGAAAAATCTCTATGCTGTCTGGGCCTCTGTTTTTTTTTTTTTTAATTAGTTTTAAATTTTTTGATTAAAAATTTTTTTATTGACAACTTCCACAATTCTCAACAATATCCCATGATAATTCCCTCCTTCCCCCCACTTTCCCCTTTGAAACTCCACTCTCCATCATATCCCCTCCCCTTTCAATAAGTCTCTCTTTTATTTTGATGTCATCATTTTTTCCTCCTATTATGATGGTCTTGTGTAGGTAGTGTCAGACTCTGTGAGGTCATGGATATCCAGGCTATTTTGTGTCTGGAAAAGCACATTGTAAGGAATCCTATCCTTCCTTTGGCTCTTACATTCTTTCTACAATGGACCTTGAACCATGGAAGGTGTGATTGAGATATTTCATGGTTGAGCACTCCTCTGTCACTTCTTCTCAGCACTATGGTGCCTTCTGAGTCATCCCAAGGTCACTTCCATCTGAAAAGAGAAGATTCTCTAGCCACAAGTGAATGTAGAATTAATACATGGGTATAGACATTAAGATAAAGGCTTACTGGGCAGTTTGGTGAGCATAGTACATACATTTCTCCAGACACCAGCAGATTGTACACCCCAGGGCTCATGGCTAACCCTGTTGTAGGTTTTCAATATTAGGGATTTATTCCTTTCCATGGAATGGGACTCCAGTCCAATTAGAGGGCAGTTCGTTTCTCCCATAACAGACTTGCCACTATTGCACCCATTGGCTCATTGGGCTTGGCTTGCAGTGTGTTCCATTGTCCAAAAAAGTAGATTTCCATATGACTTATTTAAATCATCTTTAATTTTGATTAGCCCTCCCTCCACCTTTCCTTTACTCAATCTTATCCCCTGACCTCACTTAGGCCTTTTCGCCCCCATTAATCTGTTCTTCTACTTGCATATATACTCTGTTGTCTTTATATTTCATGTGTGCATGTGTTCTCATCAGAGAATTAGGTGTTGGTTCTCACTTGCCACTTTGGTTAAGACTAATTCTCTTTATTGTGCTCCGCTGTGTTTGCAGGATAGCTGTTGGTCCCACAAACATCTGGGGATTCTCCTTTCTCAGCTTTTCATGTCATCTCATCGCAGAGTGTTGGATTATAGATGCACACTATGAAATCCATCTTTACTGGGTTCTTCAATCAGAGCTCAAGTCCTTGTACTTGCATAGCACTTTACCCTCAGTCTCCTCATCAGCTCTGCTTAATGTTTTCTTATTAGTAAATTAGCAATAATCACTTCTACCCTGGTTACTTTCAATGATTGTGATAGGGACAACATTAAATCATGTACTGAGAGGTTAACAGACTGGTCTGAGGCTGTAAAAATCCTTTGCTGGAACGTTGGCCATAATCTTTTGCACAAATGCTAGTTTTGCCCATGGCTCATTACTTATTTAATTATTTGAATAAATATTAAGTGCCTACCATGATCAAGGCTGTGGGAGGAACGCAGAGGGAAATTCAACAAGTGATATACTCTACAGGAAATAATATTGGGTAAAATGTGAAAGAAATAGTCACCAGGATCCTCAAATCTCCATTCTCAGTAATCCCTGTGGGCCAGGTGCCTTCCTTACCTGGCTCTGAGACTTCCCAGTTCTCTTGAGGTAGATTTACTTTTTACTTTACGTCCACCTTTTTCCATAGGCCAATCAGCAGAAGGGCAAGAACTGCTACTGGGATAATTCTTATTAGAATTGTCTGAGGAGAAAAGGAATTCATGCCCAAGAATAGTCACCAATGCCCATGAAATGAAAGATATCTCCTTAGTCCTAGACTCACATGACAAAATTAGCTGATGAGCAGGTCTGAAAAAGAGAGGACCCAATGAATTCTCTTTATCACTGTTTTTGGTCTTTCTTGACCTTCAATGACACAATCTTATATTTTGAAGTCTAGGATAATTGGAAATAAAATGAAACTTTCGATGTTCAGAGTTCATAGCACCTCTGAGCACTGGCTAGAAATGGAATTGCACTGTATATTTAATAATCTGCCATAAGAGGCAAGGAGTAAAGTGTGTGGCAAATCTCTGCTCCTTTGCTGCCCTAGCTGGGGCAAGACATGCTAGCCATTTAACAAGCCCAAGGGTGTAAATCATGCAGTGAAATCTCACCACAGGAGAACAAAGATTTCCTAAAAGAACGAAAAAAAGCCGCCCAGCACTAGGCATTTTAGGAGACAGTGTTCATGTCTAAATGTTAAACATTTACATTTTACAGCAAAGTGACATTTTTAAAGGAGTTCTATTGCCCATTTGCAGCCGTTACTCGCTGTTGGCCATGAGCTTGGGGCTGTAGCTGGGCACTGAATCAAAGGCACCCTTTGTGTCATGTCACTAAGCAACTCCCCCTCTTCTGTCTCCAGCAGAGCCTGGGCTGGGCACACAGCCTGTGTCATCCGCATGGTGGATTTACTGGTCTTGATTTATGCCAGCCAAAGTTTCCTGAGGAAAAGGGAGCTGAGTGTGGGCTCTGGCCATGTCTCAACTATGTGTTGGGAGTAAAACATGGAGTAAGAGAAGACTGGCATAAGTGGGCAAGGTCATGCCCAGCATTTTGTTTCAGGTTTCCAAATAGCCTGTAGAATGATGTTTCAGCCCAGAGGAGGCAATATATATAATGTGCATGCCAATGAGCTCCTTTGCAACTGAAAACAGACATCACTAATCCATGATAAAGCATATTCTCCTGCTGAGCCAGAAACGCCTTAGAACTGTGCTTAAAACACATTTCACACATCCACTGCCAACTGGTCAGTTGGCACATGAAACGAACCTATTTGTCACTGTGCCTTGGTCTATGCGCCAAAATATCTTCCCCATTTCTCTTTTATAGTATGATTACAGGCTTCAGGAATTTTGCATATATACCTATTTTTGTACAAGCAAAAGTAATGATAGTAACAGCTAACATGTGTGATGCTTCTCATAGGCTGGTTACTTTACATGCCTAAAATGACTCAATTCTGATACAGATACCATTGAACAATTATGTTAACTACGTCATATAAAAGTGACAGTGTTTGTCACTTACCAAACACCTTCTATATATCAAGCACACAGATGGATGTGCTAATTGTCTCATGTTCTCCTCTCACTGTGAACTGAAAGCTCAAGAAATGAAGAAAGTCACCCAGAAAGACATAGTCAATTCAAAGAAAAGCTAGGATGTGAACTCAAAAAAGTCTATCTACAAAGATGACATCCTCAAATAAGCAGTAGACTTTTGCCCTAAGCCTGTCAGCCCTTCATTTTGGAATGATAATTTTACCTTTATTAAAGCCAAAAGAGAGGGATGACTTTTTTTTTTTATATAAAGAAACAGTTGCTAGACTTTCTCTAACTCCAGCTTCCCTGATAATATCCTTTTACCCTTCCCATTCTCAGCTAAATTATGCAGCAAACTTCCACAGAAGGAAAGAATCAAGATGATGGACTCAACAAAACTGAACTACAGACTTCAATTGTTTTATTCCATAGGTGGCACTCTGTTATCATACTCTCTAAGGGCCCACAGTGGACACATAGACTAGAGAATGTGTGGGCTTCTCAAGCTTGGCCCACAAAGGGGCCATAGCATGCTCATCTCTGTAACTCCCACTGAAAACTCAGTCCAGTTAAGACTGTCTATTCATTCAAGGTGTTTCTGAGTGCTCAGCCTTGACACTTGATGTTTGCTTTGCCCAAACTGTCAACTGGCATAGTCTCTTCCTGAACTGGCTATGCTTGCCCAGCAATCTGATATTTCTTTTTTTTTTTTTTTTTTCTGATATTTCTTTATGACCACCCCGCTAATCATGTTTTACATATGTGAATCATAGAATCTGGGACTTCTGTCAGTTTCATAGAATTGAGCAGGTCCTTCTTCCAAGCACAAGCTCCCCTCTAATATTCTTACTGGTCTGCCTCCTCTAATGGACTATGTGAGCTTGGTGCGTGTATGTGTATTTGTGTGTGTGTGTGTGTGTCTGTGTGTATGCGTGTGTACTGACTTATGTCTCTGATAACTAGCACTATCTTGGAGTCTATCTTCAAAATCAACTGGTAAATATGCAGATTATTAAATTCAGTGGATAGATGAACCACTGTTGGAAATCATTGGCATGTATAGGAAGATTATTCCCCCATACTTCTGTGCCTAGTTGACTATGATTGGCATATGTCTTCTGAGTTTAAGAAAATGGGAAAGCAACTGGTTCAACCCACAGGGAGTTCATTGGTGGGAAAATTGGCCCAGAAAGATTGCTTTATTCAGATGCTGTCCATCAGAGAACTTTGGGTGTGAAGGAAAGCAAACACAAGTGATTATATCTTAGTTTTATTGCTTAGGAAGGGCAAAATCCATATCAGAGGTTAAAAGAAAAGTTCAAAATTTGGCCTCAGCATAAAAATGGGCATTGATTTCTTGAGAGCAGATGTGTGCTCACCCATACAAGAGTATTGACATCAAATGAGAATCATTTCCAGAATATAAGGGTAAGATCATTAAATATCACCCCTCTACCATAAATTTAATGAGATTTGCTAGCTCCATCTAGGGGAATGAAAAAGAGAATGGGTAGATTGACATCTGTTGTAGTCAGGTTCACATTGCTGGTAGAAATCACCCAACCAAGAGCAGCTTGTGGAAAAAAAAAGAGGTTTATTTTGGCTTACAGGCTTGAGAGGCAAGCTCCATGATGGCAGGGGAAATGATGACATGAGCAGAGGATGGACATCACCCCCTGGCCAACATAAGGTGGACAATAGCAACAGAAGAGTATGCCAAACCCTGACAAGGGGACACTGGCTATAGTATCCATAAGCCTGCCCCCAACAATACACTGCCTCCAGAAGGCATTAGTTCTCAAATCTCCATCAGCTGGGAACCTAGCATTTAGAACACCTAAGTTTATGAGGGACACCTGAATCAAACCACCACAACATCCTTGGAACAAAGAGGCTACAGTAGTCCCAAAGGCCTAAATGATGCCAACAGTATCCATTCCTCTTTTGTTCAGCTTACTCTGTACTATGCCTTTCTCCTCCTTCCTCTGGTATGACCCAGTCATATTCTCCAATGTGCCATTTCTCTGAGCTCTACTAAATTTATTTGTTGTTCTTTATGTTCCTTTGGGCACATCTTAATCTTAGTGAGAGTTGGACGGCTTAGGGGCTGTGAAAGTTCCTTACCATGTGATACACCAGTAACCACTTCCCAGGGTCTTCCTAAATCAACATGGTTCATAGGGCTTCTAGACCCAAATCATCCTAGGAGGATTGAAAAACTGGAGTCAACTATTGTTGTCTGTCTCAATAGCTAAACTGCCCTCTAAATACTTGTGTTTATGCCCATATATTAGTGCTACTCTCACTTTTGGTTAAGGAAGCTTCTCTTTTCAAATGGCCATGACCACTGGGTGTCTCAAAACTTAGAGTGTGTAGTACTAAGTGAGCCATCTATATCACACCATCCATGGCTCAAGGAGTGGTCCAGAAGAGGTGGTGAAAAGAACATAAGAACCAAAAGAAGAGGAGGAGTGTTTATAATACTGTCTTCCAGACACAAAGAGGCCAGGGTATTCATGGCCTCACAGTATCTACACAAAACCTGCATAAGAGGAGGAAAAAAAAATGGTAATAACAAAATAGAAGATAAACTTTTTAGAAAGAAAGAATTTTAGAGCAGGAGGGATTTTGGAGGGGGTGGGAGGGTGATGGGAGGAGAATCTGATCTTGTTATATTGCCTATATGCATGGAATTTGTCAACAAAAAGTTAAAAAATGCTGCAGTCAACAGTTTGCATAAGTGAAGCACAGAGCACAGGCAGGCCAGTGGTAACCTTATTACAGAGCATTTCTGAGGCAGTCTGGCTACTGCACATCAATAATTTCTCTGCCTTCTTGCAATTTGTACAGCAACTTTATCCCTGGGGTCAGCAATCCCCACCTCAGCTAAGGTACCTGTGAGGCTATCTAGCCACACGCTCTTAACTGCTATGGGGAATATGAAATGTGGGGGGCTGAACAGCTAACTTTCTACTATATTCTGCTGACAGGTAACTTCAGGGTGAGTAGAAAACAATCAGAAGGACTGAAAGTATTTCTACTCCTCTCCATTTCTGCTCAACTTTCTCCAGTAGAAAATACCATAGCCAAAATATTCAGTTTTCCCTTCTATGGCATCTGTGATGGTTAACTTTCATTGCCAACTTAACCGTATTTAGAACTACTTAGGAGACACATCTCTTACTATATATGCAAAGGTGTGTTGTAGTCAGCTCCACATTGCTGGGATGAACATTCAACCAGACACCAGTTATGGGAGGAAGGAGTTCATTTCAGCAAACAGATCCAGGGGGAAGTCCCATCAATGGCAGAAGACACTGCTTCCTCCCATACAGGCCAGCAGAGAGAAACAACTGCAGCGAGCAAACATGACCCCAGAGCTCAACTGCTCTCTCCACACCTTCGGGCTGGAATTGGATCTGCCCAGTGACATGCCACTTCAAACAGGCAGCTAGATACTTAAGCAGGAAGCTTGACCTTAATTAAAAAATCCCCAAGGCTGTGGTGGGACATAAATTCACATCCTAACCACCAAAGGGTGTTTCTAGAGGGTGTTTAACTGTGGAAGGAAGACTGGCCCATCCTGAAATCCTGAAATCCTGAATGTGTGGTAGCACCACTCCAAAAGCTTATATTTCAGACTAAATAAAGAAGAGCAAAGGAAAACAAAAAGACAGAAAGGCAGCTACGTCCTGCCATTCATTCACCTTCCTCTGCTCTCTGCTTGGCACCGTAGACCCTGTCACTCCCTCACTCATACCTTCCTCACCACCACTGGGTTACATTTCTCTGAACAATGAATCAAGTCTTACCTCTTTTTTTTAAATTTTTAAAAATTTTTATTTATTTATTTTTTATTTTTTAATTTTTTTATTATTTATTTATTTATTTGAGAGTGACAGACACAGAGAGAAAGACAGATAGAGGAATAGAGAGAGAATGGGTGTGCCAGGGCTTCCAGCCTCTGCCAATGAACTCCAGACGCGTGCGCCCCCCCTTGTGCATCTGGCTAACGTGGGACCTGGGAAACCGAGCCTCGAACCAGGGTCCTTAGGCTTCACAGGCAAGCGCTTAACCACTAAGCCATCTCTCCAGCCCAAGTCTTACCTCTTTTAAATTGCATTTTGTCAAGTATTTGGGATCTGTGATGAGAAAAGTTACTAATATAGCAATCTGGAGACTCCACCAGATAGTTACAGATAGGCTGATGTCTGAGCAACAGCTGCCTTATGCCACCTAACTTTCATAGTCTGACCAGGAGGCACTCTGCCTTAATGTTCCAGAATCAGCTACATGCCCACTGTCATGCCATAGTTCTTGTGTCTGGTCATCCCACCTTCCTGCTGCACACAGCCTCGGTGGCAGCTGCTCCGTGCAGTCAGTAATAAGTAGATCGCTTTGTGCCATTCTTTTTCTCTTTAAGCCTTTCAGCATCCAAGTAGCCAATATCCTGAATTAAATAACTTCTGTTAAAAACAGCTAGCATGGGGTTGGAAAGATGGCTTAGCAGCTAAGGCACTTGCCAGCAAAGCCAAAGAACTTAGGTTGATTCCCCAGTACCCACATAAAGTTAGCTGTACAAGGAGGCACATGTATCTGGGAGTTCGTTTACAGAGGCCAGAGGCATTGATGTTCCCATTCTTTCTCTCGATTTGCCTCTTTTTCTCTTTCAAATAAATGAATAACATAAATAAATAAACTTTTTAAATGATATCTCCCCTAGGACCTGAAGGATGCAGCCTCCACTCATTGCCCCTCACCCACTCCAAACTCAACATTCCTCAATTTGTTACAGTGAGATTTCTGTTTGTGTGTGTGGTATGACATATGTGTGGTACGGGTGTGTGTGTGCGTGCACTCATGTGTGTGTGTGTGCATGTGCAGACGTTAGAGGGGAACACTGGGTGTCCTCCTCTACTGGCCTTCTTGTTTCCTTGAGAAGACTGTTGCTGAATCTGGAGTTGCTGTTTTCAGTCTGACAGGCTGGCTAACAAGCTCCAGAAACTCTGATTCTCTTTCTGTGCTCCCCACAAAGGGGTTACAGGTATGTGTGGTCAGTCCCAAATTTTTGCATGGCTACTAGGGATCTAACTCAGTCCCTTTAAGGCCCTCATTCTTGCATGGCAAGTACTCTTACCCACAGAGCCATTTCCTCAGCCCTGCAGAGAAAGAGATGCTTAATTGCTTTGGGTTCTAACATCTGATTTTAATATAAAAATCTTCTACTTTATCATAACTCCCTCACCCAAGCTCCTGGGGTTGTTAGGAGGTAATGTGAAAGAGTATCAGGACTCCTAGGTTATTCCAGGAGAGATGAAACTGCTTTTGGACAAGCAAACTAAAGCCATAAATATGATCAGAAATGCAAGTTATACAAGTTACAGAGGTGTATCAGGCCTTTTTCCAAACCAGTGCCTCAGCTGTTCTCATCTTTTTCCCCAGCCCTGTTCTAGGCTGTGAAGAATGTTCATGATGCTAATCTCAGAGCAGCATCTGCATTGGTGCCTGTATGCAACATCCTCCCCTTGGCTAGACAAGGCAGATCTGGTGGACTGTGTTTTATACTGGAGGTGATGGAGACATGGAGCCTATCGCAACTCTGGAATAATTGTAGGGGAGTGTAGGGAAGTATCAGGAACAGGTAGTAAATGTGTTGTGTATCTCAAACTTTCTAAAAGAGTAGATATAAACACTTTTAGGGTAGATACATTTGTGTGCCCAAGTATATGAGCACAGAGGATGACTTTTCAGGGTCAATCCTTGCTTTCCACCTCATTTTTAGGCAGGGTCACTCATTCTCATTGTTGTTCACAATAATGTATTCCAGGCTAGCTGGTCAGAGAGCTTCTGGGAAGTTCTCCTGTCTTCGCCTTTCATATTGCCATTAGTACACTAAGATCATGATCATGGAAGTTTGGCACCACTTCTGGCTTTTACATGAGGTTTGGAGTTCCAAACTCAGGCAGTCAGGTTTGCGCAGCAAGCACTTTATTTATGAAGTCATCCCCTAGCTCAATTTTAAATGTTTTCACCACAAGACACATTTGATGTGACAGGCTGCTAGTTAGCTTAATTTAATAATTCTACAATGTAAAAATCATATTAAAATGTGGTGTTATGCTTCATAAATATTTACAATTATTATTTGTCAATTAAAAATAAAATTTAAAGAGCAAGAATTTTAAAACTGTGTTTGGCACAAGTTAAAAGTCATAGCTATACTTCCTCCCAAAAGACTTTTTTCTTTTTTCCTTTTTATTTATTTGTTTGAGAGAAAGAGGCAGGGAGAGAGAGAGAGAAAAAAAATGGGTACACCAGGGCCTTCAGCCACTGCAAACAAAGTCCAGACACATATGCCACCTTGTGAGTCTGGCTTACATGAATCCTGGGTCCTTTGGCTTTGCAGGCAAGTGCCTTAACCTCTAGCCCTCCCTCCAGCCCAACTTTTATCTTTATATAAGGGAAAATGGGAAAGTTCTTGGAAGAGTCAAGGCCAGTACTTCAATCAACTACTGTGTCTCATCACAGAGTAGAGAATGGAAATTCTACGGAGGAAAGAGTGGGAGCAAACAGGTAAGAAAGTAAATTCATTCACTCATTCATGTGTCAATGAAAATGAATGCATGGGGTCTGTCAGCCACTTGATACCACTGGGATATCAAGAGCCAGGAAGGAATAAGGGATGGACATGGAAAAAAAATGCACAAGGCATTTGATGAGTTATGTTTTGTGTCATGCAGGAGAGAACCCTTCTCTGCAGGGAGGCGCATCCATATCACTGTGGAATCATTTCCGTCTGTCCAGCAGGAAACCTGGACCTGCTTTGGAGAAAAGGCAGTGCCTCGCCCAGGCTTCCTTGCAGTGGCACAGCGGCACCATGCAACTTCAGAAGTGCTCTAACTGGGTACAGCTCTGCCTTTTAACTACTCTGAACTGTTTCAAGAGAAAACATATTTCTTGGATATTATCCTTTGTCAAGATTTATTTTGAAGGCTTGAGAGATGGCTTAGCAGTTAAGACCCTTGCCTACAAAGCCTAAGGACCCATGTTCAACTCTCCAGATCCCATGTAAGCCAGATGCACAAAGGTGAGGCATGCACAAGGTCTCACATGCCCACTAGGTGGTGCAAGGGTCTGGAGTTTGATTAGAGCAGCTGAGGCCCTGGTGAGCCAATACTCTCTCTTGCTCTCTCTAAATAAATAAATAAATAAATAAATAAATAAATAAATAAATAAAGATTTTCTTTAAAATCTCTTTCATTAAAATCATGCTCAGCATGATGATGCATGCTTATAATCCCAGCACTTGGGAGTAGAGGCAGGAAAATCAGGAGTTCAGGCCAGGTTACATGAGACCCTGTCTTAAAACAACCACTGTAACAAATAAGTAGCTTTCCACTCTTTATCCTCTCTTTCACCTTCACAAGGGTCCCTGACGTACTGACAAAGAGCCTCATGTCCTTAAGGAGTTTTCTTAATGCCATCAAGAAGAGGTGAACTCTTAGGACAAGGGCCTGGGTCATGTCTCTCTGGTCCCTAGGGAATGTTCAATAAAAAGTGCCTGCCATGTTTCTACTGAAGAGCCTTGTTAGTTGTCTCTGTAGATCTGTATTTATTCACAATCTTCTCATGCTCCATGGGAAATCAGCTTTCCTTTGTTTTTATGAGCTCCTCTCTCTTTCTATGATGGAGTGTTCTTCCTTTTACAGAAGTCTCTTCATCTTCAAGTTCTTTTATACTCATACTTCCTTATCCCCTACCTGTCTCTACCACCTATACAGGCTTCTTCTTTGATCTCATGGGCTCAGAACCTTCCTTGGAGAAGGGTCTGGATGGTGTGAACCCAGCCTAGATGGATGGGGATATTGGCCAGGTGGGCCTGGACAGTTGGTACACAATTGTCACAATTGTACACAGCCTCTTGCTATAGCTACACAAAATTCCACTTCTCCAGAGTCTAGACCTTTCAAACAAGAGGTTCCAGGGATCATATAGGAAAGAGAGAGATGAGTGGGCTATGTAGATATTTGTAAAGGATTTGGTTTTCTCATTTCTTCTTGTGTGAATCTGTCTGAAATTTTATTCCTCTTTCCTGAAGTTTCATCACTTCTAGATTTAGTTTCTCCCTCCACATAATAACACCATATGTTGGAATTGCAGATATAAAGCCATAAGACTTACTCTACATATTCAGGTGTGCAAGACATTCACACGACTTTTTTTTATCTTTAAGTTAAAATATATCTGACTTCACTGTTCCTCCTATCCTCCAATCACTTTCTGGTAGGAAATTCATTCCTAGTCACAGGTGCCAATCTTTTTTTGTTTGTTTGGTTGGTTTTCGAGGTAGTGTCTCACTCTAGCCCAACCTAGCATGGAATTCACTATATAGTCTCAGGGTGACCTCGAACTCATGGTGATCCTCCTACCCCTGCCTCCTGAGTGGTGGGATTAAAGGCATGTACCACCACACCCAGCAGGTGCTCATTTTTTATCTGACCACTTATGGAGCTCTGCAAAGCCTCTCCACTTCCTAAACCTTAGTGTGTGTGCACTCTTAGAAACCTTCAGATTCCTTCCGAGGGTTCCAAGCTGACTCCCAATCTCTCCTCTTTTGGTATGAGCTTCTAACTCCAAAATAAAAATAGCAAGCATCTGTTTCAGGTTCCTAGCAGCCAGGGCCCTTCACCCACCTGCAATACCTCATCCATGCTTCATAAAGGCCCATCTTGCTCCTGTTAGGAACTGCTGTATTGCATACATCAGGAAGTGGAGTCCCTGAGAGAAGAGGGCTTTGCAAAGGTAATGCTGAGCAAGGACTTAGGCACATATCCCATGTTCCCAGTGTCTTGTATCCCCTCACCATTGCCCTTTGATTTGCACTCACATTGGCCTCTCCCCTCAATGTCTCTTAGGAGCTGGACTCTTCCTCTTTCTATAGGATGATTCAGGATGCTGTCCTGGGACCACAGAACACATCCCCCTCTCTCTGCCTTCAGTTACCAGCCTGCTTATTCCACCAAGTTCCTTCCAGACTCTCCTCCCACCCTCCCCAGCCAGTGACATCTGACCAGAAGGCCAAGCCCTGTTTATTCCCCAAGACATTTCTCCATCACTTTTCAGGCTACAATTTCCTCCTTCAGGAAGTCATTTTCAAAATTCACCTGATGGATTGCCTGGCTGGGTTAGGCCCTCCTGCAAATAAACACCAAAGTCACGAAATTTGGAGAGACATGTGAAATCAAGATCCTACTCTTGTTTTACAAAAGGGAAGAACAGACTACAGCTCAGAAAGGGAATGAATGTGTGCAACGCCAGCCAGTGAGGGCCATGTAGGATGGAGTTCGTATTGACACTCACACTCCAGCTGGCTTTCATCCCGTTTTGTCACAAAGACCAGGGAAGGTGACTGATCTTCTCTTCCTCTCAGGACATTAAGTGAGGAAATGAGGATCAAAAGTGGCCCAAAGAACAAAACTCTTGCCTGTCCCAGGACTGAATGATGAGCCACACACCCACATCAATTCCTTTGATACAGCCAAGTGGCTGAATCCACAACTAAATATTGAGTTAGCTCCTTTGCTTCTGGGTAACAGTTGAGAAAACAACAACAGCAACAAGAGCAGCAAAAAGAGAGCCTGTAACAAATTTGTAGACCTTCTAAAATTGGAACTGGTACACAATTGGCACTAACAGCATTTCCAATAATCACAGAGACAAAATCAGCACCAGTTATAGACGAAGCTTCTGCAGGATTGACACATATGTAATTGATTTGACAAGCGTAGACTTTTTAAAAAGAGAAAACCACTATTAAATGTTACCAAAATCACTTTTAATTTGGAATATGACAGCCTACTCAACACTTTTGAGATGCCAGCCACCCAAGACCCAAGCTCTGCCAACTGCACTCTTCCTAAAGACCTCCAAACCCACTTTGCCTGCCACTGCTTTCTTATCTCCTTAGCCACCCACTCCGTGTTACCAAACCACACACAATGACTGCCAAGGTTACCCTACAGACGCCTAGCATGTGGTGCAAAAATTGTAGCATTTCACTTTTATTGGGGCCCTATAAATACTATTTTCTTTTTAAAAAAAAATCATTTATTTATTTATTTGAGAGCAACAAACAGAGAGAAAGACAGATAGAGGGAGAGAGAGAGAATTGGGCGTGCCAGGGCTTCCAGCCTCTGCAAACGAACTCCAGACGCGTGCACCCCCTTGTGCATCTGGCTAACTTGGGACCTGGGGAACCGAGCCTCGAACCGGGGTCCTTAGGCTTCACAGGCAAGCACTTAACCGCTAAGCCATCTCTCCAGCCCATAAATACTATTTTCTTAATCCTCACAGCAACGTGTTGAGGCAAATATAGATATTATTTTATAAATGAGAAAACTGAGGCCCCCAAAGAATACACAACCTGCTAATGGAATGAAGAAGCAAGCAATGGACACCACCAGACTCCCAAGCATCAGTCCCCCTGTTGTCTGAATGAATGATTGCTTCCCATGCTTGATGGAGAAGAGTTGAGCCGGAAATGCAGCTACAAAGACTGATATAAACAACTAGCGTCCTTTACGCTTCTGAAGAAATCTTTCTCCCTCTTGGGCTGGTGAGATGACTTAGTGGGTAGCAGCACTTACTGCACAAGCATGGGGACAGGAGCTTAAAGCTCAGCATCCAAGTAAAAAGTCGAGCATGGCCACACAAGCCTGTAATCCCAGGATTGAGGATTGGAGAAAATGGGAAGATTATCAGGCCTCCCTGGTTAAGTGAGAAACACTGTCTCAGGGAAATAAAACAAAAGAGCAATAGAGGAGTGTATCCAATGCTCCCTTCTGGCTTTTGTACATGTGCACATCGGGCATACACATCTGTGCAGACACAAGCACATCCATGCATATATCTCAACTACACACACACACACACACACACACACACACAGAGAGAGAGAGAGAGAGAGAGAGAGAGAGAGAGAGAGAGAGAAATATAACTTGTCTCTCTCCCACTACATTGCCTTTATTGTCTGTGTTAGTTATGAGTTATGTCTCTGAGTTTCTAAGGCATAGAGTTTCAGTGATGCCATGATGTATGGTTTAAACATCATTACTTCTTTTTGGACATTTTGAAATGGTTTCCAGAATTTAATATTTTTGATTCATACTCTGTTCTTCTATGGTTACTATGAACAAACACTGTCTATTGTGTGATAGTCTGCCTTGGATTTAGGTGAGATTTGTGAATACAAATGCTTATACAGATAGGGTTCTCTACACAGGAAGTAATAAATGTAGAGGTTAGCCCATTATATGAAAAAGCATAAAGATGCCTGGGCCTGAAATTTAAAAAACAAAACAAAACAGAAGAGTGGGTCAGGGTAATGCACAAACAAATAAGGTCGGGCCATCCACCCAGTACAGTTTCTCCTGATCCATGTTCTGCACCAAACACCCAATGTGAAAGAGCATAGGCTGTATGTAACTGCCTCTAGTATTTATTAGGTCTAGTGCTACCTGGACAAGTGGCATAGCCTCTCCAAGTGCCACATTCTTCACCAGAGAAGTGAGATAATTATAACACCTTCACCACAGGATTGCTGAAAACATGATGCAGAATGACTCAGTTAAGCATTTATTAGAATGCCTGGGACATCTTCTCAGTAAACACCACTGTGGTTTATGACACTGGCTATGGCTGCCATGGTAGTGTTTGTAGTGAGACATGTTCTCAGCAGGGACTGTGTCAAGCACAAAAAAAAAAAAAAAAAAAAAAAAATAGGACAAGTCTGACTGATCCCTAGCTACACGTTAAACTTGATTGAATGCATATTTTATTCATGATTTCACCCCAAGTTATTCTTCAAATGAATTTAAAACATTATAATATGACACTCTTAAATTAGAAATAGGAAATTGAAAATCATATTGAAGGAGGAGAGAAGAGACATTAGAAATGACAATGGCTGAATCTCACCTTAAGTTCTGATTTTTCTAGTTTCAGAAGAAAGGAAGCTGCATGCACTGCACATACATTTGATGATGTCTTGCACATATCAGTTTTGTGTGAATTCAGATAGCAAAGCTATTTTCCTTTGAATTTCCCACATAACAATTGCTACTAACAGAGTGATTTTTTTTTTTACATAGTTCTGCAAGGACGATGTCTATTTTCCAAAATCCAATGATCTGTTGATTCTTTGAGAGAAGGAGCCATATTTTATTCATGTTTCTATCTCCTATGTACATGTTTAATCGTAGGTGCCCTAAAAATATTGAACAAGACTTACGGAGAGGGATCAGTGAGTAAGAGTGCTTACTGCTCAAGCATGAAGAAGACCTGCATTCAATTCCCAGCACCCATGTAAAAAGTTGGGCATGGTTGCACATGTTTGTAACCCCAGCACTGAAGGGAATGGAGACAGGATTGCTGGAGCTCTATGATCAACCAGGCTAATCGAAAACTGAGATGCATGTTCCAATAGAGACTCTGTCTCAGAGAAATAAGGCAGAAGAGTAATAAAGGAGGGCACATAACATTCTCTCCTGGCCTCTGCGCTAGTGTGTAGGGGATGTGAGCTTCTGAACACACATGTTCATACATCACATACACACACTACAATACATATTACATAGACACCAAAATTATTGAGCAAAAATTTATTAGCTTGTATGGGCTGGCATGATGGCTTAGTGATTAAAGTACTTGCCTGCAAAGCCTAAGGATCCATGTTGAACTCTCCAGATCACACTTAAGCCAGATGCAGAAAGGTGAGGCAAGCACAAGTTTTTACATGCCCACTAAGTGGCTCAAGCATCTGGAATTCAATTTCAGTGGCTGAGGCCCTGGTGTGCCAATTCTCTCTCTGTCTCTCTCACTCTCTCTAAAATAAAAATAAAGAAAAAAGTTAACTTGTATATAAACTGCTCAACCCTCAGATTCCTGACTTGGTAGGTGTTCATATATCATCCCATGAAAAAATTCAAATCCATCTCCTGCTGTCAAACTCTAGGTTATTTTCCATGACTTCATTGTTCTAGTTATCTATCTCTATGCTGAAGGATAAAGCAAAAGTTGCTTCCAAACATCTACAATGTTTCACAGTTCTATAGATGGCATGGACTCATCTGGGCTGTCCTGATTCAGAGTCTTCCCCAAACTTCTAGCCATATAGGGAGAGAGAGAGTTCTGTGAAGTTCTGTCATATAACTGAGTCTGGGCATAAATGGCTTGAGGAGCTCTAGCTGGTCATCATCTCTTCCTACACACAGCCTGTCTAGCTGCTAGGCTTCCACATAGACAATTGCATCAGGATATTTAGATTGCCAGTTTATTTAGTCTATAATGAAAACTCCCAGATGCCAAGACAGAAGCTTCTAAGCTTCTTCTGACCAGCCTAGAAGTTCACATGGAAACATTTTTGTCATATTTTTTAATCAGTTAGGAGCCTGCACAAATTACAAATTCATGTGATATATTGATAGATTCAATCTTTTTGTTGTTGTTGTTTTGAGGTAGGGTCTTGATGTAGCTCAGGCTGACCTGGAATTTGCTATGTACTCCCAGGGTGGCCTAGAACTCTTGGCAATCCTCCTATCTCTGCCTCCCGAGTGCTGGGATTAAAGACGTGTACCACCACACTCAGCTAGATTCAATCTTTTAATGGGGAGACCTTATTTGTTTCCAAGATTTAAATTATAGTTACCTACACAGTAAATTATTCTCAAGATAAAGCCACAATTAAGTAATAAGATGGCTGATACTGGTGTTAGACTAAACAAAAGAATCAATAGAACAGAATAAAGAGTCCAGAAATAGATCAATACATTTACAGTTAGTTAATCTTTGATAAAGGTATAAGTGCAGTCTTTTCAGTACATGATACCGGGCTGACTATTCATAAAGAAAAATATAAAGAATATACCTATAACAAACCTTTAATATGTGTAATACCCAAAAATATTTTGAGATGGATCATGGACTTAAGAATGGAAGCTAAAATAATAAAGCTTTTGAGAGAATACGTAGGAGACAGTATTTTGTGACTTCATTGAGGGAGATTTCCTATACAAGACAAAAGAACAATACACCAAATAAGAAATTATTGTCAGAAATTCTCCAATTGCCAAGCAATGATGCCCTTAGGAAAATGCAAGGGAAAGCCAAAGACCAGGAGTGACAGTATTCCAAGTCTGTATGACAAAAAGCCTGTATATAAAGTCTAAAAAGTGCTTAGAAACTGAAAAACACCATGTCAAACAATTCAACTTAAAATGTCAAGCCGAAGGAAGGCTTGAACAGGCACATCACAAGAGAAGGTACACAAATAGTAGACAATTATTTGAAGAGGTGCTCAACACCATTGGCACACTTGAAAACCCTGAGGAGGTATCACTGGACATCTTCTCAGATGACTAAGATTCAACAGGGTGGTGATCTTAATCCCACCAGCAATACCTACAGTTCCTGTTGCACATCCATGTATTGCTAGTGGGATTGACAAATGCTTACAAAATGTCTAGCCACATTAAAAACTAGCCAGTATTCAGGGGAGATACTATGATCACAAAGGTGGTTTTCCTGAGGCCAAACTTATCCATTGCATCCCAGATGTGATGACTCCTTTGATTTACCCAAATGTGGGAAACTTGACTGCATAATTTGTGGTACTGGGGGACTATGTTTACACACTCCCCTGAATAAAAAATAGCCAGTCTTATAAAGCTAACTACATATATGTCTTATCAACTAAAAATTATATTTCTAAATATTTACACAAAAGAACTAAAAAAACAAAACAAAAAAAAAAAAGACAAGAACCAAGCTTGGTGACACATACCTGTAACCCTACCACCCAAGAAGTGGAGAAGTGGAAGTGGGAGAATCTTTAGTTTGAGGCCAATATGGGCTACATACGGAGTTTCAGGTCAGCCTAGGCCTGTATAGAGAGATCTCAAAAAAAGTAATAAAGAAAAGAAAAGAAATAGAAGGGCTGGAGAGATGGCTTAGCGGTTAAGTGCTTGCCTGTGAAGCCTAAGAACCCCAGTTCGAGGCTCGATTTCCCAGGACCCACGTTAGCCAGATGCACAAGGGGGCACATGCATCTGGAGTTCGTTTACATTGGCTGTAGGCCCTGGCCTGCCCATTCTCTCTCTCTCCCTCTCTTTCCCTCCCTCTGTCTCTCTCCCTCTCTCTCTCCCTCTTTCTCTCTCTGTCTGTAGCACTCAAATAAATAAACAAAAGTAAACAAAACTTTTTTTAAAAGAAAAAGAGATCTCATCTCCAAAAATACCAAAAAATAAAATAACATAAATAAGTAATAATTGAGAAAAATAAAAAGTATCTGTTCACAAAGACACTTACAGAAGAAAGCTAACAGCAGCTTTATCATAATAACTACAAACAGAGAAAAGCTAAAATGTCTGTCAACATGACAATGGGTAAACAAACTGTGCTGTAGTAATATAACTAGATACAGTTCCCACACAGAAACTACCAGTACACACTGGTAGCTCCTTTTGTTATTTCTGTGAAAAAAACATTTCACCTAAACAACCCAAGGGATTTATTGTGCTCACAGATTCAGAGGGCTTAGTCCATGATTGCCTTATCCCATGAGTGTGGGCCAAACATCATGAAGGAGGGAAAATGTGGTAGAGGAGGCTGTTCACCTCATGGTGGAAAGGAAGCATTGAAAAGGTATGCTACCAGTGACCTTCTTCCTCTAAGTAGGCTCCACTTCCTAATTTTCCCAGAACTTCCCAAAATAGTGCCATCAGCTAGAAATCAAGCATTTGGCACAGAAGTAGAGGGTTGGGAGGGGGCATTTTATGTTCCAAACCACAATGTACACAAAAAATTAGTAAATCACAAAAGCCTCATTTTAAGGGAGAGCAGAAACACAAAGAGTATCAAGTGAACTCAAGTGAAGTTCAAGAATGAGCAGAACTATGTCTGCTGTATTGGTGGCAGTGTAGAGACAAACGGGGAGATGGACTGGAAAGAAGTTTCTAGGGTTCCAGAAATGCTCTCTACCTTTATTTTTTAATCTTTTATTTATTTGAGTGACAGAGAGAGGCAGATAGATATAGAAAGAGAGTGATCATGCCAGGGAATTCAGCCACTGCAAACAAAATCCAGAAGCACGCGCCACCTTGTACATCTGGCTTATGTGGGTCCTAGGGAATTGAACCTGGGTCCTTTGGCTTTGCAGGTGGCACCTTACCTGCTAAGCTATCCCTCCAGTCCACAATTTATTTTTAAAATATTTATTTATTTATGAGAGACAAAGAGAAAGAGTCAGAGAGAAAGGGTGCACCAGGGCATCTTGCCACTGTGAATGAACTCCAGATGCATGTGCCATTTTGTACCTTTAGATTTACATAGGTACTGGGGAATCAAACCCAGGTAAGAAGGCTTTGCAAGCAAGGGCCTTTAACAGGTGAGCCAATGCCCCAACCCCTAGAACTGTACAGTTTTAATTCCAGTCATTCCTACTTAGTTTTGCCTTCAAAATCTGCCCCAAAGTAGGCAAGAAGACAGAAAGGTGGGTCAGGCAGGAGAAGGGAAAGTGCATAGCACAAAAGTAGATTTAAACGCAAACCCAGCAACCATTGTATTATATGTAAATATGCTAGATGCTCCCAAGTAGAAGATCAAGATTTGTCAGACTAGATTTTTAAGCCTCCAGCTACCGGCTGTTGATAAAAGACCCATATAAAACTTGAGCTTCAGAAAAGTTGAAAATGATGAGAGAAATAACCTGTGCAAAATTGAACCAGAGAAGCTACTAGTCTATATTATCAGATAATGTGAATCTTAAAGGTAGGAGGATTTCTAGGGAAAACAGAAATGTTTCTCAGTGATCAAACTTTCAATTCATCAGGTAGAAAGAAATTCTAAATTTATGTCTACCTGGCCTCAAAATATCTACAGCAACAACAGGAAGAAATAGTTAAGTCAAAGTTGTAGTGGAAAAATTTAAATCATTTCTTTCAGTAACAGATGAAAACATAGACCAAAAAGTCAGTACGAATATAAGATACTTTAGAGACATAAACTGCAAATTAAGCCAAAGAGACAAATAGAACACTATGTCATCAAACCAAAGAATGCAGGTAGCTTCTCAGTGTTTGTGAAACCCTTGCAGAACTGGTCATATGTGAGACCACAAGGTTTTTTTGTTTGCTTGCATGTTTTTTGGTTTTTCGAGGTAGGGTTTCACTCTAGCACAGGCTGACCTGGAATTCATACTGTATTCTCAGGATGGCCTCAAACTCATGGCAATCCTCCTACCCCTGCCTCCTGAGTGCTGGGACTAAAGGTATGCGCCACCACGACCTGCAAGACCATAAGTTTTAACAACTTTTGAAACTTGAAATTATAAATACATATCCTGACAATAAAGGAAATGGATTAGAAATCTATTATAAAAAAATAACAAAATACAATTTGTTATGTATACTTTAAAATACAATGCTTGGGCCAAGGACATGTGTGATGATTTTGTTGTCAATTTGATGTGTTTAAGAATCCACAGACATTCCTCTTGGATGGGACTCTGAGGTAGCTCCCAGGAAAGATTAACTGAAGAAGGAATCCTTCCCCCAGAGTGGGCGGACCCTCTCAGAGGTGGGACTTCATCTAAGGAATCTCTGGGAGAAAAGAACCTCTTCCTCCCACCTGGCTGCTGCTGGCTGCCTTCCAGTGTGGACTGGAGACCAGCGTGGAACTGGAGACCAGAGATTCTTGAGGAAGTTTCCAGGCCTTCAGTGCTGGACTTGGACTGGGACTGCTGAGGCATCCAGCCTTATGGACTGAGCAGCTTACCCAGTTCCTTGATTCTCAGGCCTGCCAGCAAACTGCTATTGTTGGACTGCCATAAAGTAATCTGATAAAATTCTCTTTTAATGCAATTCATTCTATTGGTTCTGTTCCTCTAGAGAACCTTGACCATTACAAGATTCTCAGCAAGTTAAGTGTACTTTCTGCTCAAGAATGAGGGCCTAGGGGGACCTGAAACTGCCAGAGTTCAACTCCATCTCCAGATCCCACAGGCACAGCTGGCATGGACACTCATGCCTATAACTCCAGCACCACAGTCTCTCTGGGAGCAGAGATGGAGCCCAGGCTTGTGGAAAAACAGCAAGCTCAAACAAGAGCAAGAGGAAGATTTATGAAGCAGGACACCTGACATTTGGCTCCAGCCACCACAGGCAAGCACTCCCCTCCCCACAGAAACTGTGCACATGGGGCTCTGCCAAAGCTCATATATGTGAATCCACACCTCCCCCACACACAAATACAATCCAAATGATCCATGTTAAAACTAAGACCCATAAAGTTATAAAATATTTAATTATAAGGGAATGAAGACATGATATTGAAAGCTTGTAAAATGTAGCTAAAACCATATTTTTCCAATTTTCCCCTTTTTGTGTGTGTGTGATGTGTGTGTGCATGCATGTGTGGGTTCATGTATGTGTAGGTACAAATGCATGTGAACATGCATGTAGAGGCCCAAGGTTGTCGCTGGGTGTCCCCTCCATTCCTTGACTCTATATTTGATTGAGGAACAGCCCCTCTCTCACTTCAGTCTAGAGCTACCTGTAGCAGCTAATCTCTCCAGCCAATCTTACCCTGGGAACTCCATGTCCTGCATGATGGGATCACATGGCTGCCACGTCCCCCAGGCATCTACGTGGTTGCTGGGGCTCTCCAAGCCACAGTCTTAAGGCTTCCATGATAAGCATTTTACCAACTGAGCCATCCCTTTAGTCATAGTAAACAAAATTTAAAAGGAAATGTATAGCTTAAACACAGAATAGAAAATAAGATCAGGGATGTAAGTAACTGTCTACCAGTTTAAGGAGTAGAAAAGAACAAAAGTCAAACCTAAGAAGTTAAAAGCTAGAGAATAAGTGGAAAAAATAATGAAAAGTAAGATCAGAAAGCAGAAAAATTGAAACAAATATAAAATGATGAAGACAAATTGAGCCAAACTTAGTATGTTGAAGAGTTAAAATTATGGCAAATCCTTGGCAAGCCTGACATTGTTAAAAGCGAGAGAAAGAAGGTTGAGGAGATGGCCTAGTCAGTAAAGCGCTTGCTGCACAAGCACAAGAATCCAAGTCCCAAGCCCATGTGAAAACAGTGGATGTGGTGGCATGCACTTGTAACTTCCACACTGGGGAGGTGCAGACAGATGGATCCCCGGGACCTGCAAGGGAGAGACCATCTTTAAAAAATAAAAAAAAAGTAAACCACATATGCATATGTCCTCCACATGCACATGCATAAGCATATATATGCACATGCCTTCCCTTATACAAACATGCATACACATACATATGATCGTGCATATATACACTCAAAAGAGAGAAAGAAAAAGTAGCAGTGTCAGGAATGAAGAAGATGACATCCTGACTTATCATACAAACGTTAAAGAGAGGGTAAGAGGATATCATGAATGGTTCTATGCCAATATGTTTGAATTTTTGATGAGATAAAAAAGTCCTTGGAGAAATACATCAAGATCAGCATGAGAAAAAAATATCAAACTTATTCTTGTAAAATTATTGAAGAAATTAAATATGTAATGGAAAAATTTTCAAGGAAATATTTTAAAAGTCAAGCAGAATGGTGGAATCTGCCGAACAATTAAGAAAGACCAAAAAAAAAGTGAATGTGTTTTATGGGGCTAGAATAATCTTATTGGCAAACTTTATAGGAACATGACAAGGAAAGATATCTAACCAGATGTGGTAGCTCATACCTAGAACCCCAATACCTATGGGGCAGAGGCAGTATCATAGGAGCTCAAGGTCATCCTAAGCTGCATAGTGAGTTTGAGACCATCCTGGATTACATGAAACCCTGTGTTGCAGTCAGGTTCACATTGCTGGTAGAAATCACCTAACCAAGAGCAGCTTCTGGGAAAAAGAGGTTAATTTTGGCTTTTGGGCTTGAGGGGGAAGCTCCACAATAGCAGGGAAAATGATGGCATGAACAGAGGGTGGACATCACCCTCTGGCCAACATAAGGTAGACAATAGTAATGGGAGAGTGGGACAAACACCGGCTTGGGGAAACTGGCTATAACACCCATAAGCCCCCCAACAATACACCCTCTCCTAGAGGTTTTAATTCCCCAATTTCCATCAGTTGGGAACCTAGCATTCAGAACCCCTAAGTTTATGGGGGACACCTGAACCAAACCACCACACCCTGTCTCAAATAATCTTGGGAGAGGGGATGAAAATAAATATATACACAACTTCACTGAGAATATGAAAGTAAATATCTAAACAAAATCTTAGCCAATGGCATCAACAATGTATACAGGGATAATTCATCAGGTCAAACAAGATTAACTCCAGGGAAAGAAGTCTAAATTAACATTGAAAATTCAATCAATCTGCTTCAAAGAATTAGAATGAAAGTGAAAATGTATATGGTCACCTTAATAGATAAACAGCAATAAAATTCAATATCCATTCATCAGCATAACAAGCCAACAAAATCCATGGAGCATAGGTAGAGGAGAACTGAGCAGCCTGATAGAATGTGTCTATAGCAAATACCATATTAATGATGAAATGTTGAAAGTGTTCCTTTTGAGATATACAGTAAAATATTTGAATATCACAATTAGCTGGCCAATATTACTCAGTCAAAATTAGCTGGATGTACTAGGGAGGCAAGAAAAACATAGGAATTAAAAGAGGGAAAAGAAGTCTTCCTGTGTGTGTGTCTTAAAAATCATGGTGAACCTGTAAACTCTTAGCAAAATTGGAAATGTGAAGTAGAAATGCAAAAATTAATGGGTGTTAATATAGAAGCAGGAAGCAGTTAGAAACATATTTTAAAGAAATAATCAGTGATGTGTGTGTGCGTGTGTGTATGTGTGGAGGCAGGGGGAGGGGAGCCCAGGAATACCCTCCTCCTCCTCCTCCCCCCCCTCTTCTTCTCCTCCTCCTCCTTCCTCACTCCTCCTCCCTCTCTTCCTCCTCCCCCTCCCTCTATATAAATGAGATTTACTATGTTCATGGACTGGAAGATTTAATTTTTTGTGTTATTGTGCAAATGTCAGCATTTTCAAATTTACATAAGGAATCAAGGAAACCATAATCCAGACTCCTCAGGTGTGTTAATATTGACAACATCCTTGTAGTAAAGAGCATTGTAGAAAGAATTGCTTTGATAAAAAGTAAGCCTTGCAAAATCACACTCATTCTTAACAACAGGGAATTGGTGTAAGAACAGTCAGGCCAACATACATGTCATGTAGCCCATGTGAGCTTATAAGTAAACAGGTTTGACAAAGATCACATTGCACAGGTTCCCCATATTAGTTGAATAGACATCAATTTAGAAGACATTTTAGTTATTATCTTCAGTTTACACTGTGCATAAATAATTTATCATCATTTGGATATTAAAAAATGCATGTCTTACATATGAAAGCTAAAACTTTGAACAAAATGGACTATTTCATGATCTTGTGATAGCAAAAGACATGTCACTAGAATAAGACACACAGAAAGCACTAAGCTCATGGAAAAGATCAATGAATTAGACCACATTAAATTAAGTTCTGTTCCCACACACACACACACACACACAAAAAAAAAAAAAAAAAAAAAACCCCACACACACATACACAGCATCATTAAAAGATGAAAAGAAGGAACACACACACATACAAACACACAAAACACCATTAAAAAATGAAAAGAAGGGGCTGGAGAGATGGCTCCACAATTAAGATGCTAGCCTGAAGAACCTACCAAACAGGTGTTTCAGATGTACAAAGTGGTGCATGCTTCTGTAGTTTCTTTGTAGCCACAGGAGGACCTGGTGTGCCTATTCTCTCCCTCTCTCTCTCTCTCTCTCTCTCTCTCTCTCTCTCTCTCTCTCTCTCTGTCAGGTGTGGGGGTGGTGCATGCCTTTAATCCTAGCACTCTGGAGGCATAGGTAGGAGGATCACTGTGAGTTCAAGACCAGCTTGAGACTACATAGTAAATTAGTGAATTTCAGGTCGGCCTGGGCTAGAGCAAGACCTACCTCAAAAAGAAAAAAAAAAAAAAAGAAAAGAAAAAAGAAAAGAAAGGAAGAAAGGAAAAGAAAAAAAGAAAGAAAATGAAAAAAACAAGCATATGTAGAAACCATTTTACAGCACACATCTGTCAAAGCCTGATACAATATCAAAAGATGTCTCACAAAACAAAAATAAAAAGTAGGCAATCCAACAGAAAAATTTGTAAAAATGACCAACAAATGCTTCACAAAAGAGGATATCCAATAACCCAATAAATATATGAAAAAGGAGTAAGGCTCATTAGTAATCAGTGAAATTCTTTTAAAAATTGAATAAAAATTGAAGTACATTCATAAAGCACACTATCCAAACTGACTAAAATTAAAAGAAATGACCATAATAAGCATTGGCAAAGATGTAGAGTAAGAGAACCCTCGTAAACTACTGGTGGGAGTGAAAATTGGCATAATCCCTCTGGAAAACAGTTTGGCATATCTTCTGCAGCTAATCAGACTGTATCCTTTTACCCAACATCTCCATAAGGACACTAAGAGACATGCTGTACAATGGTAGTAGCAGCTGTGTTTGCAAGAGCCCTAAACTAGTGACAAACCAAATGTCCATCAGGGATAGAATGGTTAAGCAATGTGTGCTATATTTATAGAAAAGGATTTGATACAGTGATGAAAATACACGAATTCTAGGCATAATACATGGACATTTTATAAGCATAACAGGCATGATGACACAAAGAGCATACTGAATGACTTTATTTTTATGACAAAAATTATAAAGGTTGACAATGCAGGTAAGTGATGATCTGGTTAGCCATTATGTCTGGGAGAACAGAAAGAAGGTTACTACAATGGGCCCAAGAGGGCTTTTGAACGGTAAGTCCATCTTCAGTTTGGTAATTATCCTATGAATGCTTGCTATGTGATAATTAACTGAGCTGTCCAATTTGTTGGTATGTGTGTGTCATGTGTGGCATGTGCACATGGCCCATGAACACATGTTCAGACGCCAGAGGAGAATGGAGAACACAGGGTATCGGCTTCATCATCACTCTTCTTCTTTATTTCATTCAATGAGCCTGGAACTGTTGGGTTCTGGTCAGATTGACTGACCAGCAAGCTCCAGCAATTTCCCCATCTCTGCTCCTCTTGGCTCCAGAGTTACAGAAGTCTGTGCCCATGCCTGGATTTGTTTGGTTTTGTTTTTGAGGCACTCTTGCCCAGGCTGATGTGGAACTCATGCTGTAGCCCAGGCTGGCCTCGAATTCACAGTGATTCTCCTACCTCAGCCTCACCCATGCTGAGACTACAGGCATGTGCCACCACACCTAGATTCTATGTCTGGTTTTTTGTGCCTAACAGTTTATGAGGACTGTGGGATTGAACTCAGGTCCTCATGATTGAGCAGCAAGGGTTCTTGACAGATGAGACATCCTTTTTGTTGTTGTTTTGAGACCATATCTCCCTTTATATATTACCCAGTCTGGCCTGAAACACAACTTGCCTTAGTCTTCTGAGTCTAGGGCTATACATGTATACCATCATATTCAGCAAGTTCTATACTTTTAAGTCACTCCCTGTAGGTGTTACATTGAGCAATAAATGTTAAGAAGGTAAAGAATAGATAGGACTGGCTCTACAGAGTCTGGAGACAAATGGGTTGGTATTCTTTAGACCAGGCCAAGTGCTACCCAAAAGAACAAAAGTTGCACTAACCTGGAAACTTAGTGGTGGGGTCCACGCAGGGAAATTATACCTCACCAGGTAGATCACAGTCAAACCAGCTGGGGCTGCTTCATTGTTGGGCTGTTAATAAGTCAAACACATGTGCATGTGTTCATACACACACACACACACACACACACACACACACACACACACACACACACACTTTCCTATGTGAACAGTAACTGCAAAAAAAAAAAAAAAATCTAGAATCTTCCCTACAGAGAAGACTGATGGCTTCAGGAAGATGTGGGGAATGAAAACAGTGACCTCCATCCGTATCAACCTTACAGCTCTATCCCAGCATTCCTGAAGGCACAGCTCCTGGAGTTCCTGGAATGCTAAGGGGGTGGTTCTCCAAGACCCTGTGGACACACTTGGAAAACGATGCCCCTTCTTTCCATGTGGGAGACAATGCTGCCAAGAGGGGCAGTGGAAATTCTGAAGATTCTGTGCCTGATAAACAAGCCTGAAGCCCCCGTTGCCAAAGCATCACCTTGCTGTCTGTGCTCCCCGCCCATCCCCCCCGCCATCCCTTCTCAGTGTGCTTCTCTCAAACATTCTTTCTGAAAACGTGAACTCTGCTTCCTTAGACTTTGGACCTGGACCTGACCTGCCAGGCTGTATCTGGGGCTAGACAAGCTCTCCTGAGTGTGTTCATGGCAGAGGCAGCTAAGTACCAAGTTCTGTCTGAGCTAGAAATGGAACTTGTTACTGGTAAGGTTACTTCTGGGTGAGCCAATTACCCCTGTTTAGTCTGATGAAGGCATTGCCTTTAAGTTTAGCTTAACTTAGTCTGGAAGCCAGAGTTGCCACTTCCTGGTAGTGAACCTTATGACCTTGGTTAATTCTTGAGGATATGTAAGTTTTAAATAACAGTATGTAGGAAACACTAGTGTGTCTGGCACATGGAAAATGCTCAGTGAATGCTATTGTTCTATTATTTGTTATTTTCACCATGGTTATCATCATCTTTCCAGACAGATTCTGGAAATTGTTGTGCAATCACTTCAATAGCAAACAAGCAGGAAGCACCCTTTGGAGACAGGCACTCCCTATCCCCCTGTACAGTGCAGGAACAGTCAGCTGGAGCCATTTTAGCCTCTCTACACAATGGAGTTGGTGGACCTGCTTTCTTGAGGCTGGATTCAGAGACTTTGAGGAGGGATATTTTCTGCCATTTTGGCTGAAATTCTATTTTCTTCCCAGGGAGAGATAACAGGCCGAGTCTCAGGAAAGAAGAGTCTTAGCTTGTTGCTGGAACTATGCAGATTTTTCTAAGAGAGCATAAGGTGGAAAACACAGGTTAGGCACCACCTTCTCTATGTGCCATTCTATATTTTCTCTAATGCCATTCCACCACAGTCTTAACAATTATAAGGCTGGTATATTTCCTTTGAATGCATGCTGTGAGAGCACCAATTTGGGAGTGCATGCTTTGAATGAAATGACCATTATTCCTCTTCTCTCAAGGCGAGGAGCAGATGTGAAGAGGTACGTGCTGGTAGGAGACCACAAGCCAGCAAAATAGCACCAGAAGCTGGTGCCACAAGCCACCGTACAGGCAGCACTGGATTGCAGGGATTGCACTTGATTTAAATGGCACTGAGAGAGACATTGGAATAAGAGGGTATGGCAGTTTTCTGCAAAAATAGTTATAATCCCTCTGACTTCCCCACTCATATAGAGGTGAAGTCTACAGAAGGCATCATGATGCTGAGAAGTAACAGAGGAGTCCTCAGTACTTCAATATCTCTATCACACCTTCCAAGGTTTAGGGGTCTGTGTGGAAGAGGTGGTGGAAAGAATGTAAGAGCCAAAGGAAGGGTAGGACTCCTTACAACATGATCCTCCAGACACAAAATGCCCTGGATATCCATGACCTCACAGTGCCTGACACTACCTACACAAGACCATCATAATAGGAGGAAAAGATGATGACATCAAGATAACAGAGAGACTGATTGAGAGGGGGCGTGTATATGATGGAGAGTGGAGTTTTAAAGGGGAAATGGGGGGGGAGGTTATTACCATGGGATATTGTTTACAATCATGGAAGTTGTTAATTATAAAAAATTAAAAAACAAGAAATAAAACTATAATGTACGCTACAAAAAAAAAAAGAAGAAAAGTCTGTTTCTGCTTCTCTGAAACCTAGGTCATCGTGTGGTTTTGCTTTAACTGTCAGATCACAGCAGAAATTATGCTGTATAGTTTCCTTCCCTAAGCCTTGAGACACTTTGGCAGCTTGTCTTTGCCCTCTCTAGGGTCTTGTCACTGAGTCAAATAGGTCATAACAAATGTCCAGCCCCGGCTATCCCTGCTACCCCAGCTGAAGCACCAGACACAAGCAAAACTGTGAGGCTGTTCTAGCCCAGCTCCCATCAGAAGGCAGCCGTGCAAGTGACCTGATCAATACCAGGTGGAGAAGAACTGCCAGGCTAAGCCTGAACAAGCCATAGAGTTGGAAAGAAAACCAAGTCCTTACTGTTGTCACTAAAAGCTGGGTTAGTGTTTTGTGGAGGAGCAGATGACAAAAAGAGAGGGTGACTCACAAGCTATCATTTAGAGACACTGAAAGGCAGCTCAGTTAACATCTCCGGTTTCCCAGTTTCAGAACATAATGCGTATTGATCTTTCACGCTTTTGATAAAACGTCTGTTTTAAATAAACATTGTGGCCAGCATGCTGGCAAGTGGGGAGTCAGTGCCAATAACTGAGACTTCTCCCAGGATTGCAATCAGAGACGAGCTAAGGAACAAATTGCGCCTGCATTAGCAGCACTGTCACTGCTGAATGCCTCTGTGTCATGTGATGGGGAGGACCTTCTGCAGAGAGACATGAGAACCCGCTCTCACTTTATACTTTAGCACAGGACATGTAAAGCCCTGGCATCACAGATGAGGAAACATGGAATTAGACAGCAGGAGCTTTTGTCCATGGTTAAGCCATTAGTAAGTAGCAGAGTTAGTGCTTGAACCCAGGGCTGTGTGGCCCCAGGACCTGCTTCACCTCTAAGCTCTACTGCTTTTCTTGGACTGTAATGTCCCACTATTCCTTCTGATTCCAGGCAGGAGTTGGAAGCTTACAGGAGAGACTATTGGAGAATTCATATTTTTTATTTTGGAAAAAGGTAGCTGTCCCAGGAGGCTCACAGAAGTCAGGGTACATATCCTCACAGTCCAAGGGAGCCCTGGCATCTAAGTGCTCAAGGCTCTCCCTCCCCTGGAAGCAACATGTTTGGTATTCTGAAGTTTCATGTTCAGATCTCTTCATTTCTAAGAACAAGTTTTCCTCTCTAAAATCCATGATTAGCCCCAGGCTACTGAGGGAAGGAGCTCTGTGGAGTTTTCTTCTTGTCCTGGAAGGAAGGAGCCTCAGTTCTGTCCCCACTTAATCTTGGAAGCCTTCCTTGGAGAGTTCAGCTTTGAGCTCTGTTTTGGATGCAATGAAGAAGGCAGTCGGATGAATGCTAACTAGGACATTTTCAGTTTGACAAAGACTCTTGAGACACTGCGGTGAAAAACCTCAGTAAAGTGTAAAGAGTGTCGTATAGCACCATTACAATGCAAGATGACAACAGTTTCAGTGATTTCAGTGATGGGCCAAAATCATTGTGATACCTCTTGGCAGAAATAAATGTAGACTCCCAAATGTAGGTACAACTGGTCCTTTCTACAGCTTTAGATGGGGAGCCACTGACTTGTCAGCAGATCGCAGGAGACTAACCAAAGGTTGATTGAGCATACATACACTCAGAACAATCCAGTAGGAGTTGTAGTTGCTAGCATATCCAATACTGTGCTGCATAAATATTGCTCACTATGTCAGTTTAGGTCCAGAGTAGTAAAAAAAAAAAAATCACCAAACATGAAAACCAAGTATGGCTATAGGTGACTCTTAAGTGGCTAGAGTGCTTGGAATTCCAAATATTAGTACTGGATCCCTCTGGCCTGATCCCAACTGAGTGACAATCCACTCTCGATTTGGATTGACCAGATTCAAGGACTCCTAATTGAGCCATGTTTTCAAGGGGTGAAATTTACAAAAGAATTAATATGTCTAGGCATATGACGTAGTATCATCATATTTCCTTTTATTTTTCTCTTGGTAAAAGCCTGCTTCCTTCTATCAGTCCCTGATTTATTCTCTTCATCTTCTTCTCATGTGACTAATGTTAGAGTCCAGGATCTTTGGCCCAGCCTAACAAGACCTGGGAGAAGAAGCCAAGGCACTTTTGCATATCAGAGCTGGTAGTCTCTCTTGTTTTGTCTCTCAGTCATTCTCTCCTGATATGACAGATGGTGTCGAATCTGCTGTCTCTTGTAGTAGAGACCAAGTATGGTCTATGAGAATACCAGGAACCAAGGAGACTGAAGGATATGTGGTTCTGGGTTACACACTGATCCTGGCCAGGACCTAGCAAGAGAAATTTCCTACTGGACTACTCTAGCTCTTGGACTCTTAGCTTTTGTGAGAAATAAGTTGTCTATTGTTTAAAACACACAGCCTGTGGTATTTTGCTATAGTTGTCAAAGAAAACTAATACAGAAAACTTTATAGATAAAAGATTTGCTGGGGTGTCACAGTCTGGGCATCCTTGGCCTGCTTGTGTTACACACTAGCATAATACCATCTTGTATTATAAAGCCAGCTGTTACTTTAACTCTGGTAGGCCTGAGTGGCAAGAGAAGGGACCTGAGCCATGGCATACAAGAAATATTTGAGGCTACTGGTTACCATCTTGACTAGAATGGCAGAATACAGACCAGGAGCCACAGTGTGTAAAAGAGGAACCTCACTACCTTTGATTTCTTTGTCTTCTTTGTCAACTCTGACCAAGAAAGCAGAACAACTCTTCCTTCCTCCTGCAACCCTGATACATCAAACACAAGAGAGAAGTTTAAAAGGGTAACTGCTGCATCCCACTGACTGAGCAATAGTGTGCAGAGGACAGCACAGGCTGAGCCCAGGAACCAGAGGATCAATCACTGAACATCCCAGGTCCAGGAATGTAAAGCTCTCTGAAATAAAATTGGATAGGGTCATAGGAAGCCTCACTACCCTTCTACCATATCTACAAGGGGCCCTATAGAAAATAGTCCCAGGGGGAAGGGACCAACAGGGAAAGACACAAAAAGGCATTATGGGCTGAGCTTTGCTTAGCCTGGAGCCATGCAAAACCCTAAGCTCTGATTCTTGATAAGGTGACTCCTAGATACTAGAAGGGTTCAGATACTTAACAGGGATTCTTCCACTGTGAATGTCGGATTACACACCAGAAACTCACTCTTTCTTCTCCCTCCCTCTCTCTCTCTCTCTCTCTCTCTCTCTCTCTCTCTCTCTCTATCTCTCCAAGGCCCTTTCTAGCAATGAGTAGAAAAAATAGCCCCATCAAAATTCAACATTGTTTTGCATTCTCACCAGTAGTGAATAAGGGATCCTCTTTCCCCAGAGCCTCATCAGCATTTGTTGTCATTTGTTTTAAAGCCACTTTGGTAACCAGTAGAGAGAGAGAGAGAGATGCTTCAAAAGACTAAACATGAAACAACCATAGCACTTCTGGATACATGCCTGTAGTACTCTAAGTCAGTATATCACAGAGATACTTGCAGGTCCACATCTATTCACAATTCAGAAAAAATAATGAAGCCATCCTAGATGCATGCCCGTCAAGGATAAAGAAAATGTGACAAGTATACACAATGAAATTGTATTCAACCACATAGAAGGATAAAATTGAAACATCTTCAGGAAATGATGGAATTGAATATCATTATGTTAAGCAAAATAAGCCAGACTCAAATATTGTATCTTTTTTCTCATATGCAGAATCTAAAATTTAAATGCGTATGTGTTTGTATATGACATGAAAGTAGTAAAAGGATTATGAAAGGAGAGAAAGTAATCTTACAGGAGGAGGAAGGGGAAAAAAGAGAGCAATGGAATACATGTGACATAAAAACAGAGCAGTGACTATGTGGGGAAGAGAAGGAGAACGAGCAAGGGAAGTATGAGGGAATGCAACAGGGGGAGCTGACAAATAAGAACAGAGTTCGTACCTTAGGTAAGAATTTAGGTAGGGTAGAGTTCAATGGCATATGCATGCAAACACCATAATGAAACCATTACTTTGCATGCTAATTTTAAAAACAAATAATAAAAGACCAAATACCAAACCTCAGACCTCAAACCTCTGGAGCAGGCATCAATATGAGAGGGACAATAAACAGTGGATTAACAGTGAGTATAAATGCCACATACTTTATGAATGGGCTGATGATTTTCTGGTAGTTATTTTTTTTCCAACTCATCTAGAGATATGTCACCTGATAACTGGGCACTCCCATGTGACTTGCTCTGCTGTCCAGATTGCCCGCCCACTATCAGATGGACCCCTCAGCAGGTTACATGAACAGAAAGATTCTCAAATAGAATGAGGGCTGGAAAGAAGGCTTAGTGGTTAAGGCATTTGTCAGTGAAGCCAAAGCACCCAGATTCAATTCTCCAGGACCCATTTAAGCCAGATGCACAAGGGGCACATGCATTTGGAGTTCATTTGTAGTGGTTACAGACCCTGGTATGCCCATTCTCTCTGTGTCTTTGTTCTCTCTCTTTCTTTTTCTCCCTCTCTCTCTCCTTGCAAATAAATAAACAAAATTTATTAAAAATTAAAATAAACCAATGTTAATCAAGAAAGATAAGGAAGGTCACTTTATATTGATTAAGGGCACACTCCAACAGGAGGACATTACAATCCTAAACATATATGCACCTAACATGGGGGCTCCCAAATTCATCAAACAAACACTATTAGAACGAAGGTCACAGATAACTCCAAACACAGTGGTGGTGGGTGACTTTAACACCCTACTCTCATCAATTGACAGGTCATCCCAGGAAAAAATAAACAGAGAGGCATCTGGACTAAATGAGGTCATAGAAGGAATGGACCTAACAGATATATACAGGACATTTCATCCAAAGGCTGCAGAATATACATTCTTTTCAGCAGCACATGGAACATTCTCTAAAATAGACCATATATTAGGACAAAGCAAATCTTAACAAATTCAGGAAAATTGAAATAATTCCTTGCATTCTATCTGACCACAATGGAAATAAACTACAAATCAGTAGCAAGAAAGGCTATAGAGCATACACATAATCATGGAAACTAAACAATACACTACTAAATGATGAATGGATCAATGAAGAAATCAAAAAGGAAATCAAAAATTTATAGAGTCAAATGTTAATGAGAACACAACATACCAAAATCTCTGGGACACAATGAAGGCAGTTCTAAGAGGTAAATTTATAGCCTTAAGTGCCTATATTAAGAAATTAGAAAGGTCGCAAGTAAATGACCTAATGCTTTGCCTTAAAGCCTTAGAAAAAGAAGAACAAGGCAAACCAAAAATCAGTAGACGGGAAGAAATACTAAAGATTATGGCAGAAAGTAATGAAATAGAAACAAAAAGAACAATCCAAAGAATTAATGAAACAAAGAGTTGGTTCTTTGAAAGGATAAACAAGATTGATAAACCCTTAGCAAATCTGACCAAAACAAAGAGAGAAGAGACACAAATTAATAAAATCAGAGATGAACAAGGTAACATCACAACAGATTCCAGAGAAATTCAAAAAATCATAGGGACATACTATAAAAGCATATACTCCACAAAGTATGAAAATCTGAAAGAAATGGATGATTTCCTTGATCTATATGACCTACCTAAATTAAATCAAAATGAAATTAATCACTTAAATAGACCTATAACAAACATGGAGATCCAAACAGTTATCAATAATCTCCCAACTAAAAAAAGCCCAGGCCCAGATGGATTCACTGCTGAATTTTACCAGACTTTTAAGGAAGAGCTAACACCATTGCTTCTTAAGCTTTTCCAGGAAATAGAAAAAGAAGGAATTCTACCAAACTCCTTCTATGAGGCCAGCATCACCCTGATACCAAAACCAGGCAAAGATAGAACAAAAAAAGAAAATTACAGACCAATCTCCCTCATGAACATAGATGCAAAAATTCTCAACAAAATATTGGCAAACAGAATACAAGAGTATATCAAAAAGATCATTCACCCTGACCAAGTAGGCTTTATCCCAGAGATGCAGGGATGGTTCAACATACGCAAATCTATAAATGTAATACATTACATAAACGGGTTGAAGGACAAAAATCACATGATCATCTCATTAGATGCAGAGAAAGCATTTGACAAAATCCAACATCCCTTCATGATAAAAGTCCTACAGAGACTGGGAATAGAAGGAACATATCTCAATATAATAAAGGCTATTTATGACAAGCCTACAGCCAACATATTACTAGATGGGGAAAAACTGGAAGCTTTCCCACTAAAATCAGGAACAAGACAAGGGTGTCCACTGTCCCCACTTTTATTTAATATAGTTTTGGAAGTTTTAGCCATAGCAATAAGGCAAGAGAAACACATAAAAGGGATACAAATTGGAAAGGAAGAGATCAAGTTACCATTATTTGCAGATGACATGATTCTATACATAAAGGACCCTAAAGAATCTACTAGCAAACTGTTAGAGCTGATCAAAACCTACAGCAATGTAGCAGGATACAAAATAAATACACAGAAATCAGTAGCCTTCATATATGCTAACAACAAACACACAGAGGATGAAATCAGAGAATCACTCCCGTTCACAATTGCATCACAAAAATAAAATACCTTGGAATAAACCTTACCAAGGAAGTAAAGAATCTATACAATGAGAACTTTAGAACACTCAAGCGAGAAATTGCAGAAGACACTAGAAAGTGGAGAAACATCCCTTGTTCCTGGATTGGAAGAATCAATATTGTGAAAATGGCAATCTTACCTAAAGCAATCTACACATTTAATGCAATCCCTATCAAAATTCCAAAGGCTTTCTTCATGGAAATAGAAAAAACAATCCAAAAATTCATTTGTAATCACAAAAAAACCTTGAATATCTAAAATAATACTGAGCAACAAAAATGAGGCTGGTGGTATCACCATACCTGATTTTAACCTATACTACAGAGCCATAGTAACAAAAACAGCATGGTACTGGCACAAAAACAGACATGTAGATCAGTGGAACAGAATAGAGGACCCAGATGTAAGCCCAAGTAGCTATAGCCACCTGATATTCGATAAAAATGCCAAAAATACTCATTGGAGAAGAGACAGCCTTTTCAGCAAATGGTGTTTTGAAAACTGGATATATATCTGCTGAAGGGTGAAAATAGATTCTTCTCTCTCGCCATGCACAAGAATTAAGTCCAAATGGATTAAAGACCTTAACATCAGACCTGAAACTCTGAAACTGCTAGAGGAAAAAGTAGGGGAAACCCTTCAACATATTGGTCTTGGCAAAGACTTTCTGAATACAACCCCAATTGCTCAGGCAATAAAACCACAGATTAATCACTGGGACCTCATGAAATTACAAAGATTTTGCACTGCAAAGGACACAGTGAAAAAAGCAAAGAGGCAACTTACAGAATGGGAAAAAATCCTCGCCAGCTATATATCTGATAGAGGATTAATATCTAGGATATACAAAGAACTCAAAAAGTTAAATAATAAGGAATCAAACAAGCCAATCAAAAAATGGGCTATGGAGCTAAATAGAGAGTTCTCAAAGGAAGAAATACGAATGGCATATAAGCATCTAAAAAAATGTTCTACGTCATCAGGGAAATGCAGATTAAAACTACATTAAGATTCCATCTCACTCCTGTCAGATTGGCCACCATCGTGAAAACAAATGATCATAAATGTTGGCAGAGATGTGGAAAAAAAGGAACCCTTCTATACTGCTGGTGGGAATGCAATCTGGTCCAGCCATTGTGGAAAACAGTGTGAAGGTTTCTAAAACAGCTAAAGATTGATCTACCATATGACCCAGCTATAGCACTCCTAGGCATATATCCAAAGGACTCATCTCATTTCCTTAGAAGTACATGCTCAACCATGTTTATTGCTGATCAATTTATAATAGCTGGGAAATGGAACCAGCCTAGATGTCCCTCAACTGATGAGTGGATAATGAAGATGTAGCACATTTATACAATGGAGTTCTACTCAGCAGTAAAGAAAAATGAAGTTATGAAATTTGCAGAAAAATGGATGGACCTGGAAAGTATCATACTAAGTGAGGTAACCCAGGCCCAGAAAGCCAAGCACCACATGTTCTCTCTCATATGTGGATCCTAGCTACAGATGACTGGGCTTCTGCATGAGAATGAAAATACTTCATAGCAGAGGCCAGTAAGGTAAAAAGGAGACATAAAGGGTAGAGAAAGGAAGGGAGGAGGATACTTAATAGGTTGATATTGTATATATGTAATTACAATAATTGTAATGGGGAGGTAATATGATGGAGAATGGAATTTCAAATGGGAAAGTGTGGGGGTGGGAAGGGAGGGAATTACCATGGGATATATTTTATAATCATGGAAAATGTTAATAAAAATTAAAAAAAAATAAAAAAATTAAAATAAAGTAGAGTGAAAGGCACAATTTTTTTTCAAGGTAAGGCCACTCTCTATCCCAGGCTGACCTGGAATTTATTATGTAGTTTCAGGGTAGCTTTGAACTCACAGTGATCCTCCTGAGTGCTGGGATTAAAGGTGAGTGCTACTACACCCGGCTTGAAAGGGACAATTTCATTCATTTGCAAACATGCACAAAGGGGCCTTGACATTCTTCCTAAGGGTACAGAGGGAAAAGTCAACCCATCTCCAAAGAGTTCACAACCCACAGATAAGGCAGCCATGTACTAGACAAATCGGATCCAAGTATCCACTTGGTAGATGTTGATCAGTATGAGCTCTGTGCGGGTACTGGAGATGTAGCAGGGACAAAAAGACATAAAGCTAGCTCTATGGGTAAGAACACTTGATGCAAAGCTTGAAGAACTGAGTTTGATCCCTAGCACCCATGTAAAAAAAACCAGGCATAGTTGCACATGCCCCAGCATAGGGTGGGGGCAGAGAGAGGAGGATCTCTGGGGCTGGTCAGCCAGTGTCACTGAGAAACAGTGTGAGCTCCAGGTTCCATGAAAGACCTTGCTCGAGCAAATGAAGTGGAAAAAAAAAAAAAGCAGCAGAAAAAGACACAGACATTCTTCCCTGACTTTTGCATACATGCACACAGGACACATGCACCTGCACACACATACACAACACATACCATACACATGCAAAAGAACTTTGTGGCAAGTGTGCATAAAGTCTAAATGGAAATATTTTAGTTATTTTTTTCAAATTTTGTTTATTTTTATTAATTAGTTTTGTATTCAGCAAATACAGTCAGTTTGGTACCATTATTAGGCTCATCTGTGACTTACCCACTCCCCTTTGTCCCTCCTTGTTGAGGTATATGGGTAGTGCGTTGTGGAGTTAGCCCACAGTTATTGGTATGATAAATGGCTCTGTATATCATGACCCAACATGTGGCTCTGACATACTTTCCGCCCCCTGTTCCACAAAATTTCCCTGAGCCATGTTGGGTTCATTTTTGGTCTGCTTCAGTGTTGAGGTGTTGGGGGCTTCTGGTCTCTGGCTCTCTGATGTGGTAGGAGTTGATTTTTCTCTGTGTTGATATCCTTCCCCCTTGTGCTGGTATCCGGTTCACCAGGAAACAGCACCCTTGCTTGTTTCGCCAATTGTTCTTAGTTTCAACCAGGGCCCTTTTGAGGTATGATGGGGTGGCTCTCTCCTTAGGATCTACATCTATGTGAAAAAGAGAATCAGATTCTCCAATGGAGAGTAAGTTAGCACCAGGACAAATGAAATAATCCTTACTTTTTTTATAGAGAATTTAATAGGTGTAGGCCCTCTTATAGCCCACAATTGATGGTAGCTTGATAATGGAGAGCAGGCTTATGTTTGGATATGTTTCTGACTTGTTTCCCAGCTCCAGCTGTGGGTCTCGTACCACTGACGGGATCAGTTAGCCAAATCAAGAGCAGTTGGTTCCCCACCATAGCTGTGTGCCACTATTGCACTTGTGTGGGCATCACAACAGGTTATTTACTGATAAGTAGGTTACATGCTTGAACAGATATTGGTCATTTTCCCCCAGTCGCCCATGTAGCACCTTCTGGCACTAGACGCACTGACTGTCTGGGGACTGACTCTCTTCTAGCTTAAAACCATGCCGTTCCTAAATGGAAAAATTCTTAATGAGAAACTAAACAGTAAGCATCTGTTTTAGAAAGAATGGCTAAGGAATAACTCTGAAAAGATGATCAGGTTTCTACCCAGACCTTGAGAGGAAGCAGGCCAACGTGTAGAGTTGAGAAGTGCAAGGAAAAACCCCAGCCTCTTATAGAGGCAGACAAGATCTGGGCATGTTAGAGAAGCAGAAGGAAATCATGGTACCAGTCTGGTAGTAATGAGCTTGGAGAAAAGGCTTTGGCAAGTAAGGAATTTTGAAGGACCAATGAAATGTCCAGGGGCCTCATTTCCAGGGGTGGAATGCTCTCATGGAAGTGACCTGCCTCTCCATTGTCCTGTGTCCTGATTTGGCAGACAAAGATAAATACTTCCAGAATACAGAAGCGGTTACATGCATTGGAGACTGCTAGCAAGGGGGTCTGAATAAGTTGAATAAGTTGGAGATAAAAGGAGGGACGCTCCCATTCTCCTTAAAGTCACAAGTAGACCAAATCTCTGTCTCCCTCCACCTCTCTTGCTGCTCCAGCTCTCTGATGCAGAATTCCCCCATGAAGATTGTATTCCTGGAAGACCCTGGCTCCTCTGAGTCAGTGCTACGTTAGTAACATTTACCATATCCATCTTGGAACTGAAGAAGCAAGCCCCGGAAGCTGGTCCAGGCAGACAGCAGGAAATTGGAGAGCGTCTCTGGTTTCATCTTTTCTTCTCTGTTTTATTTTTAAAACTCCACTTTGCAAAGATATATGGTCTCCAAGTTTCTGAAAAGGGAAGCAGCAAAGAAACTCCTTCTGGTGTGAATGAAAAGAATTACATAAACCACAGTAAATTTAGTATGAAATTACATTGCCAGCCCCAGAGGAGAAAGATGCTTTTCCACCATGCATTAGCTGTGTTCAAGGATCCATTATCCCAAGTTCCCAGCCTGCCTACACTTAAAGGAACATGGTGATACGTAAGCCTGGTCCTTCTCATAGGCTACAAGGTGCTGGGGCAGGAATTATTTGACCTCCCTTAGGGTATTTAATTCCTACAGAATTTCTTCCTTGTATTTATAGTTGCCTTTTCTTTATTTTCTGAAGTGGGACTTGGCCCCCTGCTGCTTCCTAGGCTCCATTAGATCAGAATTTCATTCCTCTTGGGTTTTTTACACAATCCTAATAGTTATAAAGTCCTGGGGGACTTAACATTATAGAGGATCCTAGGAAGTTTCTAGGCTGCATAGAGAGAGAGAGGAGGGTGTTGTTCTGTATTCTTTCATATGGATTTTCAAGTCCAAGTTCTGTCAACCTGGAACAACCTTGGGTAAGTTAATGAACACCCTAGGCTTGTTTCCTCATTTACAAAATGATGATAATGACAGCCACTGCCTCCAAGAAGTGTCATAGAGCTTAGGTGTGGGGATATGTTTGTGACATGGTTGGTATAGTCCCGGACTGAGTAATTTTTAGGCCACACTTAACAACTCTCATAGGCAACTTCTCTTTCAATTTTTTTGGAGATGTCTGTCATCTCCCTCTCAAGGATAGTACATAGACCTTCCAATGTGGAGGCCCTGCTAAATTTATTTCATCCTTTCCTCCACTAAGTCAATATCAAACATTTATTGAGTCCTTACCATGTGGTGGGTGCTAAAATAGTTCCTGTGGGTAAACAGATAAAAATTATACCATTCTGGCCTGTTAAGAAATTATTGACAAGGCAGACATGGAAGCAACCTGCCAAGCTGCAGCAAGCCACAGAATGAGCAGAGCAAAGGCAGTCTTGAGGCTACATCTTTCTGAGCCACCTTCTGGTAAGGCCGAGAGTTTCCTATAGCAACTTGCCATAGACTTGGGTTACTGAGAAACATGGGCTGTAGCCAAATTCAAAGAAAGAGAGAATTTTGATCATAATTCCACAGGCACAGACTTGGCTTAAGATGCCAGCTAGAGAACTGGAGGAAGAACCCCAAAACTTCCTCCTCTACCAAGGTGCTTTATAAAGCTTCCTCCTTCCATCTTTGAAAGAGGAATAAGAGGACCAAGGGTTAACATAACAGGCTGAGCATCCTCTGTTTGGGAGACTGGCATTTCCTGAAGGACAACAGCTCTATGGGATAAAATGAAGCTCTATGCCAGACTGGACATGGACTACTTTTTTTCCATCCTTCTGTTTCTCAGGAAAATAATACCAAGTTGGTTATAGATAATAGAACTCATTTGTCTGGCATTAGAGTCATAATGTGTTTATATGTTGTGAGCACTCTTCCTATTATGGAAGCTCAGTGATTATCATAAGGTCCAAAGTAGTCCTTGATAAATGCCATGAGTCTTTGTGCAACAAAACAAAGTTGAGGAACAATAAGTTGTATCTGCTTTCTGAACCTCATTTGTGCAAGGTATAATCGAGTCAATATGCATGTATAAAACAGAAGTCAACTCTGGGCCCTCGGCCATTCTTCAGTCTTGACGTCTGAGCCACACCCACAGCCTCACTGAACTGGACATGGGGAGTCAGAGCATCTGGACCCAGTGCTGGCACATAGACTGTGACTGGGAACTTAGTATATTTTAAACTAGATTCCCACGGATGGACCAACTCTGTGTTTCCCACAAGTCCCCACCCTGGCCACACACGCCAAACACATAGCTGAGTTGAGATGCCATGGGATTATTTTCTGAATAGAAAGATCTTGGCTGTGGTTCTGTAAAGAAAAGGTGGGTGTGGGGTGAGAAGAAGTACTGTGTGAAATCCCCACCTTGTTCCTTGGGAAACAACATGCTAACATGTCCCCAGAATGGATTGTCCTTTGGGAAGGGCAGACTTTAATGGGCACAAAAGGTCCTAATCCTGTGAACCAGAGATTTCATTTCTCTTGACTTTCATGTTTAACTTCCTTTTCCCTGGCATGACAGGTTATCTGTGGCTCTTGCTTAGAGCCTGTGAGAATTTGGGTAGGCAAGGGTGCAGGAGCATGCAGATGACATCATACAGGAGGAGGGGCTGCCATGATATCACAGATATGTCAGGACTAACAGGAAAGTGGCAGATCCAGGGACTCTATTTTTGGCCTTAATAACAGCCCTGGTGACAGCTAACCACATAAAGGGTGCAGGCAAGCAGGTCATACAGACAACAGTGGCATCTCCTGATTGGAATGAGGGTTTTCTATGAGGTCTCAGTGGCTTTTAATACAGGGTTAAGTGGAATGCAATTTGACTAGTTAGAAGGCACAGATGCATGAAAAAGACTGGAAATTGATAAAGTTTTTCCACAATAATGTTTCAAGGGAGTCCATGTGAGGATGCTGCATAAGAATAGTGTAGCAGATAAGAGCAGTTCTGCCTTCCCCTGGCCCATCTTGGGAAATTTTTAGTCAGTCTTTCTGAGACTCACTTCCCTCTTCCATAAAGTGGAAATATTGATAGCACCTCAGGGTACTGAAGGTTCAATGGGATGAATACACACTTGTGAAAAGCTAAGGGTGATTCTGGGTACACAGATGGTTTTTAAGGAAGCTTGAGTATTAGAACAATGCAAAGAGAACTCAAGGAGAAGGCAAATAGTTTCAATGCTGACCCTGACAGTGACCAGGTAAATGCTTCTTTGAGCCTGTTTCCTTCTCTGTGAAAAACAAATAATGAAGAACAGGTAGTTCTGTCCTTCTCTCCTACCTCCATCTCTGTAAGACCTTGGCCTGGTGCTTCAGGTAGAGTTGATAGAAACCCACTTTACTGTATATTATCTTGAGTGTAGCCCTGCCCCAAATCCCACCTTTAGGGACAAAAGCCTTTTAGTTACACATATTCATTAGCTTTTTGCTCCCATCCACTGAAAAAGTAGGTCCTGAGGGTGATTGGTGGGTATTAAGTCGGTAATATATGGGAGTAAGTTAATTCTTCTCTAAATAAATGGAGCCTGGGAAATACATGGCCCTTAGTGTAGGAGGATAGGGCAAGAGTGAGGGTAATGTGCTACGCAATAAGGAGATGGAGGAGTCATAGGTCTAAATTTCTAGTACACAGTTTTATCTAGGATATGGCCTGCTTCAGTGACTTGTACAAGTCTGCGAATAAAAGGGTCTATGTTAAAAGACAAGGAAACATCAAGAGGTTGGGGAGATGGCTCAGTGAAGAACACACTTGCTAAGCAAGCATGAAGACTAGGGTTTAGATCCCTGTACTCACATAGATGCCAAGGGGCATGATAGCTCACCTATAAGCACAATGCTTGGGAAGCAGAGTCAGGGGCTGCCTAGTAGCAAGCTGGTTGGTTATTCTAGCTGGATTGTTGAGCTCTGTGTTTAGGTGAGAGACCCTGTCTCAGTAATTAACAAAGAAAACAATCAAGGAAGACACCTAATGTCAACCTCTTGCTTCCACACACATGTGCATGTTCCCCCCACACACTTACATGTACAGAAAGTTCAATCAATGAAGGGAACAGAAAGCATGTTTGGGAAGTAGAGTCAGGTTGGGGCCAGGTTATGGATTCAGTTATTTCTGTTTTGGGAGCCCTCTGAGGTGGGTAGAGGAACATCATGGCCTCCTGCAGTGACCATCTGCACAGCCCTGGAAGACCCATCCTTTATCTACATCTCAGAAGCTCTGTGGCTTCCTAAGCAAAAACTTAATTGGTTTTCCAAAGAAAGTCTAGGGAAGGGCTCTATTGCATAGCAACTCAGTGAAATACTCCCTGCTGGGTATTGCAAATTGAGCTCAGAGAATGTTTGAAACCATCTCCAGCTATCAGGCAGAAAATTGAGTGACTCAGATGACAGAATCTTGTCATGCAAGCTGGAGACTGAGTACTCAGCATGTGATCCAGAGGGGTAGGAAAGAGAAGAGGAGAGGAGAGGAGAGGGGAGAGGAGGGGAGGGGAGGGGAGGGGAGGGGAGGGGAGGGGAGGGGAGAGGAGAGGAGAGGAGAGGAGAGGAGAGGAGAGGAGAGGAGAGGAGAGGAGAGGAGAGGAGAGGAGAGGAGAGGAGAGGAGAGGAGAAATGGTGAAGAATTGTGATGGGTTGTCATCTGTATGCCAACAACTTCAGCCCAAGCAACCCAAGAGAAGAGCTCAAGAGATCAATGGTAGGCATGTGGACATGGATGCTAGGGTCAACTATTTAGAGGTTAGAGAAACAAAAGTCAAGGGAAATGAGATGCTCCTGAATATTCTTAGTTTCGTATGGCTAAAATGAAAAGCAAGTAGTAGAGAGATTTCTCATATTATCTTGATCCCATAGGGGTGGAGACTCAGGTCTGGGTGTCCTCCAGTGAAGAATCTCAAACAAGGTAATGAGGGGAAACACTCATGTAATTCTTCTTTTATTCATTCATTCACTTATCTCACATTGACTGAGATTTTACTATGTGCTATGACAGTTGCCAGGACCCAAAATTACTTAGTTTGCTATACTTGTAGAACTTTAATACAAAGGACCAATATAATATAATACAATGTAATACAAGGACTAGAGTGACTGATAAACAGATCCAGGGAGGCAGAAACAGAGGACTAGGATAGAGCCATGAGAAATGTAGGAATGCAGTAGACAGGAGCCAAAATTCTTAGTTCCTGTGGTGGAGGGTCACAGACAGGGAGGAGAAAGGAGTAGGGAAGGGGAAGGGAAGAGGAACAGAGGGAAGCTTGGCTTAGGGTAAGCGATACAGGTAGCTTGCTGCTATCTGGAAAAAGTGCCCATCACGTCTTGGAATCCTAGAATCCTTGAATCAGTATGGGTTGAAAGGGACCTTCAAGGTGACTTTCTCCAAGCTCCCATCAGCACAGACATCTGCTCAGAACTCCTGGTGTTCAGTCATCTGGCCTTGTCATCCATTCAATCAATCATCCAGCACCCAACCATGGTAGATTTACTATGTTCGTGGTGCCATGCAAGGCTGTGTGGATACTGTTTAGAAGGCTTGATGGGGAGAAATGAAGCAAGGCTAGAGAAAAGTAAAAGAGAAATGGAGACATTTGGAAAACAAGGCCAAAAAAATGAAGGTTTAAGGACTTTTTGTATGTACATGTAGGTGTGGTATTTGTCCATGTGTGTATGTATGTTCATATGTGCATGTAGATACATGCATACATGTGTACACATGAATATGGAGACCAGATGACAACTTACCTGGTGTATCCCCAGGTAAGTTGCCCATTTAAAAAAATAATCAAATCATTTTTGATCATTTATCTACTTTTGTTTTCTTTCTCTGTGTATGCATGCATACATGTGATTGTGGGTGCACATGTGCCACGGCACACATGTGGAAATTAGAGAATGACTTTTGGGTCATTCCTCACCATTCCAATCATGTTTGAGGCAGGTTTCTCTCAATCTTGCTCTATTAGTGTTCTCTGCTGGGATTGCCTCCATCTGCCGGGGAATTCTCTTGTCTCTGCCTCCCATTGCACTGTCAGAGTAGTAGGATTATGGAAGGGCTTCTGTAATCCACAGCTTTTAGCTTTTTTATATGATGTCTAAGAATTGAACACAGGTACTCATACTTTAGCAGCAAGCATCATACTGTGCCATGTTCCTAGCACCTTAATGATGTTTTTATTGACATATAAAGAATTATGTTTTCTATCTATCTCTTCTTGAGACAAAATCTCTCATTGGCCTGAAGTTCACCAATTAGACTAGACTTGCTGGTCAGTGAGCCCCAGGGATCCTCTTGTCTCTGTGTGCCCAGCACTGAGATTACAAGCATGTGCCACCATGCCAACATGCCAACACAGGTGCTAAGTATTGAGCTTAGGTCTTCATGCTTGCAAGGCAAGCTCTTCACCAAGTGAGTTACCTCCATTGTCCCAAGGACCAAATATGTTGTCACTTAACTTGATAGTAGACTGGTCCTCCTACCTGGAGGCAGAGGAGACAAATGCTTCATGGGAATCAGACTACTTAGCACAAGGCAGAGGGGCAGGTTCACATCCGTGTGGCTCATTCATCCACGATACAATCAGGAAGTGCTACTAGACTTGTGTCCTCTGCTGAGGCCAGTGAAAGAAAAGCCAGATTGAAGTGTCATGATGGAAATTCTGGCTGGACACAGGATGGACTTCCACCAAGGGAAAATACAAAGTCTTGCTAGTGTCCTGAGAGGTGCCCATGTTTGTGTGATGGGTGATGCTTTTCCCAGGAGTAGAGATGTCAGGGCAGAATCTGTGCTTTCCAGTGCTCCCAATTGGGTCTCAGGCAAGAACAAGGTCTCCTGTGTCCGTTCACTTAATTTACAATAGCCTTTCTCATCAAGGTGAATGAGAGAGTGGTTGGAAATAAGGCACTCAGTGTAAGGAGGGTTGGGTGGGGGAAAGTAGAGGGTGGTGAGAGGGGTTTATGATCATGCTTTATTTATGGAAGCTGTCAATAAATAGTTAAAAATAATAAACAGCCTCTCTGTTGAGAATGTTATTCTATCTGCTGAGAATGAGAAAGCTACATGCGTGTGTGCACACATCTATACATGTTTGTGTGTGTGAATGAGGACAGGTGCATGCCATGTCATGCATATGGAGGTCAGAAGACAATTTTAGGGGTCAGTCCTTATCTTCTACCTAGTTTGATGTATGGTTTCTCATTGTTCACCCCTATGTTTGCCATGCTAGTTTCCCATGAGCTTCCAGGTGATTCTCCTTGTCTCTGCCTCCCTTCTGTCTTTAGATGCACTGGGACTGCCGATCCTTCCTTATGCTCCAGCCTCCAGCTCTTCCCTGGGTTGTGGGGATCCAAACTCAGGTACTTATGATTGAACAGGGAGTGCTTATCCACTGAGCCATTTCCCAAATGCAGGGATGCTACTTACATGACACTGACTCTGATCACTTTCTTCTCATATTTTTTTATGAATACCAATTTTCAAACAGATGCACTTTGTTCAGCAGATGTTTCAGGCCACCAGATTTAACTGATCAGGGGTCAGGAAAGAATGTAGCATGTCTTTGATGAAAATGAATTGTGAGACCCTGCTCTTCCAGCCTCCAGAGGTGCCATGGGTCATGGTGGAGCAGGAAGGCTATGACAGTGAAACCTGGAAGTAGTCAACCCTCATGGGGAACTGGGGTACTTGTAGATTTTACTAAAGATGGTAAGAAACCCAGAGTAAGACCACAAGCTCCTAGGAACAGTTCTCAGAAGGCTCTTTTTGGAAGCTGATTTTAATAGTCTTACACATTATTTATTTTTTATATTTCATTATATAATTAAATGTTCACCTTTTCAAAGCGATCATTTGAGACAGAGCACTCATGGTAAGCATATTGTGTGAAGTGACCATATCATACAGCTGTGTGACACAGATTAAACCCCTCCTTTCCCTTTCATTCTGGTTTATGTGTACTTGTGTGTGTGACTTTGTTTAAACAAGTGTGTGTATCCATAGTACACACTAGATTCCCCGAGACATAGGTTCTGCGTCAGAGTCCAGCACCCTATTAGTGGATGCTTTAGGGGTCAATGCCAATGGAAGGGAGGGGCCAACGTCAGGAGGAGAGAGCAGAGGAAGGAGCTGAGTTCACATGGGCTCCTAAGGTTGGCCTCATCCCACTCCATGAGAAGTTGTTGAACTGGACATCCTTATATGTTGAGGCAAGCAGGTCAGGCCTTCTTTTTAACCTCCCTCAGTCCTCATCAGTGACTAGATACCCGGTGTTCCTCAAAGAGCTATGACCTTGGAGAAACAGCCTCGGCTTCAGCAGAAACCTGATGGCCATGGAATGATATTTTGCAACACTACCACAAGTTGAGGAAACCAAGCTCTCATGACCAGTGGGATTTCTGGCCACTATGATCCATGCCTAGCACAAACAACTTATGTATGGCTGTATCCTGAATGGGCTGGGGTGTGTCTGCATGTCTGATGGAATATGTGTGTACACAGATCTGTTGGTGTATAGTGCTGCCCTCTCCTGGATTAGACCATGGCAGTTCCACCAGGGCATAGAAGGTGAACTTGTTACCTATCAACTGATTCCCATCTGCTTCTGTAGTCCTCTTCCAATTTTGTTTGTCCATTGCCCAATGTGGACCTGGAGAAAGGTATGAAATTTGGGGTAAGAAGTGAGAGACACCATGAATTCCACTGAGAACTGGTTTCTAGTTTCACTGTGAGGGTAAGAGGAGGTGGTCCTCTTAAGATGCCCTTGCACAGATTGAAAAGAGGTCAAAAAAGCTGGCAGACTTTCTGTAGGAGCACAACATGACATACAAACTGTGAACACACTCTGCTTATTCTGCACCCCTCAGCTGGGCACCCTCAGGCTCATACCTAGAATATATTTCCTGAGCTATGGTGGCCTTAACAGTGCTAGGAATATTCCATCTCCAGGATCTGAACTTTCTTTTTATCCATTCTCTGGTCAGAAGTCAGAATGACAGCACATACAGAGAGTTGGGGTCCTGTAGAACACACCTACCTAAAGGATCCTGGGAGTCTACACTCCCTTAATTAGAGCAAGTGGGCCTTAGCGAGAGATGAATACAAGTGGCATATCACTTGGCAGTCAGCGTCCACATCTGTCTCCCCATGAAAGGGTCTAGTGCAACGCTTGTACACACTATGTCCAATGACCAAGCAAACTTATTAAGAGAGATCAGCAGGGATGATAATTCATCCCAGCTCTGTGGAGATGGGAAAATAAGCTTCTGCATACCCTGCAGTTTCTTCAGTAGATCCAGGGCTGGATTCTATCAGTAGTTCATCCTTCCTTTGTAAATTCACTGCCACAGAAATAAGAATCGTTCTTTTTTTTTTTTTCTAAAAGTTCATGTTGTCATGTTTTCTTATACATGAGCCTATTGTCTGTGGCTGAATAAGCCTACTTGGAAGAGCATAGAGAAGAGTAGCAAGTAATGTGATGTGTTTATGAATTCTTGAATGCTAGAGCAATAAGAAACATAAGACCATCTCCTGTAAGAGTCACAATTCATACCCTTGGGCAGAATTCTCCTCATCATCTTACTTGATTGAACACACAAAATGAATAAAGTGAACATGCTTATATACAGCATGCTTTCTTCTACTTGTTACATCCTACCATGTGTAGCCTGAAGGCTCCTGGGGAGCAGGGAGCTGCTGAGACCACACAGCTGCTCAGATGCAGGAGGAGGACGCGGCCTGAGGCCCCTGTGTTGGAGCCACCCTTCCCAGCACCAGTCGCTGGCTCCCTTTAGAGCTACATGAACAGGGCACATAAGTAAGTACCATGAGCTCCATTGTTACCAGGATTAAATGACAGTTTACACAAGTCCCCACATCTCCCAACATGTGTGTGCATGTGCAAGTGCATGCACATTCACAGACACTCATTACACACCTAGACTTCTAGACTCAGACAGGGTCTTGACCCTACTCTTATCATTTGGGGTTTTAACTTAAGGTTGGTCACACAGTGCTGCTAAATAAGTAAATGAATAGTGAATATTAATGGATGCTTATTTTTCCAAGATTCCAATGGCCTAACCACAACCTTGATTCACTATCCCAAATGATTGTTTTTACAGAGGATGATGCACAGGGAATAAAAAGAAGAATGCAATCATTCAGTCCCTCTATGTATATGCAGGGCTTTTGAATGCATGTTATCTCAGATAATCTCATTTTAAAATGAGCAATACTAAATGAACAGACAATCCCAGATAGGAGTAGACTCACCAGCCCCTGGTGCTTATCTATAAGTAGCCTAAAATACAACAGGCTAATAGCTGCTTCATCAATTTCTGCTTCCATTTATTCCCAGAAGATCTAAGAAAAAAAAAAATCAGGAGTCCTGAAGACCAAGATCTCAGAACCCTAAGCATGCTGCTTTCCTTTTTGTGAGGCAGAGAAGCAGAAGAATATTAAGAGAAGAGCAAGAAGCTAAAAATATCTTCAAAGCTTATGTAAATTCAGTGCACAGATAGGTCTGGCCTTTGGGCTACAGCTGTTCTCAAGACTGACTTAGATGCCCTTAGCATGTAGATCCAGACAGTCTCAGGACCCACCCACCATTTGTAACCTTTTAAAAATCTTCCTAATTGTGTTTCATGTTCTTTAAATTTATCACTCTTGGGAGTTGAGCTACAAAATGCTAATGAAGCCATTGAAGATCCCCAGAACACCCCTCCTTTTCTGAGCTCTTAGAAGAAATGCACAGGTCATAGACATCCCTCCTTGGAATAGCAGGCATCTTTGAGAGGGACTGTACCCCTCACCATTAGCATGTTAATCAGGAGGGAATTAAAAGATCACTCAATCAAAATCCAGTGAAGACATCACTCAATCAATAGCTCATGAAAGTCCCGATGCCACAGCCATTGCATAAAAACAATTCCTAATTGAGAATTAAACAAACTTTTATCTAAGGCAATCTTGAACTTTGCCCTTTAAAATAATGCAAGTTCAGAAATACATTTGGCTCCATGATTCCTTCTGGCAAATTCTACACATTTAATGAGTATTTCCCTTCCTAGCTGATTCTCTGCCTTCCTGGTTCACATAGGAAAATGAGAAGGGTGTCACATTTCCAAAGGCCACAGTGCTAAGTGAAGAGATTCTTGGTAGGAAGTCTGTAATTGAGCAAATGTTAACCTTAGATGACTCACAGGAGGACAGGGTCCTAGATTTCCTGTTTAGTAACCAACCCTTACTAAATGTAACTCAGCCCTTACACATTTAGAATTCAGGATGCCAGACTGGGAAGCAGAGTGTTTAATACACTGATGACACAGTATTACGAACATTTGAGGGTTGGTCATGAACCAGGTGGCCAATTACTCCCAGAAAGAACAGTTCCATATCAACTGTGCTCATTTAAACAGTTCCATTCAGCAGAGGCACTTTGGCATCCAGATGGATATGCTTTGAAAATCACCATTCAACAGAACAATGCATTTTGTTATCTACAGAGTCTTTCTGCAGACCACTCATCTTTGTGGGCTGTAGGAGAATAAGTCTGGCCAAATTTAAGTATGTTCAGCAAGAATATTAAAGCATAGCTGAAACCAGGCAAGGCATGGTGGCTCATATCTGTAATCCAAGGGGTTGGGAGGTAAGACATAAAGAGGATTGCCATGAGTTGGAGGCTATACTGGGATACATAGTGAGTTCCAGGCTAGTCTAGGCTACTCAAAACGTTGGAGAGAAAGGGAAAAGAGAGAGTGAGAGAAATAGAAGAAGGAAAAAAAGGGGAGAATGGGCTGACTATGGGGGAAAAAAAGCAAAGTAAAACAGGAATTGTAGATCTTTCATTGCAACATCATCTCATCCTTGTGTTAGATGGTTAAGATGCTTTAGATTTCCATTGCGAGTCTGACCAAGTGTATGAACAAATGCAACATAGTTCTTTAGTGACATTCTTGGTTCTTCATGTGAATATATTGGAGCTTTCTGTTTCCTTGTATGACTAGGCTGATTGCTTGCTCTTCTACCACACAAATGAAAATGCACACACACACACACACACAAACACATACACCTAGTTTTCAAAAATGTAACAGTGAATAGCTTCAGACTATGTATTTTCCAGGTTGTGAAAACCTGTACTATGTCTCATTACACCCCTATTTGGTTTGTTTCACTTACCTGTCTAGCCATTAAGAATGTTTCACTGTGTGTTATAGCAACAGGCTTCAGTAGGGTAACTTGCCAGGACTTCAATAACTAGTCAAATTGATAACCACAACTTCAGTAAACCCAGGTTCTTTCCTCTGGCTCAAAAAGTATAAGTGCAGATAGTGGACTGAGGGCTTCTAGTGTTAGTCACAGTTCTCTCTTTCTGATTCTCCTATCTGGAAATATTTACTGTCCCTAAGAGCTTGATTTAGCACTAACTAGAAAGTCCATGCACAAAAGTTAATACCCCAACATCAGGAATGGCAAAACAATGCTAATTATATTAAGTACTTTTATGTCTATTGAGTTATGAATACCAATTACTTTCATGCTAATTAATGTTAATGTTAGGAATCAACTGTGGTAGTTACTCTGATCAATGTCTACAGCAGACATTGCTATTCAATAATGAGACCCTTTGCTACTGAACCTAAGTAGGGTTCAGAAATCTCCCTCATGTGTTAAAGTAGGGTAGTCAGATGAAGTTGGCACAGAGCACATATAACTAATAGTTGTTCTCCATAGGCAGGCCTCCTTATCTTAGGTAAGGATACAAAATTGGACAAACTTCCTGGCATGACTATTACATACCTATCTTGTGAATCTGTGGCTTCCCCCAAAGATGTCATATAGATAAGAATCTGACCCCCAGGGACTTTTGACTGACAAAGTCTTGCTAGAAATGTCCTTTTTCTTTGTCTCTATTAAGTAATTAATCCTCTCATGCTTTTTCCCTTTTCCTACAAAATTAGAACAAGGTGTTAGCTACAGATGAACCTGTATGGAGCTATCAACATTGTTTCTTCAATTGATATCTCATGCATTATTTCTTTTCTGCTTCTATCTACACAGTCTAACAATGTTTAACATTCTTTTTTCTTGTTTTCCAAGAAAAACTGCCTCTAGCGCTAAATAGGTTCATCTCTAGCAGCCAATGGCCTTTTTGTGAAGGAATTGCTAGAATAAATAACATCATATAGCCTCTTCATAGAATCATTTCCCCAGAAATTGGGTATAACATTATAAACTTAGTTTAAATAAAAGAAAAATATTAAGAATGACATTCAATATTCTGTAAGGTTGTCTTTGAAGATGTTCTTTATATCATTATTTCCTGAGTTCATTCTTGAATTAAATGCTTGTGAAGCAGAATACCCTTCCTGATAAGCAAGTAATATTTGTTTTATTAAATGAATCCATCTTATTTTCCTACTTGAGCTGCTAGTAAACTCGTAGCTACATTTTGTGTTCAGAGGTAGTTCTTATCTTTAGCTGAAGGTCTCTAACAATTTATCACTTTGCATCAGTGTTCCCTATTATTTGTTCTTAATGAGTATGCATCTTTTGTTATTTCTCAAGAAGGAATAAAGTACTCTGAATGAACAATACTTCAGTAACTGAGTCGGGGGCAGATGCCCTGAAGAACGGACTTTAACTCCAATCCAACTCATCAATCTCCACTTACTATATTTGGATCTGAAATGTTTCCTAAAGGCGTATATATTAGTATGTTAAAGACTTGTTTTCCAGCCTTTAACAATTCACTATTGGAAGGCAGAAGAAACCAGTAAGAGATGAGGCCTAGTGGGGAGTTTGGGGTCACAGGTAAACATCCTCTTTAAAGGTATTATGAGATGCCGGTCTTGTTCTTTTTTTCTCTCTTTTTCTTTCTGAACACGATGAGTGAACAGAGTTGCTTTGCCATGTAACCCCTGCCATGATGCAGTGCTTTGCCAAAGACCCATAGCAAGAAGGGAAATTGACCAGGGTCTGGACCTTCCAAAATTGTGAACCAAAATACACCTTTCCCCTTCGTAAATTAATTAGTTCAGTTATTTTGTCAGTATGAGACTCTGATACAGATTTGAGGGCCAGCTCCCAAGCCCTTTCTTAGTGTTCCACAGAAAGAGAAGTCAGGTCTTCTGAAACATTGACAAACTCCCAAGTTTAAATTAAAGTAAAGGTGTTTCAATTATTTACATGTTCTATTTATCACAATAACAAATTCCAAGTCCAAATTTGCATAACATAAAATATGAGAAGACCTGTAATTTCAACTTCCTCCCTCTGCCTCCAATGAATTCTTAGATTGGAAAGAGATGCAACAAAAGCTTAATGCCCTTACACTTATCAAAGTACTGAGAAATGACAGGTAAAGTGTTTAACACCAAGTGAAAGAAGTTTATTACACCTACCAAGGCTCAGGGAATATTGCAGAAGATATGAAGAATGTAAGAGACAGCAGATGGGGAGGAGTAATTGGGAATGCTGTCTTCTGGACAAAAAGTGACCATTGCATCGATGACCTCACAGTGCTGTTGTTGTCTGCCCAATATTGGGTCCATCGACGTGTCATAGATAATAGAAAGAGGCAAAAAAGGACATCAAACCAGAAGGACTAACTGCAAAAGAAGGGGTTATATGGAAGGCATATGGGAGTGGGAGGACAAAAAGAAAATAATGGCAGGGGATTATTATTAAAATACATTTATATAAATTTATGAAATGGTCAGAAAATTAAGCTATAAATAGGTATTGCATTTTAAGATTAAAAAACCTATCAAGACCCGAGCTCCTCAGTTCAGACTATAGACCTCTAAAAAAATTACTTCACCAATTAATCTATACAAAAGTCAAAAAAGAAATAAAGTTGTTAGATTTAACTAATGCCTAAAATAAGAGATATCCACTAATAAGGTCTGTGCACTACAAGTGGGTAAAAGCAACCTAATCTCTTCAATTAGCATTTCTAAATCTTCGATCATATCAACTATTGATTATGCTTAGAATCATTTGTTTTGGCATTTCCTTATTTTCATAGGTCATATGTCAAAATAGGTACATGTGGGGCTAAAGAAATGGTTTAGTAGTTAAGGATTTTGCCTGAAAAGTCTAAGAACCAAGGTTCGATGATCCAGTACCCTCGTAAGCCAGATGTACAAGATGGCCCATGCATCTAGAGCTGGAGTTCATTTGCAGTGGCTAGAGGCCCTGGCATGTCCATCTTCTCACTATCTATCTGCCTTTCTTTCTCAGATGAATAAATAAAAAGTTTAAAATACGTACATTTTAATGGATACATTAAATGAGGAAAATTACTAATGCAAACCCAAAATACTAACCTGTGCTCTGGAGGATCATTGTATTATACAGTCTCAACTCGGTCTTTAACATGGCTTTTAAGAAGATTGAAAATTCAAATGCAGACTAATTTATCTTTTCTTTCTTTTGGACTATGTTTTTGATGTCTTTGTACTTTGTACATCACATGCCCAAACACCAGTATGTCTATTTCTAGCTTGTTTACTGAGTTTCATTGATTTATTTGTCTATTTTGGCAACACTATCAAACTGCCTTGATACAATAGTATAATATACTAAGTCTTGAAATCAGAAAGCATTAGTTCTTATGATCTATTTCTCTTTATTAAACTTTTTCTATCTGTGCTAGGTCTCTTACCTTTCCATTAGAACATTTGAAATCAACTTGTTGGGATTTCATCAGGATTACATGAATCTGCATGTAAGTTTGGTAAGAACAGATGTCATTAAACTACTGAGTCATTTGACTCAGAACCACTGCATTATTTCTCCACATAGTCAGGTCTTTAACTTCTCTCAACAAGTATTATAGTTTTCAGTGTACAAGCATTTATATCTTTTGTTACATTTATGTCTAAATATTTCTCTATTTTTTCTTTTGCAATAGCAAGTGGTATACTATAAAATATTTAATTAATTATAGTAACATTTACCTCTTTTTCAATATAAATGCTTTTTTCTTTCTTCCCTATTGCAATCTCAATGACTTCCAGTAAAGTATTGACCAGAAGTGGTAAGAGCAGATAACCTTGCCTCATGCCTTTTCTTATAAGATTAATCTTTCAAAACTTTACCTTAGGTATGATACTATTTATAGGTTTTAAACAAATACTCTTATAGATATAAGAATTTCTGTTATCCTAGTTTTATCCACTTTGCTATAAATTGCAGGTTTCATTCTCCTTTATGACTAAATATTTTTCATGTATACACAATACATTTTCTTTTCTATTATTTGTTGATGGGAATTTAGGCTGATTCTATATCCTAGTTATTGCAAATAATACCACAATAAGCATGAGTACACAGATATCTCTTTGATATGCTGGTATTGGCTTTGAATGAATATCTAGAAGTAAAATAATTGTATCATATGGAAGATCTTATTGTAGATTTGAAGAACCTCCATACTTTTCTTTATATGTTGTAGCAATTTGCAATCCCCTCTTTTTACATTTTGTTAAAGATTTTTATTTTTATTTATTTATGAGAGAGAGAGTGAGAATGGAAGAACATCTGTGCATCTGGCTTACATGGGACCTGGGGAATTGTACCGGGGTCCTTAGGCTTCACAGGCATGTGCTTTAACTACTAAGCCATCTCTCCAGCCTAGGAAATTTTCTTTTCTTTCTTTTTTAAACTTTAAAAAAAAATTATTAGTTTTGTATTTAGCAAATACAGTCAGTTTGGTACCATTATTAGGCTCATCTGTGACTTACCCACTCCCCTTTGTCCCTCCTTGTTGAGGTATATGGGTAGTGCGTTGTGGAGTTAGCCCACAGTTATTGGTATGATAAATGGCTCTGTATATCATGACCCAACATGTGGCTCTGACATACTTTCCGCCCCCTGTTCCACAAAATTTCCCTGAGCCATGTTGGGTTCATTTTTGGTCTGCTTCAGTGTTGAGGTGTTGGGGGCTTCTGGGTCTCTGGCTCTCTGATGTGGTAGGAGTTGATTTTTCTCTGTGTTGATATCCTTCCCCCTTGTGCTGGTATCCGGTTCACCAGGAAACAGCACCCTTGCTTGTTTCGCCAATTGTTCTTAGTTTCAACCAGGGCCCTTTTGAGGTATGATGGGGTGGCTCTCTCCTTAGGATCTGCATCTATGTGAAAAAGAGAATCAGATTCTCCAACGGAGAGTAAGTTAGCACCAGGAAAAAATGAGATAACCCTTACTTTTTTTTTTTATAGAGAATTTAATAGGTGTAGGCCCTCTTGTAGCTCACAATTAATGGTAGCTTGAGAGTGGGCTTATGTTTGGATATGTTTCTGACTTGTTTCCCAGCTCCAGCTATGGGTCTTGTACCACTGAGGGGATCAGTTAGCCAAATCAAGAGCAGTTGGTTCCCCACCATGGCTGTGTGCCACTATTGCACTTGTGTGGGCATCACAACAGGTTATTTGCTGATAAGTAGGTTACATGCTTGAACAGATATTGGTCATAATTCTCCAGTCGCCCATATAGCACCTCTGGCACTAGATGCGCTGACTGTCTGGGGACTAACTCTCTTCCAGCTTCCAGCCATACAATTCCATTTTATGCATTGACCACATACAGTGTCTTCAACAGTAGGGTCTTACCACTAACCTTTGGTGGGTCATCAAGTACTCAGACAGAAATCTGTTTTTCTTTTAGAAAACCTTGAGGCATCTCTGATCAAAAGTTCATTGTAGATGATAGCCACATGCTGGTACTGGGAGTTACAGGTAAGTTTCCACCAAGAAAAGGAAGAAAAAGATAACTAATATACAAGAATTAGAGAGAAGAGAGAGAGAGAGCAAGAAAGGGGGGGGAGGGCGAGGAAGGGAGGGAAGCTGTAGAAGATTAAGTTTGGTCTTCATCATACCCTCTCCAGTGTCTTGTGGCTCAGATGTTCCCTCTAAGGACCTGGAGAAGGTTCAGCCATTTGGTCTGCCTTTTAGGGAGTAGAATTTTATGGTACCAATGCCTGTTAGGTCTAGATTTGTGTTTCTCACCCCTCCATTACCCTCCCTTCCCTCCCCACCCATCATATTGTCTAGTCAAAGAGATGCTTGCTGGATATATAAGGCATCTTCGGTAGATTCAGTTTAGGTGCTGTAGATGAGTGAGACTATGTGGCGATTTTTTTTCTGTGATTGGGTAAGTTCACTGAGAATGCTCTGTTCCAGGTTCAACCATTTTTCCTCAAATTTCTTTGTGTCATTTTTTCTTACTGCTGTATAGAATTCCATTGTGTAGATATGCCACATCTTAGTTATCCATTCTTCTAGTGATGGACATCTGGGTTGATTCCAGCTCTCAGATATTACGAATTGAGCTGCTACAAACATGGTTGAGCAAATCTCTCTGACCTGTGGTTTGAAGGTTTTAGGGTAGATGCCCAGTAAGGGAATAACTGGGACTGTTGGTATCTCTATAGTCAGCTTTTTCAGGAGTCTCCAGATTGCTTTCCAAAGTGATTGTACCATCTTACATTCCCATCAACAGTGGATAAGTGTTCCTGCTTCTCCACAACCTCACCAGCATTTATTTTCATTTGAATTTTTGATGTTTGCTATCCTTATTGGGGTAAGGTGGAATCTCAGAGTTGTTTTAATTTGCATTGCTGTGATGATTAGGGATGATGAACATTTTCTTAAATGTGTGTTTGCCATTTGTATTTCTTCCACTGTGAAGTGCCTATTCAGCTCTTTGCCCCATTTTGTGAGTGGGGTGTTTGACTTTTTACTGTTTAGATATTTGAGTTCTTTGTAGATTGTAGTGATTAGGCCTCTGTCAGTTGGATAACCCGCAAATATTTTCTCCCATTCTGTGGGTTACCTATTGGCTTTGCTTATTGTATGCTTGTCTGTAAAGAAACTGTTCAGCTTCATGAGATCCCATTGGTTGAGTGACTGTTTAAGAACATGAGCTACTGGGGTTTTGTTCAGAAAGTCTTTTTCCATTCCTATATCATTGAAGGTACTTACTAAGTTTTCTTCCAATACTAGTCGAGTTTCTGGTCTTATATTGAGGTCTTTGATCCATTTGGACTTGAGTGTAGTACATGGCAAAATGTGTGGATCAAGTTTCAGTTTCCTGCATATGGTTATCCAGTTTTTCCAGCACCATTTGTTGAAGATGCTGTGTTTTCTCCAGCCTATACTGTTAGGGCCTTTGTTGAATATCAAGTAGCTATAGTTGCTTGACCCAAAGTCTGGGTCCTCAAGTAGATTCCATTGGTCTATCCTCCTGTTTTTATGCCAGTACCATGCTGTTTTTATTACTATGGTTTTGTAATATAGCTTTAGATCAGTTTGGTGATGCCTCCAGAGGTATTTCTTTTGCTGAGGATATGTTTGGACATGCAAGGCCTTCTGCATTTCCATATGAAAGTTGAGATCATTTTTTCTATCTCTGTGAAGAACACTGTAGGGATTTAAATTGGAATTGCATTAAATCTATATATTGCCTTTGATAGGATTGCCATCTTCACAATGTTAATTCTGTCTATCCAGGAGCATGGGAGGTCTTTCCATTTTCTCAAGTTCTCCTCAATTTCTCTTTTGAGTTTTTGTTGTATAGATCTTTCACTTCCTTGGTTAACATTATTCCAAGGTATTTTTTTTTGTTGTTGTTGTTGCTATTGAAAATGGGACCATGTCACTTATTTCTTTCTCTGTATCTTTGTCATTTGCATATAGAAAGGCTACTGATTTTTGTGTATTGATTTTGTATCCTGCTACTTTGCTATAGGAGTTAATCACCTTCAGGAGTTTTGGGATGGAGTCTCTCAGGTCTCTTACATATACAATCATGTCATCAGCAAATAGAGCTAACTTAACTTCTTCCTTTCCAAATTGTATCCCTTTTACTTCCTTCTCATGTCTGATTGCTTGAGCTAGGACTTCCAGAACTATATTGAAAAGCAGAGGTGAGCGTGGACAACCCTTTCTTGTTCCTGATCTTAATGGGAATTCCTTCAGTCTCCATTAAGTATTATTTGGGCCTTAGGAGCTTTGTATATTGCCTTTATTATGTTAAGATATGAACAAACCATGCCAATTCTCTCCAATGTTTTTATCATGTACTGATGTTGTATCTTGTCAAAGGCCTTTTCTGCATCTATCGAAATGATCATGTGGTTTTTATGTTTAACCTTCTTTATGTGGTATATTACATTGACAGATTTCTGTATGTTGAACCATCCCTGTGTTCCTGGGATGAATCCCACTTGGTCAAGGTGCATAATGCATTTGATGTGTTTGTTCAGGATCTTTGCATCTAAGTTCATCAGGGAAATAGGCCAGTAGTTTTCTTTTAGTGTGGCATCTCTGTCTGGTTTTGGAATTAGGGTGATACTAGCTTCATAAAAGGGGTTGGGTAGCTTTCCCTGTTCTCCAATTGTGTGTCACGGTTTGAGGAAGATTGGTTTGTGTTCTTCCATGAAGGTTTCATAGAATTCAGCTGAGAAGCCATCTGGTCCTGGACTCTTCTTTTAGGGGAGGTTTTTTTCTTACTTTTGCAAGCTCCATAAGTGTTATGGGTTCATCGAGGAGATTAATCTGCTCTGAGTTTAGCTTTGATATGCGTCCAGGAATTTATCCATCTCCTCCACATCATCCAGTTTTGTGGAGTAGAGGTTTTTGAAATAAGCCCTGATTATTCTCCCAATTTCACTTATGTCTGTTGTGATCTCTTTTTTTTTCATTTTGAATTTTGTTAATTTGAAGCTTCTCTTTTTTTTGCTTGATCAAATTGGCCAGGGGTTTGTCAATCTTGTTTATTTTTTCCAAGAACCAGCTCTTCGCTTTGACAATTGTGTTAATTGTTTCCTTGGTTTCCAATTCATTAATTTCTGCTCTGATTTCAATTATTTCTTTCCTTCTGGAGCTCTTGGGTTGGATATTTCTTACTTTTCCAGTGCCTTTTGGTGGATGGTTAGGTTATTGATTTGGGATCTCTCTGTCTTTTTAATGAAGGCATTGAATTTTCCCCTGAGGACTGCCTTCATCATGTCCCATAAGTTTTGGTATGATGTTTTCTGATCGTCATTCAATTCTATAAATTTTGAAATTTAATTTTTCATTTCATCCACTATCCATTTATAGTTTAAAAGTGTGCTGTTCAGTTTCCAGGTGCCATTGGGATTCTTGGTGGGTCTTTTGTTGTTGATTTCTAGCAATATAGCATTGTGATCTGATATCATGCAGGGAATTATGTCAATCTTCCTAAACATGTGGAGGCAGTCTTTGTGACCCAGCATATGGTCTATTTTAGAGAATGTTCCATAGGCTTCCCAGAAGAATGTGTAGTCTGTGGATTTGGGATGGAAAGTTCTGTAGATGTCTGTTAGGTCTAAGTGATCTAAGGTTGTGTTGAGGTCTCTTACTTCCCTGTTGAGTTTCTGTTTGGATGATATGTCTATTACTGATAATGGTATATTGAAGTCCCCAGGTATGATGGTGTTGGTGGTTATTTATGTTTTATTGTTAAGTAGGTTTTGTTTTATGAACTGTGGTGCCCCTGTGTTTGGTGCATACAGATTTATGATTGTAATATCCTCTTGACAGATCATTCTCTTGATAAGTAGGAAGTGACCTTCTTTGTCTTTTTTGATTATTTTTGGTTGGAAGTCTATTTTATCTGATATTAATATAGCTATGCCTGCTTGTTTCTTATTCCTGTTTGCTTAGAATATTGTTTTCCTCCCTTTCACCCTGAGGAGGTGTTTGTCTTTATTGGTGATGTGGGTTTCTTGAAGACAACAGATTGAGGGGTCTAATTTTTTGATCCATCCTCTTAGCTTGTGTCTCTTCATGGGTGAATTAAGGCTATTAATATTTAAGGTAATGACTGTAAAATTTGATTTGATCCCTGCCATATTTTGATGGTATATGTGGGTTGGTGTTTTCATGGACTTTGAAGTTTTTGTGCCTACTCTGGGTTTGGTTATTATGATCTGATTCTTGTAGGCATGTGAGATTGATTATTTGTTTCTTCTCTGTGGAGAATTTCCTGAGATACTCTTTGTAGGTTTGGTTTTGGTTCATATAATTGTAAAGCTGAGTTTTGTCATGGAAAGTTTTTCTTTCACCATCTATTGTGGGGGATACTTTTGCTGGGTAGAGTAGTTTGGGTTGGAAACCATAGGTTCTTAGACTTTGCAATGTTTCATTCCAGGCTCTTCTAGCTTTCAGGGTTTCCATTGAGAAGTCTGAAGCAACTCTGATGGAGTTACCTTTGAAAGTGGTGTGTTGTTTTTCCCTAGCTGGTTTTAGGATTTTCTCCTTGGTGTCAATGTTTAGAGTCTTAATGACAATGTGTCTTGGAGAGTTTCTCCTTTGGTCCAGTCTGTTTAGTGTTCTGTTGGCTTCTTGAATCTTGATGGGCCTTTCTTTTAAGAGACTGGGGAAGTTTTCTTCAATGTTTTGTTAAACAATTTCTCCATTCATTTGGTCTGCATTTCTTCTCCTTCTGATTCTGATATTAGGTCATTTAAGTGTATCCCACAATTCCCTCATGTTCTATTCACAGAAACTTTTGAACTTACTGAAATTTTTGAACTCTCGAACTGTTTCTTCCATCTTGTCTTCCAGATCAGAGTTTCTATCCTCCACATGGCTTACTGTATTCTTGTGAGCTTCTAGAGAGTTTTGGACTGTTCAATTAGGTTTGCATTTTCTACTACTTTTCTATGTATAATTTCCAACCCTCTGTCAAGCTCCCTTTTCACATTATTTTTTGATTTTCTTGATGATTCCTGGAATTCACCCTTGCATTTCTTTATGTCTTCATTTAGCATGGCCTGTTGACTTTTGAGGTCTTCTTTTTTTTTTTTACTCTCCCTCAAATCTCTTAACTCTCTTTGAACACCTTCCATTTTCTTAAGCTATTAGTTCTAGTTTAGTGATGGCAGCATCCACATGATTATCAGTCCTTTGTTGCTTTTCCGCAAGTTCTACCAGTAGCTTTTTCAAGGTTGCATTGTTCATAGCTTCATTTTGGTGTTCTGATCCTAATAGCTCTTCTATGTTTTGATTAGAGGTGTTCATTGTAGGACTGGGTGATCTAACTTGATTGTCTTGCATTTGATTTTTCATGTTATTTCTTTTGCACTATGGTCTGCCTATCACAGTGTATAGGCACATAGGTGGGTGGATCAGCCTGGGCTCATGCACAATGGGAATATGAAGCAGCATAAGGCAGTTGCCAAACAGCCTGGGCTTTGGCTCTCACTTGCCAAAGCCACCTGATCTACTGCCAGCCAGGGAGCCAAACTTGCCCAATCTCTCAAATGGTAATGTGCCAAAGCTGCCTGTGTTTGAGCTAGGAGGGACACTAAGGCACCAAACACTAAGGCAGCACAAACTCTGGTGTGGGAACACTGGGACCTGGAAGCAATCAGTGCTCCCCTGCCACAGGACAATGGCAGGTGGCCGGCATGTCAGATGAGTAGGGGATGGCACCTGAGTTGGTAAAAGCAACAGACAAAAACTGAGCTTGCCTGACAGTTGCTGTGGACCTAGACTCGCTGAACATGCAGCAGCAGGAGCAGTAAGTGCGCAAGTGAGTGGAGCAGTCTAAGCTTCCACAGGCAGGGATCTATGGGTGCACAGTGGACATGGTGGCTACTTGGGGGGAGGGGTGGGTTACCCGCCTGTGAGGGAATCAGCAATTCCCTGTTTATGTCTGGACCCACTGAAACTGCGGCGGCTGAGCAATAATTGGGTGAATGCGTGCGGCTCCATGGATAGGGTGGCTACTTGGGAGGCTGGGTGGGCTGCCCCCCCACGAGGGAATCAGCGATTCCCTGTCCCTCCCCCCCATCCCCTCCCACTGGCAATCTATTGGAGATTGCTCTCCCCTAAAAGACTCAGTGAACCCTTAATGTCTTGCCTTTCTTTCCCTGGGATGTCCAGCGCAGCTAGGTGGTCGCCATCTTGGCTGGAAGTCTTGGAAATTTTTTCTCTTTTTCCATTTTTATCAACATTTATTTTCTGTTTTTTTTTTTTTTTTTTTTTTTTGGTTTTTCGAGGTAGGGTCTCACTCTGGTCCAGGCTGTCCTGGAATTAACTCTGTAGTCTCAGGGTGGCCTTGAACTCACGGTGATCCTCCTACCTCTGCCTTCTGAGTGCTGGGATTAAAGGCTGTTTTGTTTTTTTTTAAATGAATAGTCATTCTAACTGGTGTGAGATGATAGTCTCATTATAGTTTTTGTTTATACTAGCTGATGGCTGATAATATTATTGTATTTTTGTTTACCATTTGAATTTATTGATTAGAGAAGTACCTATTAGATAATTTGACAATTTATGAATGATACTACTTATTATTTGTTTCTAATCTTTGGAGTTCTTTTGCTGCTATTTTTTTCTTTGTTTTTAGTAAGTTGAAACTTTGTATGGATACATCATGTGTTGTTAGCATCATTTCTCTACTGTCTGCCTCCACTCCACTGAGGGCCCTTCTTAGTGGGATTGCTGGTATTCATAATGGAATTGTGGGTTATGAGTTGTGAGAGTAACAGTCAGTCATTGGGCAGGGCAAAATGGCTCTGGATTCTCTCCCACCCTGTAGCTCTTACATGCTTTCTGGTCCCTTCCATAAAATCCTGTGAGCCTTGGTGGGTGTATTTTAAGTCTTCTTTAATGCTGAACGCTCAGCAGCTTCTGTATTTCTGCTTTAGTATATTTTGAGTATCCTCAATGTCTGCCTCCATCACCCTGATGCATGTTGCCAGGCTCACCATGGAAGCAACACTCTTGTGCATCTTGCCAATTCCTTCATGTTTCACCTGGACCCTAGCTGCTATACTAGGGGTGGTTCATCTGCTAACATGGAGTCAGCTATCGATTCTTGTCTTGATAGATTTTAGCTGTCCTTAGTTCTTACTGCTTTCTGAAAAAGAAAACAGATTTTGCAATAGAAGGTGAGATCAGGATAGGATAATTAAATTGTTTTCCATGGGTATAAGCTCATTTATGGCCAAAGACTAGTGGGAGCTTCTCACTGGAGTCCATAATCTTGATCTCCATAGAATTCTGACTTGGTTCCCAGTTCCAGCTATGGGTTCCTTTCTACTGAAGAGAGCTCATAGTCAATCAGAAAGCCATTTGTTACCCACCTAGGCTGTGTGCTACTACTGTGCAGGTGTATAAATCTTGTGAGACTGGTTGCTTAGATATAGCAGAATTCCCTGCTTGCTCACAGTGTTGGCCAATTTCACCCAGCAGCTCATGTAATGCTTTTCAGCACTATGTGGTCTAACCATCTGGGAGCTGGTTTCCTTCCAGAATCAATAAGATCTCTTAATGTTCTGCATTGGTAGCTTGTGATGTCTTCAGAAATGGGGTCTTTCCTTTCATCTCAAGCAAAAATCAAGTGCTTTGACAGAAGTATGTCTTGTTTTGGGGACCTCATAGACCTCTCCAATCAACACCTCTACGTGGCTTGTAAACAATTTCTGGTACTGGGAATTACAACTGAGGGCCAAATACTTTATTTATGGCTTCACCCTACCGTCTCTAGGGCCCTTCTTACCAAACAATCCCTCCATATTCCCATTGAGGGTTACATCTTTTTGTCTGCTAACTAGGGGGAAAGTTTCCATGGTAACAATTCATTTTATATTTGGTTTTGTATATATCTCTCCTTCCCCCACTTCCAAGGGTCTCCCATAACCCTATCCCCAAACTCTTCCATCCCTCTTATCTGTCCCTTGAGTTGCTTGTCAGGTATGCCTGCAATTCAAGTTGATACAGTTTAGGAACCACAGATGACAGAGAGCATGTGGCCTTTGTCTTTCTGTGCTTGTGCGAGTTCAGTTAGTATGGTCTATTCCAAGCCTGTCCATTTTCCTATAATTTTCATTGTATCATTTTTATTCTTACTGCTGAGTAGAATTCCATTGTGTATCACATCTTCATTATCCATTGGTCAAACAATAGGCATCTGGGTTGATTCCAGTTCTTAGCTATTACGAATTAAGCAGCTATAAACATGGTTGAGCAAATGTTTCTGCAGTAAAGAAAAATGAAACCTTTAGGGTAGATTCCCACTAGAGGAATGGTTGGGTCAGTTGGTAGTTCTACTCTTATCTTCTTCAGGAATCTCTGTGTTGATTTCGATAATGGTTGTACAAGTTTTCGCTTCCACCAGAAGCAAATGAGGGTTCCTCTTTCCCCACATCCTCACCAACATTTGTTGTTGTTTGATTTTTTTTTAAAGGACTGCCATCCCTTCTGGAGTAAGGTAGAATCTCACAGTTATCTTAACTTGCATTTCCCTGATGGTTAAGTCATGTTGAACATTTTCTTAGGTGAGTGTTAGCCATTTGTTTTTCTTCCTTTGATAATTCCCTATTCAGTTCTCTGTCTCAATTTTTAGTGGATTGTTTGATTTTTTTTTTTTTTATTGCTTAGTATTTTAGTTGTCTATAGATTCTGGATATTAGGCTTCTGAAATTGGTATAGCTGGTAAAGATTTTCTCCCATTTCTGTGTGTAGCCTGTTGGCTTTAAAGATGTGTTTCCACTCTCCTCTCACCTGGTTTGACTTGAGATGAGAAACCTGTTGTCACTTGTGACTTTCTTTCTTCATGTGCAAGGCATCATCCTCATCCCCAACCCCAAACCTGGGTTTCTTTGAAGAGTTCTCTTAGCATTGATTTTTTTTGTTGTTGCTGTTGTTTATTTATTTATTTTTTTTATTTGAGAGCAACAGACAGAGAGAGAAAGAGGCAGACAGACAGAGAGAGAGAGAATGGGCTCGCCAGGGCTTCCAGCCATTGCAAACAAACTCCAGACGCGTGCCCCCCCCTTGTGCATCTGGCTAACGTGGGTCCTGGAGAATTGTGCCTCGAACGGGGGTCCTTAGGCTTCACAGGCAAGCGCTTAACCATTAAGCCATCTCTCCAGCCCTTAGCATTGGTTTTTAAAGTAATTCAATGATGATATGCTTTGATGCAAAGTTCTTCATGTTTATTAGGTTTGAGGACTTTTGATCTTCTTTTATTTATGTATCTATAGTTTTATTTTAAAAAAATTAAAAATGGTCATGAGTTCTTCAAATATTTTTCTCTTTCCTCTCCTTCCTTCAGTAAAATAAATAGTAAACTCTAGTCAAATGAAGAATAAACTATTTGTTTTGCCATAATTCATTTCATCAAATCATTAAAAAAATGGTTGATTTATTTATTTACCTTAGAAAGAGAAAATAAATGTGCCAGGGAACAAACTCCAATCACATGAGCCACTTTATGAATATGGCTTTATGTGGGTACTGAGGAATCAAACCCAGATTGTCAAGCTTTGCAACTAAGCACCTTTAACTGCTGAGCCATCTCTCCAGCCCTAAAATTCTTTTTGTTTGTATTTCATCACCATACTTTTTGTTGTATTATCTTTTCTTTCACAAATATACTGTTAATTCTGTCTAGTACACTGCTAAATGGGTCTAGTAAGGATTACATTTTATTTCAGGCATCATAGTTTTCATCTGTAGCAGTGTAAATCTTTTTGTTTTGATGTGGTTTTTTGAGGTAGGGTATTGTTGTAGCCTAAGCTGACCTGGAATTCACTATGTAGTCTCAGAATGGCTCATACTTGTGATTCTCCTACTTCTGCCTCCAGAGTGCTGACATTGAAGGCATGTACCGCCATGAGCACTTTATTTTGTTTTCACTATATCACATATCTCTACTTAATTTTTTGATATATGGAAATGAGATATAAAGTGTTTTTATTTGTTATGGACATACTTAGTATGGATACATCATGTATACCATCTTTTCCCTAATCCCTGCTCCCATTCTTCTGGTGGTCCTCCTCAGTGAGGTTGCAGGAATTCCCCATGGGTTTGTAGGGTATGTGTTGTAAGAGCAGTAATCAGTTATTGTGGAGGGAGAAAATGTCTCTGGGCATGATGTTCCAACCTGTGGCTCCTACAGTCTTTCCACCCCCTCTATAAGAAGTGTTTTAATACCTGCTTTTGCTAACATCTACTTGTACTTTGCTTTGTTTTGATTGATTAAGTATTTCCTCATTACAATTCACATTGTTGGTTTCTTTGAATTTATATTAATGTTTCATTGGATGCCAAACATTGTGAAGTGCCTTGTTGGATCCTATATGACTTATTTATGAATCATGCAAGTATTCTTGATTTTTTTTTTTCCTGTAACTAGGTTGGTTCAGTACTTGGAAACACATTGGTCCTTTCTAGTCTTGTCTTTAAAATTTATTAGACAGCACCACAGTATCATATAGTCTAGAAATATTTTTTCCCAATTCTGTTCTTTCTTATTTTATCTTGGATAGAAGCAGAAGTCGTTTTGACAAGTCCTTAATTTTATGAAAAAACATGTTGTAGGCTTAAAATAATGTTGTACCACCTAAGGTACAGACATTTGGGGCTCATCCCTGCTTATATTACTGTCTTCCTCTTTTCAATTCCCTAAATAAACTTGTGGTTCTATAATATATTCTTGATTTAAATAATACATATATGCCTATAAGTAATATTCCATATATTCACTTTTCACAGAAATATACTGTCTTCTTTCCCCTCCATTACATATAGATCTATCTTTCTATATCTATATCTGTCTATATCTATATATCTCTATCTCTTTCATACACACACACACACACACACTTTCGTAGTTGGGTTTATGGTGCTAAGCTTCAGTAATATTTTAAGTGATGGTAGTTTCAGTGAGCCTACATCCACATGTTTCCATTTGTATTGTTGTACAACAAATTTCTTTAAAAATCAATAGTTGTTTAAGAAAACATTTGATATACTTATGGATTTTTCAAGTTAGGAATTCACATAGAACACAGTCATCTCTTTCATTATGACCAACACTTAGGTTGGGATATCTCAGTGGCTGGGGTTTGGAAATCATCTGGAGATGTCCCTAGTCACTCACTTACTACTTTACACAAGATATCATCTGCAAATTCATATGGAGGAAGCAACCCGAGCATTGACATATGTTCTTTCCGTGTGGCCTTTGGTAACTGATAAACAATTCAGCACAGCGGCAGGATTATAAAAAAACATTAAAATGCCATAATAAAAGAGAGAAATCAAAAAAGTAATTCTATTTACAACAACTATCAAGATAAAATCAAATACCTATGAATAAATTTAGCCAAAGAAATTAAACATCTCCATGAAACACTAATGAAGAAATTTAAGAGAACTCATAAAGATGGGAAGATATTTTATGTTTATCAATTAGAATAATTAATATTGCTAAAATGTCCATTCTGCCCAAATTCATCTGCAGAGAAAATGTGATAAGTATCAAGTGAGCAATGATATCTCTCTTTAAAATATTTAAAAATTTATTTGCAAAGAAAGAGAGAGGGAGAATAGGCATGCAAGGGCCTCTTGCAATGTCCAGATGCATATGCCACTTTGTTTCTCTGGCTTTATGTGGGTCATCAGGCTTTGGAGCAAATGCCTTTAATTGCTGAGCCATCTCTCCAGCACCAGCAATGATATTCTTTATGGAAATAGAAGACAATCCTAAACTATATTTAGAACCACAAAAGATTCTAAGTAGCTGAAGCAATGCTTAGGAAAAAGAACAAAGCTAGAAGCATCACATTATCTAACTTCAAAATATTCTACAAAGCTAGAGTGAACACAGCTTTATGGTACTGGTATCTGTGAAAACAGACACATTGGCCAATGGAAAAGAATAGAGTCTCTAAAAAAAAAAAACATATATATGTATCTATAACAAGCTATTTTTTTTTTATTTCAGTGCTGGGAATATACATTAGAAAAAGGAGAGGACCTGTAACAAATGGTGCTGGGAAAGCTAGATAGTCAAGTGCCAAAAATAAAACCTATGAATCACATATACAAACTACCCCTCATGTGGTGGTTTGATTCAGGTGTTCCCTCATAAACTTAGGTGTTTTCAATGCTGGGTCCCCAGCTGATGGCAATTTACAATTAAAGCCTTCTGGAGGCAGTGTATTATTGGGGGCAGGCTTATGGATATTATAGCCAGATTCCTCTTGCCAGTGTTTGGCATACTTTCCTGTTCCTATTGTCCATCTGATGTTGGCCAGGACGTGATGTCTACCCTCTGCTTATGCCATCATTTTCCCCTGCCCACATGGAGCTTCCCCTTGAGTCTGCAAGACAAAAATAAACCTTTTGTTACCTCAAGCTTCTTTTTGTTGGGTATTTTCTGCCAGCAATGCAAACCTAACTGCAACACCTTAACATATACAAGAAAATCACCTCAAAATAGATTCAGAGCAGAAACTAAGAAAATATTCGCAAAAGCATAGGGAAATCACCTCAAGACATTGATCTTGATAGAATGCTTTTTATCTTTAGTATGTTTATTTGTATAAAGAGTAAACAAAGTGCATAGAGAGCAGGCCACAGGTTTGACATAAACAGACCTTGCTGATATAGAGCAACTGAACACATTTAGATGGCACATTTACTATTACCATGAAAGCAATTCCAGACTCTTGCAGGCTCCAAGGATGAAAAGTAAGATATTGAACAAGTACCAGAGAGCATTCACAAGAAGCTTATGAGGCTCTTTGTCATAAAGAGCTTTCTGGTTCACAGAGAAGCAGAGGCCTTGTTACCTAGCTACCTCCAAGCAAACTGAAAACCGTCCAATGGATAGTGAACTCTGGAGTGCCTCTGACTGGGTCATTTCAAGATCTGTACCATGAAAGGAGAGCTGGAATAATGATCAGCCCTTGTAGAATGCGTTATATGACTCTAAAATCCTACACAATAAATGCAAAAATAAATAAATGGTATTGTATTGAACTCAAAGAAACTGAAAAGCAAAAGGAATAATTAACAGAGAGGAAGAAAATATTCACAAACTTTCCAACCCACATGAGATTCATCTCCAGGATATATCAGGAACTCAATGGTATTTAAGGTTAAACAAGCAGGTAATTTGATTTTAAAATGAGAAAATGATCTGAATAGATATTCCTCCAAAGAAGGATTACAAATGGCCGAAACATATGATGAGGTACCCTCTCATTATTACTAGAATAGTTACTATTTACTATTTAAAAGAGAAAATACAATGCATTGCAGCAAGGATAAGAAGTAAAACTGTCTTACACTGTTAACTTAATGTAAATTAGTGCAGCCATTATGGAAAACACCGTGGATATTTCTTAAAAACTAAAGATAGAAATATCAAGTGATTCAACAATCCTGATACTAGGTATATATCAAAAGGAAAGGAGGGCTGGAGAGATGGCTTAGCGGTTAAGTGCTTGCCTGTGAAGCCTAAGGACCCCGGTTCGAGGCTCGATTCCCCAGGTCTCACGTTAGCCAGATGCACAAGGGGGCGCACGCGTCTGGAGTTCGTTTGCAGAGGCTGGAAGCCCTGGCGCGCCCATTCTCTCTCTCTCCCTCTATCTGTCTTTCTCTCTGTGTCTGTCGCTCTCAAATAAATAAAAAATGAACAAAAAATATTTAAAAAAAAAAAGGAAAGGAAATTAGTGTGTCAAACTACATATGGAATTACCTAAGTGGTCATCAATGAATAAAAATTATAACATGTGTATAGTGAAACACTATTAAAAACAATAAGGAAATACTGTCAATTTTGGCAATCAATATGGGTAGAACTGCAGGACATTATATTAAGTAAAATGATTTAGTCACAAAATAAAAATAGTGCATGTTATTACTTATATATTGAACACAGAATAGTTGATTTCATATAAGGACAATAGAATAGTTGTTACCAAAGGCTGAGAAGGGTAAGAGTAGAGAAGGGAATATAGGAAAAATTTAGTTCAAAAGTATCAAATTACAATTAGGAGGATTAAGTTTCAGTGTTCTCAACTGCATTAGGGTGACATAGTAGTCAATAACTTATTGTAACTTATTTCCAAATAGCTGGAAGAGAGGATTTTGAATGGTCTTACCCTAAAGAAATAATACATGTTTGATGTGATGTGTTTATTAATTATTCTCATAATAATATGTTCATTATCTTGATATGTGAATATGGTTTCACAAGTATGTGCATATATCAAAATTTATAAAATTGTGCACATTAAACATGTGCAATTTGTAATACATTTGCTATTCCTCCATGAAGCTATTTCAAATTTAAATGTCAGAAAATATAGAAAATATGTAATTTGCTCTACTCTGGGGCCTTTGTAAAACAATATATATGTATAGCTTAACCTGAAAAGGCAGTGAAAGAAGGTAACAGCAAGCCTTCATCTGTGAGGCTATTGCTTAGATCAGTTGGTACTCAATCTATCATGCATGTGGACTTAATCAAGGCTCTTTCCCTTCCTTCTTCTGTCACTTGGAATTAAAGAGTCTCTTGGGAGTAACAACTGAGGCTCCATACTACGTAGGAGACAGAGATACCCAATGCACTGGGGAGTTCCCACCAGAAGAGAGACAAGGATGGATGGTGGAGCCCACAAGACAGGAGGCTGTCACTGCACCAGACATAGCTTCAGAACGAAGGGAAGGAGGGGAATTGGTGGGTCCAGATGCAATGTGCAGCTGCCACGGGAAGCCAGCCCAACCCAGCCACTGTGTGTGCTGTGCCCTCCAGGAGAAAAGGACCAGTGTATATTAACTGAAAGGACTGATTCACAGATCTTGGTAACATTTTGGGATCTGAGCCACCCAGCTGGGACATGCTGTTGGTCTGAATCGCAGCACCCACCCCACTGACTAACAGTTCACCTCCTCAGAGACTGTGGAATTGCTGTCTGTCTGTAGTACCAGTGGCATCCTCTGACTTCTGTGAATCTCCTGCAGGGCTACCCCAAGGTGGAGCAAAGAGATTTCATCTCAACCCACTGAGATGGATAGCAGTGGCTTGTGCTGCACAGCTATGAAAGGGCTCAAGGATAAGAAGGAAGCCTTATCTATGAGCTCTAACAAAAGACTCCAAGCCACAACCCTGTATTCAACCCTGCCTCCAAAACCCTCACTTGAGAAAACTGTAGAGAGAAGCAATTATTTTCTTATTTCTTCCACAAAAGCATTATTTCCCCAGGTGCCTCAGATAAGTAGTAGTGGTCCTGTCAGACGCAGAGAAGGATCTGCTGTCTCCAGCAACTCAGGAGTCCTAGCCAGACAGGCATAACACCAAGGGATGGCCAGGACCAATCCCTAATGAATTTTGAGCATTATTAGCAGAATATTCCAAAACGTTGGGGTGGAAACCACAAATCTATTCATTCACTTGAGATGAATATATGAGTACTATCCATGTTTACATTTTAGCATTAATGTGATGCATTTCTACTATTAGTTTAGAAATAATTACAAATAAACTACATCAGTCTTTCAGTGGACAGGAGCATATTTTCTTCTTGGAGGAAAATGGAAATAAACACACAACAATAAACAATAAAACCCTCTTCAATATGGTGGCCCATATGAGGTGCATGTCCAGAGACAGACTGAGCTCAGTCTCCCATGGTGATCCTTTTGCAAAATGGTAACACAGCAAACTCTAGATCCCATTTTATTATGCATCCATAAAATCCAAGAGAACAGCTCTGTTTAGACAAATTACAGACTTAAACTTCTCCAGCATTTTCACCATGACACATAAGAATGTTTTCCTATTGAGTGCTCAATATTTCAATGAATGTTGACTTGCCAGCTTGTAAAAGTGCTATATTATAGATGGATATTGGCAGTCAAGAGAGCCCCACCTCTCTTAATAAAGAAGAAAAAGAGACGGAATGAAACTTTATAAGAAAAGACTTGTTTGAGACAACAGGAGACATGCTTGGTAGGAAGACATGAAGTCTTAGAGTAGTTGTCAAAATGACATAATGACATAAACTTGCTGCTGGGGTGCACCTGTTCCTCAGGAGAAAACCATCTCCCAAGGCCTGACAATTCAAGAAAAATAAATAACAAAACTAGCCCTGAGATACATGGATGTTAGGTTTTCTCTTTTATTCCACAGGCTAAATATTTTTGAATACCCATTTGATGTGCAAAGTAATGAAGGCAGAGACATTCTTTCTATAAACAAATGATTTTTTTTAAGCATGCAAATCAGACCTGGCAGAATCACCCCAGTTGCAGATTGCTAATGTATTTTAACTATGACATATATTCTTACATCTTCCATTTCAGCAGAGCCTCTTCTTTCTTTTAGTTGGAGATGCCAGATTTGGACTGCATATGTCTAATCTAGCCAAGGGAACATATTTCCTCCTGAAACATGGCCTTGACAGCAAGGCAAAGTGTGATTAAGTTATGTCACAAATAGGTGCAGCTTGATCCATCTGGCAGGGGGAGTCGGTGCTGCCTAATTAAGAAATTTAATGTTCTGATCTAATCAAACATCCCTTTACAGTTTTGGTAAGTGAAATGATCCAGTTAAATTACTGCAAATGGGTGTGAGCGGGTATCCTGACAACACAAAGGTATGGGTAAAGACCTGGGGAAGATGAGATTTGTACATATTTAGGTCAGAAACACATACTATAGTAGAGTAGAGGAAGGCTACACAAGTTTCTGAAGATTCTTGGCCAATAACTTGCGAAATACTGATCTGATTTGCTTGGAAATTTTTTAAATAATTGGCTCCTGCTGGCTGAGGCCCCATGCCAACACCACATGGTAATTCATTTGTGACATTCCTAGAAGAGAGAATCTGCTGGAAGAGCCGCAGTAATATGTTTGGGGAATAATCATGTCATCCTCCAAATAGGATGCATGAAAGGAAGCAAACAGCAGGAGGCCAGCAGAGGGGCCTTTGGGTTTCCAGGGAGAAGATTCTCAATTTAAATGGAAATTGCATGACCCTTCTTCCTCCTCTCCCTTTTCAGTCTCAAAGACATTAGCTAGAACTTTTTAACACAACATATATAATTCCAGAAATCATCATTTAAATCTGTGGGATTAGCTGTTTATTGACCAAAGCTCTGGATTCTAGGATGGTGACTTTGCAAAAAAAAATTACGTAACACATAATTATCTGTGCTGTTGTAGCTGTTGCTTAACTTTTGGAAAGCTTTAGAAGAAATATATGCAACCTTTAGGAAATAAAGGAAAGCCTACAAAGTAATCCAACTTCCTTGAAATAGTAAGAGTTAAATTAGGAAATTCAGAGAACTCACAACAGGTACCAAGGTCCTATCCTTCCTTTTCTGCCACCTCTTCTTTAATGAGTGAACTCTGAACCTTAAAGGGTGTGATAGAGATGTCTCAGTGCTGAAAACTCTACTGTCACTTCTTCTTAGCATCATGGTAACTTGTGCATCACCCCAGTGATCAAGGCCATCTGAAAAGAGAAGCTTCTTTAACCAAAAGAGCAGCATTACTATATAGGGGCAAATATTTTAAAAGTGCTTACTGGGAAATTTTGTGGGCATAATATATGTATTTATCCAGATAACAGCAGGTTCTGCTCCCCTAGGGCTCATGACCTCCCAAGACATTGGCTTTTGACTAGGTTTTCAGTATATGTGTTTCTTCCTATGGAGTGGTCCTCCAGTCCAATTCAAATGGGGTTGGTTTCCCCTACAACAGACATGCCACTACTGTACCAGATGGCACATTTGACCTGAGTGACCAATCTTGAGGCTTGCAAAATCCTCTGTTGTTCACCACTGTTGATGACTTCTCTCTTCCATAAAGCTGCATGCAACATAGCTCTTTCAAGGTTTCTGACTCCTAATCAGCAGGGAGAAGGTTTCTAGCTCAGCTCCAATTTGCTTTCTCAGTGACCTGAAGCCCAAGCATGTGGAGTCTTCAGCAATAGGGTCTTACCATCTAGTTCTGCTGGGCAACCAAGAGCCTTAGCAATAGTCTGTAATGTTTGGGGGCATCAGGGACCTCTCTGGCTAACAACTCACTAGAAGTTATCCCATCTTTAGCACTGAATGTTTTCTAATAACAATCTGTGGCTTCTGGGTGCACCATTATCTAAAGAAGTAGGTTTCCATATGACTTATTCATAACATCTTAAATTTTGATTAACCCTCATCCCACCCTTCCTTTATTTAATCCTTTTCCCAGACCCTGTTTAGGTCATTTCACCCCCAGTAATTTGTTCATCTACATACATATGCCTTCCTCTTCCACACATATGCTTTCCACCTAAATTCACCCCTCTTTTTCCTCCCTTATAGCCCCTTTCTAGCTTCCTGGCCTCTGCTACATTCTTTTGTTCCAATTCACATAGACATCTAAACATTTGTAGGTAGGATACACATATGAGAGAGAATATGAGGTGTTTGGCTCTCTGGGTCTGGGTTATCTTACTTAGTATAATACTTTCCAAATATGTCCATTTGTCTCCAAGTTTCATTTTTCCTTACCCTTGAATAGAACTCCATTGTACCACATCTTCATTATCCATTCATCAGTCAACAAACATGTAGGCTAGTTCCATGTCAATCTTCCATCCTCTTCTTCCACAGCAGTCCTTGAGCCTTGGCAGGGGTGTTTTCAGTTGGTTTTGACCACTCTGTAGCCTCTGTATTTCTGTTAGGATGTGTTTTGGTTCACCACAGTGTTTGCTGCTATTTTTCTGGATATGGATGTCAGGCTATTACTGGGAGCAATACTTGTGTTGCTGTTTCTTCCACAATTTCTACTGGATCCCAGTAAAAGTGACACAACTCCTTGTGAGCATTCAGCTGTCTTCTTGTATTGATGAATCATGAATCTCCTCAGTATTCTCTATCATCTGTAAGATTAAACAGATTCTTCAATGAAGGATGAGAACAGCTTTGATTAAAGGAGAGACATTTAAATGGGGCTACCCACTCGGTTTGTACAGGGAGCACTGAGGGCTCCTCTTTGGTAATGTGATTTTCCTGACCATGAGGTGCTGACTTTGTTCCCACTAACAGGTATGAGTTTTCTCCCAATGAGCATGCCTCATGTCCAATCAGAGAGCAATGGTTACCCACAAAGGCTGTGTGTCACTATTGCACAAGTCTGTACTTCCTGTCTAGTTGGTATATTGAGTAGTTTTCAGGGCCTCCTGTTTATTCATTGCCTCGCAGTAGCTCCCATAGCACTTTCCAGCACCATGGCAGTTTGCCAGGTGAGGACTGATTTTCCTCTTAGTTCCCATGTTATCTCTTAGTGTTCTGAATGGTGGCCTGTGATGTCATCAGCAATAGAGTCATAAACTTTTAGCTGTCTTATAACCAAGTGCTTGGCAAAAGCCTGCATTTTTGTTTTCTTTTAGAATCACACAGATCACCCTGGCCAACTGCTTGCTATGGAGGTCAAACCAGATCTGTCCCTAGGATCCATAGTCAGAGCCCACAGTTTAAGGCTTAAGCTTTCTCCACCTTGTTGTCAACCTATATTCTGGTCCATTATTAAAAGTTTTCATACATGTGTAAAATGTACTTTGATTGTGATTCTATTACTTAATTTTAATGGAAGAATTATGAGAAAAGAAAAAATCAGATATTCCAAGCAACAAGAGCACCCTAGAGGGAACAATGGTACAACTTAATCTGGTACAGTATTGAGTTGTAGGACATACAACAATAGCTCCAACCTACATTTGTTGACTGGTCACAAATCCCAAATAGAAATAGCATTCTTAAGTAACAATTATGTTGTGGAAGCCATCATGGGCACAGCAGAAACACCTTGAAACAGACAACTGTCTGGATACCTCATGGTACATACAAGGCAGCCACTCCAGTTATTTTAGACAACTTATTGCTGAAAGATTATTCTCAAATATACTCTCCTAACTTTCCTCTCTGTATGAATGGAGAACAAATGGCATCAGTATTTAGTATGCTAATGATTAAAGTAGCAAGATGGAATCTCAAGTCTAGGAAATATCAACAAAAATCAGCCACTCTGACCACATTCTCAATGTTTGTCCTGGTGGACCTGTGTCTCTAAGAGGCTGAAAGATCACTAAAAGGAAAACAGAAATGCTCAGTGAGAATTTGGCCAAGATTAGCAAGAGTTGAGGGTCAAAGTGAATTGACCAAGACTGTTCTATTCCCAATTGTAAGAGGGAAGATAAATTCCATCATCAGTGTCTAAGTGGCTCTATTTGATAAAATAGGTCATCAGTACTTTTGGTTTCTAAGTAGAGACAATTCTCAGGGAAGCAGTTCATACTGACATAAATTCTTTTTGAGTTAGAACAGATATTGGGCTATAAAGCAGAACCCACAATCTGGCAGGAGAAGGGTCCCTAAAACTAGATGCCTAGAATTATAGTAAGGATTACTGACCTAAAATTGGAACCAGACTCTAAGACAAGGGTCTTGGCAGGAAGTTGGTCCCATGAACACTGACAGGAAAGGATGATCCAAGAGCCATTTGCTTATTCAATACTTGAGGCTCTGATATATATATATATTTTTTTATGAACCCAGGTGGTCTGATCTGGAAAATGGAAGTAAGACAGCAGACTTATACCAGATCTTCAATGCTCCTCTTGGATCAAGGGAACTCCAATAAAACATGAAACCTGATTCTCATTGGCTCAAGGACTGGAGAAGCCCAAGTGCCCAGGGAGCAGGATATTATTGCTGGCAGACAACTATGCTGAGTCAGACAAGGAAGTTAATAAGAATCTACACACCAGGAGTCTCTAGTTCCTTCAATTTGGAGCCAGCTTCTTACAGAGATCAAGTTGAAAGTGAAACACAAATATAGAGCCTGTTGTTTGACAGCAACTTTTTATTTACTTATGAGCATGATTGAATGAGAAGTATGGCATAGTATACACATAAGATTCTGTTCTATCACATACTTAGTGGATAAAAATATGACATAAAATCATTCTGTCTCATAAAATTCAGGATGTATGGAGAGGCCACCAATAGACTATCACAATGAACTGTTTTGTAGTGTTATTAATTAAGCAAAAAAATAAATATTTATTGACCATGCTATATGTAAAAATACTGTGCTAAGTTCTGTTGGAGATTTCAAAAGAAAAAATAATGTTATTGCACTCAGGAATTTATAAATCAATGATGTAGGAAGAGGAAATGAAATAGGAACTAACATGCATTAGCATCATGGGCTCTGTTTAGAGCCTTTGTACCCAGGCTGGAAGCACAGAAGGCCACAGTGCCCACATGTGCAGCAGGCTAGCAGTGCTAAGAAATAACTTCCCAGAAGCAATCCTCTGCCAATGACTCTCTGGAGTTGATATATAAATATCCCAGCTCCTCTGCCCCTTAGGTGGGATAATTTTGAGGCATGAGTTTTGTACCTTTTCCAAAAGTTCCCTCATGGAATTAAGCTCTGGTCAACTGCTGTGGCCGTGGCTTAATAACTCAGCCTTTATTATCTACCTTTTTTTCTTCAGTTCGCTGCTGGTATCCCCTGTGCTTCTCAAATAAATGACTTGTACTTGAATCTTTATTTCAGGAAGGGAAGGATGTTGTTAATGCTTCTGGAGAAACACAAACCAAGCACCCTACCAGACCATGTACCATAAACATTCATTTATCATTTTGTCCCTTTAGCAGTTTGATAAAAGTATACTATTTTTTCATCACAACAGTTTACTGCTTAAGATTTTGTATTAGCTGTCTAACATGTTCATATTTGGAGAAAAGAAAATCTACATCACAGTATAGTGGACACAAATAAGGGCATCTTTCTGACCCCAAATAATTTCCCAGATGTTTACAACTATCTGTCTCTTTCTTTGGGGAGATGCTTCTCACCCAACCCTAAAGTGAGGTTCTTTATTTTTTTTTATAATTTACTTATTTAAGACATAAGGAAGGCAGAGAGAGAAAGAAAGGGTGTGCTAGGGCTTCCTAGCCACTGCAAATGGATTCTAGACATATGTGCCACCCTGTGCATCAGGCTTTACCTGAGTACTAGGGAATCAAACCTGGGTCCATTGGCTTTGCAGTCAAGCATATTAACTGTTAAGCCATCTCTCCAGCTCATACCCTTTGCCACTCTCCCACTCTTGCTATTGTAAGTAAATTCTAGATACACACTACTTTGTGCATTTGGCTTTACATGGGTACTGGAAAATCAAACTCTGGCTGATGGGCTTTGCAAATTGGGGCATGTGCTATGGTTTAAATGTTGTTTGTGTGTGACCCCTGGGAGTTTAACCTCCAGAGTGGTGGTGTTAAGAGGTGGTCAGGTGTTTCAAAAGTGAGGTCTAGTGGAAGGTGGTTTGGTCACTGGAGGTGTTGTCCCAGGATGGCATTAAGGTAGTTCATATGGGAACCTGGCTTAGTCCTTGTGAAAAGTTATTATAAATGAACCAGACTGGGGCTGGAAAGATGGATTAGGCACTTGCTTGGAAAGCTAAAGGACAAGGTTTGAGTCTCCAGGCCCCATGTAAGGCAGATACACAAGGTGGCATGTGCATCTGGAGTTCGTTTGCATTGGCTAGAGGCCCTGGCATGCCCATTCTCTCCCTCTCTCTCTCTCTCTCTCTCTCTCTCTCTCTCTCTCTCTCTCTCTCTCCCTTCCTCTGTCTCTCTCAGATAAATAAAAAGAAAGCATAAATGAACAAGACTGGTCACTCCTCACACCCTCTGGCTTCACATTACACCATGTTGTCCACATAATGTCCTCCACCATGATATGATGCATTGCTGGGGGTGGGGGATTCTCCAGAACCATTGTCACACTCTTCAAATTTTCATCCCTCAAAATTGTGTGCTAAAATAATCCTATTTTCTTTATATATTATACAGCTTCAGGTATTTTTGTTTGAAATGGACTGATCATCACATGAATCAAGATCACCAAATGAGAATTTTCCTGAATATTTTTTACAACTAGAACTAAGAAAAGCTAACTACTTCCTTTGCAAGGGTACTACAGGGAAAGGGGGCACTTAGAAGCACATGGTAATGTCTTCAGGCTCCTGGAGAAAATATCTTTAGTCAGGAGGATGAAACCAATAGAAAAATTAAAAACAAAAGTGAGGTAAAAGAGGAGAGAGAGTTCTATGTGCCTGTCCCTGAAGCCAGACTAATCTCTTGCCTTTCCCTCACGTTCATTACAAGACACAATTGTGTTTCTTTTCAAGTTGAAGTTAGCTAGTGTGATTCTTACCACTTTGCAATAGAAAAATTTCTGTCTGATTCACATATAATGGCAGGGATCATGGACTAGCTTGCTCAGCATTTATCCCAAGATGTTATAGAAGACAGAAGTTGGAAATAAAATACTAACATTTCCAGTATCTTCTGTATGCAAAGCTGTGAATATAATTTCCATTACACAGCGTAGATCAGCTCACAGGAGTCCTTGTTTCAGAACAGAATCAAACAGGGAGAAGTGCAGGGCAGGAAGCCTAATGTTTTTGGTGCTAACTAGGTGGAGGTGAAGTTTCTGGAGTGAGAAGTATCCTAAGTGAGGAGGTGTTGATTGGTTGATAGCTTTTGGTACAGGGTGGGGATACGGCCACCTGATGATGCCAGCAACTGAGTGCTTCTCAGAGTAAATCTTTACTCCTTTAAGTAATTTTTGTAGCACCCAATTCCCTCTAATAAACACTTTCCTGGTCCCCCTAGATAGAGGAGCTCTGTCAGCACTAACTGGACTTTCCCTAAGGCATGCATGACCCTGCATGATACCATTCTGTCTACTGCCTGTTCTTTTGCCTGGCTCCACCTCCCATCTAGGGCACTAACCACACTGAACCACTTGGTGTTTGACAAACATACCCATGTGATAAGGCCTATGGAATATTGTAATTGTGCTCCTAGCACTTGGATGAGAAATCTGAACTAGACAGAGTTTAGAGTAGGCTACCTAGAATAGTAAAGAAAACAGTGGGTGTGGCTAGATCTCAGAAAGGAAGAGTGAAGAAAGATGAGATTGCTATTTGAAGGAAACCATCTCCACAATGCACATGTGGATGTCAGAGTAATTCTACCATTCACCCATGCCATCCATCCCCTCTTCCATTCAGTTATGCACTCAACTAGTAATTACTAAGAACAAAATATGTTTTATGTTTAAGGAACTATGCAAGGCATAATGCCTCCCTTCAAGAACTCTATTATTTCCTAGTCTGTGACTAGTAGCTTCATCTATGCTTCAAATAGTTTTCTTTGAAAAGTGGGTCTTGAAAGTGAGAATGACTGAGGCAAACACGGAACCTGTGAAGATCTACAGTTAGCCTGTGACCACTGCTCCATCTCCCTGGAACACATGGACCTGGGCTTTGTGGTCATTCTCTATCCCAAACCCTCCTACTCAAGTGGATATGCTCCCCACAGTTCATTATGAAAAGATGGTTAAAAAGTCCCTGAGCAAAGCAGACTGTTCCTACTGGGGAGAGGGAGAGGGACCAGGAGAAAGAAATAAGGGAAGATCAGAATTAATGACCCAACACATTTATACATTAAAAGATGAGAGCCATTTTAAGAAGTAATTGCAGAGTGGAAGATGTCAGAGATGAGTAGAGAAGATGCCAGTGGGCCAAGTAGGACTAAAAGTTAGCTTTGAGGAGAAGGAGGGATGTATCTTTACTAGGCTTAATAAAGGAAGAGGGGGTCTGGATAGATTGCTCAGTGGTTAAACACACTTGTTTACAAAGCCTGATGGCCCAGGTTTGATTTCCCAGAACCCACATAAAGCCAGATGCACAAAATCGTGCTTACATATGGAGTTCATTTGCAGTGGCAAGAGGCCTATCCTCCCTCCCTCTCTTTCTCTATCTCTTTGCTTGCAAATAAATAAAGAATATTTTTTTTAAACAGAAGGGAAAAGGGAGAAGATTATTCTGGTAAGTATAACCAAATAAATAACAGATATTTGTGTATTTTGACTATCCAAATTCCAAGTTTCGCTTCCTTTGCTGGGGGAAGGGTCCCTTTGTATGTAGTGTTAGTGTGGTGCAGTGACTGATTACTCCTAATGGGGCAAAAAGAGGTATTCTCATTCTCCCTAATTCCATTTTACTTGCTTTCTGGAAGCCCATGTATGACCCATGTCAGTCAGTCAATCTGAAGTTCCTCCCAGATCTTTCAATATGATCATTGTATTCCAAAGGTGTAAGGAAGTAGTACTGGTTATCTATTACTGCATAACAAATTACTACAAAGTTGTTGTTTAAAACAACAAATATTTATGTTTTCAATTTGCATTGGTCAGACATTTGAAAGCAACTTAGTCACCTGATGCAGACTCATAGCCTCTCAGGAGGTTGTGGTCATGATGTCAGATAGTCCTGTGTTTACCAGAAGGCTTAGCTAGAGTTGAGGATCTACTTCCATGATGCTTCTCAAGCATGTCTATGGACAAAAACCCATAATTTATCACTGGCTGTTCATAAGTCTCAATTTTTTCTCTACAAGGACTTTGTGCAAGGCTTCTTAAGTGACACTTATCAAATGATTTAGGAAAGAGAAAGATATAGCCCACAATGTCTTTGATAATCAATCCTGAGAGTTGAAGTCATATACCATCACCTCCACAATAGCCCATTAGATACACAGGAAAGTCCTATCCAATGCAGGCAGGGAGTGATTAAGGCTAGAATCATGGGAGGAAAACGGGGGTGCCTTGGAGGCTAGCTGTCACACTCATTGGTGGGCAGTCAGTGGTGTCAGTTGAATCGAGAGACCACAGCCGTAGGAGTATCCATCAGCCTCCTCCTGCAGCCAGTTTCCAGCAGCTCTCTGGGCTCTGCTTATTTTCCAAGCTTTCTCCTCCTATCTCCTATGAATACTGTTCATTCCCACGCCCTCACAAATCTCCTTGTTTTGCTGAAGACCAGGTGAGTTTCTACTGTTTGCAATCAGTCTGGGACAGATGACATAGTCTCTGGGAAGTTGATGAGCTTATGTGATAAGAGTAAGAAAGAACTGAGCGTAGAGGCTTAATGAAAATGAAGGCTTGAAAAGGACCTGTAGTTTGGCACATCCAAGAGAAAGCTGTAAGAATTATTGAGCAGCTATGAGAACCAACAGAGATCCAGGTAAGTCAGAGTTGAGAGATCAACATACAGCAGCAGGAAGTGCACTGCTTTTTCTTTTTCATTATTTATTTACATTTTTAGGTTTTTTAAGGTAGGGTCTCACTCCAGCTCAGGCTGATCTGGAATCACTATGTAGTCTCAGGGTGGCCTTGAACTCATGGTGATCCTCCTACCTCTGCCTCCTGGGATTTAAGGCGTGTGCCACCATGTCCCACCCCTTTTTAATCTTTTAATAGAACCTAAGTCTACCTCCTTTTAGTATAGGATCCAGGGCACCGTTTAAGAATATCTAGATCATCTTAGGCTAACTCAGAAACTTAGATTTCATACTTTTACTTCATTATTCTTTATCTCAGGTGTAAAAGACACAGGAAATCTTTTTTCTATTTTTTCCATGCAAGGTGCCTCTCTTGTTTTGTATATTTATACATTCTCTTTCATTTACATACCCATAATACCATCCTTCCAGCCATAATCCACCACTATAATGGTTCAAGGTCTATTTGTTTATTTGTATATATTATCACAATTAATGCTGGTTGTGTATGCATAGCTTGTTATGCTTTCATTTAACCAGTGCCCACGAACTACAACAAGGGCTTCCATGGCACACATCTGCCACATTTTACCTTTGATTTCTCCCAGGGATAGATGCCAGATTACATTTAATTCTTCCTTACCACAAATGACTGGATTCAAAGGTACATTTGGATTTAAATCAATGAAGTCAGGTGGGATTACTCTCTCATATGTCTTCACAGTTTGTAAATGTAAAACATGTCTAACTAGTTCCTTACTGCTCTTTTATAAAGACACTGACTCCACTCATAAGAGGAGAGTCCTTGTATCTAATCCCCTCCTGGAAACTGCACCTCCTAATACATTATCTTGGTGATTTCAATATGGGGATTTTGGAAGGACACATGCATTCAAATAATACCATAACATTATCATAAAAGGGAGAGAAAGAAATCTACTCCTGGAATCTTTGTCTACAATTCATCCTTGGGAGTCCAACATTCTCTTCTTGTGAGCTCTCAGCATCTCCCAATGCACCTGGACCACCCACATCTGACAAGTGGGAAGCTCCCTAATAGAGCTGAGCTTCCCTCAACCTCAGACTTGGCACTGAACATATTGTTTGAGTCCCCCTCTCTGCCAGGCACCAATAAATCAGGTGGCCAACAAAATTGTATAAGCCACATGTGTCAGCTGGAGAAATGTAAAAGCAAAATGATCCAAGGGCCAATGGAGAGCAGGCCAGCTGTGCTTTCCCTGCTGACCAGGTAAAAGCGATGCAAGGTTACAGGGGTATGGCATATCTGACACTAGAAAATAAAGAGGAAGATGAATTATCCTAAGCCGATTGGATTTCAAACCATCACCACATAAGAAGGAGCCCAAAATACCTTTTACAAATGTGACTGATGTCCTGTCAACAGACAATAAGTTTACATTTAGATGAGGTCTCATAGTTTATAGTATGCTTTCACAAAATAATCTATTTTGTCTCACCAAACTTGTGTCCTTTCCTTGCCAATGACACAAAGTAGGATAGTTATGTCCCCAATTGATGGCAGATGAAACTATGGATCAAAGGGTTTGAATAATTTGCCTTGAATCCCATTGTTGTTAGTGAATTATAGAGGTGAAAAAATGCAAATTGACCCAAGACCAGGGTCAGATAATGTGATTTATAACATTGCATTTGTTCTAGTAAAGTTCCACCATTGTAAATGAATTTGAAAACTAAGTGGTCTGATCCAAGTATAATATTCATAAACAGAACATTTAAGTGGAACAACAAATTACATTTGATATCTCTAAATTTGAGCACTGTTTACTGGAGAGAAGAGGAGATAAGAGGAAGATATATATATATATATATATATATATATATATATACATGTACATGTACATGAAAAACAGGAAAAGTCTATTTACTAGTAAGTAACTGAGATGACTTCCTGGGAGGTTTTGAATCAACTTTACCTAATTCCCCAGCATGGAGGGCAGAAGTCAGAAGCTATCCACTGCCAACTGTGTGTACCTATAGCTCCTAGTGCCCCATCGTTACAGCCTTCTGGAGCCCCAGTGCACAGAGGGGCAGTGCTTTCAGGACAGGGGATCAACTGCACGCCACAAGGAAGCAGATTTTAAAAATGCCTGGGCTGGAGAGATGGCTTAGTGGTTAAGCGCTTGCCTGTGAAGCCTACGGACCCCGGTTCGAGGCTCGGTTCCCCAGGTCCCACGTTAGCCAGATGCACAAGGGGGCGCACGCGTCTGGAGTTCGTTTGCAGAGGCTGGAAGCCCTGGCGCGCCCATTCTCTATCTCTCCCTCTATCTGTCTTTCTCTCTGTGTCTGTCTCTCTCAAATAAATAAAAAATTTAAAAAAAAATGCCTGATCCTGGCAGCCCAGAGAGAAGTCTCCTATAGAACAGCTGAACAAGGTTGTGTATGATTACAAACAGAAGAGACCACCTGTTCCAAAGATGTGCCTGTTTGTGAGAACTCCTCCCTGAGCCCCAAGGAGTAAGCATAGGCCTGATTCCTGCTATGTGGATGCCTCAATGGCCCACATACAGGATGAATCAGTGGGTCCTTCTCATGGCTCTCGTGGAAAGACTTCTACATCTGATCCCTGACTTTTAACTCCTGAATTCTGACCCCTCATTGCTCATCTCCCCCAAGTGTCACTATGGTAAGAGAGATTGGTTAAGTCAAGAATAATCATCTGCAGGTCCTTCTTGCAATTATACAAATGATGAGGAGGAACCCATACAAGAGGCAATGCAGAGCTAAGAGAAGACAAGGTAGAAAATAACTATTTCAAAATAAATTTGAACATAGAAAAGATGAGATGGTAAGAATAAGCTTACCTTGGACATGAAAATCATGTCCCCTCATTTCCACTTACACAAAGTTGACAATTATGGACCTTGCGGAATTGGTTTGCCCCTGAGAGTAACTTTCCCAAAGGAAAAAATTTTTAATCATCTTGCTGGAGAACTGTTCTGTTATTATTCCTAAAGAATACATCTGTCACACCTACACACTATGGAGTACCTGCAGCCATATTCATTCTCCAGGACCTAGGGCTGGTGCTGGATATGGGATCCCACAGGCAGCAGGAGTGTGGGTGTCTAGAAAGCTGGGGGAGCTTCCCTGGTGGCTGACAATAGCAACACAAAGCTTTCTGCGAATTCTTCTTTATACTCAGCTTGACTCACAAGGAAAGAGAAAGTCTAGTTGATCACATCCTCAGTGATTACCCACTGCGATGGGTGACTCTATTGTCAACTTGATTGGATTAAGGGATGCCTATAAGATTAGTGCTGGATGAATACCTCTGTGTATGTCTGTGATCTTGGTTCTAAAGAAAATTGCATCACCAACCAACCCCTTGATGGGTTAATGATATGATGACATTACTGGGAAGTGGTAAAAGGTGGGAAGTTAAAGGAGAAGGTGGGAGTAAGGAGATCACTGGGGTACATGCCCTTGGGGCTATATTTTGGTCTTTTCCTATATTCTCCTCTATTTGCTTCCTGTTAGAATCTCCTTCACCAAATGTCCCTGTTACCATGCTGTTCTGCCCACATACATGAGGCTGAACAACCATGGACTAGACCCTCTGAAACAATAATGCAAAACAAAATTCCCCCTTTAAATTTTTCATGTCAAGAGTTTAGTCACAGTGAGGAGTCTCACAAGTAATTAATAGAGAAAATTTGTGTCAAATGAGTGGGGTCACTGCTTTGACTAAACATGACCATGTGGTTCTTAAACTGTTAGAACTGGTCTGTGGGAGGAATTTGGAAAAGTTTGGACATGCAGAGTAAAGAAGGTTAGGATGCTGTGAATAAAGACCAACACATTTTTAGTGGTAGTTCTGGAGACCAGCACACAGATAGAAATATACACGGTGAAGACCAGGCTCATAAAGTTTCAGATGAGGTAAATGACATCAAGAGGGAATTGAAATGATACCATTCCTACTACTCTAGCAGGCTGCGGGCCCTGGTGCTGTCCATGTGAAGGGTCATGAAGGTTTTCACTGAGCGTTCAAAGAAAGAACAGGGAGGCCAGAGAATTTGTAGCAGAGTCAAGATCCCTCAGACAGTATCCAAGAGGGCAGTGTGTGAAGAGTGAAGCCTATAGTGGAGATTTCAACATTCTGGATATGCCAAGAAGGTGGTATGTCTACCAAGGAAAGCAATAGGCAGTGAGTAGATCCACCACAAGTCAGAGACCATGTGGCCTTCAAACAGTTATGAGGAAGGAGATGTCTGGATACCTGGTGACCTGATGCAAGACATGGAGCTGCAGGATGTAATGTTGATTCTGGTAGGCTTTATTTTTGTTCCGTCCTTCTTGTGTCCTCATTCTTCCCTGATGGAATGGGAATGAGTACTCTATTTTAGAAGTATATAAATTCACTTTTTCTTTGATGTTACAAAGGCTTGTAGCTATGAGTTTGCCTTGAATATCAGATGTGACTTTGGGTTTAGACTCTTAAATAATGTTGGATTTGTTGAGGCTTTGGGAACTCTTAGACATGGATTAAATATATTTTGTATTATGAGATGGACACAAGACTTGGCAGGGTTAGTGGTAAAATGTTGTAGTTTAAAATGATGTATTTGGGTGTCTGATTGACAAGGCATAAACTTTTAAAGTTATTCTGATTGTCAACCTGACTGGATTGAGAAATACCAAGAAAATTAATAAAGCATACCTCTGTACATTTCTGTGATGGTGGGCCTAGAGACAGTCATGAAGGTTCTGACATTATGAATGTATTAATCCATTGACAGATTGATCATGTGATAGCATTATTGGGAGGGGGTAAAAGGTAAGTCCTGGGGCCTAGGAGGAGGAAGCAGATCACTGGGGATGTGTCTTTGGGGCATATCTTACCATGGATCCTTCCCTCTCTCTGCTTCCTTTCCACCAAATGGAAAAAGCTTCCTCTACCATATATCCCTCTGTTTCCATGATGTTCTGCCCAAGTGCTTGGGTCAAACAATCTGTGAAACCATGAGCCAAAAATAATTCCTTCCCTTATGTTGTTTATATCAAGTATTTTGTCACAGTGGTGAGAGAGGTAACTAATGTACTAACTTTCCAACAAGAGTTTTTGTTAATTTCAATTCTTAACCTCCGGGTTCTCTGCATCCAACTTCGTATACTCCTAAAAATGTTCACTTGGGTGATATTATATACCTTTTATATAAATTATACACTATCACCTCTACTTTGCTGGATATTCTTACCGTTAGTAGTGGTTAGTAAATTATTAAATTGGCAGAGCTGATCTTATAAAGCAAAACCTAGGACATCCAGAATTGTCCACTGGGGACTTAGGTAGAGTTCATGAGATACTGTGGTTTTTTTTTTTCTTCTTTTTTCTGCTTTTTATGTGCACTGCAGCCCTAATGCTTAATCAGCACGCAGCATGTTTTAGCTCCATGGTATCATAAATGGCTTCTGTGGTATTTCTGTGAAGTTAAGGCATCATAAGAAGGTTGTAAGGTGTTTTTGTACTTAGAGCATTTTCCAGTTCTTCCAAAATGTTTTCCTAGATGGAGTGGCCTTACTCACCTCGTAACTTCATTCTTCATGCAATGGATCCTCTTACCTTTTGCTAGTTCCCCAAATGTCTGAGCACTTCCTCACCTCGAAACATTTTCACAGTTTTTATACCCCCAGACTGTATATGCAAGGCTAGAACTTCCTTAACAATGAACTGGGTAGCTGAAAAAGCAGAAGATTAGGCAAGGCCAAATGTGATGGCACTTGTCTGTAACCCCAGCACTTGAGAGGTTGAGACAACAGGATTGCAAATCTGAGGCTATTGTGGGCTACCACAGCAAGACCCTGTCTCAAAATATAAAACATACCATACAGGTTTGTTCTTTTTAAAATATAGTTTATTTATTTATTAGAGAAAGAGGAAGTTAGAGAGAGAAACAATGGGCATGTCAAGGCCTCCAGCCATTGCAAATGAACTCTAGACACATGTGCTTCCTTGCGTATCTGGCTTATGTGGATACTGGAGAATCAAACTTGGGTCCTTAGGCTTTGCAGGAAAACACCTTAACCACTAAGCTGTCTCTCCAGCCCCAGGTAGGTTCTTTTTGGGGAATATGAGCTAGAATCTGTTCAATGTCTTTCCTCTAGTTTCTGGCCATCACTGATATCTCTTGGCTTATACACTCTTCTTTTTGTCTCTGTGGTCACATGTTCTCCCTGTGTATATATGGGTGTCTCTGCCCAAAGTGTTCTATTATATGAGAATGTCTATCATATTGAGTTAAAGATGTACTCCAATATGGCCTCTTACTAATTATGCTTGCAACAATCCTATTTCCAAATTAGGTCACATTCTGAAGTAATAGAATACAGGTTTACAAATTTCAAATTTTGTGGGCATATGATTCAAACCAATTGCTGGGTTTCCCCACCCTGAAAATCATGTCAGAAGAATGCATTACCAGATAAGCTCTCTAGCTATCCTAACAAGACCTTCTCCAGCATTAACCTGACTTATTTCAGCAATCAAGGCACCAACTTCTTTATTTTAAATAATTTTTAATTATTTATTTATGAGAGAAAGAGATAATGGGCAGAACAGGACCCTTAGCCACTGCAAACAAACTCCAGATGCATTTTCCACCAAGTACATCTGGCTTATGTGGGTTCTGAGGAGTCGAACCTGGGTCCTTAGGCTTTTCAGGCAAGTGCCTTACCACTAAGCAATCTCTCCAGCCCAAGGTGCCAACTTTTGATGGTTTGCTCCTTTGTTTTTCTTGTCTACTGGATTGGAAGCTCTTAAATGGGTGCATGTTTGTCTTGTTCCCTCTGCAACCCTCAGTGCCAAGAATAGCATCCAGTGCCGTGTAGGGCAGAGCTATGTTGTAGCCTGAGGCAAGAGGAGCAACCAGTACCAATTCTTTCTTTGTTAAAATTATGGATGTTTTTTGAAGTGTTCAGAACAGGCTGGTTTCAAACTCATGATTCTCCTTCCTCAGCCTCTTGAGTGCCAAGGCTACAAGCATGTATTACCTGGTATAATTTTGAGTATCATATTTTCCAAGGACTCTTGCACTGATTTTGCTTTTCAAAATGCTGTACACTTTTATCATGTACCTTAGTAACTGAGCTGACTTCTAGGTAACCAAGCAGGCACACCAATGTCTTCCATCCACCATTCTTCAAAGCAGTGTGGTCGCTGGGTGCTAGGAGGGCTTTGCTGCCTGTCTCCACAGAGGTGACACCCTCAGGGTATGGCGTGGCCTCCCAAAACTCACTCATCCCTGTCATTTCACTGAAATTGTTTAAGCACTGCTCCACTTCTAGGTACGTGGAATGCTCCACATGCCTTCCCAGGGACCTTGTTCCTCATCTAGCAACCACAATTTCTCTACAGCTTCTACAGTGAGAAGAGTTTCCCTTTCCTGTCTCATCTTCTCCTCCAGCCTCACTTCTGTCTTCATTCTTCCCCTGCAGCCATACTGAGACACAGCATGTAATGGACAGGTTCACTCCTCCTGTTCCCCATAAGAGTCATCTCTGAGTGGAACACTTAGTCCTGCAATCCTTGGCTTGTTCCCTTCTTGGTGAATCAGAAAGCAGAGCACTGGTCGAGAAGCAATGCCAGGTTATAACCCTCAAAATTCTGCCCCTCCTAGACAATCTCCAGCCATACATGCCTCACCTCTTTAAGGTCTACAACCTTCCAAAACCATTTCATCAACCTGAGGATCAAATATTTAAACACATGAGCCTGTAAGAAGGGGGAGTTTTCACATTCAAATAGCAACACCAGCCCTCTCCTTCTTGTCTCTGGGCCAGACCACTTTTGTGGCTGTATTTTAGGGCTAGGATTCTGCATTTCTCTGATTGAGAATACCCTGCCTTTGCTGGACCTTCCACCATGTTGGGAGAAAATGAAAATGTCTCATTTTCCTTTGTCCCCTTATCTTTCTGTGCCCATAGAGATTCCACTGAAGGATGGGCCATGGAAGAAGGCTGAATTTAATGTGGAAGAGATCAAAGCAGGAGACCTTGAAAGAGGCAAATGGAAAAGTTTCCAGGGAGAAAAGGCAGGGAGTCATGGATTAGAATGTGTGATAAAAGTCAATCTACTTTATTTGATGTTGGAAAATCAGTGTTATTCACGTATTCATCTAACAAGCATCTATTGCTTGCTTATCTTACCTCTGCTTGAACAAAATTTTTTGACAGGAAGTTCACAATTGCCCATGGCATGAACTTCTAACACAGAAGAGAAAATGTTGGTTCATATGGCTTTCAAGAATTTCCCCAATAGTCCAACCATGGTAAAAGGTGAAGGAAGATCCATGAATATTGTTCTATCTGCCCCATCTCTTCTGCCTGAGGAATGCTTTCTACTTAACACTTAAGTGAATGCATGGTCATGTGAACTACCAGATAAAACATCTTTGTGACAGAAGAGAATACACCTATACTTCTGAGTTTCTACGAACATAAACTGAACAATAAACAGTAAAGAAAGCAAATCTCAATTGTTTTCTTCAAAATTCATGCAAAGTTTGTGCACTTTGCATCAAAATATATCTTTCTTTTTATTACAAAAAAAGAGAGATGTTTTGGATTGCTTACTAGAGCACAGTTTGTATGCCCTGTGTGGCTTTGCCCCAGGCACACTGACAAATGCTCCTAGTGCTGATCTACTTCACGTTGGTATCCTGTTGCCTGAACCCCTTTACTCCCTCAGCGTCTTGACCTCTTGCTTTTCTCTAACTCAGCCAGGGCTGCTTTCTGCTCTCAGGCAAAGCCCCCAGGTGGCAGCAGGAGGTAACACTCCTCTTTCTTTCTTTCATAAAACTCTGGGTCTGGGGAGGCCGTGAGTAATTGGTCCTTTCTGGAGAGGGATTGATAATCTGTCTTTCCTGGAGCTGTTACCAGTCCAGCCTGCCAAATGGACAAGTGTTAAGAGGAGAAAATGGGGTGGTGGCCAGGGTAGAGGGACTCAAGATAATGGAGTCAAGAGCAGTAGAGAGGTCCTCTCCTGGCAGCCAGTCCATGAATCAAGGCAGTCAGAGAATCACAATTCATACTGTCCTCTGTGTTCCCCCACCCACGCTGTTCCATAGTCTGCCTCAGCCCTTGGCTCTTATGCCATAGAGGCTTTGCCTGCCCCAGTGTCTACTGCTGCTCACCTGTGTGCAGAGTTTTGAAGGGCACCAAAAGTTAACAGTGCCAAGACTGTCAGTCAGCATCTATTGCTAAACTCATTATGAAGCTATTGCAATGCAAGGCTGAGTGGGACATCCGGTGAGGGAGAATGTCATCTGGCCACAACCAGAAACCTGGCTGTGAGTAAGACCTGAATCAGCCTCCCCTGAAATCATTCCTACCCTCCAAGACTACCCAGATAGAATGGAACGTGTAGTCCCAGAGCCACAGCACTGACAGTGTACAGAATCTTTTTATATTTATTATCTCATTTAATCCCTACAGTCGTCTTGTGAATTTATTTTAGAGATGGAAACTTAAGATTTCTCCAAGGCCACAGAGCTAAAAAGGTATAAGGCTGCAATTCAAGCCCAGCATTTTCCTTCTTTTTTAATTAAAATTTTTGTGTGTATGCATTATTCATACTGTGTTGGGTACACGTTGTGTGACTAGCCATAGGCATGCATACCATCTGTTTGCAGGCTAGAAATCAATGTCAAACATCTTCCCCAATCACTTTTCACCTTATTTTTGAGACAAGGCCCCTTCTGTTTCCATCTCCTCAGAGCTTGATGCATGCCACCAAGAGCCCGGCTTTTTGTGTGGATGCTGGGGATCTGAACTCAGGTCCTTATCCTTGCAAGGCAAGCACTTTACTGACTGAGCCATCTCCTCAGCCTCAAGACTGGAGCCTTCTAAGAACATTTTCTTTCTCTTTTGTCTTTCTTATACTCAATGTCTGGAGAAAAGTGGTAAAGTATGACATCACAAGAAGGAAGAGGCTGTGGGAATGGGCCTCAAAAGGAGAACATGTGGGCAGGCTGTCATCATGGATGGCTCTGAACAACCAGATGACAGCGTGGGGATTCAGCGTCCTAGGAGCGACTGAGAAGGCAGAACTGTCAGCTGGGTCTGCAACATATTTGTTAATATTTTTCCCCTAGGGCTGAGTCTGCTAAAGATAAAAATTCCAGATGTGTATAAGGGCCTGGGCATTGGGTGGAAATGACATCATTTAAATGGGTGGTTTTGTTTGTTCTTTGGGTCTCCCAGAGAAATGGCATGTAATGGGCTGTAGGTGCACAGTCCTGGTGTCCTATGACATGAAGTTCACCCTGAACCTTCCATGTGTTTACTGTGTTTTTTTTTTTTTCACTGTGAGGGGGATAGTGTCTCCCTTGCTCTGAGCACCCCATTGTGATTAGGAACATTGGTGCCCCAAGGCTTACCAACTCTCTCTCAGAAGGAGGATCTGACTGAGGGTCCCATTGACCTTAGAAAAGAGCAGATGGCCCAGAAGAAGTAATTTCTGACCTTTGTGAGATACATCACTTTTTCCATGTCATGAGTGTAATTCAGATTTATCATTTAGGCCTCTTTTGATCTAAGTCACTGTTTGGTTTCACCAGCCCACTTGTCACAGAATTGATGCTCTCTTGATGACAAGAAAGGTGTCCCATCATGACCTGTTTAGTGTGTGTGTGAGCGAGGGAGAGAGAGAAAACACAAGAGCATGCTCCTGATACACCCTCAGACTGTAGTATGAGAGCTTCCTCTGAGGCCTTTGAAATTCCCAAGGAGTCTTGAGGTTCTTCAGATAGCCAAAATTGAAAGACAGTAATGCGCACACACACACACACACACACACACACACACACACACACACACCTCAAAGAATATGCATAGTGAATGCATAGGCTATCCCAGCAAGACCTAATTTGGGTATGTGTTGATTCTTAATTCCCAACAGTACTTTCTTATCCCCAGCCTATCTCTTCTGAAGAAGACCTGAATTCTGTTTCCTTGACGACCAGTTTCCCTCTCTCCCCATATTTTTAATGCTGTGGTGATAAGGTGTATTTAAACCCAGCAGCCATGTTCCCATGGTGATAGAAGACCCCCAGTAAGTTGCCATGGGAACAAGAGATGGCTTTGAAAGAGGATAAAAGTAAGTCGGCTTTGCAAGCAAAGCTTTGCAGCAAAGTTAGAAGCCAGAGAGGCTAGAAGATATGGCTCAAGAAGGCATCAGGTTGTGGTTAATGGTCCAGTCTGCTCCACCTGTGACTGACCTAAGGTCATGGAGAGCAGAGAGGTATGACAGTCAGCTCCCAGCTCAGTTCCCAAGAAGACTGAGTAAAGCGCTGAAAGTGCTGAATGAAAAGACAAGTAATTACCGTCATTTGCTCTTGTTTGCCATTTGATCTCGCAACTTCTGAAAGGTGTTTAGGGAAGAGAAGAGCCAAGGATGTGATGACCAGATCATGATGGTATTTGTCCTTTTCTGCTGCTCCACATTATAAAAGAAATCCCTTCTTTAACTTCCAAGATTTGGTGCCTGGCAGCCATGAAGCATGATTCCTAATTCATTTTCCTCCCAACATTTTATTATCAGTATTCCTAAGCATATAGCAAAGTTGGAAGAATTGTACGCTGAGCACTTACGTACCCATCATCCAGGTTCCACCATGAATGTTACTAAATATGTGCTCTGTCATCTGTCTACCTAGCTGTTATCACTCTTTCCCTTGACTGGGTTCACAGCTAGTTAGTGGGTGAATTAGGTCAGTTTCTTGCCAAAACCTCTTCTTTCCTTGTCACTATACTACATTTAGGGTGAGCAATTCCAGTGTTCCTGGGACAGAAAGCTCCTGAGCCTCAGGTCTTAATTGACTGGAATAGCATAGAAGAGTTCTTCTTTCTGACCCCTGCCTAGCATGCTTTTGAGAAATGTACCATGTAGCTTGATGAGAAGGAGTTTAAAAATAAATAAACAGAGAATAAATTAAATAATTGTTAAAGGGCTTGGGTGACGGCTCACTGGGCAAAGTGCTGGCTGCACACACATGAAGACTGGAGTTCAGCTTCCCAGCACACGAGGATATGGCAACCGTCTGTAATATCAGCCCTTGAGAGGAAGAGATGAGATCTCTGGGCAAGCTGGCTAGCGAGAATAGTTAGCCAAATTGGCAAGGTCTGGATTCAAGTAAGAGATCTTGTCTCAATAGATAAAGTGGAGAGCAATTGAGGAAGACTCTCAACATCAAACTCTGGCCTTCACATTCATGTGCACATGTACCCACACATGCACACATATACGCACATGCATACCACACAAACATATATGCACAAAAAATAATGAAATAAAGAATGAGCTCCAAGTAAGAAGCAAATAGCAACTTTCTGTAGAATCACATAGAATGATACAACCAAGGATGGAAGAGGATATGGAGCTACTGGACCACTCCATACATTGTCAACAGGAGTGTCAGTTAATACAACTGCTTTGGAACGCGGATGGATTTTAAAACATAATCTTAAATTTAAAAAAATCTACACACAAAGATTATATGATAAATCACCCAGAGGTCACACCTGGGTTGGAGGGGGTGATATGGACTGAGAAAGGACAAAGGGGGCCTTTCAAGGATGCTGGACATATGGTTCAATGTTGATTCATATGGAAACATTCACTGAGCTGCCTGTGTAAGATTAATATACCCTTTAGTCAGGATATTCTATCCATAAAGTCAGTTAGGACCAGGAATTTTCCATTGTACTCCAAAGAGCCAGAACAAGTAGCCCAGAATTGACAGGTGCAGTAATATAAGAGTAGAAAAGCCATGGGACTACAGAGATGGCTCAGTATGTAAAGAGCTTGTTATGTAAGCATGAAGACTTGAGTTCATATCCTCAGTACCCACCTAAAAGCCAGGTGCAATGGTAAATGCTTATAATCTTAGCACTGAGTAGGTAGAGATAGACGGTTCCCTGGGCATCACTGGCTAAACTAGTAAGGCCAAACTGGGGCTCTCTACGTTCAGCAACACAACCTGTCTAACAGAGTAAAGTAGATAGAGATTGAGGTAAACACCTGACACTGGCCTCTGACCTCCATACATGCAAGTTGTTTCAATGACCTTCTCATTGCTGGCCAAAAGCAGTTGGCAGGAGGAAAAGATTTATTTTGGCTTTTAGTCTTGAAAGCAAGTTGTATCGTGGTAGGAAAGCTTGGCAGAGCACAGGCTGGGTATTGCACCTTCTAACACCGTCTGGGAGGTATCTACAAGAGTAAGCTGGCTAGTGATAGCAACTAGAGATGGCCTAACAAACCTCAAGACCTGTTCCTAGTAACACACCTTCTCTAGCAAGGATCCACCTCCCAAAGGCTCAACCAGCTAGAGACTGAGTATGAGGCTTAATCACAAACACATGGGGACACTTCACATTCAAACCACCACACATGTGCACTTTCACACACACATCCTCACACACATATGCATGTACACCATATACACATACACACATGTATAAAACCCATGTGTCTTTAATAACACAGGAGAAAAATGTTCTCTCTCTTATTTAAACTGAGGGGTTCCTGGGCCAAAAACCAACAACAAAAGAGTATTAATTATGTTTGGAGCAGATTCCAGGAAATTAAACTCTGGAAAGGGCCTTCCCATCTGCAATGAAGGAATCAGGTCTAGGACATTTATATTTCCCTGGAAGAGGAGTGACTCTGCTGGGGACAGGTACAAACAATCTCAGATCACAGTCTGAGTCACCTCCAACATGTCTGGAGCCAGTGCTGTGGGGTTACAGGGCAGCGGCCACAGCTGTGCGTTCTGAGCAGCCTGCCAAGCTCTCTGCTGACTTGCAGGTGCCCTCAACATCAGGGACAGCCATTTGGAGGCTGAGCCATTGCGCAGATTTCCTCCCTGGAATTTCTGCTCTCAGAAATGAAAGGAGATGCCAATTCATTCTGCTGTTGAAAGCTGCTGGGTCCCACAGCAACAACCCCCTGTAGACAAAGGCACTCCTCTCCCACAGAGAGCTGAGGAGGTCAGACCCAGAGCAGAGGTGAGACAGCCCTCACTCTCCTGGGCCCTCCTTGTCTAGATTCCTCCACTGCATCCTTTCACTTCTCATTTTGTCTGGATTAATTTCACATTGCTGCATGATTCACGCTTCCTGTCTGGGTTCCAGAGCCCATAGCAAGAGGATCCCTCCAGAGAGGAATGCTGATTAATACCTTTAACATGCCTGCCTCTGACGATGAGAGCAGCAAAAATATATATTTTCATGTTACATCTATACCCATCTCCATATTTTTAACCCTGTCATCGTACCACTTTGTACAGGATTGTCATTTTAAGTGGAGGTTTGGCCCCACTCCAGGGCTTGATGCACCAGGGTCAGATGGCCTCTAAGGCAGCTGTAATTTTTCTGCTGAGCTTCCATAATGAGATGGTATAGCCCAGGGAGGTTTCACCACACTGCAGAGTTGGAATGGGTAGCTCTCAAAGGGCAAGGCACAGCTTTTAAGGAAGTCTTATTTATTCTCTCTCTCTTCCTCTTGTCCTTTCCATTCTTACTACTCATTCCCTCCTAAGGAAATAAACCCTTGCCTGGACTGAGGAAATATTCAGACATACTCGTGCAAATCCCCCCACCCCCAGGGGTCCCTGGGAGACTTAAAGGATGTAAAAGCAATAGAACTCTTCTTCTGTATATAGAGGCTAAAGGGATAAGGTGAGGCCAATGGGTGTTCACAGGACCCTGGTGCCTGCAGGTGTGGTAACCCATACCTAGGTAAACGCCTACCCTGCCTGGAGGAAGGAACTTTCTTTTACATTGTGTGGGAGGAGGGACATCCTTTAAGGTCCAGAGTTCTTCCTTAGAGCCAAAGGGATTCTACCCAGAAACAATGAAGAAAGGCAGGTAATGGATTGCACAGATCACAGAACACATGTCCAATAAACCAAGACCTAGAGCATTTAATTGGAATTTGGCTGTACATTCTTCTGAGAAGGAGCATCAGCTAAACCTGTCTTCTGTGTGAATTTTGAGACCAGGATCCAACAATAGCTTTTCCTTGTTTATTTCTTAGTCTTTTCTCTGAGTAAGCTGACACAAGTCATCCCCCAGTGCTTCTGGGGGACTTTCTCCTGCCCCTAAGATTTTCTCTTATGGTAAATCTTTCCTCTCCCCAGTGCCTATTTAAAACCAGGCAAGAAGTGAAGAAAAATAATTCTTATGAAATATATGTATTTTTGCTATTTCTTTTGGTGGGATAATCCCTAACAAGCCACAGCTGCCGAAGCCCAACTGAGCCAATGATGGGAGGATATAAATATATAGAACCACTATATCACAAATTCAGTATTCCTCCTGCAGCCCCACACAGCCAGATTTAACTTTTAAAAGACTTCAGAGAGAAAGAAGCTTGGGTTCCTGGCCATGCCTTAGATACACAGTGAACAAAAGGCTTTGGTTTGCAATCAGAAGCATTGCCCTGCTGATGGAGATGAATTCATAAATAGATGCTCACATGTGCATGTGTGCATGAAAATGTGCATGCAAGTGTGTATGCATATTGGCGGCCAGGCAAAGGCTGCAAAAATGAGTGTCAACCAATAAAACTTATGATTTCCATGCCTCTTATACAGGACATTTGTTTACATGAGAAGGCAGGAAGGGAAATTAAACAATGATTTTCAAATCCCTCAAGAGTTTCGTGTAGCAAATGTCATCCAGCTGTTGCCCACCCCTTGCTCCAGTTTCCCATCTGCTGTCTATTCTAGATGGGCTTACAGGACAAGACCACTCACCACCTTTTGGTTGGCAAACTCCTGGCACTTTGGCACATGGGCTTTGCACAGACTGTCCCTTTAGAGATGGGAGTTGGCAAGGCCTAGTCTTTCCTAGTGGACTGGAATCTGAGTCTATACCATCTGGGTGGAAGGCTTTGCTTAGTGACGAAGGAGATCTGAGGCCAACATGAGCAACACATTGGCGCTCTCAGGGCACAGTGCCATACTGCCAGTGCCAGATGCCAGAAACACTTTCTGAATCCCCTGAGAGCAGTTAAGAAAATATCAAGACCTCCCAGTAGGCATCTGGCTTCTGGCCATGGAGAAACCAAATCAAATCTTGGGCTGGAAGAATATGGCGCACGCATATGCAATTCATTCATCCATGCAACAGACATTTATAGACCCCTGCTGGGGGCCAGGGTGTCTATTCCAACTTTCCAACCTGGGCTTCAGCATTGCCTGTGTTAGTCTATTCTGCAGTTGTCTTAATTCAGAGTAATATAACCTTCAAGGAAACAAGTGATTTCCCCTTTTGCTGGATATGGAAGAACCACAGTCCTGCTGCCGCTTCTCAGCTGCTATGACAAACTCACCACTTTCAGGTTTGCCTTTGGTTTTATCAGACAAGTAAAGGCCCTGACTTCAAGAGTCCAAGTAGTGAGAGACTTTACCTATGTAAGTGTGGCTCAGAAAGGAGATGGAGCTGTGGACATGTCTCCTGTCTCCCATTCTCCCTCGTTCCTGTGCTGCCTGTAGCCAGGTCACATATGCCTAGAGAGCAACTGTTCTGAATTCTTGTACCAAGATTGGAGACACAGATGATCTAGAGACTTGGGGACCAAAGAGGTGTTGTATTTTTATTACCCCAATAATCTCTCTCCCATACCTTTAATTCCATTTCCTTGAAGAATATGTTTTCATTAGTCACAATGTGGCTAGACCTGCCAAGTTTCACAGAGAACAAAGGACCCTTGGGTCTATTATCTACTTTTCCACCATCCCTGCTTTGAACATTGACCAACTCTTCCGCTGCTTTCATCATTGCTCTCTTCTCTCTTGATTAAAGTGTTTTTTAACCTGACTCGGTCCCTTATGAGTTCCTTGAGGGCTGTTATTTCCAAGTGCTAACAGTGTGCTCTTCATATAAGGGGGGTTGATGCCCATTTTTTTAATGAGTGCCTAAATAAATGGATTATAATATGATATAAGTGATTCCCCTCACTGTGCTTTTGTTTAAAAGAAGTTTAGAGGCAAACCTCAAGAAAGAAGAAATAAAGAAGCTACTCTTCTTTTCATTGGGATGGATGTGAATTACTCTCTTTCATGCTCTCAGTTTTTTGTTTGCTTGTTTTGAGGTAGGGTCTCGCTTTAGCCCAGGCTGACCTGGAATTCACTACGTAGTCTCAGGGTGGCCTCGAACTCACAGCAATAAACTAATCCTCTACCTCTGCCTCCCAAGTGTTGGGATTAATGGCGTGCATGACCACACCCGGCTTTTCGTGCTCTGAGTTCTTTGTAAGTGAAGAGGGAGTCCAAGAACATTTGAACCATATTCGCAAAAATGCTTTAGGCCATTCTTCTGTAAGCCCACACAAATAGTATGCTTCTGTCTAGGAAACAAAAAGCCACTTAGATGTCAGTGGACTCACCTCTTCCATGCCATATGGAGAAACAACAAGTAGCCCTGCAAGGGGTCCTAAACTACTGTCTCTATACCTGATCACAAGCCCTGATCTGGCTTATTGATCATGAAGAGAATTTAAACTATCCTAAATGCATATAATGAGACTCTCAGATTGTTTCCAGGTTTCTGTATTTCCATTCTTTTAATATTCACCCCCACCTTGGCTGTCAGACCCTATAACACATGTAGTTTATCTCTGGTATAAAACAAACAGTCCAGGCCAGATAAATTATGCTGAAAGATCATAAGGGTGTAGGCTATCTGTTTCTCTCACCACACTGACTTCCTATTTCTCTTATTCTCCACTCACATTTCTCAGTTCCACCTCTGATAACACACTAGACAGACAGACAGACAGACAGACAGACAGACAGACAGACACACACACACACACACACACACACACACACACCAGCTCTCACCTCACAGGGAATTAGAAATAGTTTTTTCTGGAGCCAAATGGATTTAGGTTCCCCCAAATGCCCCATTAAAGTACAGTAATAGTTTCATGAAGTTTTTATGGTAACAGAAAAATAAAAATCATAAATCAGACATGTTTCAAGTACATTGATGGAAGCCTCAAGTAGGTAAGTTACATCAAAGCATCTATGCCTCACATGCTACTGATGACATTGAGTCGTTAGTAGCTAAGGGTCTGTTTGTACATTCCAAAGGATTTACCTAATCATCTTTAGGGTATTAGATCACACAGAGGCAGGTTATATAAATGGCTACTAAATTGGCTAAAATAGTCCAAGATCATTTGGCTGTAGTCCTGGCAATGGCAAAATTTTAACTTTAAAACCATTGCTGTTCTAATCAGTCAATCAGCCTTGTGGAAATGTTTCATGTATGTACTACTTTTTCTAGAAACTTCAGTTAACTTGATGCAATGCTAATAAAAATTCATTCAGTGCTTCGTATATGCCAAACACGATGTCAGGAGGTTAACACACATGGAATATCACTCTCACAGTGACTTCATGCAATAGGAGCAATCATCATTCTGCCTATGGGAGATGAGACAGAAGAAGATGAAGAAACTCATTCAAGCCTCAGAGCTAGTAAGTTGAATGTAAGAATCAACCAATATCAGTCCTCTGGATTCTAATGGTCACTCTCAACCATGATATTGTTGTTCCACAGCTTGCTCCGATCTTGGAGGATCTCATTCTATTTCTGCAAATTCTGTTCTGCATGTCACCTTTTAGAACCTCAGTGTCTCCCTTTTTGTTTGATACAGCCATCTACCAAACCCCATTATTACCCAGCCTAGCTTCACACCCAGCTCAGCACGTCTTTCCTGACTGAACATATGAGGGATAACAGTTAAAGAGAAAGCACCTCATTGCTTGTTCAGCTAACCAATTGATGGCTGATCTTCCAGACTAGGCAGGTGACCCATATGATCCTGGTGCTGGGTCACTACTTTCTATTCTGAAGGGTAGTTCTTGCCATTCTTAAGAGCATCTGCCTTTTGCCTGATGGGCTGCCTCATACCCTAGCCCACTCCATGCAAGCACAGCATGCCCCTCCCCCCATTTCTCTCTGAAGACTCACTGGACAGAGTCTAGGAGGATTAACCAAGTGCCTCTACCTGCATAAGTGGGGCATCTTAGTGCTCAGCTCATATTGGAACTCCACTTCTATGAGGAAAACACAGGACCTTGCAACACCCTCTCTTTGTCAGAATGAACGTGAAGGTAGACTGTACCTCTCCAGTTCCCAACCACTCCTAACAGTACAGGAATTCCCCAGTACTAGGAGCTTGGGGAGCAGTTCCCTCTGCAGGGTACACAGCTGTGATCCACCAGCATCCTCTAACAGCCTTGCAGTCCTGGGGTATGTTTTCTACTAATATGCTCATATTTCATCTGCTTTGGCATTTTGCTTTCCCAAGCTTCTTAATCCCTCATAATTGAAGATATTTTATGCTGATGAGAAGTGGTGTTAATCATGCCTCTGGGCCATGCCTAAAGGGACATTTTATTTCATTCTTTTGTGGGCCTTATGCCAACTTGAACTTTTTACCACCTCAAGGGAGTGGACTCTTACTCTCCTTGAGGGTGGATTGAGAGCTAGAGGCCAGAAAGAGCTTCTCAGCCACCTAACCTTTGAGATTCTGGGACAAAGTGCTGAGAGGAATGACTTTAAAGAAAAAAAAAATTAAGAATGGAGACACTGATTCCCTTTCTGTGTCATCTCACCAGTTAAACGCATCACCCTGGAGTCCTGGGGCTAAATCAAATAATGAACAGATTCCCCCCAATACTGGGAATGCAAGGTGTCCCATCCCAGGCTGTTTCCCATGTCCTCAAGGGGAAGGTGGAAGAAGAGAGGCGGCTGAGGATAACTCATAACCTGATTGGGTCTTACAAGAAACACACATAAAATCAGCTGGGAGCCTTCCCTAGGTTCAGAATGGACACCCAGCTCACCCGCACGGCCTCCCTTCATCCACTCATTTTCCTGGTGGCCACACCACTCCATCATGAGCATCATTTCCCTCAACTTCAAAGCAGGGATTTCATTAAATTAAAAATACATAAAGACACAACCTTGTTTTTTTTTCAGTTTTAGTGCTCACAGAACTAGAAAGGATTGAAGTGCCAGTAATAGCAGACAGGAGGCAGAAGAATTTATGACCCTAGAAGTGCTGAGGCAAAGCAATAGAAAGAAGCATTTAAGTCTTCCTATTAAAGTAACCCATATTAAAAAGTAAAGCAGTTGGGGTCGCAGGGCCCTCACTTATTCCATCAGCGATTCCAACAATCAGCAATTTGTCATGGCTGGAGAACAGGAAATAACCGTCAAACCTATGAATGAGCCAACACCCAGTGCAGCCTGTCCACGAAAAGCCTATCATAATCTGGGGACACTGGGATTGAAAGACTCCCATGAACAAGAAATGGAAACAGTAGAATCACCCTCCCAGGCTGGCAGGGTAGGTGGGACTTGGATTTCCTTGCCTTAATATGACAGAATTTTGAAATGACCTGAAACCAAGAAGCTGAGAATCCAGCAGCTGGTCATAGAAAGCTGGAGCTTGCTTCTGTCTACGTGACATACCCCGTGGACCATTGGTTGCAGGCTTACCTTCCCGTGTCTTCACATTCTTCCTTACCAAAACTAGGGAAGACCTGATTAGGAACACTTTGAGCTTCCTTGCCATCTGCAAAGCCATACCCTAGCTCCTCTCATCTTCTGTGCTATCTGCAGAGCCACACCTTAGCTCCTCTCATCTTCTATGCAGAAGATATACAGAGCCACACCTTTCCCTAGCTCCTCTTATCTTCACCCAAAGAAAATGAAACACAAACATAGGTTACCTTAAATATTTTTTTAAAAAAAGATGACAAAACCAAAAATAAAATCAACATCACCTCACACCTCCCTCTGTAAACAGTTGAGTTCCATGGTACTCTGTGTGTAATTCCTGCCCCTGTGTCTGCTGTAACCACATCCTGCCTAAATCCCCCTGCCCAGCTCCTGATCTGCTACAGTAGTTCCTGCTCAGGCTACACATGGCTTCCTGCAAAGCAACAACTCCCAAAGGTCTCAATATTCTTTGGTGCCATTGGCATTGCCTTTGCTTCTTGATATTTTTTTCCCTCTTCCATTGACCTTAGCTTCAATATATCTGTTTTCCTTCACAGTCTTACCAATGTTCCTATTTCTTTAGTATTAAATGTGGGACTGTCTCAAGATTTAGATCTCACCACTCAGCTCTTCCATCTCCATCTGAACTCAAATTCTGAAATTTCGTCTGCATTCAGTTTCAATAGTCACTCCCATAGTGGTGAATTATAGACTTCTTTGTAAGCTAAATGAATGTCTTTATTAACATGTTTTCATTCTGACATGTGTTACTTCCCCCAATTCCAATCTACTTGTAATGCTTCACATTTGTACAATCATCATTTAACTCTTTCCCCAAGTTCTTTTCCTAAGTCTCATTTCTCACTCAATCCACACCTCCATCAGCCACCATCCCAATGCTGGGCACATACAAACATATGTACATTTCCCTAACACGGAATAACAAGACCACATTTTAGAGTATTCATATTTGGCTTTCAGCCTGTCAATCTTGGGAAGGAGACCATGAGTAAAGCACAAATAGTTGAAGGTTGTAAAAGAGATAAATAAATACAATGATCACTCAGGAATGAAGAACATCACAGTGTTTTCTTCTGATCTGTGGCCACAAAAGAATGAGAGAAAGGAGAAAATCTTTCTGCCTCTTAAGACTTCCGAAGATGTATCAATCTTTGATCTTGGGAGGAGAGAGCAAGGCAAACTGATTTAACTGAGGGAAGTTCTAAGATAGTCCAGAATATACCACTTAAGTTTACAATAATACTCTTTTTCTCTTTCATCTTTTTGACATTTCCCTTTTACTTAAAAGTTTTCAACTTGAAAAATCAGAGTTGGTTTTGAGTTCCTAGAGAAGGAATAAAAGGTAAGGGTCCATACAAATAGATAAATCAGGGCTTGAGAGATGGCTTAGTGACTAAGGCTCGTGTCTTGACTAAGCCTAAGGACTCAAGTTTGATTCCCCAGTGTCCACATAAGCCAGATGCATAAGGTGGCACATGCATCTAGAGTTCATTTGCACTGGCTAGTGGTTTTGGCGCACCTATTCTTTCTCTCTCTCTCTCTCTCTCTCTTTTCTCTCTTAAATAAATAAATAAAATATTTTTAAATGACTTAACATTTTTAAAAACAATAGATAAATCAAAAGGGGCTGGAGTGCAGGATTACTGTGGTTCAGTACCTGATCATGACAATGGGACACTCTTGCATCATGACATTAATGTTAGTATATTTGATGAACTTTGCATCTAAAAGTGAGCATGATTTTCTACTGGTTCATTATTGCTGTTAGGTATTTCCCTTTACTCAGTGATGACTTAAATATCTGAATATTTCCCTTCTACAATAATTATGACAATTACTACTACCAACATTACTCTTAGGGACTTTAATACCTACATATTTTCTTCATACATTCACCAATATACAGGCACTTGAGATTCAGAAAAGGGATATTTAAAAACTGAATTTTGGGCTGGAGAGATGGCTTAGCGGTTAAGCGCTTGCCTGTGAAGCCTAAGGACCCCGGTTCGAGGCTTGGTTCCCCAGGTCCCACGTTAGCCAGATGCACAAGGGGGCGCACGCGTCTGGAGTTCGTTTGCAGAGGCTGGAAGCCCTGGCGCGCCCATTCTCTCTCTCTCCCTCTATCTGTCTTTCTCTCTGTGTCTGTCGCTCTCAAATATATAAATAAAAAATGAACAAAAAATATTTTTTAAAAAAACTGAATTTTGAGGCTACAGAGATAGCTTAGCAGTCAAGTTATTTGCCTGCTAAGCCAAAGGACCCAGGTTTGATTTCCCCGTACCCACGTAAAGCCAGATGCACAAGATGGTGCAAGTGTCTGGAGTTTGTTTGAAGTGGCTAGAGGTCCTGACATGGCCATTCGTTTTTTTCTCAAATAAATAAATATAGATAATTTTTTAGTTGAATTTTGAAAGGTTGGTGACTATTGAATGTATGAAGTTAGAAAAAAAATAAAAACCCTATCTTTGGTAACTGGTTTGGGTTACTGGGCTCAACTATTCCAGTAGTTAATGAATATTCGGGGTAAGGGAGAAAATCATGAGGTTTTGCTTAGACAAGTTGAGTTTGAGACACCTTATAAGCGTTCAGTAGACATTTGCTATACATAAGAGATTCAGGAGACATCAAAGTACAGTTCTTCATTATATTTTAGCTGAGTTACTAAAGCCTCTTAATTTGGTTCCCTGTATCCAGGCATTTTCCTTTTGACCCACCCTGCATTTCAAATGACTACATTCATTCTGACCCTGACCAGACACTTAAAGCCCTTTACACTTCCTCCTATTCAAAGTTCAACGTTCTAAATGAACTAGGACATTTGAGATCTAGCCTCTTGTACAGACCAAACCTAATCTTCCAACCATTCCCCCAACTTCCCAGTTCACCAAATATGAATTACCCTTTCTGGAAACTTCTGTCTAGCAAACCCATCTTCATTCTTTAAAATTCAGCACAGATGCCACCTCATTAGCAAAACCTTCTGCTCTCAGAGGCAGAGTCATTATGTCCACATCTTTGCCCTCATTGTTAGTTGTTTTACATCTCATAGCACTTACCACATTGGTTGCATAATCCAGGCAAACTCATTCAGTAGGACAGTGAGCTCTTTGTGGCCAAGAATTTTACTTTTTAATCTCACTATTTCTCTCAAAGTCAGCAGAGTGTCTAGCACGTCATTAACCCCACCATTAGTGTTGTTGAGTAAATGAGCAAACCTTAACCAGTGTTATAAGTTTAGACTTCCTGGTTTTCCCTCTGTGATTTTTTGCAAAGAAAGATTTTTCTAAAATATCAAATAGGAAAAAAATGGTGATAACACAATCCCTTAAATGTCTGTAAGAGAGGAGATAATGTTGTGTTCTGATATCCTCTTCTGTCTTACCTTCCTATATGCAAGCAAAACTATAGCTTAGATATGACCCCAAGAGCCCCCACCCTGCCAGCACCATCATAGATAAGAATATGGAGATAAAGTCTTGCAGTACATTACCATTCAATAGCACCAGAGTTAATTCTTGGATTTTCATTTCCAGCAACTCATAAGGACAATTTATATTTTCTATAGACTCAGGATCTTAAACATGGATATAGAAGCCCATGTGGCTTCTGACTTTGACAATTTATCTGGATTCTGCAAGGGTGTAGTGATTTGAACATAAAATGCTCCCCATAGTCTCATGTATTTGTGATTAAGCCTCATACTCAGTCCTTAGTTGGTGGCAGTTAAGAAGCTGGCACCTTGCTGTAGGAGGTATGTCACAGACAGTGGACCTTGAGGTTTATTAGCCCAGTTTTGCAGTACTAATTAGGTCACTCATAGTATTTCCACCCAGATGCTTTCTTGCCATAATAAAACTCTTTTGGGGCTAGAGAGATGGCTTAGTGGTCGAAGCATTTGCCTGTGAAGTTTAAGGACCCAGTTCAATCCCCCAGTACACACATAAGCCAGATGCACAAGGTGACACTGGTATTTGTTTACAGTGGCTAGAGGCTCTGGCATACCCATTCTCTAACTCCATCTGCCTCTCTATCTCTCTGCCTCTAAAATAAATAAATAAGTATTTTTTTTAAATGAGCATTCATAGTCCTACAGAAATAAAAGAGAATCACCACTTAGAAGGCACAACAACCACTCATCTGTCAAAGGCACCTCACAGTATAGAAATTACATTTTGTGTCTCAGCATGAGGATATTCTTGAACTTAAGAAAAACATGGTAAGCCTCTTCCATCCAGCTGTATGTCTACATACAGCTGCTACTGAGAGTTGGGAAAATAAATGTTTCAAAACGAACAGAAGCTGACTGACAGTATCAGTACGAAGCTACTATAAAAATAAAAATAAACTATCATGAAGCTGAAGAAAACTGTTAACACAACACCTTGCCCTAGATTAAACATCCTAAACACAAATTTGCACATACAAAAATAACTTAGTTTATCAGTTAAGAAACTGAAAATAGAAATAGACAAAACACAGAAAGATGTGAAAGGCAAATTTATTAAACTTAAGAAATTAATTGAGGAAAAAGATAAAATTGTCTTAGACATAAAAGTTAAATTGAAAGATATCCAAGAGAGAATAAACTTAACTAAAAGTCTAGTAAAAGACACAAATTATAACCACAAAATAGTTTTTAAAAACCCAAAAGGGGCTAGAGATATGGTTCAGCAGGGAGGAGTGTTTCCCGCAGAAGCATGAGGGCTGGAGGGGTCAGAGATGACCTCACTTTGATTCTCCAGAACCCTCGTAAACAGATGGGTATGGTCATGTACATCTGTAACTCTGATCCTGCAGGAGCAGAAATCAGAGAATTGCTGGGGCTCTCAAAAACAGCAAGCTTCTACAATATTAAGCTATCATCAATCATGGGGAACAAGAGGGCCTACACCTATCAATCTGTCTATCAAAAAAGTAAGTGTTGTTTCAATTTTCTTGGTGCTAACTTACTTTCCGTTGGAGAATCTGCTTCTCTTTTTCAGATAGATGCAGATCCTATGGAGAGAGCTGCCCCAACATACCTCAAAAGGGGCCAAACTGAAACTTAGGACAATTGGTGAAACAAGCAAGGGTGATGCTTTCCTGTGAACCGGATACCAGCACAAAGGGGAAGGAGACCAACGCAGAGAAAAATCAACTTCTACCAAATCAGAGAGCCAGAGCCTCAGATGCCCCCAACACCTCAGCACTGAAGCAGACCAAAAATGAATCCAACATGGCTCAGGGAAATTTTGCGGAAGAGGGGGCGGAAAGAATGTCAGAGTCACATGTTGGGTCATGATTTGCAGAGACATTTAGCATACCAATAACTGGGGACTAACCCCACAGTGCATGACCCATTTACATCAACAAGGAGGGTCTAATGGGAGGGGGTAGATCATAGATGAGCCTAAACAATGGTACCAAACTGCCTGTATTTGATGAAAAGAAAACTAATAAATCAAATTTAAAAAAATGTCAAAAAAAAAACCCCAGCAAGTTTCAGAATCAGTGAGAGACTCCATCTCAAGGAAACACATGGATGAGTGACAGAGGGAACATGGAATATTTTCCTTGTTCCTCCACAAGTGCATGCAGAGTACACACATCTAGATATACGCACATCACAGACACTCCATACCATACATACTACATACATGACTATGCAAAAAAAAAAAAAATCCAACTCAGGCATGGTGGCATACACCTGTAACAACACTTAGAAGACAGAGGCAGGAGGATCAGTGCAAATTCAAGGCCAGCCTGGTCTACATAGTTGAGTTTTAGGATACCCTGGGTATCATTAGCAAGATCCTCCCTTGAAACTCCTGTTAATTAATAGCAAAATTACTTCAATACATATATTTTTAGTTTTTATTTTTTCAGTTTTATTTTTGGTTTTTCAAGGTACTCTCTCACTCTAGTGTCTCACTCTATGGTCTCTCTCTAGCCTAGAATTCACTATGTAGTCTCAGGCTAACCTTGAACTCACAGCAATCCTCCTACCTCAGCTCCCAAGTGCTGGGATTAAAGGAATGTGCCACCATGCCTGGAAATAAATATATTTAGACTCTGAAAAGAACAAAACAGAAGAATATTTATGCATACCATTCAAGAAAACTTGCTAGGAGCTGGGGGGATGGCTCAGTGTGTAAGAGCACTGGATGTGCAAGTAAGAGGATTGAAGTTATATTCTCAGCAACTAATAATAAAAACCAGGGTAGTGTTGCACATTCCTATAACCCCAGCACTATGGGGTGGGTGGAGACAGGAGGATCACTGAGGCTCACCAGCAAGTCAATCTAACCAAAAAGCAGCATGAACACCAGGTTCAACGAAAGACCCTATCTCAAGAAAATAAAGCAGAGAAGTGGTGAAGGAGGAATCCAACATCTCTGCATCCTCTTGGCATCTGCACAAAGGATGCAGGTGGCTGCACAAGCATGCACACTGGTACACACACATATTACCCACATACACATCAAAACGAAGAAATGAATGGAAGGTGGGAGACAGAGAAAGAGGAAGGAAGAAGGAAGGAAGGAATGAAGGAAGGAAGGAAGGAAGGAAGGAAGGAAGGAAGGAAGGAAGGAAGGAAGGAAGGAAGGAAGGAAAGAGGGCTGGAGAGATGGCTCAGCAGTTAAGGCGCTAGCCTGCAGAGAGACTAACAAGCCAGGTTTGATTCCCCAGTATCCATGTAAGGTCAGATGCACAAAGTGGTGCATGCGTCTGGAGTCTGTTTGTAGCATCTGGAAGCCCTAGTGCACCCATCCTCTTCCTCTCTCCTGCTCTCTCTCCCCCCTCTCTCCTAGAAAATAAATTTTTAAAAGCTATAAAGAAAGAGAGAGAGAGAGAGAGAATAGTATTACAGAAATAATAGAGATGAGAATCTTCATCTTGAAAGGCTTTACTGGGTGCCTACAAATAGTGACTAAATGACTTAAGCGGGAGAGTCGGAGACATCTTTTTTTTTGAGGCAGTGTCTCACTCTAGCCCAAACTGACCTTGAACTCACAGTGATCCTCCTACCTCTGCCTACTGAGTGCTGGGATTAAAGGTGTGAGCCACCGTGGCCAGCTAAATCTGAGATATCTTGATTCATCTTGCAACTTTTCTACCAACTTTGATATTTGAAGAAAAGATTTGAAGTCAGACTTCTCAGTTTCTGTCAATTATGGGACAATATTTCCTAGAAACTCAAGAAAAGAGTATAAGGGGAAGATTTTATATGCAACCAAACTGTCCTTCAAATGTCACAGCTGGAGAAAAACTTTGAACGTGGAAAAATAGAAGGAAACCTGTATTCAGAAACTATTTCTGGAGAATTACCTAAACACATCAAGTTTCACGTAAACAAGATGCCTGAGCAATTTCCAGAATCAGGACATAGAACGGAAATGAAACATGCTTACGGCTCTGAGACCAAACTGAAAGGGGAGCACAGCCACAAAACCATAACATAAATGCTAAGTGTTTAAAAAAAAACTCACAACTTTTTAAAGTGAACCATGATAAGAAAGTAGAATCAGATTATTGATTGTCTTGTGTATAAGAGAAAGAAGTCTAGGAACACATTTAAACCTGACAACTAGGTAGTAGATACCTGAGTAGGAAAAATGGGGATTTTGAGTGGCCTGAAAGTATAATTTACTAGAAAAATTGTATACACACACACACACACACACACACACACACACACACCTAGTGAAGAACAGATAACAGAAAGAATAGAACACAATGGTCATAGTAAGTATAACAAAAGAATATGACAATATTGGGACCAAGGATGTTATTGATATTAATATATATAAACATATATGTCGTGTAAAATAATTTTTCAAAGAATTTTGCAGTCAGCTCCTCATTGCTGGGTCAAACACCTGGCATGAAGTAGCTTAAGGACGGAAAGGGTTAAATTCTAGGGGAACGCCATCAATGGCAGAAGCAGCTGCTCACTGCCACAAATCCAGAGAGAGTTGCCACCAACAGCCAGCACATACCAAAATGCAGGAGTAGCCAGAGGTGCAATTGCACTCCACACCCCTTTGGGCTGGACTCAAGGTCCATCCTGAGTGACATGTCTCTTGTAACAGGGATCTGCCTGTTAGGGGCTCAAGTTGCAAACTCAACTTTAGTGGAACACTTCAGTCTGTGGGATCATGCAATCAAACCATCATATTCAAGCTATCACAAACAGTGAAAAACAATTAGCACAGTGAATACAAAGGCACATCTAAAGCTGCACAGGTGGTTCAGTGGTTAAAGGTACTTACTTATAAAACCTGTCAGCCCAGGTTCAATTCCCCAGTACCCACATAAAGCCAGATACACAAAGTGATGTATGCATCTGGAGTTTAGTTGCAGCAGCTGGTGGCCCTGCCCTGCTCATCTCACTCTGTCCTTGAAAATTAATTAATTAATCAATTTTAAAAGATACTTATAAAAGGCAATCATTCCAAACACTAAAAATTAAATGCAGTGATGAACTATGGGAATGAAATGTGGGAATGAACTGGACATATTTTTTTATGGATCATACAAATAGTCTTTGTGATATTATTGCTGTGAGATGCTAAATTCCGTATTTGTAACTTGCTCTAAAGTGAATCTTACACCTGTACAATCCACTTGCTTAAAGCAATGTGCCTAGCTTTCGTGTGCCTTGGTATACCTTTGGCCAGCACAGCACATATGAATATTGATAAGCAATGTTTAAAGATGCTGACCAATCTTAAATTGTGCTCCTTTCCTCACAGGCCTGGTTGGACTCTTGGCTCAGGATAAACATGCATGTATAAGAAGTGCTGATTGCCAGGCGTCGTGGTGCATGCCTTTAACCCCAGCACTCAGGAAGCAGAGGTAGGAGGATTGCTGTGAGTTCAAGGCCACCCTGAGACTCCATAGTGAATTCCAGGTCAGCCTGGGCGTGAGACCCTGCCTTGAAAAACAAAAAAAAAAAAAAAAAGAAAAAAGAAAAGAAGTGCTGATTATAGCACTGAAGACAACAAGGTCAGTAGCTGTGGGTCCACAGATCTGAAAAAGGCAACAGGTGGGCTCAATGCCATTGCTTTCATGACCAGAGTATATGTGTGTTCAGGATCAGCAGAGTCCATCAGTCCATACCCCTAAATCTCTTCCTTTAACAAGTGTTTAAGGATTGTCCAAGGTCAGAAGTTGCTTACCCTTTGCTTATGCAGTGCACTACTTGTTCACTTCACTGGTTTTTGGCTGTTCCATAAAGGTGCCAGTGAGGACCTGTATGCAAAAGCGAGGAAGCCACAGCCATAGAAACAGAGCAGCAGTGACAGCAGATGCAGCAGGTTTACTAATGGCTTAAACTAAACTTCTCTTCAGCTTCTCCTCTCCCCAGGCTGCTTAGAGGCAGCTGACCCACTTCTGGGATGAGGGTACCAGGAGTTAGCTCTCCCACTTCTCAGGCTCTTCTCCTATGAGCAGTTTTCATACTTCTAGAAAGGAAAGTTTCAGAGGTTAGTCTTCTACAGATTCATGGCTGTGCCCTCCAAGTAGGTCAATCATTAAAGAACAGGTCCTGTCAAGCAAATAGAAATGATTAAGCCAGAAAAGTAATGGTCCTAATATCAAAGTAAAATCCAGACTAATGGTTTGAAATTTAAAAATACAGAAGTAGTATGAGTACATTTGGTTGTATAAAATATTGAAAAGCTGGACTCTGAAATAACTAAGGCAAAGATGAATTTCATTTAAATTGTTGTGTTTATTCTTATTTATTTGAGAGCAACAAAGAGAGAAAGAGACAGAGAGAGAGAAAGAGAATGGGCATGCCAGGGCCTCCAACCACTGCAAATGAACTCCAGATGCATGAGCCCCCTTGTGCATCTGGCTAACGTGGGTCCTGGGGAATCGAGCCTCGAACTGGGGTCCTTAGGCTCCACAGGCAAGCACTTAACCACTAAACCATCTCTCCAGCCTGAACTTTTGAATAAATAGCAGCAATGCAACTGAAGTGCATTCAAAAATAAATAAAGCTACTTTCTTTTTTCATAGCATTCAGTAGAATAATCAAAGTTCTGCTTATAAAAACAAGTACTAGATGTAGGATAAGGTTTACCAACTGTGATTCAAAATGCGGCTATGATGACAAAATGATCACATTGTAAAACAACCTCTAATGTGGCTAAAAACATAAGTCAATAGACAAATGATAAATTAGAAGTCAAAAAGCCTACCTAACATGCTAATATTGAAAATAAATATTTTAAAACCCAAATAGAAGCATTATTTTAAAAGTATAAACAATATTTTTTTTGGCTGTAAAATAACCACCACATGCACATATGTTTGAACACTTGGTCCAGACACAGTTGGTAGTGCTATTTTGGGAAGTTGTGTGACCTTTAGGAGGGACAATCGAATGGAGGACATAGGTCACTGGCGGGGGCAGGACAGGTCTTGAGGCTGAGAGCCGGGTCCTGCTTTCTGTCCTCTGTGAAGTGAGGAGTCCCAGCTACGCCCTCCCACAGCCATGGAGCTGACCTCCACCCTTCCTCCCCTCAAACTGTGAGCCAAAATCAATCCTTCCTTCCCCTAAGTTGCTTCTTGCAAGATGTTTGATCACAGCAAGGATAAATGTAACTAATACAACTAGTTTACAAAAAGTTTTAAATGTTTCTTAAGACATGAAAAGATATTCAACTTTACTAGTAATAAAAATGCAAATTAAAAGTAGTTATTTTCTCAGTTAGGGAATAAGAAAAAATTTGCCAACATTTTGAATTCATGGCAGTTCTCTGTGAATATGCATAGACAAAGGTTTTCATACTCTTAGTAGAAAAGCAAAAATGGCACAACCCCTGTGTAAAGGGACATGGCAGCATCTAATGAAGAGGCAAACACACTTGTCCTTTGACTCAGAAATCCCATGCTTTAAAAGTTACCCTGAAGATACTCTAACAATTATAGAATAAAAGCATCCACATGGCTTTTCATTGTGTTATTATGTACAATTTTTAAATGATCATTGGAGATAATCTAATTCTAAATGTAAATATACAGGAGGCTTATTTCATAAATGATAATGTGCTCTAGGATGGAAAACTATAAAGCTGCCAGAAGAAATGACAACAGTTACTATGAAGTAATATAGAGTGACTGAAGTACTGTAGAAAAAGGGGGGTACTGGGGAGATGGCTCAGTGGTTAAAATGTTTACTTGAAAAACTTGCCAGACCAGGTTCAGTTCCCCAGTACCCATGTAAAGCTAGGCACTTAAAGTGGTACATGCGTCTGGAATTCACATGCAGTATCAAGAAGCCCTGGTGTATTTCTCTGTCTCTCTTGCTCACTCTCTCTCTTAAATAGCTAAATAAAATACAGATACTTAGGGTTTATTCTTTTAAAAAGGAATAAAAAAGATGAACTTTTATGTTATACTGGCTCTTATATAAGAAATAAGGGAAATATGAATATAGAATAGGGGTGTATGTGTAGATATGTATGCATGTAGTTTGGTGTGAATATTAACTATGCCCCACAGGCCTATATGTTAGACCCTAGATCCCCAGCTCATAACACTATTTGGGGAAGTAGAAAGAAGACATGGATCACTAGGACATACCGTTGAAGGTTACACCTAGTTCTGGGCTCAGCCTATGGTCGTTTGGTTTCCTGTGCTTGGGCAGGACATTGTGGTGGTGGAGTCTGTGGTGCGTGAGCTTCCTCACCTCAGCAGTGGGCAGATGGCAGAGAGAATGGATGAGAGCCAGGACTGAGGCTGGTGAGGATCCTTTGGCTGCATCACATGCATGGAAGATGGCACCATGGCAGGAGTGCTTTTGTAAAGGAGAGGTCACAGGACAAGGTAGGAAGCCAGAGAGTACTTTTGGCTATTGTACATCAGTCTCATAGAAACTAACTGGGGCTTCACAAGAGGTGTGTTAATCCCTTCTGAGGGCAGCACCACCAATGATTTAGCCCTTAACATTCCCACATAGGGACCAAACTTCTAAAACATGAAGCCTTGTGGAACAAACTACATGCAGTGTGTGTGTGTCCAAATGGATGTGTGTGAAAATCTCTCCTTTGTAGAGTAATGCCAGCTAGTAATATAGTATTTTAAAGTTAGAGATTCTCCATTTCTCAAGCATTATAAACATTGATTCAGGCAAGAACAATCAGTAGATGTTTAAACATGATATGAATGGATTTTGAAGATTCTCAAATAATGGTCTGTTCCCCCACCAAAAAGTTGAAGATACTCAAATAGTTTTAAAATATCACTCGGGTAGAAAGGGGAAGGGTCCCTGTGCAATAAAGAACTCTAGCAGACACTAACTTAGTGATCACACTAATGCCATCAGTAATGGAGCACGTTTACATTATCTGCATCAAGTATTTTGCTCTGAGCAGACTACAGCCTCATCTACAGGCAACACCCACCAAACATACCATCTGAGTCCAATCATGACTAAACTAACTCATCAGGACTCTTCAAAGCAAGTAGTCCTAGCTGAAAGAGGAGTGTAGGGGGGAGTAAGCATTAGAATTATGGACATAAAATTAGAATGAGACCAGGAAAAATTGAAAATAGGAAGGGAGGAAAGGAGGGAATAATAGACAAACTAGTAGAGGGAAAGAATATATGAGGTGGGAGGGTCATTGAGAGCTGGAGAAAGGGAGGGTTAGGAGGATAACTACACAAAACTAAAGACTAAAGGAATTAGTATAATAAGAATCTTCCTCCTGGACACCAGTATACAAGATAAAATCCCCAGGTAAGGGGGATGGATGGTCCAGACTGAAGTGCCCAGTAGAAGGTGGAGAAAGTTTAATCCTAAAACCATTGGCTCTGGCTTATGAATCCCAAGGCCAGAACTGGGTTATCCCCTACAGAAAGCAGTTGGCCAGAGAGATTTGTGTGCTGAAGACACCACATGCTGCTGTCTCAGGACACTGAGAAAACACATGGGGACTCAGAAGAAAGCCAGCCATCTCCTGGCAAACCCTCATGGTGCTAGAAAGTGCTATGGGAGCTACTGGATAATAATTGTCACCACCAGCAGGAATAAGCAGGAAACCCTACAAGCTACTCAATCAACCAATCATACAAGAAGTACACACCTGTGCAACAGTGGCACACAGCCTTTGTGGGTAGCCAGCTGCCCTCTAACTGGACACAAGGCCCACTCAGTAGACTAGATCTCATAACTGGTATTGGTAACAAAGTCTGAACTCCATGCCTAGGAAACTCACAACCCCAGAGAGAAGCCCCCCTTGCTTTCTGGACATGTAAAGTGGGTATCCACATCAAAATGTCTCTCAAATATCTATGCATATGCCCCTTAATCAAAGCTGCTCTCACTCTAGATTAGAGAATCTGTTTTATTTTACAGATAGCAGAGAATACTGGGGAGATCTAGGATCCATCAATACAACAAGAAAAGGTAGCCAACTGCTCATCATGAGATGTGCCACCTCTCCCACATTTACGAGGTCCAAGAGAAACTGCAGAGGAAGCAACAGTATGAGTGTTGCTCCCAGTGCTAGCCAGACAACCGCCTCCAGGGAAACAGCAACAAACAACGTGATGAGTCAAAACACATTGTAGAGAAATGCAGAGGCTACAGAGAACTCAACACTAAAACAAACTGCAAATTCAACTACCAAGGCTCAGGGATTGTTGCAAAAGAGGGGGCAGGAAGATTGTAAGACCTATAGGTCAGGAAGAAAGGAAGAAATATCCTCAGGCACAATCTCCTTTCTGGAGACTGACTAACTAAGGCCTTAATTGCCCCACAGTGAACATCAATAACCCTACAGAGAAGGGCCCTCAGAGAAATGGGAGCAAGGAGAGAAGAGATAGAAGACTAGAACTTATGTAAAAATAAATAAATAAATTTTAAAAGTGGTTCTGATTTGACAATAGGCCAACATCATAAAGACCAATGTAGAAAATCTTCTAAATTAAAGTTTAAAAGATATAATAAACTCCATACAATTCCTGACCATTGGTTGAACACAGAAAAAAAAGTACTAGTTGTAAGACATTGTTAGAACAATCATGATTATCTGAGCATGGGTTGGGTATTAGGTAAAACTATGGCATTTTTGTTAAATCTGAGTGTGATCATCAAAATGCAGTTACTTAGAATGACATCCTTTTTCTTTAAAAAGTAGGGGAGGAAGAAAGAAAAGATGGCAAAATGTTAATAATTGGTCAATGTATTTGAAAACAATATGAATATTTATTATATTATTATTCCAGTGGTTATATTTAGAATTTTTATAATAAATTATAGGGAAAGATACTGCACTCAAAAGAAAAATATTTTATTTAAAATATTTTATTTATTTATTTATTTGCAGAGGTGGGGGAGAATGGGAATGGGCATGCCAGGGCCTCTTGCCACTGCATACAAACTCCAGATGCATGTATCACTTTGTGCATCTGGCTCATGTGGATACTGGGGAATTGAACCCATGCCTGCAGGGTTTGCAAGCAAATGCCTTTAACCACTGAGCAATCTCCCCAGTCCCATTTAAAAAATATTTTATATATTTTTTTTGAAGTATACCTAGCTGGGCGTGGTGGCACATGCCTTTAATCCCAGAATTTGGGAGGCAGAGGTAAGAGGATTGCATGAGTTCTAGGCCACCCTGAGATGACATAGTGAAATCCAGGTCAGCCTGAGCTAGAGTGAGACCCTACCTTGAAAAACCAAAAAAAAAAGTATACCTGCAAAATATCTATAGCATTTCTGTATCATGTTCTCTCTTCTTCAGTCCACAGCCTCTATCACTAGACCCCTGGAAACATGAACATCTTAGTTCACAAGGTCTCTCTCTTCCTCCCCTCAAATCATTTTTCTAAATAGACATTTGGTAAGAACTCAATTCTGCACAAATTCTTTCAACAGAGCCAAATAATCCTGAGGCTAAATTCAAAACTTTTTAGTCTAGCAACTTCATTAATTCTGAACCTCTATTTCAAATCACTGGCCTGACATCTCCATATGAAACCCATATAAGTCTCAGACTCGACTTTCCAGTGAAGAATTTGCACAGATGCCCTCCAAGCATGATTCTGCTATATTTCCTTGCATTTCGTGGCATCAGCATCCTCACTATAAGTGAAGTAGCTCAGGCAGGCCCTCTCAGAATCAGCCTAGGTTATGCCCACTGTTCACATCCTTCAACCCAGCTATGTCATTTCATTCAAGTCTCCCAAATGCTTCCCCTCATCCATTTCTTTATCATAGGCTTTTATCATCTATAAGCTCTACCTATTACCAGCCTGCCAAGATGGCATTGCCTAATGTTCCCAGAAAAATTGTAAATAATTTTCTTTTGGTTGGGGACAACAATGAAATGAGGACCCTGTCTATTTCTCTTCTGACCTTCCCTTTCCCTCCAAATAAGACTTGAGGTCAAATGCCACACAGAAAGAAGGAACACAAAGAAGTTGTTGCCTCCAACCTTATAAGAGAAATAGTGAACTCTTTGATTCCTTACCAAGAACCCCAAAGGCTCAGCCTGACAAATACCAGGAGACAGAAACAAGATTAAAAACAAAATGTTTTATTGTCTTAATGAAGGAGGCTAGAAAAAAGCTAGCTTTTTAAAGAAAACTTAAGTTAGAGACTGGGGCCCAGAGATAACCAGGAGATGCCACCCCACATGCCACCTCACCCTGGCACAAGAACTGAACTCTTGACAGAAATGGAACTCGCGTCTGATAGTGACTGATCTACAGCACCCCATTCTACCCATAGTCTAGCTCAGTATCTTGATGGGCTGGCCAGGTGGGCTGGCTCTGAGCTTCACCCTCCAAATCTAAAATTCAACTGGGTCTTCTCCTTGCCTATAAAGACTTCCGTCTTCTTCCTATAATTAGCTCTGCTTGGTTCAGCTCTGCTTTTCTGCTCTGCCTCTCTTCACTGAGACACAGAGACATACATGAGTCTAGCTTCCTCCTCATCCATGGCTTTGTCAGTGGGGAAGAACATAACACTGGTTTTTGTTTTTGTTTTTTTTTTTCGTCAGGAGAACTGTTCTGCTTGCCTCTGCTTTATAGTCTGGGTTAACTTCTCACTTTGATTACGTGCATCATTTTCCTCTAGTCTCTGAATCTACCATGTGTGTATCTCCCTTGTACCCTGGATCTACCATGCAGGTGCTCTCACTAACTCAGGGCCTGCTATCTGTGTAATTTCTGTAAATTTGGGGTAACTATGAGTATAGCTTTTCCCCTATTGATTTCTTGGTCTCTGCTTTGATATGTTCCCTCTTTTTTTTTTCCTTCTTGAGCCTAACTGTTTGTCCTCTTAACTTTCCTCCACAGGAAAGGACAAGGCAGATGCCATCTGCATTTCTTCTAAGTCGCCCTATATATACACCTAAGTTCTATTTTCCACATGCTTGTGGCTCTACTCTAGCTTTCCCTCAAAACCTCAATTTCTCTTAAATGAATCTTATAAATTATGAAGTGTTTCCACATGAGAGTGTGTTTCCTACTTCCCACATGTTTATGACTTGGCTCTAGCTCCCAATCTCCCTTAAACCCCACAACTTGTGGTTTCTCCACCAATAAACTTAATTGATAATTTATCCTTCTTGAGTCCATCTTTATCAATTCTGTATGAAGGTAGGACAGAACCCAAATTTTGGATTCATAAATCTTGAACCCCCAAAATCCTGCATCACTAATTCCTAATTTAGAAAGCACGGGGTAGATGAATGGCCAGAAATTTCCAGCTATTTGAAGAGCACAGGTTTTATCTGCCTCTAAATCACAACTAGCTGGAACATGCCTGATGTTGGTAGTGCTCATGTGGGCACATCAAGGTGCAACTGTGCCACTGATTGAACACCTACATCTGCCCATGGTGGACCAAGCTGAGACCTGAGAGCAGAAGATATCAACCTCAGGTCACTATGGCCCATGGCTTGTTTTGCATAGCCTAGCAAGTTAAGACAAGAGGCCTCACATGGTCTGCAAGGCCTAGACCACTTACCATTTGGACATTCAAAACCACAAAAGGATTAAAATTATACAACCATAGATTTGAATACTATTTTGCTCTTCAATATCTGTGAGACTATAGACAACCATTTAGCCCCTCTTAATTTGGCTTTCTCATTTGTATATGTGAATAAAATACCTATATTAAAAAGTATACAGCCAGGTGTGGTGGTGCATACCTTTAATCCCAGCACTCCGGAGGCAGAGGTAGGTAGATCATCGAGAGTTTGAGGCCACCCTGAGACTACAGAGTGAATTCCAGGTTCATCTGAGCTAGAGCAAGACCCTGCCTCAAACAACAAAAACAACAACAACAACAAAGGAACAAAAACAACAACACAAACATATGCTATAACAATTAAGTGAATTATTTTTTTATAATTTATTTACATGATACATAAGTACTAAAACACTGGTTACTTATAATTGTAATAGACAAAAAAATACTTAAAACAGTCATACTTGCCTTTACAAGAAGATTTAATTCATATTAAAGAGGATAGACGTCTCTCTATGGCTCCTTTCCTCTGGCTGAGATTAATGGGAGAAGAAGAAGAAAGAAAATGGAAAATTTAAAGCTTCTGCCAATTATTCCAGGCTGCCAAAGTGTTGGAATATATATTTTACTATTTAGTAGAACATATCAGTGAGTCTTTGCATATATAAACAGAGGCTCCCAGCCAAGTAGGGTAGGGGGAGGGTAGATATATTAATCTATACAATGAATAAAGGAGACATGAGATAAAATTCTTGTCCATTCGTGATGACAGAATGAGTACATATAAAGATCTTACTTTTTACTGAACTCAGAAATAGTTAAAATTGTAAAAATAGTAGAAAAATAAATATATACAAACTCATGTTCAGAGGCAAGAAACAGAATGCTCAGCAGAGTAGAAAATGGAAGATGTCCTTACAGGAAGAGCAGAAAAGATCAGTCCATATACCATGTAAGAAAGTGAGGGTGGCTTGTCTAGCATGCGGAGGCTCAAGATTCTTGTCAGTCAGCTATGGGGATAACACGGCTACAGATGCTAATGTGAGTCAATGACCACATCACACAAGTGTTAGTCCCATCTTCCGCTCTTCAGCCCAGACCCTGCACATCTCATTGGAAAAAAGAAAACCATAAAGGGGATAGCCATTCAGGACATTTACTAGTTGGAAACATTAAACACGAGGCAAGAAAGGCAAGGCTGAAAAGGGGGTACAGTTAGCTCTTTAAATGCCTTTCAGCAACAGTGACTGCCTGAGGGTGGGAGGTTAGATAGAAAGTCCACTGAATATCCTTCACTCCATGCTGAGGCCAGGGCAGAAACACCCAGGCTCTGTGGGGTGCCGTGATGTGAAATGCCTTATCTCTAACAGCAGAGTGAGCTGCTGCCACCTGAACAAACAGACCAACAAATAAACCAGAAAGCACTGTCAATCGCAGAGCCAGCATCCGCAGTGGTTGGTATGCTTTTTTTTTTTACCTCCTATAAAGAGTCTTACAGAGTCAACAGGCCAAGGTACCTGACTGATACAGCTATATAAAAAAGATTCTCAGAAAGACCATATTGCCAGCAGCTGATGCAAAAAAGAAGTGTTTGTATACTAGAAATAGGAGTTAAAAGGAAATCCCTAGAGTCGACCAGAAGATAATCTTGTTAGTAACTGTCCATCCTAACCAGAAAGATGCTAGGCCCTTCTGGTGTATTCATGCAGCAATTCCTCAGGCTAGAGAATGCACTGGTGACCCCATTTCATAAGTAGGTATTTGTATCATACCAAGCCATCAACAAACAAGGACTAGTGGCTTTTACCCATTCAAAAGTCATAGTAAGGATTGGGGAGATGTTTTCATGGATAAAATACTTGCCACACACGTGTGAGTACCTGAGTTCAGATCCAAAAATGCATATGAAGCTAGATGCTGTAGCAAGCATCTGGATCCTGGTGTGCCTATGGTGAGAGGAGACACAGAATCAGGAAAATCTCCCAGAAGCTTTTAGGCCAGCTCTCCTGGCAAATACAACAGCAAACAACATAAGATCCCATCTCAAATAAGGTGGAAAGTGAGGACTTATGTGCAAGGTTATCCTCTGACCTCCACATATGAGCTATGCTATAAATGAATCTGTACTCAGACAACTACACCAAAAACAAAGAAAGAAAGAAAAGGTCATGGAAAACTACAATAAGTTAGAACCAGCAACTGGTGGGCATATCACATTCATGCCCAGAGAGCAACTTGCCAGCATCTCATGGAAGTGGTAAGTATCCCTGGGGAGATACAATGATACAGATATACCACTTCCTACGGCAGTTTCTGGGAGACAGTCGAAGTTGGATGAGGCATAGAAGGTGTTCATTGTACTCTATGGTGACCCAGGACAGGAGAGTGAGGTGAATTTCTCAGCTTCCCAAGGAAAGGCATCCTATTGCTAGTGGTTAGGATGACAGGATTAGAAAAGGCACTGTCTTGCTTAGATAAATATCAGTATATCATGGGAGTATATATGCTATGATGTGCTCAATCATGGAGCTATCAGGGATCAAACAACCAGAAGGTGTGTTAGATAGGCTCCCCAAGGAAAACAACCAATAAGACATGTTTGCTAAGAGAAATTGCCATGTAATTATGGTATGTAGTAAGTCTTAAGATTGAAGAGTAGGAAAGCTAGAGACTCAGAAAGGCTGATGGCAGAATTCCTATCCAAAGGCCAGTAGATCTGAAATAGTCTTAAAGGCAGGAGAAAAACCAAGGCCCTTGTTTTTGAAAGTTATCCAAAAGAAGAATTTTCTTCACTGGGTGAAGATCACTTTCTTTGTTATCCAGTGTTTTGTTCAACAGATTAGACAAGGACCACTCAATCTAGAGAGGTTAATCTGCTTTACATGGTATACTGTAAACATTAGTCTCATCCCAAAACACTATCAGGGTGACACCCAGAATAATGTCTCTGTGAACTAGTATCTGGTCAGTCTGTGGCCCAGTCAAGCCAACACTTAAAGTTAGCTATCCCAGTAGACAAGCGCCATCAATGAGCCCTCTCCAGCAAATAAAAAGCTCAATAAGCCATGGTTCTTTTAGGTATAGTGGTGGGAGGAGTTGGCACATGCATGTGAGGGTGGCATGCATGTATATGTGTATTTGTATTAATGTGGGTACATGTGTGCAGACATATATGTATATGTGCATATAGAGGCCATAGGTGGACATTGGAGACTTCCTCAGTCACTCTCAACTTGTTCTTTGAGATAGGGCCTTTCACTGAACCCAAAGTTCACTGATCCAGCTAACCTGCCTAGCTAGTTTTCTCTAGGGAGCTTTCCATCTCTGTGTCCTGAGAACTGGGACCACAGATGTATACTAGGATACCCTCATTTACATGGATGCTGGGTACCTGAACCCAGGTCCTCATGCTTGCTCAGCAAGTGCTTTACCAACTAAGCCATTGACCCAGCCCCAAGCATAGTATTAGTTTCTTTTCACACTTCTGTGACAAAATACCTGAGAGAAACAAGTTAAGGGAAAGAGATTTACTTATCTTGTCTCACATCCTGGCAGGAACTGCACGGTGGACAATCTCACATGGCAGGGATGGCAGTGTGGCTCTGGGAGTCGGGGAGGCGGGCTTCAGCATGTGTGGTTACTTGCTCACATCCCGGCAGACAGAAAGCAGATAATATGGGTCATAATCAGACATGGATAGAACCTTCATGGTCTGCCTCTAGTGATCTACCTCCTCTAGCTAGGTCCCACCTCCCAAAGGTTTCCCAGCCTCCAAAACTCACCAACTTGGGACCAAGCTTCAAACACATGAGCTTATGGGGGACATTTCACATTCAAACCCTAATGTCATATGAGGAATTGAAAGGTGAAAATGGTTACATTTCCAATGAAGGTCCTCTGAAGAAACTCATTCTATTTCCCTTCCAGAAGGATTCATAAGTGAAGGAGTAAATTTTATGTGTTTCACAACCTAGTGGTTTTATTGGCTTCCCAATCCTTGTCTGATAGCCAAGACATGAAGAAATGCCACTACTAGCATGAAACAAACTAGAGCAGCCATAGCATAGTTTAGCCAATTATAAGAAATACTGGAAGGCATTAGCAAAATGAGTCACACCCTGAGTGTAACCTGTCTGTGTACCAGGTCATCAAACCCCTGCATCAGAAGGCTGAAAACAGCTGATTTTACTGAAAAAGTTTCACCAGATGAAGCTCCTGCATGAATCAGGCATGAATTCATAGTGACCATTCTGTATTCCCTCTCAAAGGAGATGCCACTGGTTAGAAGAAGCAAAATACGTTTTTGGAAGCAAAGCAAACATATGGTCCAATATCATAACCAAAAACAATGAACACTTCCTTGAGAGGTGTGAGTTGGTAAGATGGTAGATTGAAATACAAGCTCTTACTTGCCTGGATGTCAGAGGCACTATGGGGTCTAGTATCTTGTCTTCTAGATGCAGTTCAGCATGTCCAAGAACATAAAAGCAGATTCTAAAGGAATCAAGCACCAAGGAGACCATGAGGCAGGAGGATCCCTGGGGCTTCAGGCCAATGAGAGGCTCTAACTCAAAAAAGCAAATGTGTATGGTGCCTGAGGAGAGATGCCCAGGTATTCTATGGTTTCCACATGTGCACACACATATGTGCACATACACACCCACAAACACATAAGTGCGTGCACACACACACACACACACACACACACACACACACACGAGGACATTGCTGTCTCTTGGATGACTTGCTGTGGTGGAAGCAAGTTGCCACTTCATGAGGACACTCAAGCACACCTTTGGAGACGTTCATGTACAGAGAGGGTGAGCAATCTTGCCATCATCCAGGACTGGCTTCCTAGCCATGGCCATGACATCTTGGCAGTAGATGCCCCAGTCCAAACTAAGCTTTCAGATGACAGCAGCCCTAGATGTCATATTGACTGCAACCTCCTAAGGGCCTCTGAGAAGAGCCCCAGTCAAGTTCCTCCTAACTTCCTAACCCATACTAACTGTGAGAGATTAAAAACATGTGTGTTGTTATTTTAAGCTGCTGGATTTTAGGGTGTTTTGATATATTCCCATAACTAGCAGAAACAGAATACATAAGATATGTGAACTATATCTGATGAGTAAGCAATTGGCTTGTGAGATATAAGAAGACTTCATGAGGTATGCTAATTATAGATAATAAGTTGGTAATCGGCAAGACATGTTAACAGTGTTTAGCGAAAACAGAATGTAAGATGAAACAAATAAGTATAACACTTACAAAGTCATGAAGAAAATAAGTCATGATCCTGCCACTTCTAGGCTGAACAAATTGTCACCTCTATATCAGTTACACATTGTTGATACACACTGGGTCTCCTTTTGGCCCCACATTATTTATGTAAGAAATCAATATAATATTCTTGGCTGTTAAGAAGGAAAATTGGAAAGCTAGAGATATGGCCAATCATATTTGGACTGGCTTTAATGCTCCTCCTGTCAGAAAGGAAATATAGAAGGCCTGATAGACCTTCTGTGTGTTGGGCCTTCCTGCTCATATCTCAGTTCTGATCCTCATGGCCACACCATTACCAGGGAGAGTGGCTACAACAGCAGGAGGGCACTATGAACTTGGGGAAACCTGAGATTTGGGGACTGTGGGCTTTCTGCCTGATTGTATCTTGCCCAGGTAAATTAGCTCCCCTCCCCTGTTTGTTTGCTCCTATTCTGTGTTTTGAACAGATTTAGTAACTGAGCTTAAAGCACTTTAATCTGGTCAGTGAGCCATTCTGCTCTGAAACCTCAGAAATCACTTGCCTGGTGGTACAGGATTTACAAGCTGCCTGACATTGTACATGTCTGGGACCTTGGGAAAGTCACTTTACTTTTCTGAGTCTTGGCTTTCTCATTTAATGAAAAGGACCTAATGTCCACTCAGCAGGACTGTAGAGTAGACCAGATTCTTGTGAGAATGCATGGTCCTGTCTCAATTATCTTTCCTGCCTTTATATAACCCTGTATCTATCTTCGACCTCAACTACAACATCTGTTAAAAGGTATGCTGCCCACCTTACAGAATTTGTATGAGGATTTAAAAGGCTTTTTGGATGGCCCCTACCAATTCATTTTAAATTTCTGCTTTGTTTCTGCTCAAATAAGTGCACCTGCTCCTGTGTTACAATATCTCAGAAGTTTCTCCATCTCCCCTGCTAACATGGGAGATGTTCCTTTCCCACCCCAGACTCCCATTTCCTTGGAAGTTTGGAGCTTTGTTCCTTAGTGGAAGATTGCAACTCATCCTACATGAAGAAATCAAATAACGTAAATTCACCCTAAGTCACAAAGGACTAACAATGTAGCCTTGCACAGAGAGGAGGACTTTATAGGGAGAAAGTGGAGGACAGGAGAAGACAGAGTTCAGAGGAAGGGTACCCAGACCTGAGAGAGAAGAAAGGTCTCTAGTAGAAGGCTTGGATACAAGGCCCCAACAAAGACACATGGAGCCCTGTGGATCTGTCCAGAACTGGCCAGGCCCAGAGAGCCTCTTCCTTAACCTGCCCTCACAGAAGCCTACTTTCAAGGAATCTTTCCCACAGGGAGTCAACCTCTTACAGAAGATGGGAAGTTCTGAAGATGAACAGGTCAACAAGTAAACATAAAGTTCACAGTCAAGGCCTAGTGGCACATACCTGTAATCCTAGCACTTGGTAGGCTGAGACAGAAGAATTGCTGTGAGTTCAAGCCCTGCCTGGGCTATAGAATGAGACCTTGTCTCTCTGTACTAGACAGAGGGCTTAGCAGTTAGGGCTTGCTTGCAAAGCCTGACAATCTGGGTTTGATTCACCAGTACACATAAAGCCAGATACACAAAGTGGTACATACATCCAGAATTCATTTGCAGCAGCAAGAGGTCCTGGCATGGCCTATTCTCTTTCTCCCCCCTCTCTCTGTCTGCCATTTTCTCTCTATCTCAAATAAATAAATGCATTTTTAAAAATTAAATATAAAACAAGAAACCAAAAGTGTGGGGGTGGGGAGGGAGGGAATTACCATGGGATATATTTTATAATCATGGAAAATGTTAATAAAAATTTAAAAATAAAAAACATAAAATAAAAAAGGGAGATTTACCAAATAAATAAATAAATCTGAGTCTGTATCCTATGAAAAGGATTTGTGCAAAGTTGGGATGATTCTCCCCTGAAGAAAAGATTGCCTCCTCCACTTTCGCTTTACCCTCAGACTTTCCCATATACTTAGAACTAGTGGAATTTGTAACTCAAACCAAAAGGGCCTTTCAGTGTGGTTTCAAGGTGCATCACCAGAATCCCAGAGCATACTGTTGGCAAAGGAAAATAGCACCCTGCAATGGAATCATGTCAGGAATTAAAAATGACCAAGGAAGTAGGGCTGGCTTTTGAGACAAAGTCTTGCTATGTAGCCTCGGCTGGCCTGGAACTTGCCATCCTCCTGCTTCAGCCTCCTAAGTTCTATAATTATAGGTGTGTGAAACCACCAGAGTCAAAAGCTTTCATTTCACATTTTACTATTAAGGCTATCCCGTATAGGTCACATAAGGTTGCCATTGGAATCACAAAGGCAATACCTGAAGACTAGCTTCACCTGGAAGCTGGCCGAGCTTAAGCCTCACTACCCTCTCCACTTCATGGAGTGGGGGCGGGTGGTACACATGTATTGAACAGTGTTTCTATGAGCATTTCTGGTACATTACCTGCCCTAAGAGACTCAGAAACGGGGCTGGGGAGAGGGCTCATTCAGTTAAGTACTTGCTTCCCAAGTATGAGGACCTGAGTTTAATCCCCAATAACCAGTTAAAAATGCTAAGCATGGTGGGTGGAGGCCACTGTTGATCTTAGCACTGGGGAGGTGGAGACAGGGGAAATCCCTGGAACTTACTGCCCAGCCAGTCTAGTCTAATTGGTGAGCTTCAAGCCAATGAGAACTCTGTCTCAAGAAAAGATGGACAGTGTTCATGAGGATGACATTCAAGATTGTCTTCTGGCCTCCATACATGTGTACATATATGAACAAACACACATATAAGAAATTGAAGAGACTTTGAAGAATCTGACTTTCCAAGGCTGGGTTCATTTGTTAATGTATGATTTATTTTGTGTACTTTTCAGTCAACATTCACCTTGTTATTGAAAATTATATTTATGCATTTCATGTTCTTGCAGCTCCCATACTACAAGCCATACACACTTGGAGCTCTAGAAAACCTGGACCCACTCTCCAAAAACTCACTGGCTCCCAGAAAGCTAGTAACAGATGCTTATTAAATCTAACACAGGCTGAAATGCAGCTCCATTGGTAGAGTACATGCCTAGCATGAGTGAGGCCCAGGGTTCTATCCCCAGAACTACATCCACTGGGTTCAGTGGAGTACATCAATGTTTGGGAGATAAAGGCAAAAGGATCAAAAGTCCAAAGCACCTTCAGCTACATGAGTTCAAAGCCAGCCTGGGCTACATGGACTGTATCTCAAATATAGAAACCATAGATAGATAGATAGATAGATAGATAGATAGATAGATAGATAGATAGATAGATAGAATGTTTCTATGGTCCCTGCTCAGCACTTGTCTAACTAGGAGTGGGGAGGGGTATAACCGGTCTTGCGATTTCCCTCGGGCTCAGAGACAGGTTAGAGCTGAATGGTTGCCTGTGCTTTCCAGCCAGGGTCCCACTGGTCAGACAGGGACAGATGTTGTAATAGCCCGATTCAGTGGATAAGCATCCAATTCAGCTTAGTGAAGGCCCCCAGCCTTGTCTTACTGTTGATACAATGCAGACTCCCTTTCTCTAAACCACTGTTTATGTATTAGCCAAGTGTCCTACATAAATCTCAGATCCAACCACCAGACTCTGTGGCTGCTACAGAAATGACCAAGACCAACTAGAAAATAGCCTAATAAGGAGTTTACATCAAGAGTTGGGGTATCTCCATGTGAAAGATTGCCTTGGGGGCACAGTTCCAGGCAATCCTACTGTGACTCAAAAATTCAAAACCAGAACAGTGTTGAGAGCAGCTTCAGGGTAAGTCAAGGTTATTTAAAAGAACCATGTCTCAAAGCAGGAGACCATGACTGTGAAATATAGATTCAGTTCAAGTCAGATTCAGAGAACATTCTAAAGTCCTGCTTCAATAGTTCTACTTGGTTTCAGTTTAAACTCACTCCTCAATATGGTTGGCTTTCTTTCCAGAAGAAAAATAGAACACAACTTTGTAATAGCTTTGTGGTTCCATAAATTAAGGTTTGGTTCGGAGCTCAGCACAGTTGTGTGGTAAATTGTGGTTTGGGGGTCCATAGTCTGGCTGAGGTCCCTGATTAGAAGGTCTCAAAGCCTGCATATCTGTGGCTTGAAAGAACTCAGATGAAATCTTTTGCATGAAAGAGAATGTAGCAGCTGAAACCAGTCCATCCTGACTCCTCACAAGTGGCAGTGCAGGCTCCATTCTCCAGCTAGACAGCTTTGGGGTGTGGGCCGCTCTTTCTTTTCAGTTGTGTCTTGCATAGCCTAGCCCAGAGTAGCAGTTGTTTTAAATAATAATTATAAAGAGTGAAAGTAATCTTTGGGGAATGCACGAGGGGAGAAAGTATCTTTATATTTAGACATTCTGGACTTGATTATAAATCCTAGAGCGTGGCTGCTTCTGGGGACTTGCTTCTCTAGGCAGCCCTTTCTACATGATCAACTGACTACTGCCATCTAGTGGATTTGGAGGCCTTTCATGATCTGACTGCTAATAGACAAGATCAATCTTTAGATAAGCTATACTTAATTAGGCCAGCCGATCTTAGAGAGTTCTGTAGGTAGGGTTATGGATCAACCACCCTGGGATATCCTCCTGTGAAATTTCTCCTCTTTGACATAGATTAAGAGAAAAAAAAATAAATGCAGTGCCTATTGGTCTTTCACTGAGAGCTTGTTTGGCAACAATCAAAACTGCCATTCAGAGCTTCGCCAAGACTCAGTGTGAAGGCAGGAATAACAGACGGGCCACTCTACAGCAGTTGTCCACACGGGCTACAACAGGGGCTAGAATGGATATTGAGTATAGCTCAGGTGAATAGAAGTAGCCATTAGCTCAAAAATCTGGAAATCTGTGTCTCTTCAGCCATTTTCAAGTGTACTGTCATTCTGTCCAAAAAGATCCAGGGTTTAATATCCCAAACACTGAGTAAAGTGTCCTTTCCTGGGGAGGAAGAAAATGGACCCAGAACATCAGCTATGGCAGAGCTGTGGATTGCCTGGAGTGGGTGTTCCAAAGACAGATACAGAGGTACTTAGGGATAGAACATATCAAAGAATAATCTGGACTTTTCAGGAAGCTTAAGAAATAAATCAGATAAACAACAGGAGTTGGTAAATATACCAACATTAATCTTTAAGATAGATGGGAAATTTGGTGTAATCCAACATATTTGAATATGCAACTGCAGAAAGACACAAATTAAATCTACTCAAAACATTCAAATAGAGTCCACAATGATTTCCTTTGTAATTGCTGTTGGCTTCATTTTATCTTAGCCCAGCCCCAGACCCAGACCCCTGCCCAGAGTGAGATTTTCCATCAAAGCTGGAAGTAGACTCCATCACTCCCCTCCCCACACACCACTGCCCCAGGCTTCAGTTCTCTCATCTGGAAAATGAAGGGGTCGGTTTAATTACCCCTCAGAGTTCTTCCAAGTGAATTTACATTTTCCAGTAATTTTTCCTTTGTGTGGCTTACTTAAGTTTTGGCTAACACTCCAGGTCTGAGGGACTGAACTCAGGGTCTTTTACCATCACCTGGAGCATCTGCTGCACAGCATTTTGTTCAGACTGGAGCATGAACTTGAACAACAATCAGTAAGTTGTGCTTTAATAATTTTCATAGAACAGACCTAAGGCAAAAACTGTCTGGACTCTAGCCAGCCTTTACTTCATTGTGTGTCCTGAGTAAGTCATTCATTCACTTAGGCTGGTTCTCCACATCTAAAAAAAACCTAACAATAACTTATTGTAGTTCCATTTCAAAATTATTAGGAGGGAAAGTACAACAGTTATAAGAAGTGCTTCCTTTAAAATTTCAATATGGCCAGGTGTGATGGAGCTATATGCCTGTAATCGCAGCTGAGGTATAAGAACACCACATGTGAGTCCAGCCTGGGCTACCATAGCAAAGCACTCTTTTAAAAAAAAAAACAACAAAAAACAGTTCAGGGCTGGAGAGATGGCTTTGTGGTTTAGCGCTTGCCTGTGAAGCCTAAGGACCCTGGTTCGAGGCTCGATTCCCCAGGACCCACATTAGCCAGATGCACAAGGGGGCGCAAGCACGCGTCTGGAGTTCATTTGCAGTGGCTGGAAGCCCTGGTGTGCCCAGTCCCTCTCCCTCTCTCCTCCTCCTCCTCCTCCTCCTCTCTGTCACTCTCAAATAAGTAAATAAAAATAAACAAAAAATTTAAAAAAAACAGTTCAGAACAAATTTAAAACAATGCTTTTATATTTAGATTAGGTTAAATCTATTTAATATGTAAGTCCTTTTCAGATGATACCCATTAGAAAGTGAAACAGGTGTGAAGACCACAAACTTTGCTTATGGGGAAAATAAAATACTAGGCCAAGTTCATGACAAGTAAGTCCCCTAAAGAACAGGCAACCCATGGCCCTTCTTTAGCCTTTTCCTCCCGGGCCTTGGAGGATGCTTGGCTGCAAGGGAAGCTGGGTGGTAGAGCTAGAAAGTAGTCTAGAAGCCCAGGGCATGCTGCTGTCAGTAGATGATGACAAAAGGTGCCAGACCCCAGCTTTTACTTAGATATCTGATCTTGCTTCCCTTCCCCCACCATAAACCTTCCCATGAAAGAGTTACGGACACGAAACGGCAAAACCTGACTCATAATTGTCAATAACATTGTGTCATTTTGATGCTCTAACTCTATCATGTTAATTGCTTTCCTCTCTACACTTTATTTTAAGGTGAGCATTAATTGATTCCCAACTGTAATCACAATTATGGTGAGTTATTCTGATTAATGGAAGATGTGATTAATAGGTAGAAGGTACAACTGCTTGTCCTTACCCGGGGAGAGATGCTGAGTGCTATTATCTCTCCATGGTAGACTGCATTGTCCCCATGAATCTAGAGCTAATGAACAGCTGCCCATCACTAAATTCCATTGTTCTTTGTGCCCAGTTGGCTGGATGCAACCCCCACCTGGCCTAGCTCCTTTCTCCCTGTCCCCTGATGTACAGGCCTGAACAGGGAACTCTCCTATATAGACCCTCACATCTCCAGAGAGAAAACAGAGTTACTAGCCTGTTGCCTCCCACTTCTGAATTCTGAAAGGTCCCTGTGTGGTTAAGAGGGACAAGACAATGGAGATATACATATCCTGAGGGCTACTTCCAGTCAAAACATCTGCCTACTTGGCAGAGGAGAGAAATAATTGTTCATTTGTGTACTTGAGCACCTAGCATCATACCTGCCCATGGGAGCTATTCACCACTTGGTGTTTGAAAGGGGGAATGGGAGAAGGAAGCTTGATGTTTTGTTATGAGCCTTTATTACCCTAGCTCACTAGATCCTCATGACCTCATTATATTTTTGGACTCAATTTTACATCCATATAGCCTCTCTTAAAGAGGTTTTCCCTCTCTAAATCTTTCTCTTCACATCTGAGCTCACTGGTCCTGTGTCTTACCTGGCTGGGAGGTGAGGTAGCTCAGCAGATGTGCCAACTGGTAGAGAGCTAATGCTGAGAAATGGACACTCTCCAGGGACTTCATGGCAGGAGTCTTACCTTTCCCCTTCGCGTTGGTCAAGCATTCTTCCCAGACTTTTCTGTAAGCAGTATCCTTTGCTGACACCTCTGTCCCTCCTACTTACATTTGTTTTCAAAGGACAGGAAAGCCCTGTCCCTGCAGTGCATCCAGTGAACATCTACTCATCCAGTAGAGCTTGGTTTCAATGTAAGATTTTTCCAGTATGGTTTCAGTCTCTCCAGGCAGAACGTGCTTCTACACTCTGGTCCTAGGAGACAACTGAGGGGCAGACATCTGAGCATTGCAGTGTTTGGTGTAGCCTTTACGTGCCCAAAGAGAGCCAGTAGAGGAATCCCACTGCTACGCCACACTCCATTCATGCTCACAGGCCTGGAGTGAAACCCACTTGCAGAAAGGAGCCTTTTTCTTCCCATTAATGCTCTACCCTTAGCTGGCCAAGCCCCATGTTGAGGTAGAACACAACATGATCTTCCCACAGAGCTCAATGACATAGAGGCATGCTCCGTGGAGCAGCCAGCTCTCAGGCTATGGGCACAATTCCAATGGTACAGCCATTGGCCATGATCTCAGCTTCTTCATGTTTTAATAAGTCATATATCATCCTCAGCATCTTTTTGTAGGCTTTACTGAAAACCCCATGGGGAATAAGACAGGTTGGCATTTCATACATGGTAAGATACCACCTCGCTAATCCATCTGGCCCGTTTGTAGACTCTCCCAGGTCTATTCCCATAAGGACCACAACCAGGTCTTATCCTAGCCGGCCACTGGCAGCAGTACTTCCTGGGTCAGCCACACCTTTGTCTTCCTGGGCCCCCTTCTCCCAACACCCATCTGATCATCTAACTGACCCCCAACCCCAGCTCCTACTTCAAACTCTTCCAGTATAGCTCACCAAACAAGCTTCAGCTAGCAGGATGCCCTGTTTCTCTGCTATCCTATTTTCTCCCATGTTCCACATCCACACTAACAAAATAAGCCCTAACATTTATGAGTTGATCTACCAAGTAACATGTGAGTCCCACAAAAGCATGGATTGTGCTTTGCTTTCCTTTGCCTACCTGGTCTGCCTGAGATTCAAAATGCCAGCTGCTTTACATATTGGCCATGTGACCTTGGGCAAGTCCATTTTCTAAACCTCAGTTCTTCATCCACCAGACAGTCAGTAACTACCTATCTCTGAGGGTTATTATGAAGACTGAATGAGATGAAGCATGCATTTGATAGATGTCATATTTTATAATTAGTGTGTTACTAGGTATTAAGTATTAGTTGGATTCATACTAAACAGAATTTTAGTCCCTCCATATGGTTGGCAGTTACCTTCATGCAATGGTAGAAGTGGGTTCATTTCTGCCTTTTTACTACAGTCACCACCACTAGTGTTCAAATGCTTTCTCTTAGAAAAACATCCTAGAAATGCACTCACACGGGAGGGATGGGAGCTGCCATGTGCGCGTCAGGAGCCCCATTTTGCACAGATGTCAGTGTAGTCACTGTGCTGTACATTGTAAGACTGGTAGTTGGGCCTTCCCTCAGCCTCAGGGCCTCACTGCTCTTAATTGGTTCCATTTCAAAAATAGCTCAACCCTTCCAGGCAGAAGATGCTGCAGGCTAGGTCCTAGTGGACAATTAAGGGATTTGTCTGGGTGTGGGTGTATGTGAATATTTAATTACCCCAGAGGAACTGAGACTTAGAGCTATGGATGTGTTACAAGTTGGGGGCCATCAGCAAGAGCTTTGCTCTGAAGCTACCACATGGTCAACATGGTTCAGTTCAACAGATTTTTATTCAGCATCTACTAAGTGACCAGAAGTATAACCAACAGTTCAATGGATACAAAAGTGCACCCTGTCCTACTCAAGCAAAGCTGTGTAACAGGGCATCAGTTGCTCTACTCACTGCTGATAGAGACAGCTCAGTGGAAAAAGGCTTTATTTTGGCTCTGTGCATGTTCTTCTGGCTCCATGACTTGATGGCCAGAGTACATGGTGAAGAAGAAGCAGAGAGAAAAAGTAATATGGAAAGATCTAGGGCATGTATATACTAAGTATATACTTGATATACTTAGGCATGCCCTAAGGACATCCCACCAACAGCCTACTTCTTCCAACTAAATCCTGCCTCATACTTTTCACCACCTAATAATGTCATCATATTACGACTCCATCAAGGTTAATCCATTCATTAGTTCAGAGCCCCCATGATCTAATTATCCCTGGAAACACCATCATAAACACACCCAGAGGCATTTATTATTCCAGCCAAGTTGACAATCAAAATTAACTGTCACACACAAAAAAGCCCGCAGACATGAGGCTTCTTTCTCACCCATCTGGCATCAGATGGACACTGTCCACTATGCGGTTCTCATTCTCTCTGAACCCTTTGGCTACCACAGGAGTGTCATCTACATGGCCACGTCAGAAGGGAAAGCCCAGGCCCAGTCACACAAGCCTCTGCTTTTCTATAACTACTAATATTCCAATGGCCAAAGCAGGCACATGTTCAGTCAAGCCCCATGCTAAAGGGGAAGAAGGGGCATTCCACCTGCCACAAAGCCAAAGGCTGGCTTCGTGATGCAGGAGAATGTACTGCCACCAATGAGGGGATAGTGGAGAGAATTTCTGCACACTCATCCAATCTATTGCATGTCCTAATGTAGGATTCAGTATAAAATGGGGCTACCTCTGAACCCTACAGTCAGTTCTGAACCCTACAGTCAGTTTAGGCTTGCCAAAGAGAAGGATGACTTAACAACATGACTGTGGTTGTTGTTGGTGTGTTGTTGCTTGTGCTACCTCTGGAGCAATCAGGACAGGAGGGAGCTGGATAGGAACTCAGAGCCAGTGTTTTGATTCAGCCGTGGCAACCAGCCTTGTGCCATCAGTAATACTCAGATCACACCCTTAAATTCTCAGGCAACAAGGTACCATTTGTCTCACTGGAAGTGTCTGACTTAACTTTTCCACTAATGAAATAACTCTTTGGTAGCCTTTGTCATGAATTTGGGTCTTGGGATTCCTAAAAGTATATAGAGAATATTGGATGTATGGGGCATAGTTTCAATAGATTGTCAGATGGGCCAGCAACTGCAACATGGTAGATGGTATTCTACCCTTCCACACAAAGGGTCAAAGGGCACTCCAGAAATGAAAGCTCCATGCCACATGTCAGGAGAAACCCAGACCAGGTCACTAGGGAGTTGGTTTCTGAATCCTTATAAAGTGACAATCCCACTATCCATGGCTACCTTCCACTCAAAATATGAACACCACATTTCCTTATTTCCTTTTGGAAAGTGTATGGCTTATAGTAAGAAATTTTGCAACAACTCCTCATAGTGAAACGAGAATTATAGGCAATATAATATTAGAATCCAATCAAATCTTAGTTAGGTAAAGTGTTATTAAGAAAATGTTGATTAATGGGCTGGAGAGATGGCCTAGCATTTAAGGTGCTTGCCTGTGAAGCCTAAGGATCCAGGTTCAGTTTTCCAGGCATGACCCACATAAACCATATACACAAGATGGCACATATAGTTGGAGTTTGCTTGCAGTGGCTACAGGCCATGATGCACCCGTTTTCTCTCTCTGTCTCTCCCTCTCTCTCTCTGCCCTTCCCCCCACTTTTTCTCAAATAAATAAATGAAATTACAAAAATTAAATGTTGATTAATCTGCTTGAACACCTGCCTCTGGCAATGTGCCCCAGGACTCTTTCATTGACCCTCCCCATCAACAGTTCTATCAGTGATTTGAATGGAGAAAAAGAAAAGCCCTCACAAAGCAGGCTAATGTGGATGATGCTGTGCAGGAGAGCCAGCAAAAATAGCAAGATCAAAACTCATATCAGGAGTAAGAAGTTATAAGTGGGCTGGATAGATGGTTTAGTAGTTAAGGAGCTTGTCTGCAAAGCCTGACGATCCTGGTTTGATTCCTCAGTGCCCATGTAAAAGCCATATGCACAAAGTGGTAAATGCATCTGGAGTTCACTTGAAGTGGCTGGAGGCCCTGGCCACACCCATTCTCTCTGTATGTCTCTCTCTCCCTCTCTCTCTTTCTCCGCTTGCAAATGAATAAATAAATAAATATTTTTTAAAAGAAGTTAGAAGTGATTGATGAGATGTAACAGTCACAACGTCCCAAATTCAGACCCTGAAATAGCATAGACTATGAAGCTCATTTGCTTTGACCATAGCTTAATGAGAAAACACCTGGGATTTCAGAGGGGCTGAAGATCAGAAGGACGTCACAGCTGTCAGGGAACTGACAACCCTGCCCGCAAGGCTATATTTATTGACTATAGGTTCCGTAGCAGGGAAGATCAAGGTTCCACTAGATACAGACCTGTTTCAGGCCCTCTGACACCCTGACAATGACCAAGAGTGACTCAGTTTTCTACCTAGCTTTTATATCTCTCTGAATTTGCTTTGTAAGTATAGATGATATAACTTTGGCTTTAGCAAACAAGCACTTCATGCATTCACCAAGTATTCATTTGGTGGTTATCTCAGGCACTCTACTGAACACCTCTTCTTATGCTGGGAGTGAATAAGAACCAAGATAAACACCATGAGACCATAGTAAACAGGGAAATACACACATACACACAATGTGACCTTGCTAGATCAATGATGCTTCAAAATGCTATGTTAATATGGCTCACTCTAGGCAAATAACATTCTCCTAGCCATACATGTTAGTTTGATGTTTCAGAAAAAAATTATCCCAGTATGATTTTAGAATATTTTCAGGACCAAGTGCAGGAACTGGCACACAGTAGGTATATGAATAGTAATTAGTAGGTGTAGAGAAGGCCACCAAATTGATCTGAGATCAAGATCTACTTCTGCCTTCCCAGCAGTGAGAACCCCCGCCCCCATGGCCAAGTTGCATGATCTCATGGAACCTTAATGCCTTATAAAACAGAGATCAAGATCCTTGTTTTATAAGGTGGTTTGCAGATTTTATGAAATGAAACATTCTAGTGGACAGTGTTCTATTAAGGTACTGGGACCTAGTAAGAAAGAACTTTCATATCTATTGCCCTATGAATCAGGTGGCAGCACAATCACATTTAGATAATTCTGACCATCCTGTTTTAAGGCTGGCATTTAGAAGTTACGGGGTAGCAAGGAAGACAAAAGTGAAAAGACTTAGGAAGCAGATATGGTCATGGGGCCAAGAAGATGAAAACAATGTAAGCGTTTTCCTTGGATTCCCAAATGGTCTATGGACACCCCCTCCCCGCCCCCATGCAAAGCAGTGGCATTGAGGAGCTGAGTTACAGCTCTAGTATGGAAGGATATTCTGACAATTACACTGCAAAAAATAAAACACATGGTCTAACCAAGCTGAGAGCCTTATCACTGGAAGTTATATCTGCTGGAATATCCCTATAGCTACTGACTCAAAGGAATATGTATTGTGTACCTACTCTGTGCTCACATAAAAAAAGGGGTGAGAATTAGCCCCAGGTCTAAAACACTCACAGAAGCATATGAATCTGGGTATTATGTTACGAGCTGCTGTGAGACTGATGAGGAATTTGTAAGAAGAGTTGTTCATTTGGGTGGGTGGCAAGACCCCTGATGTCTAAGGTCTCTTGGATCCTGTGATTTTGCAATTCCATATAAATGATAATCTCTTCCTGCGAAGAATTTGCTCATCTAATCCAAAGACTTTTTTTTGAAGTCTTGCAGATCCAGCTCCTTAATGCTTTAATGGTAAAACTCAACCAAAGCAATATAGCGATGTCTATGTCAGTAAAGCCTTTTCTCCCTAACATACTCACATCAGGGCCATGACAATGGATCTGTGAATAAAATGTTTGCCACTCAAGCTTGAGTACCTGAGTTCATCCCTGCATAACAAGCCAGAAGCCATGGACGGCTTCTATGACCCCAGAATGCAGAGACAGGAAAAGTTCCCAACAGTTTACAGCAAGTGCAGCCAAAAACAACAGGAAAGCAAGATCCAGAGAGAGAAATCCTGCCTGAAATGAGATGGAAATGGGTGGATCTACCCAAAAGTAGTCCTCTGACCACCACACACCTGCCGTGGTGCCCATGTGCCTGCACTCTCATGCACATACAAATGAACACACATACATGCACATGTGCAACAGTACAGACACATATACACACAGTATAATAAAATATAAAATTATATACAATAACGTAGAATATAATAAGTAACACACACAACAAGGCCATATTTCAGGAGAGAAGGACGTGAAGAAGGAGAAGTAGCAGATGGGCTCACCTAGGTAACCTAGTCATTGGCAGCAGAACCAGGCAGAGCTCTGGTCTCCTAAGTCTCATTTACAGTTTTTGCCAACAGACCATAATGTGTTCTCCTTGGGTGGATTTTCTCCAGAAAAGTCCTTTTTTCCCTCCCCCATCCTTTTCTCTCTCTCCCCCTTTCTCCCTCCCCCCACTTACCCATCCTATTACTGCAAGCTTGGAATCTGGCAGATGAATGACCTGGCTGGTCTCCCAAGTTTCTTTCTGAATCGTAGAACCTGACATCCCTTACATTTAGAATTCCAAACACAGTCACGGCTGTGTCAGAAAAATTATGAACTGTTTGAGCAGTGGACCTTGCTACCAGCCCAGGAGAATGATAAGCACAGACAGAGAAGGAAAGGCAGTCCTTGCCTGCTCAGCTCTAAGGCCAGACACATGAATGACTTCAAGTGGAGGTGCTGTTTATAAAAATGGAATGATTCAGAGGCCTGTGCAAAAGTGTTAGCTCTATGGGGAAAGTCCCTGCTCCAAGAGACCAATAATGTATGCATTGATTTATTTATTTGCCTTTCATTGGAACCAGGGACAGTTCCTAAGGCCTGGACGTCTGCAAATGGTGGGCTGTTTGGGATGCCAGAAGTTCTGTTTTCATTTTTCACTCTCCTGGATGAAATATATTGACAAGACTGCTGAGAGATAGTACGAGGCACCTGTTTTGACAGTGGCACCATCAGACTGAGTAGCCTGCTTCATGAGCAAGAGGCAGGGCAGGGAGAGGATCAGGCAAGGATGTGGCACTGAGCAGAGCTGTACTGTCAACTAAGAATGCCCCTGGAGTGAATTCTTAAGATGTTCTAAGCTGCTCCTAAGTCTGGTTTGGAAATCACAGCCCCAATCAGCCAGGCAATATATGACAGATGCTTCTAGAAACACCCAAGGGAAGATATAAGAAAACCACTAGGCTTTCATCCATATAAGATGAAGCTGAGAAAGGAATTTCCCAAAATGAATTTCATATTTTGCACCATGGAAATATTACTGGAAGATGACTATGTAATCCCCCAACCCCTGCACACACATGCACATGCATTCATGTGCATTAATGTTTTGTAATGTGCTTCTTTGCCGCATTTTTCTCCATGGTACTTAAATGTTTTTAAATCTCTTTAAAAATTTTATTCATTTATTATGGGTGTGTGTGGGGGCGTTAATATCATGACTTCTTGCCACTGCAAATGCGCACCAGATATGTGTACCACTTTTTTGAGCACTAGATACATGCAGCACTTTTGGTGTCCATTTTACCTGAGTGGCTTGTCAATTGAACCAATTATTTTTAACTGCTGAGTCATCTTCCCAGCCTTGGTACTTAAATTTTTGAAGTCATATATTAGACCTTGAGAACAAGCATCTTGTTGGTTGTTCCTTTCTGCAGTTCCAGCCCATACAACTGGGATGGGCACATAGTTAGTTCTCATTAAACAACTGTTTCTTCACTTGTGGGATAAAGTCCTATTACTGTATATTTATTAACTTACTTTTGAAAGACTTCAACATTATTAAAATGCAAACATCCTTATAATAGCACATTAAGCCTGAAAAAATGGTTCTTAGCTAATAAATGCTGAGAATGAGATACACTGCCATTATATTAGAATGAATAGATACTTTCTAGAATTATGTTTGAAAGGAAAACATTCATGGGAAGAGGAACTAAAATAAAAAGGTCAGAAACAGGAAGGAGACAGTGAGTCAGGTCTGAAGTGGGCCTCTTGATTATATAGCCTCACTTGGTCCTAAGAATTATGATCACCTCTTGGGCTTCCTGGAGTCAACAAAAATTCATCAAATCCTGTGTCAGCTGTAGTGGCGGAAACCCTCGCTGTCTGTTATTGACATTAAGACTCCATCAGTGATCAGCTAGCCAGGCTTCTCAATTTATTTATTTTGCTTGTCCCTTCCAGATCAACTTTCTAAAATACCAGTTTCACTCCTTATCGTAATCTCAGGACTGGACTGTTGGTCAACATTTCCAGTTCTTCTTTCTGTCATATGATACACATAGGTATGATTGGTCCTAGTCACTGATTGAGAGCAGAAGTGACAGATGTCACTACTGGACATGGATATTTCATTGCTAAAGTGATACCCTACAGAGCTCTTTCTCTCTGACCCTGTGACCACCCGCAGTTGATACCAGCCTGAGACTGTAGGTGACTAGGATGAGCAGACACCTCTGACAAGCCAAAGAGTAGATGTGGCACAAAAATTCAACTCTGTTGTTTAATCATTGATTGTTAGTATAGCACAACACAGATCATACTAATCAAATGTCAAAACCTGAAATATTACTCATTACTCATTATCATGAGTGTTATAATATGAATTACAGTTGAATAGACCTGGGTATAAGTCCTAACTTTTTTTAAAATTACCATCTCTATTCATTATTTTTCTTGTTACTGTGACAAAAACACATGGCAAAAGCAACTTCGGGATGGAAGGGGGTTATTTGAGTTCATGGTTTAAGGGGGGCCAGTCCACAATGGCAAAAGACGGTATGGTGAAAAGTTCATTTTGGTTCACAGTTTCAGAGGTTTCAGTGTATGGTTGGTTGGCTGCTTGGAGCCCATGGAGAAACAGAACATCATGGCAGGAAGCACATGGTGGAATGAAGCTACTCCTCTCACAGTGACCAGGATGGAAGCTACAGACAGGAAGGGGATCAAGGTACCAGTTCCCTTTCAAGGATATACTATAAATGACCTAACTTCTTCCCACTGGACCCCACATCCTGCAGGTTCTACCACCTCCAAGGAAAGACTAAGGTTCAAGTCCAATCCTTTAACACATGGACACTTGGAATTGTAACAGTCCAGATGACCCGAGGTCAATCCTAATATTCACTGCCAGTAGTGGATCTAGGCCCTCCTTGCTTCATCCCAACTCCTTTCAGATGAGGGATCAAGAGCCAGGGGAAACTTGTAACTGTTTCTGAAGAATCAGGTGAGATTTCTAAGCCTACCCAGTTATTATTTGTTTTCCCTGCCTCTTTTCTTTATACTATGAGAAGGAAGGGAAAGTGACTGATGGTTGGATCTGAGGCCTAGAAAACATGCCTCCTTATAAACTTTAGGAATTTTTTTCTAGTTCTATAGAGAATATGATTGGAATTTTGAATCTGTTGGTCATGCTCAGTGATTGTCAACTTTAATTCTGTGAATCCTAAACACAGGAGTCTTTCCATCTTCTAATGTCTTCTTCAATTTCTTTCTTTAATATTTTAAAGTTTTCATTTTGGAGGTTATTCGCCTTCTTGATTAGTTTCATTTCTAGGGTTATTTTTTAATTATTTATTTATTTGCAAGGAGATAGAAAGAAAGAGAGAGAGTCAGACACAGAGAGAATGGGCATGCCAGGGTCTCTAGCCACTGAAAATGAACTCCAGATGCATGTGCCCCCTTGTGCATCTGGCTTACTTGGGTCCTGGGGAATTGAACCTGGGTCCTTTGGCTTAGCAGGAAAATGTCTTAACTACTAAGCCATTTCTTCACCCCTAGGGTTGTATATTTTTAAGCCATCAGTTGGATTTTTTTTTCTGATTTCTTTTCTGGAAAATGCATTATTGGTCCATAGAAAGACTACTGATTTTTGTATGTTAATTCCATATTCTGAAACTTTGATAAACATGTTTTTCCAATGTAAGTGTTTTCTGAATGTGATGGTTTATGTTGATTATCAACTTGATAGGAGTTAGAATCACCTGTAAGGGATTATCTAGATTTGGTTCATTAAGGTGGGAAAACTCCCCTTAACTGTGGGCAGCATCACTCCATGGGTCCAATCCCTGGACGCATGAGCGAAGAGGGCTGGCTGAGCAGCAGCATTCAGTGGTCCACTCTACTTCCTCCATGCTGATGTGAGGATACCAGCCAATTTCCTGCTCCTGCCATGCTTCCTTCCATGATGGAGTTCCCCTTAGAACGGTGAGATGAATTAAACCTTATTCTTTGTATAAGTTGTTCCTGGTCAGGTATTTTGTCCCAGACATGAGAAACTGATACACTGGGATTCATCAGGCCTTTTATGTATAGGAGCATGTCATTCACAAATAGGGATAATTTGCCTTCTTCCTTTGCAGTTCCCATCCCAGTCACTGCTTTCTCATGACTTTTTGCTGTACCTAAGAATTCAAGCCCTGTTTTGAATTAAAGCAGAGAGAGTCAGCAATCTTGTCTCATTTCTGATTGCAGAGGAAATGCTTTCAGTTTTTCTCCATCTACTGTAATGTTACTCATAGGTTTGTCATACATACCCTTTCTTGTTAAAGTCTATTCCTTGGTGCTTTTATCATGAAGTGATGTCAAAATTCATCAAAGGCCTTTTCTTCAACTACTGGAAGTCTCATGTGATTTCTGCCCTTAAGTCTATTAATGTTCTGTATTACATTTATTGATTTGCATATGTTGAACATCTTCACATGCCTGGAATAAGGCCAACTTGGTCATGGTATATGATCCTAATGGGTTCTTGAATTCCACTTGTAAGTATTTTACTAAGAACTTTTATATCTACTTTCAGCAGAGATATTGGTCTGTAGCTTTCTCTGTGTTGTTTCCTTATCTGGTTTAGCATCAGGGAAAACTGGCTTCACAGAATGAGCTTGGCAAGATTCTTTCCCTTTCTATTTATAGAACAGTTTAAGGAGCATTGACATTAGTTATTCTTTAAAGGTTTAGTATAATTTAGCAATAAATTCATCCAGTCCTGGGAGATTTATTACTAATTCCATCTTGTTTCTCATTATGAACCAAGTTAAATTATGTATATCCTTTAAATTTTGGTGTCATATGTACCTGGGAATTTATCCACTTCTAAATTTTCCAGTATTTCAGAATGTTTTCTTCTTTTAAAAAATGTGTATGTGGGTGCTTATGTGTGTGCAGGTATATATTCTCATGTGTGCATGTTGAAGCCAGAGGACTTTGTTCCTCAGGAATACTTGTCACCTTTTATTTATTTATTCATTTATTTATTTATGAGAGTTAGAGAGAGAGAGAGTAAAAGGCAGATAGAGAAAGAGAGAATGGGCATACCAGGGCCTCTAGCCACTGCAAACAAACTCCAAATGCATGCATCCCCCCCCCCACCTTGTGCATCTGGCTTATGTGTCTCCTAGGAAATCAAACTGGGGTCCTTGGGCTTCACATGCAAGCACCATAACCATTAAGCCATTTCCCCAGACCTTATTTTTACCTTTTTGAGACTCAGTCTCCCATTGGCCTGGATCTTGCCAGTTATGCTTAACAGGTTGCCCAGCAGTTCCCAGGAATCCTCCTATTCCCTCTTTCCAAACTCTGAGATTACCAGTACACACCCAGGATTTTTATGTGGATTCTGGAAATTGAGCTCAAATATTTAAGCACTTACCACATGGACTCTCTCCTTAGCCCTGGAATGTAAGTTTTCAAAGCATTTGATCTCACTGGAATCTGTTGTGACATCCCCTTTTCATCTCTAATTTTATTAATTTCAGTGTCCTCTCCCATTTTTTAAGATTTATTTTTATTTATTATTTATTAGAGAGAGGATAGGGGAAGAGAGAGAGAGAATAGAGAGAGACAGAGGAGAGAAAGAGAGAGAGAGAGACAGAGAGAGAGAGAGAGAGAGAATAAGCACGGCAGGGCCTCTAGCCAGTGCAAACAAACTCCAGATGCATGTGCTACCATGTGCATCTGGCTTACCTAGGTCCTGGGTCCTAGAGAATCAAAGTTGGGTCCCTAGGCTTTGTAGGCAAGTGCCTTAACTGCCAAGCCACCTCTCCAGCCTCCCACTTTTTATTATATTGGGCATCTTAGCTTTTAAAAAAACAAATCTTTGTTTTATTCTGTAGATTGTTCTTTTAGTCTTTATTTCATTAATTTTTGCCTTGGTCCTTATTATTTCTTTCCCTCGTCTGCTTTTGGGTTTGGCTTGTTCTTATTTTTTTAATTTATTTATTTTCTTATTAATTAGTTTTGTACTCAGTGAATACAGTTAAGTTGGTACCATTGTTAGACTCGTCCGTGTCCTCCCACCTCCCTTGGCCCCTCCTTGTTGAGGTATGTATGGGTCGTGCATTGTGGAGTTAGCCTACAGTTATGGGTAAGAGAAATGTCTCTGCATATCATGACCCAATGTGTGGCTCTGACATTCTTTCTGCCTCCTCTCCTGCAAAATTTCCCTGAGCCATGTTGGGTTCATTTTGGGTCTGCTTCAGTGATGAGGTCTTGGAAGCTTCTGTGTCTCTGGATATTTGATATGGTAGGAGTTGATTTTTCTCTGTGTTGATCTCCTTCACCCTTGTGCTGGTACCCAGTTCACCAAGAAAACAGCACTCTTGCTTGTTTCACCAATTATTCTTAGTTTCAGCTAGGACCCTTTAGAGGTGTGATGGGATGGTTCTCCCCTTAGGATCTGCATCTCTCTGAAAAAGAGAAGCAGATTCTCCAACGGAGAGTAAAGTTAGCACAGATAAGTGGAATAACCCTTATTTTTTTTACAGGGAACTTAATAAGTGTAGGTCCGCTTGTAGCCCACGATTGGTGGTAGCTTGATAATGGAGAGCGGGCTTATGTTTGGATATGGTTCTGACTTGTTTGTTCTTATTTTTTAAGGCATGAAGGTATATCACTGTTATATATTTGAAGTCTTTTTCTGATTTTTTTTTAAGTAAGCACTCATAAACTTTCCTCTTAGAACTGACTTTGCTGTGTCTGAAAGGTTCCAGTAAATTGTGCCTTCATTTTCATTTTATTCTAGGAATTTTTAGGTTTTAAGTCCTTGATTTCTTTAGTGATATATTATTTATTTGAGTATATTTTTCAGTATTTTCTGTGGTTTATCTTACAATTGATTTCTATTGTTATCCCACTATGAGCTGAAAAAATACAAGGAATGATTTGTATTTATTAGGACTTGTTTTGTGACCTAGATTGTGATCTATTTTTAGAAAAGATTTTATGGGCTGCTGAGAAGAATGTATTCTATATCTATTGATGAAATTTTCTGAAGAAATCTGCAATCTGTTAAATCCATTTGATTGAAGACTTCAATCAGCCAGCTCTGCGGTTTCCTTGTTGATTTTTAATTTGTATGACCAATCCAAAGATAAGAATGGGGTACTTAAGTCATCCTATAACCTATCTGACTTTTTAGTGCCCCAATTGTCACATTCTTGATGAATTGTCCCTATTATTAGTTACTTTCTTGCTGCTATGAACAAATACATGGCCAGAAACAACTTAAAGGAGACAAATTGTTTATTTACTTATTTTTCATATTTTTTAATTTATTTGACAGAGAAACGGGGAGAGAGAAAGAGAATGGGTATGCCAGGGCCTCCAGCCACTGCAAATGAACTCCAGGTACATGTGCCCCAGTGCATCTGGCTAACATGGGTCCTGGGGAATCAAACCTGGGTCCTTTGGCTTTGCAGGCAAACACCTTTACCACTGAGCCATTACTCCAGCCCAGAAATGATTCATTATTATTATTTTTTTGTAGTTTCAAGAGGAAGTTTTATGCTGGGGGAGGCATGATAGGTAGGCAGCAGAGAATTAATATAAAATAGAGCCAAGCTATAAACCCTCAAGGCACACCTCCAGTGACCTACTTCTTCCAGCAATAACCCACCTCCTGAAGGCTTCACAACCTTCCCAAGAATAACCACCATGTAGGGACCCAGTGTTCAAACACATGAGCCTATAGGGATCATTTGAAATTCATATCTCAGCACTGTCCCTGAGATGATTCATGACAGTGGAAATATTAGCCTGATATTGGAAAGTCTGATAAAGGAAATGGTTAGAGGTGTGAGCTCTGGGTTGGTTGGTTCATGGTCCAAAGTTGGGTTCTGAGAGGTGAAATTTGCTGCCACTTAGAATTGGATAGTGCCCCTCCCCAGGACCAAAGTTCTAAATACCAAAGCACCAAACAAGAAGCAGGATACAGTGTGTGATCTTGTCAACTATAGGTGAAAACAAGTGGGGAGAATGAAGGGGTGATTTCCTCCTAGGATTCAGTTAACAAAGGACAGAAGCTTCTGTCCAATATTCAAGTCTTCAGAGAGATAATGGCCGTAGCGGAGCTTGAAGAAAACCACAAACACAAAATCATTCACTGGGGAAGAACCATATTTTGGTTCAGGCCAGAAAGTAGATGGAAGAGTAGAGAAATGTGGGAAGTTGGGGATGAATGATGATTTTATAGTGAACAATGGGAAGGGCAGGGAAAGGCCAGGGACAAAGAGCAGCATACAGGTTGATGAAAAGGCGCAAGACAGTGGAGGAGAGAATGGCAAGAGATAGGGAAACCATGGGCATGTGTAATATCTGGATGAAGTGTCCTTGGACACACATCCACCAAAGGTCTCAGGTTGTTTAAGCCTGATTGAGTCAGCATATATGGTCAGTGTTATTGATTGTACGCTATGTAGCCATCATGTTCTTATACTTTTAAATAAAAAATTGGGCTTATGTGGCTATAGAAATGCTGTCTTGGCCTCTGAATGACTTATTCCTAATATCATTATTAAATTTTAGGGGGTCTCTGAGATTTAAGGCTAACCCGTGTAAATGGAAAAGAAGCCTGGGATATTTGGGGAAACTACCTTTGACTTCTCGCCACATAAACAGAGAATGGATGAGCTAAATTGAAGTTGCATCCCAGTGGAGTCCTCATGAGGGAGACTTATACAGGTCCTTGTTTATGGATATGTCACTTCTCCAACAGACAAAATGAGAACATGGGACATCAATATAAGGCGACTGATGATATGGACATAAAAGAAAGTTTGCTGAGAACACTTCTAAATATTTATACTCCAAACCCAAAAAGTCCCATATGTCCACATCAGGGACAACTTCCAACTTCTTCCTTTTAACTGGAGGACTCAATCATTGCTCAACTTTCCCAGTATTAGTATGTAGAAATGCTGAATCTTAGAGTATTCAGCATCCTAAATCCTCCTCCCAAGGGTCCTTGTTCATGATGCATGACCCATGTGTTGGCAAATCTTTATTGTCATCCTGACTGGATGTAGAATTGCCTAAGAGACATAACTTTGAGTATCTGTGAGGTGCTCCAGGGAGGTTAAACTGAAGACAGAAGGCATATCCTGAATATGGGTGGCACCATCCTATAGGCTGAAGTCCTGGACTGCATTAAAAGGAAAAAAGGAGGAAGCCAGTTGGTCACCAGCATTCACCTCTCTCTGCTTTCTGACTATGGATGTACTGTAACCAACCAGCTGCCTCACACTCCTGCCACCACCACAACGAGGCTGTATTCCTTCAAACCCTGAATCAAAATATTATTTTCAGCAATTTGGTCACAAGCAACTAAGCTAACTCAGAATTACTGCTGACCTTAATCTATTTTCCTTTCTACCTTATCCTACACTTCTCACTTCATACCTGCCCTACATGACTTCTTTTTAATATGTTAACTCATTCCTTGACCATAACGTATCTATCATGTACCAGGAACTATAATCAACTTTGATAGCCCCAGATTTCCATGGCACATGCTTGTATTCCATTGATTCAGATTCATGAAGGACCCCCAATGTAAACAAAAGGACATTCTATGTTCCAAGTGTGGCACAAGAGGAAGAAGCATTCATTTCAGTCCCCAGTTGGTTGGTACTCACAGGTATTTAAGGAGACATAAACTACCCAAGTCTTTATTCTGCAAAACAATTTGGGTATTAAACAAGTTGGGATGGAAAGAGTGAAGTTAAAGTCCAAGAAAATGTCATGTCAGGTTTTGGGCAAGTTTCTTTGCCCTCTGGACACTTCCTTCTCCCATGACTTCCTGGGATTCTTGTGCTTTAGGAATCAGGACCTCAAACTTCACCAAAAGCCTTTCAGCAGACTGGCTAGCAAAGCTGAGGGCCTACTCACATAACGACCTGCACAGCTGCACAGCAGCAGATAGTTCCCCAATTACAGTGGCATTAGGACAAGTTATTGGAAAGGACTTTCCCCCACCACTGAGTACTTAATGCTTTGCTAATTTGCCTGATGATCCATTTATGATGGTTGCTTGCTGATCCTCTTCCACAATCTACCTTTAATGGCCTGTCTGTTAGGATAGGCCAGTCTTCTCCAATGAACCAACTGTATTTCATTATGGCTTATTATTGTATTTTGTTCAGGGAGTGCCTGCAAATGAGGAAGTGGCCTACAAAACTCTCTCATCGTGGGCATAATTACTGCTAAAGCGCTTAGAATGAAAGAAAACAAATAATAATCTTCGCTAATTGAAACAGTAAAATATGTGCAATTCAGAACTATTCTGTGTAGAATTTTAAGAGGGAGAAAAAAGACACACACACACACTCACCCAGCACACATTTGTACACAAAGTAGAGCATTACCCTGAATCTAAAAATTAAAAATATGTAGCATTCTCTTTCTTACTCAGTTATCTCCAACAGACCCTTATTTTGTGTGTGTTTGAAGCTCAGTTCACTGGAATTTTTTTTTTCTTTCAGATTTTGGGGAAAGATTGTTCTAAAATTAAATCCTTGGGGAGAGTGTTGTACTTACTTTTGCATTGCTGGGACAAAACTCCCAATCAAGAGCAGCTGATGGAAAGAAAGGTTTTACTGTCGCTTTCCATCTCAAGAGAAAGCTTCATGATGGCAGGTAACAAATGGTAAAACAGAGGCTGGGCATCACATCAGGTGGAGAGTTTCCTCAAGAAAGCAAGCAGAGCTAGCACTGGCAAGCTGGGGGATAGTAAACTCCAGGGTCTTCCCCCAGTGACACACCTTCTCCAGCATGGCTCTACCTCCTAAATTGCTACCAGGTGTGGACCAAAAATTCAGAATACACAAGTTTAGGGGTACATCTGATCCAAACCCCCACAGGGAACTTACTTTACATGGTTGTGTTTCTTGCATTCTCTTCACAAAATAAGATGTCCAAGGAAGGCTTGGTTTGGTTTCCACTTGGTTCTGCAATTGCTCCACTCTCCTTTCTTTTTCTTTCTTTATTTTCTTTATTTTGTCCTCAAGTCCTCCCAACCTCTGGCCATAGATATAAAGCACAAACAAATCAAGAGTCCTCAGAACAATTTTATTCAGCATGGAGTGAAATACAGAGAAGGATTGTTATCCTCAAGAGAAGCCAACTGGTGCATCAGTAAGCAAATCATCATGAAATTGATTACTCTTTCTTTAATAGAGAGGGACTATGCTGGCTTCTGCTTGCTCTTTCTCCTTCACTGAATCAGAAACACCATGTGCAAAGATGAAGGAGGAAGATGAAGCTCTGTGAAAAATTTCCTGGTCAACTTTAGAGTCATATAATTAAGAGCATAGTAATCAGAGGCAGTGAGGTGCATGGGAAAACAGAAGCATATTATGGGGGAACGATTCATTTTAATGCATTGTTCTGGGGGATACAATGTGGTCCCTCATGGAGAAGAAGCCATGTTGACAGGCAGTTTCATGGCAGAAGAACACACAGTTGGCATTCCTTACCTCTTCACCTCTCAGCAAAACCAGAAAGGGAACAGAGAATAGGGAGGGGCTATAAATCTCAAGCCTTCCCATCCCAAGAGACCCATTTTCTCTAGCTAGACAATACCCTCAAATCATCCCAAAATAGCACCAGCAGCTGTGTTCAAGCACATGAGCCTGTGGGAGACATTGCACTTGCAGACTAGGATTCAAATTCTATCTGTACGGGAAAGGCATTCTGAAGTAGAGTAAGCTGAGTGACGTCTATCTCTCCAACTTCTGACAGCTAAAAGCTCTGGACAGTCAGCCAGGCGATTCTCCCAGGGCTCTGAAAGTAAGCAAAAGCAAGCAGAAAGTGTGACGATGCTAATAACTGGAGCCACGAGCCAGGTAGGGGTTTCCTGGTGCACCCCCCCCCGTCCTCCTATCACATTCTAACCCAGCAAAATATCCCTATAACTCAGATCAGTGGGAAACAGAGAATTCATGACCAGAAGACCTGCCCTAACAGAAATGGGGAGGGTAGTTCTGAATGGAAACAGTACTAGAGAGAAATATATATCTTCAAAGAAGAAGGAAGAGTCACAGAAATGGCTATTTCTTCCTTTACAGGCTTAAAATGTATGCCTGCCTGCTGACAGAAGGAATTATAACCCTGCCTGGTGGAGTCTTCAATATAGGTAGAGGTGATATACACATTTATAACATAAAGGGAGGGACACAGAGAGCAACATGTCTTAAAGATTTCTCCATTTCATTTAAGGTGATGAAAATACTCTCTTTAACTAGAATGTGAAAGGTCATATATTGTAGCTTAGTGCAACCACTAAACATAGTGCAAAAAAATAGTCAAAAAGCCAGTTGATGAAAAGGAACACAAAAAATTACAACGAATCCCCCAAAAAGTAATTAAAGAGGTCATAACAACAGGGATTAATAAATAATGAAATGAGTACCTAAATCCAACCCTGTCAATGGCTATATTAACTACATGTTGTCTAAACAGCAGTTGAAAGATTGTCAGATAAGATGTTCTTTTAAAACCTGCTGTTGGTATAAACTAACTATATGATCTTGGAAAGTTAATTAATATTTCTGCTATATAGTGTCTTTATCAGTTACATGATCTGCCTTGTATCTTCTTTGTATAGTGACCATGAGATGTATTTAAATGCCTGATATATAATGCGTCCAACAAATAGTATAAGCCATCTACTAATGACTATTAACAGTTACTAAGTACACTTATAGAATTTTAGAACCATTATTCTTTTAAGTCCATATTTTGTCTTTGAGGAAAATGCTACTGGGAAGGTATGATCACAAAAAAGTAAGGATGTGGCTTTCTCAAAAGCCTGGTTTCTCTTGTACAACTCAAAATGTGACCAAAACTACTATTTTTATCTTATACAACACTACATATTCATAATGTTTTTTAACATTATGAATTAGTAAATTTATAGATTTAGGTCCTATGTACATGTCTTCCATCAACTCTAAGCATTTATTTTTTTGAACTAAGTCCTTTTTTACCCCCATTGAAATGATTCCTGCTTAATTGTAACATGACAATCTACTTTCCATGAGCATGTGTGAATTTCACAGTATTTAATGCAAGAATCCAAGCCCTCAAGATTTGCCCTTGCTGATTAATATAATTGGGCATGAACTAATGAGCACACACCCTCCACTCAAAAGTACAACACTGATTTATTCTCTTTGTAGATAAGGTAGGCTGCTGGGATTCTGGCCAGAGCAAAGACAGAGACATAGAGACTGTACATTTAAGAAGCAACATTGCCAAGGTGCCAGAGAGGCATGGACCTTGTGATTCATCAACAGTTGTCAGGTTCCTGTGATGAATATTATTCCAGGAGAAGTTCATCTCAACAAATATATGTTGAGCACTAAGCAAGTACAGGAGCCAGGACCTGAAATACAGAGATGAATCAGTGAGATGAGTCAAGAGGACTGCCATCCTCAACATAGTCTGGTGGAGGAGGCAGCTGGCCCACACATCATAGTGGTCAAATGTGGTCATTGCCTCACTAACGACTCATGGAGGTCTTGATATCCAGAGACTAGGTCCCCATAAATCCTAAACTTCCCAGACACCAGTGTGGAGAATCCCTACTGTGTGAACACCTGGTTTTCCTCACCACCTCAAAAACAGGGAGGTCTGGGAGTTGATTTTTCTGGTGTTGTTTGCAGTGTCACTTACCATTTATGTCACCTGTCATATGAGCTATTATAATATTTGCTTAAGTATTTAAATCAAGCCCTTTACTTAAAGCCAGTGGTAGCTGAGCTTTAATTAAAGCATATTTGCATACATTAATATCACCCAGCTTCCCTGCATTTTCACTGGATTTTTGCATTCAAAACATGACATTTCAATAACAATAGTTGTCAGTGCCTGGGCTCTTATTTATGCCACAATTACATGTCCCACTAATTACAGCCCGGCTGGCTTCTCCAGCTCCTTCTGACAAGAGCTTGTGCACAGCCATGACTTCTAGTCCTTCTGTGAGTGCGTTTCAGCCTTTAAAGAGCAGCTTCCCTGTACTGCAAAGGAGGTAAAGATGCCAAGCTCCCTCCGTCTCCAGCCCAGCTGACAGTCTAGACCACAGAAGTATAGAGAAGCAAATACTGATTTGGTTTTAGAGATTCTTGGGCCTGTCAGATCTGGGCTAAAATGTCCATCTTCACTGATCACATTACCAGTGTGTTTAAAGCTAAGACTGAACGTGAACTCTGACCCAGCCTAGAATCTTCTCGGAAGTTGAAGTAGTCAAGACAGAGTGATTTTGTGGACTATGAATGCTGTGAGTGGCGGTGAGGAATAAAGGGGTAGTTCCCACTTCTTGTGTGTTGCAGAGTGTTACTACAAGCACTTAATGGCTGGTTAGCTAATATCAGTAAATGAGCCAGATGCTCAGCAGCACACAGGGATTGGCCACCTGGGGAATTCCTGCTGCTTCTTCAGGATATGGACAACCAGAGCTAATTGCTCTCTGCCCTTTGATAATAGCTCAGTGAGGACAGTAACCACACATCCTTTTTTACTGTTTTATTTTGTGTGTGTGTGTGTGTGTGTGTACCAGAGAACAAAGTATGGTATTATCCTCAGGAACACTATCCAGCACTTTTTGAAAGTAGATCTCTCACTGGCATGGAGTTCACTAATTAGGTTAGAGGGGCTAGCCAGCAAACTCTAGGGATTCTCTTGTCTCTACCTCCCCAGTGCTGGGATTAGAGAAGCATGCCGTCATCTCCTGCATTTGACATGGGTGTAGGTTCTCCTGCTTATGCAGAAAGCACTTTTCCCACACCCTCTCCCCAGTCCTCTCATCCTTATTATGTCTTAGATATATCTCTTTGCAACTAGGCTACAAGTTCCTGAGGGAGGGAATCATAGTTTGTGTTTATCTCCCCATTGCCTGCCACATACAAATCCCAATAAGCATTTCTGGAAAAAAATGAATAAAAAAGAAAAGCATAATCCCAGGTCTGAACTTGAGCCAGGATTAGCTACAGCCTTGGTTATGGGAAAGGCTGCAGGTGAAGGTCATGCCATACCTAGCAGAAGGATACCTGCCCCTATACTTCAGTGAACTAAGCAGGCAGCTAGCCCGCCCAGGCTCCGCAGAGGCTCCAGGGCATGAATGATACTGGTCTGCCCCACCAGCTTGCCAATCAGACCCTGAACTTGCTCTCCCCATGACTCCCATGGAAATGTTCTGAGATCAGAAAAACAAATGGCTTATGGTGTCCTAAAACTGCAGAGACAGCCAAAAGGCGTAGGCTCTTCCAAACATACTGTGTGGCCACAGTGGATTTCTGGATCCTGTGGTGAAGCCAGAGGAGTGAAAAGTCTGCCTGCGTCTGACATTTCCAAGCCCTGAGGCCAGAACAATAAACAGCATGCTCAGCAGGCAGGAGCAGGCCTGATTGGAGCTTCTCATGTTTCTGTCCAAATACTCTTCCTCAAGCCCCGGCTCTCAGTCTGTTTGTCTACTGTGAGCCCTGGAGCTATCCCTGACCCCTGAAAGCCACATCAAGATTCCTGGGCTCAACAAGGTGACAATAAATAACAAAAGATACTGTGGGGCAACAACTTCTCAGAACCAAATTGCAACAAATCCCAAGAAGGCAAAGTGGGCAACTGAAGGCTGAAGAGGAGAATGCATTTGTGTCAGATCTGACAGCCTCAGACAGCCTCACCACCCAGTCCTTTCTAGCCACTAGTTTTAAGCCCTATGCCTGTACTGCTTTCTTGGCAAGCTTGTCTGTCTTTCTGTTTGCCTTCAGCTCAAATCAAAGCTACGTTGAGGACTGGGGAGATGATTCAGCATTTAGAAGCACTTGTTGCACAAAGCTTGATGAGCAGAGTTCAGATCCCCAGAACATCAAGATGGTAAGTAACGCACGTGTCTGTAATCTCTTCAGCATGGGTGGCGGAGTCAGGAGAGTCCTAAAGCTTCCAGCCAGCTAAAACAGTCATTAGCATTGACAAAAAAAAAAAAAAAGAGAAAGAAAAAGAAAAAGAAAAAGAAGAACTTGTAATTTCTCCTGGAGGAAGTATAGTATTCAAACAAAGTTGGGTAAAGGAGCACATGAGGATACTAACTGTTAGGGTTAGTGGGATGAAGGTTAGAGGAAGAGTTATTGGTAGACACATCTGGAGAAAGAAGACCAGCTAGGAGTTGTCACTATATCCAGGAGAAAGCTCAGAGAACAGCAAAGGGTAGGGAGAGATAGACAGGGGGACAGTGAGAAGGCAGGTTTGGCAGACTTAGCTACGAAACTTAAAGAGGAAAGAGAGCAGCTGAGAATAGCCTCAGGATTGCTAACAGACAGCCTATTGAAGGGCAATGCTAATTGAGACAATAGTGACCATTGTTATTGTGTCAGGAGCTTGCATGTGCCAGGCATTGCTGCAAGGACTTTTATGTCCAATTAATGCGGGTTATGCATTAGTTACTTTTCCTGTGGCCATGACCAAATATTGACAAGAGGCAGCTTAAGGGAAGAAGGATTTATTTTGGCTCATGTTTTGAGGGAATACAGTCCATCACGGAGAGGACATGGCAATCGGCAACTTCATGGCAGAGGGAAGATGCTCACATCTGGGCAGATCACAAAGTGGAAAAATACCAGAGGAATGACTGGGCTAGAAACCTTACGCTCATTCCCAAGTGACGGTCTTCTTCTAGCGAGGCCACTCCCATAGCACCAGCAGCAACTGAGAATCAAATGCTCAGAGCATGAGCCTGCGGGGGACATTTCACATTCAAACAATAATACACAGGCTATTTCATCTAATATTTACAGCAACCCTGAGAGGTTGGGCTATCACTTTACTTTATAAATGAGGAAAGTAAGATACAAAGACTATTAAGTTGTCACACAACTACATGATGATGGCCACAGGCCTTTGAGCCTAAAACATGTCCCACTTGAAGGAGAAGGAAACAGAGGTCTGCATCTTGTCACTATCACATTTCCATCTAGTTGACTGCAGACAGGGTGCACTCTGGGGACCAGACAGAGCTAATAGCAAACTGTCCTAGCAGCTTGCAACAGCCTTTCCGGGATGCTAGGACCAGGGGTATAGACGGGGCTTCTACAGTATCTGTGACAAAGTTCAGGAGCTGTCTCTGGAGTACATCGCCTTCTGCTTGACACAGCACATGGCTACTTCCAGGCCTCTGGGCAATGGGGAGTGCAGACCATGAGTGACAACACAATGTAGAGATCTGAGTGCTTAGGCCACAGAAGCCCAGAATCTCTGTGAAGCAGCGTCGTTGAACCTCCAGTGCTGAAGAACTCAAGAGTAAGTTCCTGTTGTGCTAGTGACTACAGAAGACAGAAAGGGGGAAAAACAACAAAGGAAAGAAAAAAGAGAGAGATAGAGAAGCAGAAATAAAGGAAAGGAAAAAAGTAAAAGAGTTCAGAGGAACTTTACCTTTCTTCCTTCCAAGACCGTGTATAGAGAGAACGCCATCCAACATAAGCCTCTGAAGGGGTCCTCCAAACACACAGCTGAGGTCCTTGAGTCAGCCTGAGTCAGGTCTGATCTGGGTGGGCTGGAAAATGGATACCTATTCTGTGAATCGACAGCCCATATTCCCATCATCAAATTCTGCTGCAAAACCTCACAATGAATACAATCATGTAGACATTACTTAAATATTCCAGCTCTAACCAACTCCAGAGCTGAATTTCCATTAGCTTTCTAAAGCAGAAAATGCAGGGAATACTGTCACCTAAGGTCAAGACAAGAACGATGCAGTTTCTCTCCTGAGTATTTGTTTGTTTGTTTGTCTTTTGTTTTTTTTCAAGGTAGGGTCTCACTCTAGTCCAGCCTGACCTGGAATTCACTCTGTATTCTCAGGGTGGCCTCAAACTCACAGTGATCCTCCTACCTCTGCCTCCCCAATGCTGGTATTAAAGGTGTGCGCCACCACACCCAGCAGAATTTTTTTTTTTTTTTGGTTTGGCCTTTTTTTCTTTTCTAATGTGAGACAGCAGGTGGGAGGGGAGGGATTGTCACATCAGAGTGTCCAGCCACTGCAATAGAATTCCAGACAGGAGTATCACCGTATGTGCATGTGAGATCTTGCACGCTTGTGTCACTTTGTGCATCTGTCTTACATGGGACCTGGAGAGTCAAACATGGGTCCTTAGACTTCACAGGCAAATACCTTAACCACTAAGCCACCTCTGCAGCTCTCTCCTGAAGTTTTTTGAAGGAGCAGTGGAGAAATTTTTTGTATACTTAAATGTTAATTGCAAGCTTACTGATAATTAAGACTTGGATTAAATTTAGTGCTTGGAGACAAGATCTTCCCATTAAAATAAAATGTTCTGGTCAAAACTTGGACTCTATATTCAAAACCACACAAAATTGCTTCCTAGAATTATGGAATTATTCAAGGTGAATGATTGGCTATGAAAAATCCGATAGATGCCCTTGTGAGTGCAGAGTGCCCTGTAGAAACAGAAGCAGGAGTGACACCTCATCCAGGCTGTCACCACTGCCACCACTCTGTCAGGTGAACTGTGCAGAGCCACTCACCTCCACCACCAGGATTGAACCAGTCTCTGCTCCAAATTTCTCATAGATTCACATATAAGTACAAAGACAACGTTTTGTTAAGAATAACTTAACCCACACAATAGAATGTACTTTTCTCTTTTTCTACAGCCCAGAATATCACTGTCACAACTAGATTTTGAGTGGCCATTTTGGACAAGGAGGTGAATAAGAAAATAAGAGAAATGTGTTAAGGATGACGAAACAGAATTATGGAGTTAATTTGAGTTCCCATTGACTCTGAGGAGACTCTATACCAGCCCTGGACTTCCTTGTACTGAACTTCTTTCAAATGAGCCAATAAACACTTAACGTGTTTTAGCCGCTGTTACGTGGGATTTGTGCTGTAAACAGCTCAAACTTTATCAGGTATAAAAGATGGTATGGTCTCCTGGACTTTTTATCAAGATAAAGTGAGGTAATATATGTAAAAGCAGTAAGTACTTAATTGAAGTTTACTATGGTTAATAGTCCAAGGCATCTCCAATTCACTGAAGAGAGAGTTGATTGTCCTTCATTGGGAACTGGCCCCTCAGTCACTTTGGCTTGGGTGCGCTGGTGTCTCCAGAATTCTGCCCTGTCTTAGGGGCTCACAATCCAGCCCCAATGGCTTACCTTGTTCTGCTAACCCAGCATTTTTTTTTTTTTTGTTCTTTCTTGCTGCCCATTCTGCTCTGAATTTTGTACCACATCATCATTTGCCCTAACCTTGATTCTCCCCCTACCTGACTGACACTAACACCCCCTCCCTAATATCTCCAAGGGTTACCACCACATACCCCTGTGTCTTTAGGTGGCCACTTCCAGAATGCCATCTCCAATGTCCATCACTTCTCACTTCCAGCCTGGCTCTTATGGCTCAGGCCAGCATGTACCTGACCATAATAAATCTCTGATATGAGCTTTTTTTAAAAAAATATTTTGTTGTTATTTATTTATTCAAGAGACAGACAGAGAGAGAGAAAGAGAGAGACAGAGAAAGAGAGAATGAGTGAGCCAGCCTCTAGCCACCGCAAACAAGCTCCAGACGTATGTGCCACCTTGCGCATCTGGCTTACATGGGTCCTGAGGAATCAAATGTAGGTCCTTTGGTTTTGCAGGCAAGGGCCTTAACTGCTAAGCCATCTCTCCAGTCATAATATGAGATATTTCATAGATGTTAGTCCCCTGTATTAACTGACACTAATGCTTCGATGGGGAATACATGTGCCCAAGGCCTCCTTGCTCATACACATGTTCTGACTTCTCTTAGGAAAGCTCTGTCCCCTCATCTCTACCCAGGTGACATTCTCATTTCCTTCTCTTCTCCTTGTCCTTGCATGTTTCAAAGTGTGTGCAACTAGCTTCTCACTTCTTCTTAAAGAAGTGCGCCTGTTTTATCTAACATCCTACCTGTCTTTTCATGCTTAACTCTCAGAGGTCTCTCCTGCCCTCTGGAGTCCATGCTTTTATTTTCCTGTTCTCAGACTCAGGCATGGGGGTAGTTTGGCCCTACACAGCCTGTAATTAGAGATGCCTTTTTGTTTTCTAGTGCGAGGGTGTCCAGGCCCCCTTCTGTACTATAAACTCCATGTGTTGATTTTGAAATATGTCCACAAATTCTTGTCCCAGAAAGTAGATCCTACTTCTTGTACCATAGAGGGCTATACTTAGTGATAGGTTTCTGATGAATTCAACGTTGGGCAGGTGCAACATAAGTTATATTGGTAAATTGTCATGCGCTGTTACAACTGGTTGAGAACTGACCCTGGAAATGGGATAAGTGCTCTCATCTCCAGCCCATGAAAATATTAATTAGAAGCCTCATCCAAGGAGACGATCTCCATCTAGGACTCTCACTCTGTGACTTCCACTTTCAACTTGAAACACTTCTTCAGTGACTTCTGGGGACACTGTAAGCACCCGATCTGATGTTCTGCTATTTCCACTTTCCAGTGGGGCTCCTCCAGTCACTTCTGGTTGTTGTTCAGTGCATGGATGGATGTTCCAATCTTTACCTGCTACTTGCCATTTCTACTTTTACTTGCTTTACCCTTAACAAGCTCACTCACTTGAAACCAAAAGTATGGCTATTATTAGCCATTTATCCACATGAAGCACTAGCTCATGAGGGCATGGTAGCTTTCTTTCTCGCTCTCCTTTCCTCTGTGAGAACCCAGCTGTCATGTCTGAAAACACTTAGGCAGCCCTGTGGACCTCAACTCCAGTCATGAAGAACTAAGGTCTCTGGCCATTAAATAGGAAGTTACTGAGGCCTACTAACAATGGCATGAGTCAAGTCCTTGGGAATGAAAGAAATTTAAGAACTAGATTGTCCAGTGCTAAATCCTAATGTTCCTTCCTCATCTCAAAGTACATCTTTCAACTCCATTAAGCTCCCAGATAACTATAGCTACACCTGGCATCTTGAGGGTAGCCCCATGTCAGACACTGAGAGAGCTATTTGCTAAGCAGTCCTTGGACCTTCATCACCTACAGTGAATGACATCCATATTATCTGAAGCCACCGTGGTTTCACATTGTACGATGGAAAACACATGAATTATATGGGACCCTTTCATGGTCTTTTACAATGTCTTACTCGGGGCTCATTTCCTCATAGGCATGCACTAAGAAATTTTCAATTATTTTGACTGGGAGGGACTGCCCAGGGTCTGAGAAAACCTAGGAAAAGCTGAAACTTAGAGTTTTAGGGGATCAAAGAGAATATTAACTGGAGCACTAAGGAGACAAGATGATAGCATGGTATATTATTTTCCTATGGCTACTATAAAAATTTACTACAAACTTGGTGACTTAAAACAACAGATTTACTCTCTTATACTTTTGGAAACTAGAAGCTGAAAATCATTTTTAGTGGCCTAAAGTCAGTGTGTTAGCAGAGCTGAGACTCCAGAGAAGAATCCAGTTCCTTGCTTTTCAAATCCTTAGACCGCCCCCCGCCCTTGCTTATGTCCTTGGTTCATGATTGCTTCTACCTTGCTCAAAGCAGTAGCTCTGCCTCTTTGATCCTCTGCTACTATCTTCCCATCACTTCTGCTCTTCCAATGACCTTGTCATTGCACGTGTCTCCTCATATAATGCAGGCTAATGTCCTCATCTCAATATCTCTTGCCATATAAAGTAACATTCATGGGTCTTAGAAATCATATTTGAGGGACCACCATTCACCTTAGTAAAAGCAGAAAAATATTCCACTTTTAGTCAGACAGATTTGAATTCAAATGATCTGATCAACAATTGTGTGATGCTAAGAAAATAATATGAAACTAAGCCAAGAGATAAAAGTTTACTAAATATATAATATACATAAAAGCACTTGGAACTTATGGATTTCTAAGGAAATGCCATATTTTCCTCTTCCTTCCTTTAATTGAGTAGCTATGAAGAAATAGATCTGTGCTTGGAAGAAAGACTTCTAACTAGGTTTATACAACATTCATCATTCACAATACAGTTTATGGCTATTATCTAATTTGACTATTATCCCCATTTTACCAAAGGAAGGCAACAGAGGCACAATAATGTTAAATTATTTTCCAAAAATCTCTCTGCTGGTAAGTGTCAGAACTGAGTTTTCTGGTGTGAGATCCTAAACATTTTCTTTTGTGCCACATAGATTGGGTTAGTGTCTAAAACTCAGAGCAGCAAATACCAACCACAATGCAATGAGAGAACATTCTAATGTGGGAGAAGGGCTGGTGGACAGAGTTCCAAGAGAACAGAAAAGAATCATAGTAATGAAGGAATACTGTTAGAGGAGGCCCAATTTGGCTCTCTTGAGACAGAAAGAGAGTAGGGCTTGCATTTAGTTTTGTTTGAGCCATTCAAATCCTCTTACCCTTGCAAAACTGCAGAAAAGCATTGTGGAGTGATGCAATTCATTTTTGTTAATAAGTGACCTTTGGATGTGGCTAGTCACTTTGGCTTATCTGATAAGACCCCATCACAGGACTCTAATGCTACACCAACACAATTCTGGGAGGGAACAGCTTGGGACTGCCCAGCAACAGAGCTGAAATTTTCTCCTTGGTCATGTGAAGGGTAGAGTGAGACTCAGAAGATGGGTGCTTCTCTGCTGGGGACCAAGGGTTACACTAGTATGATGGGGAGGGGAAAGTGCATTATCACCAAGAGCATGAATAATAAAATAAATTCAATAGTAGAAACACATCATACTTTATCCTTCCAGTTGGCAAAGTACTTTAAGTTTTCCTCACTTAAAATTATATTCATAGTATGGAAGAAGAATGGATTCTGTGAAAGAGACACTATTTATTAACCACAAAACATGTGCTAGTGATTGGCCCGGGAGCCTTGCAAGAAAATTATGTGAATGCAACTATCTCAGATTCTCTGCATTCTCACTGCCACATGGAGGTCTTAGGCTCAGAGAGTAGCTTGCCCAAAGACCACAGCTGCCAGGTGGCAGGTCAGAACTCAAATACTGACAGCAAGGTACTTACTAGCAAAGCTTTTAAATGCAAATATCTGATAATCCATGAGCACTCTTTAAGCAGTGTCATTTCTACTATCTATGATCTTTAAAAGGTCCTACCTAAGAGTCATTCTACCATAGAGTTGCTCTGAGCCAACTGTTTGCTCGTACCTTGGTGAAATCATTACTAGCGCTAAGCACTTCTCAACTAAAACCTATCTATAGGGGTCAGAGAGTGCTGCATGTTTCCTATCATAACCAGATACCAGAACTAATTTTTAGGTAGTGTTTCTATGTGGGACTGAATGTATATAAAGCAAGGGAACTAGGAAGATGCCCATGAGAGGGTAAAAAGGACACTAAGAGGGGCAGGAGAGATGGTTCAGCTGTTATAGGTGCTTGCTTGCAAACCCTGACTGCCTGGGTCTGATTCCTCAGTATTCATGTAAAGCCAAATGTACAAAGTGGCATGTGCATCTGGAGTCCATTTACAGTGGCAAGAGGCCCCGGTGCACCCATATTCTCTCTCTTTCTCCCCTCCCTCTTCTTGTTTCTTTCTCTCTTTTAAATAAATAAATCGTGTGTGTGTGTGTGTGTGTGTGTGTGTGTGTGTGTGTGTGTTGAGGTAGGGTCTAACTGTAGCCCAGGCTGACCTTAAATTCACTACATAGTCTCAGAATGGCCTTGAACTCACAGCACTCCTCCTACCTCAGCCTCTTGAGTGCAGGGATTAAAGGTGTTCACCACCACACATGGCTTAAGTACAATATTTTTTAAGAAGCTTTAAGGGTCTAGGGAATAATAGGACAGATGAAAGTAGAAGGGAGAATACTTGGTAGGGAAATGTTTAAGCAAGGAGGGGCTCTTGGGAGATGAAGGAGAGGAAGAGTGGGAGAGTTAACAAAAACTAAGAGTGTTTGAAACAGCCATAAAGAAGTCTGTTGGTGGGTAAACTAATGCCACAAAACAGTAAGTTTAAATGGAAGTATCCTACATGGATAGATAAAGCTACTCCCAGAAGCCATAGGTTAAGTGAAAAGCCTACTGCCAAGAGTGGGCCACCTCCCTAGAAGTAGTTGGTCAGAGAGGTCTTGGAGGATCTCAGAACAACACAGGCATTTGCCACATCTCTTGGTTGCTCACCAGAGCTAGATGCTGAGACTCTATTGTGAAGACACCATATACTTTTGTTACAGAACATAGAAAATTCAAGATGGAACCAGGTGGGCAGCTCTCATAGTGCCAACAAGCACTGTGCAGGCTGCTGGGAGAGAATTTTCATCAAAGCTTTACTTACCTATGACTCCCGCTTACCACACTACTGACTGGACAAGCAAGAAGTTCCTATGGGTGCAATAGTAGCATGTCAGTATTGGAGGTTAAAAAAAAAAATCTTCTCATTGAACTTGTGGCCCACTCCACAGGAGGGAACCCACGTCTGGCCCTGTAAGCCTAGTGAACAGTCTATGGCTAGGGAGGACATAGATCTAGTAGGAAATCCACTACTATTATTTTGCTAAGCAGACATGATATTCCATCAAGTTGCTGTCTAAATAATTTTATATCCATAGATGAGTGTTGCAGTTGGCTTTGGAAAGAGAATCACTTTTTTTGCAGTGGGCAGCAACAACTGCAGAGACTTATAACTGGTCAAAGTGCTGAGTAAAGTGCTAAATAATGACTGTTGAATGTTCATCCATTAAATTCACATCTACATCACCCCCTCCAAGGCTCAGAGCACACCATAGACAGAGAGACAAAAGGGAAAAAGAATGAAGAGCCAGAGGAAGAAGTGGAATAAGGTTGCATGCTATCTGAGGAGCATGACATCATCTTCGCTCACTTGGCCTCCCAGCAGCTGTGATTACCTTGAAAAGACAAGCCCAGATCAGGTGTTCTGACATTATGCCTTGGGCGGGTAATAAGGCTCTACCACTTTCTGAGTATCTGTAAGCAGTTAATGGTTGCTGGGTGAACAAGGGGCATTTTCTTCGGTGGTAAAGCCACTGGTAGGGAACCCAGGTTCCTATAAATAATCCCTCACTCAGGATCCAGTAAGCAGTCCTAATTTAACTTTTTGGGTCACCAAAAAATGAAGAAAAGAGAGGAAAGAAGAAAGGAAAGAGGAAAAAGAAGATAAAAGGGTAAATAAAGGAAAGGGGAAAAGTAAGGAATGGGGAAGAGGAAGAAGAGGAGAAAGGAGACAAGACGAAAAGAATGAAAAGGAAAAGATGGGAAAGGAAAGGTTGTGCTTCACTAGTTCCATAATCATTTCTTTTAAAAAATAAAATATGTTTTTATTTATTACAGTGAAAGAGAGAGAGATAATGAGAGCACCAAGGCTTCTAGCCACTGCAAACAAACTCCAGACGCATGCACCACTATGAGCCTCTGGCTTATGTGGGACCTGGAGAATCAAACCTGGGTCCGTAGGCTTTCAGGCCTGCACATTAAATGCTAATCCATCTCTCCAGCCCCTAAATTTCTTAATGTAACTGTTAACAATGAAAATAGACCACTGTGTCTCACTATAGATTCTCTCTTTTCTCTATCACAGCTGCCTTTGAAGCTACCTTGGTTATCCAGATACTCACTGAATGAACAGGTGTGCACAAACACACTTGAGCCCACTTCTAGCTAGCAACAAGCTCAGATACCATGAGGACTAGGACCTGAAGTTGCCTAACCTAGGACAACTTAACTCTGACTAATAGAGGTCACATCTCAGCAACTACAAGGGTAAAATGCCACTGCCCCCTCCCACACACACACACATGTCTGGTCAGCCAAGTGGTAAACATTTGGATGCCTAGGGATTGCCCCCACTTGATCACACATGAGGAAAGACCGAGGGAGAAAAGAAAAAAAAATTAGGAGATTTCTAAGAAAAGGTATAGGCATGCTGTGTTCAGAACACTAGAAGGGTAAAAGCAACAGAAGAGATAAATATCAACAGCCCGGATGGAGAAAGGCGAGAGCAGTGATCTGTGCCACAGTCTGTGCCTCTAGAACCCTGGTGCTAATGCCACTTTCAATGAGGCACAACAGGAGACCAGAGGCAGCTGATTACCTGGTGTCCTTTCTGAGTGGTGGCAGGGCTCTCAGGTCACTCCCCATGGAATTCCACCCTAATCAGTTGTCAGGTAGGGGTTGCATCACCCTGAGTTAGCCCTAGGACCATGCTGTAGATGTTGAAGTGGTCTCTGAGCCCTTCCCAGCTGAAGAAATGCATCAGAACCCTTCCATTGGCATGTTGGTCCTGAACTTTAGCTTTCTCTGGAGGAAGAGTCAAAAGGCTCTCTTCAGCAACGCATGATAGAGGCAAATGTCCCAGGAAGCTTTTGTAGTATCTTATGGCTTGATCACAATGCATATCTAAAAACGTCTTAGATAGAACATGAAAAGTTGTCAACCATCCACAGGTTTTCTAGTAGTTGGGAGCTGGAGCCTCTGTAGCATTTTCCCTTGGCTGCTGAATATTCTCCAGCAGGCAGAGACAGAACTATTCTTCAAATGGCTCCATGTGGGAGCAGGAGTCCAAGAGCCTCCTTTGACCTCTTGGGACAACTTTACCCCTTCCGGCTAATTTCTATTTCAGTTTAATAAAATCGCTCCCTCTTGGATGCTTTCCCATTAAGTTTAATTTAGAAAAGAATTTCAAAACATTGAACTGAATGATATTCATGGTCTGGGGAAGAACAGCAGCTATGGCTTAGCCAGTGCTCTGTGGGGTTCCCCAGAGGGCAGTGGGAATATGTCCAGTGGCAGGGGCCTCTAAGGCTGAGGACAGGGATGCAGTACTCAGTGTGTGGATGAGTAGGTGAGGCTGGTGTGCCCAGAAGAGCTGAGCTTTAAGGTGCAGGGCAATACCAAAGATTTCCTCCTGCCTCTTTCTCCGGAGAAGGTGGAAATTCTCAGACTCCTGCTTTGCCATCACCGTGTCCAGCACCCATACCAGGGAAAGGTGAGCACTTGGCCTCTGTCACAGCTCTGCCCCGAGGCACTCAAAGACAGTAGATGCATTAGAAGAGGTGAGGGGCTGGAGAGATGGCTTAGCGGTTAAGCGCTTGCCTGTGAAGCCTAAGGACCCTGGTTCGAGGCTCAGTTCCCCAGGACCCACATTAGCCAGATGCACAAGGGGGCACACGTGTCTGGAGTTCGTTTGCAGAGGCTGGCGCGCCCATTCTCTCTCTCTCCCTCTATCTGTCTTTCTGTGTCTGTCACTCTCAAATAAATAAATTAAAAATTAAAAAAAGATATTTAGAAGAGGTGAGGATAGACAATGATTCAAACACAGCACCCAAACCACTAGCCCAGTGACTATGAACAAACAGCTGATTTCTTTTCCTTATGTTTATGTGGGGAGGGCATACTAGAGATTGAACCCAGTGACTTGAATTTGATAAGGAAGCATTTCATAACTGGAATATATCTCCACCCTCTTCTTTTTTTTTTTTTTCAGGGTAGGGTCTCATTCTGGTCCAGGCTGACCTGAAATTAACTATGTAGTCTCAGGGTGGCCTCCAACTCACAGTGATCCTGAGTGCTGAGATTAAAGGCGTGAGCAACCATGCCCGGTTCCACCCTCTTGTTTTAGCTTGGTTTTCGGAGGTTAGTATCTTGCTCTAGCCCAGGCTGATCTGGAATTTACTCTGTAATCACAAGGTGGCCTTGAACTCACAAAGATCTTACTACCTCTGCCTCCTGAGTGCTGGGATTAAAGACATGCACCACCACGCCCAGATCTACCCTTTTTTAAATTGATATTTTGAGAGAGTTTCACTAAATTGCCCCAGGTAACTTTGAGCTCTGTAGCCCAGGGTGTCCTTAAACCCAGGATCCTCCTGCCTTTGTCTCAAGCAAAGTAGCTAGGATTCCAGGCCTGGCCTTGCTTCATTTCCTTGTAGCTCCCTTCCTTCTGTAAAGCACAGAGGATGTTACATTCCCTAATGTTTTAGACTTCTTTGCAGTGGTGAGGAGACTTAATGAACACATGAAGAGTGACCACAGAAGGGCTTGTCACATGGGTACTCCTTAAAGATCCTTTCTCACTTTGCCTTTCTTTGGCTTAGAGGCACAGTGGGAGCCAGCCTCTGACCCTGTGTAACAGCTCTAATCGTACCTGATAATGATCTTTCCCTGAGACTCCCACATGAGGAGCATTATTGACCAGGAGACAGAACAGAGCTCTAAACCCTTAGACAAAGATAACACAGATAGATGATAGATATTGGTTGAGTTCTCACTGGCCACATAATCCCTTGAGGATACTGAGAGGAACACTGACAGGTTTCAGCAGTTTATGTAAGTTGTTCAAGGTTACAGAGCTAGTAAGATGTAGAGTTGGGGGTTCAAACCCACTTCTTGTAGTCCCTAGTCTGGTGGCCATGTTGTGATGCTCTGTTAGTGAACTTCATTCCACCAAGACAGCTGCTGAGGCTAAGTGGGCGGAGATAAGAGGCCATTCAAGGTTGACCACAGCTGGGGGCTGGCCTTATTAATTTAATGGTATCTTGACCCTTTCCATTAGCTGCTGGGTAGAGCTGGGCCCAAGGGAGCTGGGCAGCAGAGAGTAATGGAAATGGGATGCTGGTGACGATATGAACCATCTGAATTATGGTCTCAATTTGCAAAAGTCTGACGGGTTTGCAATAATTCCAAACCAGGTCAAGTGTCTGTGTCTCCCGTCGCTGATCTCACACAGCATTGCTCCATTTGTCAGTCTCTGGCTCTCTCTGAGTAGCTGCCTGCTACTCTTCCTGATACCAGCCTTCCCCTTGGTCACCCTGCCTGTGTTCTGTACTGAGGGCACTTCTGTGGCATGGTGGCCTTGATCTGAAATCACCTAGAGTTGGCAAACATACTAGGATGAACAAAGAACAGACTTTGCTATAGACCAAGGACTTCACTTGTGGTAGTATATAACATGGCTATAGCTGATGGGTTTGGGGATAAAACTGGTCCTTCTGGAGATGGAAAATAGGACTTCAGAAACTTTGAGCTGATACTAGAACTTTGCTCCAGGCCAAGCTAGGAAACGCTAACATATTTCATTGTGTACAAACACTCTGGAAATTTCTTGGGAGAAATTATGGCATTTTCCTATTACCCAGATCCTTGCTCCTGAAGCCTTTGACCAAGAGAAGGCCTGGGAGAGTAGCAGTGTTGGGTAGAAGATAGTGGCAGGCTCCGATGGAGCTGTCACTTTCCATCTTGCATTTCTGGGTCTAAATTGACTAAAGTGTCAGAGGGGACCACTCAGTAACATGGTCCAAACCTATAGCTGGTTTAAAATCTTGATGTACAATTGCCCTAGCTTGGTTATTAATCTAATTGGAATCACTGTGGACACACATCTCTGGGTGTGTCTATGAGAGTATTTTCAGATAGGTTTAACTTAGGAGGGAAGACCATATAATGAGGGCAACAGCATCCCATGGGCTGGAATCCTGGAGTGAATCAAGAGGAAAAAGGAAGCTGAGCACCAGAATCCCTCCCTCCCTCCCTCTCCCTCATTTTCTCCTTCTCCCTTTCTCTCTCTCTCTCTCTCACTCCTTCCTGACTATGGCTATGATGTGACCAGCTGCCTCACACTTCTGTCACCAGGCCTTCCCATGCTAGGATGGACTATACTCTTGAACCATGAGGCAAAATAAATCCTTCCATCCTTAAGTAGTTTTTGCCAGGTATTTTGTCACAGCAGGGAGCAGCACAACCAACACAACTGCCAAGTGGGCATTTGGCTAGATTTGAGTACCTTTCAGGCTTTTAGTACCTTTGCTTGGAAACTGTACGACAGCGCCCCCTTGCTCCCCACAAGAGGTCCTCCATGACTCATCCACCCAGCAACATGGGTAAGAGACAGAACACTCAATAATCATCAATGAGAACTGGATACTGTCTCTAATATGCTGGTGGCACATTTGGTCAGGTCTATTTGTGGCCATTTGCCTCCTCCTTAACTCCTGATAAAAATTAATCTGTATAAATTGCTAGAAAATAAGCACCTTTTATGTCCTTGGCTTTAAAATGTGTGTTGTGGAATATATAACTACTATCACTATCATTTTTTGAAAACTCACATGCTAGGTATTGTGCTAAACGCACTTTATACATCACCTCTTTCTTTCTTACCTTTTCACTTTAAGGGGTAAGGTCAGTTATGGTCTCCACTTTATAGATGAAGAAACAGAGGCCCAGAGAAACTAAGTTATTTAATAAAGATGTCATAGCCAATAATTGGTAGACATATCAATTAAACACAGGTCTGTCATGGTCTCAAAATATACTTTTAAGTATTAATATATATCCAAGTATAGATCCAAGCCCATCCTCAAGGATCCTAAAATCTAGTAGGAAGGAAACAAAATGAGAGCACAGGAAACAGTAGGAGAATAAAGTGAAAAAGATTCCATGCTGTGCTCTGCAAATGGCAACTGGCTGGGCTGGAGAGAGAAGAGAGAGCAGCCTAGACTGGATGAGAGGAGGCATCCTGCAGTAAGCCTTGGAGGACAGAGTCAGGAGTGGAGATTCACACAGTGAATGACAATCAGGGCAGAGAGACTAGAAGAGGGACTTAAAATACAGACAGTGAAAAGCTGGAGGATGCTTACAGACACATCATGAGGACCTGAGTGCTGGAACAGGGAATTTGAACTTGACTTCATGGTAAGTGTGGAAGAAGGGCTTTCCAGTGGGAGAAAACACAGAAACAGGCAGCATTATGGTGTCTAGAGCAGAGAGCTTCTCCCACCTGGAAGACAAGACCTTCTTGACATATAATACTCCCACCAAGCAGCAACTGCTGTTTAGTCTGTGAGCCCTGCTGGGGATACTAAGTGATTGAAGCTATCTATTAATTCTCCCCATCTCTTGGGTAACAGAAAGTTGGGAGAGCTGATGACAGAAGAGGGGACAGTGTCAGGAGTGGGTGGGGCAGAAGGGATAAGGGGTGCACAAGCCAAGCTCTGAGCCCTGGGAAGTCTGAGAAAGGTCACAGCCATACAGGCTCCAAGATAGCAAGATGAGGTCACCATGACACAATGGGGAAGTCAGAGGCTTCCAGGCTGAGGAGGAAGGAGAACTGCTATGCAAAACCCCACAATCCACTCATTCCCGAGCACAGGGGTTTGGGCAGGTGCTCTGTGAGGACTGAGAGACTCTCCTGTGGGAGTTGAGCCAGGACACTGGAGCTTTTGTCTGGTCACTGAAAGAGCCAGGCTGGTGGAGGTAGGAGCCAGGCTTTCAGAGCTCTAGGTCCACTCCAGTGAAGTCTGAGGGTAGTAGGCACATTCTGAGCAGAAGTGTGGTCAGCTGCTCCAAGCACTTGGCCTTATACACCCAAAAAGGAAATATCACCCGCTGGACCTGGAGTACAGTTCTGACCCAGTGACTGGTGAACTCCACATTCCATCTGTCCCTCATACAGAACTGAGCCTTAGGGAGCAAAAGTACCTGGTGTATTCACTATGTGGAAGGAATAAGGAGGGCCTGAGAGGTGAAGTGGGAGAAGATCACAGGATATCAGTCCATGCCCAGAAGTAGTCAAGTACAATGAAAGTCATGCTTAAGTCATTTCCAGGAGGGACAGGAAAGTTTCAGTCTACTTTCTGACTAGAAGAATTCAGTGAAACTTCAGGAAATTGTTCAGTACTATTCAGATGTCTTTCACTCATATCACCACACTTAGGTGCCACCACAGCTCTGTAATAATCCTGATTGTCAGCTTCATTGGGTAGAGAGACACATGAGAATTTGGCAAAGCACACCTCTGCATGTGACTATGAGAGCATTTCCAGAAGCAGATCATGAGGGCTCAGACATAACCAATGGCTTAATCCACTGATGGCTTCAAATTTTGAATAGACTACCAATAAATGGTGTATCTATGGAACGTGGGGCCTAGTTAGAGGCAGAAAGATGCTGGGGTATACCTGTGAAGGATATATCCTGGTTCTTCCCCCTTTTTGTCTTGTTCTCTCCTTCACCCACCCTCCTTCCTGTACAGCATGAAGTGTGCTATTCTGTCCCACCACATTTCCCACTGTGGTGCTCATCCTCACCTCAGGCCTGTAACAAATGGAGCCATCTAACCATAGATCAAAACCTCTGAAACCATAGGCCAACCAAGATAAATCCTTCCTCCATTAAAGTGTATCTCTCAGGTACTTGTTATAGCAGTAAAAAGTCTGATTAAAATAAGCTCTCTGAAGTGAATTAAACAGATATTTCTCCACAGTTTATAGATGAGAAAAATGAGAGGCCTGTATTTTGTTCAAGGTTATACAGCTCAGGATTCAATAGCAGTGTGGAGATTTAACTCAGGATATCTCTTTCTCACATAGACCATGGTTCCTACTTCATAGTGACTTTTGGATTTAGAGGAGGTAAACCAAACCCTAAAAACTTTAAAACCTCAATTAGTTGCTTTAAAAGTACAGATGTTTACTGTTGCTTAAAGAATGGGGTGATCCCTCTATGCAATATACCATGACCTTCCTATATTTCTTTGTTTCTAAATATCTTTGTGATTACATAGCATAGAATGTTTCTTGCCTAAGTTCCTCCTATGAAACCTTGTGACTTCTTATAATAGCCCCCACCCCATGTTTAACAGTATGCAACTTTGTGGTTTAACTCCTGATCCTGTTTTCAATATAAAAATTATGTGGTTATTTCCAATAAAAGCTGACACTCCCAACAGATCAGGGCTGCATCCTGAGATCCCAAACTCTGGGATGAAGACCTGATACACCAGCTTTCTTCTTTTCCTTTCTTGCTACCCAATAAAACTCTGCCACTGCCCCCCCACACACACACACAATGTATCAGTCTTCAGTTGGAGAGATTGGCTCAGTGGGTCAAATCAGTTGCTACAATGACATTAGTTCCTATCCTGAGAACCCTGTTAAAACCAGATAACACATGTCTATAATCCCGGTATGCCTACCAAGATGAGAAGTGAAGACAGTAGAATCCCCAGAAGCTCATGGACAAGCAAATGTGGGGAACACAAGAGACTCTGTCTTAAGGAAAAGAGAAGGTAAGAACAAGTACTTGAGGTCACCCTCTGATCTCCACATGCATGTCATGGCATACACAGGCTGACAAACACACATGAACACACACACATACATACATGCATACATACATACATACAAATACACAAAGATTTTTTTTAAAAAAAGAGAGTACACCAATATTGTATGAAAAATGTATAAAATAGTTTCAGTGTGTGTTGCAATCATATCTGAGAAAGGGAGAGGCCCAAAGCTGAAGGTGAGCTGGGGTCCTGTATAGGCCGGATACTGCTTCTTTCAATTGTGCTTAATATTATTAATCCACTAACTCTACAGATCCTGAAGAGCTCGATTATTCAACTGTTTTTGAAAGTCCAGTACTGTGTCAGGAATAGGGACAGGATAAAAAACACAGTTGAAGCTGGGTATAGTGGCACATGCCTTTAATCCCAGCATTTGGGAGGCAGAGGCAAGAAGACCGCCAAGAGTTTAAGGCCATACTGAGACTACATAGTGAATTCCAGGTCAGTCTGGTCTAGAGCAAGAACCTATCTCAGAAAAAAAAAAAAAAAAAAGAGAGAGAGAGAGAGAAAAAAAAGGAAAGGAACACAGTTGAAATAGCACCAGCCCTCATGGAATTGTAGTTTTAGTATTGATTATACACAATAAATAAATAAATAACAAAAAATGTAAATTGCAATATGCTACAAACAATGAAGCAAAGGCAATAATGACTGAGGACTAAAGTAGACCAAGGGGAAAGAGGATGTATCCTTTAGATTTATGGTTCAAGGAGACATATATACAGATTTTAAGGAGGTCCATGAAGGTAAGCTTCATTATCAGTTTGACTGCATTTATATTCACTTAGGAATGTGTGTGTGTGTGTGTGTGTGTGTGTGTGTGTCCCAAGAGATTTAACTGAAGGATAACATCCACCCTTAATGTGGATAGCCACTCCATGGGCTTGGGACCAAAACTGAATGAGAAGTTTCAACAGGACCAAGGCTGATGAACTCCAGTATCCACCCTTCTCTACCTCCTGACTGCACAGCAACCCAACCAACTGCCTCATGCTCCCACTTCCCACCATGATGGGCTGGACGCCCCAGACACATGTGCCCAAATAAATCCTCCCTCCCTTAAGTTACTTCGTGTCAGGCTTTTGTGCACAGCAACAAGAAAAGTATCTAGCAAATATCTCATTGGAATAGTGAGAAGCCAGTAGTGTGAAGACACCATAAAAGATCATTCTGGTCTGATCATCTGGAGCAGATGGCCACACTCAGAGGTGGGATTTCTATGAAGATTTTTTGTTGCCACATGGTCCCTGTATATAGTTTCAGGTGACCTTGAACTTTCTATATAGCCCAGGTAAGTCTAAAATTTGCAATCCTCCTGCTTCTTCCTCCTCAATGGTAGTGTTACAGGAACGAGCCACCATGCCTTTATGATGACTTTAAATGAAGACAGAGTCACTGGGGCAGAATGGGAATAGAGTACCTAGTGCAGGAGGAGGTTGTAAGTGCGGCTTATGGAGCACTGTGTCAGCTAAGAGAAGTAGGATTTATTTGCATCAAACTGACAGGTTTATGCAGGTAGGTGACATGGCATAATATTATCCTAGAATATTGTCTGCATTGCTTTTTATGGAAAACAGGAGTAAAGTTGGAAGAGGAAGTCCAGTTTGAAAGGCGTTATTTTTTTAATTTAATTTATTAGTTTTCTTTTCAGCAAATACAGGCAGTTTGGTACCATTGTTTAGGATCATCTATGATCTACCCCCTCCCATTGGACCCTCCTTGTTGATGTAAATGGGTTGTGCATTGTGGAGTTAGCCCACAGTTATTGGTACGATAAATGTCTCTGCATATCATGACCCAACATGTGACTCTGACATTCTTTCTGCCCCCTCTTCCACAAAATTTCCCTGAGCCATGTTGGGTTCATTTTTGGTCTGCTTCAGTGCTGAGGTGTTGGGGGCCTCTGAGGCTCTGGCTTTCTGATTTGGTAGGAGCTGATTATTGGGAAGTGATAACAGTGAGAATGGGGAAAGATAGTGGAAAGAGGAGAATGAGTGAAAAATATATGTAGAAGGCTTAATTGACAGGTTGATCGTGCATTTGATAGGGTAGGGTAGGGAAAGAAAGAATCAAGAACACAGCCTAGAATTCTAATATAGGTGTTTAGATGGATGATGGTGATATCTTCTGAGCTGAAGCACACAAGGTGAGGGCAGTTTTATGTGAAGAGGTGAAAGGCAGAGTTGTCTCTGTTGGACATGCTTAGTAAGAGAAGGCAGGTACATTTGAGAGGAGATGGGAAGTAAGTATTTTGATATGTAAGTCATGTTCATAAAATAAGCCTAAGGGAGATGTTAATTTGCAACTATATGGAACTTTAAAACCATAGGTCTGAGAATATATAGACAGAGAAGGGAAAGATGAAGAAGAATAAATTGGCATGTAGGGGGGGAAATCTAGCACAGCAAGTATGAGGAGTAGAGAGTGAGGAGGAAGAACACTAGAGGCCAAAAAGTCACAGAATCCACAGTTTTCATGTTTCATTACAGACATGTAATCAGCAGTGTCAAATTCTGCTGAGGAATAGAGATGAGAACCATTTGGGCCACAAGAAAGCCAGAAGTGACCTTGACAGAAGCAGTTTCAGTTGTGTGTGGATGCAGTAGCCAGATGGGAATGGGTTGAGTGTAAATATGAGGTTGGAGACTAAAACAATTCCTCCGCCACTTGCCAGGCTAAGCAGTAAACGAATTCCATGGAGTTAACAGAAGGTTTTGTAAGTTGGGAGATGCCAGAGCATGCTTGCACGATATGAATGATCGGGTAGAGTGGAAGAAATTAATGAAGCCTAGTGTGATGGATAATATCAGTTGTCAACTTTACTGAATTTAGAATCAACTAAAGATACATCCCTGGCTGTGCTTATAAGGGTGTTTCCAGAAAGGGTTAAATGAGGAGGATAGACCTATCCTGAGTGCTATGGTACCACCCCACGGGATTGTATCCAAAAGTGAATAAAAAGTAGAAAAGGTGATGTTGAATGCCAGTCTCCCTCCCTCTCTTTCTTGAATGTAGATGCTGTATGACCAGCTGCCTTATGCTCTGCCATTGCTATTGTGTGATATGATGGGCTGGACCCCCTCAAACTATGAATCAAAGTAAATCTTCCCTTCCTTCCTTCCAAGTTAACTTTTGTTAGGTATTTGGTCACAGAAATGAGAAAAGTAATTAATCCACATAAAGGCCGAACATAATCAAAGAAACATAATCTTTAGGAATATAAAGGGAGATACCATGCAGAGCATCTGAATAAGAATTTCCCTTTAATACCAAAGTGATATTTTCTACACTATAATAGGAGGGAAGGAAGAAAGTGTTGACATTGGAGTATATTTGTCAGTTCAATAAGGAGTGAGCTCCAAACAGCTTCAATTTCTCCAAGAAAGATTGAGGTCATCAACTTAGAATGAGTGAAGAATAAAGGGATGGAGAGTTTAAAGAGAAAAGGTGTGAAATGATTATCTTGAGGATTGTAGAGACAATGCATGAGAAAGACATCATAGAGTTGCCAGGAAGAAATGAATGACCAGTTGAAATATATGTTCTTCATAAATTAATTAAAAATAGTTTATTTCCTCGCTTTCTTCCTTTAATCTTCAGCTTCTCAGGAGCAAAATAGAGAAGAAAAGTGACAATAAGAGGTCTAACTTAGTAGTTTTGCAAAATAAGTTAAATAGAGAGAATTAAAGGAGCTAAATATACTTGTGAGGGTATCATCATGGCAGAGAGTAAAATTTAGGCCTATAGTAGAAGCAAAGCTAAGCAAGTATTGGTAGGAAATAAGCAAGACCAACAGATGAGAATTATATTAATCAGTTTCCATCATTATAACAAAAATCTCTGAAGCATGCAACCGTATAAAAATAGGTATACTTAGCTCATACCTTTGGATACTGGAAATCCAAGAAGCATGGTATAGGCTCTGCACATCATGGCAGGAACACACAGATGTCTGTATGTTGTTGTGGACCTCTCGCCCTCTTCTTCTAAACCCTCAAAGATCAAATCATGGGGAAGCCATTCGAATGAACTTATCTCATCTAATATCTTCCCAGATGTCCCAATCCTAAATGCCACAGAAAGACTAAATTTCTACCCACTTGTTACCATTTATTACCCTTAACATAATATTTTAAGGACTAAACCTTAAAAGTTACTTTTCTTGTTGCTGAGATAAAATACCTCCCAAAAGCAAATTAAGGAAGGACAAGTTATTTTGGTTCACAGTTTAAGGTTACAGTCCATCAGAGCAGGGAAGTCCTGGTGGCAGAAGAGTAGGCAACTGATGACATTGCATTCACAGTCAGGAAGCAGAGAGATGACTGTTGATGCTCAGTTCACTTTCTCCTTTTAATTCACTCCAGGCCCCCTGCCTATATGATGAGACTGCCCACAGGCTTACTCTTATAACCTCAATTAACTTAAAATAGAAACTCCCTCACAACAACATGATCAGGGCTTTATCTCCTAGATGATTCTACATACTGTCAAGCTAACAATATTATCACATACTCTCATATATGTTCAAGGGGACAATAATATCCAAACCATCACAAAATATCCATGAAGCCAAAGATTTCTGAGAGAGGAAGTGAGCATGCAAAGAAAGGCAGATAAATACAGGAAATAGAAAGATTTTTGAAATCAAGATTTGGGAAACAACCTTGTTTCTGATGATGGCAAGTCCAAAGTATGGTCATAGGAATGAGCAGGTCCAGGGAGGAACAGAAGGAAAAATGGCTAGATAAGAAAATGTCACAGAGCAGAGGGGCCAGGGTCTGCATGACTTGCCCTCCTGCTGAGGTTGGCATATGTTTTGTCTAAGGGCCAACAGAAGAGATTTAACATAGACCCAGAATCTTTGCAATACATGAACACCTCACTTGAGTTAAGAAGCCTATGCATGATCTATTCCTGACTTACTTGAACTTGTCTTTATGGCTCTGCAACTGCCACTTGTGGTGTTCTTTATGAAACATTGTGAAATATGGACATATTAAATGTAATACAGTTCAACATAAAATTTGTTGCAATATCAGACACCACCTGAAACTAGATTCTAGTTTAGATAAGTAGAGTATCTGGTGTCAAAGGCTTAAGAGAATAAAATTTAAAGTGGATAAAATTCTATCCGTTAACTTAATGCTTTCCAAATATATCCATCCACATTTCTTAGTATTTGCTTGAGAAAAGTATATCTCTGCTGCCATGAGTCTCCAGAGCTCTGAATATAAGGATGTTGCGGGAGGGGGTTTCCAGTATAAGAAAGAGGAGCTCCAAACAAAGGACTCAGAAACAAAGAAAAAAGAGGCTTCCTCATGGTCCTCTAACTAAAGAGTCTGAGCAATGGCTAAAGAAACAGTAGCCTATTGACAATGCTATGTAGATCACATGAGAACTTCCAAGAAACTATGTTAATCTTTCTATCTGGCACTTATGTTTGTGGATTTTATTACCCAGTTTCTTTGTTTCTATTAACTAATGGTTGCAGAACCCCGTTAAGTAAGAAATATGGGTGCACTTCAGAACAGTGAGAAAATAGGGAACCAGAACGATCCATCCTGCCTCCAGAGACAATCTTAAAGGCTGCTGGAAAATGATATCTGTAGGCTAATGTCAATCATTTCCAGCCAATTTCTATTCTCCTTGGTCCACTCAAATGGCTTATCTGTGTCGAACACTCCATAACGTGAAGCAATTTAAAAAGAAAAGAAGCTTTTTTTATTGCTATTGTGCATGAACAGAAGTAAAATATGGAAATGGCATCTATATTTTCAGCATTCATTTTATCTTCTGAGCCCTGAGTATATAAGACTTTACAAGATCTAGGCTCATAACAGATATCAAACAAGAGGCTGAGGGGAGCCAGAGGACAAGGATTAGATGTAAGGACCTTGATCTGCAAAGACCAGTGTAACACCAGGATGAGCTAAGTAATCTGAGAACTTTACCAGTATGTGCAACCTTTTCATAAGTCCCTTCTTCAAGCTCCAACAGTTGTCTTACTTCATTTGATGTTAAATAAACCAAAAATATGTGCTAGGTAATATGGACTACACAAGATTATTTTGACCTCATGATGCCTAGAGTGGTTACTTTTCTTGTTACTATGACAAAATAGCTGATATAACAATCGAAGCTAAAGACATGTATTTTGGCTTACACTTTCAGAGCTGTCAGTCTACTAAGGTAGGGAAAACGCAATAGAGTAGAGCAGTTCACATCATGGTGTCCTAGAAACAAAAGGGGGACACAGGGAATGGCCAAGACAAGATATAACACCCAACAGTACACCCTCAGTGATCCACTTCCTCCAACTCCAACCTCATCTTCTGCCTTTTACCACCTCCTGGAAATACTATCATATTATATACCCATTAAAAGCTTAATCCATTCATTAGATGAAAGACCTCATTACCTCTGTGCTTCACAAATGTCCTAGAGGTTTCTCAATCTGGTCAACAAGGTTAACCATCATAATTCCTTTGTCATTACCAAAATGTGTCCAATCTGTATCTGCATGCATCCAAGGGCAGCTAGGAATACAGCCCAACACAAAATAGTAAACTTATTCCAAGCATTATGAGCTTTTTTGTAACCCAACTACATGATTTTTTTTTTAATTTTTATTAACATTTTCCATGATTATAAAATATATCCCATGGTAATTCCCTCCCTCCCCACCCCCACACTTTCCCGTTTGAAATTCCATTCTCAATCATATTACCTCCCCATTACAAACATTGTAATTACATATATACAATATCAACCTATTAAGTATCCTCCTCCCTTCCTTTCTCCACCCTTTATGTCTCCTTTTCAACTTACTGGCCTCTGCTACTAAGTATTTTCATTCTCACGCAGAAGCCCAGTCATCTGTAGCTAGGATCCCCATATGAGAGAGAACATGTGGCGCTTGGCTTTCTGGGCCTGGGTTACCTGACTTAGTATAATACTTTCCAGGTCCATCCATTTTTCTGCAAATTTCATAACTTCATTTTTCTTTACCGCTGAGTAGAACTCCATTGTATAAATGTACCACATCTTCATTATCCACTCATCTGTTGAGGGACATCTAGGCTGGTTCCATTTCCCAGCTATTATAAATTGAGCAGCAATAAACATGGTTGAGCATGTACTTCTAAGGAAATGAGATGAGTCCTTTGGATATATGCCTAGGAGCGCTATAGCTGGGTCATATGGTAGATCAATCTCTAGCTGCTTTAGGAACCTCCACACTGTTTTCCACAATGGCTGGACCAGATTGCATTCCCACCAGCAGTGCAGAAGGGTTCCTTTTTTTCCACATCCCCGCCAACATTTATGATCATTTGTTTTCATGATGGTGGCCAATCTGGCAGGAGTGAGATGGAACCTCAATGTAGTTTTAATCTGCATTTCCCTGATGACTAGTGACGTAGAACATTTTTTAAGATGCTTATATGCCATTCATATTTCTTCCTTTGAGAACTCTCTATTTAGCTCCATAGCCCATTTTTTGATTGACTTGTTTGATTCCTTATTATTTAACTTTTTGAGTTCTTTGTATATCCCAGATATTAATCCTCTATCAGATATATAGCTGGCAAAGATTTTTTCCCATTCTGTAGGTTGCCTCTTTGCTTTTTTCACTGTGTCCTTTGCGGTGCAAAATCTTTGTAATTTCATTAGGTCCCAGTGGTTAATCTGTGGTTTTATTGCCTGAGCAATTGGGGTTGTATTCAGAAAGTCTTTGCCAAGACCAATATGTTGAAGGGTTTCCCCTACTTTTTCCTCTAGCAGTTTCAAAGTTTCCGGTCTGATGTTAAGGTCATTAATCCATTTGGACTTAATTCTTGTGCATGGCGAGAGAGAAGAATCTATTTTCATCCTTCTGCAGATATTTATCCAGTTTTCAAAACACCATTTGCTGAAGAGGCTGTCTCTTCTCCAATGAGTATTTTTGGCATTTTTATCAAATATCAGGTGGCTATAGCTACTTGGGCTTACATCTGGGTCCTCTATTCTGTTCCACTGATCTACATGTCTGTTTTTGTGCCAGTACCATGCTGTTTTTGTTACTATGGCTCTGTAGTATAGGGTAAAATCAGGTATGGTGATACCACCAGCCTCTTTTTTGTTGCTCAGTATTATTTTAGATATTCAAGGTTTTTTGTGATTCCAAATCAATTTTGGATTGTTTTTTCTATTTCCATGAAGAAAGCCTTTGGAATTTTGATAGGGATTGCATTAAATGTGTAGATTGCTTTAGGTAAGATTGCCATTTTCACGATATTGATTCTTCCAATCCAGGAACAAGGGATGTTTCTCCACTTTCTAGTGTCTTCTGCAATTTCTCCTTTGAGTGTTTTAAAGTTCTCATTGTATAGATTCTTTACTTCCTTGGTTAGGTTTATTCCAAGGTATTTTATTTTTTTTGATGCAATTGTGAATGGGAGTGATTCTCTGATTTCATCCTCTGTGTGTTTGTTGTTAGCATATATGAAGGCTACTGATTTCTGTGTATTTATTTTGTATCCTGCTACATTGCTGTAGGTTTTGATCAGCTCTAAAAGCTTGCTAGTAGAGTCTTTAGGGTCCTTTATGTATAGAATCATGTCATCTGCAAATAATGATAACTTGATTTCTTCCTTTCCAATTTGTATCCCTTTTATGTGTGTCTCTTGCCTTATTGCTATGGCTAAGACTTCCAAAACTATATTAAATAGAAGTGGGAACAGTGGACACCCTTGTCTTGTTCCTGATTTTAGTGGAAAAGCTTCCAGTTTTTCCCCATTTAGTAATATGTTGGCTGTAGGCTTGTCATAAATAGCCTTTATTATATTGAGATATGTTCCTTCTATTCCCAGTCTCTGTAGGACTTTTATCATGAAGGGATGTTGGATTTTGTCAAATGCTTTCTCTGCATCTAATGAGATGATCATGTGATTTTTGTCCTTCAACCCGTTTATGTAATGTATTACATTTATAGATTTGCATATGTTGAACCATCCCTGCATCTCTGGGATAAAGCCTACTTGGTCAGGGTGAATGATCTTTTTGATATACTCTTGTATTCTGTTTGCCAATATTTTGTTGAGAATTTTTGCATCTATGTTCATGAGGGAGATTGGTCTGTAATTTTCTTTTTTTGTTCTATCTTTGCCTGGTTTTGGTATCAGGGTGATGCTGGCCTCATAGAAGGAGTTTGGTAGAATTCCTTCTTTTTCTATTTCCTGGAAAAGCTTAAGAAGCAATGGTGTTAGCTCTTCCTTAAAAGTCTGGTAAAATTCAGCAGTGAATCCATCTGGGCCTGGGCTTTTTTTAGTTGGGAGATTATTGATAACTGTTCGGATCTCCATGTTTGTTATAGGCCTATTTAAGTGATTAATCTCATTTTGATTTAATTTAGGTAGGTCATATAGATCAAGGAAATCATCCATTTCTTTCAGATTTTCATACTTTGTGGAGTATATGCTTTTATAGTATGTCCCTATGATTTTTTGAATTTCTCTGGAATCTGTTGTGATGTTACCTTGTTCATCTCTGATTTTATTAATTTGTGTCTCTTCTCTCTTTGTTTTGGTCAGATTTGCTAAGGGTTTATCAATCTTGTTTATCCTTTCAAAGAACCAACTCTTTGTTTCATCAATTCTTTGGATTGTTCTTTTTGTTTCTATTTCATTAATTTCTGCCTTAATCTTTATTATTTCTTCCCATCTACTAATTTTTGGTTTGCCTTGTTCTTCTTTTTCCAAGGCTTTAAGGCAAAGCATTAGGTCGTTTACTTGCAACCTTTCTAATTTCTTAATATAGGCACTTAAGGCTATAAATTTACCTCTTAGAACTGCCTTCATTGTGTCCCAGAGATTTTGGTATGTTGTGTTCTCATTATCATTTGACTCTATAAATTTTTTGATTTCCTTTTTGATTTCTTCATTGACCCACTCATCATTTAGTAGTGTATTGTTTAGTTTCCATGATTTTGTGTATGCTCTATAGCCTTTCTTGCTACTGATTTGTAGTTTAATTCCATTGTGGTCAGGTAGAATGCAAGGAATTATTTCAATTTTCCTGAATTTGTTAAGATTTGCTTTGTGTCCTAATATATGGTCTATTTTAGAGAATGTTCCATGTGCTGCTGAAAAGAATGTATATTCTGCAGCCTTTGGATGAAATGTCCTGTATATATCTGTTAGGTCCATTCCTTCTATGACCTCATTTAGTCCAGATGCCTCTCTGTTTATTCTTTCCCTGGATGACCTGTCAATTGATGAGAGTGGGGTGTTAAAGTCACCCACCACCACTGTGTTTGGTGTTATCTGTGACCTTAGTTCTAGTAGTGTTTGTTTGACGAATTTGGGAGCCCCCTATGTTAGGTGCATATATGTTTAGGATTGTAATGTCCTCCTGTTGGAGTGTGCCCTTAATCAATATAAAGTGACCTTCCTTATCTTTCTTGACTAACGTCGGACTAAAGTCTACCCTGTCTGATATTAGGATAGCAACCCCTGCTTGTTTTCTAGGCCCATTTGCTTGAAACACCGTCTTCCAACCTTTCACCCTAAGATAATGTCTATCCTTTGTAGAAAGGTGAGTTTCTTGGAGACAACAAACTGTAGGATCCTGCTTTTTAACCCAGTCTGCAAATCTATGTCTTTTCATTGGGGCATTGAGACCATTGATATTAAGAGATATTATTGAAAGGTGTGTATTTATGTTTGCCATTTTTGTGTGTGTGTGTGTGTGTTACTGGTTCTACCTGTGCTCTCTTCTGTTAACTGGTATTTGAGTATAGCTTGTTTTTTCTAGGTTCCTTATATGTGTGCTTTTCCTTTTGTTCAGCATGGAGGATTCTATCAAGTATTTTCTGTAGAGCTGGTTTTGTCTTCAAATACTCCTTTAACCTGCTTTTGTCATGGAATGTCTTTATTTCTCCATCTATTTGAATGGATAACTTTGCAGGATAAAGTAACCTTGGTTGACAGTTGTTATCTTTCAGAACTTGGAATATATCTCTCCAAGCCCTTCTGGCTTTAAAAGTTTGTGTTGAATAATCTGCTGTAATCCTGATGGGCTTGCTTTTGTAGGTAACTTGATTTTTCTCTCTAACTGCTTTCAATATTTTTTCTTTGGTTTGTGTGTTTGGAAGTTTGATTATAATATAGCGAGGAGAGGTTCTTTCTGGGTTTTGTCTGGCTGGGGTTCTAAAGGCTTCCTGTATCTGTATTGGCACCTCTTTCCCAATTTGGGGGAAATTTTCCTCTATGATTTTGTTGAAGATGCCTACTATGCCTCTGGAGTGGAGTTCTTCTCCTTCTACTATGCCCTGAATTCTTATATTGGATCTTTTCATAGTGTCCCGAATATCTTGAAATTCCCACTCATACTTTTCTATAAGTTTGTCTTTCTCTTTGTTGGACTGCATTAGGTCTGCCACCTGGTCTTCTAGCTTAGATATTCTGTCCTCTCCCTCATCCATCCTACTGGTGAGATTTTCTACAGAGTTTTTTTATTTCATTAACTGTGTTCTTCATTGCTAGTAATTCTGACTGGTTTTTCTTTATTATTTCTATTTCCCTACTTATGTCTTGTATTGACTTCTTTATTTCATTAAATTGGTGTCCTGTCTCTTCTTTGATTCCTTTGATTTCCTCTTTGATTTCCTCTTTGATTTCTTCTTTGATTGTTTTCATGTGTTCTTTGACCTCTTTGAACATATTTATAATTATTCTTTTGAACTCTTTCTCAGGCATTTCCTCTAACTCTTTCTCACTGGAGGACATTTCTGATGCATTAATACTTTTAGGTGGATTTATATCGTCTTGCTTTTTAGTGTTTCTTGTGTTATAATGTATATATTTTTGCATCTTGGATTAAGTTAATGCTTGGATTTTCTAGCTAGCTGTGTATTCTTAGCTGTATCAATTGATTTGATGTAATATATTTTCAGGGTAGGACCTTAAGGTATTAGGTGTGGCTCTTAAGACTCTCAGAGTATCTACAAAGATGTTCTTAGGGGTTGAGTTTCCCTGCTATAGGATTATTCAAGCAGGCTGAGTGGAATAAAATACAGGTAGATTCTAAAATTTAACTAAACACTGTACACATTCAATCAAAAACAGCCCCGAGTATGTATGCAAGAGTAGTTATTATAATGACCAGATCCTCTATCAACAAAGAGGTTTAGATTTCTGGTCTGTTGAGGGATCCAAGTCAGCTTGTGACCAAGTGAGACCCTTCCCTGGTGCAATCCCAGTTACCTTGGATGATTTTGGTCTCAGTCAAGTTGCTGCCTGGGTCGTCGGGCTGCTATTCTGATTTCTGGAGCTGGGCACTTGCTTTTCCTACGGGGCAAACCAAGCCGCTGCTGCTGCCTCTGCTGCTGCCGTAGCTGCCACCACCAGAGCCACCACCGCTGCTGAAGCTGCCGCTGCCGTGTCCACCACCGCTGCTCCCCCCGAAGCCGCTGCTGCGGGATCTGCCGCCGCTGCCGCTCCTGGATCCGCTGCTGCTGGGGCCGCTGGTACCGGTGCTGGAGCCGCTGAAGTTGCTGCCGAACTCTGCTCCTGCTTGGGTCCCGCTGTCAGCCCAAGTTGGCGTGGCCCGGTCCCGGGCCGCTGCTGTGTTCGCTGGAGCTGGGTTCAGGCGGTGGGGGAGGGGAGGGAGCCGCGGCTACTCTGGTTGTCTCGCTGCTCCACGTGTTCTTCTACCTCGCGGTCTGCTCCTCTGCTGCTCGCTGCTGCTCTCCCCTCACGTTTCCCGAGTTGTGGAGAGCGCGGTGTGAGGGGAAAATCCCGCACCTGGCTTTTCCTGCGGCTCAAGCCGAGAGTCTGGAGGCTTTCTGCTGTGCCGCGGCCGAGCTGCCGGAGCCGCTTTTCCTGCCTGTGCAGGCTCTGGATGCTCTATAACTCTTCTACTTCTCCGCTGCCCCCTCAATTTCCTATACACCTCACTTTTTAGTAAAAGTGTGTATTTTGCTGAGTTTTTTTGGTCTTTTTCCCCCCTAGGCTGCTTTGGCGTGGTACCTACGCCGCCATCTTAACCGGAAGTCCCTTTTTTTTTTAATTTAAACTTATTTATTTGGGAGAGACAGACACGTAGGTGGGGGGAAGAGGGAGAGAGAGGGAGGGAGGGAGAAAAAAAAAAAAGCTTATTCAGGATTTTTTAAGGTGCCTTGGTAGCATTATTAAAACCCTCAGAGAGTGCATTTTCTTGGGGCCATCAAACTCTGCTCTATGAGTGAATGCATCCCAGGAAAGAATGACCCCACTAAAAGAGGATGCAGCAAAGGTGTTGTTCATCTCTATAGTAGAAATATATGATAATTGAGGTTAGTCCAGTAAATTGTGTAACATCCACAAGACAGAATATTAGGCAACCACTAAAAATAAGGTTGTAGAGAAATAATAAGTTGGAAATTGACTCATAATTTATGTTAAATGGAAAAGACCCACAAAATATTATTCAAACACATGATAGCTTTGTAAAATCTATATCCATTGCTATAATAAGATAAAATATTAAAAGAATGGTGAAATTATACATGTTTAGTGTTTCTTTTATCTGCTTTATCTGTATTTGTAAAAAATTTTATAGAAAAGTATTACTTTGGAAATTTTAAGATATTGTCCTTTTAAAATATAAAGTTATGGGGCTGGATGGGTGGCTTAGCAGTTAAGACACTTGCCTACAAAGCAAGAGGACCCAGGTTCAATTCTCCAAGACCCACATTAGCCAGATGCACAAGGGGCACATGCGTCTGGAGTTTGTTTGCAGTGGCTGGAAGCCCTGGTGAGCCCATTCTCATTCTCTCTCTCTATATATCTGACTCTAATAAATAAATAAAAATAAAAATAAATCTTTAAAATATAAAGTTATGGGTGAGTTTGGGATATGCTTAGTGCTAGAGTGCTTGCCAAGCATGTACAAAACTCTGGGCTTGATCTTCAACATGGCAAAAAAAAATTAATCATAAAACACATTTCTAGGGCTGGAAAGATGGCTTAGCAATTAAGGTGCTTGCCTGTGAAGCCTAAGCACCCATGTTCAACTCTCCAGGTCCCACATACACTAGATGCACAAGGTGATGCAAGTACACAAGGTCGCACATGCACACAAAGTGGTCTGGAGTTCAATTGCAATGTCTGGAGGCCCTGGCATGCTAATCCCTCCGCCCCCTCATTAACAAAAAGGCCATTCTGCTGGACTTGCCTCAAAAATATGTACATTTCTATGGCTAGAGAGATGACTTAGCAATTAAGGAGCTTGTCTGCTAAGCCAAAGGACCAAGGTTTGATTCCCCAGTACAATTTGACTCAGTACAGTTCTATTTCCCAGTAAAGCCAGATGCACAAGTGGCGCCTGCATCTGGACATCATTTGCAGCAGCTGGAGGTCCTGGCATGCCCATTCTCATTATATATTTGCCTCTTCTCTTTCTCTCTCCCTCTTTCTCATATAAATAAATATTTTAAAAAATACATTTCTAAGGTGAGTCTTCCTTCTTCCCTCTCAAACCCATTTTTCTTCCTCACAATCAACATCAATTATTAGCTTTTTGTATCGGTTTCTAATAATGATCTGTAAATATACAAGCCTACATTAGAAACTTCTTGTTATTTTCCAAAACTGCTTTAAATTCAACCTTAACACAATATTCAGGGGGAAGGAAGTATATCTCACATTACATTTCAAACTGCCTCTGACAAGCAGAGCAATATCAGGATAAAGTGAATAAGGCATTTGCAGCAGGCACAAAATTTAAGAGGGTGCCAAATAGTAATCAAGACAAAGAGTATGTTAAAATATGCAATATTTTAAAAGTCAAAATCAGTACAAGTAATTCATGAAGAACAAAGTAAAGACAGGGCAGTATTTCTTCTTCTCCTCCTCCTTTTTTTTTTTTTTTTTTTTTTTTTGCTTTTACCTCAAGCTCTAATATAGCTCCATATGGCACTGTTGATGGTTAATGTCAATAATAACAGAAAAACAAGGGGTGGGAGGAAAGAACACTGGAGAATGGAGGAAGGGGAAGAAGGAAGGGACCTGACTTAAACTGACCATTCTGTCAGTCTCTCAGCTGGCACTTGCCATGTATTATTATTGATAGGTGAAGCCTGCCTTTTCCTTATCAAGGCTCTCTCTGGAAGAGGGAAGATTCTTAAGGTCAAATCTTCCCTCCTACCCACCCCTTCTCAGGAAGTTGGAATGAGTTACCTAACTCCTGCTTTAAGGAAGGAATTACATGTGTGTATCCACATCCTTTCCTACTTTGTACCCACAGGCTGCTCTTCCATGAAGCAAGTATCAGGAACCAACAGTTAGCTTACTTTTCCAGAGAACTACCTACCTCTGTCTAAAGGGAATGTCCATGGATATTATGTTGGTACTATACGCCTTGTCTATAGCCACAGAAGATTAGACAAGGATGGACATAACCCACAAGGGTCAGTTAAGTCTGTCATTTGGACTCTGATATTATAATCCAAAGAAAGTTAATTTGGCTGCGTGGAACTAGAACCAAGAGAGAGCCACAGTGGTCTCTGTGGCTGTGCATGTAACAGTGAATTCAGGACTTGGGAGATGGTCAACTTTCACCCATTGCACAGACATAGGTAAGTAAAAAGGCAAATATGAGTAGAGGTATAGAAACTAGAAACAATTATAGGGTCCCTGTGATTCACTGGTCCTGACTTTGATCCAGAAGCTATGTTCCTGATCTGTGCTTCTGTAAGATGTTACTGTGTAAAGTTCCTTTTCTAAAATTAAGCTGGAGGTGTTACTTCACCTGAAGAAGATTAAACTTTCAAGAATCATTTCTAAGGTTTACCACTTATACCTGAAGCACTCTGACTGATATAATCGTCAGTGTTAATATCATCACCATTATTCACAGGCATGGTGTACTCATGACCCTACAGACTGTTTGTCAGATCGCTTTCCTGAATTCACCTGGACACTTCCACAGAGCTCTCCATCCTCTGGATATCCTTACCACCTGCATGCCTACTCCTCCCATCTTTCTATTTATTTTCCCTGAAAATATTGCCCCTGTAAATACATAGTACTATTTCATCTTGATTACTTCCAAGATATATTAGGCAATATAAATAATGCTAGCTTCTATAACAACCAACTCCAAATCTTAGTGACATAATACAAAAAATTTTTATTTCTCATACAAAATATAGTATGGATGTTTCTGTTCAGGCACCTGAAGAGTTGGGTCTTATTTGATAACTCAGGTAGCTTCTGCACTCCTTAGTGTGTATGACTCCTTAAACTTCTAAGGTTCCATAGCCCTTGACTACCCACATCACTGGGAATAGAGATAGAGATGATCACATTGAGTGGAAAATGTGTAAAGTCTATCGATGCCTATAAGTGGCTGCAACATTTAAATTCATATTCCACCTGCCAGAGTATAGTTGTGTGGTTCACCTAGACACAAAAGGAGCTGAAAAATGTAGGTTGCTATGTCTCTGAAGAAGAGAAGGGAAGATTCTATATCACAAGAGAAGAAATTATTATCTACCTCTAGGGAAGATTTCTCTTTAGTTATAACCAAGAAAATCTTATCTTCTCATTTTTCTTATCCTATGAAACCAGTAGCTATATACTCATTGTTCAAACTGTGTTCTTTGGAACTCTAGGTTTCAAAAGAAGTGCCTATCAGCAGTAGTGTACTGAAGAATTTGGCACTGCCATTTACTTTTTACTAATGGTTTTAATTAACAACAAGGGAGCTTATATTTTTTTAAAAATTGAAGCCAATAAGTATTTCAAGTTTACCACTCAATTATTTTATTGTATTATACTCTTTGTTCTTGAGGTCTTGTACACCAATTGTTGGTTTATGGTGGAATCATCATATCATGGTGCTTATTATTCTAAATAATATTCCCAAGTCCCATCTGATTAGCACCATCAAGTCAGTGGAAGTCTTCATACCATTAAAATTGAAAGTTTTAATGGCATAAAGACTATATTGGATAAAGACAGCTCCCTGACCCCAGGATCCAGTTGTCAAATATCTAGATAATGCTAATCTGGAGGGGTCTGTGCAAAGAGACATGGGGCTGGAAATGCCCTAGAATGACACCTTCTTCCATATATTTGATTTGGATCAGACAAGATACAAGGATTATTCTGTTTGGAAAGAAAAAAAAAAGAAGGAAGGAAAGAAAGAAACAAAGAAAGAGTTCAAACTCCTGAACTTCAGGATTTATAAGGTCTCTTTTTACATGTTCACAGAACACTTGCTGACACTTGATATTAGACAGTGTAAGGAGAGGAATGGCTTCTTTGAAGTCATCTGTGATATCAGTGTTTATCTTCTTCCCAGAAGTGGGGGAGGGATAGAATACCATGGATCAAGTGTATGTAGACAGATGTTCACAAATTCAGCTCATCACAGCCATACAAGAGGGAAAGAGAAGTGCAAGCCAACCAGTGTACACACAGGGAACAAGTGGCCCATCTTCCCTCTACCTCCCACAGCTCTCCTCACAAAGCTTGAACATTCATTCAGAAAATGCTCCCTGATCACTTACTAAGTGTTGCACGTTGTCCTAGGTTCTTGGTGTATGCCCGTAAACTCCAAGGGAAGAAATAACCATGCACAGGTTGAACTAATTAGACCAAAGGAAGCATCTTCCTCATAAAGCTTTCTCAGCTTCAGCTGAGCTAAGAGCTCATTGAATCATCTCTTCAGTTCTTTGAAAACAATATACCATTTACTTTTATACTGGGTAGGAGAGAGCAGATCTGAGAGGGAAGCAGGAGCTTGTCAAATCACCATCAAGAATAAAAACCTGGGGCTGGAGAGATGGCTTAGCGGTTAAGTGCTTGCTTGTGAAGCCTAAGGACCCCGGTTTGAGGCTCGGTTCCCCAGGTCCCACGTTAGCCAGATGCACAAGGGGGCGTACGTGTCTGGAGTTCGTTTGCAGAGGCTGGAAGCCCTGGCACACCCATTCTCTCTCTCTTCCTCTATCTGTCTTTCTCTCTGTGTCTGTCGCTCTCAAATAAATAAATTAAAAAAAAATTAAAAAAAAAAAGAATAAAAACCTGGGGCTGGAGAGATGGTCCAGAGGTTAAGGCACTTGCCTACAAAGCCTAATGACTTGGGATTTTTAAAAATTTTTTTGTTCATTTTTATTTATTTAGTTGAGAGTGATAGAGAACAAGGCAGACACAGAGAGAGAATGGGCACGCTGGGGCCTCCAGCCACTGCAAACAAACTCCAGATGTGTGTGCCCCCTTGTGCATCTGGCTAATGTGGGTCCTGGGGACTTGAGCCTCGAACCGGGGTCCTCAGGCTTCACTAGCAAACATTTAACCACTAAGCCATCTCTCCAGCTCACGACCTGGTTTTGATTCTCATGTACCCACATAAAGCCAGATACACAAAACACATGTATCTGGCGTTCATTTGTAGCAGCTAGAGGTCCTGTCACCTGCTTGCTTCCTTGCTCTCTCTTTCTCTCTCTCCTCTCTGTCTCTCTCTGCTTGCAACTAATTTAAAAAAATAAAAGAAGAAATCCCTCTTTGTACATTGCTCATTCTTTCTGATGATTCCCAATGTCTTTCTTCAGGCTATGGACATGGGTAAGCTACTATGTCAAAACCTTCTTCCAGGCTGGAGAGATGGCTTAGTGGTTAAGACATTTCCCTGAGAAGCCTAAGAACCCACATAAGCTAGATGCACAAAGTGGCACATGCGTTTGGAGTTGGTTTGCAGTGGCTGAAGGCCCTAGCATGCCTATTCATTCTCATTCTCCCTCCCTCCCTCCCTCCCTCCCTCCCTCTCTCTCTCTCTCTCTCTCTCTCTCTCTCTCTCTCTCTCTCTGTCTCTCTCTTAAATAAATAAATTTTAAAAAAAAATGCTTCCTCCACTGGAAGCCTTAAAAGAGCAAGCAGTGGGGGAGAGGCAGGAGTCTGGTTCCTGACCAAACCCTCACACTCACTCACATCTCTCCTGTCTCCTCTGCAGGGCAGGCACAGCACTGTGCACCTGGTAGATACTGGAAGCTGGTCCCCAGCTCCAGCTACTTGGTCCATGAGAGTATAAACTGCCCTGAATATGACTTTTCTGCTTTATTGTAGACTAAAGGAGCCCTGTGTAATTTTTTTTAAAAAACTCTTCATCTAATTTTAACAAATCTCAAGTGACAGAAATCTGCCAGCCTCCTTGGCGAGCAAGCCTTCTCTGGCTCCTGATCAGAGAATACACATAGATGCACACACATCACATATGCAGACATATACATATGTGCACACATAAACTCCAGGATACCTATGCATGCTTAGTGGGTAGGAACACCCACCTGGTATGTGTGCATCCACACATACACATGCACTAGTGCATGTATCTATTAACATGTATACAAAGGCCTACACAGGAATGCATGCACATGAACAAACATGTGCACTTAACATCCACCACGCACTTCCTCACAGCCTGAAGCTCGGCTCAGCCAGAAATTACAGGAGATAAAACCAACAGAATTTAAATGAAGATGAGAAAAAGAAAGTCCAGAAATGATGGGCAGACTTCTCTAATTGGTACTATTTTTAGAACCCAGACAGACAGTGGTGAGAGAGAGAGAGAGAATGGACCTCCTGCAAGGAGAAAGCCGACCAAATGCCCCTTGTTTCCTTCAGGGAAACAGAAGAAAACGGAGGCTGACAAGGGTGACTGGGAAGTTGGGGACAGAGAAGCCAAAATGCTCCAGGGGAGGTTAAGGGCAGCCCTATCCACCCTGTTAATCTTCCTCCCTCTAAACACACACACACATGCACACACACTCGGCTCTCCCTCTTTCAGCGCACTGGGCACTGGAAAAAAGGAAATCAGTCCAGAAGGTAGAAGCCAAACTTGATTTCCACTTTCACTCTGCATTTCTGAATGTGTGGCCCTGAGAGCCTTTGTGCAAAGGTAGTAAAGCACCCTTTTGGGCATGTACATAGGAGGATCCCTCTAACTGGATGCAACACCTCAGGGGTCCCCACTTGAGAGATGGAACTCAGCTGAGTTTCCACCCTCCATACAGGCTGCATTTGTGCAGTGTCCCAGCTTCCCACCTGCATACAGCAGTCACACGTCGCTTCACAAATGTCCAACTTGGCTGGTCCTCTACTGAATGGGGTTACATTTTCAAAAAGCAAGGGGAGAAATAGAAAGTGAAGGAGTCAAGTGTTTCAGCCAATCTTCTCTACCATCTAGGAAGGGCCAGTGAAAGACAAGGTGTATTGACATCTTCAAGTAGGAAGTGGAGGATTGAAGATCCATTTGAGGTGTCTGAATTCTAGGTAACATCATCATCACATTCCTGCCTGCTGTTCCTTCTTCTTCTTCCTGACATCAAAGCTCCAAGTACTTCCTAGTCATTGCTGAGACAAGGCCAAGAACCCCAGAGTCCCAGTCCCTAACTGAATTGAGGTAGCTTTATTGCCATGTATTTTAGTTAATTTTCCCATTGCTGTGACAAAGTACCTGCCTTAAGGAAAGAAAGGTTTATTTTGGTTCAAAGCTTGAAGATACAGCCTATCACGGCAGGGCAGGCATGGCAGCAGGAGTGTGAGGCAGTGGGTAACATCTTCCACAGGAAGGAGGCAGAGAGAGATCAGTGCTGCTGCTCAGCCTGAGGCAGAGAGAGATCAGTGCTGCTGCTCAGCCTGAGGCAGAGAGAGATCAGTGCTGCTGCTCAGCCTGAGGCAGAGAGAGATCAGTGCTGCTGCTCAGCCTGCCTTCCCCTTTTCATTCAGCCATGGAACTTCAGCCTGTGGAATGTTGCCACCCACATTCACAGTGAGTCTTCCCTTCTTAGTTAAACATCTTTTACAACACCTCATAGACACAACCAAATGTGTGTCTCCTAGGCAATTCTAAATCCAGTGAACTTGAGGATCAAGAGTAATGAACACACATAGGTCAGTGGGCTACCTTTTGCACAGACAAAATTATAAGAATAAAGTGAAGAAATACGTATGAAGATGTTTTGTGCTTAATGCCAGCTCCACTTGTTGGCTGATCTTGGGTTCCTTGCCCAGTTTGTTGATGTTCAGCTGTCAGTTCTGGTGAGTGTCTTTCATTTTCTTACTCATCAGATGACACAGAAAAAACAAGGCTTTTATTGGAGCATGTGAGTCAATGGGAAAGTGAAGTTTATTCTCTGGGGGTAGGCAAGGGCCTTTGGAAACAGGAGTGAGACCCTCATTTGTTGGGGATGAGAGGGATTTAGAAGTATGTTTGGATTTTCTCCTGGGACACTCTGAGCTGTGGAGATAAGAGCTGTACTTATGAGCCCCTTCTAGGCTCCTCTGCAGGCCCCAGAGGTTAATGTTTCCATTTAAATGGAAATTGAGTGCAAAATTATTAACAACTGTTCAAAAAGAACCAAATTACAAGGGGCCATTCTTTGCACAGTACAAACAGAATTGCGGCCAACGTTCTGCACCTTAAATATTAAGGTGAGCCCTGCTGAAGGTCACTCCTCCACCTGTAAAGGAGCTGAACACTTGGAAATGTTTCATTTAGAACTAAAAGTGTGGAGACAGAAAACTCCCTTTAGGCCTCACATCCTGGTGGGGCCTGAGGCAGACCTTGCAAGAACATCTGTACAAAATAGGTTGCATCAGTCATCACCTCCCTGGGCATTGCCTGGCACATAAAATCAAACCTCATTACTAGTTCACTTCATATTTGAAAATTCACCTACTGACCAAAATTTGTTTGGCATGCTAAGTCCAGGCTAAAGCAGTTTTGTGGGGGTCCTAAGGCATGCTCAGAGTTGTGCAAGTTTTCAGTGGAGAAGTACACAGATTAGATCAAACAAGGTGATGGTTTATTTTCTTGTTTCAATCCTATTTCTTCAAACATGTCCTTTTCATGGTCTTTATAGCACCATATCTTTAGTGTGTTTGTGCCTTAAGGAGAGTTATTTTTCAGTTGAAGATGAATCCCAAGCGTACTTCTGAAGGAACTTCTTGTATTTCCATGTACAATGAGCCTGTGATGTGAATACAGAGAAGTAATATGCTAGACAGCATCCAATCAGACATATATTACTGTGTCATAGGCTATAAATTTAATAACAGGTCAGCAGTATGTATTAGATAAGATAGATTAGATATATATGGTTTGAGTCTTAAATATTCCCCAATGTTCTCTAAGTTCAATGCTTGGTCCCAGCCCATGGCACTATTGGGAGGGGCTAGAACTTTTAGGAGGTGAGGTCTAGAGGGAGGAACTTATGTCCTGAGGAGCATGCCCCTGAAGGAGATATTCAAACCCTAGCTTCTTCCTGTCTCGTTCTCTTCTCAATCACTATGAGGCTTTTCCTGCTGCTAGCTCCCACTCTGATATACTATACATCTCAGGCCCAAGGAACCCTGGACTGAAAACTTTGAAACTCTGAGCCAACCCCACCCCCCATTTTCCTTATAATAAGAGATTATCTTGGGTATTTTGTCATAGCAATGGAAATATAACTGACGCAAGTGACTTTAAACAAAAACACACAATATGAAAGTATATACCAATCCATTCACAACAAAATGCTGTGACCAGAGGTCACAGGAACCTAACTTGAATTTCTTCTAGAAGCAATGATTCATTACTTGCTAACTCACCATTACTGGATACATGATATAACACTGCTTCTGCAAGTATCAGGAATTAAATTTAGTAAGTATCCAATCAATAGAAACTCTGACCTGCTCTACTGGGGCAGGGGCAGGGTGGGGGATTCTGTCCTTAATAAAAGATAAACCAAACCCCTTATCAGCAGGTTTAAAAGATCTCCCACTTCTGAAAAACACCATGTTCCCAGAGCCCAATTGTCCTATGCTCAGATGTACATATCCCAATATAAGATATAAGGTCCAGAAGACCCCACACGGGATTATGTCTAGAAGGTTCTATGATTTGTTGGGAAAATGAAAATCTAATTAAGACAGTGGGGGCCTCCCCAAATTAAAGAATGTTAGGACATAAAACTTGCACAAGGGCTGGAGAGATGGCTTAGCGGTTAAGCGCTTGCCTGTGAAGCCTAAGGACCCCAGTTCGAGGCTCGGTTCCCCTGGTCCCACGTTAGCCAGATGCACAAGGGGGCGCACGCGTCTGGAGTTCGTTTGCAGAGGCTGGAAGCCCTGGCGCGCCCATTCTCTCTCTCTCCCTCTATCTGTCTTTCTCTCTGTGTCTGTTGCTCTCAAATAAATAAATAAATAATTTAAAAAAAAACTTGCACAAAATTCTAAAGGTCAAAACCTATGAAGGGGGTCTAGGAAAATGACTCAGTGTTTGAAGGTGCTCGTTTGTAAAGCCTGGAGGCATGGGTTTGATTCCCTAATATCCACATAAAGGCAGATGCACAATGTGGTAAATTTGGAGGGAAGAGCAGAGGTTGGCCAAGTTTTTGTGTGTGTTTATGTTTATATGGGAGCAGGTATACTCGTATGTGGGTGCATGTATGTGGTTGACATTTGTTGTAGTTATCTTCCTGTTACTTATGCACAGCACTTACCCAAAAGCAGCTGATGGGAGGAAAGTTGTTTATTTTGACTTACAGTCTTGAGGGGAAGTTTTAATAATGGCAGGGGAAAGCATGACATGAGCAGAGACTGGACATCCTCTCTGCCATGGCAGATGAAAAACAATAGCCAAAGAGTGATCCAAGCTCTGGCAAAGGGAGGCTAGCTTCTGAGAGCCTGATCTGTCCACACAGTCCAGAAATAAGAAAGCTACCTGTGACTGCAAATCTGCCTGGGCTTTCTGATATTGTTTTTATCTTGTTTTTGTATTTTTTAAAAGAAAAATTCTACTACATTTTCTCCAAAAACCTATTCAAAATAAAGAAAAAAAAAACTGAGTTAGGTTCCCCTGGAAGAGAGTTCAGCAAGCTTGGTTGGCAATAGGAATGTGGTAGAATGAAGGGTTTGAAGTGTATAACCACAGCCCCTTCAGCAAGCCAACTGCTGGCCAGTACCTTTTCTTCTCACATTCAGGCCACAAGGCTGCAGTTGCCTCATAAAACCTTGGAACCGTCCTCCCCCACTCCATCTTCTGTGTTTTACTTTGAAGCTTCATTTAATTATTTACATGGCATTTCTCATTTTCTGCCCAATGACGCCAAACCTAGATTGGCCATCTCCTCCCAGTTCCTCTGACTCCACAATTCAGCTGAGTGGCCCCATGCATCTTGCTTATTTGGGTCCTGGGGAATCAAATCAGGGTCCTTTAGTTTAGCAAGCAAGTGCCTTAACTGCTGAGCCATCTCTCCAGCCCAAGGTGAGTGGTCTCAACTCAGATTTTTGGTTCTTTCCATTTGGGTCTTTTTGCATCAGCTTTTTCATCTTTACCTGACTGATGTTAGGGCTGCATGTCAAGTATAGGTGTTGAGTAGGTATGTGATGGCCTCAGTGAAGTTCACTGGTCCTACTCCATGAGTGAAGACAATGAATCTAGACTCACAGTGCAGGCAGAAAGAACTACTTTGGGCAGTACCAGGTACTATGGGAGACAAAATAAAGCCATGGGACACTAAGTGAGGTAGTGCAGAAGAGATACCTAAATGGCTTATGTCTCGAGTACTGAACTCCTATTGTCTTATTCTGACCCCAGGCACTGAGCACTAGATCCACATTGTAGGAGCCAGGGGAGAGAGGCAGGGAGAGAAAAACTACAAGCAATTTGGGCTAAAGACATAGTTTGGGTTTGGAGAGGCCCTTAATTTATCAGATAAGAGACTGCATACACCACAGCTCTGAATCACAGAATCTTCTAGAAAACCAGCCCCCATAATAAGCCTTTTTGACTTTATACTTTATGCTCAGATATGTAAATCCAAGCACAGGAAAACTTGGCTGTGAGATCAAGGATATTGTGTAGGTGAGATCCTTTAAATGTATTGGCAAAGAGTTACCTATTATTAAGGACACTTACACATTTGAGCCCAGAGACAGCTTTGTGAACTCAGAGTTCTATTGATTGAATATTGACTGCATTCAGTTCTTGGTGTTTTGGGGAGTTGTGTTCTGTGATGTTTCTACGAATGCTGAATAAGCAAATAATGAATCGTATTCTCCTAGAGGAACTGCGTGTTGGGTTCCTAAGGGCCCCTGGTCACAGTATTATTATTGGTAACTGACTAATGCGTATCCTCATGGGAACTGTGGGGAATGAGACAAAGAAGGATCTCTGAGAAGTGTGAAACTGTGCAAACGGGTTTACTTAGCATTTTCTAAGTAACATAGGTAGAGATTGAAATTGCTGTCTACTTATCTCCAGATGCAACTTCACACAGAAGCTATGGTCTGCTTGGCCACAGTTTAGTTTAGGCTATGTCACAACAGTGCCTAAACCTCTTCCCTGTCTTACCCAGTACTATGGGGCCTAGTCTCTGCTCACTTCCGCAGACTCATCTCACCCCTGTTCCCTCCAAGGTTCATATCCAGGTGTGGAGCTGATTTCACATCCATTAATAAGCCAGTTTTCCCCCTTGTCTTTATCTGAAACTACCTTCTTTGCCCCTTGCTTGCTGTCTTAAGTCAGCTTGAGCTGTAATGACAAAAATTGGGTAGGTTGTAAGTAGTGAATATGTATTTCTCACAAGAGTGGAGAGTGGAAAAGTTTAGACCAAGATGTTATCAGAGTCTGTGTCTGGTGAGGACCTTGCTTCCTAGCTCAAAGGTAGAACTTTCTCTCGGTGTCCTCCCTTAATTGTAGGCTAATTAGCCCCCTGAGGCCTCTCCTATGAGGACACTGATCCCATTGATGAAGGCTTTTCACTTATGACTTCCCAAAAGTTCCTATCTCCAAACACTCCAATGCACACTTCAAACACAATGTGCTAACATTGGGGATTAGGTTTCAGCCTATGAACTTGACAAGACACAATTATTCAGTTCATAATACTTCCTTTCCCCATATTTTAGATGTCTTTTCTTCACTCTTCACCTTGGTTCCATCCCTTTCTTCTGTCTCCCATACTATCTAGAACCACTTCAATGCAGTTCTTTGAGACTTCATTCCTAAGTGAGGACTCACTATCTTCCTCTGCAGTCCCTTGCAATCAACATGAGGGCAGGGGCTTGTCTGTCTCACTCACTTCTCATTCCTAGTTTTATTCTGAGTGTGTGTGGATGGTGTGTGTCTATGTGGTGTGTATATGCATGTATATGCACATGTGTTTGAAAATGCTTGTGACCATGTGCATTCATTCACTTTCTTAAAGAAATAAGGTGGAAGAGAAATAGGAATATCTCATGTTTTCCTCTGGCCACCACAGGCATGCACATGAATGAGTCCCTCACTGAACCTGAAACTCATTACCTTTTGGCTAAACTGGCTAACCAACAAGCTTTGGACTCCTTGAAATCCTCTTACCCCTACCCAACTCAGGGCTGGGATTTCAGATGTATGTGCCTATAACCAGCTATCTGTGTGTGCTGGGGATCTAAACTCAGGTCCTCATGCTTTTCCGTGAGTGCTCTTACCTACTGAGCTATCTGTCTAGTCCTACGTATAATACAGCGTAGGATATCCTAAATGCTTAGCAAATATTGACTGAATGAATGACTCTAATGTTAAAGTTTTCTCCCTTCCTTCAAGGAACTATGCTGACTCCTGAGAGTCTATTTTTTCCCAGTCCATCATCTTATTTCCACCACCATGCCACTTCCCACTCCTGTTGTCGCTATACCTTCTTTCCTGTTGGTTTTCAGAATATAGAGTTTGGCCAACTCTTCTGCCAGTAGCAACAATGGAAAGGTTCTGGACTCTTTTTTTTTTAATATATATATTTTTTTATTTTATTTATTTATTTGAGAGCGACAGACACAGAGAGAAAGACAGGTAGAGGGAGAGAGAGAGAATGGGCGCGCCAGGGCTTCCAGCCTCTGCAAACAAACTCCAGACGCTTGCGCCCCCTTGTGCATCTGGCTAACGTGTGACCTGGGGAACCGAGCCTCGAACCAGGGTCCTTAGGCTTCACAGGCAAGCGCTTAACCACTACGCCATCTCTCCAGCCCAGGTTCTGGACTCTTGTCAAGCACCAATGTGAAGTCTGGGGAAGGGAGAAGGTATATTGCAATGGTGGCATCTTCTAGAAGGTACCACATACACTGGCAAGGTATTCACATCTCTAAGTCTGGATGCAGAACTGAATCTGCTAGAGATCTCTAAAATCCTTACTATCCCTAGAAGAGGACTCATTTATTCATCTCAATAACAAACATACATTAGATAAATAAACCTTTTATTTATCTAAGGTGATATGTGTTATAATGATAGAAAGCTCACACACTCATTCTCTCCACTTACCTGCTTTTCAGTGATTCCTTCTTTTCTTACTGTCCTAGGTACCTGGATTCTGCCCCTCACTTGAGTATTTTCCTGCAGAGTGTTCACCTTATACACCTGCTAGAAGATGTTGCCGTCAGTCTCAGCTCCTCAACACCTAGGTCATCCTTTGCTTGGAACTTACTGGTTTAGTTGAGGTACGTACTGGAGTATCTGGGGATGAAGAGCTCTGTGCTTGCAAAGGGTGGTCACTATGTCACAGAAAAGTTTATTGTTGACCTAACAGCTGTCTCTACACTAGAGAGATTTTTCTAACTTTGACTCAGACCTAACTCTAGAGAGCAAAGGAGAATCTCCAACTCACATGTGGGAACCCAGGTACTTTTTAGGACCAGATCCTGGTTAGCACTATGGCTTTGAGGTCAGGCTGTTAAAGTTTGAATCCCAGCTCTACTAGTGTTAAGCTAAGCATTGGTGAAATTATGTATCCTCTTTAAACCTGAATTTCCTCAACTATAAAATAGAGGTAATAATAGCTCCTACTTCATGGTATTTCCATGAGGATTACTTGGATAATTTATGCAAAGCTTCTGTAACAATACCTGACATATCACATGGTATTCAATAAATGTCAGCTTTATTTTTGGAAACCTGTTTTATGTATCCAGTACTCTAGCCTCCATGAAAGACTATAGGAACCTTATCTTGCTGGAAACACCAGGAAAAAAGTAGTTCTTAAAAGAAATGACATATAGATAAAGTCTCACTTGGGAGCTCATAATGTGCCTTCTTCTCTGGACTCATTCCAGGGAAATGCTGGGTGCCCAGCAGTTTTCTTCTTCACTGTTAAGGTAGACCCACTCCAGGAAGTCTGCTAGTTAGCCTGGCAATGGGACAGAGTTGAAGGGCCAGGACAATTATTGGAGTGGTGGACAGTAAGTCCCAGCATCTTTCCTTGAAGACTCAGATGCAAAGACCCCAGAAATTATCACCATAATCTCCTCAAATGGTCCTGACCCCCATTGCTATACCAGGAACTATAGTTCCCACTAAAACTTGGACTTGAAGGCTTCTCCTCTTCTACAATGTCCTTCTGAGGACAAGGTCACTGTATATTCCTCCTCAGGCAGCACCTCAAAAGAAATCCATTTCCTTACACAGGTGCTTGTATAGCAGCAGGCAGTCGTCAGGTCTCCAATCAGCCTAGTATCTTTTGAGAATCTTTCCAGTGTTACAAGAGTTTACCATGCTACAGATTATGCCTCCCAAAAGTAGAACCAAGATCTGTTACTTCCTTGGCTTCCTTTGCAAATAAGACGTAAGCAGGTGGCAGCAGGGCTGGAGGATGACGACAAGGTAGCATCGCTGGGTTTGTGTGGCATGGACCCTGAAGCCAGCAGCGGTGATGAAATTTAGGTTTCTGACAGTGATGCCACTGTAGCAGCTAGCTGGCGGTGGCAGTGGCTGCAACAGTTTTCTCATTAGGCCAGTTCTACCACCTGTACTGGAACATTAATCTGAATGTGTAGCCTCCGGCCTGGTTCTCCAGGCTCCACCGATGCTTAGAGATACCCAACACTCTGTTCCTAAATGTTCTCGCTTAATCATCCAAAATTGGCCTCTACTGCTTACAGGGAGGAATCCTGGTTCTTACCGGGAAGAGTCACAGGGTTACATGGTAACAGTTTAGAACTGAAATATCTCTTGCTTAATGAATCTGTCCAGACTCTTTTAATTCTTGTGGCTTGGTCATGATCCACAGGGGGGGAACCTCCAGTGGCTTTTAGACAAGCAGAACAGACAGTGGTGCTGTACCACCTGAGCAGAATGACAGAGCACCTGCTCAGCATTTTGAAATGGCTTCTGCCAGAAGCCTCAGCTGCCTTTGCCTGAATAATTCCAAAGGGCGGGCTCCAGGCTGAGACCAAAGGCCTTCTACAAGCAGCCAATACATGCAAGCAAAGGAATGAGAACTTGAGGGGTCGGAGGTTCAAGTTAAGGCAAAATAGGAATCAATGGGAAAGAGTAAGGAGCTCAGCCCTCCCAGAGATGCCAGCTGGGAGCTACTAGGCAAAACTCCTCTAGAGCAGGGAACCAGCCACTGCTTAAAGGGTCCTGGCATAGCTATCAGGAATGCTGGCAGGATGCCTAGTGACACACATACACAAATTAACTTTCCCAGACTCCTGGGTAGCTGAAGAAGGCAGGCATAGCAGGCATTGAGAACTGTGCTGGGTCTTGGCTTACAAGCTCTCTGCTAAGGACCTTCTTGTTTCCAAAGACCCTCTATTGGGACAAGTGTCTCAGAGACAGCTGGGGTCTGGCTATAGAACAGAAGAGAGGTGAAGGCATGGTGGGTGGAGGAGTCCAAGCCAAGAGGAACCAAAGTATCAAAGCAAAGAGAGACAGAGAGAGAGTGTGTGTGTGTGTGTGAGAGAGAGAGAGAGAGAGAGAGAAAGAAAAGGGGGGAGGGAGGGAGATTCTGACAGCTCGAGCCATTCATGTCCACTTATAAAATTCGTAAGAAATGTACCTTTTATCTGTTCAAGTTGGGTTAACATGGCTCCTGCCACATGCAGCCAAGAGAGCAGAACATCATAAATTTCTGAGACAGAGAGCCCTGGGCATATTTTATGCTTCGTATAGGTTTTCATTGGTGTTAGTAGGCGTGAAGCCATTGTTTCATGAAAGGTGAGCCATTGTTTCCTCTTCTGGCCTCAGAGGTATCCCTTTTGCATGCAGTGCTTAAGAGCACCTCACCACAGAGTCCATGGAATCCAAACATTCACAGAAACAGCCTATAGTCATACCCTCAATCTCAGCCTTGCAGAGAAATTTCAGCATCAAGTTTCCAGACGTTAATCTTTAATTTCATGGACACTTCATCAAGGAAGACACTGGCCTCTTTCTACCCTCCAGCCCTGCCTTTGACCCTGAAGACCTCAGGCTACCAGACTTGTCCCAGAAGATTCTGGGAACTAGCTGACTGCTCCCACCAAGCCCACACTGCAAGAATCAAATAAAATGAGGTTACTGTCATCCCATTTTCCCATTCCCCACCCAACTGGGATTATCCATATTTTGGGTTCCGCACCAAGCTTGAACTACTCTCCCTGCATCCTATCCTTGGGATGCTAACACAAACCTCCAGGCCATACCCCAGCTACAACCACCACATTGTTTTCCTGGGCCATGGAAAGTTCTTGTTCCTAGACAACCTCATTTCTTAATTAGACACAGATCCCGAGAGTGCTGTATCCTCCACTGTGGTTTCTGATAAACTCCTAGGGACCTTCCCTGACTCCCTACTGAGTCGTGTGATCAAAAAAGTCCTGCCCCTTGCCTGGACCCACCCTCCATGTCTGGAAGGAGATGTCCATTGCTGGATTTTGGTTGTAGAAAGTTCTTTCTCATAGTGAAATCGGCTTCCCTTGTATCCCATGTCCCTTGCGATTTTTCACTAATGTAGTTCAATCTCGTTTGAACTACGTAGGATTAGCCCTGAATTTATTTGGAAACAGATCATTTTGTCTTTAGTAAAATAAATAAATAAAGCCCCTTTTCACTTAACTCATTTCCTCTCCTATTCCTTATGGAATAGCCATTATCCACTCTTGCTTGGATCATAACAAACAGACTCACAACGGAACAGTAGAGCCAAGATCTACTCCAGGTGGGATGTTCCTGTTAAAAATAAAACTTGTGGGGCTTGGGAAATAACTCAGTGGATAAAGTGCTTGCCACTCAAACATGAGGACCTGAGTTTAGATCCCTAGTACCCACATAAAATATCAGGAACTATGGCACACGCCTGTATCCCCAGAACTGGGGAGAAGGGAGAAGAAATCCCTAGGGCTCACTGGCTAGCTAATCTAGCCAAATCAGTGATCTCTAAGCTTAGTAAGAGCCCCTGTCTCAAAGAATAGAGAGTGAAGACAGTTGACATTTACCTCTGTTCTCCCCACATACATGCAAATATGCACATACAAATACATACCATATACATGCAAAACATCTGCACACATATCAGTGAACACAATCTGATCCTGCTTCCTTGGATTCACTAATAGAGTTATAGAAATAAAACAGTTGGCAAGACAGAAATGGCTAGTTGTGTACAAATACAACTTTTTCTTAACAGAATGTGATTTTTATCTGATCACGGTGTCACACAGGTAAAATTGTTCAATTCTAACCATCCATTGTAATCGTGTCACCAGGAAACCAATTTTCAACCTCAGAGATGTAAGCAGAAATGTGTGAGAAACTTCCTGGAAGCCTCCCTGAGAATGAGAGAGTGGGTCCTTCTTTCAACTATCTTCATTCTGCTTCTAGAAATCAGAGGTGATAGCTGAGAACTCTGAGAAGTCATTGTGTACTGTAAGAATGAGCACTACACATTGGACCATAGACAGAAGGAAACTGGTTTCTCACAACTCTGTGATTTCACCACACCAGCTTGGGATTGTCTAAGTCTAGATATGTCTTAGACACACACACACATCTGCTTTGTTTCAAGAGCTTTCTTCAATAAGCATTCAGATTTAATTCTCAGTATACCTCCCTGAATTCACTATAATGGAGACTTATCACTACAAAGCTCCAACACCCAACATCACTAATTCTATCCTAATTTAACCATTTTGTGTATGTGTGTATATGTATGTATGTATGCATTTGTGTGGGGGTGCACATGTATATGCAACTGTGTATACATGTATGTGTGTGTGCATGTGGAGGCCAAAGAACAATCCTTGAGTACGTACCTCAGGTGCTGCAATGTTTAAGCTCTGGTTGTCAACTTGACAGAATTTAGAATCACCATGTGTTTCAGTCAGTTCCGCATTGCTACACACACACACACACACACACGCATGCACGCACGCACGCACACACACTTTAAAAAAAAAAAACTGACCAAGAGTAGCTTGTGGGAGGAAAAGGTTTATTTTGGCTTACAGACTCGAGAGAAAGCTCCATGATGATAAGGGAAATTGATGGCAAGAGCAGAAGGTGGACATCACCTCCTGGCCAACATCAGGTGGGTGGCAGCTGAAGGACATTGTGCCAAACACTGGCAAGGGGATGCTGGCCATAATATCCAGAAGCCTGCCCCCAACAATAGGCTCCAGGAGGATCCAATCCCCAAATTGCTACCAGCTAGGGACCTAGAATTCAGAAAACATAAATTTATGGCTGGAGACATGGCTTAGTGGATAAGGTGTATGCCTGTGAAGCCTAAGGATCCAGGTTTAATTCTCCAGGTCCCACATAAGCCAGATGCACATGGTGGCACATGTGTCTGGAGTTTGTTTGAAATGGCTAGAGGCTCTGGTGCACCCATTTTCATTCATTCTCTATCTTTCTTTCTCTCTCTCTGTATCTAATAAATAAATAAATAAATAAATAAATAAATAAATAAATAAATAAATCTTTTAAAAATGACAAAAAAATAAAATATTTAAAAAAAGAAAACATAAATGTATAGGGGTCACCTGACTCAAACCACCACACCATGGAACAAATCTCTGGTCATGTTTGTGAGGGGCCTTCAAGATGAGGTTAGCTGAGGTGGGAGGATGCACCCTGACTGCTGGATGGTCTGTATAAAAAGGAGAGCAATAGCTGAGAATTCAACAAGCATTTCTCTATACTTCCACCCACCATGCTAGTGTGATGATGCGACACCAGCTTTTCTAGTCCTACCAGGCTGGACTTCTCTGTGAAAGTATACACTGAAAACAAACCTTTTCTTTCCTTAAGCTGCTTCAGGTTGTGCATTTTGTCCCAGCAATGAGAAAGTAACTGATAAGACAGATACCGGTGTTATCCACCCTCTTAATTTCTGGAGACAAGGTCTCTGGCCTAGAGCATACCAAGCAGGCTAAGGATCTGCCTGACTCTGCCTGCTCAGCACTGAGATGCCATGTGTAGGCCACCACACCCAGTGGGAGGTTTTTTGTTGTTGTTGTTGTTTGTTTTGTTTTGTTTTTAACATCAGTGCTGGAGATTATACTCAGGTCCTCATGCTTGCATAGGAAGCCTTTACTGACTGAACTATCTCCCCAGCCCCTTTTTCTATTTTTAATGTTTAACAAATGGCTGATCTTGGGGATGACAGAAATATATTATAACAAACAAACTAATTCTTTGTGGCTGTTCTAAACCATTACCACAGACTTCATAACTTCAAGCAATTCTAAATTTCAAAGGCCAGAGTCCCAAATCCCTATTGCCACACTGAAATCACAATGATGACAGAGCCATGCTCCCTCTAGAGGCTGAGGGGAGAATCCTTCCTGTTTCCCCCCTACACACACACACACACACACACACACACACACACACACACACACGCCCACCTACCTACCACCCCTGCAGCTTCGAGAAGTTCCTGGAATTCCTTGACTGAAGGTATCATCTCTCAAATCTTAGCCTATCCTTGTCTTATTTCCTGCAGTTATATCTTCTATCTCTGATGTATGTGGACACCTGCAACAACATTTTGAGATCCACTCAAGTAATCCAAGGTCATCTCTACACTTAAAGATCCCCAATCACGCATGCAAAGTCCTCATTTACTACACAGAGTTGGGGCAGTGTAGAAAGGCAGGGAAAACCAAGAGGATATGAGAATGAAAGGAGCCTCTTGCTCTAGAGTCTGTTTGAGAGTCAGAAAATTCAACACAACCAATAAAATCAAAATTGCTCATTTTCCTAAATACAGCTCAAAAAAGATGCCAAGACAACAAATTACTATGTTTACTTGAAGCCAAAATATTTGTGAATTTGAGTCACATTAACATTTTTCTGTCATCTCTAAATTTAATCAATGTACCTCATAAAATTGCCTTATAACTTCTTACCAAAGGAAATCTTTTAGATAAATAAAGTACCTGCTTTGCTAGTTTTTAAATTTTGTTTAATGTTTGAATTTAGCTTAATCTTTCAATTCTGTTATAAATAACACTCTTTGAGCAGCATAACTTCAAAAGCTACCAAATCATATTATCTAGCCATTGTGAAGATACCCAACGGTTTGTTCTCTTGAGAAACTCGAACCTACGTCTTGGGTGCATACCAGTCCCTGAGCCTCTCTCTAAACATAATACTTAAATCTAAAGTATGTGCCATCATTTATTCCTACTGTTAAAACCAACTACCTTTGCTTCACTCTGACTTTTTCAGAAGTTCTTTTCTGAGGAGCAGCCAAGGATGAGCTTTGCCTGAGTGGAAGTCCCTAAGAAGAGAACTCCTCAGGCTACAAGTGGAAGTGGAGAGCAGCAACTCCCCACCATCAGTGATAAAATGACGTACATAGGTTCTAGGGATGAGGCCATAGATATCTCCAGGGGCCATTATTTCAGCCAACCACAGCTGGTTATTAATCACAGCTTCTTTAGACCTTAAGGCCACATTGATATTTTGTAGCAATGACCCCTTCCTAGTCCCCAGCTTACCATCCTGCTCAAAGTACCTTGATGCACAATGCCCACAGCTTAGGTATGTTTAGCTCCTGACTTCTCAGGTCTAAAGAAAGGAGGGACTTCCAGTCAAGATGGCGACTGCCTAGCTGCACTACAAACAACAAGGGGAAAAAAAGATAGATGCAGATCCTAAGAAGAGAGCTGCCCCAACATACCTCAAAAGGGGCCCAACTGAAACTAAGGACAACTGGCGAAATTAGCAAGGGTGATGTTTTCCTGTGAACCGGATACCATCACAAAGGGGAAGGAGATCAACGCAGAGAAAAATCAACTCCTACCAAATCAGAGAGCCAAAGCCTCAGAGGCCCCCAACACCTCAGCACTGAAGCAGACCAAAAATGAACCCAACATGGCTCAGGGAAATCTTGCAGAAGAGGGGGCGGAAAGAATGTCAGAGTTACATGTTGGGTCATGATTTGCAGAGACATTTATCATACTAATAACTGGGGGCTAACTCCACAATGCACGACCCATTTTCATTAACAAGGAGGGTCTAATGGGAGGGGGTAGATCACAGATGAGCCTAAATAATGGTACCAAACTGCCTGTATTCACTGAAATGAAAACTAATAAATTAAATTTAAAAAATAAAAAATAAAGAAAGGAGGACTTGTTTCCCATGCTTTTTATTTATGATGTATTAATTTGGGGGGTGTATATTTATGCTGTATGTGTACATATGCTGGCACACTCATACTACAGCATGTATTTGGAGATCAGAGGACAACTGTAGGTGCTGATCTTTGCCAACATATTTGCTTATTTGAAGGAGGGTCTTTCATTATTCACCACTGCACTTGCCAACCTAGCTAGCTCAGAATCTTCCAGAAGATTCTCCTGTTTCTACTTCCCATCTCCTTATAAGTGCCCTGGGATTACCTGTGTGCACACTATAGCATCCATCTTATTTGTATGTGGGTTTGAGGATCTGAATTTAAGGACTCATGTTTGTGCAGCAAGTGCTATATCTACTGAGCAATCCCTAGACCTGTAGTTTTATTTATTAATTTCTCTAGACTGTAGTACTGAGGATTGAACCTAAGAATTCACACATGCTAGAAAGTGCTCTACCATTGAGTTATTGTCCTGGCCTGTTTTTAAAACTTTGAGATATGGTCTGTCTAAGTTAACCATGCTAGCCTTGAACTTGCTCTGTAGCTTTGGTAGACCTTGAATTTGTAATCCTGTCTCAGCCTCCCAAGTAGCTGAGATTACAGGCCTGTGCCACCAGGCCTGGGTCTCCATGCATTTTTTTTTAATTCCCAACCCGCCACCTCCATAGCCCACAGCTGACCATCAGTCTACCTTCATCTCCTAAACCAGATTGGCCTGCTGCTAAACTGATTGATAGCAGGATTCCCAAAGGAATGCAGTTAGGTCCCAAGGCTCTAAAAGTAATTCAATCAGGGGCTGGGGAGACAGATCAACAGTTGCAGGCACTTACTTACAAAGTCTGCTGGCCTTGGTTCAATTCCCAAACACTCCTGTAAAGCTGGACACAAAGTGATTGTTACAGTCAGGTTCACATTGCTGGCAGAAATTACCCAATCAAGATCAGCTGTTCAGAACAAAAAAGGGTTTATTTTGGTTTACAGGCTCAAGGGGGAAGCTCTATGATGGCAGGGAAAATGATGGCATGAACAGAAACTGGACATCACCCCCTGGCCAATATAAGGTATACAATAGCAATAGGAGAATGTGCCAAACACTAGCAAGGGGAAACTGGCTATAATATGCATAAGCCTGCCCCTGACAATACACTGCCTCCAGGAGGCGTTATTCCAAAATATCCATCAGCTGGGAACCTAGCATTCAGAACACCTAAGTTTATGGGGGACACATGAACCAAACCACCACATTCCACCCCTGACCCCCATAAACTGATAACCATTCATGATATAAAATGCAGTCATTCAGTCTCTTTTAAAGTCCCCATAGTTTTTATCAATCCTAATTATATTCAAACATCCCCACAATCCAAGGTCTTTTAGCTGAGCCATAACACCAAATAATCCCCCCCAAAACCCATAATGGCACAGAATAAACACGCACACTGTAAAAGATGGCATTGGGCATAGCAAATAAGTAATCAACCAATACAAGATTTAAAACAACCAGGGCAAACATCAAACTCTGTAGCTCCAAGTCCAACAACTCTAGCCAGTGACAAATCTCCAAGTCCCATAATTCTAACCAGCAACAAGTCTCTTGAGTTCCAATTCCACCCCTCCAGCTAGGCTACTCACAGTCCTGGAAAACTTCATTTGGAGCTGGCAGCTCTCCTTAACAGCCATCTCATGATCCTGGCATCACCACTGGGTCTCCCTGCAACCCACAGTTCATCCTCATGGCTCAATTGGGTCTCCATGCTTAATGGTGCCCATGGCTGTTTCTAAAACAGAAGACTGTGTTACAAATTGAATGACCCTCTCTTTACTTCACAACACCAGGTAGGGTGCCAATTTGTTAATACAGGGGGTAATAAAGCAGACTTTGAAGAGCAAGACACTCCTTTGGCACTCAGACCCCTTCAAAAGAGTCTACAGTCTTCTTGAGGCCCCAGTACAAGTCAGCTGGCCCAATCTCAAAGGTTGTAACCTCTCATATAATTCAGCTGAATGGGCATAAGTTTCAGCCTGAAGGGTTTTTGTGTGTGTATGTGTGTGTGCTATATCCTTCTGCACACACCAGTTCATTTCTATGCAAAGCAACCATGCACAAGTTCTCAAGACATCGCCATAACAGCAAGCTTCTCACACAAACTGCTTCTAGTCCAGTCCAGGCAAAGCTCTTCCTCATCCTCATAGTCCATGGTTCTTACTGTATTCAGGTCTTTCAACTCTGACCAGAATAGCCCATCAAGCTGTACTTACAGCCCTGCAAGTTGTCTCTTAGGCCAAGGTTTCAAATCCTTTCTCATTCCTCTTGAAAATCAGCTCCAAAAGGTCAAAGCCACACAGTTAGGTGTCCAGCAGCAATCCCACTCCTTGGTACCACTTTCCTGTTGGAGTCAGGTTTGCACTGCTGGAAGAAATCACCTGACCAAGAGCAGCTTTTAGGCAAAGAGGTTTATTTTGGCTTATAAACTTTAGGGGACATTACCCCTTGGCCAACATAAGGTGGACAGTAGCAACAGAAGAATGTGCCAAACACTGGCAAGGAGAAATTGGCTATAATATGCATGAGCCTGCCTCCAACAATACACTGCCTCCAGGAGGCATTAATTCTCAAATCTCCATCAGCTGGGAACCTAGCATTCAGAATACCTAAGTTTATGGGAGACATCCGAATCAAACCACCACAGTGATGTATATGTCTGGAATTCCTTTGGAGTGACAAAATATCTTAGTTCTCCATATGCTCATAGGTGTGTGAATACATGCAAAGAAATAAATAATTTTTTAAAGTAAGCTAATCACATGAAGGACTCTAGGGACAGTCTCCCAAAAATATGGTGCTCTCATCTATTGATAATTGTAGGATAAAAGAAATCAGGGACCAGCAGCTGCTACAGGAGGCTGTGCCTCCTTCTAATCTACCTGAAGTCTTCATCTACCAAAGCAAAGAACAATTACTTCTGGGCTCTCCCCTGAGCTTATGTGAACTCCTGTCAAAAGGACAAACACTAAAGTTATCAACCCACTTGAACAGATTTCTGTCACTCATCACTGTTCTATTCTGATTCCATTCATTATTCCAAGCAGAACTTTACAAATCAGTGGCTGTTCTGTGGCCACCCAGACTGCCCAGCACATAACATGTCCTCCCAGTCTAGAGTTCCCCTAAAATCATTTGCTATCCACCTCATTTCCTAGTCTTCTCCCCCATGGAGTGCTGCTGAATCATGCTGAGCAGAGAGGTCACATTTCGTGATTGCCTTTTGCACATTCACATATTTATATATCACTCACTTATCCCATTAATCTATCTCTTTAACTTTTACTGACAGCCTTCATAATTGTGCACAATAGACCATGATAATTCCTTCCCCATTCCCACTTTCCCCCTCACAAATCCACCCTCCATCATAACGCTACCCCTATCAGTCTCTCTTTAATTTTGATGTCATTATCTTTTCCTCCTATTATGAGGATCTTGTGTAGGTGGTGCCAAGCATTGCAAAGGCATGGATATCCAGGCCATTTTGTGTCTAGAAGATTGCATTGTAAGCAGTCCTACACTTCCTTTGGCTCTTACATTCTTTCTGCCTCCTCTTCTGCAATGGCCCCTGAGCCTTGAAAGGTGTGATAGAGATGTTTTAGTGCTGGACACTCCATTGTCACTACTACTTCTCAGCACTCCGGTGACTTTTGAGTCATTACAGAGGTCACTGCCACCTGAAACAAGAAGCTTCTCTAACCAAAAGTGAGAGTAGCACTAATATATAGGTATAAACAATAATAAAAGTGCTTATATGGCAGTTTGGTAGACATAATATATGCATTTATCAAGACAACATCAGGCAATACTCCCCTAAGGATCATGACCTCCCCTACCACAGGCTTTTGACTATGTTTTCAGTACCAGACATGTATTCCCTCTCATGGATCAGGCCTCCAGTCAAATTAGAGAACAGTTGCCCCCATAACAGATATACAGTTATTGCAGCAGTTGGTACACTTGGCCTGGTTGGCCAATTTTTTTAATGTTTCATTTATTTATTTGAGAAATAAAGGGGGAGAGAAGAAGAGAGAGAGAAAGAGGCAGATAGAGAGAATGGGCATGACAGGGCCTTTAGCCACTGCTAACGAACTCCAGATGCATGTGCCACATTGTGCATCTGGCTTACATGGGCACTAGGGAATTGAACCTGAGTCCTTAGGCTTTGCAGACAAGCACCGTGACCACTAAGCCCTCTCTCCAGCCCTGGCTGGCCAAAGTTAAGGCTTGCAATGTCCACTTCTGCTTATCACCATTGATGACTTCTCTCTCCCATAGAGCTGCATGCAGTACAGCTTTTGCCAGCTTTCTGTCAGGTGGTGCACAGAGAAGAGGTTTTTAGCTCACATCCAACTTGATTTCTTAGTGACCTGTAGCCCAAATGTGCCATCTTCAGCTGTAGGGTTTTAACATCTAGTTTTGGTGGGAAACAAAGAGCCTTGGCAATGGCCTATAATGTTTTGGGGGCATCAGGGACCTTCTTGGCCAAAAACTCACTGGAAGATATCCCATACTTGGCACTGAAGTTTTTCAAGCAACAATCTATGGCTTGTGGGAGTGCCATTATCTAAAGAAGTAGGCTGCCTTGTGGCTTATTCATAGCATCTTAAATTTTGATTAACCCTCCTCCCACCCTTCAGTCTCTTCCCCTGATCTCACTTAGGCCATTGCAGCCCCAGTAATCTGATCGTCTACTTACATATAAACAATACCCTCCCCTTAAGTCCTTCTCTTTCCTCCCTCACTTACAGCCCCTTTCTCTCTTACTGGCCTCTGCCACTGACTTTTACTCCAATACATATACAAATCTAAACATTTGTAGCTAGGATCTATATGTGAGAGAGAACATGTGGTGCTTGGCTTTCTGGGCCTGGGTTACCTCACTTAGTATAGTCCTTTCCAGATCCACCCATTTCCTTACAAAGTTTCCTTTTGTACTTTTAAAAACTGTCATTTTGGTGACTGTTGGGGTGGTCTGCTTTGCTATTCAAATGCTTTATTTTTTTTAATAGGCTCAGAATGGACATAGTTAGAAGAGAGATTTTTTGACCAAAGACAAACCAATCTGTATTCCATTTTGCTGCCTTCACTGGAAAGACCCTCAAAGCTATGGAGACAGAGTTCTAGAGATAAGGGAAGTGATGCCTAGCAGTCACAGTTAACGTGAGAACCAGGCAAAAGACAAATGAAGCATGGCAGGCCAAGCCTGGCCCTCAGCACATTTGGGCTTATAGAGATCAAACTCTTATGCTCAGTTTTTCCTCCAATAGCTGATGGAAGATCCTTCTGACAGTGGACACATTGTCTGACCCACACTGGCTTCCCTTACAGATCTTCAGCCTAGATCATATCCCAAGTCATCCACTGCAGTCCATGGGCTCCAGTGCAGCTTTGAACAGTGTTGGGTAAAAACACATTTACTTGTAAGTAGCTTGAATTATCATTTTCCCATGGGAAATGCCAGGAAGCAGAGAAAAGTCTGAGAATAATGTGGTTGGGTACAGGGCCCTGCCATGCAGTAAGGTGGCCTACAGCTTTCCAAAGTACCACTTCCTGACAGTGGAGACTGACTTCCTAAGACACTCAAATATAACACAGACCCATTGCACTAAAATTCTCTGCTCATCCATTACTCATATGAGGAAAATAGACCCTGATTTGGGATCTTACTTAAACGCTAAAAATTGGAGGTAAATTAATTAAGACATAACTTCAATGACACCAGCTTTCCCTCATCAACAGTTTCTAAGACAGGACAGGCAGCATTAATTGTTGCAATTAATTAGGCATTAAACTGATAATGGGTACAGCTGCTAACAATTAACAGCTAATTATGTCAAGCACTTTAACCATTTCACAAAAGAAATGGAAATTGGAGGGAAGGGAGAGGGAGATGAAAAGAGAGAAAGCAGTTACCTTGTAAACAAATCAGAGGCAGTTAGCTCCAAATGCAGCTGAATCCGGCTGTAGAAATGACACAAAAAGTTGCTATGAGCCCTCTCCCCAGCAAGGCTGAGCTGCATGGAAGCCACATGAGTCTGTATTTGGGCAAAAGAGATCAGAACAGTGAACAGAGCCAACATGTGTCAAGATGCATCTTCAGCACTTGGCACATGCTAGCACACAGAAAGCCCACAGCAGAACCTTGTGGGAGTGGCAGTGCTATCATTCCCATTTTGTGGATAAGAAAACTGAGACATAGAGAGTTAAATTACTTATTCATTATAGTTACCCATTTAGCACTGTTAGAGCCTAGATTCAAACCTAAGTGTATTGATACCCCAAAACCAAATGTGTACCACAACATTGAAGATCCCTAAAGAGTCTTTAAACCATACCCCCAAAAAGCAGTTTTAGGGGCTGGAGAGATGGATTAGGAGTTAAGGCATTTGCTTGAAAAGCCAAAGGATTCTGGTTCAATTCTCCAGGACCCACGTAAGCCAGATGCACAAGGGGGCACATGCATCTGGAGTTTGTTTGCAGTGGCTGGAGACCCTAGTGCACCTGTTCTCTCTCTCCCTCTCAAATAAATAAATAAAAATAAAGCTTAAGAGAAAAGCAGTTTTATTGCTCAGCCAATGCATGTTCAGAGAAAAGAAAAGGCAGATTAACCAGAATGAGCATCTTCCGAAGTGATAAAGACAACAGTGCACAAATCCACATCAACCCCAGTCCAAAGCCATCTTTCTTTTATGCTTTTGTCTGTGGAGCCCTCGCTCCTGCTTCTCGGGGGTGGGGGGGATGTGTCTATCATCCTGCTGGTGCTGCCTAGCAGCTCCTCAGGCAACCTCAAGGTCTATTTCCCCCAGAGGACTTTGCAGGAAACTTCATTGGCTGGCTTTTGTTCAGGGCTCTTATTTCCACCAAGATTTATTATCTCATGAGAGAGGAAGGGAAAGGGAAGTGGAAAATCAGGCCATGCTAGACACACACACACATGCACATAGACACATACATACACCTTACTTAGATGGTCATGCCACTGTGGGAAGGGTTGTGACATAAAATATTAAGTCTACTTATCTTGGACTTAAAACCAAGGCAAAGAACTTTCCTGATGTCGTGAAGGTGGCAGATAAAACCAAGGTCCTCTTGCTCTGTATCAGTGCCTCTCAAACTTGAGAACTTGTTGAAAATCCCATTCCTGGGCCTCATCTTTGGAGATCCCATTTCAGTAGGAGTGAGGGGCTCCCACACCTTCCACAGACCCCACAGCTCCCAGGTGAGGTTACCACTACTAGTCCACAGACATCACTTTGAGAACCACTGCTGTGGACTGCTCCATTTCTGAGCACTCCTCTTTGTTCTGCTAATATTCCCACATTGAGCTCCTTGCTTAGTCTGGCCCATGGGGACTAGCATTTGTGTTGATTCTACTGGCTTTGATCATCTTGGACCAGGACTACTTTTTAAGCAGAATCCAGCAAAAGAGGCTAAATGTCTCTGTTCCCTTTTGGCTTAAGGGTGGGGGAGTTTTGTTTCAGCCAGGAATAAAAAGGCAACTGTTGCAGTCAGGTTTGTATTGCTGGTAGAAATCACCCAACCAAGAGCAGCTTGTGGGAAAAAGAGGTTCATTTTGGCTTAGTGGCTCAAAGGCTTAGAGGCTCCACGAAGGCAGGGTAAAATGATGGCATGAGCAGAGGGTGGCAACCACCCCCAAGCCAACATAAAGTATACAATAGCAAAAGGAGAGTGTGCTACTCGCTGGCATGGGGAAACTGGCTATAACACCCATAAGCCCACCCCCAACAATACACTGCCTATAGCAGGCATCAATTCCCAAATCTCCATCAGCTGGGAACCTAGCATTCAGAACACCTAAGTTTATGGAGGACAGCTGAATCAAACCACCACATTCCACCCCTGGCCCTGCAAAACTGATATCTATACATGATATAAAATACAATGCATTCAGTATAACTTTAAGAGTCCCCATAGTTTTTTTTTTTTTTTAATCAATTCCAGTGGTGTTCATACATCTCCATAGTCCAAGATCTTTTAACTGAGCCATAATGCCAAAAACTTCCAAAAAAAAAAAAAAAACCATAAAGACACAGAATAAACATTCATACTGCAAAAGATGGCATTGGGCAAAGCAAAGAAATATTCAACCAATACACGATTTGAAACAACCAGGGCAAACATCAAACTCTGTAGCTTCAAGTCCAACTCTAGCCAGGACAATTCTCCAAGTCCGATAGCTTGAACCAGCAACAAGTCTCTGGAGTTCCAATTCCACCCCTCCAGCTTGGCTACTCACAGTCCTGGAAAACTTCATTGGGCCTGGCAGATTTCCTTAGCAGCCATCTCGTGGTCCCAACATCTCCACTGGGTCTCCACTGCAATCCACGGTTCATCCTCATGTCTCCATTGGGTCTCCATGCAGGCATCTAGCAAACCTGCTTCACATTGCCCATGGCCATTTCCAAAACACAAGACCATGTTGCAAACTCAATGACCCTCTCTTTCCTGCATTTCTTATATGCCACAATCCAAGGTAGGGTACCAATTTGTTAACTCATGTGGGAATAAAGCAGACTTTGAAAGAACAGGATACTCCTTGAGCACTCAGGCCCCTTCAACAATACACTGCCTCTAGCAGGCATCAATTGTTGCCCCAGTACAGGTCAGTTGGCCTAATCTCAATAGTTATTATCTCAAACAATTTGAAGGTGAACAGGCAGGAGTTTACACCCAAAGATTTCATGTTTTTCTGTGCCATATTCCTCTGCTCACACCAGTTCATGTCTATGCAAAGCAACCCTGCACAACTTCTCAGGACACAGGCATAATAGCAAGATTCCCATATAAACAGCTAGCCCAGTCCAAGCAAAGCTCTTTCTCACCCTCTTAAGGCAACCCTCACAGTCCATAGTTCTTACTGCATTCAGGTCTTTCAACTCTGACCAGAATTGTCCATCAAGCTGTACTTACAGCACTGTACGACGTCTCTTAGGCCAAGGTTTCAAATCCTCCCACATTCCTCTTGAAAATCAGCTCCAAAAGTCCAAAGCCACATAGTTAGGTGTCTAATAGCAATCCCAGTACTTGCTACCACTTTACTGTTGCATTCAGGTTCACATTACTGGCAGAAATCACCCAATTAAGAGCATCTTGTGGGAAAAAGAGGTTTGTTTTGGCTTACAGGCTCAGGGGGAAGCTCCACAATAGCAGGGGGAAATGATGGCATGAATAGAGGATGGACATCAACCCCTGACCCTCATAAGGTGGACAATAGCAACAGGAGAGTGTGCCAAATACTGGCAAGGGGACACTGGCTGTAACACCCATAAGCCTGCCCCCAACAACACACAGCCTCCAGGAGGCGTCAATTCCCAAACCTCCATCAGCTGACAACCTAGCATTCAGAACACCTAAGTTTATGGAGGACAGCTGAATCAAACCACCACATTCCACCCCTGGCCCTGCAAAACTGATATGCATACATGATATAAAATACAATGCATTCAGTATAACTTTAAGAGTCCCCATAGTTTTTATTAATTCCAGTGGTGTTCATACATCCCCATAGTCCAAGATCTTTTAGCTGAGCCAAAAACTTCCCCCCAAAACCCATGAAGACACAGAATAAACATTCATACTGCAAAAGATGGCATTGGGCATAGCAAAGAAATATTCAACCAACTCAAGATTTGAAACAACCATGGCAAACATCAAACTCTGTAGCTTCAAGTCTAACTCTAGCCAGGACAATTCTCCAAGTGCGATAGCTCGAACCAGTAATTCCCAACAGCCTGATCCCAACAACACACTCCCTCCAGGAGGCGTAAATTCCCAAATCTCCATCAGCTGGGAACCTAGCATTCAGAACACCTAAGTTTATGGGGGACATCTGAGTCAAAGCACCACAGCAACTGTCCAAAATTTGAACAGTAGTGAGAGGACTTCATGCCTCCTGGCCTTTGCTAATATTCCATTTGCCTCCTCATCTGCTCCCAAAGTAGCTGATGCCTATCTTCTCCCTTTCCCAGTAATAAGCCCTTGATGCCCACCCTTGACCCTCAGTTTCCCTATAATTCTTCCCACCAGCTCACTAGAGCAGAAACTATCCAAGAACTAAGGGGGAAAGTATGCATAACTCATTTCCAAGTATATGTGCCCAAAAGCAATCTGTCCAGAACACAAGATAGAGTAGAGCCCTGGAAACCCATGAGCTATGTCACCACTGCAAAGAGTATGTGTATAAGGGCTGTTTTCAGGCTACAACTTAGAGTTATGAAAAAGATGACTTGCCTAGAAACACTTGGCCCAGGCAAGGAAAATCTTGAGCCCTCTGCAGGCCCAAATCTTCTTCTTCTAGTATTTGTATCCTCTCTCTCAAAGGCTCGGGACTCCAGTCCTGGAATCATGGTGCTAATTAAACATTGGGAATGTCATGAACATCCCAAGGGTCATTTAAAAAGACCCATAGAGCAACTCCATACTATTTATTTCAGCTATTGGCAAAAATAAAAATTATCCCCTCCTTTCTCAAAGATAAACAAGGCAGTGTATGAAAGAACTTTAAATATGTAATTTGCTTCTAGGAATTAGCTCTAAGAAAATAATTGGACAAGGGCTCAAAGATAAATGCATAAGGACATTCACTGAAGTATTATCAATAATAGCAAAAATGTAAACTACTTAAATGCATGAATAAAAGCAACTTTGGTTAAATGAACCATGAGAGACATAGTCACTGAAATATTATGCAACTAATAAAAATGATGTTATAGACATGAGAAAATGTTCATAATAACAAAGCAAACTTGTAAGATGCATTCTATAAAATAGTATATATAAAATTATCCTATTTTTGGGACTATATGTAGCTGTATATGCATCATCTCTGGAGAGAAAACACACTAAAAGATCATATAACAAAAGTTTAATAATGGTTATCTTTATGGATTCAGGAAATTTTCTAGGTTTTTTTATTCATGCATCTTTTATATATTTTCTAAACATCTGAGTTTCTTACATTGAGCACATAATGAAGCCTGAAGAAAATCATAGACTAAAAAATAAAATTACCAGTAATATGCTTTTAGGTGTCCTGAATAAACTATGATAAATATTATAGGAATAGAATCTACCTATGGTTTCTGAAATCCGTTCCCATATAGTAAACATAGAAGCATAATTGTAAAACATAATAATGAATTTTTTAAAAGCCTTCCTTCACATGTGAAGACAGGCCAATGTACCATTTTAAGAAAGTCTGTTTCAATACATAACATTTATATTCATCCATTCCTTCTTCTCTTCTATCCCCAATTCCATCAAGAAAGATTTTTTTTCTCCATAATGTCTCCTAACAGCCAAACACAGACATTGCTAAATGAATATTAATTGACCTAAAATCTTGTGGTGATGCAACTGTGCACATTTCCCTGTCTCATTTGGTTGCTAGGGAACCATAAGAGACAGCCATGGGGCCCCGGGACCCAGACCTTTTAAGTTCAGGGCAAGGTTAAACCATAAATCTGAAATATCCTGCCTGATTAATTGTGCTTGTGAGTAACTACATGTGTGTATGTATGTATGTAGGTATGTATGTCATCTGACAAATAGGTAATAAATAATGATAGACATTTTGGCAGTAGGCACACAAGCCAGTGAACATGAACTTTGATCTTGGTTTCTGGAGCTCCTCCCAGGCTCCATCCCAGGCACTTGCTGATGGCATTCTTCCTTCCTTACCATCTCTTTAGATCTAGAGTGGAGCCCTGAGACTGGTCCTGGAGACAGCACCTGGAAAAGCAGAGGAGGGAGTGTGATCGTTGGATATAATTACCCTGAAATCACAGACATCACTTCTCATCACGCTTGTACTTAGAAGAGATGCAAATCAGCTCATGTGCAAACCTGGCCTTCCTGCAATTTACCTTTTGCACCTGCCTTTGGCTTTTCTTCTTTGCTCGTCCCTCACTTTTCTGTCCACTCAACAAATAGTTTCCACCTTCATCCTTGCTGGTTCTTGGTCTGCTCAGCTTCTCCCTTCCACTACAAAAACAGCAACTTCATTGTCCAGACTCTTGGTGGTCATCAGTCATGGCTCCCCCTCCACTCTCTTTCTATAGTTATCTCTCTTTAAGCCCTGAGTTTATATTAAGTTTCCTAACCAAATAAAGAAGACTCATCCTTGAGACCCACAGGCACTTCAACATTTTCTCTATACTGGTTAGCAGGGTCCCTAAAAGAGAGGACTGGGTTCCGGTAGCCTCTGCAGACATGCCTGGTAAATGGATGACTTAGTTCTTATTTGGGAAGTAAACAGGTGTAGGTCAGAGGGAGGTGGCTGGCCACCTCTGAACTTCATCTGCTTTCCCCTTGAGAAAACAATCCAGAGGATTAATGGTTTTCCAAATGCCAATTTGCCTGTCCTCTGGTCATTTCCTTTTATTCTTAGGCATTTATTCACCCAGAAAATTTCCCAAAAAATACAAATAAATCTAAAAACATAATTGTAGTGTGATAAAGAGAGAGGTATGTAGTCATGGAGATGTGGAAACTGCTCACTTTCTGGTTAGGGACCAGAAAAGCTATCCTGAGGACACTGCCTCTGTTTCTTGAGACATACTAATCCCCACTTTCCCTGACCTTCATCAAATGGGTCATGTTTCTTCTTCCTTTATGGAAAGGAGATTCCAATGGATGCTCCCTGTAATTAAGCACATAGACCATTTTCCACAGAGATATTTTCTATGGCTTCTTGTTGACTAGTATTGTGGGTAGGAGCAGAAGTAATGAGCACAAACATACAAGGTTAGGGGATTCTGGAAGTCAACTGGCTCTGTTCAGGAAAGGAAAACTGCAGAGACACCCTGAGAGGAAGAGAAAGATGTTAGAATGTGAGCAGAAAAAGGAATGCAAACAAGGTGCGGGCGGGGGGGAGAAGAGAAGCAGCTAGCTACCAGTGAAAGAGATCAGGGGAAGGGTTGGAGAGATGACTTCATTGGCTAAGTGTTTGTCATGCAAGCATGAGGGCCTGAGAACCCAAATAAAATGCCAGGCATCATAGTAGACACCCGTAATCCCAGTGCTAGGGAGACAGAGACTGGAGGATCCTTGAGGATCACTGCTAGCTAGACTGGCCAAATCAGTGAGAGCTGGGTTCAATGAGAGACTGTCCCAAGAAGTAAAGTGGAGAGCAACAGAGATATACCAGACATCTTCCTTTGGCCTCTACAAGTGCACATATGCGCCAACATACATTACAAACACATATATACACATGCACACACATGTGAAAAAAAAGGAAAGAAAAGAATAAAGAAAAAAGAATAAAGGAGGGAAGGAAGGAAAGAAAGAAAGAAAAGAGCTGGGCATCCATTACCATGTGGAAAGCATAGGTAGGAGGATTGCTGTGAGTTTGAGGCCAGCCTGAAACTACATAGTGAATTCCAGGTCAGTCTGGACTAGAGTGAGACTCTACCTTAAAAAAAAAAAAAAAAAAAAAAAAAAAAGGAAGGAAATAGTTCTGCCCTCTGCAGCTGATACTATCTTATGGATGGTTGAAGGATGACTTCACTGCAGAATGGTTAGTGCCCAGAGCAGGGTCTGCCTTTCTTGGGCATTTCAGGAATCTATTAAAATGAAGTTGGCTATATTTAAGAAGATGCCTTTTAATGTAAAGATTCTACTTGAAAGCTATGTGCCCAGAGAATACACAGTGTGTGTTAGCAAAGGGTCCAGTCCATCAGGATAGGATGAGAAATGCCAAGTGGATAGGTAGATTCGACCTTCTAGGTCCAGCCATTCCACCATGGCTAGCAAGAGGTGACTACTTATGTATAAAATAAACCCGAGTCATCACATCAAGAAATTGACCATCTAAAGAGGGATTTAGGAGAGGTATGGAGAAATAGTTCTCTCCACAATGGCAAAGCCAACAAGAAAGAGAATGTCTCCAGCCTGGATCAGCACAATTCTTTGGCTCCTCAGAACCTCTGGTTCTGACAGCTAGCAAGTCCACTAGGTTTTATGCAGCAAGGCAGAGAAGCTACAAGGTTTTCCTGTGCTGGAAGCTCTTTAGGCTTTAAATTGGATCTCTCTCAGGTATACCTCAGGAATTTGGGCATTAGGAGGTTAGAAAAAGAAGTGCCTAGAAAGTAAATTTGATTAGAAACAGCAAATTTACTAACCTCTCACAAAGCACCCCAGTCTTTCGCAGCATGTCCCATGACTGTGTTCTGAAGCTCTTATGCTTTGTACTGTGGAGGAAGCATTAAATGACTTGGGCCAAATGCACAGCTACCTGCCTACAATGCAGAGGCATGGCTGCCTTGGTGTTGAAGGGCCTAGAAAATAGGACACTGTGATAATCAGACCTTTCTGCTCATCCCATTATTTATTTCCATATCAGCAATCAGCCATTGAGTAACAGTGTTCTGGAATCAAATATGGCTTGTGATAGCATCATCTCCCCTATCTCCTTATCATGCCATCTTAATCAGGGAATCATCTTTCCTCTGCTAGCATAAAAGCAAAAATAGGAATGTAAAATTATGCCAACCCCTCTGAAAAACAGTCTTCCAGTGCCTCAAAATATTAGACATAGATTTTCACCTAATAGTTCTATTCCTAAAAATCTACTTAAGAGAAATTAAAATGAATGGCACACAAAAAAATGTATATGATGGGCTGGAGAGATGAATTAGTAGTTAAGATGCTTGCCTGCAAAGGATAATAACATGAGTTTGATTCCCCAGTACCCACATAAAGCCAGATACATAAAGTGGTGTATGTGTTTAGAGTTCATTTGCAATTGATGGAGGCCCTGGTGTACCCATTCTCTTGGTCTGTCTCTCTTCTCTCAACCTCTCTGCTTGTAAATAAACAAAAAAAAAATTAAAGAAAGGTCTGTAGAGATGGCTTAGCAGTTATGGAGCTTGCCTCATGTTTGAATCTCCAGGTTCCAGTAATCTAGATGCACAGTGATGCAAGTGTGCAATGTCACACATGTGCAAAGGGGGAACATGCACCTGGAGTTCATTTGCACTGGCTGAAGGCCCTGGTACACCCATTCTCTCTCTCTCTTTCTGCCTCTCTCTGACTGTTTCTGCCTTTCTCTCTCTTCCCCCCCGTCTCTCTCTCTCTAACAAATAAAAAAACTATGTATGAATGTTCATAACTGTATTACTCATAATAGACATAAATGGAAACATCCCTAATATTGATCATCTATGAATGGCTAAGCAAAATGTGGTATTTCTTTCTAAACAAGGGTGCATTAGTGGTCAATAAAATGGATGAAGCACCAGTATACATACTACAACATGAATACACCTTGAAAATAATAACCCAAACAAAAGAGATGAGTCAGAATTGGGGACATAGCATAGTTGGCAGAGCTATTGCTTAACATGCATGAAATGGCTTGGTGATGCACACCTATAATTGTAGTACTTGGGGGTGAAGACTCCAAGAAGGAGAATCAGAAAAGGCCACATATAGAAAGAATTAATTTATGTGAAATGCTCAGAACAGTTGAACATAACACAGATAGAATAATGATTGCTATGGCTGGGAGCAAGGGGTTAGTACTGGGCTTGGGTAAAAGTGATAGGTTTTCTTTTGAGGGATAATAAAAATATTCTGAAAGAACTCATAGTAGTAGCTGCACAATTTTATAAACTAAGAACCATTGAGTTATGTACTTTAACAGGTGGATTTTATGATATGCAAATTATATATCAATAAAACTGAAATAGGAGGTGGGGTGCATAAAAGAAGAAAAGTGGAGGAGGACACAGAAGACAAAGAAGAGTGGAAAATGTTAGAACCAAATAAGACAGATTCCTGGTGGCTAAAGAAATATGTTCTGTGAGTCAACCAAACATGGGAGTTCTGTGCTAGGGCTAGACTCCATTCCTGAGCTGTGGCCTATATAGGGACAGATCAGATGAAGTTCAGCTGCAAGCAGCTGCAAGAAGGTCAGCAGTGAGCATCTCACCAACTTGGATTCTGTTTCTCACGCCCATCTAACAAGCCCCTCCTTCAAGAAAAAAAATTTTCTGAAGAAGGGCTGAAGCAGAGGGCAAATATCACCTGGCCCCAGCACCTAGGAGAAGCTGGGAGCTAATCTTACTCCAAAAACCCAGACAAATAATAAGTCTTCAAGAAAAGTACACAGCTTGGTCATCAGGAAAGAGACCTCCCAAGGCCTTCCCCAGACTTTCTGGAAGGTGGCTTGCACAAAGTAGATCCTGCTCAGGATCAAGCACACACACCCCAACCTTGTGGGTAGTTTTCAATCTCACACCCAACTAGATCTATTTAGACCAAACCACACAACACAGACTGTAAAATGCTGCTATCACTGCATCCTCACTGAGACAACTATCTTGAGATAGACAGACCCCAATGCAAAATAAACAACATACAACATTCAGCAAAAGATTACCTAATCCCACAATGGGTCCTCCAATGAAATATTAGAGGAAACCCAAGACATAGAAGCCCAAGATAAAATTTCAGCAAACATTGTTGCTTATTTTTTGTTCGTTCTTTTAAAATTTTTATTGACAACTTCCATAATTATAGACAATAAACCATGATAATTCCCTCACCCCCTCACTCTCCCCTTTGTAACTCCATGCTCCATCATATCCCCCTCCCCATCTCAATTAGTTTCTTTTTTATTTTGATGTCATCATCTTTTCCTCCTATTATGTCTGGTCTTGTGTAGGTAGTGTCAGGTAGTGTGAGGTCATGGATATCCAGGCCATTTTGTGTCTGTTTTGTGTCTGTAAGATTGCATTGTAAAGAGTCCTATCCTTTGGCTCTTAAATTCTTTCTACCACCTCTTACACAATAAATCCTGAACCTTGGAAGGTGTAATAGACATGTTTCAGTGCTGAGCACTCCTCTGTCACTTCTTAGCACTATGGTGTCTTTTGAGTCATTCTAGAGATCACTGACATCTGAAAAGAGAAGCTTATCTAATGAAAAGTGAGAGTAACATTAATATATGGGTATTAACATTAAGAGAAGAGCTTACTGGGCAGTTCAGTGAGCATAATATATGCATTTAGTCAGACACCAGTAGGCATTATACCCCTAGGGTTCATGACCTCCCTCATCATTGGTTTTCAGTATCAGGCATGTATTCCCTCCCATGTAGCCAGCCTCCAGTCCAATTAGAGAGTAGTTGGTGTCTCCCATAATAGACACTACTATTGAATCCATTGGTTCATTTGTCCTGTCTGTATTTAAGGCTTGCAGTGGCCACTGTTGTTTACTCCACTTATGACTTCTTACTCTCCCATACAGCTGCATGCAGCATAGCTTTTTCCAGCTTTCTGTCAGCTGGTCTATAGGAAGGATGTTTTTAGCTCAGTTCCACCAAGATTTCTCAATGACCTTAAGCAAACATATTTAATGAACTTAATAAAGTCATGAACAAATGGATGTTGGAATGGGGAGAAACTGGTCAAAGAGTAATCAAACAGGAACTACAAGAATGGCTCAAGAAAACTGAAAAACAGCTAATAGAATTCATATTACAAATCAAAGTTTGGCTCAATGAATTGTAAGAAAGGCAACAAAGAAAAAAAAAACACTCAATGGATGGATGAAGGAAATGGAAGATAATCAGCAAGGACAACTCAATCTATGATTGAAGGAAACCAAAGAGAATCAGGAAACAGTACTCCATGGATGGCTTACTAAAATCAAAGACAACCAAAGTGATCAACAGAAGGTTAAAGGAATTTGAGGAGAATCAATGAATAAATGAGCTCATGTACACAATTAAATCCCTTGGAATATCAAACCAAGGAAATAAAAGATCTATACAAAGGAAGCATAAAAACACTGATGCAAGAAATTGAAGAGGGCATGAGACAATGGAAAGACCTCTCATGCTAATGGATTAGAACAATTAATATTGTGAAAATGGCCATCCTACCTAAAGCTTTAAACAGATTCAATGCAATTCCAATAAAAATTCCAGCAGAATTCTCCCCATAGATAGAAAACTAATCTCAAAGTTCATATGGAAGAACATAAGGCCTCAGATTGCCAAAAATATCCTCATCAAAAGAAATATATCTGGAGGCATCACCATACCTGATTTCAAGATATATTACAAAGGCATAGTAACTAAAACATCATGGTACTAGCACAAAAACAGACACATAGATCAATGTAATAGAATAGAAGACCCATCTCTAACTAATCTTTGACAAAGGGGTCAAAAATGTATATATTTTTGTAGAAAAGTTAGCATCTTCAACAGATGTGCTGGAGAAATTATCTATCACATGTAGAAGAATGGAATTATACCACTTTTCTCACCCTGCACAAAAGTCAACTCCAAGTGGATGAAAAACATCAATATAAGACTTGAAACTCTAAAATATCTGGAAGAAAAAACAGAGAGAACACCCACAATTTAGGCATAGGGAAAGGCTTCCTGACTAAGACCCCAGTAGCCAAGGAAATTAGATCAACACTCAACCACTGGGACCATAAAACTAAAAAGCTACGGTACAGACAAGAAAACCATAAATAGACATCCCACAGAATGGGAGAAAATCTTCCCCAGCTATCCCTCTGAAAAGGTCTAATATCTAGAATTTACAAAGAACTCAAAAAACTAAAGAATAAAAGAATCAAACAACCCAATAAAAAATGAGGTAGAGATGTGAACAGAGAATTCTCAAAGGAATAAATACAAATGGCCATTACACATTAAGGAAATGTTCAATATCTTTAGTCATCAGAAAAGTGCAAATCAAAACAATTCTAAGATTTCATCTCACTGTAGTTAGGATGGCATTCATCATAAAATCAAATGACAACAAGTGCCGGTGAGGCTGTGAGGAAAGAAGAACCCTTATCCTATGCTGGTGGGAGTGCTAACTATTAAAACCACTATGGATAGCAGTATGGAGACTCTGGGGGGAAAAAAGATGAAAATAGATCTACCATTTGACCCAACCACACCACTCCTAAACATAGAACAGAAGGACTTCACTGTACTACAGAGATACTTGCTCAACCATGTTTATTGCAACTCTATTCACAATAGCTAGGAACTGGAATCTGCCATATTGTCCATTACCTGATAAGTGGATAATGAAGATGTGGTACATATACACAGTGGAGTTCTGCACAGCAGTAAGGAAAAATGAAATAATGAAACTTTCAGGAAAATGAATCAAGTTGGAAAAAACATTCTAAGTGAGGTCATGTAGACACAGACAAACACAGCTTGCACTCTCTCCTATGAGGCTCCTAACCAGGATCAAGTGGAGAAGAGTGCAAATGGCAATTAACACTAGGAATATGGGCATAAAAGTACAGTGAGATCAGGAAAGAGAAAAAATGGCATGGGAGGAGAGAATTAGAGGAGAGACAGAATGTTGGTGGTGGGAAGGGACTGGGGGTGGGGGTGGGAAGGGTGGACAGGGAATTACACAAAAATTAAGACAGTCTTAAGAATCTGTTCCATGGAAATCCTTATTCAGGCTAGACTTCTACAAGATATAACCACCAGTTAAGGAGGAAAGGGACAGTCTGGACAGAAAGCTAAACATTACAACCACAGACTCTGGCTGGTAAATCCAAGACCCAGAATTGGGTTATTCCCTACAGTGAGATGCTGGCCAGAGAAACCCATGAAGTCCCCAAAACAATGTAGGCCATTGCCAAAACACTTGATTACCTGCTTCAGCTAAAGGAAACCACAGGCTGTGGTAGCAAGACATCAAAATACCATGCTGGAACTGAAAAGGATGTTAGCTCCCTTCCAGCTAGCTCTCATAGTGCTGCAGAGCCCTACTGGAGCTGCCAGAGGACAATAGTCATCAACATCATGAATAAGCAGGGGCCTGCAGACTACAAAATCAACCAGCTGGACAAGAAGTACACACATGTGCAATATTGGCATATAGCTTACATAGGTAATCATTTTCTGTTTGGACATGAGGCCCACTCAGTGGGAGGAAAACCATATCTGGTACTGGAAACCATGTCAGAATCCCATGGTCAGGAAAGAGTGGCTGGCACCCCAAAAATCTCCTAAATAACTTTGTATACATTCTTTATCCCAAAATGTATAACCCTTTTAACATAAATTGATCTCACACGTGGTTGGAGAATCTGTTTTATTTTATAGATGACAGAGAAAACAGAGGAGAGCCAAGATCCATAAGAAGATAGCTGACTGCCCACCATGAGACTTTCTACCTCTACTACATCTGCCAGGGCCCAGGTGAAATTGCAACCAGCTCCAGGGTGATGGTGACAGACACAGAATAATCAAAACCTATGAAAGCAGAAATCCAGAGACTACAAAGAATGCAACACTAAATCATACTTCCATCAGACCTGCCATGGCTCAGGGAACATTGCAGAAGAGGGGGCAAAAAAAATTGTAAGAGCCAGAGTGAGTAGGCATGTTCCCTGAGGCACAGTATCCTCTCCCCATAGGGACTGACTAGGGTCCTCATGACCCCACAGTGACTATCATAACCCCACTAAAAAGGGCCCCCAGGGTAATAGAAGTTGTGGCAAGGGGATAATAGTATAACACACACATATCTAAACTTAAAAAAAGAAATATGTCCTGCTCCCAAGATGGGACCCACACCTCTGTGGAGAGAATGTATGAGTGCATGTACTTTGAGCATACTCCTAGAATACCACAATGAACCACATTGCTGTATAATCACACCCCTCATAGGTTCTCCTATGTGGGTGCTAGGCATGGCTATATAACTTGGCTTAGCCAATATGATATTAGCAAGCAGGATAGATGAGTGCTTGTTTTCACTTGCATAACTACACCTCTGTATTATTGACTTTCCAGGTTGCTCTGACAAAATATATGTCAAGATGAAACTTAAGAGAGGAAGGGTTTATTTCAGCTTGCAGTTTGAGGGGACTCAGTCCTCAAGGTTGGGAAGGCATGAGAGCAGAAGCGTGACGCAGCTGGCCAGGCTCAGACAGCAGTCGGGAAGCAGCAAGCAGCAAACACGAGTGCTCATCTCATTTCCTCGTTTTATTGCATCAGCAACCCAGCCTTTGGAGTTGTTCCCCTCACAGTTAAGGTGGGTCTTTCCAACCCAATTAACCTTATCTGGAAACTCCCTCTCACACATACCCAGAGAGCTGTCTTTTAGGTGATTTCTAGATCCAGTCAAGTTGACAATCGAGATTGACCATCACAGCTACCATGAGAAGAGATCCAATAACCTACGAGGAAGCTACATTAACAAATTAAGAGAAAGAAATACTCCAGGCAGCTCCTAGCCACTCCAGTCAGCCCACCTAAGGTGAAGAAGCCATCTTAGATGTTCTGACTCAAAGGACCTTCTAGCCAAGCCCAATACCAAGAATAGAATCATGACAAATAAAACATCACTGTTATTGACATAATTAACTCTTGCATTAGTTTATTTAATGATAAAGATTGAAACAACTTAAAAGACATTACAAGCTCCACCTCCATCACTCAACTAATTTGATGGTTTAATTTGATGTCCTTGGGTTCTGAGATGGATTCAAGGAGAAATGACTTTAATGTGTGAACAACATACCATTTGTCACTGTTGTTTAGTGCCACTTAACACAATATTTATCTGATTGGCATATCAGTTACTTTACATCACTGAGAATTGGCTGGTACAGGGATCCTGTATGCTTGGCAACCCAGAGATTGATTATGGTTATTACCCTAATGGCTGGAAAAATGAATTTCATCAGGAAGGTTGTTTTGAAGCTGCAGTGACAGGCTTAGTATGTTTACTCACTAAGCACCAGACTGCCTGCATATAGAATGCTGATCCTCGAACTCTTGGACAAAGATGTTGGAGCTGGCGAGACACAGCTGCATCCCTAGATAAGAGCCACCCAGGGACCAGAGCACCAGTTAAAGCCTTTTCTCTCAAGTCTCCGCTCCTGTCTAGACTAGACCAGCTTAGCATACGAATTGTTTTGGAAGAGCCTTTATGCTTCTCCATCAAGGAGCTGATAGGTCCTCCACAGACAGCACTGGGGAACCTTGTAGGAACACTTGACTTTCCTAGTGGCTCTAAGCCATCTGCTGTGCAGTGTGGCTGTTTTGACAGCATTCACTGTACACATGTTTTCCTGTGGAATAAAACATTTTGACAGTTAAGACTATACCAAATAAAAGATTTTGATGGAAGCTATTTGAAGGGTTGGAATTTAGATATGAATTTTAAAAGAAAAGCCTGGAAAACCAAGGGCTGGAAATGTTTGCTCTCTCCACAGCAGTTCCTTATCTCCCAGTGCAACAAATCACTTCCTTTCCCTACTTTATCTTACCACAGGTCCAGATTTGGATCAGACGTACAGGGTCTTAGCAGAAGAGACGTCATCTTTCTGTTAATAGAAGACTTGTTTCAAATTCCTGTCAGCAGCTAGAAAAGGAAATATGTGCAATTCTGGGTCTCCCACCTTCTCCACTGCTTCATCAGGCTCACTAAGACCTCCACAGAACCTTCATTGTCCGAGAAGATGAGATTTGCCACATAGTTTTACAAGCAAGGGTCCAAGTGTTCACCATAACACAACACTAATGAAATTCACCTTCTGGGCCCTTTAATTGCTTCTAGTAGCACTTCACTTGTAATCAGCACTCTCTGTCCCCACTGCAATTTTCTTGTTTTGAAAAATAATAGTGTGACTCACACTTGAATTAGTAGACATAGGCTGTCTACACTCCTTAGTACGCACTGGATGGCCCACCCTGAGAATATTCCCCAACCAGTGGTAAACAAATGGAAAGGACATAAAAGCTGAAAGGGTGTCACTGTAATTGAGCAGCAGAATGAGAAAAAACAGAAGAGCTTCTATTAATAATGACACAGTAATTGGAGGTCACTCAAAGAGAGCCCTGGTACACTCCACATTCACATTAGCTTTGCACAAAAGCCACTCTAGATCTTTCTAAAGGACTAATGTGAGCAATGGTAAGATTGTTTATCAGATGTACCCAGTTCCAGCCAGAGCATTCTTCCATCCCAGAGGAACTGGGCCAAACTAAAGCACCTCATGGCATGAGAAAATCGTTTTGGTTGGGACTAGGAGGTAATGAATGCAAAGTTCAATCATATGCCATAATAAACACCACGTACTCTTGAGCCATTTTGTAGGCATTTTCTCTAATAAGAAGTGTGTGCAAGTTGTTATCTCCTAAAGAATGGAGAATACTGAATTCTTGCCCAGGGCAATGCCTGGGGAAGGTATTGGGGTGCAGAGTGTAGGGACTATGTCCAATCCTAACAGCTGACTCTCATCGGTCATTTGAAAAATAGTTCTAGCTTCAATCCCCCCTCCTTTTCTTAGTCTAACTGGATTGAGGGAAGTGATTATTTAGTGAATCAACATGAAATTCTAACTAAAATAAAACGATGTTTAAGAAGATTCCCATTTTGTGGATGACTCATTATGACATTCATGTAACTCTTGGGTATGTTAAAAGTAGTCATTGCCATAAATTATAATTATATCCAAATGATTTCCTTTGAAAAGGAGTTCCATTGACATGAACCATATTACACCTCAAAATGACATCAGCACAGGGATTATGTAGAGGTGATGTTATCAACATCTCCTCTCGGTTGGGGTACAAGGCTCCCTCCAGCCTGCAGGGTAAGAAGACAGGCTGCAGGCTCAGTCTACAGTATGGTTCTACACACTATGGGATCCTACCATGCTTCCCAGGCTACCTACTCACTACCTCTGATTTTTCCCTTCCCATGCTTCAGTTGCTATAATGAAATAACTGAGAAAAACAATTTGAAAGGAAAAGTTTATTTTTTTTATTTATTTTTTATTTTTTTGGTTTTTTGAGGTAGGGTCTCACTCTGGTCCAGGCTGACCTGGAATTAACTCCGTCATCTCAGAGTGGCCAGAAGTTTATTTTCACTCTCAGTTTGGAAAGGTTCACTGTATGGTTGGTTAGCCTTATTACTACTGGGCCTATGGTGGCATGTTACATCACAGAAGTTCATGCCTGGAAGAAGACCAATCATCTCATACACTGACTGCAAAAGAAGAAAGCAAGAGAGCAGAGTTACTAAACCCTTCTGAGACTTGTCTCTAGTGATTCAAGACCTCCCAGTAGGCTATAATTCTAAAAGGTTTCACCTCTGCACCATGGATGGGATCTTTTAAACACATGGCCTTTGGGGGACATTCCAGATGCAAACTGCAGCACATAACTGCCTGAGTTCCATAAGAAAGACTGTATGGTGCTTGACTCATGATCAGTTTCTCAGAGGACAGCCACTCACAGTCAAATCTAGTCACAAACAAGACAGTAAAGTGCTCAGGTCATGAGCTATGTGTGACTGACTGGCTGGCTTTCTTTCACGCTTGGGGTTTAGTATCACCTTGGTAAATACCCAGAAACTTCCCAAAATACATTTGTGAAAGAATGAATAAAAATAGGATCTCTTTTTCTATTTATATTAAGTCAGTAGACAGGAGGTTAAGTCAGAGACCGTATTGGGTTTAATAGTGACCCCCACACACACATACACACAGACATTAAGTCCAATTAGAACCCATAGATGCAGCCCGATTTGGACATGAGGTTTGTGTGGATATGGTTAAGATGAAGCTTCACTAGATTAGAGTGGGCTCTATTCCAATATGACCACCGTCTGTACAAAGAGGGAAATGTGATTATGAAGAGACAGATACAGAGGGACAATGGCCATATGAACAGAGGCAGAGATTATAGTGGTATATATACAGAGTTCCAAAAATTTCCAAGCTACCAGCGGGAGCTGGACGCAGCAGGCAGAATTCTTTCTTGCACAGAGTCCTTGGTGGAAGCTGGATCTTGAGAATGCTTTGGTTTTGTACTTCTGCCTACAGAGACAGCAAATTTCTCTTGCTTTAAGCCATAATTTGGGACCCTTTGTTACAGAAGCCCTAGGAACTCATATAGATATCATACAGGTGAAAGGTGTTATATGATTCCCGCACTGAGACCTCAGAATGTAGATGGAAGAATAGACAACCTTCAAAGCCACCTGTGTGAAGGAAGAGCCACTTTGGCACCATCTGCTGGTGCTGCCCTCCATGTTTTGTTTTGTTTTTGTTTTTATAAACATCAGAAGGGAAGAAAGGAGGAAGGAAGGTTGGAAGGAAGGAAGGAAGGAGAAGAGAAAGAACACCAACTTGCTTCACTGTGACTGGATCTTCCTCACCCCTGTTGCTATACTTCCACTGCACCCTCCTTATTCCATGCTTCCACACGCTTTCATTTTTTAAGTGACATACAATTATGCCCAGGGCAATGCAGATGTGACTTGACATTTCAAATCTGATCCCCTCTACAATCTTCCTGCAAGTGTGAATTGTTCCCTGCTCTGAGGGTCTTAAGCTATGCTGTCCTCTGTAACACCTGTAATGATGGAAATGTCCCATGACTATGCTATTCAATACAGTGACTACTCAATGCTAGTTTGACTGAGAAACTGAGTTCTTAATTGCATTTTACTTTAATGAATTTAAATCTTAATAGTTACATTGGCTCATGACTACTGTAGTAAGTAGTGCAGGTATAGGAGCAATTTTTATTCAGATACAAAGGACAGCACAGAAAACACACACACACAAACACACATTTCCCAATAATGAACATTAGTTCTGCGGCATAAGGAATAAAAGAAACATTTCCTATCTGTTCTTTAATTTGCAAGGCCATCTCAGCCCCCAATGGAGTTCATTTTCAATACATTACTGCTAGCTTAATTCCTCTCCTCCCAGTCCCCAACCTCCATTCAAATTGCACCCATTTGGGCCACTGAGAATAAGAAATGTGCTCATTCTTGAGCTTCCCACACCATAATGACAGTTCCTTTAGCTACACAAAGGCCCTGCTGGTGCTTTAAGATAACCATTTATAATGACTTGGTTAAGTAAATTATTAAACAAACTGCCATTCTTTCCCCATCTGGGGGGAGAGAATGGAAGGAAGGGAGAAGACTGTTTTCCTTTCATCAACTTTCAACCATCACAGATCCCCTCAGCTGTGTGTCCAGCCACTTATGTTTCCTAGGCAGCATAAAGTACTGGGTTTGAGTTGCCTCTTCTTGGGTGTAACTCCAACTTCTATTTCTTAAAAGCTGTGACCTTGTGTATGCCCAATGAGCATTTATAAGGGTCTAAAACACACCTACCTGTGTGGAGTCTGAGTAAGTTATACGACATGTCTAATACAATTTTCTAGTTCCTTTTCTAAAGATGCCTTCTTAAAGAGAAACCTGCAGCCTCCTGTGAACAGACATGGAGGAAGTGGGAACTACTAACAATGCCTACAGGAGTCAGGGCTGGGGAAATGGCTCTGTCAGTAAAATGCCTGCCGTGCCCGAGTTCAATGCCCATAACTCATGTAAAAAATAAAATAAAATAAAATAACACAAACCATTTTTCTGCAGTCCCAGCAGCAGGGAGATAGAGACAGGGGGATCCCTAAGGCTGATGTGCTAGCCAGTCTAGCCTACTTAGCAGCAAATAACCTGTCGTGATGCTCACACAGTACAACAGTGGCACACAGCCATGGTGAGAAACCAACTGCTCTTGATTTGGCTAACTGATCCCCTCAGTGGTACGAGACCCATAGCTGGAGCTGGGAAACAAGTCAGAAACATATCCAAACAAAAGCCCACTCTCCATTATCAAGCTACCACCAATCGTGGGCTACAAGAGGGCCTATACCTATTAAATTCTCTATAAAAAAGTAAGGGTTATCTCATTTGGTCTGATGCTAACTTACTGCCCATTGGAGAATCTGCTTCTCTTTTTCAGATAGATATAGATCCTAAGGAGAGAGCCACCCCATCATACCTCAAAAGAGCCCCAGATGAAACTAAGAACAATTGGCAAAACAAGCAAGGGTGCTGTTTTCTTGGTGAACCGGGTACCAGCACAAGAGGGAAGGAGACCAACACAGAGAAAAATCAGCTCCTACTAAATCAGAGAGCCAGAGACCCAGGGGCCCCCAACACCTCATCACTGAAACAGACCAAAAATGAACCTAAAATGGCTCAGGGAAATTTTGCAGAAGAGGGGGCAGAAAGAATGTCAGAGACACATGTTGGATCATGATATGCAGAGACATTTATCATACCAATAACTGTGGGTTAACTCCAGAATGCATGACCTGTATACCTCAATAACCGCAATAAGGAGGAGCCAAGGGGAGGGGGTAGGTCATGGATGAGCCTAATAGTGGTACCAAATTAACTGTAGTCACTGAGTACAAAACTAATTAATAAAAATAAATAAATAAAATAGCCTGAAGGTCCAGGGCTGGAAGATGGCTCAGCAGTTAAAGAGGCTTGCTTGCAAAGCCTTCCAACCCAGGATCTATTCCACAGTACCCACATAAAGCCAGATTCACAAAGTGACACATGCATCTGAAATTCATTTTCAGTAGCAAGAGGCCCTATTTTGCCCATACTTTCTATCTCCCTTTCTTTCACAATCTCATTCTCTCTCTCCTCACAGAATCAATTAAAAAATAATAACACAAACCATTTTCCTGCAGTCCCAGCAGCAGGGAGATAGAGACAGGGGGATCCCTAAGGCTGCTGTGCTAGCCACTATAGCATACTTGGTAAGCTCCAGGCAAATGGGAGATTCTATCTCAGAAAAGATGGATGGTACCTGAGGAATGGCACTCATGGCTGCCTTCCACATGCACGCACACCCTCACACATCCTGAAAACACGCAAACACATATTCAGACTATATTAAATAATAAATAAAGTATGTAGATGGCACATAGCTCCATGATACTCAATGAGGATGCTGGCACCTGCATATTTGGAATTATCCAAATGACTGAAGCGTTTCAGTAACCCCAATGCAGCCAGCAGAGATGTGCTCATAGAGAAAGCATGGCCACAGAAGAGGTGTGTGTACATGGCTTGCTCTGGTCATGGTAATGAAAGCACTATGGTGTGGAGTGTAGCTACATGGAGTCCCGCATCTGGCATGGTCAGATGTAGTCTTTCAGCTTTCCTCACACAGGCAGACCTCTGGTTCTGAAACAAACACAGGACTTGCTTGTCTGACTTGAATCATAGCTGCCTGAGTTAGCTAAGGGAGGCTTTTAAGAGTTTTCTCATCTCAGGCCTGCTCTCTATAGGGCTATGTTTGATCAATAATAAAACAGCTATCCAGCTTCTCTAGATAAGCACAAAATGGAGTTTGATTTTCAGAAAGACGCTGATGTGGAGGACAATTCCCAAGGGCACTCTGCCTTGTACAGGTTCAGAGCTGAGCTCTGGGCCTGAGGGCACCTTCACCAATTCCTTGATGGGGACATGTGGGTCTGGGACAATGGAAACACTGTGACTGCCTGGTGCACAGTCTGCCTTTCATGGTTTGATGGCTTGTGGTGCTGGCAGCAGTCTTCTTTCTTTCAGACAGTGCATGGGTGAGAGCTGGTCTCACGCAACACAGACTAAGGCTGTACCAGAAGCATTCACCTCTTCACCATCTCCCACAACCACCTCCACCTTCACTCGGTTCCTATAAGAACCCAAGAAAATTTTAGAGTTACTTTTTTCCCCACATTCAATGCATACAAAAACTGAATAATGAAAATGCCAGACTACCCTTTCTCTTTTTGAAAATTACTATGAATTTATTCAACAAACATGCATTGAGTACTAAATGCCAGCATCTGTAATAGACCTGGGGAAAAAAATGAGTTCATGGTCTAGTTAAAGAAGACAAACATGAAAACAAGTCTTTCTAGTAAGTGTTAAGAATAACAGCCAGTTGTGGTGGCGCACGCCTTTAATTCCAGCACTCAGGAGGCAGAGGTAGAAGGATCACCATGAGTTCCAGGCCACCTGAGACTGCATAGTGAAATTCAGGTCAGCCTGAGATAGAGTGAGACCCTACCTCAAAAAAAAAAAAAAAAAAGAAAAGAAAAGAATAAGTGTGGACACTGGAATGGGAAGCACTGGGGCCACACAGACATGGGTGTGGAGCCAGCACCTGAAGGCAATGGCTTCTCCTGGCTCCCTCCTACCTCACTGGCCTCTCCCTTCTTTAATTTTGTGCTGGTTCCTGCTGTTCCATCCCTGCTTTTTTTTGTTTGTTTGTTTTGTTTTGTTTTTTCAAGGAAGGCTTTTTCTTTAGACCAGACTATCCTGGATTTTACTATGTAGTCTCAGAATGGCCTCCAACACACAGTGATCTTCCTTTCCCTGCCTCCCGAGTGCTGGCATTAAAAGCAAGCAGCCTCATGCCCGGTCTGTCTTCCCCACTCTTAGGCAGAGACCTAAGATGCATTCTTCTCTTTTCAGTCGATATTCTCTGGGGTCTCGTGCCTTTAGGTATTAGCTCTGTTATGACTCTCACTTTAGTCTTGAGAAATTTCTCTACCTCTGATCTTGTTTCCTGACCCTGGATTCATCTATCTAACCTGGGGCTGCCATATCCTTTGGAATGTTGTTATGATTGGGGTGTGGTTTGTCCCCTTCAAAATTCATGTTGAGATTTGGATCCTAATGTGTAAATGTTGGAAGATGGGGACTGTAAGGGATGTGTATATTATGAACGGGGACTGATGTCTCTTTCTCCTCTCTGTAGTGTGAGTGTTCTTGCAGGAGTAAATCACCACCAGAATGGTATCCAAAGGCTGTTACAAATCAATGTCTAACTCTCATGCTTTGTCTTCTATCACGTACACCTGTTTGCCTTTTTGCTCTTAATCATGAAGAGAAGCAGCACGAAGTCCTCACCAGATGTGGGCACCATGCTCTTGAACTTACCAACTTCTCCAACCATGAGCCAACACAAGTATCTGTTTTTTAAACAGTACTCAAGCTTCCTGTCATAGCAACAGGAAACAAAGTAATAGAGGTATCTACTTGAAGTTTCACACGTAAAGTCTTTTAAACTAATTCCTGATCTTCCCTAATTAAGTCTATACTTCCCCGCTCACCCATCTCAGCTGATGACAACCACATACTTGCAATGGCCCAGGTAAAGACCATAAGAGCCATCCTGAACTCTTGTCATCTTCCCCATCCTGTGTCCAGTCCATCAGCAAACCCTTTTGGTTATTGAAAGCCAATCTTTAGACAAGAGCAACTGAGCAGCACTTATTGAGGAATAAGTTTAGGAACTGGGGGCCCAGATGGCTCTGCTCTGCAATATGAGCCAAAGTCTGCATTGTCTTCATAGGCAGAACAGGAAGAAGAGAAGTAAATTCATTGGTCACAGCTAGGCCTTTGCCTGATTTGGACCTAGTATGGTAAGTTAGCTGCCTGTGATTGGCTAAAGTTTGGTTGTTGTGATTGGCTGAGATCCAAGTATCTATCACTGAAAAAAATGCTAGTAGGGGGTGATGACATAGTTCCATCAATAAAGTGTTTAAGAACCTGAGTTTAATCCCCAGAACTTACATAAAAATTCTGGCTGTGATAGTGTGTGGTAATACTAGTTCTGGGCAGGCAGAGACAGGTAGATTGGTGGGGCTTTCAGGCCAGCCTATCTAGTCTACTCAGCAAATGAGCAAGCTCTAGGTCAATGAGACACCTTGTTTCAAAAACACACACAAAAAAAAGTGGTGGATAGCATTCATAGAGAACAACACATGAGATCGTCCTCTGACCACTCCCCCCCACAAATATGTGCTTACATGCAAACTCACCTACACACAAACATGCACCCACACACATGAACATGCACACATACACACACATTATTTTTAAATGCTCAAGTTGGGTTTGATTGTGCTCATATACTAAGGTGGGTTGCACTTTGTTACACAAAACTCAAAGTGTAAGACACCTTCAAACCATGTTGTAGAGCCCATTATCTCTTTCCTGGGTTTTTGCAATAACTTTAAATGATTCTGCTGCTTTCCAACTTTCCTATCCACTTTATTCTCCACAAGTGGTAGATTAATCTTTTTCATACCTACAGAGCTCACATCATTTCTCTGCTCAAATTCCTTCAATAGCTTCCTGGTAATCTGAGGAAATAAAGAAGAGTCTTTGGTGGTGACCGCCCAGCTCCTGCTAGCTTTTGGCCACATATTCCACACCTGTTCTCTCACCATGCTCTGACCATACTGTCCTTCTGACTTCCCCAACAGCCCACATATGCATCTATGACAGGGTCCTCACTTCTCTCTGGCAACTTCCTGGCTCATTCCCTTATCTCCTCAAGTTTCTACTCAAAAGTCAGTGAGACCTTGCCTATACATCTTCTAAAATAGCACCTATTCTCATCCTATGAACTCTCTAATATTGCATTGCCTTTTTCACAGCACTATCCCCTTATGATATTGTTACACTAGGCTTCATTTTAAGTGTGTGTGTGTGTGTGTGTGTGTGTGTGTGTGTGTATACGTATAAATGAATGCCAGAGGACAACCTCATGAGGAATTCCTCAGCTACACCAACCTGAGATAAGCCCTTTCATTGGTGTGGAGCTCACCAAATAATCTAGACTAGTTGACAAGCAAACTCCAGTAATCTGTTTCTTCCTCCCCAGCGCTATTATTACAAGTGTATGCCACCACCCCCAGCAAGTTTGCATGGGTTTGGGGGTCCAATTCAGGCTCCCATGTTAGTTTCCTGTCCCCTAAATTTCTTGTTTATTTATTGTCTTTATTCTTGTGTGAGTTAGGATTCTCTAAAGGAACAGGACCAATATCCCTATAATAACTTCTGTTCCAATAGAATATAGTGTGTGTGTGTGTGTGTGTGTGTGTCTAATTTTTAAAAGGAAATATGTTCAATTGACTTACATAATTAGAAGTTGGATTGTCCCACAACAACCATCTGCCATGAAAGCCTAGTAGCTACTCAGTCCAAAAAGCTGTGTTTGTGTGTTTGGTGGGCCTAGGGATCAAACCCAGGGTTTCATACATGCTAAGCAAGCACTTTACCACTGAGCCATATCCTCAGTAGTCCTAGGAGCTGGAAACATCCAAACAAGAGGAGAAGCCATATATGTAACTTTATCTAATAGACACATTTTTAAATAGAGAAAGTAAAAGGTGATATTAATTTAAATGATACATTTTATTTTACCCAATATATTTAAAATGCTATTTTAAGAAGATAAGCAAGATATAAATTATTGATAAGTTATCTTATACATTTTTGTTTTTACCAAATCTTTAAACTCAGTCTGTATTATATACATACAGTGTGTCACATTCTGAAATGCCAATAACTTCATAGGTATAATATTAGACAGGAGTCTCTGAGAGGGTCACAATCACTAGTGGCTTGGAAACTGCACCTTCATAGTCATGATCAATGTTTATCCTCTTCTACTTCCTTTCTATAAAGTAGTTGACTAAGTAAGTGGATGATGTCAAGCTTTTCCACCTGGTAGGGTCCCATGTCCTTAAATCAAGCTTGGTGTACCCACCCTGATAATCCAGCTTCTCCCCCTGATATGGAGTGGGTAGATTGGGGGACAAGGGATCTGGAACTGATTGAAGCCTCCTGGCTTAAGCTCCATGTTCCAGAATAATTTTCCTTTTGTAATTGTATTAGTCCACTTTCTGTTGCTATAGAAGTGTCTGAGGATAGCTGTTATATAAAGAAGAGAGTTCATCCTCTCACAGTTTTCCATGCTAAAAGTCCAAACTCAGGTGGTGCTATTTATTTCTGCCGATGGCAAGGGTTCTGCTTGGGGGATCCCAACATGACAGAGAAGGGCATAAAGAAACAACCCCATGCAGAAGGGCTCATATTACAACAACCTTACTTCAAGAGAATCCATTCACCCTGCAAGACTGACATCAGTTCCATCCTAAGGTAATGCCCTGGGCTAGCTACCTTGCAGTAAGCCTCGCCTTTTAAAGTGGTCAGGATCACGCTGGGCCTAAACTTCCAGAACATGAACCTCTGAGAAACAAATAACATCTGAGTTTATAGCAATGATCCTTGATAAAAACAGGGCTTTGGGGCTGGAGAGACGGCGTAGTGGTTAAGCGCTTGCCTGTGAAGCCTAAGGACCCCAGTTCAAGGCTCAATTTCCCAAGACCTGCGTTAGCCAGATGCACAAGGGGGCGCACACATCTGGAGTTCGTTTGCAGGGGCTGGAAGCCCTGGCACGCCCATTCTCTGTCTGTCTCTATCTGCCACTTTCTCTGTCTGTCACTCTTAAATAAATAAATAAACAAAAAAAAAAATTTAAAAAAAACAGGGCTTTGTTTTCTATCTGGATATTACCTTAATAAGTAACTCCTAGAAAAAGAAATAAATAGCAAAATTCAGGTACCATATTATACTCTACCAACTCAGATAATTAACTCCTTTAATTTTGGTGTGTGCATATATAGTAAGTTTGGGATGTGGGGTGTGTATGTGTATGTGTGTGTGCGTGCGCGTGTGCATGTGCATGTGCATGCATACACATCCAGGCGCAGGGGCCAGAGGAGGATGTCTGGTGTTTTCCTCTTGATCATGGTATCTCCCCAGTCTGGTAAATACAATAGTTTACTTCCTCTATTACTGTTCTGCTTTATTTCCCTGACACAGAGTCTCTCACTGAACCTCTCCATTTTTTTTTTAGACTGATCACGGACCCCAGTGATCCTCCTATCTCCAACCCCGCACCGCCGCCCCCCTCCCCCAGTGCTGATGATGCAGGCACATGTGGACTTGCCCAGCTTATTACATGGTTGCTGAGGACTGAACTCAAGTCTTCATGTTTGAATAGCAAGAACTCTTGCCTGTTAAGCCATCTCACCAGCCTTTAACACCTAATACGATAGGACTTAATATGAAGATAATATTCAAAGAAAACTCTAGATGGCCGTAAGTACTCAACTTGACCTGGGGATGCTCTGTGATGGGTTGTAGAAGAAGAGATTCAGTAGACTACAGAATCCATTGGAAAGAAAGTTATGAGAGAGCATTAGCACCAGGGAGAGAGAGATGGAATAAAAAGGAGGCCACCAGGGACAGAGAAGGATTAATTAAGAAAGCCAAGACAAGTGCAACTGCAGGAGTGGGGATACTCCAGCTGCTGTTGATTCCAGGTGGCATTACCACATTCCTGATCTGCAGGAGTTCCCCTGTGGTGCTTTCTTGGCCTTCTCACTCGCAATACATCACCATCACCTGGAGTCCCTGGCTGGACTTCTATTCTTGGCAACCCATAAAGGCTTTCTCCCCATTCTCACTCCCAAATTGCTAAATTTTATTGGACAAATTTGTTGTCTGAACACTTATTACCTGACCTTGTTCTGCCACAAAGTAATTCAAGAGAACAACCTTCCAAGAACTTGTTATTAAAAAAAAAAGTCTGGAAATGATTAAATCACAAGGATGGACATGTACTTTTAGACTAGAAACTTCAAGCAGATTCTGGTAAGCATAGGATTGGGAACAGGGAACGGAAAGACTTTCCCTGTCTTCCTTCCCCTGGACCAGGCACCTCATACTGAACAATTGCCAAATTGCCTTTATTGTCAATTAACTGGTAACACCTGGCTTTTCAGAGCCTCTGCAAATGTCATCAGGAAACTTTCTAAAGTGTTTGGTGCCTGAAGTTCTGGGTAAAATGGATGGACTCTTCTATTTAATGAACTTCTTTGTTTTGTATCTTTGCAATATTATCAACATAGTTTTATTCCTAAACATAATCTGAAATCCACCAAGAGTTGAAAAAAATGAAAAAAAAAATACACTAGAGTCCATGGTCTCACCGTGGGCACTCTGAACACTAGAGTCCGTGGTCTCACCCAGGGCACTCTGAACACTAGAGTCTGTGGTCTCGCCGCGGGCACTCTGAACACAAGAGTCCGTGATCACGCCGCGGGCACTCTGAACACTAGAGTCCGTGGTCTCGCCATGGGCACTCTGAACACTAGAGTCCGTGATCACGCCTTGGGCACTCTGAACACAAGAGGCCGTGGTCTCGCCGCGGGCACTCTGAACACTAGAGTCCGTGGTCTCGCCGCGGGCACTCTGAACACTAGAGTCCGTGGTCTCGCCGCGGGCACTCTGAACACTAGAGTCCGTGGTCTCGCCGCGGGCACTCTGAACACTAGAGTCCGTGGTCTCGCCGCGGGCACTCTGAACACTAGAGTCCGTGGTCTCGCCGCGGGCACTCTGAACACAAGAGTCCGTGGTCACGCCGTGGGCACTCTGAACACTAGAGTCCGTGGTCACGCCGTGGGCACTCTGAACACTAGAGTCCGTGGTCTCGCCGCGGGCACTCTGAACACTAGAGTCCGTGATCACACCACGGGCACTCTGAACACTAGAGTCCGTGGTCTCGCCGTGGGCACTCTGAACACTAGAGTCCGTGATCACGCCGTGGGCACTCTGAACACTAGAGTCCGTGGTCTCGCCGCGGGCACTCTGAACACTAGAGTCCGTGGTCTCGCCGCGGGCACTCTGAACACAAGAGTCCGTGGTCTCGCCGCGGGCACTCTGAACACTAGAGTCCGTGGTCTCGCCGCGGGCACTCTGAACACAAGAGTCCGTGATCACGCCGCGGGCACTCTGAACACTAGAGTCCGTGATCACGCCGCGGGCACTCTGAACACTAGAGTCCGTGGTCTCGCCGCGGGCACTCTGAACGCTAGAGTCCGTGGTCTCGCCGCGGGCACTCTGAACACTAGAGTCCGTGGTCTCGCCGCGGGCACTCTGAACACTAGAGTCCGTGATCACGTCGCGGGCACTCTGAACACTAGAGTCCGTGATCACGTCGCGGGCACTCTGAACACTAGAGTCCGTGGTCTCGCCGCGGGCACTCTGAACACAAGAGTCCGTGGTCTCGCCGCGGGCACTCTGAACACAAGAGTCCGTGGTCTCGCCGCGGGCACTCTGAACACTAGAGTCCGTGGTCTCGCCGCGGGCACTCTGAACACTAGAGTCCGTGGTCTCGCCGCGGGCACTCTGAACACTAGAGTCCGTGATCACGCCGCGGGCACTCTGAACACTAGAGTCCGTGGTCTCGCCGCGGGCACTCTGAACACTAGAGTCCGTGATCACGCCGCGGGCACTCTGAACACTAGAGTCCGTGGTCTCACCGCGGGCACTCTGAACACTAGAGTCCGTGGTCTCGCCGCGGGCACTCTGAACACTAGAGTCCGTGATCACGTCGCGGGCACTCTGAACACTAGAGTCCGTGATCACGTCGCGGGCACTCTGAACACTAGAGTCCGTGGTCTCGCCGCGGGCACTCTGAACACAAGAGTCCGTGGTCTCGCCGCGGGCACTCTGAACACTAGAGTCCGTGGTCTCGCCGCGGGCACTCTGAACACAAGAGTCCGTGGTCTCGCCGCGGGCACTCTGAACACTAGAGTCCGTGGTCTCGCCGCGGGCACTCTGAACACTAGAGTCCGTGGTCTCGCCGCGGGCACTCTGAACACAAGAGTCCGTGGTCTCGCCGCGGGCACTCTGAACACTAGAGTCCGTGGTCACGCCGCGGGCACTCTGAACACAAGAGTCCGTGGTCTCGCCGCAGGCACTCTGAAGGCTAGAGTCTGTGGTCTCGCCGCGGGCACTCTGAACACTAGAGTCCGTGGTCTCGCCGCGGGCACTCTGAACACTAGAGTCCGTGATCACGCCGCGGGCACTCTGAACACTAGAGTCCGTGGTGTCACCATAAGCACTCTGAACACTAGAGTCCGTGGTCTCGCCGCGGGCACTCTGAACGCTAGAGTCCGTGGTGTCACCATAAGCACTCTGAACACTAGAGCAGAGCAAACATCCAACTGCAGGAAATAGTTGTTCAAGCACCTCTTCGATGCTTGTACCCTCTTCCTGCTCCATTTTTGTCATCTTTATCTCAGAAATCACCTTGAACAAAAATGAAGGATGGAATTAAAAGAATGAAAAATCTCAATAAGCAAGAAGGAGAGTACTTCTCTGTCTTATGGTGTCTGCTCGCATGCTGAGAGTCAAAGAAACGTCTGAAGAACTGAACATGATGGTGGACAGATGCCAGAAAGAGCAAAGGAGATGTGCAGCTGCTCCAAGTTGAGTATTCAAAGTCTTCATTTTATTTTGACCTTCAAAATATTTTTCAGTGAAGACTTAATTGTAACTTTCAAAATATTTTTCAAATATTAAGATAAAACTTAGAATCTGAAACACTAAAAGAATCTTTATGATCATATCCCTATTTGGATTCATGTTTCAGTGTTCAGCTCCTCACATCACTATCATCAACCAGTGTATATTAAATGCTCTAAAACATCAAGGAGAAAGTAACCTCTCAGAAAATTCCAAGTTTTTCAAAGTGCATTGTGAAAATCCGGTTTTAAAAGCTCAATACCCAAGTCATGCTTAGTGAATTGAAAGAAACACTATTATCTAACTTTAAGTTCTTTTTGTAAAATAGAGTATGATAGTAATTTTCAGTCAATGAACCATAGCTCATGCCACTAATGACTCAATCTTTTGGCCAGTACGATCATCATGGTAATAAAAATAATGGTACATCTATTGGGAACTGTATTAACAAAAAGTAAAAAGAAAAAGAAGATAAAGAAGAATACATCTAGCTGCTAGAAACAGAGACCAGATGACAATGGCTTGGACATATAGGAGTCTGTTCATGTAAAAGTAGTATGAAAGCAAATGTGTGGGATATCCTTCATAAAAAACAAATAGACACAGAATCCTGTTTATCTTTCCATTCAGCCATCTTTGGGTGTGCCTTCCCTTTTTAGTATCATAAGATAGAGTCCTGGCTATTATGTTCATTTTCCAGTCAGGAAGAAAAGGAAAGAAGGAAGGAAGGAAGGAAGAAAGAAAGAAAGGGAAAAAAGACACATGCTTGCTGTATATAAATACCCTATGAAACTGTTTAAAGTTTAGTGCTCTGTTCCATTCATTCCTGCCACCTCATTTTGTGTTCCCTCACCCTGACATAGGAGCTAAAATTTCCAATTTAATCATCATAATCACAAAGTTCCCCTTAAAACTAATGTGATCTTTGCTGTCATTGGCAGGAACATCTACCCCTTTGATGTACACTGTTCTTCCCTTATTGATTGTAATCTTATGAGGAAGAAGGCCCCCCTTCCCATGACAAAACCCAAAGAGAAAAGGGCCTTTTTCTCCCTGCCTTCTACAAGAGGAACATGTAGTTCAAGTATAGCCAATCAGACATGGCAACTTAGTACTATGCATCTTGGAAAAATGATGCACCACCATGCCTGGCCAGACTGCCTTTCTGATCCCATATATTTGGATCTTGGTCAATGGTCTCTCCCTGGTGCTAATTGCACAGTGGTTCTTTCTTTCTGTCTTTTTTTTTTTTTTTCTTTTTGCCAGATAGCATGGTCTGACTTCTTTCTACATCTTTTGCTCAAACATGAGTATCCTTTTCGTTTTGGTTCTCCTATAGATTTTTTAGACATTCATATGTGCTACAGGGTATGATGGGAAAACTTACATGAGAGTATTTTGACAGTTCAAACACTGTTTTCCCAATTTAGACTGTATAATTGGTCAAGGTTTTGTCCAAAAGGACTGTTATCATCCAGGGTAATTGTCTCATGTAATTCTGGGCACAAGCATCTTGTTACCTTGCTTCTCTGCTTTGCATCTCACCAGCAATAACATTTTCTCTTCAGCTGTGTACCTCAAATGAATAGTTTTGGCTGCCTCACTTTCTTACATTTCCATAAGTGTTCTATAAACTATTGAGTTGGGTGTTAAGTCATCTCTAACCCTCATCAGACTGTCTCTGTGTGGTCCTATCAGAACTCTTCATTTAGATCCCTTGACTTTGCCATTGTCTCCTGTCAAATTCAGTTTTCAAAATTCCTCATTCCATTCATAAGACAGTGGGGATTATGACCTAGTTTATAAATAGGTATGAAGGGAATTTAAAAAAATTAATTGAAAGCTGTGAACAGCATTAGAACTTTAGCTATTTCTTGATTTTAAAACTTGCTGATATGCCTTAAACTGTAGTTGTAGATCTTTGTCATTTTGCTGTTTGAAAATAACCAGTGTTTTCTAAAACTTGTATAATCTTTCAGTGTTAATGCAAAATCATCATGTATGTAAGTTGCATGTTAGACACTTGTTTTTTAATAATTGTATTGAAATGAAGTATATCATTTATTCAAGTATGAAAAATATATACTCAGAAATTTGCTGAGTAATTTGGTGTCTGTTAATGTAGAGTGGTAACAGGTTATCTATACATATATCACTAGTGCCAAGACATAAAGCAGGGGAAATATATTTTTACCCAAACATTGAAAAAAAAAAAAAGAAAAATGACAAACATAAGAGGAATACAGAGAATTGTGTCACAAAGGCAACAGCAACATCTAGCAGTGGAGTCCATCAGTGACACAGTCCAGCAGCAAAAGTGGAAGTGTTCTGGTCAGACAGATCCAGCTCAAAGGCAGTTGTAGCTCTCCCTGCTTCTTGGTCCTCCAGTCCTGCTCTACTCCTCAGTCTTCCATGACTAATTCTGGAGACATTTGTGAGATCTGGCCTCCCTTTGTCCTTCTAACATGTCATGCTATGTTGCTTAAGAAAGCAAATTTTTGTTAGGGATTTATGCAACCCTAGTTGATAGGATTATGATGATAAATTGTTATTCCAGTCTATGTTCTTCAGTTAACAAAAATGCAAGGCCATATAACTGATCTCTAGTATGGGTGCAATACCTAAACTCACAGACACAAGGCCTAAGTCTTGTGAAGGAAAACATTAGGAAGTTGTTGGGAATGAAAGCTGAACTACATAGGCTAGAGGGACTCTTACTTCTTTTAGTCTCTAAGGTGATTTGAATGTAAAATGTCACCAATAGGTTCATGTCTTTGAATACTTAATCCCCAGCTAAAGATGGTGTTCTGGAAGGTTGCAGAACTTTTAGGAAGTAAATCCTTGCTAGAGGAGATATGTCACTGGAGATAGGCCTTGAGGTTTTATAGTCCATCCCTGTTTGCTGTTCTCTCTCTACATCCTCCATGCTGATGTTATGATGTGACACCTGCTCTTGCTAAGCCTTCCCCACCATAATGGACTCTACCTTATGAAACTGTAAATTGAATAAAAAACAACCATTCCTTCCGCAAATTGCTTTTGGTCAGGTATTTTTCTCATCAATGAGGAATTAATTGAAACATAAAATCAGTACTGCAAGTAAGGCTATTGCTGCCATGAACTTGACCATGAAGTTATTAGTCTTCAGGAGATGGTTTAGGGGAATACAGCATAAGAGTTTGGAACTTTGAACTAGAGAACCCTTACAATGCTGCAAGCAGAAATTAATAAGTTATTCTCATGAGCGTTTGGAAGATCAGAAATCCAGAGAAACACAGAAAATGGAGGCTTGGTTCATGGGATTTCAGAGGGAAACAAGTATTCTATTGGGAACTGGGCTAGAGGCAGTTCATATACTATTCTGATAAAGAAACTTGTTGCATTGTGTCCCAAGGGCTCAAGCAAAATTGAATTTAAAATAATGGACTAATACACTTGGTGGAAGAAATTTTAAAGCAAGATGGCATTGAATCTGTGGTATGGATTCTTTGAGTTTCCCTGATTTAGATCTCCAATAAAAGAGAGCAAGATGCAGAGGGAAAAAAGTATGAGAAATATAAGTTTCACACAGTGATCAATGCGAGTAAGTTTCAAGTCCCAGGTATAGAAACTATAGCTATAATGGCTGTAGTTGTCAAATAGAATCTCATCATTAAAGATAAGCCAACTGACATTCATTCACAGTAGTATTAGACCCTGGAGCACCTACACACACACACATACACACACACACATATTGGGATGAGAGTAAACATGCCCTGAGGGTAAAACTCAGCCCACTAAAGGCTAAAGATAGGAAGAAAATGAATTATATTGAAAGAAACAAGTCTTGAGGAAGAATGTTAAGAGACGTCTGCTCCCCAAGGTCAGCATACTGAACCAAAGACAACTGTGTTTCATGGGTACCAGGCTTCATCCTGATTGGCAGCATGGCCTATGTGGTACTTTAGAAGAGTGAAAAATTCGAGATTGAGGCCATGGAGCATTTAACCACAGTTCCAGAGAGGTGAGAGGTGTTAAGGTTAAGCAATGCAGGGTTGAAGTCCCTATATGGCCCTGTGAGACCACTGCATAAAACTGTGAAGGTGAACCCTCAGCTGAAATGGAGACTTCAAGGTGTTAGAGATGCTGGAACATAGGGTATCTGCAGCCTTAGAGCAGATCCAGCCCACAAGAAAGGCTACAGGTAGTGTAGCTTTAGAGGCAGAGCTACCCAAGCCTTTGGGTGCCTAAATGATTCCATTTCAAATTGCAGATACCCAGCAAGGAGCTGAAGGATTTGCTATTTGCCCTGCTGGTTTTCAGTCTTGTATCAGTCATTCATTCTTTGCTATACTGTCCTTCCTTCGTTTGGGAAGGGGGATGTTTACTCTGTGCCATTGTGTATGGGAAGTATGTAACTTGTACTTTGATTTTACAGAGCTCACAGTTAAGAGGCTACCTTGAATCTCAGATGAGACTTTGGACCTTTTTGAACAATGTTTAGACTGGCAAAAACCTATTTTTTTTTTTAAGTTGAGCTGAATGAATTTTGCACCACAGAAAGCCATAAGTCTATGGGTTCCAGGGGCAAAATGTGGTGGTTTGAATGTAATATGTGTTCCATAGATTCAGGTGTTTGAATACTTAATCCCCAACTGGCAGTGCTACTCTGGAAGGTTCAGGAGGAACCTTTAGGAAGTGGAGCCTTGCTAAAGGAAATGTGTTATAGGGGATGGACCTAGAAGGTTTATATTCCAGTCCTGCCCACTGTTCTCTTCTCCCCCCACCTTGCCTTCCTTCCTTCCTTCCTGCTGATATGATGGTTGATGTTTGTTTCTTGCTTCTGCCATCTTCTCCCTGCCATGATGAACATACTCTCTGGAACTATATGCCAAAATAAACCCTTTTCTCCCTCAAATTACTTCCAGCCAAATATTCTGTCCCAGCAATGAGAAACTAACTGAAACAGTCTTTTTACATAAATGTGCCATTCTCCTCTTTTGTTAGTCAGTTTTTTTGAATACTCATAGGCTAAAATTCAAACATTCTTCATTTCCTCTTGAATGGAATTTATATGACTTTTCTACAGGAATGCCATTGAGTAACCATATCCACTTCATGCTTCATATCTTCTTATTTGTAATTCTGACCAAGAAACTAATTAGGGATATATTCCAGTCAACTCTTGTAACAGAGGGTTGACTTAGCATGCATGACTTAGTATGCATCTAGCATCAATCCCAAAATAGGAATATGTAGGCAGATGAAGCAGTGAGAGCTTTCCAATATATTAATTCAATATGATACAGTGTGACATATATTACATGATGTCTGTACATGACACAATTTTTGGAGAACATGCTTGAAATTTTCAATAAATTAATTATGAACACTTACTATTTACAGGTCCAGAATATGAAGTGATTATAAAACAGATAATGCAGGACTAGGAAGATGGCTCAGTAGATATAGTGCTTGCCACAAGATCCCATTTAAAAGCTAGAAACTGTGGCAGGTTTCTGTGCACCCATGGAAACAAAGTTAAAAGTGAGGAGTGATCCAAAAGTTGTCCTCTGTCCTCCACATTCATCCCTGTGTACAGACATACACACACCAGGAAGAGAAAGATGGGCTTAAATAATGTTTGGGTTTTTTTTTAAGTTCTTTTAATAAAAGATAATACAGGGCTGGGGAAAATGGCTTAGTGGTTAAGGCATTTGCCTGCGAAGGCTAGAGACCCAATTCGATTCCTTAGGACCCACGTAAGCCAGATGCACAAGGAGTCACATGCATCTGGAGTTCATTTGCAGTAGCTAGAGGCCCTGGTGTGCCCATTCTCTCTTTCTTTCTATCTTCCTCTTTCTTTTTCTCAAATAAATAAATAAAATATTATTTTAAGAAAAAAGATAATACAGGGCTAAAAAGAATGCTCAGTGATTAAGTATGCTTCATGTGTAAGTACGAGGGCCTAACGAGGTCTGATTTCCACCAGCATCCACATGAACAGCTGAGCATGGCCACACACATTTGTAGCCCCAGCCCTATGGATCAGAAAATCTCTAGGGTTCACAAAAAACAGCAAGCTCTGGAATATGTAAGAGACTCCACCTCAAGGAAAAACAGGCAGGTGAGTGATGGAAGGGGAAACCCAATGTTCTCTGCTAGCTTCAGCACGCCAGCCCATATTCACATGCATATACCGTAACCCCCACATATACTACATGCATGCAAAATAAGATAATGCATAATTACCTTCAAAGGCTTTATAATCCACACACATACAAAAACGTTAAGATTAAATTAACACATACCTGGTTAACTGTTCAGTATGTGTTATCCATGGAACAACAGAGAAATTCAAAAGACTGAAAGATCATGCTGAGCAAGGTGGTCAGGGAAGCATATGTAGAGAAGAAAGAATTTGGTTATTTTTAAAAAAGAAAATTTGTAAGTAGGACTTAAAGATAGCATCCCAGCCTAATGGTGTTTGGTGATGGAGTGACAAATTTGAAGGACGAAGCCCAGAAATTCTACTAAAGCTACCTTTATATTTATAGAAACTAGACAGAAAGAGAAAGATGTATGCATTTTAAAGTTGGGGGATGGAGACTTCTAATTCTGAGATGGCATCTGGATCATTAGAACCAATTATAGAACTGAAAAACTGGGCAATGCATAAAAGCTCTTTCTTGAGTTTTGACATACTGCTAGCATCAGAAAGCTAACAATGTGGGATAAAATGACTGCTCCAGGATTTGGAGATGGTGGAAGTGTGGGAGGTACAACTCCCATTTCAGGCTTCTTTTCCCTTGTAATGTTTATAATTCTACAGCAAATGAGTTACAGGATGACAGATAACTTTGAAAGTTATGTGGGACAAGAAAAGAGAAATAAGAGTTCAGAGAACAACACAGTGGGTGGGGGTGATACATCATCTTGGATGTGACTTAGAAGGATACCAGCTGTTTCAGAGACTGTGCCTCAACTTCAAATCATTTCAAATCCCACAATTGTTAATATGCTCAAAGCATCTAGCAAGAGTAAATATACTTTCTCTCTGGAAATAAATAATATCTGGAACTTCAAAGTATTCCTATAAGTAGTCTGTAATGTAATATCCAGCACATGATCAAAAATTGTCAGGCACTTGAGAAACAAAAGTACATGGACAAAACTTGCAAGAGTACCAAACAATAAAAACAGACCCACTGGGTCTATATATATATTAGTTTTATCATACTTAGACTTTAAAGTGACTATGCTTCCCATGTTCAATGACATAACAGATAAGACAGAAAATTTTGGCAAAGACCATCAGATTTTAAAATAGAAATTCTAAAACGAAATACTATAATAATTGAAAGTAACAATCCAACAAGGACTTTAAACAGATTATCAGAGAAGAAAGGATGACCTGTGAAGAAAATTTCTAAGAAAAATACAAGAGGAAGAGAGCCCATCAAAATTCAGAGAATTCAATGAGAAAGTCCAATACTGCATATTTAAAGAAGTTCTGAAAAACAGGGCAAGCAATCACTGAGAGAAACCAGTACAAAACTTTCCAAAACTAATGAAAGTCCCAGATCCAAGAACTCACTTTAAAGATATAGGAAAGGATACTTGAAACTCGTCCTACTATTCTGTAGCAGTCAGCTCCAATGTCACTAGATGAACTTGCAGACCAGACAAGATTGTGGAAGGAAGAAGGGATCTATTGAAGCTTGCAGACAGAGGGGAAGTTCCATAATGGCAGAAGAAATTGGCCGCCTTTCACAGGGCCCAGCAGACAGAGAGAGAAAAGCCACCAGCATCACACCAGCATAAGCAAGCACACTCCAGGAACCCAGGTAGAGCTGAGGCACTTTGCACATCTTAGGCTAGACTTCAGAACCACCCCCAGTGACCCCTCCCCCAGCCAGATTGCTGGAGATCCAAGAAGCTTTAATAAAACCCCTGAATCTATTGGGGATACATTGTTTTAACATAAAGGAGTTGGGCCTTCTTCCTTAAGATTGTCAACATGTTTGACAATAGCAGCTTCAGCAACCAGTCTTGGTGCCAGTAATTTTAAACTTGCTTGATTTTTTTTTCCAACTTAAAATCTCAGTCCCATATTTTAGCCAAGCACATCAGTCCTTTACAAATTTAACCTTGATCAAACCCCCTCGTCCTGAGCAGCAGATCACAACCAGCTCTTACGCCAGCAGCCCAGTTCCAGCAAAGTCCTCTGCAACTTTTCCTTCCCCTTAGAAAGTTCATAAGCCAAGCATCCAAATACAATTCTCTCTGCATTTAGCATTTTCTTTCTTTTCTTTTCTTTTTTTTTTTTGTTTTGTTTTGTTTTTCAAGATAGGGTCTCACTCTAGCTCATACTGACTTGGAATTCACCCTGTAGTCTCAGGGTGGCCTTGAACTCATAGCAGTCCTCTTACCTCTACCTTCAAAGTACTGGAATTAATGGCATGAGCCAACAAGCCTGGATGAGTTTAACATTTTCAAGTTCTCATTAGGATAGTTCATAATACTTGGCTTACCACCACAGAAGACATCTTCCATTACAAGCACCAAGTTTCTCATTTTTCCAGCATACAAGTTTCAAAAGACCAAAATCCACATGGTCATAGTCATCTCAACAAACTCCATTTCTGGTACCAATTCTGTAGCAGTAAGCTCCAATATCACTGGATGAACTTCCAAACCAGAGAGTTTGTGGGAGGAAGAATGGATATATTGAGGCTTACAGATAGATGGGAATTTCCGTAATGGCAGAAGAAATTGGCTGCTTTTCACAGGACACACCAGACAGAGAGAGAAAAGCCATCACCAACACACCAACACAAGCAAGCACACTTCAGAAGCCCAGACATAACTGAGGCACTTTGTATATCTTAGGATATAACTCAGTCTACCCCAATCTACCAGTAACACCTCCTCTAGCCAGGTGATTGGAGATCCAAGAAGCTTTAATAAAACTCCTGAATCTATTGGGGGACATATATTCAAACTACCACACATATTAAACTGCTGAAAATACCACAAACACACACCACACACACACACACACACACACACACACACACACACACACACATATACAGAGAGAGAGGGAAAAAAACGTTAAAATCAGATTAAGAAACAATTGTGTTATCTATAACAGGCCCTTTACTCTCAATAAAAAGGATTTCTGCAAACCAATTAAAATTTAAAATGTGAACTCAATACAATAAAAGACAATAAATTCAAGCAGATACCTTACAAAAGAAGATATCCAAATGCCCATAAGCATATGAAAAATGTATGACCTTATCTATAATTGAAAACTACAAATAATATGTCACAACATACTAAAATGGCTCTAAAATGATTATATAAAGTGTTGGATAAATATTAAGCAGCAAGGTAATTCTCATACAATTCTGACATATTGACTCTAATAACTAGTTCACATTTATTAAAGTTGGACAAACATACTCCCTATACAGTGATTTCCAATGAGTACTGAAAACCATTTATAAGAAAAATCTCAGCAACATGATTTTTAATAGACAAATGTTGATACTACATAAATGCCTCTACGTACCAGGACACATAGACACTGATATATTCTCACAATAAAGCAATATATGGCACTGAAAATAAACACACCACAGCTTCACGTAGTAAAATGGTTGTCTCAGAAACACTTAGCATCAGCCACCAGATACAAGAAAAGATACAATTTGTTATATAAAGTTAAAAATCATGCTTGCATCAAGAAAATATACCGAATGATAAAATTCTAAAGAACATCAGAGTAAAGTTTTCACAAAAATCCAAAGTATTGAAACCTTTGAACACAGGCTAGAGATGGAGGAAGGTTGGGGAGTGCTGGACATGATCTACCTTTTAACTTTGGTGGTACTTTACACACTTGTTTTGTGCACTTTTGCATGCTGAATATCAAAACAAACAAAAAGGTTTGAAAGAAAAACTTGATGCCAAGCCTTCACATCCAGTTTCACACTGCTCATCTACTGGATGTCAGGCACTAGGCAAAGCCCTTGGCACATAGTAAATCATTTCATCTGAAGGACCCTAAGAACATTTTTAATTTCCTTACAATAAAATGAGGATAATGTGAACCATCTCTTGAGGCCGTTACATGAAGGGAATGAGATGTAGGCAAGAACTAAATATAGTCCCTGATACATAGGAAGTGCTAGTTAAGGATTAATAATTGTTTCCTTAAAGATCAGCACTGGGACTCAATAAAATCAAGTAGCTTGCACAAGTCCACCCAGTTAGTAAGAGAGAAGCTGGAATTTGAGCCTGCCAGTCTCAGAGATATCCCCTTTTTTTTTTTTCTTGATCAAGGTGATGCTTTTCAATGGTACCCTGTGAGAACTTCCCCTGGGGATAAGGCCTTGGTGAGCCTCTAGGAAGAGCAGTGGGATCTACTCTCTTTGTCACCTGTCACATCTTACTCATGGACACACTTTCATTTTAATAACTAGTTTTTTTTTTTAATCACACATTACCATAGTAAAAAAGATGGTTTTTGTATGTAGGCAGCCAGACATAACCATCTGGTTTAGTCCCTTTCTTTGTGATGGTGCCTGGTATGGGAGGAGCTCTGGGCCCACAGCCAGCCCAGAAGCCCCTCTGTAGTCCCTCTGACCAACCCTTATGGGTTCAGAATGTTCATGGCACTGAACATCTGCCATATTGCCCAGCAATTACACTCCTGGTCATATAAACACAGGACTCTAGGTCAGCATATCACCAAGATCCTCTCAGTCATCTTTATTGTTATACTATTCACGACAGCTAAATTATGAATCAACCTAGATGTTAATCAATAGGTGAATGGAGGAAGAAAACATGGTGTATGGTACATTTACAAAGTGGAATTTTATTTGTCTATAAAGAAGAATGAAATCACTTTTACAGGAAAATTTATGGAACTAGAAATCATTATGTTTAACAAAATAAGTCAGATTCAAAAAGATAGGTATTACATATTCTTTCTAATATGGAAAATCTAGATTTGAATGTTTATGTAGACATATATGTGCATTTGTAGGAAATGAAAGTAGGACTATGCGAGGGGAAGAAGAGATCTAAATAGAAGTGGAGAAGAGAACAAGAGAGGGGAATGAAATATATATGATATAAAAGCAGAAGGGGGAAAAGTAATTCATTAAGAGGGAGGGAAAGGGTGGTAGGTGGTAGTGGGGTTAGGGAATGAATGAGAACCAAATTGAAGGATACAGATGTATGAAAATGCAATAATTAAACCCATTACTTTGTGTGCTAGCTTAAAAACAGAAAAATAGAAGCTGAGCAGATGGTTCACTGATAAGATCACTTGCTACACAAGCATTAGGACCTGAGACTGTCTGAGTATGATTCTCCAGCACCCATGTAAAACAGCTGGGCATTGCCAGACATTGTCTGTAAATCCAACCCTGTGGGTAGCAGAGACTGGAGAAGTGCTGGGACTCACAAAAATGGCGTGGTTCAGAAAGTGACTCTGGCTCAAAGAACTACTTGGATGAGTGATAGGACACCCGACTTTCTCCTCTAGTTTCCATGTGCCCACATAAGGCCCACACATCTGTACACACATGTATATGCACACATACTACACACACACACCCCTCGCTACACATGCACCCATTAAAATGGAAAAAAAACCAGCAAAATAAAGGTATACAGATAGGAAAGAAAAAAAATATACTGTCTTTATTCACCAATGACATATGATTATTGATTTGAAAAATCCCAGGGAAACTACCAAAACAAAAATACACAAAATTCCTAGAACTAATAAGTACAGCATGGTCTTAGAACACAGACTGAATATTTAAAAAGACCACTGCTTTCCTATATAAACTAGCAATGAATATATGGAAGTAGAAGGTTTTGATGTACCATTTAAAATAGAACCAAGCTGGTGGTTTAAATTTTATTTATTTATTTATTTTGAGAGCGACAGACACAGAGAGAATGACAGATAGAGGGAGAGAGAGAGAATGGGTGCGCCAGGGCTTCCAGCCTCTGCAAACGAACTCCAGATGCGTGCGCCCCCTTGTGCATCTGGCTAACGTGGGACCTGGGGAACCGAGGCTCGAACCGGGGTCCTTAGGCTTCACAGGCAAGCGCTTAACCGCTAAGCCATCTCTCCAGCCCAAGCTGGTGGTTTAAATATAAAATGTCCCCATCCTCATGTGTTTGTGATTAAGCCTCATACTAAGTTCCCAGCTGGTGGGACCTTTGGAGGGTAGAGCCTTGCTGGAGGGGGTGTGTCACTGGGAGAAGGCCTTGAGATTGATTAGTCCAGCCCCACCGGGTCTCTTTTTCTTCCTTCCTTCCTTCCTTCCTTCCTTCCTTCCTTCCTTCCTTCCTTCCTTCCTTTCTTTCTTTCTTTCTTTCTTTCTTCCTATCTTTCTTTCTTTTCTTTTCCTGTTTTGTGTTGTTGTTGTTGTTGTTGTTGTTGTTGTTGTTGTTGTTGTTGTTGTTCTGTTCTTCAAGGTAGGCTCTCACTCTATCCCAGGCTGACCTGGGATTCACTATGTGGTCTCAGGTTGGCCTCGAACTCTCAGTGATCCTCCTACTTCAGCCTCCCGAGTACTGGGATTAAAATCATGCACCAACACTGTCTTCATAGCCCCCACTCTACTTACTTCATGTTGCTCTGGAGATGTGATACCGTGTCTGCTCCTGTTGTGCTCTGCCTGCATGTTGAAACCTTTCATTGATAGTGCAAGCCAGAAATGAACCCTTTCCTTTCACAAGCCATTTCTGATCTGCAGTTGAATAAAATATGAATGAAGGTTTTAAACAACAAAGTATTAAATACAAAAGATCTAAATAAATGAAAATATTCATATTCATGGGTGGAAAGATTAAGATCTTTCAGCTTAATAAATTCATCAAAATTCTGGTGAGCTGATTCATAAATATGGACAAACATGTCAATCTTAAAATACATATGGCACAATGAACTGAATTGTGTCCCTTAAAATGTATATGCTAAAGATTTAACCCCTAATGAAACTATATTTGGACACATGTCCTATTTATGAAAATAATAAGCATGAATGAGATGATAAGATTACTGTCTTCTTAAGAAGAGACTCCAGACAGCTTTCTTTCTGCTCTGTGTGGAAAAATCAAAATAGAGGCTATCTGCAAGACAGGGAGAATGTCCTTATCAGAATCCAAACACACTTGTACCTTGACCTTGAACATCCAACCTCCAAAAATGTCTTTCTGTCATCTGGGCCATTCAAACTGTTATATTTTATCATGGACCTGGGCATATTAGTACATGTAGAAAGGCCAAAAACATTCTTAAAATAACCAATAAAGTCCTGAAGAACAAAGTTAAAAGACTTACAGTACTTGATTTTATAATTTGTCATAAAGCTATAGTAATCAGCACAGCCTGATCTGGATAAGAGAACAGAAACTGGTCCATGGAACAGAAGAGAGAGTACAGAGAATGACTTCCTCACATGTAGTCAACTTATTTTCAACATATGAAAAGCATGAACCCAAACATGGGCCTTACATCTTACTCAGAACTCAAAATCAATCACAGAACTACCTACAGTTCAATTGTTCTTGTTTCCTCCAAAACATATGTTGAAACCTAACCTTAACGCAACAGTGTTGTTAGGTGGAGTCCGATGGGAGATGTCCAGGGCACGAGGGCTCCATCCTCACAGAACGCTTAGTGCTACATGGGGCCTGGGGGAAGCACTTTTCCCTTGTTGCTCTTCCACCTCTGCCCCATAACAATGCAGCAAGAAAGCTTTTGCCAGATTCCAACACTTTGAAATTGGACTTGTCAATGTCCAGAATTGTGAGTCAATGCATTTCTTTTCATTATAACTACTCAGTCTACAATTTACTTTTATAACCACATAAAACAGACTAAGAGAGACCTAAATGTAAAATGCCAACCTATAAAACTTTAAAAATAATAAAGGAGAAAACCAAGGCAATAGTGGACTGGATGATGGGTTTTTAGATATAATACCAAAAGTATGAATAATGCAAATAAAGATCTGTAAGTGGACCTTATTAAAATTAAAAACTTCTGCATTGTGAAACACTATGAAAAGAATAACCAATGACACAGGTGAAGAAAATATGTGCAAAACATTGGCTAAAGGGCCTATCCCTATCCCATAAGGATGCGCTCTACATAATATATACATACACTGATTTCAAAGCGCGTACTTTGGAAAGGGGGAAAGAGAATAATGCAACTCCTTCTACAAAAGAAGCCTGGCGCGCACTACCCCAGACAGGCACACACCTCAGCTTTAGCAGTGTCAGGTAGACAATGCACTCTTGACACAACGCCATGGAAAGGGCATCACAAAAGCTATAAGCCCAGTATAATAGCGAGTAGAATACCAGAAAATATCCCACCTGAGGGACACTCTATGAAATACTTGACCTGTATGTCTCAAAACTGCCAAATTCATAGAAAACAAAGGAATTCTGGGAATGTGTCACAGCCAATAAGTACCTAAGGGAAAAAAATGAGAATCACATCAAATGTAGGATCAGAAATGTCCAGACAGAAAAGGGACATTACACAAACACTGAAGAAAGCAGAAGGACTATCTTGGTTAACAACAACATATCAGCATTGGTTCATTAATTGTGACAAATGCGCCATATGTTGCAAAGCGGGTGTGGTTGTACTGAGAATGCTGTACCATCCATCTTAGCAACTTCTCTGTAAATATGATTTCTAATAGAAAAGATATACTTTGTATGAGTATGTGTATATATTCATAGATATTTCATATTTCATTGTGGTTTTTATTATTTTCCCCATTTTAAGATCAGAAAACCAAGGATTGAAAATTGAGTGACTTTGTTGAGGACAGGCCTGGATCTACCTTCTGTGGCATTCTTTTTTCTCTTGGGTTGCCAAGTTCTGTCTTCTCAGCTAACCATGGCAATAGCAAAAGGTGGGAGAGATGTTGAAAAAGCTAGCAACATTGAGGATCACATTTAAAATGGTATACTGGAGTTTCAGAGTCACAAGCAGATTTTCAACGCGGGGCAGGTCAGGAGGCCTTAGTCCACTGAGCTAAGACTCCTCGGAACAGGTGACCATGATGCTGCTGTAATGAGGAAACACTCCATCACACACCAGCTGAGAGTCACCCATGAGGCTTCAGTCTTTTGTGCTAGCACGACTTCCCTGAGTGGCTCCCACAGCACTGGGAGTGCAGTTCCTGGGACCCCAGGATGCCACCTCTGAGACCCATACAGCAAGCAATGGCTGCCACCCCAGCTTCATATGAGGTTCCAGGTGCAGGTGCCGGCCAGTTGCCCAAGCCACGCTGGCTGGCTCCCTTTTGTCCTCTGGAGACTCACACAATAGCGATGTTGAAATCTGCACCTTCCCTAATTGCTCTGCAATCCAGGCTTCGCTGGATAACTCCTCAGAACCTTCGGATGTGTGGGTCTTTATCTTCTTTTAAATCCTTTTATACTTAAAAAAAAAAAAAAAAGACTCCTTCCTTCACTAGCTCTTCCCTTGAGATGTGTCCAGGTAAGTCTGTGAATGCTGGCATTTCAGAACTCACTTGCCCTTCAACCTTCAGGCCGGGACTGAAACCAGTCCCCAGAAGCTATTTGCAGAAGAGGCCACTATCCCACAACCCCCCATCTCCCTATGGACACTCCTCCATCCTAGAGCAGGGACAGTACATCTGCTGGGGACCAGGGCCTCATGCCAGCTGAAATAGAGGGCTACAGCCAGCCCAGGTTCAGGCCCAAGAGCTCTGCTTCCTGACTCACTGAGATGTGAGCAACCTCATGCATGAGGCTCCATGCACCCAGCTGCTTCAGCTGCCATGTCTTTTCCACAAGGATGTATCCTTGCAAACTGTGAGCCACAATAAATCCTTTCTCCCTTAAGTTCCTTTCTCAGAAATTCTGTCACAGTGACAGGAAAAGCACCCTTGTGAAGTGAACATCCTACCTTAGCCTTAATAGGCAAATGAATTCCACATGAGCTACAGAACAGACTGAGGTTACAGAGCATGCCTGAGAGATGTGAGCCAAGGAGCTCTTCCAGTTCTCTCATCCTCATAGAGCCCCTTCACCTGGAACTCAGCACACCAGAGGCTCACCAGAACACAGTGAGCTTGGCGGTGGATAAGCGGTCAGCAGTTCACAGGTCTGTCTCTGACTTCCTAGTTAGGCTTAAGCAAGGATTGCAGGTTTATGATTTAAAGTTTCTATTGTCTTAATATGTAATCTGAAGTCCATAATGCATACTTCTCAGAGTGGATTTGAAGAGGTAATATTGACCTATCTAGATACTAACTTATGGCTTGTCCATGACAAGAGCTAATAAATGATAGTTCTGATTACTGAGTAATGAAGACATCACTCACCTACTCCTCGGGATTGTATTCTTATACTACTCTTGCCCAAGAATGAGGGCCCCATTTAACTTAGCCCCCATGCCTACAAAAAGATGCCAGATGGCTTGGAAAGGTTGTCCTACCAAAATTGCCTTGACAAACTGAGATACCTATCAACCAAGCCTTAGCTATTTGTATGAGCATCTATCTCATATATTAAACTGTGCACTCCTGAGCAGAAGGAAAAGATTGTATTCATCACTGGGTCATTGTATTTGTCCAGCCATTAATAGCTGCTACACCAGCGTGACCATCTCTGATGTCAACTGGCTTCTCACGGAGCTGGTCATACAGGGCTTGCTTATTAGTTTGGGCTTTAACCAGTCAAAAGGTAAGTGTGGGGCTGAGAATATGGTTCCAATCCTCAGAACCCATGCAAAATACCAGGCGCAGTGGCAAACATCTATAATCTTAGCTTCAGGAAGTGGAGACAAGAGGATCCCCAGGGCCTGCTGGTTACTCATAGTAAACAAAACAATGAGCTTCAGGTTCAGTGAGAGATCCTATCTCAAAGCTCAGATGAGAAAGCAATTAAGGGAGACACTGAGACACCCAGTGCCAACATCTGGACTCCATGCATATGCACACCACACACACGTGTGTACCAACATATGTATGAGCATGCATACATACACATACACACCACACACATGTGTACCCACATACATGTGAACACACATTACACATACACACCACACACACGTGTGTACCCATATACATATGAACAGGCATGCATACACATGAACACCACACGCATCTACACATGCAGAAAAAGGATAAGTCTGGGACACAATAGTTATATACACTTGAGTGTAAATAAATTTATCAAGTGTCAGATTTTTTTAAATTTTATTTTTATTTATTTATTAGAGAGAGTGACAATGGGCACACCAGGGGCTCTAACCATTGCAAATGAACTCCAGACGAATGCACCTCCATGTGCATCTGGCTTACGTGGGACCTGGAGAATTGAACCAGGGTCCTTAGGCTTCACAGGCATGCGCCTTAACCTGCTAAGCCATCTCTCCAGCCCAAGTGTCAGATCTTTTTTTTTTTTTTTTCCTCCCCTAGGCTGCTTTGGTGTGGTTCTTATGCTTACTCTACCATCTTAACTGGAAGTCTAGATCAAGTGTCAGATTTTTTATAGAGGACCAGCTTTAATTAAGGAAGGGACTGAGGAATTTGGTAAACTCGTTCTTAAAAATTCAAATATCTAGTAAATATATTCTTGAATTTTTCAGTTAAACTTTGCCCAAAGTGTCTATGACTATTGGCTATAGGGACAATATTAACTAACATTTTTTAATGTTTTCCATATTCTATGTGCTATAATAGTACTTAGAACTTTATGCGTTTCAACTCATTTAATTTTCATAACCACTCTTATTAGGATTTGAAATCACATAGACAGAATGAGGGAAATTACTGCTTTTGCCAGTGTAATCTTGTAAGAATCAGAGAAGGCTGAGAGTGTGGCTCAATGTAGAACACTTGCCTAGCATGAATGAGGCCTGGGTTCCATTCCCAGCACCCTTCCCCCAAATCAGAATCAACTAAAAAAGTATTCTCAACAATAATATTCAGATAGTGATTTATAAAGTTATTACACAAAAACAAAAGCTTTTCCAGAGATAACTGACAAGCAGAAAATATATTAGAAAAGGGATACCATTTAGAATTATAATTGAAAAGAAAATTTAGAAAAACTTGACAAATAGTAATATGTACAATATATATTAATAAACTTCAAGTAACTAAAAGAAAATAAATTAAAAATAGTCTTACACAAATTTCACATGAACATTACCCAAAGAAAATAACTGGGGGGAAGAGTAGAAGAGAGGGTAGTATCTTAAGTAGATTCCGAACTTTAGTTCAAACACTAAAATGCAAATCTGTGATGCATCTGCCTTTTAGTTACCCATGTTCCTGCAAGTAATTTCTCACCCATGCTCCTTTAGGTAATTCCAGTAAACTCGCTCATTCACCAAAAAATAAAAATAGAAATATGTAAAAGTCATATTTTATTAAGAAGAGTAAAAAGGAACTATGAGCTCTACAGTATAGCCACATAGGAAGGCTATACATCAAAATCGCAGTGAATAGTGCCCTGTTTGGCACAACAACCAATAGCCAAGTGACAGAACTGAACAGAAAAAGAAACGAGCCACCCAAACAGAGGACTACATAGACGAAGGTGGGGCCTCGGTAAAATAGAGGAGGGGGAGAGGCACATGTGTGACGGTCAGAGGACAATGTTCAGGTGTCAATCCTCATCTTCCACCTTGTTGAGGCAAGTTCTTTTATTGTTCCCTGCTGTGCTTACCAGACTAGCTGACCCACAAGCTTCCAGCAGATTCTCCTGTCTCCACCCCCATTCTTCACTATAAGCATGCTAGGCTTACAGTGCCCACCACAGCATCCAGTGTTTATGTGGGGCCTAGGGAATCTAAACTCAGGTACTAATGCTTACTTGGGAAGTGCTTTATCCACTAAGCCATCTCCCCAGACTCTAGAAGTAGCTTTTTAAAACAGTGAGGGAAACAATAAATTGTTCAATGAACAGTTTAAGATAGCTTGCTTGCTTGTCCATCCACATCCCATTTAAAAAAAAAATTACAGATTGATAAAAATATTCAAATGTGAAAACTTAAGCAATTAAGAGTACTAGAAGAAAACACAAAAGATTTTTAAAACATAATTAGTAGGAATGACTTTTTTAAGCATGATACTAAACCAGGAAATAATAAGTTCATGAAATCTAACAACACAAAATTTAAAATGTCTTCATGACAAAAAAAATAGCATAAACAGTGTCAAAAACAAGCAAAAAAGAAAGAAAAATACTTTCAGAACTGTAACAAAGAACTAATTTCCATTATAAAAGTAGAGTTCTAAAATCAATTAGAAGAAGGCAAAATTCCCAATGGAGATGGGACAGTGACAAACATTGTTACAGGGGGAAAAATGTGAAGATAAAAAACAGAAAGATAAAAGATTAAAAGCAATTCAAATCCAAATCACAATGATGTTTCTTCTTTTGCTTTTAGATTAGCACATAGCAGGAAGTTTAATAATGTATTGAGGGCTGGAGAAATGGCTTAGCAGTTAAGGCACTTGCCTGCAAAGCCAAAGAACCCTTGTAAACTAGATGCACAAGGTGGCACAATTGTCTGGAATTTGTTTGCAGTGCCTAGAGGCCCTGGTGTGCCCATTCTCACACGTTCTCTCTCTCTTTCTCTCCCTCTGTCTCTCTCTCTCTTTCTTTCTCTCTCTCAAATAAATAAATAAAAAGAAAAAAAGCTGGATGTAGTAGTGTGCACTTTTAATCTCAGAACTTTGAGAGACAGAGACAGGAGGGTCTCTGGGAGATCATGGCCACCCTGAGACTACAGAGTGAATGCCAGGTCAGCCTGGGCTAGAGTGAGGCCCCCTACCTTGAAAAACTGAAAAAAACAAAACATAAAAATAAAGCAGACCTATATGTATTAATATAAAACAATCTCCAAACCATCAAATGCAAAAGTCAAACTGCAGAACAGTGTATATAAGGTTCTATAATTTTCATGATTTTTTTCTTTGTATTACTAAGAACATTTCTTGTATGGATACATCATGTATTGGTACCATCTTTTTCCTCCTCCCTGCTCCCATTGCACAGGAGGCTTTCATCAGTGAGGCTGCTAGTATTTCCCATGCTGTTGTGGGTTTTGTGTTATAGAAGCAGCAGTTTTTTGAGGGGGTGGCAGTGCCTCTGGGCATGACATCCCAACCTGTGACTCTTACAATCTTTCAGCCCCTTCTTTTGCAAAATTCCCTGAGCCTTGGTTGGTGTGTTTTAACTCTATTTCAGTGATAAGCTCTCGGGAGCCTCTGAATTTCTGCTGTGGTAAGTGTTGAGCCTCCTCATCATCTATCTTCTTCACTCTGGTGCTGCTTGTGAGGATCACCATGGAAGCAGCACTCTCAATTGTATTCCACCTCTTTGGGGGTTTTGTCTGGGCCTTTGCTGAGATGGGAAGGATGGTGTATCTCCTTGGGTCTTGCTACCTTCTGCAAAAAGAAAAACAGATAGTAAAGTCAGCATAGGTTAAATTGGATATTGGTGAGTAACCAGTGGAAAGGAACCCATATCTGGAACTGGGAACCAGGTCTGAATCCAATGAGACAAAGATTATGTTCTTCAATGTTGAGGTACCACTAGTCTTTGACTATAATTTTCATTTTAAAAGTAGAACATTTAAATCCATATCTGGATATGCAACAGATCACTAGTTTTCAGGTTAAGTGACCACTATTTAGTAGGGTGAAAATCAGTTTAGTAGATTGCAAACAACATTGCTTAATGTTTACATTTTGGGGTGTTTGTGTTTTATTAAAGTTTGATTCAGTCATTTGACATTAATTCTATTGTATTTTTTATCATATATAGTAAAAGTAAATATTGTTTGTGCATCTTTTATTATAGTTATGTAATTGCATAGTGAGCTATGAGGAGATGTATGTTTCTTGTGCAGTTATGGATTTAAAGTTTGAAACTATGATATTCACTATCTTTCGGTCAATTTTATTTACTTATTTATTTATTTATTTATTTATTTATTTATTTGAGGTAGAGAGAGACAGAGAGAGGAAGAGCCAGAAAAAGAGAGTATAAGCATGTCAGTCTTGCCACTGCAATAAAAACTCCAGATGCATGCGCCACATTATGCATCTGGATTTATATGGGTACTGAGGAATTGAACCCAGGCTGGTAGTCATTGCAAACAAGTCCCTTTAACTGCTGAGCCATCTCTCTGGCCCTGATAATAGCTATCTTTATAAAAGCAACATTTGGTAAATGACCTGAAGGGACTGACATTGGTTCAGACATGGGAAGTAAACTGAGTTTGCCACAAGTCTTCAGATGATTTATGTTATCTATTAAAAGCATTTTGAAAAAGAAAGAGGATGAGTTAAGGAGAAAAAAAAATTGTTAAAATGTTGATATCTGTTACACTCCTACTGAGTACACACTGTAAGAATGTAGGACTTGGGGGCTGGAGAGATGGCTTAGTGGTTAAACGCTTGCCTGTGAAGTGTAAGGACCCCGGTTCAAGGCTTGATTCTCCAGGACCCACGTTAGCCAGATGCACAAGGGGGCGCACACGTCTGGAGTTCGTTTGCAGTGGCTGGAAGCCCTGGAGTACCCATTCTCTCTCTCTCTCTTTCTCTCTCTCTCTCCCTCTCCCTCTTTCTCTGTCTGTCTGTGGCTCTCAAATAAATAAATAAACAAAAATTTTAAAAAAAGAATGTAGGACTTGGGAGCTCACTATTTCATCCCACTTTTTGATCTATAGTTTTCTCCAGACTCTGCATAATTTCACTTCTAATTATGCCAACGTTGGTATGTTTTCAAAAAGAAAGTCTTTTCAGCTACAAACTCCAGAGAGCTTTTTTTTAATTCTCAGTGTACTTCATCTACTGCCACTATTAAACCATGTCACTCAGTGTCTGTTTCCTCCAAGTAATATTAATTTGCATTGGAATTGTTGTCCATATAACTTTTGAAACAGGTATTTTGTTGATTAAACAAGATTTTCCCATATCAAATAAGGACTAGTTGCTGTTCTTCCCATTTCCTTTGTTACCACTCTGAACAAGCCCAGTTTTCTTGAATCAACTTTTGCATATATAATTGTATTGTGCGGATCCCAACCAACCACGTGTGGCTTTAGTTGCTGTCAGTTTTATTTACTGTTTATTATTTCAAGCACAAATATTCATAATGATTTGGCTAAAGTGTTTTATATCTAATCCATGAGAATGTTTTAAACACTCTTCCTGTGATATTCCAGGCTTACTTTGTGGTCCAAGAGAAGTCTACTAAATTTTGAAGCCAAATCTTTCGTGTCTCTCTAAAACATTCTGAAAGATGTAAATTATTTCTCCAAGCCACTAAAAAAGCCAAGAACTAGTAATCACATGGTGGTATCAAATGCTCTCAATTTAATTGATTGTGTCAAAAGGTAGTGTTTGACACTCAAAATATGCATTCATGGCTGTGGAGTCAAAAAGAGAGGGTAAAAACATGAAGGCGGGCACTGAGCTGTGAGTTGGGGCACACAGATGAAAAGATCAACGTCTTTTTTTCAAAAAATTCATTGTTTTATGCAAAATCCAGATGCCTCAGAAATAAAACCTCTGTAATGTATACGTTTCAATAATAATATGCTGTAAATGTCACAAAAGAATTCTGTATATTGGGGACAGTAAGAATATTTGTGATTTTTTTCAAAGTGAGCTGACACTCCCCTGCTAGAAGCTTGGCTTTGACTGAGATGGCCAAGTGTGCTAGAATGGGAGCAGGTGATGATGGAATAAAGAAGTTAACATCAACATCCAGAGGGCTATTTATATCTTCACTATGATAAAACTTCCTGGCTGAAACAACTGAAGAAAGAACAATTTTATTTTGGACTGTTTGTAGGATATAGAGTCCACTGTGACAAGGAAATTCTTGGGCAGCTCCCTGGTGCTGAGAGTTAGGCTGCAGTTTGACAAAAATCAAAAAGCAGGGGCTGAAGATGTGGCTCAGCAATCAAGATGCTTGCCTGAAAAACCTAACAACTCTGGGTTCAATTCCCCAGTACTCATGTAAAACCAGATACACAAAGTGGGGTATTATCTAGAGTTCATTTGCAATGGGTAGAGGCCCTGGCACACCCATTCTTTCTCTGTCTCTCTCTCTGCTTGCAAATTAATCCATTAATGAATTAAAAAATAAAAGCAAACAGATAGGGCAGGAAGTAGGACAGGCTGTAATCCTCAAGATCCACCTCCAGGTGACCCCCTTTCTCTAGTGAAGCCCCACCTTCAAAAAGTTCTACAACCTCCCAAAATAGCACCACCAGCTGAGAACTAAGTTTTCACCATGTGTGCTCATGGGGGACACTCACATTCAAACCCCAACAGTTAGCTAAAGATGTGTTTTCTTCTGTCTTCACTGGCCCTTTTGTCTCTCTCCTGATGTGGGAACCTATCTGGAACTGATTTCCTAACTATCTTCCCTCATGCCCTGCATCCACTTCCCTCTCTGCCTGTATCAGGTCTGAGAAGAGCCCTTCAGAACACCCAATAACAGCATCTTGGTAAGAGTACAAGGGCCCATGGTGGAACCTCATGATCTAGCTTAAGAAACTGTGACATACTCATGGTGAAGAACTGATAGAGGACTAGAGAAATGGCTCAGCAGTTAAGATGCTTGCCTGTGAAGCCTGAGGACCCAGGTTCCATTCCTCAGTACCCACCTAAGCCAAATGCACAATGGCACACACATCTGGAGTTTGCAGTGGCTAGTATCCTGGCACACCTATTCTCTCTTACTCACTCTGTCCTTTCTCTGTCTGCTCCTCTGTCAAATAAGTAAAAAAATAAAATATAAAAAACTGATTGAAATTCCACATTGTTCTTCCTTCAGGGGAGCTTTGGCTGGCTTGACTCTTAAACCATATTTTTATAATGAATTTGTATGTCCTTGACAAATTCTAATGCTAATCAGGGCATTAATTCCGGGATTTATTTAAATGCATCCTGTTGGGCTTTGGTCAAAAATGTGCCTTTGCCTGCAAAGTTATCATATTAATTTTCTTCATTGGACAAAATGTTTGACAAGATAGAAATTGTTTTAGGAGCAAGTTCCCTGCCCAGAAACAGTCAGACTGAAATGCCCACTGCTGAGGCATACAGGCTCACCAGCTCTCTGGATAGCCTCCTCAGAACTCATATTTATGTCTATAGCCCACATCCCAGATAAACTGGGAAGGATGGTGGCCTGGACATGGTAATAAAAAGCTTGCAACATGACTCCCCCAACCCCCTTTTTGGCTTGACCCAAGGCTACTCACCTCAGCAGTAAGGGAGCCAGAGAGTCTATATCTCAGGTAACCAATAGTCACAGACCCCAGACCACACCTGAAGAAACAAAGTCTGAGGTTTAAAAAAAATGCTGTGCAAGGAACGTATTACAAGCAGGAATACAGTATTATTGGATTAATTTTAAATAGATGTTTCACTTCTTTTTAGTTATAAACTATGGACTCTTGAAGGGAGCCAAAGAAAATCAAAAAAAAAAAAGAAAGAAAGAAAGAAAGAAGTAAAACAACCCCCAAAAGTCTTCTTAGGTTATTACTCTAGAAAGATATTTAAAATTCTGTTTCAAATTGTCAGGTCTCTGACAACGCTATTGTGATAAACTGATGAATGTCTATTTATACCAAAACATAAAACATATGGATGGTTATTGAAAAGACAAATGCATTTTGACAGATATCTAATTTCATTCCACCGATAGGATGTATTTTGTCAGACTCTTCATTTCATTTGAGATACAATCGCTTTTGGTTTTCCCATGCATTGCCATGGTTGAAATGCATTTGTCAGGCCCTCCAGAACAAACATATGTTTACAATACTCCCATTCCAACTTTGCTTAACACCAAGGAAAATCATAAATATCTCCTATTACCCCTCTCACAAGAAATATTACCAAGTAAATACTTGTGTGCATCCAACTGAGAGAATTAATTCAAAAGGTTCCACCATGGGTTGTTGGCAAATTTCAGCTACCATGACATGTTAAATTACATATGGTCATAAAAGAAAGAGGTTAATTCTTTCAATGCTTAATGAGCCAATGTTGTCCTGTAAAGGAAGGAAGCACAAGGATGCACTGGAAAAGTGCTACTCCTCCTTCATGGTTTTGGTGGAAGGGTTATACCCTGCAGGAGGTGTTTCCTAACTTAGCCAGGCAGATGTAAGTTTGCCTCCTTTTCTCCCACTGTACTTATCCACACCTCCATTAGATCCTTTCATCAGTCTGCATTTCAACTTTCCTAGCAAAGAAACTGACCATTCACTTTTGTACCTACATGAACACCCATGACATAGTAGGCATTCAATGAGTCTTTGTGGAATAAGCAAATAAATGATCAATTATTTGTGTGTGTGGTATGTGAGTGCAGGTGTGTGTTCCATGGTGTGCTTGTTGAGGTCAGAGGACAACTTTCAGGTAGGCATTATGATGTCATTTGAGTCAGAGTTTTATTGTTCACCACTTCCTTAGGCAAGCTAGCTACTCTTAGAGTTTCCAGCAGATTCTCTCTTCTTTGACTCCCTCTTCACCATAGGCATGATGGAATTACAGACGTTTGTACTACAGTGTCTGGCTTTTTATGTGGGCTCTGGGAATCTGAACTCAGATACTTGTACTTGAACAGAAGTGCTTTATCTACTGAACCATCACCCTAGCCCCTGATCAGTTATTTATAGTGCAGCCATTATCACCTGAACTTCATAATTTATCTACCATTGTCCTGTCTACCAGATCACAAGTCTCTTGAGTATGAGGACCAATAAACTGATTTCAAAGTGCTTAGTATGAATACAGCATCGGGCATATAAGAGATACTCAGTGAATGTGCTGACAGTATGGATGGATGCATGGGTGGATAATTATTTTCAACTTCAAGTAGTAGATACTTCAGTATTTCTCAAAGTTCCCAGCTACATACATAACAGAAGGATTCCCACCCATTGGCCCTTAGACTTTTGAGTTTGAGCCTTGAACTTCATTTTTCTAAGAAAGTGAAACATCTTTTTTTTTTTTTTTTTTTTTTTTTTGGTTCTTTTCACTCTAGCCCAGGCTGACATGAAATTCACTCTGTATTCTCATGGTGGCCTAAAACTCATAGCAATCCACCTACCTCTGCCTCCCAAGTGCTTGGATTAAAGGTGTGCACCACCACACCCAGCTGAAACATCTCTTTTTAAATTTTGTCATATGAGCTTTCAAGAACAAATGTGTCTTTAGAAGAAACCTAGAAACAACAGTGTGCGCCTCTGTGTTGGAACTTATTAGATGCCTCCCATATGTATTTTCTATTCTTCCTTAGTTATAGAATACTAAAAATTCAGCTCAGCATCAGCCTCCTAGAATAATAATGTGTCTCCAGTTTCCTCTGAAGGTACATGTGACCATATGACTGAATTTGGGATTAAGTAGAAGGATCCCAAGTAACTTCTTGGAAACATTCTCACAGGAAGGAGGCATGGTTGTTAGCTACCCTTCCTTCCTTCCTGTTAGAATACAGACACGAGGGCTGAATCGCAGGCCAGGGTTGATTCATGAACTGAAAGACACCTATTGAGGATGTCACAAGAGCAAGATAGAGTAGTCTCCTGACTACTTTCAGGCATGCTCTATGAGCCCTGACTTCTTTGCCTCTGCTATTTATTTAGATGTAAGAAGTTTTGGGTATTCTGTGACTTGAAGTCTAACTAGTCAAAATGAATATAGGCATTTTGTCTGCCCACAAAAGAGGAAATATCAAGAATTGACTCTAAAATTGAATTGGATTAGATTGAATTAAATTAATACTACATAGACTAAAATTATGTCTTTTAGATTACAGAAACATCACTAGAAATTCAAGGTAAGAGTCTTTTAACCAAACAACATGAACCTCATTACAGTCAACCCCATTCTTCTTCCCTTTCTACTCTGGGCTGGGTGTCTACTTGACACACATTGGAAGACACAAGGAAGAAAACCAACCACGACTGCTATGGTAAAAGAGCTCTTTTCCTCTATCAGACTCAGTCCCAATGTCAACACAGGTCATGCAGTAACTTCCCTAGAGAGGTGTACTCACTTAGGGTTGAGGGAAGTCCCACTCACAGCCTATATCAATGAAACATCTTGATTCAAATAGACCAGGGCTCAATTTCCAGCCTCATTCAGAACACTTTGGCTGTGGTCATTTTTCTGATAATGTCTGGATATTTCATGGCTTTTCAAGCAGGACAAGTTAGAAGGGTGAGATTTACTGTGGATAAAATGCTGGCAGAAGAAACTTCAATTTAGCAACTGTTATCATGGACTACTAATCGAGGACTCTTCGGAAGAGTGATACCACACAAAACAGTTATTACTCAATGTTAATAAAAAAAATTATGGATCTAATAAAAGTTAATGGGGACATGCCATATGCTATAAAAACTGCAGTCAAAGCAAAGAATGTTGGGTTGGGGGAGAAGATTCCACTACAATTCTGCATTGTCTAGGAGCAAAACTTGGCCAAGCCCATAATGCTTTTGAAGAGAAAATAATTATGCAAATCAAATTAAATTGTACAATACTTGGTAATAGAATCATTTCCTTGTGTAAAAGTAGAAAGAAACAAGTGAGATATTATCCAACAAATTTAACTCTTTAATAACCACTGAGATGGTCCATGGCTGGCTATTTTTTGTAGATAAGAGTAAGTTTCTTTCACAAGTACTCTACATGTGTTTCCCAGCTAGATCAGGAGCTTGCTTTCTCTAATGGGGCACTCTATTGTGTCTAAACAGAGTGACTATGATTCTCAATAATTCAAGCTTCATAAAGTGTCCATGATGCCTAGGTTACGCACTTCTTTCACTGCTGTGACAGAATACTTGACAAAATCAATTTCAGGAAGGAAGGAGTTATTTTGACTCAGAGCTTTAGAGGTTCAATCCATCAAGGTGAGGAGGGCATGGTGGCAGGTGGCTGTGTGGGGGAGGAAGTGTGCAGCTAGACTCTTGACATCTTCATGGATCAGGAAGCAGAGAAGGAATAAAAACCAGGAGCTTGGCTATAAATAACCTCAAGGCTTGCTCTTCAGTGACCCACTTCTTCCAACTAAGCACTACCACCCAAGAGTTCTACAGCCTCCCCAGAATAGAGCCACCAAATGTGGATCAAGTCTTTGCATACATGAGCCTCTGTGAAAAATTTATCACTTAAACCCTAACAATGGTTATTGAGAGATGGCAAGTCAGGTGGATCAAAACCTTTTAAATCCTTTCCACAGCCACCCTAGCCAGGCCACCATCAGCATCTACCTGGACTTCCCTAGGGCCTCCTAAATGATCAAACAACTCCCTTCTCATACTCTCCCCATCATCTAAATCCCATTCCCATACAACAGCCAGAATGAACTTTTCAATTAACAGATGCAATTTTTCATTCTTTTTTTTATATGAAAACTATATTTAAGCACAAAAATGTTAATACATAACCAGAAACTATTATTTTACCAACAGAGATATTATCTCATCTATGAACACAGCTGTTTTACTTTTGCATGTACATATGTGTATGTTTTTATGTGTGGGTGTCCATGTGTGTGCAGATGTCTGGGGAGACCTGAAGACAACCCTGGGTGTGACCCTCAGGTACATGGTCCATCTCTTCTGAGACAGGCTTTTTCACTGACCCAGAACTCCTCACTTAAGCTAGACTGGATGCCCAGAGAGCTGTGCTACCATGCCCAGATTTATGTGGGTACTGAGAATTAAATTTAGGACTTCATGCTTTTGAGGCAAACACTTTATCTACCAAACTATCTCGCCAGAGCCTAGCAATTATATTAAGGAATGTCAAAAGGAAAAAAAAAAAGTGCTTAAACCTGGGCATAGTGGCTTATACCTGTAATCCCAGAACTCAGGAGACTGACATGAGAAGATCAGTTCAAGATCAGCCTGGGCTACTGAATGAGTTCCATGTCAGTGTGGACTACAGTGAGACACTGCCTCAAAATGAAACAAAACAAAAAATATTTAAAGTCCTACTCAGTTTTCTGTTAGGGAACAGGGTGTGCTTTGGTTCTAGTCACAGTTCCATCATGTTTACTTTCTTGGTAAGTTCAGCATCAATGGCATCCAATTCTCTCTTTGCTTCTTCAATTTTCACTTGAGCAAGAGATGGATTAGGCATTAAATCTAAGTAAGATTCCAATTTTTTCTTCAGAGGTATTGTCTGTTGTTTTAGCTCTGCCAGTTTCTCTGAGAGGGCCACTAGTGACTGATGAGAAAGAGAAGCATCCATGCCTCTAGCTGAGAGCTGCTCCTCCACAGCTTTGATTCCGAATCGGAACTCCTCTGACTTTGCTTTTAGGAAGTCCTTGTTCTGAAGACGGTTGTCAGCTTTGGCCTTTTCAGCAGACAGATGCAGCTCTGCTTTCTTGAGATCTTCTCGTAGACATTTTTCTAATACTAATGCTGCAGTCAGATTTTTTTCAAGTTTTCCCAACTCGAGCTTGATTTCTTCACTGTTGGATTTGGTACGAAAAAGATCGGAAGTCAAGTCATTCACTGCAGGCATGAGGCTTGCCAGTGAAGTATTCTTCGTTTCCAGGGTCAGTGCACTGTCAACAAAAGCGTTCAGATATCTGGAACCAGTGTTAGACAGATTGGCAGGGGAAAAGTTCACACTCTCCATGAGAAAATCTTGCAGATGCTTGGCTTCTGATTCATATTCACTTGCTTTCTGTTTCAAGTCCTCTATCACCAAACAGATATCTCTGTCCCGAACCCTGTTGCGTTCTGAAAGGTGATACAAAATTTCTGTCGTCCGTGGGTTCACTTCGTATCGTGGAATGGGATGTTCGCCAAAGATCTTTTTCAACCATGCAGCCACATGGAACGAGACACCAGCTGTACCAAACAGTGCCGCGGACAGCTCAGGCGTGGCCGCGAGCTGGGTCTGAGTTCAGAAGTCCCACGCAAACTCAGCTCCGAGGGCTTTGGACACAGTGGAGTCCGGGTAACAAAGGGGGTCTACGGGCAGGCAGGGGGACCGGCAGGCCGAGGAGGACGTATGAGCAAGGAGAGAAAGGAGGCGGTGCGCGGCCTAGAGTGTGCGGCTCCGCCACCCCATCACCTGAGCATCCTTCTCCGCAGCGGCCTCCATCGCCGCCGCTCCGCCGCTTCCGGCTCTACTCCTCGCGGCTCTCGAGCCCGCGCTCCCCAAAGCCCCCAATTTTTCATTCTTATGCTATAAAAATCCCTCAGACATTGCCTTTGGGCTCTTAGGACAAAAACCAGAATCTTTGTCAAGGCTTGAAAGGCTTTCCATAGCTTGGTAAGCCTTCTCATTCACATCATGAGCCCAAACTTCTCTTGCCCCCACTCCTAGCCACGGAAAGCAAAGGGCATAATGTTTTTTAATGGATTCGCTTGTTGCTACCACAGTGCTACCCTCTTGCAGGGAGATCATTTCAACTCATCCTTACTTTCATTTCTTCTGTAAGAGCTACCCCTGGCCTCAAGTTCTGCTTAGGCATGCTCAGAAGGCAATATCTACATGTTGCATTTGTCAAATTTAGTCTATTATTATGTGCTCAATGTCTGCATTTCCCACTGGACTTTGATGATTGACTTGATAATAGCCTCCATGTCCACCATTTTCACCACTTTGCCCAGAATTTACTACAGTGCATGGCAATTATAAGTACTTAGATCCTTGTTAACTATCGAAACAAATAAGTGAACTGTCCCCAAAACTCAGAATCACTGCTTATGAGAGTAAATGATTGTTTATCTGAAGTAAAGATTGAGACATAGGTCCTAACAGATCAAATTTCACATCAGGAAGACATGGCATCTGGAGAGCTTGCTTGAAGAAAGTAACACTTTGAAAGCAAGCAGTGTATGCAGTCCCTGCTGGAGATGGGAAAAGAGGACACCATTTCAGCAGCATTGAAATATATTCTAGGCTAAAAAGTATGTCTTGCCAAGAAGCCCCTTTCATAGTCTATAAAAGAGTCCTCAAAATTCTGGAGTTGGGAAAACAGCATTATGAAACCTTTAAAGGAAAGATTGCTCCCAACAAGAATTGGCAATAGGATTGATGCTAATTGTACAAGGAAGTGTTGATATTTGCATGGACTTCAATTGCCTGTGAGCTACAAAGGATAAACTTGTAACTACATAGTACAGAATTGAACAACACCTCGACCAGTTCATCAAAATTTTAAAAAGTGGGGCTGGAGAGATTGCTTAGTGGTTAAAGCACTTTCCTGCAAAGCCAAAGGACCCAGGTTCTATTTCTCAGGACCCACATAAGCCAGTTACACAAGGTGGCACATGTGTCTGGAGCTACATAGCTGGTCAGCCAGAGAAAACATCCCAACTGGTATCATGATGGTATTTCTGTGATGGAGGAAACAACTGCTCTCTGATTGAACTTGAGGGTCACTCCATAGGAGGGAATGTATGCCTGGTACTGAAAACCTAGTCCTTAAAAAATTCTGACACTGTGTGACTCCAGAGATGATACCCTAAGAACACAGTGGCATTTATATAGCATTCTTACCTGTACTGTATACCCCAAATTTATGATGAAGAATAAGCTAAATTTAATATGAAAGTCCATAAAGTATATTGCAAATTAAAGAATATTAGGAGACATGACAACAAAATATGCATTATTCTATATTGGATCCTTCACCTGAGGGGAAAAAATGTAGAACCCAGCTATAGCACTCCTAGGCATATATCCAAAGGACTCATCTCATTTCCTTAGAAGTACATGCTCAACCATGTTTATTGCTGCTCAATTTATAATAGCTGGGAAATGGAACCAGCCTAGATGTCCCTCAACAGATGAGTGGATAATGAAGATGTGGCACATTTATACAATGGAGTTCTACTCAGCGGTAAAGAAAAATGAAGTTATGAAATTTGCAGAAAAATGGATGGACGTGGAAAGTATTATACTAAGTGAGGTAACCCAGGCCCAGAAAGCCAAGCGCCACATGTTCTCTCTCATATGTGGATCCTAGCTACAGATGACTGGGCTTCTGCGTGAGAATGAAAATACTTAGTAGCAGAGGCCAGTAAGTTGAAAAGGAGACATAAAGGGTGGAGAAAGAAAGGGAGGAGGATACTTAATAGGTTGATATTGTATATATGTAATTACAATGATTGTAATGGGGAGGTAATATGATGGAGAATGGAATTTCAAATGGGAAAGTGTGGGGGTGGGGAGGGAGGGAATTACCATGGGATATATTTTATAATCATGGAAAATGTTAATAAAAATTTTTAAAAAATGTAGAGATTATCATAGGGTTAACTGATAAAAATGAAAAATATAAATTCCATAAAGGTACTGCATTAATGTTAAAATATGCATGTGTACATTCATGTATGCGAATGCTGCCATGTGTGTGCCACAGCATACATGTAGAGGTCAAAGGATAATTTTAAGTCTTGGTCCTGACCTTTGACCTTCCACGTTGTTTGAGGCAGGATCTATCATTCATTGCTGTGTTCACCAAGATAGCTGGTCTGTGAGCTTCCAGAAGATTCTCCTGCCTCTGCCTCTCTTCTTTCTGTACTCTGGGATTACAGATGCCCACTACAGCATCCAACTTTACATGTTTTCTGGTAATTTGAACTTAGGTACTTATGCATACACAGCAAGTGTTTTATCTATTCAACCATCTCCCCAGCCCAATATTAAACTTTTTGACATGAATTGCTATCCTTTGATCTATAGGAGGGGAAAGGTATTCCTTTATATTTTGGAAACAGAAAAAATAAACATTAAAATACTGCAGGGTTAAGGGCTGCAATATATACAACTTGCTTCATGAGAAATGAGAGATTTCTTGTTGTAAGTTTTCTATTCATTGAAATTGCTTTCTTTTTTATTTTTATTTATTTATTTGAAAGAGAGAAATAGGCAGAGAGAGACTAAGAGAGAGAATGGGCATGCCAGGGCCTCCAGCTACTGCAAATGAAATACAGATGCATGCACCCACTTGTGCATCAGGCTTATGTGGGTCCTGGGGAATTTAACCTGGGTCCTTTGGCTTTGCAGGCAAGTGTCTTACCTGCTAAGCCATTTCTTCAGCCCTGAAATTGCTTTCATGTAAAAAACAAGCTTTAGCAAGCCTTCTTTAAAATAAGCTCCTTCTTGTCAACAAGTGAGAAGGTACAAAGCCCTCACTCTCTTCATCTAGGCCGTCTTATAAGGCCCTAAAATGTATAACCTTCCTCTAAAATGTATACCATCTAGGCAGGTAGAACAAATGTGAGGAAAACTTTCAGTCCTCTCCCACAGCTGACATCTACTGATGGGTCTCCAGAATCCACTCCTGGAACCTTAACATGCAAAGTACCACCCCAGAGCAGCAAGGCTGCCTTAGACAGTCTGGTTGCCTAGCAACCCTACTTGACAAGATGAAAGGAAGCTTTCCCTCTGGGTAGCAGCACTACTTTACACTGGAATGAAAGCATACATTGGTCAAATTCCAGGTGAAGCTCTGGTCAGAGCCAAGTTAGGACCTGAACCCAAGAAACAGCCACTGCTCCTGGGTTCTGAACAAGGCACAAACCTGGGGATAGTAAAATCTCAAGTGAAGTTTCCTCCCAGTTGGTATAGATGAATGCTTTTCAAATCTAGCTGGATTTCAGGACAATTAGATGAGCTCAGAATTAGCCCCACTGAGTTACCAATGAGATCATACCATATAGGTGCCTGCGCTTCTACAAAAATTCTTGATATCATTCAAATATTTAGGATAAATAATCAAGGAGTAAAATGTTCTCATCTATAGTGTGAATGTGTCCCATCTAAAAGTCAGGTGTTGCCAATGGGAAATACTTAAAGGGACCATTAAGAGGTACAAGGCCTGAGGCATCATCCCTCATGAATCGGATTAGGTTCTTTTCCAAAATGTCTGAAATGAGGGAGCTTGGCTTTCACTACCTTACTGCCTTGTACTCTGTTTAAACACAGCATTTTTATCCTCCAGAGGATATAATTCAATACAAGCAGCTGAACTTCCCAGTGCCTTGACCTTGGACTTCCCAGCTTCCAGAATTACCAGAGTATTTCTATTTTTTTAACAAAGACTCCATGTTTGACATTGTGTTACAGCAGCATAAATAGACTAATATAGCTTACTGAGTCCCACATGTCTCTTTTAGAACTAATTATCTGTATTGGCACTGGTGCCTATAAGGCTGTCATGAATCCCAGTCTCTTCTTCCCCTCTTTTCCTCCACATGAAGTCCCTTCACTCTACACTTTAGAGTCAACTGTATCCCACCCCCCAGGAGCTGCCCCCAGTCCCCCAGCAGGACTGAAGTTCCCTGCTTCAGGCTTAGTCATTGTTGCTGCTGGTCCAGCCCAATGTTTCTTAACCCTCAGGCCTTCCCCAAGACTTTCAAGAACTGCAAAGATCCTGAGGTTTGATACTTGCCAGGTAACAAGTTAGCCTGCCACATTTTCAGGGAGGCTGGTACAAGATATGAAATTCCAGGGTCACAGAAGAGGGACAGTTTATTATCACAGCAATTGCAGCAGCTAGTGTATCATTTTTGCACCAGACTTCCAAGTCCAAATATCTATAGAACAACATGAAGACAGCAAGAAGACACATGAACATCATGGGTTGTTCTCTAGGACAGGAACCCAGAGCTTAGGAAAGCCAAATATTTTATATGTGTTACTAAATATAAAGCCTTTTGTTCCAGAAAAAAAAAGATATGATCTCTGTTTTCCAGGCTGTCCATCATACAAAGATCTTGAGAGAGAAAACAAACATGAACAAAGGGAAGTCAGTGTCTTGCCTGCAAGAGGAGCAGAAATGTGAGAGAGCCCTGGAGAGGTGCCTCCCAACCACAAGGAGCTCTAATGCTCCATTGGAGCCCCTAGCTTTCTGGTCTTCTTAGGGTCAGATCCTGTTGAGGAGCCCTTGATTATTCCCTCAGACCTAGTGTTTACCTGTGACTCCCAAATGTGAAGCTGTGGCCTACATTCCTAATGACCAACTACCTACAGCTCCTCTTCACAGTTCTTGACAGGCTCAAGCTCATAACCCTGTGATCCCTCAGATTCTCTATCCTTTCTTCTCAGAACAATGGGTGCCCAATGCTATGACTCATGGTGGTAAATCTCTGGTCAAATAGGGTACAACCAGCCTGAGAGAAAGGAAAGCAAGGAGCCAGGGAAGGTAGGAAGAGAAGTGCTAGGGAAAAGTGAGGTTGCAAACTGATTCCTCAGCCCAACCAGTAGATCTTAAACTTCAACACACATCAGAATCATCTAAAGGGCTATCTTAAATATATATCCCTGGATCTAACCCATAATGCCCCTAACTAGGGATATTTGAGGTAGGGGTCTATAAATATGCACTACTAATAACTTTATATGTGATTCTTATGCTGTTGTGGTCTAAACTTTATCAACCCAAAGCACTTGGGCTGAGAATGACAACCAGATCGAGGGTCGTGGAATGCCGAGAGAAAGAAGGTTTATATAGGAGACTATGAACAGTTATTCTCCATCCTCTCAATCACGGGAAGTATCTTACAAAACTCTCTCAGCTTTTCCTATGGGTCAGGGAAGGTGCTGGGTTAGGATCATTTGAGATAATATGTTAGGTCTCCATGCTGTTGCTTTCCTCTTACCTCAGACACCATGCCCACCTGTTAAACATATCTACAGCTGGCTCTGTTTCCAGGGCTTTGTACTGCCCAACAGGTAGATGTGGCTGGAGTCTTCGGTCTTCCTAACCTACCTGGTCCCAATCTGGGCAACCCAGTCATACTAGTTATTGTATGCCCCTCTCCAAGTTGTAGTTATAAACAACTTCAGCTTAACAGGCTGAAAGAGCTAAGCTGCCATGTGCACACATTTCCAGTCACCTAACCATTCAGAAACAATGGCAGGATATCAAAGGATGAGTTCCAAGTATTTGCTTCATAGCACTTCCTCATTGGAGCTGTATCTCTTCAATACAGTCATGTTTCTCTTAAGGACAGACATATGTTCTAATAAATGTGTCATTTGAATGTGCAAACATCATAGAGTATTGTAATAGAATCCTGGAGGTATATGCTGATGCATACCTAGGCTACATAACATAGCACTATCATATCTGTTTCACTGAACCATTTTTACACAGTGTGTAATTGTGTGTGCATTCCGCCTTGTCTACGACATCTACTTGGTAGCTCTTGCTCTGTGGTTCCAGATTTATAACTGGAAAATCATTCCTCTAAGACTCTCAGGGAGGCAGTTGTTTCCTATTGCTGCTTTCTCCAGATATATCACACCTTTATTCATTCTCTCAGTCTGCCAATAACTCTGTAAGCAGCTCCTTCCTTGAAGTCTCTTGAACCTCTTGTAAGACTGTTTCATGCTTTGTCTGTCTACACCCCAAGGTGTGCCACAGCTCCTCTGCTGGACAGAAGTACCCAAAATGAGATTTCTCAGACATAGAGCTCACCACACCTTCTACAGTATCCGTGTTGAGCTCCACCTACTCCACTGGACTCCCCTAATAACGTAGACAGCAGTAAAGGTAAAGCCACTATAGATGTGACTAGGAACTCACAGCTAAGCATGAGGGGGCTCTTTTCCTTAGTTGGCATCCCTCAGGGGCGATACAAGGCTTTCTGATAGAGCCAAACAACAAGAGAGCAAGGCTGCTCCCAAGAGCAGATATGCTCTTGAGGCCCAGGTCTAGACAGGAGGCTGGTATCATCAGCCCTCCAGACACAGATGATGTTTCCATGGTAGCAGGAGGGTCACTGCTTAGCAACAGACCAGATCTACAGGAAGTTGCTAAGGTATTTTCACATGTGTTAAAGCAAATGGATGTTTATCTCAGTCTTGAGTGTAAATACACTATGGGGGGAGAACAGAAAACAGATATACACAAGTCAGTGATGTGTAGAACTACATTCATTCTTCTGGTACTTGATGCCTAGAGAAGATACCTTCCCTCTGATGGATGCCACAGAAGACCCAGTGAAGCACATCCTGTTATACTCCCTAAAACAGTTGACTTCCCTATTGACTCTGTCATACAAGCTTCACCACCACTTAATATACAATGTGGTCTTCAAATCTTTCTCCTGAATGGTTTCTAATAGGCTCAATAGTGGTACAGTAACTAAATACATATGCTTAAGCCATACTGCTTGGGCCCAATATTCAAGTCTGTTCTTTTCTTGTTCTGTTTCTTTGGACACATCACCACGTTATCTGGATGTGAGATAAATCAAGAGTGAGTAATAGAATGTGGAGATGAGAATAAGTAGAGGCACAGTCTACTGCCAAGGAGAACAGTAGCTTTACCCATTTACTCTGTTTCCAGAAAGAACGGCTGGTCACGGCTCTGATGGAGAGTTGGTGACTTACTGATGATGGGAATGGAAAATGGTACAGCTACCTTAGAAAACAGATAGACAGTTTCACCAGATGAATAAATATGAAATCACCATATGGCCTAGCAATTCCACATGTAGGTATCTCCTGAAGAGAAGTGAAAACACAAACATCTACCTGACTATTCATAGCAGCCTTATTAAAAACAATCAAAAAAATAGAACCAACCCAAAAATCTATTGACTGACCAATAAAAATTGGTCCCAAATCACATAGCTGCTTCTTCTAAACAAGTAGGAATTATAGACAATCATAGGCAAAGATGACAATAGAGAGGTAGATAGCTGATCAGCCAGGCAAAATGTCCCAACTGGTATAATGGTGGTATTTCTGAGATGGGGGAAAACAACTGCTTGCTGATTGGACTTGAGGGTCACTCCACAGAAGGGAATGTATGCCTGGTACTGAAAACCTAGTGAAAAGCCTATGGCTGGGGAGGTAATAAGCTCTAGCAGAGAAGCTACTACTGTTGCTTGGCTAAGTAGATATATTATACCCACCAAATTGCCCTCTGAATATTTATGTTTATGTACTTATATTACTACTACTTTTATTTTGGTTAAAGAAGCTTCTTTGTAAATGGCAGTGACTACTGGGGAGGCTCAAAACTCATCAAAGTGCTAAGAAGAAGTAGCAGTGCAATGTTCAGCACTAAATGAAACATCTCTATCACAACCTCCAAGGCTTAGAGACATCTGAGAAATAAGTGGAGTGGCAGAAGGAAGGTAAGAGCCAAAGAACTAGAAGTACTTCTTTGAAATACCTTCTTCCATACACAATGTGACTGTTGAATTCATGACCTCGCAGTGGCTGTCTCTAGTTACACAAGGCCTCATAATATGATGGCAAAAGAATATTAAAACAGAGGACTGGAGAGATGGCTTAGCAGTCAAGGCACTTGCCTGCAAAGCCAAAGGACCTTGGTTCAATTTCCCAGGATCTACATAAGACAGATGCATAAAATGGGGCTTGTATCTGCAGTTCATTAGCAGTAGCTGGAGGCCCTGGAACTCCAATTCTCTCTTTCTCTGTCTGTCTCTTTCTCTCTTGCTCTAATAAATGAATAAATAATTTAAAAACTCAAATCAGAAGAGGAACTAGCTGAAAAGAATGGATTCAGTGGAGGGGTATGAGAGAGAGGGCAAAAGATAGTGGATGGAGGAATTATGATCAGAATGCACTGTGTATATGTAAATTGATTGTAAATAAAAAGTTAAAAGCTAAATATTTTTTTAAATTAACATTATAGAACTGGAGAGATGGTTTAGTAGCTAAGGCACTTGCCTGTGAAGTCTAAGGACTCATATTTGACTCTCCAGGTTCCACATAAGCCAGACACATAAAGTGATGCAGCATGCAAGGTCGCCAGTACACACAAGGGAGTGCATGTGTCTGGAGTTTGATTGCAGAGGCTGAAGGCCCTGATGCACCAATTCTCTCTCACACTCTCTTTCTCTCTCTCTCTCTCTCTTTCATAAAAAAAGGCCAGTCTGTTGGGAAGTCATGAGCCCTAAGGGTGTAACATCTGCTGATGTTTGGCTAAATGTATATACTATGTTCACCAAACTGCCCTGTAAGCACTTCTCTTAATGTTCATACCCATATATTAATGCTTCTCTCACTTTTTGTTAGAAAAGCTTCTCTTTTCAGATGGTAGTGACCTTAGGATGACTTAGAAGGCAGCATAGTGCTGAGAAGAAGTGACAGAGGAGTGCTCAGCACTGAAACATCTCTATCACACCTTCCAAAGCTCAGGATCCATTGCAGAAGAGATGACAGAAAGAATGTTTAAGAGCCAAAAGAAGGGTAGAACTCTTTACAATGCACTCTTCCAAGGAGGTAAATTATCATGGTTCATTGTCTATAATTATCAATTTGTCAATAAATAAATTAAATTTAAAAGGCAAAAAAGGAAAAGATAAATTACAAAAACAATAACATCAAAAAAGAGGGTAATAAATAGATTACCCACTGATTGATAGAAAAATCTTTGCCAGCTATACCAGACAGAGCCTAATATCTAGAATCTATAAGAAATTCAAAAAAGCAATAAATAATCAAACAACCCATGCCAAAAATGGGACATAGAACTGAATAGGGAGTTCTCAGAGGAAGAATTACAAATGGCTAACACACACTTAAGAAAATGTTCCCTAACTATCAGGAAAATGCAAATTAAAACAACTATGAGATTCTACCTTATCCCAGTAAGGATAGCAAACATTAAAAAATCAAATAAAAACAAATGTTGGGGAGGATGTGGCAAAATAGGAACACTCATTCACTGTTGGTAGGAATGTAATCTGGTAAAACCACTATGGGAATCAATATGGAGACTCCTGAAAGGATGAATGCAGAGCTACCAACAGACCATGTTATTTCTTTACTGGGCATTTACCCTAAAAGCTCCACATCTCACTTCAGAGAAATTTGCTCAATCATGTTTATAGCTGCTTAATTCATAATAGCTAAAAATTGGAATCAACCCAGGTGCCCATAATTGGATGAATGGATAACCAGGATGTAGTATAGCTACATGATGGAATTCTACTCAGCAGTAAGAAAAAAAATGACACATTGAAACTTGTAGAAAAATGGTCGAACTGTGAACAGATCATTCTAAGTGAACTCACACAACTACAGAAAGACAACCATCACATGATCTCACTCATCTGCACTTCCTAACTTGGATCAGCCCAAGTTGCTGACATACCTGAATAGCATCTCAAGGCTTGGACAATAGGGAGAGTAGGGCTTGGGGGAAGAGTAAAGGTGGGAGGGGGGACACAAAACTGAACCCAAATTGAACTGGTACCATAGAATCTTATATCCTGGAAGTCAGACTAAAAGGTGGAACCCTCAAGAAGACCTTAGGGGAAGCACCTGAATTGAAGTACCCTGGAGAGGGTAAGACAAAACCTAACCTCAAGTTTCTCCTATTTCTCTTTCTTCTCTTTTCCTCTTTTCTTTTCCCTTGCCACTGGCCTGTAATTCCCCATACCAGGATGTGATCTACACCCACAGTGAGCTGTTGATCAGAGAGACCTAGTAGATATCCCAAAACAAACAAGACAGACTTCTGTGAGAGCACTTGATTATCCACCAGAGGTTAATCATAAGACCCTACTCTGAAGACACCATAAGCTGTCAGCATGGACCATGGAGAGACCTGGTTGGAATCTGGAGAAGAGCCAATCACCAGACAATTAGCCTATCTAGTGCTGGAAGGCACTACATGAGCTACCAGGGGAAAGTGGCCAACATCTGTTCAAGCTACTCAAAGTCTAAGCAATTTAGAAGCAAACAACCTGACATGATGTTCACACAAGTGCAATAAATAGTGGTATACAGCCATGGTGGGTAACCAACTTCTCCTGGATTGGCTAACAGATCAACTCAGTGGAAAGGAAACAATATCTGGAACTGGGAAACAAGTCAGAATCATATGCAGATAATGATTCTGCTTTCTACTGTCAAGCTCCCACTAACCTTGAGCTATAAGAGAGTCTACACCCTTTTAATTTTCTCTAAATTAATAATGATTATCCCATTTAACTGGTGCTGACTTCATTCTCTGCTGGGGAAGCTGCCTCTCTTTTTCAGACGGGTGCTTGAGCTGAGCAGATAAATGACCCAGTGCACTCCACCCCAGCCCCAACTGAAACCCCAGAGGAATTGGGGAAATGAGCATGAGGGGTGATGGAGAAAGATACTGAGGACATTCAACACCTACAAAACCAGAAATCCAGAGGCTCCTAAGAGTCCATCACTGAAGTAGACTTAAAATGCTCCCAGCATGGCTCAGGGAATTTTGTGGAAAGGGGGGCTGAAAGAATGTTAGAGCCACAAGTTGGGACATTTTGCACAGAGACATTGTCTCTCTCACTCTCATAATCCCCATGGGGTTAACCTGCATTCCCAGTAAGGAAGGCATCTTCAGAATAGAGGCAGGGAGGAGGGAAAGGATGGTACCAACATGTCCATATCTAATAAAAAAAAGAAAAGTATTAGAAAAAAACAAGGGCAGTAGAGAAATGAACAGAAGTTAGTGGTGAGAAAATAAGCTTAAGCTGGTGACAGATAGATAAGCAGTTTGTGCTAGAAGGTAATAACATTCTGCCAATATTTCCATATAATCCAGATGGAAGTGATCAAAAATCTAAGATGAGGACCCTAGTGGAAATGTGGGATGGAGCAAAAATATCAAATGCTGGACTGGAGGGATGGTTTAGTGGTTAAGATATTTGCCTGGAAAGCCAAAGAACCTAGATTCAATTCCCCAGGACCCACCTTAGCCAGATGCACAAGGAGGCACACGCATCTGGAGTTCGTTTGCAGTGGCTGGGGGCCTTGGTGTGCCCATCTATCTCTCTCCCTCTTTCTCTGTCAAATAAATAAATAAAAATAAAGTATTAAAAATATATCTCAAATGTCACTGAGCAAGAAAGGAGCAGGTTGTATGAGGAAAGAAGAACACTGTTGCCAAAAGTACCTATGTGAGTGACCTCAGGACACAGTGTTATAGTTGGCACATGTACTTTGCAAGGAGTGTCTAGCTTTCCCTTCTCTGAGAGGTTGTTCCTTTACAAATACTCAGTGAATATGTGATGGATCTTATCATAAAGTCTCTTGGGAATCCTGAGCCCATCACAGCTCCAGCATGTAATATAGTACTCTTCACACAATGAACATTCAATACGGATTTGGGAAAGGATGGATGGTTGGATGAATAAGCTCATTTTAGCCTGGAGACAGGTCACTGCATATAAGTAAGATATATCAGAATGAGGAAAATGAATTACCAAGTACAACTCCTCAAGAAAAAAAAATGACCATGATATGGTTTCCAAAATATTATCTTGTTCATCTACCACCACAGTTACCAATAAGAATAGACATGTGTAATTTTGGGAATGAATTTTAAAGAATCCCCCGATTGTTGGCTGGTAGCTTGGTAAATGGCAGCATAGAAGTTTCTAGCTAGAATACTCAGAGACATCTGAGCTATTGAAGAGAAAGAAGCCCTGAAGGAGAACCACCATTCTGTGGGAGTGTGACAAGTGGGCAGGTAATTTCCTGAGGATGAGCTGAGCCATGCAGGGAGTTCACGCACCAATAGCAATACCTCTAATATCAAAAAGTTTAGCAAATTGACACCGTGTCTGTCACATTATTTGAACTGATGGCTAGGTTCTGGATAATTCACTCCTCCAAAAAAAAAAAAAAAAGTGTGAATGTATGACCATGGTTTTGCTCAACTGTAAAGGAAAAAAAGAAATGTTCCCCAAATGGCTCCATGCAGAATGTGCAAATTACACAGGTGACCCATGATGAAGAAGCAGACTCGGCCTTTGACAGGACCACCCCAAGAGGAACATTCCCAGGCCAGAACTGCAAGAAACTATTCACCTACAGCAAGCACCAGGATGATAAGGGCAAAACTGTTCTCCAAGGAGAACCGTACCTTTGGGCAGAGCAATGGAGCGAACTAATTTTTAATAATGAGGCTGTGAGCTACAGGGTTTGTCTACAAAACAGGCTTATTCACGAAGAGTAAATGTGTCAACTAATTCAAGAGGCATGTTAAATCTCCATTGTTTCCTGAAGTTCAGGCTTCCTGGCTCTATAAAATGTGATGGACGCCTTCAATGTGTGCTGCAGAATATGTGAGATTGCAGAATGCCACATTAAACTCAGAGCTCCTGGGCTAATGAGAGTAAGTCTATTTTGCAGTAATGAATTGTTGGTAATAGCCCATCATGGAACAGATGTCTCATCCATCATTGCACCAGGAGTCCGACGCTCCAGAGCCTTCCCATAGCACAGCCAGGCAGTTCAGTCCAGGGAGGCAATCCCCTGCTCTGGACCACTGAGGGGAGGGGAGCAAACCCATGAGAGTGAATGAGTAGGTGTCTATAATGTGTGATTTGAGGCCCCTAAATCCTCCCACCCACCTGCCACAGACCTTATAATACCCTCCTTTGGATTGTCTCCTATTAAAATGTAAATATGTCACCTGGAAGAGGCAACACATTACATTAGCATCAATTATCATCCACTTTCACATTATCTGCAAGCTGGGCCCTGAGGGCATGGGGAGAGGGCAGGTAGTTATTGATGAAAGGTGGCTTTCAGAAGATCTCTGGGTCTCAGTCTGGTGGGGGAGAGCCAAAGCACGGTCCACAGTGTGCCTACAGGCAAACTCATGCTCATTCGTTCCACTGATCTACTGACTTTTAAAGTGTGTACCCCCCCCCCACAGTCCTGGAGCAACACCAAGGAGAAATCATAACTTATTTTATTATTGCAAATTCCCAAAACCTGGCACATAAATATTAAGAAAATGCCTAGTATCTTTCTAATAAATGCTTGTTGAATAAGCAAATTTTAGCCTCATAACCCTTATAAAAATCAAGGGAAGAATTGTCATGTTTTAGATGCAGAAACAGATTGTCATTTCCTTGCTGAGTACCTGGGACTAGGAGGAATGCATTCTAGATAAAGTGACTCATATGCACTTTATGGAGAGTGGTACACATGGGCAAACTCATTGGAGCTAAGAATAGACCAAACTTGGGCCAAACTGTGGTTGTGCCTTTGAACATCAGCCTGAGAATTTGGGAGTTATTTTGGAGGTTCCAAAGATGTTGTGATGGGAAGACAGGAAGCAAAAGAATATAAAGAAATGTGCAAATATTATTTGTGGAAGATTATTGGTATAGAGGAAGACAGAATAGGTTGGAGAATCAAGAAACTGGAAGAAGCTAGGTGTGGTGGCTCACAACGATAATCCCAGCACTCAGGAAAATAAGGTAGGAAGATCACCATGAGTTCAAGGCCACTCTGGGCTAGAATGAAACTCTTCCTCAAAAAAAAAAAAAAAAAAATTAGACGTGGGGACACATGCCTTTAATCCCAGCACTCAGGAGGCAGCGGTAAGAGGGTCACCATGAGTTTGAGGCCAGCCTGAGTATGACTACATAGTGAATTCCAGGGCAGCCTGGGCAAACCCCAAAACAGAAACTAAAAGAGTTAAAAGATTCTTTAACTCAGAACCGGGGTAGGTAGCTGTGGTACAAATAGAAATGAGGGCGCTCTTGTGAGAGAGAGACTTACTTAATGGTTAACCAATAGGTCCATTTTAGGTACAGTTTGAGTGAAGAGCAGAAAAGGAAAAAGAAATAATGTAGGATATTGGTTCTATTTCAAGCCCACCTAGTTGGAGGACAGAAAATTGGCTGCAATGGGAAATCAGGATGGGAGGTGGGGTGTTGGGATTTTCCTGGGAAAACATGAACAATGTCTACTCACCTGCACAAAGGACTGACAATCAAACCAAAGAAAATCCTTCCCAAGCCCCAAGCTGAGCTTGATGAACAATGAGTTTATGGGATGATTTTGAGGAACATGGATGAAGGATCACTTACAGGAACACAGGTAACATGAAGGCAGCTACTTCACTGCAAGGCCCAACAGCACAGTGGTGACAAGGCACACGCTGCTCCTGGAGCTCCGCTCACAGCCAGCTTGGGGTCTCCTCTTCAGAGCAATTGTTCCTCTTACATAATGAACTTGGTGAGGGGCCTGAGCTTCCTGAGCCTGGTGAACTGCATGAGTGTCTCTCTTTCTTCTAGGAGAGACTGTTCGTTCTCTCTCTCTCCTCCTCTTGTGTGTATGTACATGACTGGATCCCTTGCCACTATAAGATGAACTCCAAACACATGTGCTGCTTTACATCTGGATTTACATGAGTGCTGTGGAATTGAACCCGGGTTTGTAGGCTTTGCAAGCAAGTGCCTTTAACCACTGGCCATTTTCCCAGCCTTAGGAGGAAATGTTTCAATTCAGAGGTAAAGACTGCACACAACACAAATTTTGCCCAAGGATGGCAAGTTCCATTGTAATCGTGTTTCATAAATTGATAATGGCATAGTCAAGTGAAGACATCCATAGAACAGCTAGAAAGGTTTGTGTGAAACAGAAATGATATTTGACAGATTCTATAAGAATAGGTGAGGTTTCCAAGAAAAGCAGAAAACAAGTCAAAGTCAGAATCACCAAACAGGTCTGCACATATGGCATGAGCACAGGATGAGGAGGGCAGAGCTGCACTGGGAAGTGATGATTGAAGCCAAGTGTCTTGGACAGGGAGCCATGCAGTGCTATGGAAAGGTCAGGGGAAATGAAGAGGAATGGATCCTGGATTTCAAGAAGAGGCTACCTCAGGTTATCTTCAAGAGCACAATTTCAGAGGGGTGACAAGGATAGGAAAACTTAAGTGGGTCATGGGAGTAGTGATAAGGAAAAGAAAAGATGGGAGAAGAGAGGTGGCACCTAGGACAAGTAGAGCCAAGGCATGGCTGGACTTGTTGCTTTATCAGGAAAAACATGTATGGAGAGATACAAATATGCAAGAGCAGAAGATTTTGGGGGAGGTAGAATGGGGAAGGAACAGGAAGCAAGCCAGCTACTGGCAAGTTCAGGGTTGGCCAGAGAGGAGGAGGTGCTGGGAGTCATTTGAAGGAAGGGCAAGCCCAGACAGAATCACTTTACTGGATAAATCAGTTCCCAGGAGTAGGATTAGCAAAAAATAAATTAGCTTTCCCAAAGAACAGGAAAGGGTTTGGGGTGGCAAAGGACTGGGTTCAGTTGTTGCTAAGCTTCATCCAAACCAGGAGAGGAGCGAAAATAATTTCCAAATTTAGAATCTCATCCATCTGTGACACTAATGAAGTCTGAGATTTGAGTTACAAAGCATTGGACAAGAAGTCCTGAGACTACATCTGATCCAATTCACATTTTACCATTAAAACCAGGCCCAGAGAGGTGAAGTAAAGCAATTATGATCACAGAGCTAGTTAAGGACTAACCCTGGGGCTGTTAGAATCTGTTCAAATGGCAGCTCTGTGTATTGGATTGCTGGAAACAGCTCCACACATCTATGATTTCTTTTTTCCAATCATGATGATCTTATTTAGATGAATAACAAAACATGACTTCATGTTGATATCTTTGTATGAATTTTCATATAAAAATATGGAAAAAAACAATAAATCAGAAAGAAGATCATTCATCATACATGTCTCCCTATTTTGTGCTCTGCAAATAGTCACGGCAGTTACCTGGCAGTTATTAAAAGTGTGGCACAGAGTCGGAGAAGCTCAGCTGCAAATAAAGGAAAAACCCACCGCTTATGTGACATTGAATGAGGCACTTGACCTCTGCTGGGAGAAGGGTCTCAGGCCTCAGAAGGGGGCAGAGAAGGGTGGGAGGCAGCATCAATCTACCATACTATTGTCATCACCTGCAAATGAGAAGAAAGTAGCAGGTGAGACCCAGGAAGGGAAGCCACTGAAACTATGGTGAGTAGCATCTTCCCCGGGGAATAATCCCAGTGTTTCAGCCAGGGATGATTTGAAGGCTTTTCAAGAAGCAGACCTGAAGAGAAAATGTAATTACTTTTTCCTGCACTTGAATATCAAGGTGGTGTCCTTTCAAAATAAAGACGACACTTGAGGGGTAGGAGGGAGGAGGCAAGGAAAGAAATGAAGGATGGAGAAGGGCTATCCATGCTGAAGCCTGTGACATTTCACCACAGTGACTCCCATTGGGAGAGGCTGGTGCAAATGTCACTCAGCCAAGACAGGAGGAAGCAGGAGGGAGAAGCAGGCTCGGTGGGAAATGACATGATCCACCCCTGCTCACTCTCCACCTGAAATCCTGACCCGTGGGAAGAGGTAACATCCAGGCACTTAGCTGAGGTCATCAACCTTGGATATGACTGCAGACATCTTGCAGCTCTCATTGCAGCCGTGAGGAGGTGTGTATCCAATCCTGGCCCTGGAGCTATCTGCCCAGGGTGGGTAAATCACTAGATCCCATGCCTCGCATGCAAATTAGCAAGCCAGGAAAGATGGTGCCATGCAGTCACTCCCTAAAATGCTCCAAAGGAAGAACAGCAGTTAATGTTTAGGTAAATATCTCAAACACACAACACAGGGGGCTTTTCGGAGTCAGCATTGGGGGGGTCACCAAAGAGAGAAGGAGAAGAAAGGCCCTGGGTCTTACCTGAAAAAGAAGGATAATGTAGCTCACAGGGACCCTGGGAAGATGGGCAGGAAGCAGGTGCTAAGTCAACAGTATTACATATAAATAAGGATGTTTAAAGAAGTAGCAAGTTCATACACAATGACAAAAGAGGGCAGGTCCCTGGCCAAGTGCTCCAAGTCACTATGAAGGAGAACTCATGAACCTCAACAAGGCAGGATGAGCCCCAGATCTCAGGCCACTGTTGTTGCCACATGGTCACTACATTGATGAGACATCTACAGCCTGAGATATTTAACCTACAGGCAAAACCACTAAGAAACCTGTTCTCCTATTGTATTTACTTGTAATACATAACATAGATTTGCACACTTTCAAAAAACTGACTTGCCACAATTCCATATGGATATGAAATCAACCTGGTGATAGGATATGCAATATAAGTCATGTTAGTAAATTATTACAGGCTATAACAGCTTGTTGAGAGCTGACTGAGAATCCAGTAAACCCCCTGCCTCATTCCCAAGCATGGTTGCAGCACAAGGGTTAAGAATAGCTGAAAGGGTAAGCCATTTCCCAGACTGTCTGGTGTCCCCTACCTCAATCTTATGGACTTGAACAGAGGTCACTATTGTTTACTCCATGGTATAAAATATACCTGTGGTGGGAACTGATCATTGGATGCCTCAGCCGAGGGGAAGATCCTCAGCCCACGACCCCTAATCAGCTGGTAACTCCGTTGTCTGTTCCTTGGTGTTTCTCCAGTCATTTCTGCTATATCATAAGTACCTAATCTGATGTTCTGTTACTTTTTTGCTGTTTGCAATTTGTTTCTTCCACTTCTCAGAGAGGCTACTCCAGTCATTCCTGCTGTATGTTGCTTATTGCTCCCCAGTTCAATGTTCTAGAAGTTCTGCTTGCTTTTACTTTTCAGCCAGGCTATGCCAGTTACGTTTATGGCATGTTGGTAAATGTCTTATTTGATGGTCTATTCTTTATCTATGATTTGTCATTTCTTATTTTTCTTTTCCTTGCTATATACCTAATAAACCCACTGCTCAAAACCAAAAGCATAGCTATCAGAGATCATTTTTCTGTTCTTAACACATGCTTGCATTGTGGTGAGTGCTCACAACTAAATGAGCCCTCAAGATTTCCTTAAGGCCTGTCTGGACATGCTTCCCATGGGCTGTTTTAGAAGGGTCTTCACCCTTTTATTAAATATTGATGCCTATTATAATCTGAAGATTTGTAAAACAAAAAAAGTGTGTGTGTGTGTGTGTGTGTGTGTGTGTGTGTGTGTGTGTGTGTGTTTCCTATGGAGACTTCAACAGATAAGTTCAAAAACATCATCTTGGAAAAGACTATTCTCAGAGTGTATTTTTATCATAACTAAACAAAAATAATTAAAAGTGAAATCCAAGTAGAATCTTTCCATATCACTTCAAAACATGATTTCTGGCAAAGGTGTCTGACTCATGTGGTTTTGTTTTAGGAACAGAGAATTAAAATTATTAGCAAGATATTAAGGCTTTGGTTTTGGTTTTCAGAAAGCCATCACATATTGAGCTTTTATCTGAGAGCAACTTGGCAGCAGTCAGCATTAACTTCTCATTGCTGGCATAAAACACCTCATCAAAAGCAGTTTATAGAAAGAAAGGGTTGATATTTCAGCTTACAGTTTCAAGGAGAAATTTCATCATGGTGGGGAAAGTATGGCAAGAACAAACAGTAGGGTATCATATCACATCTCGTCATATAAACTGGGAGGAAGAAGTAAGAGTGAGCTACTTAGCACCGGCAAGTAGAGCTGGACGACAACATTTCAGGCCCACCCTCAGTGACATAGCTCCTCCAACAAGTCGCCACCAGCTAGGGATTAAGTACGAGGCTTAATCACATGCAAATGAGGCTACTGGGGGGCCACTTTACATTCAAGCCACTACAGGCTCCATACTACAGATGGAATAGTAGAAAGCTCAAGGGCACTGTCTCCCTGCACAGAGCTGGGTTTGAATCCTAGCCCTAACAGTGCACTCACTTAAATAAGTAAAATAGCCTTCCTGACCCAGAAAAGTTTTCATATTTAAGTAAGAATAATAAATGGCCACAATTCCCTAAGTCATTCTGTGGTAGTTGAATCAGATAAACTTGTGTATTGTGAATGTTTGTTCCTCAGCTGATAGCAATTTGGGAGGGGGGCTTTGCTAGAGGAGGTGCTTTTGGGGGCTAGATTATGGATGTTATAGGTAGCTCTCCCTTGCCAGAGTTCAGCTCACTCACCTGATGCTATTTTCCACCTGTTATGGCAAGGAGGTGATATCTAGCCTCTGCTCAAGCCATGCTTTCCCGTGTCATCATGAGCTTCCCGCCAAGACTGTAAACCAACATAAACCCTTTCCTCCCATCAGCTGCTTTTGATAGGTATTTTATACCAGCAGTGAGAAAGTAAATACAGCACACACTCACAATCCAAAAAGGCTTACTCTATGGTATTAAAATTTGAGGGTGAATTGACAGATGCATTTTATTCAAGTCTCTAGTGTTTATGTTTTATTTCATAATTCTTGTTTTGATTTGATTTGAGTTTTGCTAGGGTTGGTTTTTGGGGGAGAGGTTAGGAGCTTCTTGTTTTGATATTCTTTTTTGAGATAGAGTTTCGTTCTAATGCATAGGATGGCCTGAAACATACTATATCCCAGGGTGACCACGAGCTCAGGGATTACAGATGTAAGCCACCATGTCCAGCTTTCGATGTGTGTTTTTTGTTTGCTTTTAAAAGATAAGAGCCTTTTGCTTTAGCTAAACTCTTTGGATCCTAATACTATAAACACTTATGCCTTATTGAAACTAAAATATCTAAGACAGGGTGACATAGCACTTGAGAGCTGAGCAACAAGCCTGACTACCTAAAGTCCAGCCTGAGAAAGATCTTCCTAACCAGTGAGTGTCCCTGACAGTAGAAGCCATGCTTTCTCTGCAGAATAAATTTCCCAAACCACCTCTGAACATAGAGGGTTAGGATAGGATGCCATGAAGGGAAATCCCAAGTGACAAGGAAGGTTGACGATAGAATCCTTACCTACTAAGTTGTTTCATATTAATATTTAGTGGGACATACAAACAAGAAGCTAAGAAAATTCAATGTAACTGAGTTTTCTTGCAAATTAGGTGCCATCTTGACTCAGGTACCGAAACCCACAGACACATATCTGTGTTTAATTAACAACTGGAGAAAGCAAATGCTAGTAATTGTTTGATGCATGATAATAAGACATTAGGAACACACTCATTGCTTGCTAGTACTCTCTGTGAGACAGCCATCCACATTCCCTAGCAAATGAAACTTCTACAGAAACAGTTCCCACTCCAAGTAAGTGCATATCCTTGACCCATGAGAAGGGAAACATTAGCAAACACCTTTCTTCAATTGTCCATATTACTAGTCCTGAACTTTTCTGGGATTTGTATGCAGCACATGTTACAACAAGGCATACAGCTCTGACCCATGAACTAAGGAACGGTAAGTCTGCTGGCTGTGATGAAGCCAGTAAAGAGATGGCAAGGAAAAGCAGCCCTAACTTTACAGATCTTTGACCCAGCATGCCCAGCCTGGTTCTTTTGTCTATAACCAATCAGGAGGCTTTCTGGGACCTCTGGAAGCCCCAGTAGGAAAATCAAAGCACAGAGCTTTTGAACACACATAGTAACTGGCCACCAAAAGCAAGAATAATAATATAAAAGGCTAACCTCACAATGGGTCCCCCAGCTGGAACCAGAGATGAGAAGAGGCTGCTGTTGTAGATACAGTGGCCAAACTCCCCTCCACATGGAGGCTCTCCAGGCAATTCAGAGTCCTCCTTCCCTAATGAATAAGCTACATGAAGACAGACAATTCTCATGGAGCAGTGGTCCTCAACTGGTGTGGTTTGCCTCCATTGTCTGAAAATGTTTTGGCCATAATGACTGAGTTGGGGGAAAAAGTCTCCAGGTATGCAGCAGGGGAAAAACAGGGACCATATGACAAATCCTATACTTCACAGGACAGCACTTCCCTACCATAACAAAGAAATCTCTGGCCCAAAGTGTCGGTAGTGCCAAGGCTGAGAAACCATATAATAGAGGAAGTGAAAGAAGAGAAGAATGATGGAAAGGCAGTGGTTAAGACATGCCCAGTAGATATTCTTAGATATGCTTCCTCATTTTTATCATGTGTATCAACTTGTTAATAAGAGTTGACATTTCTTTCCTACCCATCCCTAAGTATTCTTTGTGCATGTGAAGGTTCCAAAGCACAGGGATCATCGTCAAAGGAATTCTGTTGTCAGAAAGAGTCTAAGAACCCCTGCTTAAGTATCTACTTGTAACGCCTTACTTCTGTCCCAGACTGCAACATTGGGAGAGAGCAGGAACATGTATATTTCTTCTACCACACACCAATCTGCTTTAGAGGCCCCAGACACTGTAGATTTTTGATTCAGGATTACTTACATCTATACAACATAAAAGTAAGATTTGTGGAGTTACATTAAATTTTCTAGAAGTGATTTCAAGAGTCATCAGAATACCCTTAGCATTAAAGCCATGGACTGAACCCTGTAGTGAGGGTCAATAGATAGGGGCGTGCAAGGATTGAGCTGCATTGCAGAGTTTGAGACATAAGGCAACTGATATTGGAAAGGAGCTAATAGTGAAGTGGAAGAAACACTAGGAGCATGTGGTGTCTTGGAAACACAACTGAAAAACATAAAAAGAAAACCTCAAGAGGGTGTGTTACAAAGGCCTTCAATTGTAACAGCAACATCTTCCATTTGAAACAAGATGGTGGCACTGAAGCCTTCTCAAACCCTTTGTAGGAATAAACTACTTTTTAAAGGAATTTGCATAGTAAGAATATGTGTTAGTTACTTTTCTCACCACTGGAGCAAAAGACAGCAACTTGCAGCAGGTTAAAAAAAGAATGAAAGCTGTGCAAGTGGAGATACTGAACATGAGGGACTCTTTTGAGGTACTCTGCTTTGAAAGGAGGGAAGAGAGCTGAGGCAGAAGCTAAGAGGAGACTTGGAGCCAAGGATGACTGGCTTCTGTTTACACGTTAGTTTGGAGTTTCTGGATTGAGTGAGGCACTACCAGTAGGAGAGGATGAATCAACTCAAAAGGACAGAAAAATAAATAAATGAAAAACAGCACCCTGGGCTAGATTAGAAACAAGAGAATCCAGGCTGAAGTTGTAGGCACCTTTGATAGAAGCCAGGTAAATCACCCGTCCATTGTACAGCATGGCAGCAGATCCAGGGGCCACTGAGACAGGACACTGAGGAGCTATGGGGATGGGAATACTCAGTTCTATTCTCCTCAAGGGTGGGATTGTCAGTTCACTAGACAGAGGAGAAGGTCAGAGATGAAGGAGCGGGCAAGTAAAAGATAGTGTGAATGTCAGCGACTTGGGGGAGAAGCTGAACAAAAGCATGCTAAATGCTTTATAAATAAATGCCAGACAGAACCAAAGGCCCGGGGGAAGTAGATGTTGAATGCTCCTAGCCCCTCCTCTGCCCTACTCATGAGCAGGTGGGAAGAGAGGCACACTTAATCAACACATTTACTACATGTGAAAGAGAGGCTGAAACATAAGGGAATTGCGACAACTGTCTCTTGAGTTCAGCACAGGCCCTCGGTTCCTCTGCCTCAAGAGTCCCTTTAGGACTCTTGTTGTTTTGATTTTTTTTTTTTCCTGCTTGCCAACTTCTACCTAAGATCTTAATCTCAGAGAGGAGTTCTGATTCTGAAGTACTTCCGAATACAAGGGAATGGGGCCAAGGTCTCGTTTTGCAGGAAGCCCCTCAGCCTTATATGGACTCAGCTCCTCTCCAGAGACCAACTCTACCAGGCAAGAAGAGAAGAGATGGGCTAACTACCCATCACAAGGGATTGGTTGTCCCTAAGCCCCCAAATGAAAAGGAATTTCTATTAAAGAATGTCTCCCTAAGGAAACAAGAATATTCTTCACATGGTCTGAGACTTGGGGAACTAGAGGCCCTGCTAGCAAGTAGAACTAGGAGCTATTGTGGGGAGGAAACCTCATTTGTTTTTCCCCCACACTAGTAACTTGACTTCACTCTTTGTAGTAATATAATTAAACAGGGCTGTGGGTATAGCTTAGTGGTAGAGTCCTTACCTAGACGAAAGGGGCCCAAGCATCAAGTTCACTTGCAGCAGCTGAGAGCTTTGGTGGACCCATTTTCTCTCTTTCTCTCTCTCCAACAAATAATTTTAAAAAATCAAGCGCATACACAGTTGGCTTGGGACCCTATCTCAGAGGCCTATGTCTTCTTCATCCCAAGATACCCAGTGCTCAAAGTTTCCCTCTGCTATGAAGGTCCTACCTGTCCTGCTTCCCAGCAAGTCCCCTTGGATCCCTACCACAACCCCAATCAAAACCAATTTCTACATCTCCTGAGCACTCATAAGGGACTAGTGCTAACCCAATAAATTAATTCAAGCTAATGCAAATTATGACTTAATATGTTACCCTTGCAGGCATCATTTACATTTTTTAAAAGTAGCTTCAGTTCCTTAAATCTAAACTAGTGAGTAGTGTGGGAATGCCAAGTGCCTCGTGGCAGACCACTGGGGAAGACTTTCAGAAACAGCAGCACCTGTCTGGGGCCCTTGGAGGTCAGTCCTGGGGGGGCACATCTGCTTTTCTCATCATTAAATAACTGAGGTACCAATGTCAAATCTTTGTCTAAAACCAGGAAATTTCTGCCTTGAGAAAACATGCTCTTAATACACTTGACTACTGCTTCTATTACTCTAATCTATGCAGATGACATTCTTATGTGCAATCAAAATAAACCTATGATAGTGGTTTTCTTGATTTCCTCTTCTGAACCAGAGAATGTGACTTCCTGAGGATGGCAGAAAAGAAATGATAAGGCACCTGTCCATCACCAGGGTGGGAGAGCTCTGTCCAGGGTTAGAGGGTCTGCCCAGGGTTAGTGGGTCTGCCCTGGAGACCTCTTGTCCAGGGTTAGAGGGCCTGCTCTGGAGAGCTCTGCCCAAGGTTAGAAGGTCTGTCCTGGTGAGCTCTGTCCAAGGTTAGACAGCCTGCCCTGGAGAGCTCTGCCCAGGGTTAGAGGGTCTGCCCTGGAGAGCTCTGCCCAGGGTTAGAGGGTCTGCTCTGGAGAGCTCTGTCCAGGTTTCATGGGCCCACCTGGCTGCTCTAGGTCTTTCTGTGCAGGTCTGGCCACCAGTTAAGAGGGTTTCCTGCTGCTCCTGTGCTCCTAAGAGGAATGGAGAAGAGACCCAGAGTCTTCAAGACCAAGCCATATGTGAATCTGTGCATTCAGGAATCAATCTCACTGACAGGTTTGTCTCAAGAAGCCTAAGTGCAAAAATGTTAGTTGAGGCATACAAAACAGCTTCCCTGACTTGTCTCAGCATCTTTTGGTCTACAAATGAAACAAAATTCACCCTTCGTTATTTCCAGGTACTCTACTGCCTATGGATGGCAGAATGTGAAAGATGCTCCCAGCTGATCCAAAGGATATGAATGCAGGACACAGGCAGGGTCACTGCCCAATGAGCCCCAGAAGACACTAATACCTTCTGAGCAATAGGTTGTTAGTGTAATGGCAGTGTCCACCAAGTTTCATAGTGACCTTTGTGGCTTCCATAAACACTCACCTACTCATCAATCCATTCAAGTAGTCATTTACTACCTTTTAGCTAGGGAACTGGCAGGAAGCCCTACTGCACTTCACAACTAATGACTTTTCAAAAAGGGTGGGACACATCCATCTTCCAGGTGGATACATTACTTGCAACAGGACATCAGTGTTATCACAAGGAGTGTGCTTTGTTTTAGGGGTGGGGGATTATCACAGAGCCCAGTGTCTCCCCAGAACGACAAAGAAAAAGTTGCTACATGCTTCCCACTCAGTGGTGACAACCAAGTGCGTCTGTTGCCTGTCCTCCATGCCAAGCCAGTCATCTTGTTCCTTCCATGACTGACATGCTTGCCAAAGTTAATCTTCCACTAAATGTCTCCATGCTTCTGGAACTTCAATTACAGTCCCCCTCCACCCCGCCTTCTGGCAGATGTCACAGCACAAATGCAGTTTCAATCATCACACACACCGTGCTTCCTCATGCTGGGCAAGTGTCTTCCCACCTCTCCTGTAATAAAGAGGACTCTCAGCTTGCCTTGTCTTTCTTCTGCTCCTAGATATCTCAGCACAGGCAGGTCCTCTCCAGGGCCTGACTCCTCTGAAGACCTGTGAAATCTTTTCTCCATTCACACTTGTCCCAAAGGTTCTCCTGTTTCTGGCTCTCACATCCCAGTGCCCCAAATGACCCTTAATTTGACTCCCTTCCCTGATTTCTGAAATTCCTCAGGACATAGGGCATAAGAATGTTCACTGTGGGCTGGAGGGATTGCTTAGTAGTTAAGGCATTTTCCTGAAAAGCCAAAGGACCTAGGTTCGATTCCCCAGGACCCACCTTAACCAGATGCACAAGGGGGTGCATGCATCTGGAGTTCGCTTGCAGTGGCTAGAGGCCCTGGTTCTCTCTCTCTCCCCCTCCCTCTTTCTCTGTCAAATAAATAAATAAATAGAAAAACAACAAAAAAAGTTCACTTCTCCCCAAACCTACCCACTCCCTGGAAGATATACATACAAACACAACTCCTATCTTGTATAAAATCCAAACATTGGCTTCCTTTGGTTTATACTTCCAGTCCAGAGGTATGAATTCCTAGGGCCACAGGTAAGGCCACAACTTTACCTAAGTGAGTAGTTCACACATACTTTCCAGTTCTTGCTTTTCTTGAAAATAGAGATCAGAGCATGATTATTTCTCACTTTCAGGCAGATCAGCCTCCTAACAGTGAATCACAGAATGTTCTTAGAGTTTCTATGTTGTTGCTGAATGTATGTGGACATTTAGGCCAAGTACCCAGGAACATACTTTCATTTTCATGGGAGAGTAAAGAAAGTACTAAGGGTCAGGCAATTCTACCTTACAAATGCCTGCTGACAGAGTTGGGCAAGCACAGAGCAAAGTGACTCCACACTGGTCAGAGAGACGAGGAGCCATGGATGCTGACAACCCAGTTAAGTGGTGATACACCAGGCAATGTTCACCAATGGCATAAGCAGTTGGGGCTATCTGCAGCACAGGAGGGCTCAGCAGTAGCAGTTAAGGGAGGCAAGGGCTAACTAGAACTGCAAGGGGTAGCTGTGAAACCAACATCAAAGAGCCATAGAGCTTCTAACCCTAGACCCAAAAACCTGTGGGACCTGAGGGACACTAAGGCTACATATGTAGGTTGTCAAAGGAAGGCTACTAGTACGTTGGGACATGGTACATACAAAATATGAGATAATCTTGTGAATGTGATATGTCTAAACTCGCCAGTGAAGAAAGTATGTGACCATATAAGTATGATTTTTTTTTAATCAAATGATTTTCTTGTCAATGAAAAGGTTATCAATAGGCCTGGGGAGATAGCTCAGTTGGTAAAGTGCTTGCCTTTCAAGCATGAGGATCTGAATTCAAGTCCTAGAATCAATGTAAAAATGTCAGGTGTAGAGGTGTGCTCTTGTAATTCCAGAACTGGACAAGCAGAGGAAGGAGGATGCTGGGGCTTCACAGGCCAGCCAGTTTAGTCTAATTGGTGCCCTCCAGAGTTCTTGTATATTAAAAAAAAGTGGACAGCATTCTTAAGGAATGATACCTGAGTTTATCCTGTGGCCTCCAAATGCATGTACACAAATGTGCATATGTTCCACCACACATGCAAACATGCACACACACATACATAAAGAAAGGTTACCAATAAAGCAATAGACCACATCAAGATAACATCAAATCTGATTCCAACCATAACACACAGGAGAAAAGAGAATCTGGAAAGTTTCTACATAATTCCAGGCCCCACCAAATGCTCTTAAAAAGAAGCAAAAATATGGTATGAGTATGTAGGAATTCAGAAAAAAAAATACTTCCTAATTTCTCTTGAAAATTTATAAAGAGGGCTGGAGAAATGGCTGAACAGTTAAGGCACTTGCCTGCAAAGCCAAAGGACCCAGGTTCAATTCCCCAGGACCCACGTAAAGCCAGATGTACAAAGTGGTGCATGTGCCTGAAGTTTGTTTGCAATGGCTGGAGGTCCTGGTATGCCAATTCTCCCACCCCCCATAAATAAATAAAATATATAAATGAAATAAGAAAAGTTATGGGAAAATTATGTACTAGCTCTATAGTCTACAGATATGGTTCTAAACAACTTCTTTAAATATCATTGCAAACAAATGCAAATACCAGAAAAGGTATTTGAAAAAGAATCTACATAAATCAAATATATTTTAGAATTGATATTCTAAATTAATACAACTCAATATTGTATTACAGAACATGAGAATGTAGGGAGGGAAGCAGAGACTAAAATGGTGATGGGGCAGAAAGTAAGATGTATGTCAGATTTATTAGCTTGCATTCCATAATCAAAACCAATATTTTTTGTTATTGTATCATACATGCAGAGATGGACCAACAGATGATAGATATTTCTATTTTTAAGATTCTGATATATAGCAACTCGAGTCAACACTCCTGATAAATTCCACCAGAAATTCCAGAAAGGTATCTATTAAATCATTATTCAAATCCAAGAATACTAGACACCGCTCTGGGGAATTACCATGCTAAGATGTGAGAATGAAACCTTGCCAGGGAAACTGAACAGTATTTACCCTGAGCTTCACTTTTGACAGCAGTGCAGCAACTGACCCAGGAGAAGGAGCAGGCATTATTTCAACATTTGTCAGAGATGCATCCAGTATCAGACTGCATGTTCTACATAAGAGTGAACTGGGAGTAAGCCTCCCTCCCCACTCCCCATATCCTCACAATTGCCCCAGGATGCAAGTAAAAAATCCACTAATCAGAGGCATGGAGAAAAGAGGAAACAAAAACTTACCTACAAAGTTGCAAGCACAAGCAGCCCTTAAAGCAGACTTGTAGCTGATGTTCCTATCACTTTCAGGGGCCAAGATAAGCCCCAGGGCATGAATCTAGTTTCCTATGTTTTCAAACTAGCACTTCTCCTGGGCATACAATAAAACTAAACACATATGTGCCAGAGAACACATGACATCAAAAATAATGTTTACAAGGGTAATCACATTCACACAGCCAACAATAATAAAACAGATAAAGCAGAGAATGAGAACCAGGAAAAATAACAGCAGGCCAAGACAGAGCCAGAGACTTCAGACATGCAGAATTATCAGGCTGGACTGAAAATCCCATAGTCTTGGCAAGGCTAGGGGTATAGCTCAGTAGTATCTTACTTGCCTAGCAAGTGCAAAGTCCTGGGTTTGATCACCAGCACAAAACATACAAAATTCAGTTGTTCTTATTGTATTGTCTAAAATGATCCCTTTAAACACCTGCAATAAATCTCTGCAAAGGTGCTACAAAAATGGTAACACTTGGAGCTAGAGAGGTAGTAGGATGGCTAAAGTGCTGCTTGCAAAGCCTGCTGGCCCATGTTTAATTTCCCAGTACCCACACAAAGCCAGATGCACAAAGTGGTGCATGCATCTGCACATCTGGAGTTCATTTGCACTGGCAAGAGGCCCTGGTATGTGCTCTCTTTCTCTTCTCTCACTGTCTCTCCTTGAAACTAAATAAAAATATTGTAAAAATTATAACACTTTCTAAAAAATATAACAGAATGCCTAGACGCACCTTGGAATAAACAACACTGGATGGTTATAACATCAGACGAACATGGCTAAGGGAGAACCAGTGGGGCAGGAGGAATAAATAAGAATATCAAGCAGAGTGACTCAAAGAGGAGATACATAGGACAGATGTAAAATGATAATGGTGGAAGATTGTCAAGAATTAATGACATCAATATACACATCTCAGAAGCCAAGCAAATCCCAAGAAGGATGAAAAAATGCACATCTAACCCAAACACATAAATTAAAGCACCATAGAGGAAACAAGAATCTTTTTTCTACTCTTAAAGGGCAAATTACTTCAATAAAGCAAAAGTTACATAGTTTGCCAAAGTTTCAGCAGTAGCAATGACACCCAGGCCAAAAGAATGTCTTTAATGTACTGAGAGGAAATAACTGCCAATCAAGAATTATTTTTCCAGCTGGGTGTGGTGGCACACGCCTCTAATCCCAGCACTCGGGAGGCAGAGGTAGGAGGATCGCCGTGAGTTCAAGGCCACCCTGAGACTCCATAGTGAATTCCAGGTCAGTCTGGGCCAGAGTGAGACCCTACCTCAAAAAAAAAAAAAAAATATTATTTTTCTGGTTAAAAAAAGTGCAAGTATCATTCAAAAATGAGGCTGAAATAACATTTTCAGACCAAGGGCTGAGAAATCACTACTGACAGAGGACACTTCAACACTTTTATTTATTTATTTATTGCAAAGAAAGAGAGAGGCAGAATGAGAGGCAGAATGAGAGAAAGAATGAGCATGGGCACACTAGGGCCTCCTGCCACTGCATATCAACTCTAGATACATGCACCACTTTACATGGTTTTACATGGATACTGGGGAATCAAACCTAGGCTGTCAGGTTTTGCAAGCAAGCACCAATCACTGAGCCATTTCTCCAGATCCAGCAAATATATTTCATTAAAGATAAAAAGAAAAACTCAGAACATGGTGAATATTTCGATTAAATCTAAAGATTGGTTTCAGGCTGGAGAGATGGCTTAGTGGTTAAATCACTTGCCTGTGAAATCTAAGGACCCAGGTTCAATTCCCCAGAACTGACATAAACCAGATGCACATGGTGGCACATGTATCTGGAGTTCAGTTGCAGTAGTTAGAGGACCTGGTGCACCTATTTTCATTTTCTCTGTGTCTCTTTGGCTGTCTATCTCTCTTTTCTTGATAAATAAATAAATAATATATTAATTACATAAAATATCTTCCAGGAATAACAAAAGGCAAAGTATAATAGTGCATAATAACAGTGATAAATGAGCACATGTTTTATTACGTTTTGGTCAGTGGTGAACTCTGATATAACAACAATCCCATATGAGCACCTCATCACTTCATGACCCAGTGGTCATCTTGGTTTTGGTTTTCATAAGTGCCCTTCATGCTGTTCACAGGGTGAAATCAGCTAACCATGCATTTCTCTGTGTGCAGAAAGGGTCAGATGTCTGCACTGACCAGGAGAGAAGAGAAACAAAACAAATAAGGTTCTTGTATTACCAGGAGACTAAAGGTATCAATTAACTTCAGACTTTAAAAAGTCAAGTACTCATACAATAATATCACAGAAAAGCATCAAATGAATAAAAACAAAATAAATATTCTAAACTGGCTGAAAGAAAAAAAAATGACTATTTAGAATAATCCTTAAGTCCAAATAAATGTAAGACAGCAGCATAAAAGAAACTTAGAACTGGTTGAACAAATGAAAATCACACAATAAAGTAGCAGACTTGAATAGAAACATATTGGTAATTATGTCAAATCTAAATGTACCAAATGTTCAAGTAAAAAGAATAGTCATGTTGGATTAAAAATAAAAGCCCTGTCATATCATTCTGGCAAGAAGCACATCAAAGCCCTAAGGACACAAAAAAAGGTAGAAAGTGAAAAGTGGTATTTATATAGTTATTTGCTGAACAATCATTCAATAAGTTAAACATTGTGTTTTATATACTTTTAAATTGTTTTTAATTGACAAATAAAATTGTTGCGTTCTTACTGTGTACAAAATGATGTTTTATATGTATATACATATTGGAATGGCTAAGTAAACTAATTAAAATATGTATTGCCTTATATATTTATTCTTTCATGTGACAGGAGTGCTTAAATTTTTCTCTTAGTGGTCTGGAGAAATTGCTCAGTGATTAAAAGCACTTGCTTACAAAGCTTGATAGCACAGGTTTGATTCCCCAGTACACACATAAAGCCAGATGCACAAAGTGGCACATAAGTCTGGAGTTCATTTGCAGTGGCAGGAGACCCATTTCCCCCATCACTCTAGCCCAGGCTAACCTGGAATGGACTATGTAGTCTCAGGCTGACCTCCATCTCACAGTGATCCTCCTACCTCTGCCTCCCGTGTGCTGTGTTTGAAGGTATGTGCCACCACACCCACTATCAAATAAATAATTCTTTAAATTTCTCTTAGCAGGTTGGAGAGGTGGCTTAGCAATTAAGATGCTTACCTGTGAAGCTCAGTGATCCAGGTTTGATGCCCCAATAACCAATTAAGCCAGATGTACAAGGTGTCACATGCGTCTGAAACTCATCTGCAGTGGCTGGAGGCCCTGGTGCACCCATTCTCTGTCTAGATTTGCCTCTTTCTCTTGTCTTTCTCTCCAATAAATAAATAAACTATTTTCTAAAAATTTTTTATTTACAATTTTTAGGTACAAAATACATTTTTCTAAGTATACTTCTGAATATATAAGGTAGTGTATTAGCCTCATACAATACATTTTCTTCACATGCATAGAAAACATCACAATAAAACATTTTAAGGGACATTACTTAAATATCCCTAATACTCAAAGGTAATCAGTAACATCACTTAAAGTAGATATGTCTCCTAAATCACTGAAGAATAAAAAAGGATATAAAGCAGTCTGTGTAACTTTAGATTGAAAATGAAGGAAAAGCAAGGGAGTATAAAATAGTGGCAAATAAATCAATTTTGAAATAAATATAAGGAGTTTAACTACCTTATTAAAATAAAAATATCCTTCAATTTTGCTACAAATTCAGTGCTATAATATGTTGCCTACAAGAAACAGACATAAAGTTTTTAAAAAAAAAGTGTGAATGAATGAGGATTTTTCAGCCAAGTGCAAAACAAGCCAGCACAAGGGGCAGTATTACATTCAGAGAATGTTTTATTCCGAGTATAAAACACTCAGTAAAATATAAAATTTCATTTTACATTTATAAAAGTTACATTCCACAATGAAAATATAGCACTCATAAATTTTTATATGTCAAATACTTCAAAAAATAAAAGGCGAAAGTTGTTCGAAATACATAGGAAAATTGGCATACATAGTCATTGCAGAATGCTTACACCCGCTTTCTTGATAGATCAAGAAAAGGAAAATGAGCAGTTGTAAAGGATTTGAATAGTAAGGTTGGTAGGATTGAATTAGAAACACATCAAATGATGCACCTTACAATTGCTAAATACACCTTCCTTTCATATGTCCAGGAATTTCTCATGGAAGTTGAGACTGAGCTACAAAAGAAGCTTCAGTAAGTTCCTAAATGCTCACAGTGTGTAAGCAGCATTATCTGGCACATAATTAAACAAATAATTCACAACAAATATGTTTAGGTAAAAACCCTAAAATATTAAAAAAAACATTTTCCTAAATTAAATATCTCAAAAAGAGACAATTAAATAATCAGTTATATACAAATGGTTATATAAAAAAATTACTTATGTTGGTGAAAAACTTGAATTCACTTAAACCCAACTGCAGAGGTGGATAACAATATATAATGATGCTTCTACTAAGCAGTTGATATAAAATACCAGGAAGGAAGTCACACCTGATATTGAAGACCTAGTCAAAAGTCTATGACATTCCAAGCTACAGCTGTACTTTGACTACATAGATATGCTGTGCCCATTCAAATGCCTTTTTTTTATGCAAGAGAAAGAGTTGGCACCCCAAAGCCTCCAGTCACTGTAATTAAAATCAGACACATGTGCCACCTGGTGTGCATATATGACCTTAAATCACTTTGTGTGTCTGGCTTACATGGGATCTAGAGAGTTGAACATGTGCCTTTAGGCTTCACAGGCAAACGCCTTAACTGCTAAGCCATTTCTCCAGCCCCCAACTGCCCTTTAAATATTGATGTTTATGCTGCTCTTGCTTTTGGTCAGAAAAGCTTCTTTTTGAAGATGGCCACGATTACTAAGGGGATCCGAGACTCATAAAGTGCTGAGAAGAAGTGACATTTGAATGCTCTGTGCTGGCTGAGGCATCTCTCTCCTTCCCACCAAGGCTCAGGGAACATGGCAGTGGAGGTGATGGAAAGAGTATTAGTGCTGCTCTCCCGGCTGGCTACAGCAGCTTATTGTTAGATGTGGCTGGGGAGACTGGAAACTCTTCAAAGTGCCAAGAATAAGACCCTGTGGAGAATGGAATTTCAAAGGAGAAAGTGGGGGGGGGGAATTAACATGGGATATTTTTTTATAATCACAGAAAATGCTAATAAAAATTAAAAAAAAAAAAAAGAAGACCCTGTCGAAATCTTGGTGCTAAATAAGACAACTCTATCTCACCCTTCAGGACTGAGGAAACATTCCCCAAGAGGGGGCTGAAAGTATAAGGGCAGAGAGATGGAGAGGAGTACTCTGGAAAGAAGCAGATTGCCCCATCTACTGAGGAGAGGGCAAATCTGCCATCTAGGTGAATCCTTCAGTGTGATCTTTGAAACAAAGTAATTCTACCTTCAACTTACTCAGGCTAGCATTTATCTTGTCATTGTGTTTTTTAAATTTATTTTATAGCTGTTTTTACTTTATTTCTCCCTATTTAGAATATGCTTATACTTTTTGAGATTAGTGTATTATTTTTATTTCTTTTAAAAATTAATTATTTGAAAGGAGATAGAGAGAGAATGAACAAGAAAAAGCACACCAGGGCCTCTTGCCATTGCAGACGAACTCCAGACATGTGTGTTACTTTATATGTCTGGCTTTATGTGGGTACTAGGAAATAGAACCCAGGCAATCAGGCTTTTCAAGCAAGAAACTTTAACCACTGAGCAATCTATCCAACCCTACTTTGTATTTATTTAAGTAGACTTTTTTAAAAATCATTTCAATGTCAGGTGTGGTGACAATTTCCTATAATCTTTTCACTTGGAGCAGAAGAAAGGTTGAAGCAGGAGAATTATGAGTTTCAGACCAGCCTGGGCAACCCTGTCTTAAAAACAAATAAACCTGAGACATTTTCACCTTGTTTTCTATTCTCATTTCACGGGAAGTGAACTTACTGACCATGTGTTTCTGTTGCTGGCTGTTTCTCTATATTAGGCTTTTCCCTACATTTTAGAACTGTTGTTTGCAGACTTATGTCCAGTGGAAGCTTTTCTCAATTGCTTCCTTGCTGTATTTTTTGCTATCTCAATCTCTCCCTCCCACTTATGAAAAATTTGGTCACCCTCAAGCCAGTGCCTTAGGACCCCAAAACAGAATCTATCACCCAGCAATAATTCCTGACATTTTGAGGCAAGAAACAGAATAGTTCTTTATGCCTTAGCTCCAAAATGATGCTAATAACTGAGCCTACCTCATAATGTTATGAGAATTAAATACATTAATCCCAGGCAAGAATCTTAAAATACTGGCTGACAGATGGCAAGCACACTGTATACATTTTCTTTCATTCCAGGGAGCCAGCCCTTTTTCCAGAAAGGAAAACCCTACCTCAACCTTTTATTTCAAACAGTAGACAAAACTCTAGTCCCCATACTGGGCAAAAGCACCTTATATTCCTCTACTCCACCAGATATGAATTCCTTGTACTTATATCTAGTAGTCTTGTGTCAGTGGTTCTGGGACTGTTTTGTGGTTTCTGTACTATTTCTAAACATGGAGGTCATATCTTGACCTTGGACGTGCCTTTCCCGTCTTCCCTTCTCTACTTGCATCTGTCTCTAGGGAAGACGTTGGGTGTATGGCTACTATGCATTGGCAGCCTCACCCTGCCTCTCCTCATGTGCTCTGACATGGTCCCCAGTGAGCTGCACTGACCAATCGGGAACCACATCTGTCTCTTGTCACCCCGTTCCCCATCATGACAAGAGAGCAGCTCAGCTATAAGATGTAAATTAAGCTCTTCTCTCTAATTTTAGGATTTTTTTTAAGCTGACAAGTTTGACTCTGTAGATGGTGACTGATCCAACACAAGCCCTTCTAATTACACGCATTTCATCATGAAGAAAAGGTTGTTTCTGCCTTGATTCCTGCCCCTTCACACCTCTTCTTCCAGTGTCCAATCAGATCCCCATCAGAGACACTACTCTCACCACCAGGAGCTGAATCTTGGCTGATTCTATTTCTAAAAACACAACATCCTAAGTCCCTCAAAAGTCACTAGGATTTATTAGGACTAGAATAAAATCTAATTTGTTATGCTCCAAATCCAAACAGTCCAATAATTACCCATTAGAATGGCTAAAGATGATAGTAAATGTTGTAAATCATGGAGCAAATACAACTTACACACATGTTGGTGAACATGAAAAATGGTTAAAATATAACTATAGCCATTTCATTTCTAAATCCTTAAATAAAAGAAATAAAGCAAAAGGAAGGAAGTCTATACCTGAATGTTCATCATGGCTGCATCTGAGTAGTCTGAATTGGCAAACAACTCAATAAGCGACTGAATAAACAAATTGCAATATAGCCATCCAATGAGCCATTGTATTCAACAATAAAAAATAAGACTATTGATACATAACTACATGGGCAAAGCTCAAAATAATCATGTGTGGAGTGAAAGAAACTAAGATTCTTCTCATGAATGATGACATATACATATCCCATTTATATAAAATTTGAGCAAATACCAACTAATCTATAATGTCAAAAATGTTTACTGAGGAGAAAACAGATGAGTAAGGAGGGGCAGTTAGAAGTACAAAGAAAACACAATGACATTTTTAGGGGAGTCATAGATATGTTATCTTGAGAGTGAGGATGGTTTTAAAGGCATATACATATGTCAAACTTATCACATGTGTACATTATAAATATGTTGGTTCATTGTACTTCAACTTTATATTTAAAAAGAAACTAAATATCCTTCCAGGGAGGGAAAGGTCTGATCCAATGAGAAAGCCACTGAGCTAAATATCCTAAATATCCAATAACCTGGTAGCAGTTAGAAAAACAGCATATTAACTCAATATAAATACCTATCACACACTACCCCATGCACCACCTCCATTAACAGGTGGCACTGATCATAATTATGCCCTTTCAGCACCATCCTGACTACCCTCTGATAGATATAAAATAAGCATATACTTAAACAATAGTAAGTGTACATTAATTATTTGGGTTTTGTCTTCTCTATCAACTCTCAGAAGTAGTGGTAACCAAATCTTTTGTAGAAAAATCTTTTCTATCCTATCTATACACACTATGGAATACCTATAGACATAACACAGAGCTAGATTCCATGAGGAAGAGAGACACAGGAGAGAGAGGCCAAAAATATGAATACAACACAACCTGCCATAGAGGCTATGTACCCCAGGGGCTGGCACTTTGGGCTCAGCATTCTGATAGACAAATCAATAGCCTGGTGGCAGTTAGAAAAACAGCATATTAACTGAAGTTTTCAATTTTCAAATAATAATTGCACCCAACATCCAGATGTAGTTAGAGAAATCCAAATTAGTGGGGTGTTTTCCAGGAGAAGATTCAGAGAAATAACATATTACAGGCTGGAGTCCACTGCTGAAAAGAAGGTACAAATGGGGAACTCTAATAGGGAGACCACAGTGGGGAGTGCCTAGATGTTTGGTGTTAGAGAGATGAATTAGCAAGAAATGAGCTCTGGAGTTTTAAAGAGCAGAAGGAAATGATCAGATGTTGTTTAGAATTAGATATGGATGGGCTGGAGAGATGGCTTAGTAGTTAAAGCACTTGCCTGAAAACCTAAAGATCCATGTTCAACTCTCCAGATCCCACATAAGCCAGATGCACAAAGGTGAGGCAAGCACAAGGTCACACATGCCCACTAGGTAGGGCAAGTGTCTGGAGTTCAATTTCAGTGGTGAGGCCCTGGTACACCAATACTCTCTCTCTTTCTCTCTCTCTCTCTCCCTCTGTGTCTATCTCTAAATATAAAAAAATAAAATAAAATAAAATAAAAAGAATTAGATATGGATGAGACTGGCCCCTCTACTTGAAAGGATTTTGCAATCATCTAGGGCATGGCTGATGAAGCACTGGCCCTTAGGGGAAAAAAATTAATCATATGAAAATAAAAAAGACTATAAAGTATGATTTGCTCTTATTGATTCCACTGAAGAAACAAATGAAAGTTGAATTCATCTGATATTTCAGTTAACAATAAGTAACAAATTTGTACGTATAGTCAAAATATCATCAGTTAAAGTTGCATGTGGTGACACAGCCCAGTGATCCCAATACTAGGCAAAAAAGGCAGCGGCAGAAAGATCATAAATTCAAGGCTAAGTTTCTATAAGATCTTAAAGAGGAAAGTCAGATTAAAGTAATGCAGAAGTGAGGGAAGAGATATGATGGAGAGTGGAGTTTCAAAAGGGAAAGTGGGGGGAGGGAGGGAATTACCATGTGATATTGTTTACAATCATGGAAGTTGTTAATTATAAAAAAATTAATGTAAAATAAAGAAACTCAGAAGTATTACTAGAAACAATTAGGAAGGAAGAGGTTGAAAAGCTGAGGAAAGAGATTATATGAGCTACACACCAGCGTGGTTCCATTATTCTGTTGCTTATGCAAAAGATAAATTTGAAAGAGCAAGCCAGGTGTGATAGCACACACCTTTAATCCCAGCACTTGGGAGGCAGAGGTAAGAGGATCACTGAGAGTTTAAGGCCACCCTGAGACTACATAGTGAATTCCAGGTCAACCTGAGCTAATGAGACACTACTTGGAAAAGAAACAAACAAAAATTTTTGAAAGAGTAAGACTAGAACGGAGAGAGAGAACAAGCTATTACTGCAGGAACAATGAAAGAAGCCTTGAACCAAGACATGGAAATTAAGCACGAAGGGCTGGACAGATGTCTTAGGAAACTGCCACACAGTGTGAGTACTTGAGTTTGGATCTCCAGAATGCATGTAAAGCCAGACACGGTAGCATGTGTCTATAGTCCCAACACACCTATAGCAAGAAAGGAAGTAAAGTCAGGAGAATCCCCCAGAGGGCACTGGGCTAGCTAACCTGGAAAACACAGCAGTGAAGAGGGAGAGATCCTGCCTCAGACAAGGTAGCAGGTGAGGACAAACACCCAAGACTGTGCTCTGACCTCCACACACATGCCATGAAACCAACACATGCACACACGTGAACACACACCCACGAAGGAAAGAAGAAAGAAAGAAAGAAAGAAAGAAAGAAAGAAAGAAAGAAAGAAAGAAAGAAAGAAAGAAAGAAAGAAAGAAAGAGGGAGGGAGGGAGGGAGGGAGGGGGAGAGGGAGAGAGGGAGGGAGGGATAAAGGTCTGAAAATTTGCTTACAAAGTAAGTCAGAAAACCTAATGGAATACTGATAAGCACCATACTATGCTAACCATGTCAATTACAGCTCTACCATGCTAGTTTTGCCTGTCAGAGATAAAGGTTCAATCTTTACCATTCAAGAAACAAATTAAAGAGGTCATATTTTCATCATATTAACTTCCTTTATGGTGACAGGTGCTTGTAGTGAGAAGGGCACCTGGTGGACTAGAAGCCTTTTAATAGGCAAGTAGGTACCCTGCAATGCTCACGGGAATTAAAAACATTGAACATTGAAAAATTAGGCTATGGAAAGGAGCAGAGACCCAAATGAGACAAAGTGAAGACTATATGATGAGGAAATAGGGCTGGAATCACGAAAGGTCACGCAAGCTGGGGTTCTGAGGATAAACTATGATGCACAGGAATGATGCAGGTGGAAGAAAAGAACAAGAAAGGTAAATGCCAGAGGTAAATAAAGCGCAGATGTTGGAATCACATTCATGGAAGTCCCACAAACTATAAATCCTGAGGTTTCTAGAGTTTCCCTGGGTTGGACTATACTTCCTATGAGGCTTGACTAATTCACATTAGATTTCCGCCTTCCCTTCTGCCCAAATAAGCTCTCATTACATGATGTAAACTAACCATGTCTTTATTCCTTGATAACATAAACAAAGCTAGACTAGTTGGTGAGAAGAGTATTCGGTGATGACTTCTGGGTTTATACCTTGGGTATACCAGACTGGGGGCCCTGGCATGCCTGGTACTGAGAACCAAATCATATAGGTCATAAACCATAGAGTGAAGTTTACATTATTCTCCAGTTAAATGGAGAGATTATAGCCATTTTAAAAGACCCTTCTATGCCAGGTGTGGTGGCTTACCCTTTTAATACCAGCACTTGGGAGGCAGAGGTAGGAGGATCACAACGAATTCAAGGCCACCCTGAGACTAGATAGTGAGTTCCGGGCCAGCTTGGGCTAGAGTGAAACCCCACCTTGAAAAACAAAACAAAACAAAATACCTTTTATGCTGGGCAAGGTGATGCACGCCTTTAATCCCAGCACTTGGGAGGCAGAGGTAGGACGATCACTGTGAGTTCAAGGCTACCCTGAGACTACAGAGTAAATTCCAGATCAGCCTGGACTAGAGCAAGAACTTAACCTTAATAAACAAACAAACAAACAAAAACCCTTCTAATTATATGTGTTTATCCCCTTTGATCAATGCTACTCTCACTGTAAGTTTGAGATCTACATTTCTAGATGGCGGTGATTACTTGGGAGACCCAGGAACCATCAGAATGACTGGAAGGGAAAAAAGACCTAGCATGAGACAAGCCATTCCTATAACACCTGTCAGGGCCCAGGTAATATTAGAGGAAGAGGAAGATTAAATATGAGTGCTGCCCTCACTGCTAGCCAGAGAACCTCCTCCAGGAAGATGGCAGCAGACACTGAGGAGAGTCAAACTCATCAAAGCAAAAAATAATAGGCTGCTGACAGCTTAACACTAAAGGAGACTTCTAACACACCCTCCTGAACTCAGAGATCATTGTGGAAGAGTGGTTAGCAAGAATGTGAGCACCACATGGAGAAAGTGTACTATGAGGCATTGCTGTCCCCGCAGGACAATACCCACACAGAGACCACTGATAGCTCACTGAAGAGAGCCCTTAAGGGAATGAGAGCAAAGAATGCCATAAGAGAATAACTCAATAGGAATGTGATCAATTTGCAATATGTCCATATGTTAAAGTTCCCAATAAAATTTAAACAAACATAAATAAAGTTTTCTATGTGGTGATGCACAGTGCAGTCTCTTGCCAGACTTGTAAGTTGCAATATCAACACCTGATCTTCATATGGTATCATCAGTTTTAAAAACACTCTAGTGTGCATTATGTCACTTGGCTCCTCACAACCTTCAGATCAGAAGAGGCACATATGCTTTACCTTATTTTACAAATAAAGAACCTAACAATAACAGAAAAAAGTTACATGAGTACATTCTAAAATAAAATAAAATCTTATTTTTTTTAAAGCTGGTGCACATTTGTAATGCTAAGGCTGAGGAGGCAGAAACAGGATGATTCCTGGGGCTCACTGACCAGCTAGTTTAGTTGACATGGCAAGCTTCAAACAAGTGAGAAACCCTGCCTCCAAAAAGGTGGGTGGCACCAATGTTGTCCCTGGCCTCCACATGCATACATACATACATGAATGTGCACCAACACATATGCACACTGACATGCATGTACCTGTACACACACAAATATGGACACACACACTAAAAGAAAAGAGTCTTCCTCCCCTACAAACCCTAAAGAGTGTATATTTCCAAAACCAAGATCAAAATTATCTATGAGAGACTGGGGAAGGGGGTCCTCGGGGCAAGCTGACTAGCTAGATGAGCCAAATCAATGAGTCCCGGGCTCAAGCAAGAGACTCTACTTCAATAAATAAAGAGGTGTACTATCAAGGAAGATACCCAGTGTCAACCTCTGTCTTCTACATTCACATACATGTGCATACATACATGAAAGGAAGGGAGGGAGGTAGGAAGGAAGGAAGGGAGAAGAAAGGGGAGAAAGGAAAGAAAGAAAGAAAGAAAGAAAGAAAGAAAGAAAGAAAGAAAGAAAGAAAGAAAGAAAGAAAGAAAGAAAGAAAGAAAGACAGAAAGAAGGGAGGGAGGGAGGGAGGGAGGAAGGGAGGGAGGGAAAGAAAATGGACTGAAACATACAGTTGACTGGAGTCTTAAGGCTCTTGGTACAACAGGACCAGAAATAGGAAGTGGATGGAGGGGATTTTAGTGCTGCAGAAGCATAAGAAGGTAGCAGCGAACAGGAACCTTTCTCCTGAATGAAATTCAGAATTCCCCACCTACAAACAGAAGCTTGGATTGTGTTGCATTTCCCACATAGAGTAGATAAGGAGGGCAGAAAAGCTTGAAATTAAAAACACAGAAACCAGGCTAGCCGGGCGTGGTGGCGCACGCCTTTAATCCCAGCACTCGGTAGGCAGAGGTAGGAGGATCGCCATGAGTTCAAGGCCGCCCTGAGACTCCATAGTGAATTCCAGGTCAGTCTGGGCCAGAGTGAGACCCTACCTGGAAAAACCAAAAAAAAAAAAAAAAAACCCACAGAAACCAGGCTGGAGGGATGGCCTAGTAATGAAGGTGCTTGCCTGTGAGGCCTAAGGACCCATGCTCTACTCTACAGGTTCCACATAAGCCAGACACACAATGGGACACAAGTGCATAAGATGACACATATGTCTGGAGTTCAATTGCAGTGGCAGGAGGTCCTGGCATGCCAATTTTCTCTCTCTCTCTCTCTCTCTCTCTCTCTCTCTCTCTCTCTCTCTCTCTCCTTTCATTCTCTCTCTGATATAATTTTTTAAAGATTAAAAAATATTGAAACAGATACATCAATGATCACTTACATATGACTGTCTGAAGCCATAAATTTATCTCTTTGTCTTTTCAATACTCCACTAAGATGAGAATAGAGGATTTAAAATTCTGTAAACCCATCAGGACAAAGAGAGTTGCAGATGAGAGATGGTACCAAATGCTGGATGAGAAAAGAAGACATTAACAGACCAGAGAAAGCTGAATATTGAATGTGGGCAGAGGAGGGCATCAATGTCAAAGCAGGATGGGGAAACACTGGGAAGTCTATACAGAAGGCAGAGGAAGAGCTGCCAATGAAAAGGATGAGCTGAACCAAGTGAACAGAGTAGATAGCCAGGACTCTCAGACTCTAGAAGAGCCAGTCCAGCATGAGATGGTAGTTCAATTTGTGGTGACATTATTCCAGAGATGCTGTGTTTAGGAAGACCAGGTCAGCAAGAGTGGTGGACAGGTGCCTCGTTAAATGAGGATCCGGTGACAAAAAAAAAAGTCTTGGAGCCTCTAGCAGTGATTGACAAGTTATAGTCCTAAGTGAACTGATTCCAAACAGGAAACTGGTAAACAGTCCTCTGAGGAAATGAAATGTCCCCAGCAAATAAAAAAATCATATTGGCATTTGTTCGTTTCAAAATAAAAAGCCAAGGTCCTTGCTTGACACTCACTGAAGCTCTAGCATAGACCATAATGTATCCTCCTAAATAGAGAGGAACAGCTACGGATGTTAAGTCCTTTGAAAAAAACTTCAAGAATGAGAAAGAACTAATTAACCAGAGAAGAAAGAGAAAACAATTAGGAGAGGGAGAAATTTTTTTTAAATGGAACATTTAAAGACATATGAGAACCTTATAGTCAAAGATACAATAACAGATAAAAATTGATTGCTAGGGCTGGAAAGGTGGCCCTGTAGTTAAAGCAATTAACTAAAAAGCCTAACCACTTGAGTTTGATTCCCCAGTACTCACATAAAGGCAGTTGCACAAAGTGGCACATGTTTCTGGAGTTCATTTGCAACCATTGGAGGCCCTGGCACAACCATTTTCATTCTTTGTGTGTGTGTGTGTGTGTGTGTGTGTGTATATATATATATATATATATATATATATATATATATATACAAATATATATATATATACATTTTATTTGTTTGTTTAAGAGAGAGAGAGAATGGGCATGCCAGGGCCTCCAGCCACTGCAAACAAACTTCAGATGCATGTGCCCCCTTATGCATCTGGCTTATGTGGGTTCTGGAGGGTCAAACTGGGATCCTTTGGCTTTGCAGGCAAATGCCTTAACCACTAAACCATCTCTCCAGCCCAAGCCCAGATTGGCAGGTGCTGGGGTTTGAACTCAGGTTCTCATGCTCACATAGTAAGCACTCTTACCCACTGAGCCATTTCTCACCCAAAGGTCTCAAAATGTTTAGATATACTTCAGCAATAAATGAAACCAAAGAAAACCAACAGACTAGTTAAAAGATAAAAGTGAGAAAATGTCAACAGAACAAAAAGACAAAGAAATCAACACACAAGAAAAGAGATCAGATCAGAAGTCTCTAAAAGAGCCAAGGAAATAAAGTAGAAGGAAGAAATTAATTCTTAAATAATATTTTTAAATTCCTCCAAATATGGAATTAGAGTTCTAGAATAAGACATTACATCCTGTACCTAACAAAGCTTTTTCTAAGCACTATACTAATTGAAATTTTAAGATGCCAATTTGAAAAACAGTGCCATAAGCCTTCATACAAGAAATAAAAAGGGTCACATGTCAGCTACCTAGAATTACCAGCTAGAATGCAACAGAACAATGTCTGCATGAGTTAGAAGAAAAATTGTTTCAGCCTAGGACTTGAACAAAATAAAATTCAATATAGATTAAGAAAAGAGAGGCTGGAAAGATAGCTCAGTGGATAAAGTACTTGCTTCATGAGCACGAGGACCTGAGTTTGATCCTCAGTACTCACTGAAAAATGCCAGGGGTGGCATTGCACACCTGTAATTCCAGTGCCGGAGAAGCAAAGGCAGAAGGATTCTAGAACTACGTGCTGGTCAGTCTGCCCTAATTGGTGAGCTCCAAGCTAATGAGAAGCTGCCTTAAAAAGAGGTGGGCAGATTTCTTAAGGATGACACCTCTCTACCCTCTCTACCTTCAAACATATGCATGCACACCCTGACACACAGGCACCCTCATGAATGCTTATACATAACAGAGAGTGAGTGGAAACAGAGAGAATAAAATAAATATAATTACAGAAAGCATTTAAAATGTTTTTCACTTTCAAGGCTGGGGAGATGGCTCAGCATTTAAAGGCACTTGCTTGCAAACCCTTTCAGCATGAGTTTTATTCCCCGGTACCCATGTAAAGCCAGTTGCACAAAGTAGCACATGCGTCTGGACTTCATCTGCAACAGAAAGAAACTTTGGCACAACCAGAGTGTCTCTCTCTCTCTCTCTCTCTCTCTCTCTCCCTCTCCTTCTCTCCTTGTAATAAACAAGAATATTTTTTTCACTCTCTACAAACTCTTTCTTAGGAAATTCATGAGAATCCGTCAGAAAGTAGCAAACCAAAAAATAGGAATTTACAAGATCCAGGAAACAGAGGCTCTGCACAGGAGGAGGTTCAAATGAAGAGCTAGCTGAGGAAAGTATGGAAGAGAGCAGAAGGAAGCAGGAACATGGAGAGATTCCACCACCTGGTGTGGGATGCAATTTTTAAATGTCTGGACAGAATTACTAATATGTAACAGAAAACTAAGTAAACAAAAACACAATTAGACATGCCTTGGCAAGAGTTATGTTTAAAAAAAATAAAACAGGGAAAAGCCAGCTCTTAAAAATTGTAGGCAGAATGTAACAACTTTTGTAAGTTTTAGGCACAAAATACTATTATTTATTTCTATCTGTAATTAAATAAAAATGTTAAAAATTGGGTGTGGAGAGATTGCTTAGTGGTTAAGATGCTTGCCTGTGAAGCTAAAGGACCCAGGTTCAAGTCCCCACATAAGCCAGATGCACAAGGTAGCACATGTGTCTGGAGTCCATTTACATTGACTAGAGGCCCTAGTATGCCCATTTTCTCTCTTCCTCCCTCTCTCTCTCTCTCTCTCTCTCTCTCTCATAAATAAGTAAATGTTAAAAATTGATCAGGAGGATATAAATTCCCAGATGGAATTTTATTTGCATATATGTAAGAAACAAGGAAAGATGAACTGGATGGAACCTTTTAAAGACACATTTGCTACATAGTCAGATTGGCCTTTAACATTTTTATTTGTGTGTATGTGTGTGTGTGTGCGTGCGCGCATGTGTGCGTGTGTGTGCATGTGTGTGTGTGTGTGTGTGTGCGTGTACAGGAAGAAACATGAGATGGTGCATATGTGAAGGTCAGAGGACAACTTTGGTTGCCAGTCCTAGCCTTTGACTTTGCTTTGAGGCAGGGTCTTCATTGAGCACTGAGTTTGCCAGCCTAGCTTCCTGGTGATTCTCCTGTCTTCACCTCCCTTCTTGCTACAGGTGCGCTTGGATTATGGATGCTCATGCTACGCTGCCTGGCTTTGCATGGATTCTGAACTCAGGTATTCACATTCACAAGATAAGCACCACTGAACCATCTCCCCAGGGCCTCACCTTGAGCTTTGGATCCTCCCTGACATAGCCTTCAAAGTTTTGGGATTTCAAAAGTAGACATTTGTGATGGTTAAATTCTGTTGTCAACTTGATCAGATTAGTATCAAGAGACATGCTTTTGCAGTGTTCTATGAGGTTATTTCCAAGAAGGATTAACTGAGGGAGGAAGTCCTTCCTCCAGAGTGAAGAGGGTAGGTAAGTGATGATAGGAGGTGGACTGCACATAAAGAAGTTTCTAGAGAACACAAGCCCTTTTTGTCTGGCTGCCCATGCTACTCTCTGATGAGTGATTTTTTTACCTGGCTGCCTTCGCTATTAACTCCTATGTGACTTGTACATGCATCTACCCTGTTTCAATTATCCCCATAAACATTGTAACCAAGTTTCACCAGCCTTCCAATATGTAATAAAGATCGAAAGCTTTCCAGGAATCCTCCAGGTTATCAGTGCCAAATTGGAACTGCTGAGGCATCCAGCTTTGTGGGCTGAGCAGCTACTAGGTTCCTCAGTGCTCAAGCCTGCAGACAGCCATTGCGTATCTTGTAAAGGAACCCAGCAAATCCCCTTTAGAATGCATATTTATTTCATTGATTGTGTACCTCTTAGAGAACCCTAATACAAGAATTTCTTTTCAATGTGACTATTTTATGCACTTTAGCAAGGCAGTGTAATACAGTGGTTATTAGCCCACACCCTGCAGCAAACTCCCTGGATTCATATTCCTGCCCAACTTACTAGTTGTATGACCTCAGACGTACGAATTGACCAGTGCTACTAAGTCACTTATACAACAGTGCCACAGGTATTGAAATCATAGAATTACTGTGAAGTGTAAGTGAGTCAGTATATGTAAAATACTTAGAATAATGTCTAATGTATAATAAATCTATTTGACATAATTATTAATTGGAAAAAGATGTGAAACAAGTGAATGCTAGTGACAAATATATATGTATGGGTTTGTCGTATTGGTTTCTATATGTCAGGGAGGTTTATTTACTCAAATTTTTAAAACAAAAAGAGACATTAAAAGAGTGATCCAGTACACATATAAGCTATTTAAATGAGCAAAATCCACAGCACTAACACATCAGTGCTGGACAAGGTGCGGAGCACTAGGAACGTACACTCCCTGCTGGCAGAAACAAATACTACTAGGTGAACATGGCGAATCTCTGAGAGAGAATGTAGCTCAGTGGTTCAGCACTTGTTCTAGGCAAAACTATGGAGACAATCAAAAGACCTGTGGTTTTGAAGGTTAGGAAAGAAGGCAGAATGGAATGGTCAGAGACAGCATTTTTAGAGGAGAGGAAATAATTTATACGTTACTGTAATGGTTAACATACCATCACACATTTGCCCAAATACATGATTCCATTAGGATGTACATAGTAAGAATAAATTCCCCTGTAAACTATGGGCTCTGAGTGATTAGTGATGCATCAGTATAGGTTTATCGACTGTAACAAATATGCCACTCCAGAGAAGGGTGTTGAGAATGGGGTGGGGAGCACCTGGGAACTGTCTATACCTTCTTCCTCTCATGTTTGCTAAGAACTGCTCACTGTCCTCAAAAAGTGTTTTTTACAAAGATGAATAGGAGCTTGAGATAACTCAGCAGGTAAGACCATTTGTCACACAAATATGAAGGCCTAAGAGGACTTTATTTGCCTTGAGTTGTTTGATCCTCAGCACCCATGTAAAAAATAAATAAATAAAAACAGGCAGGGCCACTCATGCATGTAACCTCAGTCCTGTGGGTAGCAGAAACCAAATAATCACTGGGTCAATCTAATCACAAACAGAAGCTCCAGGTTCAGTGAGAGACTCCATTTCAAAGAATGCAGAAGAGAAAGAGAGAAGGAGACACCCAACATTCTTCTCTGGCCTCTGCACGTGCACATATGCAAACGCACATGCACGTACCTCACACACACAGCAACAAAATATAAAAATGGATATCACACAAGTGTGAGAACTGTAATTTGTACCCAGCACCCACAAAAAAATGTCAGGTGTACAATGGTGGCTCACTTATAATCCTAGCGCTAAGGAGGCAGATACAGGAGATCCCCAGTGAGAGAATGAGAGACACTGTCTTAGCAAATAAAGTGGAGAGTGATTCAGGAAGACACATGATGTCAACCTCTGGCATGCACCTGTGCATGTGCACCCACATGTGTACACATGTACATCACACATGTACACATGTGCATCACATATGCACATGTGCATGTGCATATAAAAAGAAAAAGAAAGATGAGTAGTTTTAGCCAAAAGAAAAAAGTATGATATTTTACCCATAAAAAGCAAAAGAAAAACCTTGCTTTAGAAGTTTAGATGAGAACTCCCACTTCCAGTCAGGATGTTGTAACTGAGTCTAGATTTATATTATATCCTTAAACTAGAAAACTGTCTTAATATGAATCTATCTTAAAGAAGACTAGAGAGAAGATAACTTCCAGAGAGGGCAACAGAATGTGTGTGAGTCCTAGAGATGCACATGAGTCCATAGTCTGTTACAGAGATACACAAGAACAAATCACTACCGAATGTGTTAAGGCAGATGTCAGGCAGGGCTGAGGATATCAGATAGCAGCTACATGCTGGAGCATATGGACTTCACGTGTGAGGCCCTAGGTGCAGCAGAATGAAATATTTGTAAAATATGAAAAAAGGAAATAAATGTTACCCTACATTTGTAGATCCAGCAAAAATATCAAAATAAGGACAAGTAAAGACTTATTAAGAAAGAAATACTGGATTTGGCAATGATTTCTTGGATATGATACCAAAAGAACAGACATTAAGAGTAAACATAGACAAACTGAATATTATTGCTTAAAATTTCAGTGTACCAAAGGACACAATAAGGGCTGGGACTGTGGCTCAGTAGCAGAGCACTTTCCTAGCATTGCACCAGGCTCTGGATTCAATCCTCAACACCACATTAGAAAAAAGGAAGACATAAGCTGAATGACATGCAAGCTATGGAATGGGAGAAATATTTGAAAATAATATAGTCATTAAGTGGTTAGTGTCCAGAGTTTCTAAAGCACTACTAGAACTCAACAAATTGCAAATAATGGTTTAAAATTGTTAAGGTACTTAAATAGACATCTATCCAAAGACGATATTCAGGCAGATAAACCACAGGAAAATAGATTCAATATAATTAATCATTAGAGAAATGTAAATCAAAACCCTAATGAGGGGCTAGGGAGATAGCTCAGTCAGCTAAGTGGTTACCTCACAAGCATGAGGACCTGAGTTCAATCCCTAGTACTAGTACCCACAGTGGGTAAACAAAACAAACTGAATAACTGTATCTAGACAATTATACTTCTTAGTTTATACCCAAAAGAACTGACAGCAGGATCCACAATAAATGTTTGTGTATCCATATTCATCAAATTATTCACAGAAGCCCAGAGGTAGAAACAGTCCAAGTATCCATTAACTGAAGAATGGGTAGAAAACATAGTATTTGCATACAATGAATACTATTAGCTTTTAAAAGGAAGGGAATTCTGTCACATACTACAAGAAGGATAGCCCTTGAGAACACATGCTAAATGAAATTAGCCAGTGAAAAGACAAATGCTTTCTCCTTTTTATATAGTCCAGAACTCCCAGCCCATGGAATGACACTTGCCACGTTAAGGGTGTGTCCTCCCACCTCAATTAACCTAATCTAGAAAAATATCTCTCAGATATGCCCAGAGATTTGTTTCCATGGTAATTCTAAATCCTGTCAAGTTGTCAGCAGAGATGAACCATCACATATGGCATATCCAGAACAGATGAATGAGAAACATAAAATAGATTGGTGGTTGCTGGCAGGAAAGAGGGAAGTAGGGAGTTGAACAGACATGCAGCTTCAGTTTTCAAGATTTGGGTTATTGGTTGTATACCAATGTGGCACTTAGCACTACTGAACCATTCACTTAAAATGCCAAAGATGGCAATCTCTTAATGCAGCTCTAAAGGTTGAACTAGGGTCTCACACGTGCCAGGTAAGCATGTCACCACTGAGCTATACCCCCAGCCCCCTACATGGAAAATTTTATGTGTCATGTGTATTTCATCACAATGTATATGTTCTATATGTGTGTATACATATAAGTATCTTATTAGAGATCAGAAACAGGAAAGAGTGACCTATAGGGAGACAATCAGAGATCAAAGAAGTAATTACAAACAAAGTATCCTAAACAAGTAAATAAATAAATTGATTCTACAAAATGAATTTTTTAAAGTATTGAAAATTTGACAAATGCTAATAAAAATATGCCATCACAACAAAAATGTGTAACTGAGAGGAAATATCTGGGGCAGTAACTAAAGAGGAAAGTGCGTTTGAGTGAGGATATAAGGCATTTGAGTTTGGAAGCATTTATTTCATTGTTGTTTTTCCCTATTTGTCTTGTTCCTCTTTACTTGCTTGTTTTCTGAGTATAAGAGAGTAGAGACTTGAACATGCTCATAGGCTAAGCAGAACAAAGAGATTTAAAATACAGGAGATAGAATGCAGAAGTAAAATTCTGTGTAGAGTGTATACAACTGAGATAATAAATGTTTAAGATGTACAGAACACATGTTTCTCAAACCAAAAGTTATTGTCAGTGAGAACACAGTTCAAGGATTGGAGGGAGCTGCAATTGTGCTCAGAAACCCCAGGACAATAGTCTACCTGTCACTTCCCAGCATTCAAAAAGGCCATTCCTTTCTGAGAACTCTTGGCTCTGACTCAGTAGTAGGCTTTGATCAGGGTACTTCTACTAGTTTCGACTGAGAACCAGCATAACCAATCTATCGTTCACCCTCTGGCCTCAGGAAGTGCTTATGTTTCTGTCACTATGGGCTGAACACATATTTTTTGTAATTGGACACCAATCCATGGGTTAACACCAACATTAGTAATTGTATTTGTCCCATTTGAACATTACCATGGTTCTTTATAACATGTACATTTGATCTTTTTAAAATTTTCTATGATTATAAGTTAGCACTTATCAAGTTTTCATTTCCAAACACAAATTGTCTATTCCCCCAAGGAATTTTGTAAAATAGTAGCAGAGATCCAAATATAACTAGATAAGTACATTTTTGTGTTAATGTTTATTATTATTATTATTATTATTATTATTATTAACAAGATGTTTCTTATGGATACATCATGTGTTGGTACCCTCCTTTCCCCCACCCCTGCTCCCATTCTGATGGGAATGCTCCTCAGTGGGGTTGCAGGTATTCCCCCGGGGTTGTGATTTATGCATTATGGGAGCATTAGTCAGTTATTTTTTAGATAAGTACATTTTATTGTTTCATATAATCGCATGATATTGATTGGTAATAGCAGAAATTACCTATAAAAAGAGAAGGAAGGTTTTTGATATTTTTAATTTGCCTCCATGTTCATTAATTTTCTTTTGCTATCAGTTTGACATGCCATGCTATATATACTCATGCCAAATTATTTGGAAAAATTACTTTCTTGCATCCAAGTTTAAATTTTCCATTTTCTGTACCCATTTTCTGTCTGTGGTGTCAGTACTGGGACTGATTCCAAAGTATATAGGCTTATTTGCTGCGTTCCATCACCACTATCTAGGAGGAAGAAGCAATGCCAAATTTCCTCCAGAGAACCTCCAAAATCTGCATAAGCTTAGAATACTGCAGTACTTTTTTTTTCCCTTTGACCTATTTCTTTTTTTTATTTTAATTTTTGTACTCAGTGAATACAATCAAGTTAGCCTCCTCCCTGCACTCCCCCCTCCACAGGGACCAACCTTGTTGGGGTATATGGGTCATGCATTTGGGGGTTAGCCTTCAGTTTTGGGTAGCAGGAAATGTCTCTGCGAATCATGACCCAACGTGTGGCTCGGACTTCCTTTCCACCTCCTCTTCCACAAATTTCCCTGAGCCATGTTGGGATCATTTTAGGTCTGCTTCAGTGATGAGGTCTTGGGAGCCTCTGTATCTCTGGATATCTTGTTTGGTAGGGGTTGATTGTTCTCTGTGTCTGTCTCCTTCACCATTGTGCTGGTTCCTGGTTCACCAAGAAAACAGCATTCTTGCATGTTTCCCCAACAATTCTTAGTTTCAGCTGGGGCCTTTTTGAGGTATGATGGGGTGGTTCTCTCCTTAGGATCTGTGTCTATCTGAAAAAGAGAAGCAGATCCTTTAATGGAGAGTAAAGTTAGCACCAAATAAATGTGATAACCATAATTTTTTTAGACAGAGTTTAATAGGTGTAGGCCTACTTATAGCCTACACTTGGTGGGAGCTTGATAATAGAGAGCAGGCTCATTTTGGGATATGGTTCTGACTTATTTCCCAGCTCCAGCTATGGGTTCCATTCCACTGAGCAGATCAGTTAGCCAAATCGAGAGCAGTTGATTTCCCACCATGGTTGTGAACTGCCCCGGCCAGTGGGGAGTCAAACAAGGACCTGAGGGGCAATTAACCTGGATGAGAGACAAGAGACACAAAGAAGGAGACCAAGTCTATGTTCTGATCAAGGTCTTCAGATTTTTATTTTTTACACAATGGTTATATAGGGGAAGAAAACAGGGAGTTAAGCTGGCTGACGTGATTTAGGGCCAAGGGATTGTTAGGGAACATAGAGGAGATGTAACCGGGTGTTTATCTAATCTTAGGGAGCCTAGAGGAAATGTAAACGAGTGTTTGTCTAACTTTGCCTCAATGGCTTAACAGCCTGACCATAAGCTGGCCTTTTGCAAAAGATAAGATTCTGCAAACAGTCTGCTGACCAACATTCATAATTGCAAGCTGGATGGACCAGCTTTCTAATAAATGAGTCAACTTAAAAACAGACCCAGGCAAAATGGAGAGGCTTTTGCTCTATGGCTTCCGATAGTGAACCACTATTGCACTTTTGTGAGCATCACGTCAGGTTGTTTGCTGCTAAGGAGGTTAGACCATGTGTTGCTTGGACAGATATCGGTCATTTTCTCCCAGTTGCTCATGTAGCACCTTCCAGCACTAGATGTGCTAACTGTCTGGGGACTGACTGTCTTCTAGCTTCTAGCCATGTCACTCCATGTTAAGTGCCAACAGTGCATGGTGTCTTCAGCAGTAGGGTCTTACCACTAACCTGCAGTGGGTGTGGTGGTTTGTATAGAATAGATGGCCCCCAATAGGTTCAGTTTTTTGTTTGTAGTGTGCATTTGCAGCCACCTGGCTGGAGGCAATGTCACTAGGTGGAACTTAAGGTGTGGTGGTGGGTTTCAGGCTTCAATCTAAAGATATGCAAATAGGCCTAGCTGGAGTTCCTGAAGTGTGCTATGGCTTTTAACCTTTAGGCTTGTACTTCTCTTTCTCTGCTTGATCCTGTGAAGGCAGGCCAGCTTATTCTGCCATTTATGGAACTTCCCCTGGATCTGTAAGCTTCAATAAATATCCCTTCCTCCATAACTGTGCCTGGTCTGGAAGTTCATCTCAGTGAACCTGAAGCTGTCTGCTACAGTGGGTCATCAAGCACTCTGACAGAAAACTGTCTTCTTTTGGGAAACCTTGTAGGTCTCTCTGATAAAAAGCTCACTGTGGATGAGATCCACCTGCTGGTACTGGGAGTTACAATTCAGCGCCCAAGAAGAGAAGGAAGAAAAAGACAAGTGATATGAAAGAGATAGAGATATGAGAGAGAAGAGGGCGAGAGAGGAGAGAGAGAGAGCAGGAGAAACAAAGGAGGTAAATATCTCAGACAAGTAACAATGACAAAACAGGTAGGTACAGATAAATACCAGCTTTAATTTACAGGTAGTATACAAACCTGATAATTTTTTAAATGTTATTTATTGATTAGAGAGAAAGAGGCAGATAGGCAGAGAGAAAGAGAGAGAGAATGAGTACACCAGAGCCTCTAGTCACTGCAAATGAACTGCAGGCACATGTGCCACCTTGTGCTTCTGGCTTACATGGATACTGGGGAATGAACCCTGGGTCCTTAGACTTTTCAGACAAGTGCCTTAGCCACTGAGCAATATATCTAACCCTGACAACTTTTTTTTAACAGAACCCTGGGCTTATTGCATGTTAGGCAAGCATTCTGAAAGCAAGCTACATCCTCAGCTCTAACTTTTAATGTTCATAATTATCAATTAATATTGACCTTTTATCATAGGTAGTTTAGAATTATTATTTCCTTGAATAAATAGGTATTTATTGTTTTCATTCTGTGCTAGGGTAAACTATTCCAAAATGAACCAAGAATATCAGAGAATGTAACTAAAATAAAATCAAGGACTGGGGAGATAGCTCAGCGAATCAAGTGCTTACCTCATAAGCATGAGAACCTGAGTTTGATCCCCTGAACCCATGGAAAATGTCAGGGTGGTGGTACATGCCTATAATCCCAGCACTGTGGAGGTGAGGACAGTAGATTGCCAGAACTCACTGACAAGCCAGTCTAGCCTAATTGTTATCTCCAGGCCAATGAAAGACCCATCTCAAAGGAAGTACATGAAGTTTTTGAGGAACAACACCCAAGGTTGTCTTCTGGCCTATGCACATGCTCGCACAAACACACACACACATGCACTAGCATATACATATGTGCCCACATACGCATGAACACACACATATACACAAAATAAAATAAAATAGTTAAAGCTGCATTTTAATATCCTCCCCAAAAGCCCAATTTAAACACTATTAGACCCTTAACAGGTATACATTGTCAGCTGGGATCCTCAAGGACAGAGCTGAGCAAGAACATTTTAGGTGAAATACTTTTCCTTCTCAGCATTATATTCACATTACATTCTCATAACACCTAGTGTCAATTCCAGTAACAATCAAAATAAGTTTCGCCCATTTTTGTCTTTATGGCCAGAAAGCTGATTGCTTACAGGGACTAGAAATTGCTGCAACTATCGTTTGCACCTTGTCATAACTCTCCAGGCACAAGAGAGAAAGACCGTGTGCACTTTTTCCAGGGTTAATTCATGGCTGGAGCTCAGATCCACAAAATGTGAGATTGCTTTGCTAAATCCAAACAAGTTAACCAGTATTAAATTATTTGTTTAGACCTGTGTAAGACTGAGTCTACTCTGCATTTTTAAATTATTTATTTGTGTGTGTGCATATGTTTGTGTGTGTGCATGTTCATGCATGTGAGTGTGTGAATTCAGGCACAAGTGTATGGAAGTCAGAGGACAACTTTTGAGTGGTCGTCTGCCTTTCCACCTCACTTGAGTCAGAGTTTCTCCCTCTGGATCTTCACTCTACTCTTGATTTTGCTCTTCTTTGCTGCATTCACCATGTGCTTCCCAAAAATTTTCCAGTCTCCACCCCAACTGGCAACAATGTATTGGGATTATAGAATTTCACCAAAACTTCCAGTTTCTTAAATGGGATCTGGGGACCAAGCTCAAGTACTTCAACTCGAGCAGTGAGAACTATATCCACTGAGCCTTTCCCCCAGCCCACATTTTTTTTTAAACGTTATTTATTTCAGAGAGAGACAGACAGACAGGCATATAGAGAGCATGAGTGCACCAGAGCCTCCAGCCACTGCAGATGTACTCCAGATGCATGTGCCACCTTGTGCATCTGGCTTATGTGGGTCCTGGGGAATTGAACCAAGGTCCCTTAGCTTTGCAGGCTTTAACTGCTAAGCCATTTCCCGAGCTCCAATTTTGTTTTGATAGAATAGCTACCTGTGCAATCCCCAGAAACTTAATTATTTATAATAAATTGTCTTCTAGTTAATAAGAGCCAAGTACTCTGTGGTGGTTTGAATGTAAAATGTCCCCCATAGCCTTATAGGCTGGTGATTAAGCTTCATTCTTTTTTTAACATTTTTTATTTATCTATTTTATTTATGTATTTGAGAGAGAGATAGAGAAAGAGAGAGAGAGAGAAATGGACATGCCAGGGCCTCCAGCCACTGTGAACAAACTCCACATGCATGCACCACCATGTGCACCTGGCTTATGTGGACCTGAAGAATTGAACCTGGGTCCTTAGGCTTCATATGCATATGCCTTAACCACTAAGCCATCTCTCCAGCCCAAGCCACATTCTTTTTTTTTTAATTTTTTTGTTCATTTTTATTTATTTATTTGAGAGTGACAGAGAGAGAAAGAGGCAGAGAGAGAGAGAGAGAGAGAATGGGCGCGACAGGGCTTCCAGCCACTGCAAACAAACTCCAGACGCGTGCGCCCCCTTGTGCATCTGGCTAACGTGGGTCCTGGAGAATCGAGCCTCGAACCGGGGTCCTTAGGCTTCACAGGCAAGTGCCTTAACCGCTAAGCCATCTCTCCAGCCCCCAAGCCTCATTCTTAATCCCCAAATGATGGAGCCTTTGGAAGGGGCAGCCTTGCTGGAGGAGGCAGGTTTCTGGGGGTATTTTAGTCCAGCCCTGCTTGCTGTACTTAGCTTACTCTCTCTGCCTCCTTCCTGTTGATGTGAAGATGTGATGTCCAGATGTGTACTTCTGAATGCCTTCTCTCTCATAATGAACCATCCCCTTGAAACTGTAAGCCAGAAATAAACCCTTTCATCCCATAAGCTGCTTCTGGAGAGAAAGAGGCAGAGAGAGAGAGAAAATGGGCATGCCAGGGCCTCCAGCCACTGCAAATGAACTCCAGATGCGTGCACCCCCTTGTGCATCTGGCTAACGTGGGTCCTGGGGAATCAAGCCTCGAACCAGGATCCTGAGACTTCACAGGCAAGCACTTAACCGCTAAGCCATCTCCCCAGCCCTGTTTTTTCACACTTTAAGAAGGGAGACTCTAGTCTGTATCACTTCCACAGGAGCCAGCAGCATCTCCGAGGGAAGGGAATCTTCTCACCTGAGCTGACTTCTGCCTCCCTTTGGGTAGATGCAGTCAGCTTGTGAAGCTCTGCTTCCTGAGGAGTCCTGCATCAAAGCCACAGTGTGCCCTTGTCATCTCTCTTTCAGGAGCTGAAGAGTTTGGCTTCTCACGGTGCCCCGTCTAATCCTTCCATCATCTGTCACTCTGCCTCCAGCTCAGCAAGGCCTGCTGTGCTATAGCAGGAATCTGCTGTAGGCCTGGCAGAAACTGTCTGTAGAGAGCCACAACCAGTAGACACTTCTGTCCTAGACACAGCTATGTCTACCTCCAGCTGAACTGCAGAGTCCAGAGTGGGGCACAGCCCCTCCTGAATTCCTCCTCTTAGACTGTGGGTATGAGCCTAACCTTGTGCAGAAGACAGTATGTGCAGAAAAACACTCTGTAACTGCCGCATTCCTACATCGTCTGACCTTGTCTCCCTATTACCATGCTTTTTCTATGTTTGATAAAGGAAAATTGTTGTCAAATCTTTTCTGAGTGTGTATAAAATAAACCAATGCTGGTTTGGCAGTGCTGCAGTGTTTCCATCAGAGCCTTCAGACCAACCATCCAAGCTTTTACTCCACTACTTGTGTCCATCTTTCTAATCATCAAGTCTATCCAACAGGTCAAAGCAGGGCTGGTTGCAGCAACTACCTAAGACAGCCCTCATCCTAGGTATATAAGCTGCTGAAGGCATGAGCTCTGGCCAGTGTTCTAAAGCTACCCAAACACAGAAAAGCACCCTCATCCCCAAACCACTTGCCCTAGGAGTGAATGTGCACCACCTGTGCTTATCTCCTCTTGATTCTTAGAAACTTTCATATTAGTCATCATTTCTTTTCTAAACCAAGTTATGGTCAAAGTTAAAGCATATTAGTTGAACTGTGTTGAGATTTTTTTGGTGTATGTGGTATGTTAGGGTTGTGTGTGTGGGGGGGTGCTCATGAATCATGTTCATGCATGTGGAGGCCAGAAAAAGACAGAAGGTATCCTCCTCTATTATTCTTCTGCTTTATTTGCCTGAGATAGATAGTCACTGAACCTGGAAATCCCTGTTTTTCTGAGGGACTGGCTGACCACAGAGACCCAGCAATGCTCCCATCTCCATTCCACTCAGCATGGGTGTTACAAGACTACACCTAGCCTTTTGTTCACATGGATGCTAGGGTCAAACTCAGGTCCTGCCCACCAAACCATCTCCCCAGCATCTTGATTTTGTATTTTTAATATTTGACTTAAAAGTTGCCTACTGGGTTATAATTTTTTTTTTCTGAGATTTTTTATTTTGTCTGAAAGCCATTCAAAACAACTCATTTGGCTTGTACAAAAGAGTAAGAAGTCAAGGTCATTGCTCTCAAAAGACTGTTTTGTAAAAACAAAAACTAACTCACACATATTAAAGTAATGACACTAGATCTTCATTTTCCTTTCAGAAGTCTGCCTCCCCATCCTAGGTTCTTACAGCTTTTATGCAATGATTTTCAGTATTCTCAGGGCCATGTTTTATCCTCTGTTTTCCTGACCCTGCTTCCAAAAATGAGAATTTGGTGTCAGTTATACTTCTAGTGCTTAGTATACCATTTTTTTTATTTTTTATTTTTTGAAGACTACAGCTAGTAGAAAGAAATCGCACTCACACTAAGGTTAGACTGAATGTTTTTAGCCAAGATACAGAATCATATCAGAAGTGACCTCACAGAGCAAGTGCAGCAAATGTCAGCCTCTTTTTGTTTGCCCTCCAGAGTCCTTAATGAGCAATGGCATGAAACCTACTCACTAGGGTCTTCTCAGATCTGAGAAGCTTATTTCTTGCATCCTTTTCAGCTACCATGCTGTATCGTTCAGATAGTTTATGTCCATTGGTAAACTATTGTCTCTCAGTTGATTATCTCCCTTCTAGGTTCTACTTTGCAGTGGGACGGACCTTGCAAAGCATAGCTCTGCTCTTCCAGCTGTTCTGAAACTCTGTCCTGTGGGCATAACACAGCCATTGCCACCTTGAAGTTAGAGCAGCTGTGATTATCCTCATGAGACTGCCCCAGCCAGCAGGGAGTTGAACAAGGACTCAAGGAGAAGCTAACCTGGGTGGGAAAAGGTAAACAGACACAAGAAGGAGACTATGCTAGGTGTTTTTCAAGGCCTCAAGATTTTATTTTTCCATGTACGTTTAAATAGGGTTGTAGGGGGAAGGGGACGTGGTAGGACAAGGAGTTGTAGGGGGAAGGGGATGTACTTAGGGCAAAGATCATAGAGTTACTGGTTAAACTGCAATGTCTTTGTTTCTTCATCAGGTACCGGCAGGATGGGGGAGTGTTCAGCCAGGTGTACAATCCCATTGTTTCTGGTAGTTGAATATTAGGTAAGGAAGTAGAAACTTAACTTGCTATATGGCAGTCTCTGTTAACATGGCCAAGGTTTGGTTCATAGCTCCAAACATCTCCTCCCTTCTTTTACACAAAAAGAGGGGGAAGCCCGCTTTGTAGCGGTGGGCATTAACCAACAGGGGGAGTAGGGACACGATTCCCCCATGGGGATGTCTTTTTCTCACAATCTTTGGCCCTTGGTACCTTTTGGGAAGGGGAGGCAGGGCCCATGTGGCTGGAGAGCGAAGCACAGCCTTAGTGATAATAGTTATGGTACCAACCTCCATGCAAGCCAGGTTTTTCTCTCAGGGAATTCAGAAGCGGTCAGATAGGGACCTTCCCTTATGGTGCTTTGCCTCACTCCCATGTTGGTGCCCATATCACACTCACTTTATTGTGAGCTGATATGCGTAGGTCTGAATCCTATGCAGCTCCTAAAGGAAGGGTATTTGGCCATGACAGGTAGACCACCGTGATAGCAGAGGTGTAGAGGACAGTAGTATAGTAAATAAGTACAGAATGTAAGATCAAGGGAGAGTGACAGCTGCAGGTGGTAGGTCTTCAGTGGCAACACCTCGATCTGCCAGCTCCAAACTGTGATGATGGGCCTGTAAAAGCTGCATCTTAATGGCTTTAATCTGTTGATGTACAAAAGACATGATTTTAATTATAATAATGAGTCTGATTGTGAGTGAGAGGATTAAGATAAATAGAGGTCCTTCCAGCTTTGTCCTGTTAGGGAAACAAAGGAGATTCTCTCAGGGAACTGTTTCTTCCCCAGATATGTGAGATGTCACTGTTGGATCATCAGCTTGTTTTACAAGTCTCTCTGGCAGCCATCTCACAGCATTTTCTTTAGTGTCAAACAAGCATACTGATCCTCGGCCCCAAATGAGTACTGGGTCTGGGCCATTCCATTTTAAAGTTAAAGGATCTTTCCACATGGCTTTGGCAAAGGCATTTTTTGTATTTGTGTGCCAAAAGCTATCAGCAGCTGAATTTCCCTGAGTATCAAGGGTTAAAAAGTTTAGGACAAACAAGGCATGATGAAGGATATTTCTTGGAGAGCCTTTTATGGGATATAAATCCCCTGTCTTTAACTTTTGGAGGGTAAATGGACCCAGAAGAGAGGCCCCTCCTTCCAGAACACCCCAGTGGGAGTAAAGTCAGTGGCACAAATGACCAGGAGAAGAGGATTTTTATAAGAGATAAAAGTGACCCTTTGGCTCAGAATTGCAGCCTCCACTATCTTCAGGGCCTCTAAAATTTACCACAGGTAAACTAAATGCAAAATGTTGATAATCCTCAGGGTGTAAGGGAATTGTAAAAAAGCAATCTTTTAGGGCAAAGATCACAGAGTTACTGGTTAAACCACAATGCCTTTGTTTCTTCATCAGGTACTGGCAGGATGGGGGAGTGTTCAGCCAGGCATACAATCCCATTGTTTCTGGTAGTTGAATGTTAGGTGAGGAAGTAGAAACTTAACTTGCTATATGGCAGTCTCTGTTAACATGGCCAAGGTTTGGTTCATAGCTCCCAACATGAGACCATCACAAGAACAGGCCTGTTAACTTTCCACCATAGAAAAAACATTTCCTTCATGGAGAAGGCATTAGACCCTCACCTGAGATCCCAGTCACTCCACCCCCCCTGTACTAGCTGCTCACAATCCTGCCTCAGCTTCATCAGGAGCTGTTAGCATGTGTAAGGTAGAAGGGAAGATTCCGTTCATATAGCTGTAGAGAGGTCATCATGCTGATGTGGGACTTTTTACTGATATAGCTGTTCGGGGGCCATTCACAGTCTTATAATTAAGCCTAATAAACTTGCTAGTTCACCAAGTTAGACTTGAGTGGAATCATCTCTTTGGCGTGTCATCAGTACCCTATCTGGGGTGATGTTTGTTCATCTGTCCCCAGGGAAACTAATGCAACACCATTTAGCACATAAGGTGCTGCCCCAAACAGGAACTAGAGGAACTCAAAGATTGAAGGAAGGATTGCTCCTTCCTGTCCATTTCCATTTCCTTTCAGGGTCACCCTCACAGGGGAAACTCATCTGAGAAACTATAGCTGAATATAGCAGAAATTGGTTTCAGGACTGGGGAAATGTTTAAGTAGACCAACTGCTTGCTACACAAACATAAAGACCTGAGTTCTCACCCTCAGAACCCATGTGAAATGCTGTGTACAATGGTATGTGTAATCCCAGCACTCGGGAGGCAGAAATAGCTAATCCCTGGAATTTACTGCCTAGCTAGTCTAGCCAAATCAATGAGCTCTAGGTTCAGCAAAACCCTGTCTCAAAGAATAAGGTGTAAACTGGGCATGGTGGCACATGCCTTTAATCTCAAGACTCTGGGAAGCAGAGGTAGGAGGATCACCATAAGTTCAAGGCCACCCTGAGACTACAGAGTGAATTTCAGGTCAGCCTGAATTAGAGTGAGACTCTACCTTAAAAAAGAAAACAATAAAAAAAAATGAATAAGGTGGGATGTGATTGGGGGAGACACCCAATGTCAACTTCCAGCCTCCACACACATGCACTCATGTGCATGAACTCACATATACACGCTTGCACCTACACAAAGAAGTTAAGTTCATTCTCAGCTTCTTCCCACATTGCCTCACTGCACCCCTCAAAGGAAGCAGTACTACTCAAGCAGAACCCTTTTGTGAGCCCAAGATTCACAAGATGGAATTTTCTTCTATGAACTCCTGACATATTTGTACCAACCAGAAATCTCAGTCTTAAAATGTAAGATCTTCCCAAAGTTTTGTGGATCCAGATATTCCTAACCTTCCCCTGTTGTTTCCATAGCCTCTGTGTTACTTTGTTTTCTCAGTACTCTTAACACCAATTTAATTAATTTCCATATTCACTTCTCCCTATAGAAATAACTGGTTTAGTTTCTGCTTTCCCAGCTCAACACTGGTATAGTAGTTGCTAATTATAAAACTCACCACTGGGCTGGGAAGATGGCTTGGTGGTTAAAGCACTTGCTTGCAAAACCTGCCAGTCTAGGTTTAGTTCCCCAATACCCACATAAAGCCAAATGCACAGAGTGGCACATGCATCTGGAGTTCATCTGCAGCAAGTAGCAAAATGCTCTGGTGCACACATATTCACTCCTCTCTCTCTCCCTCTCCCTCCCTCTCTCTCTGTCCCTCTCTCTCTCTCTCTCTCTCTCTCTCTCTCTCTCTCTCTCTCTCTCTCTCTCTCTTTTGTTATTGTTTTTGTTTTTTGAGATAGCCCTGACTGACCTGGAATTCACCATGTAGTCTCAGGCTGGCCTCAAACTCACAACAATTTTCCTATCTCAGCCTCCCAAGTACTGGAATTAAAGGCATGTACCACCATACCTAGGGGCAGGGAAGAGAGAATGGGCACACTAGGGCTTCTAGCCACTACAAACTCCAGGCATATGGATCACTTCATGCAGCTTGATTTTAAATGGGTACTGGGGAATGAAAGTTGGGTCACTAGGCTTAATTGTCAAGTTCCTTAACCACTAAGCCATCTCTCCAGCACTCTTCTTGATATGGGATTGAGGGCTCTGTGATACCAGAACCCCCATGCTAACAGCTTTCAAGTCTCAGGTTCTTATCCACATTAACAAAGAATTGAGAACACAGACCTGAGGAGGATAAATTATGAGTTTTATTTTAATTAGACAGTTAGGATCAAGTGAGAAAGTAAGCAAGAAAGCCCAAGCCAAGAGAAACTCTTCCCTGCCAGGCTAAGGAGAGTCTTAGAAAATCTCTCTCACACAGGGAAAGACTTTTCTCTGGGAAAGAAGCCTCTGGTGAAGGTGCTAACACATGTGGAAAACACAACAGGAAAATGCCTAAGTAAAAAATTCATGAGCTGGAGAGAGGGCTCAGCAGCTAAGGTGCTTGCCTGCAAAGCCTAACAACTCGAGGTTTATTCCCCAGTACTCACGTAAAAGCCAGGTGCACAAAATGGTACATGCATCTGGAGTCCTTTTGCAGCAGCTGGAGGCCCTGGCATACCCATTCCCTCTGTCTGTCTCTCTTCTATCTCACTCTGCTTGCAAATTACTTAATTAATTAAAAGAAAAACTTCACCCCAGGCTGGGAAGGTGATTAAAAAGAAAGAGGAAGTATAAGAGCCAAAAGGATCAAAGAGTGTTCACACACATGTTTCAGGACCAAGCCTATGAATCTACAACCCAGTTAGAATGAACCTCATTATCAGACTCAGGTGTGTAAGGGAGCAAGAGAGCTGGTTGGTTGATGGGCTCGAGAGGATGACTCAGGAAGGACCAACCCACAGGGTTTAAGCCCTGGGAAAGGTGAGAAAGAAGCAGGAAGTTGTTGCTAAGAGTTGTTGCTTGTAGCCATCTTTGATGACACTAGATCAGACAGGTCAGACATGGGTGCTTGTCTTGCCAGCTCAGGCCACATGACAACCATGTTTCTGTAGGCCAATCCCTAGCTAACTACCTACCAGAAAAAAAAAAAAGCTACCTTTCTCATAATCTGTATCTCTCTCACTCTCTCCACACACAATTAAATAAATACAAGTACATAACACACCATTGTCAAGCATTGTGATTCAGCTGAAAATCAAAGAAAGAGAAAAGAAGTTATTTCTAATCGCCCCAGACCAGAGATAATAATGCTAGACATTGATCAGCTGACAGGGAAGTAATTGACCACATGTCTAGGAAATACCATCACATAGAAAAAGCCCACCTGACAAAAAACTCCTGACTATTAGGAACCCTTCACAAGCTTGAAAAATATCCAGCTTCCCATATTCCTTATAGGAATACCTTTTTCATCTTGCTCCTTACACATATGCATCTATTTTCCCCACCAGCTCCCACTTGTAGCTCTCAGGATGAGGTAAATTTGTGAAGGCTGGAGTTATAACCACCCAGCAGGCATGTGCCTTCTAACTGAAATGAAATGAAATACAGCATTTCTTAAAAAGCCAATTATTTCCAACCTGTTCCATTAGAGTCAAACATGCTAAATGAGCATGTAACATATTGACTCTTGTGCCCTGTGGCATCTGGGACAATAAATGCCTACGTACCATAATACTCATCTGATAGCTTTTGCAAATCAGGACCCTCCCCAGGAGAGCACTCATGGTCCATTCATAACTCACGGTGGCAAGGAGACCGCCTGCCTGATGTGAGGGGAGCTGGTCTCTGATGTACTTGCACTTCTGTACACATGCTGGACCTGCTGCATGCAGCCACCTGACCTCAAATCGAAAAGCCCTCCACATGCATCAGAACAGATGGCAACGATCCCACACAGCAGCACCATTCTCTGTTCTCTGTGAGAAGGAATTCAGGCTATCATGGGGATTGCCCCAGGCAGAGAGACAGCTAGAGGAATCCCAGTGAAGCCAGTGAAAAGACTAACAGGTGTATCTAATCTCCAGCCCACAGGCCACAGCTAGCCCAGCATAACAGAATGCAACCCCACATAAAATCATAGACTTACTTAACACATTATGAAATTTTTTTTTCAGAACTTGATTGCATGGTTCTCAAGCATGAACTTTGTAGATGACAATATTGTGGTGCAGTATCAAATCAATGGACATGGCTAGATCAAATCGTTCAAGGCAGACTGACCTGAGCCTGAACCTTGGCTCTGTAACTCCATTGCTATGACTCACTAGACAAGTTCTTTAACTTCTCTGGTCCTCCATTTCCCTCTCTTTAAGAATTGAGCTGAGGGCTGGAAGGATGGCTTAGCAGTTAAGGCATTTGCCTGCAAAGCCAAAGGACAGAGGTTCAATATCCCAGGACCCACGTTAGCCAGATTCACAAGGGGGCACACGCATCTGGAGTTCGTCTGCAATGGCTGGAGGCCCTGGTGCACCCATTCTCCCTCTCCCTCTCTCTCTCTCTCTCCCTCCCTCCCTCCCTCCCTCTTTCTCTGTCAAATAAATTAAAAAATAAAATATTTTTTTTAAATGGAGCTGAAATGGAATCTATTTTATTGGTTTGTTGTGATGATGAAAGGATGCCATGTAGTAGAGCTGCTCATGCAGTAGCCAGCTTATTGTAAGTACTTAAGAAACAACCATGGGCTGGAGAGATGGCTTAGCGGTTAAGCACTTGCCTGTGAAGCCTAAGGACCCCGGTTCGAGGCTCGGTTCCCCAGGTCCCACGTTAGCCAGATGCACAAGGGGGCGCACGCGTCTGGAGTTCGTTTGCAGTGGCTGGAGGCCCTGGCGCACCCATTCTCTCTCTCTCCCTCTATCTGTCTTTCTCTCTGTGTCTGTCGCTCTCAAATAAATAAATAAAATTTAAAAAAATAAAATAAAAATGTTTAAACATTATTTAAAAAAAGAAACAACCATTAATAGCATTTTTAAATTTTTATTTATTTATTTATTTGAGAGAGAAAGAAATAAACAGAGAGAGAGAATGGCCATGCTGGGGCCTCCAGCCACTGCAAACAAACTCCAGATATTTGTACCACCTTGTGCATCGGGCTTATGTGGGTCCTGAAGAATTGAAGCTGGGTCCTTTGGCTTTGCAGGCACACATCTTAATTGCTAAGCAATCTCTCCAGTCCATGTTTTGTTTTTTGTTTTGTATAAATATGAACAACCTTGTAGTTCTCATGTTGTTGGGGGACCAGTTTTCAGTGCATGGCTTTACCACCTCTGCTGTGAGTATAATATAAGCTAAAAAAATAATAGAAAAATATACTTCATAGATTCCTTACAAATTATCACTTATTATATTTCCTATAAAAGATGCATACACTTCTCTCTGTCCCCTATACTCCTGCTGTAATTTGAATGTAAAAATTTACCCCAAAGGTTCATGTGTTTGAACACTTGGTCCCCAGATGGTACACTGTTTGGGAAGGTTGTAGAACCTTTAGAAGTTCAAGCTGAGTTGGCTAGGGAGACCCATGAGGTCCCCCCAAAATGTAAGCCTTTGCTAAAACATTTAGTTACCTGCCAGAGCTAAAAGGTAAAAGCCTATTGCTAAAGACACCACAGGCCATGGTCACAGGATATCAAATTACCATGCTGGAACCAAATGGGAAACTAGCTCCCTCCTGGCTAGCCCCTATAGTGCTGGAGACCCTTATGGGAACTGCTGGAAGAAAATGGTCACCAACAACATGAATAAGCAGGGGACCCTGCAGACTACAAAATGAACCAGCAGGACAAGAAGAACAGACTTACGCAATAGTGGCACACAAACTCTGCAGGAAACCAATTGTTCTCTGATTGGACATGAGGCCTGCTCAGTGAAAGATAATTCATATGTGGTACTGGAAACCAAGTCAGATTCCCATAGTTAGGAAACTCATACTTCAGAGAGAAGCCCTCACTGCTCTCTGGAAAAGAGTGACTTTGCACACTAAAAATATCTCAAATAAATTTGCATAGCCCTTAAACCCAAGCTTCTCTCACTCTTGGTAGGAGAATCTGCTTTATTTTACAGATGGCAGAAAAGATGGAGGAGAGTCAAGATCCATTCATAAGACAAGAAGATAAACAACTGCCCACCATGAGACTTGCCACCTCTTCTGTACCTGCCAGGGCCCAGGAGAATGTTCAGTGGAATCTACACCATAGACACTGCTCTGACTGCTAATCTGACAACTAGCTCCAAGCTGATGGTGGCAGACATGGTGATCAAGTGCAACTTATTAACACAGAAATCCAGAGGCTACAGACAACTCAACACTAAATCAGACTGCCAACAGACCTGCCATGGCTCAGGGAACATTGCAGAAGAGGGGGCAGAAAAATTGTAAAAGCCATAGAGCAGGTGGGAATACCCAGAGGCATGGTCCCCCACTATCCCAGCGGGACTGACTAAGACCTTCATGACCCCACAGTAAATCCCATAACCTCACTGAGGAGGTCCCCCCGGAAAAGGAAATAGGGGAGAGGGAATAAAATAGTATAATCTGTTTAAAAAAAATAAAACAAATAAATAGGGCTGGGGAGATGAACAATAAGAAGGTGGAGTTTTGCAGGAACAAGTGGGTAACTGGGGGTACACCTTAAGGGTTTATAGCCTGGCCCCACTTTTGTTCATACTCTGCCTCCTTGTTGGTGCAGTGTGACAGCTGGCCTCCTGCTGCCATGCCTTTCCTTCCGTGACAGCGTGTCTCCCCTTGAAACCGTCTGCCAGAATAACCCCTTATCTTCTTAAGTTGCTTCTGATGAAGTATATGGTCACAGCAATGAGTAAAGTAACGAGACAAGTGCTCGCCCTTCTTCCTTACCCTCTCTTCACTCCCAGCTCAACTCCTAGACACAGGTAGATGTGAGCATCCCCAATTCCTGCTATAGTAGCCTTCTCTGTTCTGACAAGTTTCTTCCATTTCCCACTGTCAGTTAGTTTAATCCTAATGGATCTGCTCCTGATGCTTGCCGAAGGGCAGAGGTTCTGCTTCAAGGAGATCCAGCAGGGAAAGCTGTGGGCATCCAGCAGAGGTGTGTGAAATACCCTGAGCTCACACTCTGAACTTTCACTCAGGTGTGGCATTTGGGATTCACCAGGAAAGCTGCATAATTACTTAGAGACCAATCTGATTGTTCCTTTCTCTATAAGCGCACTCTCTCCTAATAGCATCATCTCACTGAATGCCTCCTAATTCTGTCGGAATGCATTTTAATTATCACTCCTTCTCATGTTGGTGAGCTGTTGCTGGAGTTTTTGATTTGTGATGGAAAATAGGGAAGCCATAAAGTATTTTGGTGACAGCTCCCTGATTAGGCAGCATTGCAGCAAAACAAGTTGTCACAATAAAACTGATTAATCAAGTTGTCAGAGTAAAACAAATTAATGCCACAAAAACCTTTGCTAGAAATTACCTCCATATCTGGGAGTATTTGACGGATGGAATCCTTCTATTAGCAAAACTTTCATCTCAGGAACAACTCTTCCAAGTCTGTTCTTGGGATTTGAATTGCACCAGGTGACCTACAGCAAAGAAGTAACTGTCTACCTGTTTGGAAAGCTGTCACTGATTTCTTCCTGCATAGCTGCTTGGGAGACTATTAGTATCTGAAATATAATACAGTAGCCATTAAATTTTAATGCAAAATAAATACAAAGGCATTTGCCTATAGTCCTACCATGGAGTACAGATTTAACTTATTAATATGCTTAATCATGGTCCACCAGCTGGAAGGGCACTCTGAAGTTCAGCTTATCTACTTCTCTGACTCAAGGAAAGACTTCACCCATGCTAGGTGTGCTGGTTCATTTGTATGGTCAGCTTGATTGGATCAGAAATCAAATAACAGGCCTGCTTCTTGGATGGGTCTGTTAGAGCACCAGAGCCTATTCTCTATATGTAATCCATGATGCCAGTCTATGGAAACCCTGCAGCAATGCTAATCCTCTCAAATTACCTCAGCTTTGGGAGAAAGAACTGAAAAACCTTATTTCCCAGCATACTCCCTAGGAATGAATCATCATTGTGTGTAGTGAATAGATATTTGTTGTAGAAAAATCAGGGTCTAGTAGTGGGATCAAGGATTTGAAAGCTTTGACCATGCTACTTCCTCCTCTGACATTAAAATACCGCCTTTAGGTTTGAAGAAATGGCCTAGCAGTTAACCACTTGCCTGTGAAGCCTAAGGACCCTGGTTGGAGGCTCAATACCCAGGACCCACATAAGCCAGATGCATAAGGTGGCGCATGCATCTGGAGTTCATTTGCAGTGGCTGGAGGCCCTGATGCGACCATTCTCTTTATCTATCTGCCTCTTTCTCTCTCTGTTTGTCTGTCACTCTCAAATTTAAAAAAAAAAAAGAAAAAAAAAAAACCTTAAAAAAAAATACTGCCTTTAGGGCTGGAGAGATGGCTTAGCAGTTCAGGTGCTTGCCTGCAAAGCCAAAGGACTTCGGTTCAATTCCCCAGGACCCATGTAAGCCAGATGCATAAGGTGGTGCATGCATCTGGAGTTTGTTTGCAGTGGCTAGAAGCCCTGGTGTGCCCATTCTCATGCTCCCTTTCTCTCTATATATGCCTCTTTCCCTCTCTCAAATAAATAAATAAAAATAAATATTAAAAAGTCAAGCCAAGCGTGGTGGCACACACCTTTATTCCCAGTACTCGGGAGGCAAAGATAGGAGGATCAATATAAGTTTGAGGCCACCCTGAGACTACATACTGAATTCTGGGTCAGCGTGGGCCAGAGTGAGACCCTACCTCAAAACAAACAAACAAAAAATACCGCATTTAGACATTGAGCTATTGCCACACTTCTTTGAGGGTAGAAATCTACATATTGGAGGAGAGAAAAGATGCAGAATAGAGGTAGGGGAAGATTATGATCATATCTAGACCAAAATAAAATCCTAGGGTCCTGCTTTGTTCTTTCAACTTTCCAGAGAATAAAAAGGTCAGTACCTACATAGCTGTGTAATGAAATATGATATATGAATAGGGGAGTTCAAATGCTGGATAGTCAAATATCAAATGTTCCAATTGCTCTAAGCAATGTCCTGTTAAAAAGTAATAAAGCAATGAAGTTTTAAATGCCCAGGAATGAATGTTTCACCTCTCTCTGTACTGCTGTGCAATTCAATACAAAGAACACAGATCCCTGAGAGCAGACATGGAAACTGGAAGGTGCAAGGTTATCTCACACTTAATTTCAAAGTTAGACAAAACACCCCACCTCCTTCAAAGAGGTGTTGGGAGCATGGAGCGGAGAAGACCGAGTTTAGGGAAGTTTAAAATAACTCTCATCCACACAGCTCATTCTCCTTTCTCCCAACATCTCTTTCATTTTGGTCCTCCTGGTACAACCTCAGGAGCTAGATGCTATTATTGTCATCACCATTTCATTTTATAATAGCGAAAACAGGTTCTGAGAGATCAAAGACAAATTTCCATCACAGAAAGGTATCTCTTGTGCCAGCCAGAGTCTCCCAAGCCTGGTAAGCAGAGAACTTCTCATGTACTGAAGTCGGTCTCAAATACGCCAACTGGGACCCTAAGCAAAGTGACCAATGGTAGCAAGTCCATCAATAAGCAACTGAAGCCGTCTTCCAGATGATGTCTTCTGCCAACCTGGAAAGCCAGCACCACTTACCCCCATCTTCCCCGTTCTGTTCCTCCAGGTTTAGCTCTGACAAATACGCACCCCAGGTCACCCATTATCATTCCCTATGCTCTTATACTTTCTTCCACAGCAGCCCCTAAAAGTCCAGCCCTCTAAGCCTTTATTCCACAGTGAAAACCCAGCCATTACAATGTCTTCCAGCCTTCATAGCACCTAACTGTGGCCCTCCTGAGAAGAAGATCACCCCCCATATGAAGAGGCCCAGGCCTATGCTGTTCACTTCCTGCAGTTTTCTAAGCATGCACTGCTGTTCCAGTCTACCTGCCTTTGCTGGCAATGCTAATGCTCTCCTGCCATCCTATACCACCCTTGCTCTCCAGTCTTGTCTTCCTGTAAGCACTGATTTCTTTGTCAAGAACAATTTGTCTCTGCTCTGGGAAACTAATTCTGTCATAACTCTTTTTTAATTCATCTGAGAGATAGATGGAGGTAGATAGAAACATAGAGACAGAGGGAGGGAGGGAGGAAAAAGGAAGGGAGGGAAAAAATGGACACACCAGGGACTCCAGCCACTGCAAATGAACTCCAGACACATGTGCCACTTTGTGCATCTGGCTTACACAGATCTTGGAGAATCAAACCTGGGTTCTTTGGCTTTGCAGGTAAGTATCATAACAGCTAAGCATCTCACCACCTCAATGTTATAACTCTTTTTAAATGAGGATATATTAAGCATGTAGAATAATGGGTTTCACTGTAGAACTTTCATACATGCATATAACACACTTGGACCATAGTTAGCCCCCCTACACACAATTAATTTCTATCCTCCTTCCCTCTGATCCCCTTCCTCTTCCCTAATGATCTCACATCAGCTTTCATGTCTCTTCTGGATTTCACATATGAGAGAAAACATGTTAGAATTCTCTTTCTGAGTCTGGTATATCTAGCTTAACATGATGATTTCTAGTTTTATCCTTTTTTCTATAATGGCATGGCCTGTACAGATTTATTTCACATACAGACTAAATATTCCATCACAGTTGTTTAAGTACTTCTCTTCCTGTGGTGGTTTGAATCAGATATCCCCATCTGTAAACTCCTGTGTTCTGAATGCTTGGTCCCCAGCTGATGACACTTTGAGAGGTGGAGCCTTGCTAAAGGATGTGTTGTTGGGGATAGGCTTAGAGATGTTATAGCCAGCTCCCCTTGCTGGAACTTAGCTCACTCTACTGCTTCTGTTGTCCACCTGCTGTAACAAAGGTGACATCCATCCTCTGCCCATGCCATGCTTTCCCCTGCCATCATGGAGTTTCCCCTGGAGCCTATAAGCCAAATTAAAATATTTCCTCCCATCAGCTGTTTTTGGTTGAGTGCTTTATCCCAGTACTGAAAGGTAACTATATCAGCAAATTTGTTCCAAAGGAGGAGGACATTACTGCTGGAAACCTGACCGTGTGGCTTTTGGCTTTTTGGAAATGATTTATGGGAGTAATATGGAAGGATTTGAAACCTTGGTCTGAGAGATGCCTTGAAGTGCTATAAGCAGAGTTTGATGGACCTTTCTGGGGAGAGTTGAAAGATCTAAGTACAGAAAGGACTGTGCAGGCTTGGCTTATGAGAAGAAAAAGCTCTGTCTGGACTGCGCTGGAAGCAGTTTGCAAGAGGCTAACTGTACACTTCATATGTCATAAGAACTTGATCAGGGTTGAATTTAGAAGAAATTGACTGGTGTGAGCAGAAGAATCTGGCACATAAAGAAATGCAAGTTGGGCAGAAGACATCAGCCTCATTCAGCTGCAATTGTTTGAGAAGTTACCACCATTGAGATTGGGTCAGCTATTTTGCATTGAGACAGCAGGAAGAATGCTCACTCTTGAAAGTAGGGGCCTGAATGCTACAGGAGTGTCCTGCTCTTAAATTTTGGCTTTATTCTCCCCTAGATTAATGGAAAATTTGTTAGCCAATCTGGTACTATGGAAGTATAACAAATGCAGGAAAAAAAAACAGGTCATTGAATTTTCAACATGGTTTGTATTTTTGGAAATGGCCACTGGGCAATATGAGGAAGGGTTGTTGGAATTCCTCTGTGGAGACCCAGTGGAGCCTATATGGGTTGCAGAGGATAGCCCTGACTTTTTAGAGATGCCAAGACTACAGAAAGATTGCCAATTAGAGCTTCTAGCTCAGGATAGAGTTTCCCCAAGCTTTGGGCAGCCCAGCTGGGGGCTGAACTCATTGTGGGTCTCAGGTGGGCATTGAAGATTAGGATCTGATGTTTGTCCTGTTTGTTTCAGGTCTTATATTGGATCAATCTTTCCTTATAGTGCCATGTTTTGCAATGTGAGTATTTCCTCTGTGCCATTATGTGTCTTTTGCTTTATAGGCTCACAGTTAAAAAAAAAAAAAAACTTGGACTATAGGGATATTTGAACAGTATTGGCATTGTAAAAACAATTGGGACTTTTAAAAAATATTAATTTACTTACAAGCAGAGAGAGACAGAGAGAAGAGAGAGACAGAATGGGTGCACCAGGGTCTCTATCTACTACAAATGAACTCCAGACACGCATCACCTTGTATTGGGGAATTGAATCTGGGTCCTTAGGCTTCACAGGCAAGTGCCTTAACCACTAAGCCATCTCTTTAGCCCACATCTGGGGCTTTTAAAGTCGGACTGAATGCATTGCATTTAATATCATGGATGTTCATCAGTTCACAGCGGCCAGAGGCAGAGTGTAATAGTTTGAATCAGATGTTCCCCCATAAATTCATGTGTTCTGAATGCTTGGTCCCCAGATGATGGTAATTTGGGAGGTAGAATCTTGCTGGAGGAGGTGTGCTTTGGAGGGATGGCTTAGGAGGATTATATCCCAACTCCCCCTTGCCAGCGATCAGCTCACTCTTCTGATGCTCTTTTCCACCTTCTGTGGAAGAGGTGATTTTCAGCCCCTGCTCCTGCCATGTTTTCCCCTTCCATCATAGAGCTTCTACTCGAGACTATAAGTTGAAATAAAAACATTTCCTCCCATCAGCTGTTTTTTGTCAGGTGCCTTGTCCCAGCAGTGAAGAGATAAGTACAGTATTCTATGTACCACGTTAGGAGTTTCTAGAGAGCAAAGATCATATCCTTTCTGTCTCTGTAGTCCCTGGAAGCACCCAACATATGTTAAATATCCTGATCAATGCTCACAAAACAATAAAAATCAAGAACGTTGCATGAATGCATGAAGAAATGAGGCAAATCCAGGACTCTTGCTAGAGCTTTTTAATGCAGACGTTGTGGTCTTTCCATCACTATCCTCAAGCATACTTTGTGACAATAGTCAATGAGCCAATGGGAAGCCAGAGGCTGCGTGGAGAACAGCCAAGCAGGACATCACTCCTTCCATTATGCTCTAAACCCTCGCCAGCCTCTTCTAAGCAAGGCCCAAAGCACAAAGCCCCAAGTAGCACTGAAGAGCCTACTACTCACTGCCTTTGACCACTTTTGCCAATGTCATAGTTCCTGTCCATGAGGGATAAAATACAGAATACTCCAGTATTCTAGAGAGGAAGAAATGAGGAGATACTTGGTTCCACCTTCTTATTTGAACATGAAGGGCTAGCTATACAGAGAAATGAAGAAATTTGTACCAAACCAACATGCAACTTAGGAGCAGAGCCCAGGCTCTAAAACATACTTGCCTGCCACCTGAACAACACTGCTCCATCTTCTATGTTCATGTCCTTTCATGATGGTAAATCCATAGACTTGGTCTAGGCATATATACCCAGATGTCACAGCAGAGAAATATGGCCTTTTCTCTAGCTCTAGCCTAGGAGTCAGACAGCCTCAGGCTCACACTATCTATTTTTCCATTTGTCTAGTGAATGGAGTGACTAGCAGGTGAGTTAATCTCTCAGAGCCTAAAAACCCATCACCTCCATAGGTTAGGGATTGATCTCCTCTCAATGAAATTAGATAACATGGCCAAAACTTTTAGTATGAGTTAGGTATGCATGAGATGCTTAGTAAATAAACATCTTAAATTGATCTGTAGTCATGAGAGCAATCAGTTTGAAGGGCTATTTTCTTGCAAAGTCAGTTTAAAGTCACTATGCCAAGAAACTGATGCTCCTTGGCTTTCAGTCCTTTGTTCTGAGGGTCTTCCATATTTTTGCCTAAGTCAAAAATGCTGCTTTTTTAACATAATACTTTACTTGCCTAAAGTCATCCTAAATGATTTTCTTAGCTCAAGCAGGAAAAAAAATCTATTTCATGTGGAATGGAAGAAAGGCTTTTGGTTACCTTCATAGATTTTTTTTTTAGTATTTTCATTTTCTGTGCTAAGCCTCACTATTTATAAATAGGTCCTTTCTCTCTCCTCTCTCCTTTCTCTCTCTCTCTCGCTCTCGCTCTCGCTCTCTCATACCTGATTTATATTCCTGCTTGATTTTATTTTTTATTTAGTCTTTATTTTTATCAAAATGAATGCACACAGTTTAAATTGGAAACATTTCCATAAGATTCATTATTAAAGCTCACTTAGGCCCTACCACCACCACAGTCTAATCTCTATTTCATTTTCCAGTCCCTGGAGGTAAGAATGTCCAACTCTTTAACTTGGTTTTCTCTTTCTATATCAGTAAACAACAAGCCTGTAATTTTCTCTATGGGTGCACCTGGAAGATGAAGATTTAACTCCTCCTCCTCTTCCTCTCCTTTGGCATACATGCCCACTTTCCCCTCTCCCTGACCACATTCTCCTCACAGAACCAGAAGGTAAATTTGGTCAGGTTGGTATATAGTTTCTACATTACTGTTATTATGTAAATATGCTTCACAGCAAGCCACTTACATACCTTTATTGCTTTTCTATTCCTGAACATTTTGCTTCCCCTGTGCTTAATAATGGTCTTCTTGGTTTCTGTGTACTTACCACCCATTCAACTCAAACACATGCTAGCCGTGTAAATCTCTTCTCAGTACATTCTAACACACTAGGTGTTCCATCAATTTTGATTTAAGAAAATGTCTCAGGAGCATTTTAGCCTGCTCCAGGCTAAACTGGTTGTTCTCAAGTACTGTTACATAGTAGTCATTGAGAAATATCTTCTGCCTAGTATGCTAGGTATTTTCTGCTCCTGGTACTTGCATTGGAACTAATTTCTCAGACCTCGTGTCTTGGTTCATCTTTGTACTCTGCACCCTTCAGTGGTTTCATGGGAAAGAGGATACATAGTAAACAAATTGCTTAAGACTTGAAAGTCTTAAAATATCACTCTCTTCTACCTTTGTGTGATTGGTTGTTTGAGGAAAGAATTCTTGGTTGGAATTATTTTCCCCTCAGAATTTGAAATTATTGTTCTATCATTGTCTTTTGGTTTCCAGCATAGCTGCCTTTAAAGTTCTGAAATGTTATCATGACATGCCTTGGGGTAGCTCTATTTTTTCCTCCACTGTGCTGAACCTAGAAACTTATGTCATTCATTCTGAGGACATTATATAGAATGTTTGTTCGATGAATATTTTTCACTTGATTTATCTATTCCTGTCTTATAGAAATCTAACTATTTGAATGCTAGATCTCCTGGAGGTCTTTTGCTTTGCTCTGCCTAGGTTCAATTTCTGCCTTTTTGCTTTACTCAAGGAAGATTTACCCAATTTTATCATAATTCACTCCTTTTATTCAGTAAATTTTTTTTATTAACATTTTCCACGATTATAAAATATATCCCATGGTAATTCCCTCCCTCCCCACCCCCACACTTTCCCGTTTGAAATTCCGTTCTCCATCATATTACCTCCCCATTACAATCATTGTAATTACATATATACAATATCAACCTATTAAGTATCCTCCTCCCTTCCTTTCTCCACCCTTTATGTCTCCTTTTCAACTTACTGGCCTCTGCTACTAAGTATTTTCATTCTCACGCAAAAGCCCAGTCATCTGTAGCTAGGATCCACATATGAGGGAGAACATGTGGCGCTTGGCTTTCTGGGCCTGGGTTACCCGACTTAGTATAATACTTTCCAGGTCCATCCATTTTTCTATTCAGTAAATTTTTGAGTACATACTCTGTTCCAGACAAAGCTCAAAGAGCTAAAGCCACCTTGATGGGGGAAAAGTCTATCATAACTGACCAGTCTTTTGGTTTGGTTTGGTTTTTTTAACATTTTATTGACAGCTTCTATAAGCATATGCAATAAGCCACGATAACTCCCACTCCTCACCCTCATTCTCCCCCTCTCAAATCCACCCTCCATTGAATCCCTTCTTCTTTCAATTAGTGTCTCTTCTATATTGATGTCATCATCTTTTCCTCCTATTATGAAGGATCTGTGTAGGTTGCGTCAGGCGCTGTGAGGTCATGAATATTAAGGACATTTTATGTCTGGAAGATTATAATGTAAGTAGAGGGTGTGATAGGAATGTTTCAGTGCTACGCATTCCTGTCACTTCTTCTCAGCACTGTGGTGACTTTGAGTCACCTTCATGGTTACCACCATCTGAAAATAGAAGCTTCTCTAACCAAAAGTGAAAGTAGCACTAATATATAGGTATAAACATAAAAGAGTACCTAGAAGGAAGTTTTGTGGTTATAATATATGCATTTAGCCAGACAACAGCTGGCATTACTCCCCTAGGGCTCATGACCTCCCCAGATTTTGGCTTGGTTTTCAGTAGCAGGCATACATTCCCTTCCATGGAACAGGCCTCCAGTACAATTAGAGAGCAGTTGGTTTCCCCCATAACAGACATGCCATTATTGCACCAATTGACACATTAGGCCTGGCTGGCCAATCTTAAGGTTTGCAAGGTCCACTAATGTTTAACACTGTTGATGACCTCTCTCTTCCAAAATGTTGCATGAAGCAAAGCTCTTTCCAACTTTCTGACAGATAGTCAATAGGGAGAAGGCTTCCATCTCAGCTCCAGTTTGATTTCTCAGTGACCTGCAGCCCAAGAATGTGGAGTCTTCAGCAATAGGGTCTTATCATCTAGTTGTGATGAGCAACCAAGAGCAACTGGGGCTGTATGCAGAAAGCTGCTGTTTATGCCAATATGCTGAAATGTTTCCCCTTCCTCCTCTGGGAATTTCAGGTCTGACATTAAGGTATTTAATCCATTGGAACTCAATTCTTGTGCATGGGGAGAGATGAGGATCTATTTCCTCCTTCTACATATAGACATGCAGCTTCTCTAGCACCATTTGTTAAAGAAGCTATCTTTTCTAAAATAAATATTTTTGGTATTTTTGTCAAAAATCAGATATAATTGACCAGTCTCTGAATCTTACTGTTGAGAATTGTGTTTGTGCTGCCAGGTTTTGAATTTCTAAGAACTGTTTCTGGGCCTTCTTTATAGCATGCTATTCTGAATTTTGGCCTCTCTGTCTTAGCTCTCTGAGCATTTTCATAGATTTCTTTGAAGGTTTCTTCATTCTACCTAACTTCCAGCTTCTTCAAGTTGACTTTATTTCATGTCACTTTCCTCGAATAGTTTGGGTATCTGCTTGCTATGGCTTGGATTTGATTCGAGTGTGTTCCCCAATGTCCCTGAGCTAGGTAGGTTGTTCCAAGTGTGCTGAGAGGTGGCAGAACCAGAAAGAGGTGGAGCCTAGTGCAAAGTAAGTAGGTCATCACCCTCAGAAGGTCTCAAACACTGAGTTACTTCTTGCAAATATGATTTGTTATTAAAAAAAAAAAAAAAAAGAGCCAGCCTGGCCCGTGAATCACATTGGCCTTCTCTCTCAACATGTGATTTCTTCCCCATATTCTCCCAACATTGTGATGCTGTCTGTCCTTGTTAGAAACCAGTCAGAATCTATTCCAAGCTTTATCACTGCTATTGGTAAAATTCAACATGAGCTGCTAGATTAAAGTCCTCTGTTCTTTTGTGGCTGCTGATTGGGAGCATGAGTTGGCTTTCTGACAACTGAACTTCTCCAGTGAATTGTTTATAGCATGGCAGTGAATCAGAAAGTAAAAAAGAGAGGACAGAAACAAAACCACAGTCTTGGGCTGTAGATATGGCTCAGTGGCTAAAGGTGCTTGCTTACAAAACCTGACAGCCCAACTCAATTCCCCACTACCCACATAAAGCCAGTTGCACAAAGTGGCACATGTATCTGGAGTTTGTTTGCAGTGGTGGGGAGACCCTGGTATGCCAATTCGCTCTTTTGCTTTATTTTCCTCTCTCTTTCCTTGCAAATAAATAATCAATAAAAATATTTAAAAATACAAAACTAATTAAAAAAAAAAACACCTTGCAGTGCCTAGCAATACCCACATAAGGTCCTCATAATAGGAGTAAAAGATGATGATGTCAAATTAAAAGAGAGAATAAAGGAGAGAGGGAAGGGATATGATGGAGAGAAGAGATATGAAGGGGAAAGTGGGGGAAGGGGGAAGGGAAATACCATGGTTTGTTATCTGTAAGTATATAAGTTGTCAATAAAATATATATATACATATATATGTATGTGTATATATATATATATATCAAAAACACCAAAAAAACAAAGCAAATGAATAAATAAATAAATAATATAAAATATTTAAAAGAAAAAGAAAAGAGCTTAACCTAAAAAGTGCTATTGTATCACTTTTGCCATACTCTATTAGTTAACAGTGAGACACAAAGTCCAGTCCTCTCTCAAGAGGAATGTATTACAGAAGATTAGTATAGCATGAGGCAGAAAACATTAAGAAATTTTCTTGGAAGCTGTCTACCAATATTTAATATACTATACTATAATATAATATATAATGTTTAATATAATATATAATATAATACAATATAACATAACATAATATAATATAATTAATGTAATAGTGAGATGTGTTGGCCCAAAACATTTGCAAGTCAAAAAATATCAAAAGCAAAGAATCCAGGATAAAGGCCTTCTCTTCACATGCTGTCTCATCTTTCACTCTGCCTTTGCAGTATTTCTCATGACATTAGACTACTTTGTTGGTTGCTGACACAAATTTCCCCCAGATCTTTAAAATCTAACTCTGATACATAGACAACCATTTTTTTTTTCTTGTATTAAATGTGCATAAGTTAAGTATTGTGCAACTAGGAGATTACTAACATTTGGAGGACAAAGAAGTGTCATCACAAAACCCATGAAATGGGTGGCATTAGAAGGAAGCTCAATGCCCTATGAGGAACATAACAGCTCCCACAGTGGCTCTTCCAGCTTCACTGCTTGTCTTTCTGCACCACAGGGATGTAGGATTCATCACTGATTAGCATGTAAGCCATTTCTCAACCACAGAGCACCAACTAAATACCTGCTGTGCGCTAGGCCCTCAAGAGAATTAGCCTTGGCCCTGCCCTTCTGGAGCACACCATCTGATGAAGGAGGCAAACAAGTGAAAGTCCATTTGCAAAACCCTTGAGCTGGCCTAAAGACATGATCACTGAATGAATAAAGCCAGAGATAAGCAATGGTGTGGCTTCCACGTATCAGATCTCAAAGAAGAAGCTATTCAAATCTATCTACATTACTTCTTTCTTACTTCAAATATGCCCAAAGATATGGAAATGAAGAAGAAACTCATGGATGATATTTATGTGTGTTTTAATAATTCACAAGAGAATTTTTCTACCTGAAAGTGTAGGCCACAGACAGGAAGGTTAAAGGCCATAGGTGGAAAGTTAAAAGAGGGTGTGTCAGGGACAAATTCCTGGCTCAAAACTATCTGAAGTAGGCAGCTATTGAAGCCACGCATCTTCTCTTCTTCTGACTCAGACATGCCAGTACTCTCTGTTTCCTAACTAAGCCCCTATCCTTCGCTGTTGTGCTTAGATTGTGAACATGCTGCTTCTTCCACCTGTGGCACTCCCTCCACCTACTCTTCCTCATCTTGCTGTTTCACACACTCCTTCAGCTCAACTTGGTTGTCACTTCCTCTGGGAATGGTTCCATGTCACTGGTACTCACAAACAAGAGTAACCCCATTATCTCAGAGCTCTCCCCAGTGTAACAGTCCACATGATTATTCAATGCCTGACTTTGTAGATTACTGACTTGAAAGTTCCCTGAGCAAGAAGGCATTATCTGTCATGTTCATTGTTATGCTTTCCAAGCCTAACAGAGTCCATGGCATTTAGGAGGGTGCAGGTGAACCGGCTGGATGCATGAATGAATAACACATTATCTGCCCATGAAAGTGGCTACAGCATCTCTTGATGAGAAGATTCTGGATAAAGCAACAGGAGTAAGTGTCCTAAAGTGGACTCCAGGGCTGGAGAGATAGCTTAGTGGTTAAAGTGCTTGCCTGCAAAGCCAAAGGACCCAGGTTCAACTTCCCAGGACCCATGTAAGCCAGATGTATAAGGTGACACGAGCATCTGTAGTTCATTTCCAGGGGTTAGAGGCCCTGGCATGCCCATTCTTTCTCTTGCTCTCTCACTTTCTCACTCTCTCGCTCTCCCTTTCTCTCAAATAATAAAACAATAAAAAAAAATACTTCCCTTAGAATTAAATATTCTACAATTGCAAGTATATTATAAAACCTAATAATTTAGTATATTAGGTTCCAACCAACTCCCTGAATTCCAATATATATTTTTAACTTAATAGATTTTAATTTAATATATATTTAACTTTTAGTTTAGGATAAATCAAACTAGAGGTCAAAAACAACTCTAAGGTTTTCTTTTTGTTGTTGTTGTTGTTTTTTTTTCCTTATTGGCACTTTGCAAAAGGCAAAGAAAGGCTTCTGGTTGAGAGAGATCACCACTAACTCATATCCACAGCTGAAATTCAGGGGAAAAGCTACACACATACCACCCTATTATTTGGTTCACAGAAAACCTTGAGGATATAATGAAATCTCCCTGTTCCCAAAATGTATATTAATATATTGTTTCAGAATTTTGCTCACTGTTTCAGAGGCTCACTCATCTATAGCTTATTTACAGAGCCCAAGTTGAGAAACTCTGGATGGTGTGAAGTAGTAATTTCAACTCACAAACAACTAACTTGGTGGTGGTTTCTGAGAGCTTGCACCCTAAAATGCATTGTTTCCCTTTCTTTGTTCTCACATCCTTCAGGTGGTGTGAAAGAAGCACACCTGGCAGTCACCAGCAGCTCCCAACCACCAACAGAAACTGAATAATATAGAAACACCCAAGAGTGGTCACCCAGCTGTGGATTCCTAGAGCTCAGAAAATGTGTTTGCACTATGTATTGCAGGATATGCATGAAAAACAGAGTGAGAGAGTAAGATTTGTGGAGATTTTAATTTTAAAGAGGAATGACATAAATGTGGAAAAAGATGTGGGCTTACAAAGCAAGCCAGAAAAAAAAAAAAAGTACAAGATGGAATAGATAGAGACAAAGAAACAGAGACCTATGGGAAGTGTAGTCACCTCCACCACAGTCTCCCTGTGATGAGCTACATTGGCAGCTGTGAGAACTAAGCTGGCCAATTGTTAAACTACTTAACTTGTTAGAACTTTAATCAATAAAAACCTGTGTAACATTTGTGCTTCATGTTCCTCTTATTTACACAGAAGACAAACTGAAAAGGAACTGCATTTCTCCAGCCAAAAACATGTCCTCCAGGGAGCCACGTTCTTTCAAAGTCAACAACAAAATGGTGAGGAAAGAAAAAAATAATAAGTACTTCAGCAAGGTTATATTTAGCTTTAGCCCAAAGATGGTCTCTTAGCTTTCTCCTTCTTTCCAGCTGGTTCCAATCTCAGCAAAATGCCTCAATTAAATTGCTACCAATTTACAGTCTCCTGTTGAGGCATTTGGCTGATAAGGGAAGGGCAGCAGCTCTGGGAACCAAGATCAAGTCCAACTCCGCCTAGCTTGAATAGACATCCCTCAAGAGAGTCCACTCTGTCAAGACTGTGGAATTCTTCAGGAGCCCCAAAGCCTCTTTTACAAACATGCAGGTCAGAGAAGTGATAGTTGTAACATGTTCAACAGACCTGGCTTTAGATCCTTGTTCTGCTTCTTACTGCTTATGTGCTTGCTTGCAATTTGGCCTAAGTTCCAATGTTGGCATCTGTAAAATGGGGACAATGGTACTACCATATTGAGTTGTCAGGAGTACTGCAAATGACAAATCAGAATTGAGTAAACATTAGCTGCTACAATTTAATTGCCCCTCCAACCCCAACTCCCACAAAACACTGAGTTATGCATGTGGTCCAGCACTTACCACACTTGAACTTATCCGACAATGGCTCATTTCACCACTACACAGAAAAACCTGGCCTCAGGCTGCAGAGATGGATCAGTGGGTAAGGTGCTTTCATAAGGACCTGAGTTCAGAGGCCCAGAATCCACATAAAAGCTAAGCATGGTGACATGCACCTGTAACCCACTGCTGGGGAGGAGACAGGCAGATCCCTAGGACTTGTTCATTAGCTAGTCTATCCAAACTGGTGATCTCTGAGTTCAACCAAAGACCCTGTCCCAAAGAATAAAGTAGAAATCAACTGAAGAAGACTTTGACCTCTTGCCTCCACATGCATGCACTGTAGGAACACACATACATACAAACATAAAAAGAAAAGAAAAAAGAAAAGAAAAGAAAAGAAAAGAAAAGAAAAGAAAAGAAAAGAAAAGAAAAGAAAAGAAAAGAAAAGAAAAGAAAAGAAAAGAAAAGAAAAGCCTGGCCTAGCAGCTTGATACCCATCACACCATGGGTGCTCCAAAAGGTTTGGCAATTTGGGAGCATGCTACACACTAAGGGTCTCTTGCTCTTTTTCTTATCAGTATGTGCTCAAATGAGATCTATGTAACCTACCCGAGACTTCTAGAAATTTCTCCGTACTTCATATTCCTGGTGATTGGCTCCCTCCTTGATTTGTCTATTCAGTCTCTTTGCTCTTTAAAAAAATGAATCAGTCACTTAGGGGAGGAGCCCATGTCTCATTTAAGGCCTGTGCTCTTGGCAAAACCTTCAGCAGTCCAGGGGAGAAGGAATTAACATTCACAAGGGCAACGAGTCTCAAGTCGGTGGTCCTGGTGCTGTCCTCATCTTCATGGGCGATAACACACCACGTGTTGTCTTGGAGGCAGAAGCAGGCCAAAGAAGCACTCAACCGGCTCCAGGAAATGGCTAAATGGCAGGTCAAATTACCCATAACTTTGACGAGGAGGATGGCTGGATGATTCCAGCTATCTCTCTAGGGAGAAATGAAATTCAGAATTCAAGCATCACAAAAAAGGAATCATAAAAAAAAAACACCTCCATGTGGAATTTACATTCTGCTATAAAACGGGGAAGGACTTGGGATGCAAAGGCATCCTTGTATGAGCAGAGTGTATTTGTCAGGAAACAAACCTCCCCAAGCTGAACCAGGCTGTTTGCTTTCAGATAATTCCTGCCAGGGCCAAACAATCCACACATTTGCAATCATAGCATATCAATTTGTTGTTAAATTATAAGCTGCCAGGAAGAGTTATTCCTTTGCCAGTAATATTCTGTGTGACACTCTGTAGCAACCACTATGAGATATGGTGAGACCACCATCCTGTCCAGGCTCGGGACACAGGACAGGCAAAAGGTTTATATTCCTGCATATACAACCGAGCTAAGAAGCAAGGGAGGCAGGCACTCAGAGCTGGCCACCCTCCCACCCCAAGGAGGCACAGGGTCTGCAGGTGCCTTACATGGCCTCTTCTGGCACATGCACAAGTCGCTGGAGGGTCAAAGTGTCCTTGTGCAAGTATTTCTCTTCTCTCTGTCATGTGCATTTGGACCCTATAAAGGGCTCTATGAGAAGGGTATCCAATAAGTTGGCCCTCAGACCTCTCAAGTTTAGAGTGTTATCACCTCTGCATTCATGTTTCAAATATTATTCTCTCAGGAGAGACATGCAGATATCACCCTGCCACCCAGAGAATCCTGTGGTCATCTCACCAAAGGGCACATAGCCTCTATTTTAAGAGTTAGTGTTCCTTTCATGATGGGCTCCAAACAGCATACTGGTAGAGCCAAAGGGCAAGTAAGCAGACTGTAGCTGCCTAACTTGTCCTTTGTGTCCCATGGGAGAGTAGAAGACAAGACCTCTCCTTCCAGTTTAACTTCTCTGAACCTCATTCCCCAGCCCCCTTTCTCAGAAGGTCCTTGTATCCAGTTTCCCTCTTCCTTTCTCTACCAAGATGAGGTCAGTGAAGACATTGCCATTCCAGCCCTACTTTCTTAGGTCACTCTGTCATGGCATGAATATACTCAACCCATACAGAGGTCCTGAAGGTGACATTCTAAGACCCTTTCACAATAGCATCAACTTGACAGCATGTGAGTTCACCACCTTGGCAGCTGTCCCTCTAGCCCCAGCCAAGCCTTCAGATAAGTGCAACCCTGACCAGCTACAACCTCCGGAAAGACCCAAGGCTAAGCACTCCTCAATTTGTCATTCATAGGAAGTGAAATATAGACATTTATTGTGGTTTTAGGTCACCAACCTTAAAGGGTAATTTACGATAAGCAAGCAGTAATTAAATCAACAGCTCATCATCTAAAGTTTTATATTCTGGTATTTGAATTCAGCTCTGTACTCAAATATCTCAAAGATAAATCAAATTCAGCTCTTCTGAGCTAAATTCACTTCACCTCCATCACTCTCTTCCCAAGTCTGTTCCTCCCACGTGCTCCCTATCTCACTGAACAGCAGCAACATCCTTCTAGCTACTAAATCCAGAAATTTCAACATCAGTCTTTCCTCCTTCTTTTCCTTCTAAATCCTACTCATCATCCTCAGATCCTGACCAGGGACTCTTCATCCTAAATCAGCATCTTTAAAATCCACCAACTTCCCCCAACACTTCAAGCCAGGCTGTTATTGTCTCTCTCTTAACTTACTGCAATAACTATGCCCTCACTCTTACCTCCCTGTCAGCAGTCACCAGGATTTCCTTTCTTTTGTTCATTCTTTCTTTCTTTTTGAGGCAAGCCCAAAAGACTGGCCTTTTTAAAAATTTTGTTTTGTTTTTATTTATTTGTTTGAGAGTGACAGACAGAGAGAGGAAGAGACAGATAGAGACAGAGATAATAGGTGTGCCAGGGCTTCCAGCCTCTGCAAACGAACTCCAGACACGTGCACCTCCTTGTGCATCTGGCTAACATGGGTCCTGGGGAATCAAGCCTCAAACCAGGGTCCTTAGGCTTCACAGGCAAGCGCTTAACCACTAAGCCATCTCTCCAGCCCAAGACTGGCCTTTTTATGAGAGACAGCAAGAGCACCAGTGAGAGAGAGAAAGAAAGAGAGAGAATTAGCATGCCAGAGTCTCCAGCCACTGCAATTGAACTCCAGATGTGTCTGTCACCTTGTGTGCATGTGCAACCTTGTGCAGTGTCACCTTGTGCATCTGGCTTATGTGGATTCTGGGGATCTGAACATCGATCCTTATGATTTGCAGGCAAGTGCCTTAAGTACTAAGCCATCTCTCCAGCCCAGGATTTTCTTTTAATAAGAACATAAATCAACCATGTCACTCCCTTGTTCCAACTAAAGCCTTTTAATGATACCACAGTGCTTTCAGAATCAAACTTAAGCCCTCATCACAACTCACAAGAACCCCCAACCTCTTGCTTTGCAATAACTCCCTGGGCATGCTTGCTTCCTTCTTCACCTCTCAACATATTCTCTTCTTTCCTCTTGACCCAGTACCCTTTCCCCAAGACCCATAGTTGTCACTGGCCTTTACTCCTCCTTCAGGTTTCATGCTGAAAGTCACCTCATCAAGGAAGCCACCTCTGAACAAGACTCACCATGTGAGACACCACTGCAGGTTGGGCTCCTTGAGAAGCAGAGGATGACAACAAGATGTGCAAAAGAGACACAGGGATAGCTCTTGAGGTCAATGCCTGTGGAAAGGAAGGAAGCAGAATTGAGCAGAAGAGGTGAGTGATGATGCAGTTCCCCAAAGGCCTCGGCTCATCTCTTGAGGGTTCTGAGGCTTTGGTTATCCCTTATTTATTTCAAGTTGAAACAAGAAGGTTGGGTCTTCTGCACCTGTATCCATCAGTCACTGGATGCAGGCAGCTCAGGAAGAAGGCAATGGTCTTCAGAGGAAGAAATCTTCATGGGCGCTGGTTGCAGAAGGTCTTCCATGTGATTCTGCCAGGACCATGCCCAACAGCCAGGTACTAAGTTCTTCCTTCCCACAGAGAGGTCTCTGTGGTGAAGAGGTAAGCAAGCATATGGAAAAGTTGAGTAACCCAGGATGCCACTGAACTTTGGCAATAAACAGAGCCCTTTTCTGACAATGTACCTAGAAACCTGTTAGCAAGCAGAGACCCCAATGTACATCAAATTGCATCATACTCACTTGAAACAATGGAAATAAGTTACTTCCTCTAACAGCCCCTTGGTTTTCTATTCAAACATATTGTAGGATATATCCAAGATTGGGAGACAGAGGGATAATCTGTCTTGGACTATTTTGAGGCACATGTGAAGTCAGGCAAACTGTGTCTATTGAATGATCTTTTAGGGAGAACTCCTATTTACCATTTTATGCCTATGCATAATTGTGTGTATATATGATTAAAATCAAATGCATCGTGGGAAGGGTCATGCACAGTAGAGACATTTTTATATAACTCAATTCTATCAATAAAAACAGAGACAACCCAAATTATACCCCCAGTAGCCAGGTCTGCCTTCTTCTAGACTCCATTAAAAAGAAGCCCTGCCAGGTGTGGTAGCACACAACTTTAATCCCAACACTCAGAAGGCAGAGGTAGGAGAATTGCCATGAGTTCAAAACCAACCTGTGACTATGTAGTGAATTGCAGGTCAGCCTCAGCTAGACTAAGACCCTACCTCAAAAAAAAAAAAAAAAAGAAGGAGGAGGAGGACAAATGCCCCAAGAAGTAGTCAACTGCTCTTGGACAATCTTTAAGCAAAAAGGAGCTCACTGCCTCTCTTTGTTATATATCCAAAATGTGTACTTTCACTTTGTCCTCTAATAAAATTTCTTGCTACTTCACTGTTTGTGTATTCCATCTTTCTTTTTTTAATCTCTGTCTTCCCTTTGATATTTTTCAAGGTAGGGTCTCACTCTAACGCAGGCTGACTTAGAAATCATACTATAGCTTTAGGCTGGCCTTGAACTCACATCAATCCTCCTACCTCTGCCTTCCAAGTGTTGGGATTAAAGACATGTGCCACCATGCCTGGATATGTATGCCTTTTTCAGTCCTTTAAATAAGACACCAGGAACCTGGAAATACCCAGACAGGGACCATTGGTAACAATGTGAGTGAAGCCTGGGAAAGTATCATTCACTCATGCACACCTGGTACTCACTCTGTATTGTAATTGCAGGAGTCCAGTATGTGAATTCTTTGAGTATAGTCTGCTTTGTTCCTCCCTAGCCCCAGAACTTAGCCCTGCTTGGCAAATAGTAAGTGTTAATAAGTTGGTTTCATTAATTTAATGGACCAAAAGTGACCACCAGAACCTTCCAGGGAAGAAATATCATTCAGAGCTTCCTGGAAACTCTTCTCTCCTGAACTGCTTCAGATCCCACATGAACTGTGGCCATGTTGCCCTCCCAAGGGAAAGGACAGCGTTACCATAGTCAAGGAAAAAGAGTGGGCACAGGCCACAGCCACTGGGTCGGCTACCTGCTGCTGGAAATGCAAAGCCAGAATTAACAAGTCTGAAGCCACATGCCCCAGACGAATAGTTTTTATTTCTTTTTAAAATTCACACTTATTAAATTTTAAACAAACCTCAAAGACTCCAGTCTAACACAGAAATCAAATACCAAAAAACAATGAGTCTTTTTTTCTATTAATACAGTATAGCAAACAGCCTTGCTATAGCAAAGCTGTGAAATATGAAAGAAATTAACTGTCTGGCTCTCCGTGTAGATTCTGAACTCCACTCACAATGGCCCTCACAGACCCTGGCATTCCACAAAGAGGTCAAGATACCAAAGCCCATGAGCTTGGATTGTCTACAAATGCACTCACCTGCAGACTGCCCTCAGATAAATGATGGCTGCCAGAGGAGAGCCAACTGGGTCAGGAGGCTGTGCCCAAAAAAGCAGATTGCTAGCATTAGTTTCCTGTTGCCAGCAGCATGCCATGGAGACTTGAGAGCTGTGGAGGGTTCCATGAAAAGGGAAATGCCCCCAGAAGAGAGACTTCCCTACAGTCTTCATTGTCTTCTCCATGGTCTTCAAGGACAACCCAGGATCATTTCTATCCATCTTCATCCTTCCCTGCCTGAGCTGGGCTCTAGTCTGAGATATAGGGTGATTCAAAGCAGCCCTTTAGACATAAAGACATGTGAAGAGAGGATGAAAGCAAGTTATGTAAACCAGCAGTGTGCATGTGTGTTTGTGTGTGTGTGTTTAAATGTGTATGTGTGTGGTACACCTGGGTGTGTATATGTGTTCTTATGTGTGGGTCCACATGTATGTGTGAAGGTGTGTATGCACATGTGAGCACATGCATGTAGAGGGCAGTAATAAACACCAGGTATCTTCCTCAACCTCCCTACCCAATTTTGGATAGAGTCTAGAGCTCACTAATTCAGCTAGAGTAGCCAGCCAGTGGATCCCAGGGATCTTCCTATCTACACTTCTGCAGTGCTGAAATTATAGGCATGTCCCATCACACCTACATTTTACATAGTTTCTGGGGCTCTGAGCTTGGGTCCTCAGGCTTGTGCGGCAAGCACTTTACTGACCGATTTATATCTCCTGCCCACTGTTGGGTGTTTTGAGATAGAGCAGAGCTCTGTAGCAGTGACTTCTCATTGCTGCAACAAAACACCCAACCTGAAGCAGCATATGCAAGAAAGGGGATTATTTCTGGCTTACAGTTTTGAAAGGAAGTTTCATCATGGCATAGAAAAAATGGCAGGAGCAGATAGCCAAGTGTCACATATGTACATCAGCAGGTAGGAAATAGAGAGAGTGAGCTAAGTTCAGCAATCTGAGCAGGGTTATAACATCCCAACCCCACACCCACACCACCAGAGACACATCTCCTCCAGCAATGCTCTACCTCCCAAATACTCCACCATCTGGGGATCAAGTATGAGGATTAATCACAAACACACAAGTCTATGGGGGACATTCTAATCACCACATATCTCATGAAGGCTGGTCTCCAACTCACTATGTAAATGAGGCTATCCTAAAACTCTTTATTCTCATGCCTGTACCACTGAGATGCCGGGATTATAGATATGCACCACCATGCTTGGCCACAAAGTGTTCTTTAAATCAGATGATCACATAACTCACCATCTAAATTAGGCTGCTTTTGAGAATGTTCTTGATCACTAAAACAAGATTAACATGAACCAATCATGACTGTCCTAAGCAAACCAGATGTGAGGCAACTTAGTTTTAGACACTGCCACCTTTCTTATTTCCTCTGAATTTCAACCTGCCCTCTCTCTGTCCATCATCCTCTTCTAACCCTACCTCACAAGACAACAGGAGAGGCTAGAGTGGGTACATAGCTCAAGTTCAGGTCAAGGAAGAAACATGGACTCAGAGAAAGCCTGAGGATTAAGGATAAATTCTGAGTTTCCTGGTAATTCTAAAGGCTACTTTCCTTTGCATTTGGTGTGATAAATGACTTAGACAGACATTACTGATTCCCATATTATCCTGTGTAATCCCAGTGTTGTATAATGTCCAGCATAAAATGATGATGTTTCTTGTAAAAAAGATGGAGTCTATGGTGGCTTGAACCAGGTGTCCCCCATAAAGTCACATATTTTGCATTTTTGGGTCCCCAGCGGGTGACGATTTCAGAGGTAGGTCCTTGCTGGAGAAGGTGTGTGGTTGGGAGTGGGCTTACAGGGGTTATATCCAGCTTCCCCCTTGCTGGAGTTCAATTCTCCCTCTTGCTGCTGTTACCACCTGCTGTGGCAGAAGTGATGCCTAGCCCCTGCTCTTTCAATCTGTCCTACCATCATGAAGCTTTCCTCAAGACTGCAAAATGAAATAAACCCTTCCCACCCCCATCATCTGTTTTTGGTAAGGTGCTTTGTCCAAGAAACTTAAAGGTAATTACAACAGAGCCCAAAATACACACTCCTCCATACAGATTCGCTGCTCTGTCCTGTCCTCTGCAGTCAGGGGTGTGGGTAGCAGTTCTTTCCTCTGAGCTTCTGTTTGCTGATCTCTCTAGACCAAAGTTTGGGTTTTACCATGGTAGAAACCATCAGCCATTGGCTCTTTACCCACCAAGTGTCCTGAGAAGCCAGAAGTCATTGAGACACTGAGCATGTGCTTTTGTATGTGTGCTTCATGTGTGTGTGTGTATGTGTGTATGTGAGCACATGCTAGTGTATTTGCCTACATGCATGTTTGCTTCTGTACATGAACTGTTCTGTGTGCTGTTGTATATTTTTGTATGTACTTGTGTCTGATTACTAGTGTGTATGTTAATTTTTTAATCACTGACAAATACTTGAGAGAAATAGCTTTAAAAGGAAAAAAATTATGTTTGCTCATGGTTTCAGAGGTCTTGGTCTATTTCCAGCTGGTTCCATTGTTGTGGGCCCAAGGCAAGACAGGGAGCCTATGGTAGAGTGAAGCAGATCACCCTATAATAGACAGGAAAGAACCAAAAGAGAAAATAGAGAACGAAATAGAGAAAGAACCAAAAAGAAGCCAGAGATATGACACATCTTTTCATAAACATCCCCAGGACCTGCTTCCTTCAACTGTGCCCTGCTTCCAACTTTCTATCCCTTCTCAAAATACCACCACTATCTGGGAACCAACATTTAATACACAAGCTCAGCTGTGTGAGACAGTTCATACAGAGGCCATAGCAGTATGTGTTTGTGTTTGCTTGTGTGTGTGCATGCATGTGTGTACTAGTTTATGCTTATGTGAGTGCTTGTGTTATGTTGATTTGCACTTGTATGTATGTTTCATGTATGTGCTTGCTCATATTTCTGCAAAAATAGCAATGTAGCCTTGTAGGAGTGGAATTTTCTATCAATTGCAGCAACTGCAGAGAGAAGGAGAAGTAAAATCATCCACATTCCCTCCATGGGACATCCTCAGAGAGAATCTCCCTGAAACTCTTCCTTCTTCCATCTTCTCAACAAACCATGTTATGGGCTTTGGGGCTGTGAGGAAGACCCAGATAGCTCCACAAACAACTTATGGTCATGACTAGCTGAACAGGACATTGTCCTGACAACATTGGACAGAATAGATATTAAAAAGGAGGTTTCCATATTACAAAATTCAAGGCATCCACATCAACTCTGTCCTGTGAGCACTTGTTTTCTCCCTTACCTTCCAGGCCAAGCTGCTAAAGTTTACCCCCTCTCAGCGCCACGCAGGTGTCTGCACTCAAGAAGTGGCTGGTGTGCTGCCACTCATGCTGTAGAAAACATGAGGTGATAAGACCAGAGCGGGCTAGCCCAAACATTAGGGAAATTGAGCCAATACCTAGTAATGAATTACTCTTCATAAGAAATCCCAGGCCAGAGGAGTGAGAGGACTGAATCCCAGTCAGCAAAATAGCAGCCTCATGGAGCTCATTTCTCCCAAGATCAAACCCAAAGGGTTGCCTCCCTATAACAGAAGTGCCCAAACCTCCCTATGTCAGAAGGGCAATGCTCTGTGCTGACCAGTAAAGAATGATAAAATAGACCTCAGTGGGTAGAAGCTACCAGGGCACATAAATCCTAGTGCAAAGCTCATTTTGGTGACATCATTTGAAAATTTATGGCTCAGTTTTATCACATCACTGAAGGGCTAACAAAGCATGGATTACACATCTGTAATCTCAGTACTTGAGAGACTGAGGCAGGATTGTCATGAGTTCAAGACCAGCCTAGGCTACATAATAAGTTCCAAGCCAGCCTGAGCTCCAAAGTTAGACCTTGTCTACAAAAAAAGTAGTCATAAAAGGCTAGAGAGATGATTCAACAGATAAGTGAAATTTCTGTGCAAGCATAAGAGCCTAAATGGGCCTCAGATTGCCCAAGTTCAAATCTCAAGAACACACATAAACAGCTGGGTGAGGCCATGTGTGCTATAACCCCAGTCCCACAAAGGCAAGTAGAGACCATAGACTTACCCTGGCTTGCAAAAAGCAACAAGTCCTGGTGTAAGTAAGAGACTCCAGCTCAAACGAGAATAGGCAGAACAGCAATGGAGTGGGAGACCCAGCATTCTACTCCAGCCACTTCAGGCAAGCACACCACCCCTGCCACAGGTGAGTTCACAGGATACCACAGTGCCACATACATGTACATGCCCCCCCGCACACCCCATATACATAACATACACACACAAGCAAAAATAATCACAATAATAAAAAAAGATGTCCCGGGCTGGAGAGATGGCTTAGCGGTTAAGCGCTTGCCTGTGAAGCCTAAGGACCCCGGTTCGAGGCTCGGTTCCCCAGGTCCCACATTAGCCAGATGCACAAGGGGGTGCACGCGTCTGGAGTTCGTTTGCAGTGGCTGGAAGCCCTGGCGCGCCCATTCTCTCTCTCTCCCTCTATCTGTCTTTCTCTCTGTGTCTGTTGCTCTCAAATAAATAAATAAATAAAAATTAAAAAAAAAAAAAAAGATGTCCCAGTTCCAGCAGTAGCAAATGCTAGGGGAAGGTCTAGGCCAGTTGTGAATGAGCAGGTGAGAGGTTCATGAGGCCTGGAGGGCAGTTGGTGACTGGAGTAGTACCAGGACAGCGAGACCACTCCACACCTCATAACCAGCTATTCTGAAGCTTTTCCCACAGAGAAGTTCTAAGTATGGTTCTGGGAGAAGCAGCCACTGAGGATTAGGTAAGTGCACAGCCTCCTGCTGGGGAGACAAGGGCTGGGGGCATGCCTGCTGGTACACGTATGCTGGCTACTCATTCCATCTTCCTGCTTCCTTTATAGCTCTCCCACTTCCCTTTTGGAACCTCCATGGTGCTTGCCCATGATATCCTTAGAGATTCAAAAGGAAGTGTAAGGGTGCTGCTGGATACAGACCTTACACTTTTACTTTCCAATATCTTTCCCACTCATCCCAGCCTTCCTCTCTTGCCTGGACAATCCAACCAGAGAACCTAGCCTCTTGCTATTTCCCGAGTCAGAAGATGCTCTGCCACCAAATTTTGCCAGGTCAATGAGATGACAGGGACAATCTCAGATGCTTCAAAGACAGAGCCTCCAAGCCCCTAAATGCAGGAAAAAGCTAATTTTTCAACTGGCAAAGTCAAATTCTGTGCACTCCAGAACACACAATAGCCCAGAAAAGCAAGGCACTTGAAAGAATGTGTCCACTGCCACTTTACAATATAGCACAACCATCCAAATTGCCTTGTTTCTGTGTCTTCTGTGGTCTTCCTCATGTAAGTTTAATGCTTATTAAGGATTTACCTTGTGAGAAGCATTGTTCTAGGTCTAAAGAACACTTGAAAAATGACAAATCTGGGTTGGAGAGATGATTTAGTGGTTAAGGCACTTGACTGCAAAGCCTAAGGACCCAGGTTTGATTCTCCAGGTCCCATGTAAGCCAGATACACATGGTGGAGCATGCATTTGGAGTTCATTTGCAATTACTAGAGGCTCTGGAATGCCTGTCTCTCCCCCCCCCTCTCAAATAAATAAATAATTTTTTAAAAACAAGAAAGAGACAGTTGGGCACAAAGAGCCATTGGGAGCTAGATGAAGACAGATCAGATGGGACATGTTGGTTTATCATGAATTCTTCTATCCAGGACGGAGGTATTTTGGGGTAGGCCCAAAGCACAGCTAAAATTCCTATTATGTGGAAGCACAAAAGCATTGAAAAAAGTGAAAAGGACCTGCTAGTTCTTTCTTTCTTCCACATTTTCTTTTTTATTAATTTTTCATGTGAGCTCATAAAGCATTCGCTATGGTGTTTTCATACATGTGATAGTAAACGTGGTCCACTCCTCTCCAGAACTTGCTATTTCGCACCAGCAATGCCTGAGGTCGAACCCGGGCCATACCTCTCACCAGTTAAGTAATTTTGACCAAATTTCTCATCTCTGATGTGAGAATAGTCTCCCCAAGCTCAGAGATGGCTCAAGGATCAAAGCAGCTGTCACTGGTGAAGAGTCACGCCTGGCTGTCAACGATGTCCATTGAATATTGATTTATTAATTGCAGATATTGTAGTAAGTGGCCTCAGCACTAACCCCATGCCACCCCCCTGAGCTGTGGCTCTATGTAAAGAAGGCAAGCGGGGCGCAGAGGTCATAGCTGACATTCTAAGTCACACATTGTTCCACAGCAAAGCAATAAATAGCTTTGACTTGTTAGCCCCAGAATCCTTCTCCCTGGAGTTAAAAAACAGAATTTAAAAGCAAACTGAAGTCAACATTTAGAACAGAAAAGGCATGCGCACGCGCACGTGTGTGTGTGTGCATGTATGTGTGTGTGTGTATACACACATACACTTCTCTTTGTAAGGAAGGTTGCCATGGAGATGAAACAGAGAAACAGCGAAAGCAGGGAAGCCACTGAAATGGCTATAATTAATTTAAAGCATTAAAAACAATTAAAATTGTATTAAAGCAAGTTCATTTGAACGAGGCATACATTGAGTGAGCAGATCTCATCAAGCATGAAACAAATAAAAGTATTGCTTTGGGGTGTTAGAACAGACACCCTGGCTGTCTTCAAAGAAGAATATAAATTAATGCATAGAACTTGGGCACAATAAAATACATAACCTAATTTATCTAATGTTTCTAAAAACAAAATGGTTCTCCAATAATTCTGTTTCCTCTAGTACCTTTACACCAAGTTGAAAAACAAAAACGGAAAGAAAATTACTTCTTAATAAATATGTGATCTAGGTTTCCATGTCAGTCAGTCAGTATGGTCACAAATTACTCATTCATAAAGATGAAGGGAACAAGAGGGGGTGGGGATCATAGAGTGCGCACGATACACTGGCCACTGTCCTGCGCATTTAGCACCTGTGGTGATTTGATTCAGGTGTCCTCCATAAACTTAGATGTTTTGGATGTTAGGTTCCCCAGCTCATGGCAATTGGAAATTGAAGGCTCCTAGAGGCAGTGTATTGTGGGCGGGCGGGCTTATGGGTGTTATAGCCAGTATCCCCATGCCGGTGTTTGGCACACTCTCCTGTTGCTATGGTCCACTTTATGTTGGCCAGGGGGTGATGTCCACCCTCTGCTCATGCCATTGTGGAGCTTCCCCTCGAGCCTGTAAGCGAAAATAAACCTCTTTTACCCACAAGCTGCTCTTGGTTGGGTGATTTCTACCAGCAATGCGAACCTGACTGCAACAGCGTCCTTCACTTCATTAATTATTCCCTCAAACTCCATCTGTCTTGTCAACATGGGCCTCAGGAAGATCTCTAACATCTGCAAAGTCTCATAGGTCATTGCAGAATAAACACATGAACTCAGACCTGTTGGGATTTCTAAGTCCATCGACTTATCACCATGTCACCTTATTTCTCATGGAAGAAACACAAATGATACAACCTGGCACCATATTTTACTTCCTACCTTCATCAGGCCCTTTGCCTCACACCTTATAAACAGCATTCAGTGTGATCTTCATAAGTAACCTCCCTTTCACCCAGAGGGAAGTTATAGCTCTCACAAGATGCAACTTGCTGAAATGACAAGCAAGCAAGACTCACTCCCCTGCATGGGCTGTCTTCCCTGAGTCCCTGGAGCACTGTGTCTCCTGCAGGCACATCCTAGGCTAAGTAGGGAGAAGGGACAGGGCGGGATGAGGCTGGATATTTCATTCAGGCAGTTGAGGACATAAGGTAAACTTTTCAGATGATGCAGGTTTTTAAACTTGGAAAACCAGAGAGGCTTGAGATATTCGAGCACCTTCTCATTTATGAGAACACATGAGCCTAAGAATTCAGAGCACAGCTTGGAGGCCCTCAGATCAGGAAAAACACAGGCACTGTCTGCATGGGAGGCCTGAAGCCCTAGAGGCTAGATGGAAAAACAAACCTACTTGTCTAGGGAAGACATGAGAGTGATGTTGACTGTCAATCCAATAGACAGAGGGGGACTTGGTTAGGAGAGTACTAAGTCAGGAGGCCCACTGCAGCTGGGTCAGATGAAGGACAGACAAGAAGCCAGAAAGAGAAATCAAGAGAGTCAAAGCCATAGCAGAAGTGTGGGTACCAGAAGCTCTTCATTCTTTGGTATATGCCATCTCTGACCGAGGAGCTTGGCAAGATATCTAGCTATACTTAACTAACCAGGAGTCTCAACAGAGCCACAGTCCTGATTCATATCAAATATGTCCATGCTGGTTATACACAGCAATCCCTGAACCCCATTAGGACTCCTATCAGCATGGCCACTCACTACTCCTTCTGAGACTCCCTGCCTCGGACGTTCTCACACTCCAGAGACTGCAGGACTGACCCCTGTCCAGCACCCTGCTCGTAGTGTCCAGATTGCAGCCTGGCACATGGGTGTGTAAATACCTTCACCTCTACACACTACATAAGAACTTAGCAAAATGACAGGTTGAATTTAACCATAACCATGAAACTGTTCTACAATCTAATCTCAATTTTACCTGCAAGGGTTTGGGGGACTTAATATAGTAGAGGAAGTAACTATAGGGGAAAGGGATGTGACACTGGCACAAGCTCTCTCACTGCCTGAAGAACTGAGCTGGGATTTATTTTCTAAGAAGGGAACCTCCATGGGTCACAGAGAAATGCTGGACCATAAGCTGTCTATGAAGAGGCCATATAACTCACTGTTTAATGAGGCTCCTCCCAGGACATAATCAATACAGATGGCCAGATTCAACACATAGATTTATTGATTGAGCAAAAGTCAGGGGTGTGGTAGAAGCTTCAGCAGCACCCACAACTGCTCCCACCTGCAGTGCCAGGAAAGGAGTGAAGGGATAACAAATGGCTCCACCCCTCCTGGCAGGGAAGGTCAAAGATGTGGCTGGACAACTTGTATCTGGAGAAATATTTATTTCCCTGTGTAATTCATTAAATGGGGTGCAACCACAGTATGTATGTCAAGGTATGATTTCCAGGAGACCTTGACAAACTATAGATGAAGTCAGACCACCCACCACAGGGCAACCTGAGCTGGAAGATGCTGAAATATAGAAGAAACAACTTAGTCACTAGGGTAGGAAAAAGTCAGAAACATGTACTCTACCATCATGGAGCTGCCAATCTAGTGAGGGTGATAGATGATGTAAATAAACACATAAAGGTGTGCCAACCCAAAGACAGGCAAAGCTAATGCAAAGATTCTGAAGCCAGTGCTTAGCTCACTTGAGGAACAACAACAACAAAGAAAAAACAAGAATAAGAGAAAGAGTGGGAAATAGAGAAGTTTGCCTTATAGAGCCTCTTAGGCTGTATGAGCTAGGGTTTCATCTTGGGTCTAATAACGGTAACAAGCAGTTGGATGTTTTGAAGTAAAATTTGCACCTTAAAATGTCTTTGGGTGCCTGATGGAAAAATAATTCATAAAAAACTAGAAAAGGCCATTTTATTATGTATATTACTTATTAAGAAGTTTGCCATCTCACATATTTTCATGCATAAACTCACATAATCCTTAGAATGACCAGAGTTACCTTTAATTACTTCCGCTTCATAGTTGAAGAGCTGAGACGTGGAGGAGCTAAGTGTGTGGCAGAAGCCAGATGTGAGCACATGTCACCTGGAGGTAAGCAGTAGGATTGTGCCACTTCTCCACAGTGTCCCAGGCAGGACATTGTGGTGGCTTGGCCAGTACTGGCAGCCAATAGGGTGCAAGAAGTGGTGGAACCCAGTTATATTTCAAAATTATTACCGACAAGACTAGTCCTTAAATTAGATGGGAAGGATGAGGGGAAATTTATTGACTCTTGGGGTTTGAATATAAAATGTCCCTCACAGGCTCTCGTGTTTGAGCGCCGGGTTCCTTCCTGGTGGTGGTGTTTTACAAGGTTGTGAAGACTTTCAGAGGTGGAGCCTAACTGGAGGAAGTGGGTCACTGGGGAGGTGAGCCTTGAGGGTTACATCCCAGCTCGGCTTGCTACCCAAGTACTGTTTCTCACACTCGTTCTACCACTTATGTCCTTGATGGATTGAACATCATCTCAGACCACAAACCAAGATAAATCCTTCCTCCCCTGAGTGGCTTCTCAACAGGTATTTGCTCACGACAACAAGAAAAGTTGTTAATACAGAGACCACTGCTTCAAACGTGCTGATTTCAAATTCCTAATACAACCAGCCATAGCCTTTCACCCAGTGATCATAAACCTGAAGAGTCAAAAAAAAAAAAAAAAAATTCACAAATTCAGGTTCTACATCCTCAAGTGTTGCAGAATGTATCCCAGGGATCTTAAATCATTCCCCAGGTGAACTTGAAGCAGCTGGCCTCTGGGCTGGCTTAGGGAGCTGGTCTTACATGTTGACTCCCAAAATGACAGAGCCCAGAGCACCTCGGGGGTGACAGCACCTCCTCAGAGTCTCTCAGCTGAAGATGAGGTGATGAAGGGCCTCGGATGAAAATGATTTGATCTAGTGAATAAAAAACAGCTCCGGGGCGGGGGGTTGAGGGGGGGGCTGAATAGACGGCTCAGTAGTTGAAGTGCTTTTTTGCAAAGCCTGGGTTTAATTTCCCAGTACCCAAGTAAAGCCAGATGTACAAAGTGACACATGCTTTTGGAGTTCATTTGCAGCAGCAAAAGATCCTGGTGGGGGCTGGAGAGATGGCTTAGCGGTTAAGCGCTTGCCTGTGAAACCATAAGTACTCCAGTTCGAGGCTCGGTTCCCCAGGTCCCACATTAGCCAGATGCACAAGGGGGTGCACACGTCTGGAGTTCGTTTGCAGAGGCTGGAAGCCCTGGCGCGCCCATTCTCTCTCTCTCTCCCTCTATCTGTCTTTCTCTCTGTGTCTGTCTCTCTCAAATAAATAAATAAATAAAAATTTAAAAAAAAAATCCTGGTGGGTCCATGCTTGCTGGTGCTGGTGCTAGCTTGCTCTCCTGTTCTTTCCCTCTCTCTCTCTCACTCTCGCTCTCGTTCTCTCTCTCTCTCTCTCCTCTCCCCCTCTCTCCAGCCTTGCAAATAGACATATAAAATACCTTAATTTAAAAAATATCTGGGATCAAATTCTATGCCCCTTAACTCTTGGGCCAGAATTGTGTCTACTACCCGCATGCTTGCTTCCCTTATTCTTCTCTCAAGGACAGTAAAGGGTCCTGAACCTCTAAGCCTATGAGAAGAGGGTGTCAGGCTTTGAGAAGAGGATGTCAGGCACCCACCAACTCAGTGAGCCTGGGGAAGTCAAGTTTCCCATCTGTAAAATGGGAACTTTGGGTCCTTGTACTAGTTATTTTTCTCATTGCTGCAACAATTCCTGACAGACGTAACATAGAGAAGAAAAGATTTATGTTGGCTCACAGTTTGAGAAGTAAGTTATAGTCCATTGTGACAAGGGAGACGTGGCAGGAGGATGTATGCGGTTGATTGGTAACATCGAGTCTGCAGTCAGGAAGCAGAAAGGGAGAGTCTTTTCTCCTTTTTACTCTTTCTGAGACCTTAGCCCACACAACGGCACCACCCACATTCATGGTGAGTGTTCTCACCTCAGTTAAACAACACTGGAAACCCCCTCACAGATACTCCCAGAGGTGTGTCTTTTAGGTAACTCTAAATCCTATCAAGTTGACAATCAAAATTGACCATCACAGCCCTCATACTGCTACTATTTGAATAAATGAAATAATACATCAAACACATAGTAAGACATTAATGCTAGTTACTATTGGAGCTTTTAATATCATGAGTCCAGATTTTCTGGTTTGTAATTATCTTTTTCCTACAGTGTTTCCATGAGGGTTTTGAAGTTTTTGTGCCTTCAAGGTCAATGTAGAGTCTTTAGGGCTCTAAATGTTACAAGCCAATGTCATTAGGAGCTTGAGAGCCAGGTAGCAGAGAAGAGGACCAGGTGAGAGGTGGAGCTCAGGAGAGATAAATGGTATGAATCCCGCCCCAGGTACACAGGTTCTAAATGGAAGGGGTGCTTTCTGTTCTCAGGTACAGTTGAACCTGAAATACTTGGCATCACAACTATACCTCACAATGTAATTCAGTAGACTGCCTCATTCAAGCCTCAAACAACCCGGTTAACTAGCTGTTATTCCTACCATTTTAGAAAAACGAATCTCAGGATTGATTACATCTGTCAGGCAGTGAACTCCAGATGCATGTGTCACTTTGTGCATCTGGCTTTATGTAGGTACTGGGAATATGGGCAAGCACCTTAACTGCTGAGCCATCTCTTCAACTCCCAGGAATCATAAAGTCTTACATTTTGCAGGCAACAAACATTCTTTCATTTATTTATTTATTTATTTCTCTCTTTTTTTCTAATCCTTTAATAAATAGGAATTCCTTCCTTAGCTGGCAGATATACAAATATAGACCATGTACCAGCTGTGGTTCATGGGACATCTTCTGCCAACATTTTTATGTCTTTACATGTATGGTGTTCATGCATATGCATATGCATGTCCATACTTGTGTGGGCAGGTACACATGCATGCATGTGAAAGATCAACATTAGGTATCTTTCTTAATCATTGTCTGTCTTGTTTTTTGAGATAGGCTTTCTCACTGATTCTGGAGCCCACTGATTTGGCTAGACTAGTTAGCCAGCAAGCCCCATAGATCCTCCTGTTTCCACCACTTCAGCACATGCCAATATGGCATCCAGCTTTCGCATGGGTAGTAGGGATTCAAAATCGGGTCTTCCTGATTACATGGCAAGCGCCTTACCTACTAAGCCATCTCCCCAGCCCTCATCTGTCAATTTCTACTATTGGGTATCAGCTCTTGTCTAATTATTATACCACCACTATATCCTCCAATGCTTGATCTGGCACTCACTAAATAGTTGTGGAACTGAATTTAACTCAAGCACACCAGGCAGGGTTTATTATTTCTACTTGATGGGTGACAGAAATGAAATCAGAGAGTCAAAGTGACTTCCAGCCACTGGTCTTTCCTATGTTACCTGCTGCTTTCAATAACTGTGGGACAACCTGTCCTGGCAACCACACTGATCCCCAGTCTCTCTGACTCTTTGCCTCTAGATTTGATCCTGAGCCCCCAGCAGCATAGCAGGGATTGTAGGAGCCGGGTCCAGCTGCACTCCCAGCACGCGGTGTTGTTCATGGTGAAGAAGCCTGTGCCATGCCCTTCCTCTCCAGGCCAGAGCCTCTCCAGAAAGGAGTGCTCTCCAAAGCTTAAAGAAAATGCATTTCCATTCTGCTTTTCAGCCTAAAAACATCTACATCCTGCACAATGAATCCAGTGAACCAGGTATAATTACACCCCAGACACCAAGGACTGTGCTAGTGACATTTAGCAATACTTTAGCTTCAGATAGTGGTGGCTGCAGTAAACATTATATAATTGCTGCAACATCGATCCCAACAATTAGCACAGGAAAGTAGAGACAGAATGAAAGTTCTCCAAGAAACTGCCACAACCTGAGTAAAATAGGGCCCAAAATCTCTCTTGGAGACAGCTCTCCCTCTTCCAAACACTAGGATATTTTCCTTTTTAATGTTTTCAGTACAAATTTTTTAACTGGAATTTTCCCAGGGTACAGAGGGCTAAGAAGCACAGCCATAGGTGAAGAGAAGACCACCTGGAAGTTCTCTGATGGGCAGTTTGCTCCCCAGGTCCTTCTATTCTAGTCTATGAAGGTGGTGAATGTGGATCAGGGCATTGTGGCTACACCACAGGAAGGAAACTGGAGATGGTGAAATTGGTGAGGGTTAAGCCAGCCTTGCTGTAAGCAATGCAGAGTAATTGGAGCAGGGTATGATGAAGAGATGTGGTCATTTTAAATTTTGGAAAGATGTAGGGAAACTAGGAGAGAATGCAATGCCTGCAGTGAGGATGTGAAGAAGTGTCTATATTCAGTGATATTTGAGAGACAAAGTTGGTAGAACCAGATGAATGACAGGATGTAGGACTGTCAAGGATGATTCCCAAACTTCTGGCTTTAGTGATTAGAAAGCTGGTGTTATGATTGATCATCACTGTCAATTTAATGGGATTTATATAGTCTAGGAGTGTGAAAATGTTTCCAGAGAGGATTAACTGAGGGAAGAAAACCCATCCTTAAAGTATATTCAAAGTATATGACTCCTTCTGACCTTCTGATGACTCACTTTTTGCTTTTTAAACTTTTTTTTCAAGGTAGGGTCTCACTCTAGCCCAGGCTGACCTGGAATTTACTATGTAATCTCAGGGTGGCCTTGAACTCATGGCAATCCTCCTACCTCTCCCTCCCAAGTGCTGGGATTAAAGGCATGTGCCACCATACCAAGCCTTTTTGGTACTTTTTAATTGATAATTTTCATGAATATTTATAATATATTTTGATCATAATCCCCTCCCATTATCTTCCTTTGTCTTCCTCTCCTGCCTTCTTCCACTGAACTCCTTCTTCCTTCCGATGACCCCCTCTTCTCCTTTGATGTCTTTGCTCTCCTTCACCATTCATGATGGAATGTTGATGGGCCCAATATTGTGTAGGTCTTGTGCAAGTAGGAACAGTCACTATAAGGGCATGACTGCATCACCTTCATGTCTGGAAGTGTTTCATAGCACTCCTCCCCATCCTCTGGATCTTACATTCTTTCCACACTCTCTTCCACAGTGTTCCCTGAGCCTTGGAGGGTGTGAAAAAAACATCACATTTAGTGTTGAGCACTCTAAACAGTCACATCTTCACAGATCTTCGATGAATTTGAGTTTACCCAATAGCCATCACCAATTGCAAATAAAAGCTTCTCTGACCAAAGGTGAGAACAGCACTAACTATGGGCATAAACACAAATATTTAGAGGGCAACTTAATGGTCATAACATGTCCAAATAATAGTAGTAGCCCTCCCCCACTAAAAAGCCCAGTTATAGTCTTTTGACTAGATTTTCAGTGCCAGGCACAAATTCCCTCCTATGGAACAAGCCACAATTCTAATCACAGAGCAGTTGATTTCCCCCATAGCAGCTGTGCCACTGCCGCACTAGCGGGCACATCTTGTTGGATGGCCAGTTGTGTAGCTCATAGGGTTCACTGCTGGTCAAGACTATTGATGACTGCTCTGTCCCCAGCAGCCTGCATAGCACTTTCCAGTACTGTGACAGCTAGTCAACAGGGAGGAGGCTTCAGCTCTATTTCAGTTTCATTTCTCCACGTCTTGTAACGAAAGCATGTGGTAAACTATTGAGTTTTCTTGAACCTATCAGAAAGCTGAAGTCTCTGTACAGTCAACAAAACTAAAGAAAGACTCACCATGAACCCTTCTTTCCTGCCTCCCTAAGGCCTTTTCTGTCACGCCAGGACCCAAGGCAAAAAAAAAAAAGTCCAGTATAGCTAGCACAACGTGTATGAGCACATGAGGGCTGCCACAGCAAAACTCCACAGGCTAGGTAGCTTAAACAACAGACATTTATTTTATCAGTTGTGGAGTCTATACAAGTCCAAGCTCAAAGTGGTAGCAACTCTGGTTTCTGTCCCTCTTCTTGGCTTACAGATACTACTTCCTTGTTGTATCCTCACATTTGTGTGTGTGTGCGTGTGTGTGTATTCCTGATGTCTTTTTGTGTCCAAACCTCTTCTTATAAGGACATATATCAAATTGCATTAGGGTATCCCAACTACCTGGTATTAATTTAATTATCTCTTTAAAGGACTGATGTCCAAATACAATTGCATTCTGAGGTACTGGAAGATAGGAACTTGAGGTGGGGAGCAGGGAGAGCATGATTCAGCTCCTCAGAAGAGAAACAAGCAAGCAAGAAAGCCTTTAACCTTGGAGGAAGGCTGGGAAAATGTCCTGAACTCTGGCCATTAGAGACCCTCTTGGCCTTAAGGAAGTGATGGGACCACAACGGAGGTTCACCACAAAGATCAATAAATACAATACCTAAGACTCAGGCTGGCCAAGAAAAACAAATAATGCTTCTCCATTCCCCTGCATAAGATGATCAAACAAGAACTAACATCACTCTACTATGGGAAAAGGGACAAAAGCATAGGAGCAGACTTCCCTAAAAGATAGATACAAATGGAAGACCTGAAGGGTAGGCGTGCACTGAAAACATCCTTCAGCAATCCAGTCCCAAGTTCATAAATGTGAGGAGCAGTGCAGGAATTTAATCGAGTAATACTCTGAAGATAGCCATACCAACAACAGAACTTGTCCAACTCTTCACGAGACTGGCTAAGCTAAAGATCTAGAAAACTAAAGTGAGCCCTGCTAGAATTGAACATTATTTAACTCAGTCCTGCTAGGATTAAATATCACGTACCTCAGTCACTCTGTCTTATAAGGGAAGCCACTTTCAGCCAAAAGTTATATATCACCCAAAAATAAAAATAAAGTTAATGTCAAGAACCTCAGATATTTGAGCTATCATATAAGACAGTTAAAATCAGGGCAATTCTGGGGCTGGAGAGATGATTAGTGATTAAGGTATTTGCCTGCAAAGCCTAAGGACCCAAGTTCAATTCCCCAGTACCCATGTAAGCCAGGCGCAACAAGTGGCGCATGCAGCCGATATTTGTTTTCAATGGCTGGAATCCCTGACGTGCCCATTCTCTCTCTCTTTCTAATAAATATAATTTTTTAAAGCCAGGTGTGGTGACACATGCCTTTAATCCCAGCACTCAGGAGGCAGAGGTAAGAGGATCACTGTGAGTTTGAAGCTAACCTGAGATTACAAAATGAATTCCAAGACAGCCTGGACTACAGCAGACCCTATCTTAAAAAGACAAAAAGTAAAACAATTAAAAAATAAAATGTTTTTTTTTAATTCAGGACAATTCATATATTTAAGCTTCCAGTGGGGAAGGTATACAACATTCAGGAGCAGATATAGATTTTTTTGTTTGTTTGTGTTTTTGAGGTAAGGTCTTGCTCAAGCCCAGGCTAACTGGAATTCACTATGCAGTCTCAGAGTGGCCTCAAACTCACAGCAATTCTCCTACCTCTGCCTCCCTAGTGCTGGGGTTAAAGGTGTGCACCACCACGCCTGGCTAGATGTAGATTTTTTTTTTTTTTTTTTATTTGACAGTGACAGAGAGAGAAAGAGGCAGATAGAGAGAGAGAAAGAATGGGCACGCCAGGGCTTCCAGCCACTGCAAACGAACTCCAGACACGTGTGCCCTCTTGTGCATCTGGCTAACGTGGGTCCTGGAAAATCGAGCCTCGAACCGGGGTCCTTTGGCTTCACAGGCAAGCGCTTAACCGCTAAGCCATCTTTCCAGCCCTAGATGTAGATTTTTGATATAGAGAGATTGGGAAGGTGGTTTGGTGGGTAAAAGTGCTTGCCACACAAATATGAGGGCCTAAGTTTTATCCTGCCACCCATATAAAAGGCTGGGTGTGACTACACACTCCTGTAAGCACAGTTATGTGGAGGAGGGATAGAGACAGGAGAATCACTGGTGTTCACTCAATAGCTAGTGACCAAAACCAGTAGCTATGGGTTCAGTGACTCTGTTTCAAAGAAACAATGTAGAAGGCAATAAAAGAGGACACTCAGTGTTCTCTGGTTTCCAAAAACCTACCACAGGTTATGTGCAACTGCACATACACATGTACTCACCACACACATGCAAATGCCAAAAAGAGAATCATGTGGAATTGATAAAAAGGAAAAACACAGTTAACAGAAAGGAAGAATATCTCAAGTTACCTCATCAATAGAATTGATATAAATTATAAGAAGGAAAACAGGTCAGTAGAAATTACCTAAACTGAAACCCAAAAAGAAAAAAAGTAAAGAAGAAAAGGAAAAAACAAATCAAGACTGTGGAATATTATCAAACAGTCTAACATAACTGCATTAAGAACTAAATAAATAAATGGGGAAAAGTTGAGGCAGAAGGAATTTTTTTAAATACTGGCTAAGAATTTTCACAAAACCAGAATACAAAAAGCTCAGGTCGGGGGGCAGAGAGAGAACTCGATGATAAAGGCACTTACCTGCAAAGCCTAACCCCCAGGGTTCAATTCCCCAATATCCATGTAATTCCAGATGTATAAAGTGATGCATGCATTTGGAATTCCTCTGTAGTGGCTGGAGGCCCTAGTGTACCCATTCTCTCTGCCTCTCTTCTCTTTACCTCTCTCTCTCTCTCTCTCTCTCTCTCTGTGTGTGTGTGTGTGTGTGTAAATAAATATATATATTTTTAAAAGCTCTGCTGGGCATGGTGCTACATGTCTTTAATCCCAGCACTTGGAGGCAGAGGTAGGAGGATCACTGTGAGTTCGAAGCCACCCTGAGACTACATAGTGAGTTCCAGATCAGCCTGGGTAGAGTGAGACTATACCTAAAAAAAAAAAAAAAAAAAAAAAAAAAAAAACTCAGAGATTCTCCCTAATGTGACAACAAAGGAAATTCAATTCAAATCAAAATATCTGCAAAAATTTTAGGATAGTCTGATTCTAAATTTTATATGAAATATAAGAGAAACAACATAATTTTGAAAAAGAACCAAGTTTGACAAATCATACTACTTAATTGCAAGACTTACTATAAAACCACAGTGACTAAGACAAGATTGTAAAACAATACAGGCATACAAGTATGTTGGAACCAATTCATGATACCAGGAGTTTTGTATGCTAGTATTTGCCACAGTGATTCGTTAAAATTATATAACGTGGACTGGAGAGATTGCTCAGTGGTTAAGGCAATTGCCTGCAAAGCCTAATGACCTGTGTTCAATAACTTAGTACCCACATAAAGTCAGATGCACAAAGTACTGCATGCATCTGGAGTTCATTTGCCCTGGCTAGAGGCCCTAAAGTACCCTTCTGTCTGTCTCTCTTCTCTCTATTTCTCTGCTTGCAAACAAATCTTTTTAAATTATCTAATGTGAGAGTCTTTCAAAAACAAAAATCACCAAACACTACAAATCAGGATTTCTCTAGCTCCCATCCCAACAAGCTATAGGTCAATGAAATCACTTATTAGGAAGTCAACACAGGCTGGACAAAGAATTCTCAAAACCTAAGAATAAGAAAGCTAATAATCTTTTTGTAAGATAAACAAAAGAATGGAATAGAACTTTGCATGGCAATAAGTACAAAAAAAAAATTGCTCAACTCTCTTAGTCACTAGGACCACAGTGAGCTGCTGCTCGCAGTACCAAGGCAAAAGTCAGGTCAGTTGGTACCATGAGTGCTGTGGGGGTGTAGAGTACTGGAACGCTCATACGTTACCAGTGAGAATGCAGAATACTATAATAATTTTCGAAAACAGTTTGGCAGTTTCTTTTAAGAAGAAGCATGCTCCTACCCAGCAGTCCCAGGTATTTATCCAAATGAAAAAGAAATTTATATTTAAAGAAAATCTGCATGTAAATGTAATCACCAAAAAACAAGAAGTACCAAATGTCCCTCAACTGCAGAATGTATAACAAACACAACATGAATGAATTTTAATGGAATTATGTTAAGGGAAAGAAGCCAAACCCACAGGCTATGTGCTCTGTAATTCTGTTTACAAAACATTCCAGAAAGGCACAAAAGTAAAAACAGAAAACAAAGCAGTGGTTATGAGGAGCTTGGAGTGAGAAAAGATTCTGTCATAGGGAAATTATTTAGGGTGATAGCATGGTTCTGTAGCTTGGCTGTAGTGGAGGTAAAAGCACTGTATGTATGAAACAGGCAGAGTTGCACACTGGCCTAGTGAATTTCATTGTGTACACATTTTTTCTGAATAAGATGTATATAGTTCAGTTTTTATTGGCTTAGACCACATGAAACTTCCAATAGTGAAGTATTCCTTTTAGTTCAATTTTTATTGATACCTTTAATATATGAATACAAAATAATTTGATCATGTTCTCATTCCTTTATCTTTTTGTGTTCCCTCCTTCTGCCTCCTAGCCCCTGAGGACCCTCCTTTTTCAAGGCAGTCCTCTGTTTTGCCATCTCATTCCTTTTGTCCCCCTTTACCTGCCACATAAAAATGGTGATGGACTCAGAATCACGCAGGTCTTGTGGGGTCACGAACCCATCAGTCTGTTCATGTCAGGAGCACAGCACCCTGGAGTAAGCTTATACACCCTGTGGCTCTTAAATTCTTTCCACTCCCTCTTGTGCTGTGCCCACTGAGCCTTGGAGGATGGGGTAGAAATCTTTTAGTGTTGCTTTGTCAGCAGCCTCTTGTTTTCTACTTCAGTGAGTTTTGAGTCTCCTCAGTGTCTTCAACCATTTAGTTCAATTTTTAAAGGAAAGATCATTTTGACTGTTGCCTAGGAATAGACTATGAGACAAGTGTGGAAGTGGGGAGACCATTTCAAGAGCTAAGGCAAGAGACAATAGGAAGTAGACTTCAAGTATAGCAGCACATGGATCATCTGTGACCTTTACAGAGGCAACTTCATCAAAGGGGCAAAAGAAGAGTTGGGCTGAAGGGTATAGAGGGAGCTGAGTGGGTGCAGGCAGCACTGGACCCATAATTGCTTTTCTTAATCAGTGCTGCTATAAGAAAATATCTAAGATCAGAAAATCTATAAAGAACAGAAAATTATTCCCTCATTATTCAGATCCTGGAAAGTTCAAGATCAAGGTGCTAACATTTGATGAGGCCCTTCTTATTAAGTTCTTACATGGCAAAAAAGCAGAAGGAAAAGAACCTATTTTCACAGGTCCTCATAACCCAAACACCTCCCATAAGGCCCCATCTATCTGAACTGTTGTGAACTGTTGCAAGGGGGATCAAGTTTCCAGCACACAAACTTCAGAAGGGGCAAAACTATTCAAGCAATGGCACCAGTCTCTCAAGAAACCTGTGTGGCCCTGCCCTACTGAATGATCTCTGGCTCAAAGATGTGTCCGAAACTAGGGTAGCCAACCATCCTAGTTTGCCTGGAACTTTCCTGTTTTGTTGTTGAGTTTGTCTGTCTGTCTGTCTATTCACTTTTGAGACAGGGTTTCATGTAGCCCATGGCTTGTCTCAAAGTTTCTAGTCTCAAATTCTAATCTAATCTAATCTAATCTAATCTAAACCTAATTCTAATCTCTAATTCTCCTGGCTCCACCTCTCCAGTGATGGGATTACAGCCATGCACGACCATGTCAGTTTATGAAGTGCTAAGGACAGACCCCGGAACTTCATAAATGTGAGGTAAGCGCTCTACCAACTGAGCTACATCCTCAGCCCCCTGTTTTTCACCCTGAAAGTTCTGCCTCCAGGGAAACCCATCAAGTTCAGTCACACCTGAACGGTTGGTCTCCAACCTGGACCAGCCATCCCTCTGCTCACCTTCCCTCAGGAATAGTGACTCTATTTTCCATCCTTTTCTAGCCCCAGAGCTCACTTCTGAAATCGCTCCTAGAAGCAGAGATGTGGAATGCTTACCAGAGGGCCCTGGTGCTTGTTATGTCACTTGCAGCAATAGACCTCCATGTCAGGGAGAAATAAAAGTGTATTGCTACTCCACTGCCACAAAGTGGAATGTATACTCCAATCCTGCCATGTCTCTGAAATGCCTGCCTTCAAACAGCCTTCAAACAAACTCAGCAGCTTTTGCTTTGGTCTTGTTCTTGGCATCATCACTGCTTTTAGTACAGAAAAGTACTTCCTACTCCTCTTCTCTCTTTTCTCTTTTCTTTTTCCCTTTTGCTGGGGGGTGTGCATGCTATGTGTAGTATATGCGCATGTGTGTGCAGATGCACACCCCATGAGCAGAGTGCAAAGGCCAGTGGAGAACCTCAGGTTCTCTCATCACTTATCTATTTAGTTCCTCAATCCCAAGCTGCTGTCCATCAGCATGCCCCAGTGACTCTCCAGTTTCTTCTACCTACCATTAACTGGAGTTACAGATATGTGTGGCCATGCCCAGCTTTTCACATGGGTTCTGGGAAATCAACCTTGGAGGTCTCCAGTCTGTGAGCCCCTTTTGCTTAAGCAGCAAGAGCACTTAATAGCTGAACCATATCCACAGGCTTCTTTTATCTTTCTTTTGAATCTCAATGTGTAGTCCAGGCTGGCCTGGAACTCATGACCCTCCTGCTTCAAACCCTAAAGTGCTGGGATTATAGGCAGATACCACCAGACACAGTATTTCTTCTTTCTTAAGAGTTATCCCTTGATTTCCACCACACTCCTACCTTTCTGATAGATGTTTCTCAGTGTCTTTTCCTGATAAAGCTTTTCCTTCTTTCATACATGCTAGCAATGTAATCCAGAATGTGTTTGAGTATGGGCATTAGCATCAACCAGGACCAATATTTGAATCTGAGTCTTATCACTTTCTGGAAGAAACCTTTGGCACAGTGCTCCTCAGACCTTCGGATTTTCCTCTGTAAAATCTGTATAATGTGACTGGGGATGTAGCTCAGTGGTACAGCGTGTGCCTAACATTTGCAAGGCCCTGTATTCAATCCTCAGTGCCACCCTCCCCACAGAGAGAGTGGGCAAGCAAGAGAGAGGAGAGGAAAAGAAGAAAAATGAAGAGAAGTCTGTATCATGAATTCTACCTCATTGGATTGCCACAAAGTGAAATTAAAAGAGATTATGCACAATACTTAGAATATATCAGAGCAACAAATATATGCAGCTCTTGGCGTTATAAAATGCTTCCAGTATTAATTCTCAACAATAAGGACATGGCTAATAAGTTAAGCTACATACATCATGATTTATTTATAGAATAGTGTATAATACAGCCATTAAAAATAATGCTCTGACGAATATTTAATGGCACAGAAAAATGATCACAATATAATTTTAAGAGAAAAAAATGAGGCTATAAAATATGAGTCTTAATTCCGTTCTTAAAAGAAAGATTGTGTGTGTGTGTGTGTGTTGTAACGCTGCTGGTGATTCTTTCTTCTTCTTCTCTTTTATATTATTCTGTATTTTCAAGTTTTCTCTAATGTACCTACATTATTCTCATAACAATACATGTAATTTTAAAAAACCTCAGTAACCAATTTATTTACATGACAAGGATCTTTTTTCTAGCATACCTCATGATCCAAGCAATACTGCAGACTCTGGGGATGCTGGGTTGGAAAAGTTAACAGGCAGAATTTGCTTGACACTGACTAGTTACCTACCAGTTTCCTCTCCACCTTTGACTTGTTTGCTTCTCAAGGCAAGGGGCTTTCTCTGAAGCCCTGTAACATCACACATCCTGGATATGGGAGACACCCAGTCATGGATATCACTCTAATATCCAGAGATCATATGAAAGCAGCCAATTTTTTAGAATCAGTTATTACAAGTAAAACAGGTAAGAGATGGATTTATATGCTGGCTAGTTTCCATGATGTTGCCTTCCTCAATTGACCTGGGGGTGATGGGATGAAGTGTTCATTCAAGACTGCCAAAGTGGTGTTACGGTTTAGATGTAAAATTTCCCACCAAAAGGAATATGCATGTCTTTTCTGAGAGGTGATTGAACCACAAGGACTCTGCCTTCATAAATGGATTAATCCATTAATTTATTCATAATTGATGGCATTCTTATGAGGAGGGGATATGGGAGGTGGGATCTGGTTAGAGAGGATCTGGTCTTGTGGGGATTATCTTTGGAGTGTACCTTTCCCTTAGCTCCTTCCTGTCTCTTTCTGCTTCCAGGTTGCCTTGAGATGACCATGATGTTCTCTTCAACCACAGGCTGGAAAGCAAGGGAACCAGCTCACCATGGACTGAAGCAAAATAAATCTTACCTCTGCTACATGTCTCAGGTATTTTAAGTGTCTCAGGTATTTGTCACAATGACAAAAATCTGGCTAACACAAGTGAATTTCAGGCTCCACAATGTATACAACAAATCTACCTTTTCCCACATTGAGCAACTTGAGAGCATGCGACGTGTTCTCTACCACTGCACCCCAACCCCTTGGACAAAGGCAAAAGCCTATGGACCTTCCATAAAGAATGTTTTTAATGCATAAAACAAATGCATAAGATCACAAAGAAAACATACCCTTAAGTACACCTCTTAAAATATTATGTCTAAAACACAGGTATTTTATAGGAATAGATCTCCCTCTTTGAAACACATTTTTAAAAATATGAAACCAGGTTCATGCCTTTAATCCCAGAATTTAGGAGTCTGAGTAAGAGGATTGCAGTAAATTCAAGCCCAGTCTGGGATACAGAGTGAGTTTTATCCAGTAAAGTCTGGACTAGAGTAAGATTCTGCCTCACACAAAACAAAATAAATAAATAAGACACTATATTTGAAATATAAACAACTTAAATTTTATTTTAGAAAGACATACAAGGGCTGGAAGACAGCTTAGCAGTTAAGCACTTGCCTGTAAAGCCTAAGGACCCTTGCTCAAGGCTCCATTCCCCAGGACCCATGCAAGCCAGATGCATAAGGTGGCCCATGCATCTGGAGTTCATTTGCAGTGGCTGGAATCCCTGACATGCCCATTCTCTTTCTGTCACGCACGCGCTCTTGCTCTTGCTCTAGCGCTCTTGTTCTCTCTCATCTCTCTCTGCCTCTTTCTTTCTCTGTCTGTTGGTCTCACATAAATAAATAAATATAAAAAAATTTAAAAGACATACAAGAATTACACAGTTGTGCAACAGTGGCATATAGCCTTTATGTATAACCAACTATTCTCTGATGGGACATGAGGCCTGCTCAGTGGAAGAGAACTCATATCTGGTAATGGAAACCAAGTTAGAATCCCATTGTTAGGAAGCTCATGGACTTCAGAGAGAAGCCCCTACTGCTCTCCAGAGAAGAGTGGACTTGCACACCAAAAAGTCCCTCAAAAAGCTTTGTATAACCCCTTTAACCCAATGTGCTCTCATTCTTGGTTGGAGAATCTGTTTTATTTTACAGAAGGCAGAGAAAATGGAGAGAACCAAGATCCACAAATAAGGCAAAAAAAAAAAAAATCTGACTGTCCATCACAAGATGCGCCACCTCTACTACATCTGCCACAGCCCAGGATAAATTCAGAGGAAGTGGCAACTTGAATACTTCTCTTACTAGTAGCCTGACAACCAGCTCCAGAGTGATGAAACTCATCAAAGCAGAAATCCAGAGGCTACAGAGAGCTCAACACTAAATCAGATTGCCAAAAGACCTGGCATAATTCAGGGAACATTGCAGAAGAGTGGGCAGAAAGATTGTAAGAGCCACAGAGTGGGTAGGACTACCCTGAGGCACGATCCCCCACTACACTGCAGAGACTAACAGAGGTGTTCATAACCCTACATTGAATACCATAACCCCACTGAGGAAAGCCCCAGGGAAATAGGAGCAAGGGAATAAATTAGTAATACCCCATTACAATAAATGTAAAATAAAATAATTTTTTAAAGACATAAAGCACCTAGCTTTTTCAAATTAAATTTCCTCCAAACATCACCACTTGTAATGCTTTGTTTTCTCTGGGTATGTTTTCTAGACAGGCAGAAGTGCTCTTTGGGGTCTTCTTGCCTTCAAAATTCCATCCTCTAGATTTTTCCACAAAAGAGGAAAAGTCACTACAGCTTTTTTGCCTATCACTTCATTAATGTAAATGAAACTGGACAGAGTTTCCCTTAAACCTTCTTTCCTTTTGGCAATGCAAGATAAACTGGGTCTCCCAAAATAAATAACAAATAAGGCTAAGACAAAATATTTTATTTCACTGACATTCTTTGAAACCTAAGATTTTGTTTGTGGTTCATGATTTGATAAATGTATATAGGATGTTATGACTCATATACTAAGTTAAGAGTAAAATATTCATTAAATTCTATAACAAATTAGGCAAAGTTTACAATAAGTAAAAATTTCAACACTATTAATATTTTTCACCTTTGAATAGAGGAAAGATCCCAGCCATTATTAAGGGTCCTGGATTTAGCTGTTGCTGCACATGACATCTTAAAACTCTAAAAATCAGAGCCATCAGTTCTGATATTGCCAGTGTTTCTCACAAAGGTGCTTTTAAAATATGTGGTATTTTTACAAAGCAATAGTATAAGATCATCAATAGCATACTATTCATGTAAGACTATACCACATAACACAGATGCTGTACAAGTAAAGAGCAAAAGGGGTAAAACAAATCAGAGAAAAGACTTTCCTATCACATATGGGTGACAAAAATCACTGTGCAAACTATGAGTAACCATGCTTTATCAGTTAGTCCAGCTATCAGACATGTTCAAACTAGTCTAAGCCACTGAAGACCGCACTGCCTACCAAGTGTTAAAAATTCACAATAGAACGATTCAGATGGTGAACATTTTCTTAGGTAAATATTAGCCATTTGTATTTCTTCCTCAGAATTCATTTCTATGCTCCATTTTTTGAGGGGATTGTTTGATATTTTATTGCTTAATGTTTTAAGTTCTTGGTAGATTCTAGATATTAGGCCTCTGACAGTGGTGTAGCTGGCGAAGATTTTCTCCCATTCTGTGGGTAATCTGTTGGCTCTGTTTATGGTATGTTTGTCTGTACAAAATTTTTTGAACTTCATGAGATCCCACTGGTTGAGTGATTGCTTAATTTCCTGAGCTACTTGGATATTGTTAAGGAAGTCTTTGCTCCTGTATTGTGGAGAGTTCCCCTATTTTTTTTCTTCCAGTTGTTAGTTTCAGGTCTTATATTGAGGTCTTTAATCCATGTGTAGTGAATTTTTGTGCATGGTAAGAGGAGTGAGTCTAGTTTCATTTTTCTACACATAGTTATCAAACTTATCCAGCACCATTTGTCTCTTTAGCAGTGTATACTGCTTGCATCTTTGTCAAAAATCAAACAGCCATAGTTACTTGAACTAAGGACTGGGTCTTTAATTCTGTTCCATTGGTCTATATGTCTGTTTTTATGCTAGTACCATGCTGTTTTTATTACTATGTAATATAGCTTAAGATCAGGTATAGTGATAACTCCAGAGGTGTTTCTTTTGCTGAGGATATTTTTGGATATCTGGGGCCTTCTGCCATTCCACATAAATTTTGAGATTATTTTTCTAATTGAAGAACTTCACAAACTGTGAAAATGATTAACTCCTTCTATATACTGACCCACAAACAACCTTAGTCAAGGCACAACAGGAGAGATGTCTGGTTCCACACTTGAGAACCTTGAATTCACTGCTCTCTGCCACCTTTTCAGCACATACAGCTGCCAGGTCAATGCCAGCCAGACTGCAGGGACAGCTGTGAGGAAAACTGTGAATTCATGCTCCCTCCTTGTCAGTCTCATTGTTACAGCAACTTCAAAATACTGGTGGGCATCAATGCCACTCCAGATACCTACAACTGTGAAATGAAAATATCTGTAAAATTTCTACTGATGACAAAATCACTCCAATCCCAAGAACCCTCTGACCCTTCTGGGGTAGTTCATAAATAGCCAGCTAAAAGAAGCTATTTTTTACATGGATCATCATGGTCCATAGAAGTGCTCTCTGTATTTCAGATAAAGAGAAAGAAGAAAATGGGGTAAGCTTTTATAATGCTAGGCTTACTAAACTTAGATTGTTTTTCTTCTTTGCTTTTAAAATGTTCATTTGATGGAATGATAGACAATATATGGTAATTTTTTTAAATGTCTTTGCAAGATAAAAATGAGAAATCAGCAATCCCATGTCAGTTCCTCCCCCACTGTTTTCTCCCATTATTTTTTCTCTTTGGCGCTAGGGGTCACACCAAGGACATCACATCATACATGCTCTAAGCTCACAGGTTTCTGCCACTGAGCTATATCTCTCAGCTTTTTGATTGTGCATATTATTCTAAGAAATCCAAAATCTGGCAATCACTGGTCTTAGACACCATGATAAAGCCAGTGAGTCCCACTGTCTACTCCTCACAATAGGACCCAAGGATAAGCTCATGTATATACTCCTAGAGAAGAATGGCCCCTTCCCCAGTCCAGAGTAAATCCTTGACAAACTAAGCCATTAGTGGCATCCCCTATCCTTGCAGAGGCTGATATGCACGGTGAGGATGCAGTCTGGCCAGCTGAACCTTAAAAAGATGAGTCTGGGCCTCGGTGTCCAGTATCAGGACACACTAAGGCTATCTTCTACCACAGGTGAAAATGACCCCAAGATGAATTCAGCAAAGTAAAGAGAGGGACTCTGGAGCCTTGAGGACATCACAGAGTTGATTCTTCCACTCTGCTAACTATGCCATCACTGGACATCTTGCCATGTCAGATGATGCCCAGTTTATGGCCACTGACTTTTTAACTGACACATAATAGTTGCATGTATTAAGGAGCATAATGTTATGTGTCATTTCATGTGCACGCTGTGAAATTACCCAGGGTAGTTAGCCTATCCATCGCCTCCAACATTTGCCATTTCTTTCTAATAAGAGCATTCAAAATCTTTTCTTCTAGCTGCTTCAAAATATACACTACATTTGTGTTACCTTTATTTGCCCTCCTGTACTATAGAAAACTGAAATGTATTCCCCTAATTATAGTGATGCATGTTGATCAACCTCCCTATTTCCCATGTTCCCCAATGTCTCTAGCTTGTGACAACTACCAGGCTAGTCTCAAATTCTATTAGACAACGTTATAGACTCTAAGTAAGAGGTGAGCTCATACAGAATTTGTCTGTCTGTGGCTCACTATTTTACTCGCTGTAATGTTCCAATGTCACAAACACAACTTCATTTATGGCTATATATATGCACCACACAGTCTCTTTTCTAAAATGTTTTTTCAGGGGTGTAGGTACACCAGGACCTCTTGCCACTATAAACAGAATATCAGATTTTGCACCCCTTTTGGGGTCTAGCTTTAAGGGGATGGCTGAGGAATTGAACCTGAGCTGGCAAGCTTTGTAAGTAAGTGCCTTTCATGACTGAGCCATCTCCCCAAGCCCCCTCCTGTGCACATACATGTTTTCTTTATCCATGCATCATATGAAGGACATTTAGGTTAATTCTCTAGTGCTATAACAAACATGGGAGTATAGATGTCTCTAGACCATACAAATTTCTTTTCCATTGGCTATGTACCCAGCAGTAGCAGTTTTTTCTCTTTTTTTTTTTTTTTTTTTTTTTTTTTTTTTTTTTTTGAGGAACCTCAGTGCTTTTGAAAGACTTTTTAAATGTACCAGGCAACATCATCCTACTGATGTACCTTGGGAAGCATTAGAAAAGGACTCTTCCTCTTTAAAATAGTTCCCGAGCTGGGCGTGGTGATGCACACATTTAATCCCAGTACTTGGGAGTTAGAGGTAGGAGGATCACAATAAGTTTGAAGCCACCCTGAGAAAACATAGTGAATTCCAGGTCAGCCTGAGCTAGGCACTTGCCAACAAGCATGCAAACCCAAGTTCAGATCCCCAAAACCCACATAAAAAGCCAGACGCTTCAGCATGAGCTTCTGAAATGGTAGCACACCTATGAGTGAGAAGGGAGGTAGAAACAAGAAAATCACCCAAAAGCTCCTGGGCCAGCTAACCTGGAAACTAATGAAGCAGGGAAAAGACCCTACTTCCAACAATGAAAGGTGTTATCCAACAGCCAAAGTTGTCCTCTGACCTCCGTACATACACTGTGGTACTCATATGCTGGAACTCACTCATGAACACCTCTCTCTCTCTCTCTCTCTCTCTCTCTCTCTCTCTCTCTCTCTCTCTCTCTCACACACACACACACACACACACACACACACACACACACAAATATATGCACATCACATACTAAATGGATGGGCTGGCCAAACTCAGTTTACATAGATGGTCTCTCCTGTAAACACAATACAATAGACACACCACCATCATGCCTTGTTATTTTATCCCATAGATATCCCATGAGTCCTTCTATTTTTTCCATCTCCACTGCCAACTCCAGCTCAGCTTATTTGTTGTAAGGCATGAGTTACCAAATTCTTCCAAACAAAAGCCAGAGAAATTTTGTTTCAATGCAGATCAGTTCACATCACTTTTCTGTTTAAACTCTCACAATGGTATTCTATTGTCATTACAATAAGAGAAATCTGCTTAAGTTATCTGCAAAGCTATAGATATATATAAAGAAAATGGCCCTGTATACCACCTTCAACTCCCACAATTTTCTCTCCCACTTCCTCCCCTCTGTCACAGAACATTCAAATACCCAGAGCTCAGCCTAGCAGTCATTTCTTCAGGTAAACTTTTCATGACCACACACACCCTCCACCAGAACTATTTATAGCCCCTAATACATACTCTCTCAGACCTCTATATAATATTTCCAAAAATTTCATACAATATTATTGCTCAATATTGGATTCCTTGTACAGTAAATATATTCAAAAAATAATTGTGAAAGGGACCATAAATGTTTGTGAACAGCCACAGATAACCCTATGGAGGACCTTGTCTCTAAAGAGACTTGTCAACTGAGGAAGGCACCTGATGTCAACCTCTGGCTCCCACACTCATGTGCACACACATGCATATGAACATGCAAACACACTATACACACATACACATACAAAAAAGGAAAAAAAAGATAGAATGCTCTCTCTCTATCTCTCTCTATCTCTCTCTCTCTCTCTCTCTCTCTCACACACACACACACACACACACACACACACACACACACACACACGAGGATATAGCAAGAAGGCAGCCTTCCGCAATACAGAGTCTCCAGATTCTGTTTACCCCTTGACCTAGGACCTGTCAACCTTCAACACTATAAGAAATAAATGTGTGTTGTTTGAGCCATCAGCCTGTGGTATTTTGTTATAGCTGCCTAAGCTAAGACGGAACATAAAAAGTCCAGGCTAGGGCCTGGAGAGATGGCTTAGCAGTCAAGGCACTTGCCTGCAAAGCCTAAGGACCCAGGTTCAATTCCCTAGTACCCATGTAGACCAGATGCACAAGATGGTTCATGTGTCTGGAGTTTGTTTGCAGTGGCTGGAGGCCCTGGTATGCCCATTCTCATTCTCTCTTTCTCTCTCGCCCACACTCTCTCTCTTTCCCTCTCCCCTTCCTTATTTCTTTCTTTCTCCTTTCAAATAAATAAATAACTAAAACTAAATTTTTTTATTAAAAAGTCCAGGCTACAAGATCAGAGACATGGACTCATCCTAATGCCGTCACTTACCAGCTGCGTGTCCCAGGCTAGGTACATTACAGCTGTCAGGTACAGTCTCTCACCTATTGAATGGGAGCACAAAAGCATGACCCACACAGAGTGGCCATGAAGATCAAATATGATAATGTGTGGGAAAACGTTAGTAGAGTTTCTGGCACAAAACATAAATTTTCAGGGCTGAGTTGTACATTCTCTTTGGATTACTGTAGCAGAGCTGACCCCAAGCATTCGAGCCCAGAGAGGGAACAATCTCATCTCACAGATCAGGAAGCACACTGAAGAAGGCTTGTGTGGTGGGAGGAGCCCTGGTGGCCCCCGCTGTCTGCTATTTCAATCGCATCCCACCCCACCCTGGTTCTCTGTGATTTGGCAGCTCTGGGCTCACTTACTCACAGAAGCAAAAGCAGCAGCAACAGCCTCTCCTCTGGGCCTATGGTGACTTAAGCTATTCATAAATGCAAAAAGGTCCAAAGACAGGCCTATTGGCCCCAAGAAAACAGCTTTTCCCCCAGAAAGCACAGAGGCAGAGCCCAGAGAGAAGTCTCATCTAATCTAGTGCTATTCATCGTCTTCAACAGGCTTTCCTGGGAAGAACATTCCAGAATGTTTATTGGGCTGTTATGATTGTTTGCTTTTGTGCTGCTAAGGATCAAACCCAGAGCCTTGTGTATGCTGGGCAAGCTCTCAGTCACTGAGCTACATCCCGCCCCTTCTGGGCTTTCTCCTCCCTATCCTGAAACCCAGGCTAGTGCATTTCCTGTTAGTGGCATCCTCAAGCACCTGATATTCAAAGGTTATTTCTCAAGAAGACAATTCATAAATAGCTTCACATGTGCACACATCTGAACAAAAAAATAATGTATTCTTGAAGCCCGCCTCTTACTTCAGCTGAGGATTGCTGCCCACCGAGAGCAAGAAGAGAGCGAGAAAATGTAAGGTGTGTGCACACCAATGGGGTAACTCAATCAATCACTTCTAAAGGGCGCGCTTCCCCTGGAGAAAAGGTTTAAGGAAATAAGCAAGCTGACTTAATGGAAAATTTTCCGAGTCTATTGATTGAAATCTGTTGCATTTTCTTTTATTTGAGAACACATCCTTTTTGCATTAGGCAATTGGTTTATGAGTTATGTAAATAGAAATCATAAAAACTTTGAGATGGGAAAGTTTAACAAAGATGCCTCATTCTAGCCACTGTGGTGTTTGCATCTCCTTCCCTATTGTCTGTATGATGAGTTCCTCCAAACCCCTTCAGAAGAAAGCCCCCCTTGGCTCCACTGCTGATAACAACCACCGCAGTGATAAACAACTGCTTCCAGAATGCACTGCACTCTGTTCTGTCTCCTTCCTTTGCAGAAGCCACTGTCTGCCAGGAGGCCCTCCTCTGGCCTCCTTCCTCACCTTTGCCCACCACAGTCAATCTCAAAGGTAGTCTTTCAACACTTCCTGCAAGGACCCTCTGCTGTTGTCCTCGAGCAGTGCTGAGAGCTTCCTCCAGTATGTGGCAGTGGTGTTTTCTTTGTCTCCAACCCTGTTGTGACAGTGATCACACTTCTGTAACTACCACTTCCAAGGCACATTGTTTCATGCACTTCTGTGTTCCAGTAGGCCCAGATCTCCACTATATAGTGATCATGATTACTCTCTTCATGTTGCTCAATTTTAGAATATTTTTTCACACTTGAACATTTCTAAAATCAGGATGTTTTGAAAATAATGCATGCATTGAGTGTGGCAGTGTGTCTGGTTTGTTCTCTTCTTAAAAAGCTGTGATTATGTTGCGAACTGTGTTACATTTCATGTGACCTGACTAGAAACTCTCAGGGAGCAGGACCTGTACTTTATTCATCCATGCATCTCCAGCCCTCAACAAAGCACCTGTGATGCAGTTTGTGCGGTCATGGTGGGAGAAGGTGAGGAATAATGGGAGTGTCTTAGTCCTGTTCACGTTGTTATAATAGAATACCACGGTGTGGATAATTATAAGCAAAAAAATATTCACTCATAGTTCTGGGAAGTCTAAGGGCAAGGTGCTAGCAGATGTGGTAGCTGATGAAACCATTCTTCTCTTCTGTGGTGATGCTTTATATGCTGTGTGCATGCGGCAGAAAGCAAGAGACGGCGTACTCTCCAAAGCCCTTTTCTTAGTGCCATTAATCCATTCTTGAGGGTGAGTCACTCATGGCTTAGACATCTCTTGTTTGGCCCACTTCCAACATGTCTGCATTGAGTATTGCTCAGTGTATGAAGTTAGGAGACACATTCAGAGAGCAGCAAAGCAGGAAGACAAGAAAGAAGGATATAGGAGCTCTGTGATTAGGAAAGCTCCTTTGCATTGACATATTATTTGGTTTAATTTTCCATTCCATGAGAAGGTCTGGGGTTTCTCCCTGAGGACTTTTCGTTTGTATTTCCCTCCTTATGGCTCCTTGTGAACTCACCTCTGCAATGGGCTATCGATTCAAGACAAGGGTAGTAATCTGCATAAGCATGAAACCAAGAGGTATGTCAGAGAACAATCGGGACTTCTTGTGGCTGTAATGGCAAATGCCCCCAATAGGCTCCAGCACTTGGTTCCAAGTGGGTGGCACTGTTTGGGAAGGAGCTGGAGCTTTACTGGAGAAAGTCACTGAGGGAAGTCCCTGAGGATTTGTAGCTTGGTTTTGTGTCCTGTTTGCCCTCTGCTTCCTGCCTATTGATGTCACTAGCTGGCTTTCCGGTCCTGCCACCATGACTTCCCAATGCTGAAATATCCTCTTGAAATCATTCCTTAAGTTACTTCTGGTCAGGTATTTGTTCCAAGCAATGAGAAAATGATACAGGGTTCTCACTCCATTCAGCTTCAGGAGACTCTCCCATGGGCTCTGCATTCCACAGATAAGTACCCACCTCAGCCACCTGTACCATTTCTACTCATTTTCCTTGTCTGAGGACCATGCCCACACCTTGTCCTTCCCCTCTACCAACTTGTTCCTCAAGGCTTCAGTCAATTGATCTTTCCTCACTTCATCCCTATCCAGTGGCTCCTCCTCAGCCCCCATGAAGGCACTGCTCAAGGACCAGCTCCTCCTTGAGATTTTTGCTACTCATCAGAACTGGCCTCTACACGGCACCTGTCACATGAGTAGATCATACTATAGCAGTTGTTTCATTGCATGTCCCAGAGCACAGGGATATAGGGCTCACAGCAGAGCTCACACACCTGCATACCACAATGCAAACAACAATCACCTCAGATCTCTATCTCTTCCTTATCCAGTTCTTCTAATCTCAGGAACAAATAGCTCTGAATTCTGGCTAGTGATCATTACACCCCTTGCCTCTGCCTTTTCAGTGTGTTTTGTTGAGGATACTTATAGACCAAGCTCCAAGCAGACCCCTACAAGTTCAGACTGAGAAGCCATGCCTGCTTTTCCTATATGGACCTCTGAGCTGTCCTCTCTCCATGACTACTACACATCTCTTACAGACAACAACTTCTGTGGGGTTCCTCTACAGTACTTCATATATCCAGGGGTCAGAGATGGGGAAGGAGACACCAAATCACCCTGTTGGCTTATACAGAGTTCACAGTGACTAACATATAGGAGATATTCAATACATATTTCCTGAACTACTGAGTTCAATAAGGGGACAATGAACTTGATCTGGCAAGCTTAAATTTGCTGGCAAATTCTTGGGTTCCACAAGATATCAGGCACAGGGGATGATGATCAGCTCTGACATCTAATCAGCAATGGGGCTTAGGTCATTCCATGAGCCTCAGTTTCTTCATCTGAAAAATAAGAATAAAACTGTATCACATGGGATTGCCATAGCATCTAAGGGAATTATATATGTTGATATGTCCCCCCAACTACTAAGACTCAAGTCTGGGCAGATACATGACTACCTAGACCCCTGTAAGGGACCCTACCTCAGCTGTACCAAAGGCCACATGAGTTCATCCGTGAGCATGGGCACTCATCAGCAGGGCTTAACATCAAGTCTAGTAGATCTTCTTTATTCCCTCTTCATCTCTTCTGCTATCCTCTTTGTCTAATACCACTGGGCCACTTCCAGGAGCTCTCATAACCGCCACTTCTCGTACACTGTCTTGGTAGAGGGCTTAATGATTCTAAAGGCCCTAGAAATACACTGAATTAAAACACAAAATGGATAGCATTGTGCATTTTAGTGAAACAGCAATTAGGAGCAGCAGCCACCATGTACTCAGGAGGGCAAGAGAGCTGAGGAAAAGAGGAATAAAGTGACCTCATAAAGACACTTAATTTCATTACCACCAGACACAGTTTCCCATTATTGCTCTGGTGTTTAATGGTTTTATGGTTCCATCTATTGATGCTTAGCTAGTTCATTAACTGTGATGCTAAAAATACAATTATCTCCAACAAACCTTTCATCACTAATAAAAGGGGGGGGGAAACTCCATCATTAACAGAAAGCAGTGGGGTGGACACATCAGTATTGTAACACCTTGGCCCCAAAGTTTTCATAGAAACTGAGGCTTGAAAGTATAGGATCAGTTTAAAATCCAATCATACAACTGCTTATGTTTTTAGCAGATTCCAACTAGCTTGTTTAGCTTATTTTAAACATCCAGATGACACTGACTTTGGTTGAGTCAGCTGAGTAAACTTGTCACAAAGCTAATGATGAATATGAGATCCAAGGATCTACTTAAAAGATCATGCATTCATCTGGCATTTAGGAAGATATCCCTGGGTGCCATGCATTGGTTAGACACGAAGATACACAAACAGGCTGGGAGGCAGGGGTTCTGTCTCATGGGAGCCTACAGATGAGCAGAGACTATGTGTGCTGAGTTTGGGGAGGGCAGCCCACTTACTGAGCTGGGGGTCCAGACAGACCTCCACTACTGATGGGAGGTCTGAGGAGGAGATAGTGGGTACCGAGCAGAGCAAAAGGTGAGAATGGCTTTCCTTCCAGTTCACATAGCATAAAATCCAAAGCCATCACAAGAGCTTTCCACACCTTGCAGGGGTCTAAAGAGAGGAGTGCACACAATCCAAGTTAGCAGTTAGGAGAGAACAGGGGCCCCATGAAAGCCTATGTAAAGAGTTTTAGGTTATCTTCTCTAAGGGCATCATAGATTGAATGTGAAATGCCACCCCAAGGCCCATGTGTTTGAACACTTGATCCCCAGCTGGTGGCACTGTGTGGAGAGGTTATGGAACCTTTTGGACATGGGGCCTAGCTAGCAGAAGTGGGTTGCCGGAAGTGTGCTTTGAAGGTGATATTATCTGCTTCTGGTGCTGACCCTAGCACTCTGTGTCCTGCTCCACCAGGATGTGAGCAAGCCACGACAGAATATCCCACCGTCACAGACCAAGTTGCTTCCACCATCATGCCTTTCCTGCTGCGGAACTGTGAGCCCTCCTCCCTTGTGGCTTCTCAGATGTCCTGTCACAATAACAATTATCTAGGGCTGGAGACATAGCTCAGCAGTTAAGGAACTTACTGTCAGAGTGCAACAACCCAGGTTCAATTCCCCAGTGCCCACATAAAGCCAGATGCACAAAGAGATGCATGCATCTGGAGTTCATTTGTTTGTGGTGGCTGGAGGCCCTGGCATATCCATTCTCTCTGTCTGTCTGTCTGTCTGTCTCTCTCTCTCTCTCTCTCTCTCTCTCTCTCTCTCTCTCTGCTTGCAAATAAATAAATAAAAATATTTTTAAAAAGAAAGAAAAGTATCTAATACAAAGGGGTCCCCATCTGTTATTTTTGTTCTGGAGCCCAAACTGAAGTTGGTAGCCATGTATCATTCGCCTTATTTCATACTTCTCCCTTGAACACTCTGTTTTGGCCTTGTTGTAGTTACCTTGACATTGCTAGGACAAAACACATGACCAAATGAAGTGGATGGGAGGAAAGGGTTTATTTATATGGTCTTGAAGGAAAGTTTCAGCATGACAGGGAAAGGATGGTAGAGAAGAGGCTGGATGTCACATCTTGTCATAGCAGCTGACAGAAAATAGCAAAAGTAAGCTAAACTCTAACAAGGATAAAGCTGGGATACAATAACTGAAAGCCTTCCTCCAGCAACACACCACCTCCAGCTAATTTCTACCTTCCAAATTTCCACCCTCTGAGAACCAAGCATTCAGACCCCATGAGTCTATGGGGAACATATAAACCATTACAAGCCTCTTTATTATTTAACTATGGCAGCCTCAGGGCCTTTGAACTTGCTAGTATGTCTGTCTATAAAGCTCCTCCTCTGACAGTCTTAGGGTTCACTGCCAAGCTTCTTTCAGGTCTGTACTTACACCTTCCTTCTCACTGGAACCTTCCCTGGACACCCCACCCCACCCACTATTTGCCCCTTCTCTGTTTCCTTTTGCTCTTACTACTATCTGAGATACTATTCAGCTCACTGTGATATTCTTACTGACTGTTAGCTTCTAAGCAGTTTTATTCAATGCTTAAGGTGCTAACGGTCCAGCACTCTCCAGCACTGCCCCTGAAGTTTAAATATTTTGGGCATGGGACTGAAATAATTGATTTACCTCTAGTCTTCCCACCCCAGATGCACTGTATGGATACTGTAATTCCAGAATTCTTCTGTCAGATGACTTCCCCACATGTTCTCATAGATGCTGGGAGAGAACAGAAGCCCAGAGAAGACTGGAAGCCACTGTTCTCACTCTATGTCTCATCCATTCTCTTTAAATTACCTCATGTCTCTTAAGTAGTGAGGTGTTGTTTCCATTCACCTAATGCCAACTCCATAGCTCTTTCTTCATGGCAGTATTTACTGGGCCTGTGGCCCCTCCTCTGTATGCCTAGATTCTGGTAATGTCTCAGCTTTTTGTTCTCACAGTCATAGGTATGGTTGCCTCTTCCTATCATGAATAAGCTCTGAGGCACTTTGCAATCTCCCTTTTGCCATCCCAGGCTTCTGACACCTAAGCATCATAGCCAGAGTTAAATCCCCTATGTTTGATTTGCCTAGAGTGGATTCTGTCTTCCTGATCCTATCTTGGCAGATGATAGACACAAGAGGGGAATCAAGGCACACACATGGTCCTAATGCCTCAGCCAACCTAGAAAAGGTAGAGTTCCAGTAGAGGCGTCCTTCTCCTCCCAACTCTGTGAGGTACAAGGAAATATCAGGAACCAGAAGTAGAAATTGGTCTGCCAGCAGGTAGCTGCAGGCTGACTCCACTTGACAATAGGATAATGCTGAGACTTAACTCCAGAAGAATGAAGCCCAAGCAGAGTTCAGAAGATCCAGATGAGAGGTGCTGGGGAAAGGAGACCCAGCAGCTGAGTTCCTAGCACTCAGCTGAGTCCTGGGCCAGCGAGCATGTGCAGGGCTTTCTTTTGGGTCTACTAACATAGTCTCATTGCGTTGGCAGTTACTGCTTCTTACCTCCTGTGATTCTTTCTTGGCTCCTTAAAACCTCACGCTCCTCCAGGGTAGGCATTCTTATCCCCATTTTATAGATGTTCCATGTCATCACATCATTTCAGAATAGCCAAGCTGTATATGAACACACCTTTAACCACACTGTGTATGTACACTCACAAGCACACATGCACATATGTTCATGCTCCTTATCTACTGTCTGCAGTTTATTTTGGAGAAAGCAACATAGAGCACTCTGGCATATGTATTCAGAGAAACCAAATCTCCCATACTCCTTCCCAGCATTTTTATTGTTGGCCAAGAGAATGGTTTAGAAGAGAGGGAGGAGGAGAGAAAGAAAGGGGGTAGGGAGAGAGGAAGAAAATGTGTATGCATTTATTAGATATATGCAATTAGAAAGAAAGAAAGTTGCAAATTTTGAGATTTTGTGATGTGGAAAAAATGACTATACCTGGCTGTCTTTGCTGGGCTCACCAACAGTAAATCTGCTTTGTCTAGCATTAATCTGGGAAAACAGTAGAGGAATAATAACCAATACCACCAAATACCCCAGGCACATCCCTTCATTTGTCTAACAGTTGTGCATCCAACACCCAATACGCATAGGATACCAAGCACTAGAGATAGTAAAATATCCCATTCCTCAAGAGATTCAGTCTTATAAGATGAAGCAAAAGCAAATCTTTGCAATACAAGATGTGACAATGCAGGGCTGTGGGAGCATCCAGGGGAAGCTGCTGAATCTGCAAGAGAAAGGCAAAGCAGGGGTAAGAAAACTGGAGCAAAACTAGACATACCAGAACAGGGCCTTGAAGATTAAGAAAAGGCTCCTTTCACCTCAAGATAAGAAGAAAATTCCTGACTGAGGCTACAACACAAACAAGGTAAGTGGTAATGACACAGTAGTAGTGGGAGGGAGCCTGTGGTTCTTACCTGGAGAATGGTCCCAGATTGATGAGCTTTTGAGTTATCTGTTTATTATTCATTTCCAGATTTATTTCCAAGCTTGTCTTAATTGATAATTGGATCATGTACTTACACCTTGCAACAATTTGATGAGAAGAGGTATATGTAAGGTGACAATGTATGTGAAAGCACTCAGAGGACTGTGAAAAGCCAATCTTATTATTCCTGCTGTGCTTGCATTGCTCTGTGGTTCCTGATCTGCATCCTAGCGCTGATGCTCATGCATATTCGCTGAGCCCCTGGTACACACACTGCCAGGCCGGAGTGAGAAGGGATACATACAGTAGTACCTCACCAAGCATCCACCCTCGTGCCATCCATGGCATTGGCACATCCCAAACACAACTGAGAACACGTGAACGTCAATATTTCTTACCCCGTTACACAGGTATCAAGACAGAAAATGCACTGACAGACCAGTGTTGTGGGCCCAAAATATAATGGACATGGAATCCCTCTACCTTTCTGCCTGCATGACCAGAAGAAGTCACTAAGCTCTGGGCCTCAGTGACCTCTTCTGTAATATTCAGATACTGCTGGTGGCCCCACTGTTTTCTTGCCTTTCTGGAAGTCTCCATAGAACTCAGAAGCAGAAATGTTTCCCCTGTCACTTATCTCATGGACTGGGATCATCACTCCTGGATGAGCTGCAAGGATCATGAGAAAGAGGAGCTCTAAGGTCCAACCTGGACACTGCCTATGGCCTTGTGTGTTTTACTGAACAGCACTTGGCAGTTGTAGCTATCTGCCTCCATGAAGAAAAATGCAACTGCCAAGGATATCCTAGACCCTAGTTTATCCCATAATCAAAACCAAATGCTGTATGCACTCATTCATAATTACATGAGTGCTGGAGATCTGAACTCAGGTCTTCACATTTGCATGGAAAGCATGTTATCTACTTAGCTATCTCCCCACCCCATTTTTGAAATAATAATAAGACATGGCCTCCTAGAATCCAAACAGAATTCTAGCCAAGTTAAAAATGTGAATATTTCATTTCTTGGTGGGGATTTGAGACAGGGTCTTCTCATGTAGCCCAGGCTAGCTTCAAACCCACAATACTCCTGCTTCAGCCTCCCAGGTGCAGCGATTATAGGTATGTACTACCAGGCATGGCACCTCATTTTTTAAGTCTCTGATTTGGCTGATGTCTTTGAGGTAGACAATTACCAAACAGTGATGTGAGTTCTATGACAGCACCTGTGAGTTAGAACAAGGCTCTGGCACAGACACAGAGTTAGTGTTTGATAAAAACCTGTTGAATTAATAGAAGTCTTAAAAAATAAGGAATTCTGTACTCAGGATGAAGAAGTAGGAGGATCACCTTGAGTTCAAGGCCACCCTAAGACTACATATTGAATTCCACGTCAGCCTGAGCTAGAGTGAGATCCAACCTCAAAAAAAAAAAAAAAAAATAGGGAACCTTGAAAGAAGAAGCTAGAGGTGACCCCACCCAAGGAGAGGGTCAAGAAGGTATCCTTGGGGATTGAATTCTGAAACCAGAAATTGCATCTCTTAGCATCCTATGAGAAAGAAAACCAGACTGACGGGCTGATGAGAGAGCTGTCTTCCAGTGAGAAACTGGAATGTCCTGGGCACATTCCCACCCTACTGTCAGCGCTCTATGGGAGACAAGTTACCAGTTTGGTCATTGGTAAGAGTTGCCCAAATAATAAGATGTTTTCAGGACTGAGGTAGGTGGCAGTGATATACAGCTTCCACTCAAGCTAAATTGTTTGGAAACACGGCCACTTGACCCACACCTACCTGCCAAGACTCAAGCCCATTCTTGGCACCTTGTTCCCATTGACTCACTGGATACCCATTTTTAGTGGTGACACAGAAAAATCTAGGCCAAAACTTCCCATTTCAGCTCCTTCCTACAACTTCCTGATAGCATCATCTTCTCAGGTGCTTGTCTTCCCACCAACAGAATGTGCTCACCCAGGGCCAGCTCCATCAACACACTCATTCTTTCATCCATGCAGATTTCCAGTCACACTGAAGAACCAGAATTTTGCATTGCTAGCTAGTGGGAGTATAGACTTGCAGAACAAGAACAGCTTTGGGAAGGTGATTGGTATGCACATGGGCACACGGCAGGAAGAACACCACTTTGAAGGTAGCTACTGAAGAGCTTCTCCCTCAGCTGAGCACTCATTTGCTCTGGGACACTGGGCAAGTCACGGAACATGGTCGATACTCAGCTTCCTTCCCAATTGAAGCATCTGGAGGGATGATGTGACCTGCAATATATGGGACAGACCACAGAATGCTCAAGTGTGGAAGACAAATTGTAAGCCAGCAGTGTAGCAGATACCTTACCCACATCACCAGAAACACACATTAATGGCTGCTTCGGGCAAGAGCATCTCAATATGCCAGTGTATTAGTGAGGGCCTCATAAGAGAACAGGTGGCACTCAAATGAGATCATTTGAAGAGAATTGAACAGAGAGATTATGTGCAAAGGTATGGCAGGGTGATAGGAAAGTTTGGGGAACAGTGCAATGCTCTGGAACTAACAGCTTGGCATTCTTACCACCATAAAGAGGAGATATAACAAGAGCCCAAGTACTGGCAGTTTGGGGAAAACTTCCTGATGGGAGCTGTAATTATCAGTGAAGAGATGCAACCAGAGAGTGTGGACCCCATGAGAAGGCACCCAGGGAATTAAATATCCCTGCCTCTCTCTACCCCTGCCAGTGCTCCCTACTGACCAAACTCAAGCAGAAATTCATTGGTAAGAGAGGCTTTTGACAGTTTGCACAGTCCCTCAGTACATATCTGTGTCCTCATGTCTTTTTTTCTCTAGTTTTTTGAGATAAGGTTTTACTCTAGTCCAGGCTGACCTGGAATTCACTCTGTATTCTCAGGGTGGCCCCAAACTCACAGTGATCCTCCTACCTCTGCCTCCCAAGCACTGGGATTAAAGGCGTGTGCCACCCCACCCAGCTCAACTAATGTCTTTTGATAAGGATGTCAGTAATATGAGATTCAGGCCCAGCCTAATCACCTCATTTTACCTTAACAATCTTGGTAAAAACCCTGTCACTGAATATGGTCATATCCTACAGTACTGAAGGGGCAAATTTCACCCTATGAATTGCAAGACAGGAGGATGTGATATAGTTTGACCCATTACACTAGCCAAATAGTCCTAGCTATCACTAGGATCCTAGAATTCAAAGTTTCTCACAATCTCAACCCAAATCATCTCCCCATCCATCTCTGTGTCCCTTACCCCCACACCAAACCCTTTGGGTCACTGAAACCCCTTGAACTTCTCTAAACTTCCCCAATACTCTACTCTACCCTGCAATGACACTGTGTGTGACATTAGCTCTTTTGACCATTTTTACCACCTCAACCATTTAAAAGAAAGAAAACTAAGTTATACCCATTTGTTTCCTTGGCCTCTCTAGGCAGTAGGGACTGTCAGAGGCTGTAGCAGCCCTGGTCTGTGGCTATAAGAGATGATCTTCCTGGGGAAGAACCTGCTGGGGACTTCATGCCACCCCACACCTCCCCAGGCCTCTGGACTCCAGTGAGTATAGGACAGGAGGAAGGAGTGGGGCCGATAAGGGAGACCATGAAGCTGTGTCTGTGATTCATCTGAGGCAGCTGGGAGTGCTTCTTCTGGGGCTGCTTCCCAGGCCTGAGATGAGCGCTTGCCTCTCGGCTATGCCCCTGCACATTGCCAGGAAAGAGCAGTGACTGTCTAAAAAAGCCTCACTCCCAGGATCCTGGATCACTTCATCCAGAGGCTGTGCTTCCCATGTCAATGAACAGCCACTTCCCTGTAAAAGGCATCTGGATTCTGTAATTAGTTGGGGGAAATGTCATGTTTGCTACTGTGCTATTAGTTTAACACACAAGGTAGGGTGCAAACAACTCCACACCAATGTAAATATTTTAATGGCATCATTCCAGCTCTCTGGAGCATGCGCTTACAGATGAACACACAGGGAGCAGTTTTTCCTGTTGAGAGAGGCAGCCATGGGAGGATGCATCAGGAGACAGTTCCACTCTGGTGTGAAGTCTGGACTGATCCTTCGTTTTGAACCCCTAATTATTCTCTCTCGCTACAGACTGATCACCGTCTGATTGGACTGTGAAAAGAAAGGCGGATGTTTGCATTGACACCATTAGTGAAGGTGTCATAGAGTCTGGAAAAGTAAGCAGCAAACTGGCTGCAAACAAGTCACTGTTCTACCCTGCCCTTGGGAAAGGGGGGATACTGTTACCAAAATGAGATTGTCTTTCCTGTACTTGCTGCAAGCTCTGGGATGTGTGACACATTGGAGGCCTGTGATTTCATCCCAACGTAATATGCAGATTAACAGGCCAGCATGCTCTATGGCTCCTGCTGACTCTAGGAACGGAGGTCAGGCTGAAGGCAAGGGGACAGAGCAAAATAATAAATGGAGGCTCATGTATCCTAGGTCATAATATCAAAAAGTGGTAGATTAAGCTAATCAACTATCACAACTGCTATACAATTTTCTCTGAACTAAAATATTCCCTGCTTGATAGAGAAGGAGGTTCCTAAGGCTCAGGAAGCTCAGGAAATTATAAGACTCAAGAAGCCCCTTCTCAGTAAACAATAAACAATTCCTTGGCAAGTGGAGACTTTGGAGCTTCCTACAAGTTGTGTGGGGAGCTCCAGGTACACAGCTTTTGTGAGTCATCACCCACGCTAGAGTGGTGGTACAACTCCCTGTGAGTCACACAGGATCCTCTAAGTAACCCCAATTCACTGGTTCACCAAACAAGGGTGGAATTTTAGTCTGCTATTGATGCCTCTGGAGTGAACAGATGTTTGTTCACGTGTCCCCAGTAAAAGTTACACAATGAAATCTGACTCCACCCCATTGTGGTGTGATTCAGGTGTCCCCCACCAACTTAGGTGTTCTGAATGCTAGGTTTCCAGCTGATGGCGATTTGGGAATTAATGCCTCCTGGAGGCAATGTATTGTTGGAGTGGGCTTATGGGTATTATAGCCAGCTTTCCCTTGCCAATGTTTGGCACACTCTCCTATTGCTGTTGTCCATCTTATGTTGTCCAGGGGGTGATGTCCACCGTCTGCTCATGCCATCATTTCCCCCTACCATCATGGAGCTTCCCCTCAAGTCTATAAGCCAAAATAAACCTTTTTTTCCCCCACAAGCTGCTCTTGGTCAGGTGTTTCCTGCCAGCAATGCAAACCTGACTGAAACACCCATCTTGACAAGTAGACCTTCAAAAAAAAAAAAAAAAAAAAAACTAGAAGGCCACAAAAGAGCAGTAGGAAGAGCTAGTTCCATATGCACAAAGTAGCACATTCATCTGGAGTCCGTTGGCAGCAGCTAGAGGCCCTGGTGCACCCATTCTCTTTCTTTCTTCTCTGCTTGCAAATAAATTGAAATTAAAAACAATAGGGTTCCGTGCTATTGATTCATGCCATTATTAGTTTTGTGTATATTCCCTTCCCTCAGTCCCTTAGCCCAGTCTCCCCAAAACCCTTGCATATCCTATGCTCTATCCTTCCATGTCCATGGTGATTTGGTTTAGGTGTCCCCCATAGACTTAGGTATTCTGAATGCTAGGTTCCCAGCTGATGGATATTTGGGAATCAATGCCTCCTAGAGGAAGTGTATTGTTGGGGGCAGGCTTACGGGTTGTATGGCCAGTCTCCCCTTGCCAGTGTTTGGCACACTCTCTTGTTGCTGTTGTCTACCTTATGTTGGCCAGTGGGTGATGTCCACCCTCTGCTCATGCCATCGTTTTCTCTTGCCATCATGGAGCTTCCCCTCAAGCCTGTAAGCCAAAATAAGTTTCTTTTTCCCACAAGCTGCTCTTAGTTGGGTGATTTCTACCAGCAATGTGAACCAGATTGCAACAGTAAAGTGGTACCAAAGAGTGGAATTGCTACTAGACACCTGACTGTGTGGTTTTGGCCTTTTGTGGCTGATTTTCAAGAGGATTATTGAAGGATTTGAAACCTTGGCCTAAGAGATGCCTTGCAGTGCTGTAAGTACAGCTTGATGGACTATTCTGGTTTAAGCTGCAAGACCCGAAGGCAGTAAGAACTATGGACTGTGAGATTTGACTTTTGAGGGTGAGAAAGAACTTTGCTTGGACTGGGCTAGCAGTTTGTGTGAGAAACTTGCTCTAATGCCCATGCCCTGAGAAGTTGTGCAGGGTTGCTTTGTGTAGAAATGAACTGGTGTGAGCAGAGGTATATAGCACAGAAAGAAAAATCTTTGGGTGAACTGTTGTCCATTCAGCTGCAACTGAGAGATTATAACCTTTGAGACTGGGCTAGCTGACCTGAGCTGGGGCAACAGGAAGAATGTAGACTCTTTTGGAGGGGCCTGAGTGCTCAAGGAGTGTCCTGTTCTTCAAAGTCTACTTTATTCCCCCCTGGATTAACAAATTGGCACCCTACCCGATATTGTGGAGTATAAGAAATGCAGGAAAGAGAGGGTCACTGAATTTGCAACACGGTCTTGTGTTTTGGAAATGGCTATGGGCAGTGTGAAGCAGGATTGTTGGTTGCCTTCATTGAGACTCCATGGAGCCATGAGGATGAACCGTAGATTGCAGTGAAGACCCATTGGAGATGCTGGGACCATGAGATGTCTGCTAAGGAGCTACCGGCCAAGATGAAGTTTCCAGGACTGTGAGTAGCCTAGCTGGAGGGCTGTAATTGGAATACCAGAGACTTGTTGCTGGTTAGAATTATCAGACTTGGAGATTTGCCACTGGCTAGAGTTGTTGAACTTAAAGCTATAGAGTTTGATGTTTGCCCTGGTTGGCTTAAATCTTGTATTGGTTAAATGTTTCTTTGCTATGCCCATTGCCATCTTTTGCAGTGTGAATATTTATTCTGTGCCATTATGGGTTTTTTGAGGTTGTTTTTTGGTATTATGGTTCAGTTAAAAAATCTTGGACTATGGGGATGTAAGAACATCATTGGAATTGATAAAAAAAAAAATACTATGGGACTATTAAAGTTAGATGAATGCATAAATGAAAGCACTGCATTTTACATCATGTATGGTTATCAGTTTATGGGGGCCTGGGCCATAATGTGGTGGTCTGATTCAGGTGTCCCCCATAAACTTAAGTGTTCTGAATGCTAGGCTCCCAGCTGATGGATATTTGGGAATTAATACCTCCTAGAGGAAGTGTATTGTTGGGGGCAGGCTTATGGGTGTTATAGTCAGTTTCCACTTGACAGTGTTTGGCACACTCTCCTGTTGCTGTTGTCCACCTTATGTTGGCCAGGGGGTGATGTCCACCCTCTGTTCATGCCATCATTTTCCCCTGCCATCGTGAAGCTTCCCCTCGAGCCTGTAAGCCAAAAAAAAAAAAAAAAAATCTTCTTTTACCCACAAGCTGCTCTTAGTTGGGTGATTTCTTCTAGCAATGTGAACCAGATTGCAACAACGTCCCTGTCTACTATCCCCTCCTCTGATTTTTTTCCTGCTCCTCCTTGCTCCAAGCCTCATTTCTAACTTCCTAACCAATATTACCAATGCTTACTACAACTTATAAACAAATCAAGTTTTGATGTGCATTTGAGAGAACATGTGATATTGTCTTTCTGAGCCTGGGTAACCTTACTTGGTATTATTTTTTTCCAGGTCTATCCATTTTCCTGAGAATTTCATTTTTCCATACCACTGAGTAGAATTCCATTATGGATATGTACCACATCTTCATTATTCATTCATCAGTTGATGGGCATCAAGCTGATTCCACTTCCTAGCTATTGAGAATAGAACAGCAACAAACACAGCTGAGCACATATCTCTATACTAATGCATAAAGCCTTTAGGGAATATGCCCAGTAGTGGCATAACTGAATAAAATGGTAGATCTATTTCTAGATGTTCCAGTAATTTCCACAGTGATTTCCATAGTTCCATGGCTGTAAAGCTATGCTCCCACCAGCAGTGGATGAGGTTCCTCATCCTGCCGCCCACACCCTCAGCCTCATTTCTTGTCTTTTTTTTTTTTTTTTTTTGATGGTAGCCATTCTGACCACAGTGAGATGGAATCTCAAAGTAGTTTTAACTTACATTTTATATTTCCCTGATGACTAATGATATCAAACAATTTTTTAGATGTTTACTGGCCATATATATTTCTTCTGAGAACTCTCTATTCAGTTCCCTGCCCCAATTTTAAGTGAGTTGATTAGTTTTTATTACTTAGTTTTCTTAGTTCTTTGTATACATATTAAGCCTCTCAAAGATATAGTGGGTGGAGCTTTCCTACCATTCTATAGGTTGTCTATTGACTCTGATGATGGTTTGCTTAGCTGTACAATAGCATTTTAGTCTCATGAGATCCTAATGTTTAACTGTTTGTCTCATTCTCTGAGCTACTTGGGTCTTATTCAGAAAGTCTTTTCCTATGCCTATATCTTGAAATGTTCTCCCTGATTTTGGTTCTAGTCATTTTAGAGTATTAATTCTTATGTTGAACTCCTTGATCTATGCAGAGTTGATTTTGTGCAGGGTGAGAGAAGAGAGTCTAGACTGATTCTTCCACGTGTGGCTATCCAGTTTCTCAGCACCATTTGTTGAAAATGCTGTCTTTGCTCTAGTATGCATTTTTGGCCTTTGTCAAGGATCAAGTGGCTGTAGTTACTAAACTTATGCATGGATATTCTATTCTATCCCTTTCATCTGTGTGTCTGGTTTGTGCCTGTGCCATGCTATTTTTATTACTTTGGCTTTGTAGTATATCTTGTAATCAGGCATGGTGAGAATACTGGTAGTATTCTTTTGGCTGAAGACTTTTTTGAGTATCTGAGGCCTTTTGTGCTTCCATATGAATTTTGAGACTATTTATTTCTATTTCTGTAAAGAATGGTGCTGGAGTTTTTATTAGGATTCTATTGAATCTATATATTGCTTTTAGTAGGATGGCCATTTTATATTAGTTCTTCCAATCCATGAGTTTAGGAGGTCTTTCCAGCCTCTCATGTGTTCCTTGATTTCTTTCTTCAGTATTTTAATGTTTTCAGTGTATAGGTCTTTTAATTTAGTGAAATCCCAAGAAACAATTTGCAGCTATTGCAATTGTTTTCATTTCCAATTCACTGATTTCTGCCCTGGTTTTTTTCTCCATATGTACCATTTTGCTGAGTTTATTAGTTCTAGAAGTCTTTGGGTAGAGTCAGGTCTCCTAAGTACAGAATCATGTCATCTGCAAATAAGGTTAGTATGATTTCTTCCTTTCCAACATCTATCCCTTTTATATTTTTCCCTTGGCTAATTGCTCAAGCTAAGACTTCAAACATTAAGTTAAATAGTAGATGGCAAGAATGAACACATTTTTCTGATTACAGAGTTTCACGGTAATACTCCAAGTTTCTCTCCATTTGGTATGATATGGACTTTAGGTATATTGTATACACCCTTTATTATATATAGATGTAACTCCTCTAACCATAGCCTCTCCAGTGTTTCTGTCATGAAGAGATGGTATATTCTGTAACATGCCTTTTCTATACCTATTGAGATGATAATGTGATTTCTGTCCTTAAGTCTATTCATATGATGTATTATGCTTGTGTATTTCAGTATGTTGGGTCATCCCTGCAACAACACCTACTGGTCAAAGTGGATGATATTTTTGATGTGTTCTTAGATTCTATTTGCAGAAATTTTATTGAGAATTTTTTCATCTGAGTTCACTGGGAATATGTCCTTTGAATCTCCCAATTTCATTGGTATCACTTGTAAGATTCCCTTTTTCATCTCTACAAGTCCTCTCTTTTTCTTTTGATCAGCTTTTCCAGGGGGTTATTAATGTTTTTTTAAGAACCGCCTCTTTATTCCATCAATTTTTAAAACTGTTTTCTTCAATTTATTTGTATCTGCCCTGATCTTGTTTATCTCTGTCTGGTTGTGGTTGTTTATCTCAGCAGCTCATGGAACCTTTTCTAAAATAGACCATATATTAGAATATAAAAGCAAGTCTCCACAAATTTGGGAAAATTGCCATGACTACTTGTATTACATCTGGCTACAATGCAATAAAGCTAGCAATAAACAAGAGAAACAACAGAAGATACACAAACTCCTAGACATTGAACAATACACACTTTTTGAAAAATTTACGTTATTTATTTATTTGAAAAAGAGAAGGGGGAGAGGAGGAGGGAGGGAGAGAGACAATGGGTGCACCAGGGCCTCCAGCCACTACAAACTGATTCCAGACTCATGCACCACCTTGTGCTTCCAGCTTATGGGGTACTGGGGAATCAAACCTGGGTCCTTAGATTTTGCAGACAAGCTCCCTAACTGCCAAGCCATCTCTCCAGCCCAAAAGTACCCTTATTTTTTGGTTTTTCAAGAGAGGGTCACACTCTAGCCCAGGCAGACATGGAATTCACTATGGAGTCTCAGGGTGGCCTCGAACTCATGGCGATCCTCCTACCTCTCCCTCCCAAGTGCTGAGATTAAAGGCAAGTGCCACCATGCCCGGCTAAAGTAGCCTTCTTCATCTCTTTTTATTACTTTTGGTTCATAGTTGATTTTGTCAAATATTAGTATGGCCACACCTGCTTCTTTCTTATTTCCACTTGCTTGGAATATCTTTTTCCATCTTTTTAAACTAAGGTGACAACTTTCTTTAATGGAAAGGTGGGCTTCTTGAAGATGGCAAATTGATGTTTTCTGATCCATCCTATTAATCTATATCTTTTTGATTGGGGAGTTGAGTCCATTAATATTTAGTTATGGCTGTTAAGTTGAAGACTGTGGAGTTTGGTGTTTTTGTAAGATTTCGAAATTGTTCTTCTAAAGTTTTATCCAAGATTGTCTCTGTACCCTTGGCCTGTAGTTCTTTCCAATTTGTATACCTATGATTTGAATATTTTGCCTTTTTAAGGTGTTCTACATTTCCCTCATGTTATGCTCTGTCAATACTTATTTGTGGTGAGGAGGGTATTGTCAGGGTTTTATACTGGCAGCTTAGCCAGCCTTGCAGAGAATGGAGCTGGGAAACAGTCTGGTAATGGGATGAACTTTGTTTGAAATGAAAATACTAGAGCCCTCCATACACTTAGAATGGTTTAACCAGGAAGCACTCTTGTTGGTTGTATGAATTTTACACCATGCACAGGAGACCACAGTGGGATAGTTGGCCCTTTTCCTTTGGCCTCTGAGTGGCTCTAGAAGTGACACAAATGAAATGTGTGACAACTGGCTAATTTCCTTAATTAGATATGATCCTCCAATCCATAGAAAAGACCAAGTCCTCCATAAAAATGAAGAGATTCCTTTTAAATGAATATGAACATCTCCTGAAAAAATGAGAAGGTCCAATATTCATCAAAAACTTAAACACCATGGCTGGGGAGATGGCTTAGCAATTAAGGCACTTGCCTGCAAAGCCAAAGGACCCAGGTTTGATTCCCCAGGACCCATATAAGCCACATGCACAAGATGGCACATGTATCTGGAGTTCATTTGCATTGGCTGGATGCCCTGGCATGCCCATTCTCTCTCTCTCCTCTTTTGTCTCCCTCTCTCTGCCTCTTTCTTTCTCTCAAGTAAATAAAATATTAAAAACTTAAACACCAGAAAAAATTCAATCAATAAATTAGCAAATTAAAGAAAGAGTTCTCAAAGCAAGAAGCACAAATGATAAGTTTTAAATATATTTTTTAAGTCTAACATTCATAACCACCAGAGAAATGCAAATTAACACTACATTTAGATTCCATCTTATCCCAGTCAAAATTACTATCAACAAGAGATGACAAGTGGTGAAAATGAGAGAAAAGAGGAAACTTTCTATACTGCTACTGGGAATGCAAACTGATTGAACCACTAAAGAAATTATTATAGAGTTTCAAAACAATGAAACTAATATATGACCCAGTCCCAGGAATATACCCAAAGGACTCTAAGTCAGCATATCACATAAGTACCTGAACTTCCATGTCTATTGCAGCACTATGTATAATAGCCAAGATATGGAACCAACATAGACACCCATCAACAGATGAATGGATAAAGAAAATGCATTGTATATACACAATGGAGTTCATATACATATATGAAAGTAGAAAGGGACTATGATGGGAAGGAAGGGGCATAGAAGAAGAGAGAATGAAAACAATAAATGGAAATATGGAGTAAGAAAGATATAATATCACATTTTCTCCTATATGTAGCACACACACACACACACACACACACACATGTGCCAAAATTTAGTGGAACACTTTAGTGATGAGGATATAAAAGCATATATTCTTATCCCAATGATGGTGGAAATCAAGGTTGTAGTTTTAGAACTACTACAAAAAATTTATATATGTATATATATATATATATATATATATATATATATATATAGAGAGAGAGAGAGAGAGAGAGAGAGAGAGAGAGAGAGAGAGAGAGAGAGAGGCATGTATACATACACCTTGTAGTGTTTTGAATCAGATGTCCCCCATGAACTCATGTGTTTTGATTGCTTGTTCCCCAGCTGATGGCAATTTGTGAGGTATAGCCTTGTTGAAGGAGGTATGTCACTGTGGGAAGTATATCTAGGTCTATTAGCCCCCAGCTGGCCAGTGCTAGCACTTTCTTGCTGCTGTCTTCCACCTGCTGTGGCAAGAAAGTGATGTCTAGCATCTGCTCATGCCATGTTTTCCCCTATCATCATGAGCTTTTCCCTCAAGAATGTAAGCCAAGATTATCTCCACTCAGAGGTGGACTATAGGACTATTTGAGGAGAGGAAATGAAGCAGTAGGAAGTAAAGTGAGGGGGGACAGAGAAAAGTAGTGGGACAGACAAATGTGAACAAAGTGAAAGCATATACATGCATGAAAATGCCATAATAAAATCCATTTTTTTGTATGCTAACTGAAAACAAACTTAATTTTAAAAAAAGGTACAGTTTAGTGATAAGGATATAAAAAACAGATATTCTTATCCCAACACTGGTGGGAATTAAGGAAGTAAAAATTTTAAATGTAGAGCTGGAAATGTAGCTGTGTGGAAGAGTGCTTGCCCAGTGTATACAAGGCCCTGGATTTGATATATAATACTACAAAAAAAAATTGCAAGTATATATAGTCTTGGACTCAACAACTCCACATCTAATTAAGGAATCTTGAGAAATCCAACAAAAAGGAATAGTAAGTATTGCTGCATTTTTTTAGTAGCTGCACAATACTAGAAGGAACCCAAAAGTACACACTTGCAGAACTGGTTGATTGTCTATGATCTGGTAGGTCATATACGAGCCCATGCACAGGATGATCTCCAGTGTATACTGCTAAGTGACATAGTGCTAATAAAATAGTCCAAACAGTAGCAGTGCACTGAGATTTCTGTGAAAGAAAACATATGTGCACTGATACTTAATGTGCAAAGATTTTCTGGAAATGAAACATATGAGACTATTGTATGATGGCATAGAGGTGGTCTGCCCAGCTGAGGCTACTGTGAGTAGGAAAGTTATTTTTTATTCTATGTCTCTTACTGTCCTTTAAATTTTTACTGTGCATATTTTACTTATTACAAAATATTTAAATAACATAAAATGAAAAACTTATCTCAGTGCTATATCTGTCCCTTTCTTAATACCACATATCTTTTCTACCTAATGTCATAATTATGTATGTACAGTCTTCAGTATCTTCTGCATTTCACTGTTTGTGAGAACAGAATTTATGTTACAGAATAACTAACACATTTGAGCACTTATTATGTGCCACGGCCCATTTTCAATATTTTATATGTACTATTTCACTTCTTTTTTATAATGGTCTGTGATGGTAGAGATAGTCATTGCCTCATTTGACAGTGGAAAAAACATGGAACTAAAAACTCTCTTAAGGGTGCTCAAGCCCTAGCATGTGCTGGAGAAGATGTCTAATTCTAAGACCATTCTACTCTAGCTCTGACTGCCTTCAACAAGGTGTACCCACTTGGCACAGTGGATTCTTTTTCCAACACCCTCACCTCACAAACACACACCATATCTGGGAATTTAGAAGAACTCAACTTGAATGAGTGAGTAAGTGAACGATGCCCCTACCTCATCCAGCACCTGAACATTGTACTTCCAGGTCCTACCTCAGGAAGGAGTGGCGAATAAGCCAGCCCATAAAATAGCCATAGTTCTCCATCCCCACTACTGAGAAAGAAATTAACCAACCTCACAGGAAGGACAGGGCTGATACTTTAAACATAGAGAAGATATTTTTGTTGTTTGACTTTTCAAGGTAGGGTCTCCCTCTAGCCTGACATGGAATTCACTATGTAGTTTCAGGGTGGCCTCAAACACATGGCGATCCTCCTACCTCTGCTTCTTGAGTGCTGGGACTAAAGGCATGTGCCACCACATTCAGCTTAAGAAAAGATATTTTTAATCAGAAGTGCTAGCACTTAGATAAGATCTCAAGGGTCTAACCTGTCCCTTCCTCCTGAAACATGACTTACTTCAGTGCTCAGCACTATCAAATAAGCAAGATGCATGGTCCCTTGCCATACAGAGCCCATGAACTCCTTCTAACAAGCAGCAGTTGACACAGGATCACCCTACAGCTTGAGAGTGGGAAGCAGGGACTCCCAATTAGGACCTCCTTCTATTTCATCAAAAACCAAAGATTTTTGATAGCCTCTCTCCCATCCACACCCAAAAAGTCATAGTTGATGTGTGCACATTCCTGTCTGTGTCTCAAACTTACAGCACAGCCCATTTTGGACTTCCACAGGACAATTTGAACCAAGCCTGTGATCCTTACTCACAATTCTGTCTCATCTTACATGGTTTATAGGGGGTTTAAATAATAAATTGCATGCATGCTATAGAATTTATAGTGCTCCAAGTAGGTCATTAAATAAATCAGTGCATAATTTATATAAATGAACCTAAATCATATAGCAGAAAGATTTCATTAGAACATCAATCCTGTGAGTGGATAAACATGATGGCTAGCAGAAACATAGCTGTTTTGGAAAAGTCCCTGTATCTATGAAGTCAGGTGAAGGTGTTGTAGACTAGAGGGCCCTTCATACCCAGCTTTCTCACTAAACCTGCAGTCTCCAGGAAGACCGGCCTCCATCTCGGAGTTCCTGGGGTCTTCTAGCATGTACCAACTCAGCCACAGGAACACCATCAGCTACAAGCCAACCAGTCTCTTACCATATTCATGTCTGAACCCTAAATCACAGAGAATACTGGGTGGCAACCACAAGCCCAGCCTCAGGCTTGAACACAGGCCATAAAGCAAGCCCATGATTCTTTGGCTGGTAGGTGTACTCTCCTTGCCATAGGCAGATATTTACCTGATGTTACTGCTGCCCAGCTAATGCTGCCCACACCTCCCACACAGAACCAATTCTAGCCTCCTCCTCCCCCTTGTGAAAGAAGAAAGGGCAGATCAGTCTAAGGGGCAAGTCCAATTATGGAAGCTCACAGTCCTCAAGCTCCTCCCCATGATCACTAAGGAAAGAGCGCCACAGGATTTTCACCTCACTGAGATACGCACTTGCAGAAAAGAAAAATGCCTCATGGAAAAGAGATGCACATGGAAGTTCCACCAACCAGGCTGGGAGGCTGGAAGCTGACTTCTGGGTAAAGATGTAGGAACAGTAAGTCTCAAATGAGAGGAGGTTCTGTATTCATTTAACTTTTGCTTGAGAAAGAGCAACAAGATGGAGTTAAACAAGATGCAAGCTGAACCCAGTGTTCTGGCAAGCCATCCTGGGATCATTGCTTCCACAGACCCTCTGGAGAGTTTAGAAGCAAAAGAATCTGAACATCCTGAGGTAACACGTGATGGGAATATCTAGCACTTTTATATCACTCTAAAAAAGTGAATTGAAAGACTGCTCCTGCAAACACCTGAATGCTTAGTTTCTCAGCTTGAATGCTCTGAAGTGCCATAGGTCCTAGGGTCAAAATGATCCTTTGCTCAGAGCAGATGTGTTAGCCAGAGCAGGGCCCTACAGGGTCCGTGAGGCCCATAAGCTTGCCTTTATTGTGCAATGCTTATGAAATAAGAGGTTAAACCCCTGACAATTGGTATATCTTTTGGATACCCCAATCTCCCAGCCTTAATGACTTAAGATCAAAGACTGTAAGAAAAAACTTCCTCATCCAAACAGTAGGATTTCCCCACCAGACTTAGTCTTAGTTCATTTGGGCTATTATAACAAAATGCCATAAATGGGGTAGTATATACACTAGAAATGTATTGCTCACAGTCTGCAGTCTTGGGAAATCCAAGATCAAGGCAATAGCAGATTTAGACTCTAGTAAGGGTTCACTTCCTGGTTCATAGAAGGACAATTTGTCCTTGTGTCCTTATATGGTGAAGGAAGCAAGATAACTTACTGGAGCTTCCTTATAAAGACATTAATCATATTCATGAGGGCTTGATCATAACTTAATACCTCCCAAAGTCCCCTCTGCCCAATCTATCTTGGGAGTTAAATTTCAACATTGTATATATGAATAGAGTGATGACACAGACATCCAGGCCATTGCAATGATCAGTGTCATCAGAGGGACCAGCAAACTTTGTGCCTGGAAGAAAAGATTAATGGAGATAAAAAAAAGGCCTAAAGTGAGGTCAAGGGAGAGATTGAGTAAAGGAAAGTTGGAGGGAGGGTTAATCAAAATCTAAGAGGATAGAAATAAATCATATGGAAACCTACATTTTTGGACAATGGAACACTCAGGAGCCATAGATTGTTGCTAGAAATTTTTCAGTGCCAGGGATGGGCTACCTTCCAGTGAGTTGTTGGCCAGGGAGGTTCCTGATGCCCCCAAAACATTATAGACCATTGCTGAGGCCCTTGGTTTCCCACCAGGAATAGACGGTAAGACACTATTCCTGAAGACTGCACATACTTGAGCTGCAAGGTTACTGAGTTCCACCTAGTGGAACTGAGCTGAAAACCTTCTCCATGTAGACCAGCTGACAGAAAGCTAGAAAAAGCCATGCTACAAGTAGCTCAATGGGAGAGAGAGAAATCACCAGGAAAGATATTGCAAAGTGGACACTGCAAGCCTTATACTTGGCCAACCAGGCCAAATGAGCCAATGGGTGCAATAGTGGCACATCTGTTATGGGGGAAACCATCTGCTCTCTAATTTGACTGGAGGCCTGCTCCACAGGAGGGAATACATCCCTGATACTGAAACCTACAACAGGGTTAGTCATGAGTCCTAGGGGTGTGACATCTGCTGCTATCTGGCTAAATGTATATACTATCAAACTGCCCAGTAAGCACTTCTCTTAATGTTCATACCCATATATTAATGCAACTCTCACTTTTTCATTAGAGAACTTTCTCTTTCCAGATGGCAGTGACCTTGGGATGACTCAGAAGGCACCATGGTGCTGAGAAGAAGTGACAGAGGAGTGCACAGCACTACAATATCTCTATTCCTTCCAAGGATCAGGGTCCATTGTGGAAGAGGTGGCGGAAAGAATGTAAGAGCCAAAGGAAGGGTAGGACTCCTTACAACGTTCTCCTCCAAACACAAAATGGCCTAGATATCCATGACCTCACATTGCCTGACACTACTTACACAAAGCCATCATAATAGGAGGAAAAGGTAATGATATCAAAATACAAGAGAGACTGATTGAGAGGTGGAGGGGATATGATGGAGAATGGAGTTTCAAAGGGGAAATTGGGGGGAGGGAGGGAATTACCATGGGATATTGTTTACAATCATGGAAGTTGTTAATTATAAAAAATAAAAATAAATTTTTAAAAAGCAAAACAAAACTGAGGGCTGGTGAGATTGCTCAGTGGTTAAGGTGCTTGCCTTCACTGCCCAATGACCCAGGTTCTATTCCCCAGTACCCACATAAAGCCATATGCATGAAGTGGCACATGCATATGGAGTTTGTTTGCAATGACTGGAGGCCCTGGTGTGCCCATTCATTCTTTCTCTGTCTCTTTATCTGCCTGCAAATAAATAAATATTTTTAAAAAGTTAGATCAAAACTGAGATTTCTTTCCCCATTCTAAAATGGTGAGGGGTGGGCTGGAGGACTGTCTTAGTGGTTAAGGCATTTGCCTGCAAAGCCAAAGGACCCAGGTTCAATTTCCCAGGACCCACATTAACCAGATGCACAAGGGGTGCACAAATGTCTGGAGTTCATTTGTAGTGGCTAGAAGCCCTGGCACACCCATTCTCTCACTCTCTCTCCCTCTTTCTCTGTCAAATAAATAAATAAATAAATAAATAAATAAATAAAAATATTAAAATGATGAGGATGGAGAAGAGATTGTAAATCCATCAACTTCATTACTTTTGCTTTGGGGTTTTTGTTGTGGTGGTAGGTTTGCTGTTGATGATGTTATTTTGGTTTGAGGGGAGTTTGTTGGTTGATTAGTGGGTTTGGGTTGTTGTTCTTTAGTGCTGGAGATCAAACCCAGGGCCTGAGACAAGTGAGGTAAATGCTGTAGTACTGAGCCACACCTCCAAACACTCTTTTTTTTTTTTTTTTTTTTTTTTTTTTAGTTTTCTGTTCTGTAAGTACAGGCAGTTTGGTACCATTATTAGGCTCATCCATGACCTACTCCCTCCCCATTGGTCCCTCCTTGTTGAGGTATATGGGTGGTGCTTTGTGGAATTAGCCCACAGTTATTGGTATGATAAATGTCCCTGCATATCATGACCCAACACATAGTTCTGACATTCATTCCACCCCCTCTTCCGCAAAATTTCCCTGAGACATGTTGGGTTCATTTTTGGTCTGCTTCAGTGATGAGGTGTTGGGGGCCTTTGGGGTTCTGGCTCTCTGATTTGGTAGGCATTTATTTTTCTGTGTTGGTCTCCTTCCCCCTTGTGCTGGCATCCAGTTCATCAGGAAAGCAGCACCCTTGCTTGTTTCACCAATTTCTCCTTAGTTTCAGCCGGGGCCCTTTTGAGGTATGATGGGGTGGCTCTCTCCTTAGGATCTGCATCTATCTGAAAAAGAGAAGCAGATTCTCCAAGGGAGAGTAAGTTAGCACCAGGACAAATGAGATAGCCCTTACTTTTTTTTATAGAGAGTTTAATAGGTGTAGGCCCTCTTGTAGCCCATGATTGATGGTAGCTTGATATTGGAGAGTGGTCTTATGTTTGGATATGGTTCTGATGACTTGTTTCCCAGCTCCAGCTATGGGTCACATACCACTGAGGGGATCAGTTAGCCAAATCAAGAGCAGTTGGTTCCCCACCATGGCTGTGTGTCACTATTGCACTTGTGTGGGCATCACACCAGGTTATTTGCTGCTAAGTAGGTTGGACCATGAGTTGTTTGGACAGATATTGGTCATTTCCCCCAGTCGCCCATGTAGCACCTTCTGGCACTAGACACGCTGACTGTCTGGGGACTGACTCTCTCCTGGCTTCCAGCCATGCCATTCCATTTTACGTATCAGCTGCATATGGTGTCTTCAGCAGTAGGGTCTTACCACTAACCTTTGGTGGGTCATCAAGTACTCTGACAGAAATCTGTCATTCTTTTAGAAAACCTTGTAGGTTTCTCTGATCAAAAGCTCATTGTGGGTGATAGCCCCATGCTGGTATTGGGAGTTACAGGTCAGTGTCTCCTAAGAAAATGAGGAAAAAAGGTAACTAATATATAGGAGTTAGAGAGGAGAGAGAGAGGGAGAGGGAAGGAGGGAGGATGTAGAGGATTTAGGTTAAACTTGATCCTACCCTCTCCAGTGTCTTGTGGTTCAGGTGTTTCCTGTAAGGGCCTGGTGAAGGTTCAGCCATTTGGTCTGCCTTTTAGGAAGTAGAATTTTATGGTACCATTGCTGTTTGGGTCTAGATTAGTATTCCCCACCCCTTCGATGCCCTCCCCTTCCTCCCCATCCATCCTAGTGTCTAGTCCATGAGATGCTTGCTGGGTGTGTAAGGTATCTTGGGTAGATTCAGGTTAGGTGTTGTAGATGAGTGAGACTATGTGGAGATTGTTTTTACTGTGATTGGGTAAGTTCACTGAGAATGATCTGTTCCAGGTTCGACCATTTTTCCTCAAATTTCTTTGTGTCATTTTTTCTTACTGCTTATAGAATTCCATTGCGTAGATATAACACATCTTAGTTATCCATTCTTCTAGTGATGGACATCTGGGTTGATTCCAGCTCTTAGCTGTTATGAATTGAGCTGCTACAAACATGGTTGAGCAAATCTCTCTGGCCTGTGGTTTGAAGGTTTTAGGGTAGATGCCCAGTAACGGAATAATTGGGTCTGTTGGTATCTCTATAGTCAGCTTTTTCAGGAGTCTCCATATTGCTTTTCAAAGTGGTTGTACCATCCTACATTCCCACCAACAGTGGATGAGTGTTCCTAGTTCTCCACATCCTCACCAGCATTTATTTTCATTTGATTTTTTGATGTTTGCTATCCTTATTGGGGTAAGGTGGAATCTCAGAGTTGTTTTAATTTGCATTTCTCTGATGGTTAGGGATGATGAACATTTTCTAAAGTGTGTGTTTGCCATTTGTATTGCTTCCTCTGTGAACTGCCTATTCATCTCTTTGCCCCATTTTGTGATTGGGGTGTTTGACTTCTTACTGTTTAGATTTTTGAGTTCTTTGTAGATTCTAGAGATTAGGCCTCTATCAGTTGGATAACCTGCAAATATTTTCTCCCATTCTGTGGGTAATCTATTGGCTTTGCTTATATGCTTGTCTATAAAGAAACTCTTCAGCTTCATATAATCCCATTGGTTGAGTGACTGTTTAAGATCGTGAGCTACTGGGGTTTTAACAGGGAAATGAGAGAGCTCAACAAAACCATAGTGCACTTAGACCTAACGGACATCTACAGAACTTTCCATACCAAATCCACAGACTACACATTCTCCTAAGCAACCCATGGAACATTTTCTAAAATAGACCATATACTGGGTCACAAAGACTGCCTCCACATATTTAGGAAAATTGACATAATTCCCTGCATGATATCAGATCACAATGTTATATTGCTAGAAATCAACAACAAAAAACCCACCAAGAATCCTAACAGCAACTGGAAACTGAACAGCACAAGTTTAAACAATAAATGGATAGTGGATAAAATAAAAAAGGAAATTGTAAAATTCCTGGAATTGAATGACAATGAGAACACATCATACCAAAACTTATAGGACACAATGAAGGCGGTCCTCAGGGGAAAATTCATAGTACTCAATGCCTTCATAAAAAAAGACAGAAAGATCCCAAATCAATAACCTAACCATCCACCTAAAGGCACTGGAAAAACAAGAAAAATCCAACCGAAAGAGCTCCAGAAAGAAGGAAATAATTAAAATCAGAGCAGAAATTAATGAATTGGAAACCAAGGAAACAATTAAGACAATTGACAAAACAAAGAACTGGATCTTTGAAAAAATAAACAAGATTGACAAACCCCTGGCCAATTTGATCAAGCAAAAACAGGAGAGGCTTCAAATTAACAAAATTCAAAATGAAAAAGGAGAGGTCACAACAGACATAAGTGAAATTGGAAGAATCATCAGGACTCATTTCAAAAACCTCTACTCCACAAAACTGGATAATGTGGAGGAGATGGATAAATTCCTGGACACATACCATCTATCAAAGCTAAACTCAGAGAAGATTAATCACCTCAATGAACCCATCACACTCATGGAGATTGAAAAAGTAGTAAAAAACCTCCCCAAAAAGAAGAGTCCAGGACCAGATGGCTTCTCAGCTGAATTCTATCAAACCTTCATGGAAGAATTCAAACTAATCTTCCTTAAACTGTGCCACACAACTGAAGAACAGGGAAAGCTACCTACCCCCTTTTATAAAGCTAGTATCACCCTAATTCCAAAGCCAGGCAGAGATGCCACAAGAACAGAAAACTACTGGCCTATTTCCTAATGAACTTAGATGCAAAGATCCTGAACAAAATCCTCACAAACCGAATCCAACAACACATCAAAAGCATCATCCACCTTGACCAAGTGAGATTCATCCCAGGAACACAAGGTTGGTTCAACATACCGAAATCTATCAATGTAATACACCACATAAACAAGATTAAACATAAAAACCACATGATCATTTCAATAAATGCAGAAAAGGCCTTTGACAAAATACAACATCACTTCATGATCAAAACATTGGAATTGGCATAGTTGGTACATATCTTAACATAATAAAGGCAATATACAAAGCTCTGAAGGCCCAAATAATACTTAATGGAGAGAGACTGGAGGAATTCCCATTAAGATCAGGAACAAGACAGGGTTGTCCTCTCTCACCTCTGGTTTTCAGTATAGTACTGGAAGTCCTGGCTCAAGCAATAAGACAGGAGAAGGAAATAAAAGGTATACAATTTGGAAAGGAAGAAGTTAAGTTAGCTCTATTCGCTGATGACATGATTGTATATGTAAGAGACCTGAGAGACTCCATCCCAAATCTCCTGAAGGTGATTAACTTCTATAGCAAAGTAGCAGGATACAAAATCAATGCATGAAAATCAGTAGCATTTCTATATGCAAATGACAAAGATACAGAGAAATAAATAAAGGACATAGTCCCATTTTCAATAGCAATAAAAACAAATAAAATACCTTGGAATAACGTTAACCAAGGAAGTGAAAGATCTATACTACAAAAACATAAAAACACTCAAAAAAGAAATTGAGGAGGACTTGAGAAAATGTAAAGACCTCCCATGCTCCTGGATAGGCAGAATTAGCATTGTGAAGATGACAATCCTACCAAAGGCAATATATAGATTTAATGCAATTCCAGTTAAAATCCCTACAGTGTTCTTCACAGAAACAGAAAAAATGATCTCAAATTTCATATGGAAAGGCAGAAGGCCTTGCATATCCAAACATATCCTCAGCAAAAGAAATACTTCTGGTGGCATCACCATACCTGATCTAAAGCTATATTACAAAGCCATAGTAATAAAAACAGCATGTTACTGGCATAAAAACAGGAGTATAGACCAATGGAATAGACTTGAGGACCCAGACTTTGGGTCAAGCAACCATAGCTACTTGATATTCGACAAAGGCCCAAACAATATAGGCTGGAGAAAAGACAGCATCTTCAACAAATGGTGCTGGACAAACTGGATAACCACATGCAGGAAACTGAAATTTGATCCACACATTTCACCATGCACTACACTCAAATCCAAATGGATCAAAGACCTCAATATAAGACCAGAAACTCAAATACTACTAGAAGAAAATTTAAGAAGTACTTCCCATGATATAGGAATGGAAAAAGACTTCCTGAACTAGCTGTCTTTCTAACAGACGCCACCTGCTGCCCTTCCCCATCCATTCCTATGCGGCCTACTCTGGGAAGTTGCTGTACCTCCTCCACCTAATCTTGGGTCTTTCTGAGTTTGGCAACTTTGCTGCAAAGACATCCCTAAGCCCCCACCTGGATTGCTGGCCCCCTTTCCTCTAACAGTACAACCCTCTCGGGGATCTTGTTCTCTCTTTTCCATGGTGTATATGAATTCACTGCTCAGTTATCTTAAAATGCCCTCACAGATCCCCACAGCCACAGGCCACTTTTCCCAGTAACACTCATAGGCATCAGCACTTCTACATGATAGGTCTGCCCAGTCCACATCAGTGGGACTACCACCTGTGGTACTGGTCCTGCTTCCACATCTTTGTAAATACCATTGTCCTTTCTGTAACAGCCAGGCCCCTCCTTCCTCTCTATTATTCTGTGGCCTTATTTCCACCTAATCCCTGCCCAATTAATTTTCCCTAGGAAAGCTTCTCAGATGAGCCTCACCGAAGCCTAAGCAGGGCCTCCACATCCAGCCCCACTCACTGTTCCCTCCCTAGGGAGCTAGTCGATAAAAACACAATGGAAAACACGGTCTTTGGGCTAGAGAGATGGCTTAATGGTTAAGGCATTTACCTGTGAAGCCTTAGGACTCTGATTTGATTCCCTAGAACCCACATAAGCCAGCTGCACAAGGCATTTGCAGTGGCTAGAGGCCCTGGCGTACCCAGTCTCTCCTTCCCTTCCTGATCCCCATAAATAAAAATTTTAAAACACACTCTTTGATAAGAATTCTGTTACAGCTTTTAAGGTGTGTGTCTTAACTGCCTGATGGTCTTCAACAAGAGAAACAGGGTGACCCCTACTTATAGCATTAGGGTAGTACTATCCACAGTAGACAATAAATCTAACTGCCTGACTAACTGAAACAAGCAAAGTCCAAACTTGCTCCCCACAGGTTTCTAACTGCCTCTCTAAAAACAGCAGGCATGAGGAGCTCTGGGGACTCCACTCGCTTCTAACCCCAAATCACAATGTGTTGTTGCATGAACGACTCAGCCCTTTGGCATGGTCTGAATGGGGATCAGATGGAAAGCAGAGCTAAAGGCTGCAGGGCAGAATCTCGGGTGAGACCTGTCAGGGAATGTGTGAGTGAGAAAGCACTGAACTGAATCTCCCTCCGTCCCCCAAATGGGAGCAGCCTCAAGATTAGTCCTTGCAGCAGCACACCATGGATCTGGGGACCTTCTACCACAAAACCCTTCGCATCAGTCATTTTCACTATTTCAAACCTTAATACCACCCATCACTCCTAAATACTGCTATAGTCTGCATCTTAAATGTTCCCCAAAGGCCCCTGTGCTAAAGGCTTGGTCCCAAGTGGTGCTGCTAGGAGGCAGCAGAAGCTTAGATCATGGAGGGTATGCCCTTGAAGATGGTATTAGGACTACTGCCTTTTCTCTCTCTCGTACTTCCTTGTCACCATGAAGTGAGCCAGTCTCTTCCTCCACACAATCCCACCATTATGCACTGAGCTGCCACAGACCCAAAGCAACAGGGCCAAGAAACCATGGACTGAACCCTCTGAAGCATGAGCCAAATAAACCTTTTGCTTTATTGCCCTGATTATCACAAGTACTTTTCACAGTGACTCAAAAGTAACACAACAGCCGGGCGTGGTGGTGCACGCCTTTAATCCCAGCACTCAGGAGGCAGAGGTAGGAGGATCACCATGAGTTCGAGGCCACCCTGAGAACACAGAGTGGATTCCAGGTCAGGCTGGGCTAGAGTGAGACCCTACCTCAAAAAAACAAACAAACAAAAAAAAAAAAAAGTAACACAATTACTTTTTGCAGACAGAAAAGCAAGAAAAGGGCAGGAGAGATGGCTCAACATTAAAGGCACTTGCTTTCAAGGCTTGATGGCCCAGGTTCAGCTCCCCAGTTCCCATATAAAGCCAGATGTACAAAGTGCACTTATCTGCAGATCTGGTATTTATTTAAAGTGGCAAGAGGCCCTGGCATGCCCATTCTCATTCATTCTGTGTGTGTGTCCTCACAAAAAAAGAAAACTCTAAGAGACTATTTACTACAAATTTCTCAGAAAGTATCTTTTTTCTAACTGAAAAAGAAAACTAACATTGCCTAGGACTCTTATTTTATGCCAGGGATTATATAACTCTTACCTCATTTAATCCACATAATTCTATTAGGTAAATTATCATCATTATTCCTATTTTAAAGAAGGAAAAAACTGAGGCTCAGGGAGATTATCTTGCTTGAAAGTATTAAGTATTCTTAAAGCCATGCAGAGTATCATAGTTGAGATTTAAAACTGTTTTAGCACCATGTTTTATGCTAAATGCAGATATTTTTCCATATATATTGCTGCCTCTTGAAATAAAGAGAGGCTTACAGAACAGTAGAATGGGCCCTTTGGGGACAACAGCAGATCAAGGAATTCAGCACAGGAAAGAATGTCACATTGATGGAAAAACTGAGGGAGTTTAAGATCTTAGTGATCAATATGAGACTCTGTGACCCACTGAAAGTGGTGCATCACCAGGTAAAAGTCATTACTGGAGAGTCATGGATTAGACACAAAGACTCCAGAAACTACCTCTGAAGACAACCATCTGCTGTTTGCAAGAAATGAGAGAAGGACCCAGCAGTTCACCTTTACCACTATCCAAGATTAATATATTTGGGTTATTGCCACCACTACTATTATCAAACAGCATTTACTCAGTGCCTGCTGTATGTTATGTACTTCACATAGACAACCACATCCCATCCTCTCAACAACCCAGTGACGGGTATTATCGACTCACCTCAAAGCTATGCTTTATTTATTTATTTATTTATTTATTTATTTATTTATGAGAGAGAGGAGATGATGCTAGGGCCTCTAGCCACAGCAAATGAAGTCCAGGGGCATGAGCCACCTTGTACATTTGGCTTATATGGATTCTGGGAAATCAAATCTGGGTCCTTAGGCTTCACAGGTAAGTACCTCAACCACCAAGCCATCTCTCCAGCCCAGCTATGCTTTCTCCAAGCTGCATAGCAAACCAATGAAACAGCCAAAACAAAACCCACAAATGTTTGCTCCTAGAGCCCGAGTCCACACCCACAATCATAGGAGGGGTTTTGCTGATCAGCACCCTGAGAGGTACTAGGTCCTGGTTTTGAGGTCCCAACACAGGCTCAGGATATTGGCATATGGGTGTGCCATGGAGAAACAGAATGTCAGCCTCCCAGAAGAGAAGGCCTGGGTGCAAAGGAACAGTCAGGGGAGAATCTTGGGAAGCCTAGAAGGAGCAGAGCAGGCAAAAGAAAGCATGCTGCAGTCAGCCCATAACCTAGAGGCTCCTCAAGAATTGGTGGTGCCTGGGATACAGAGCCTTGTCACTTACATTTGCAGCAACCTAGCTTCATCTCATGCTCCTTGTGAATAGTCACTCATGTGTGACCAGAGCATTCTCAGAGCTGTGGCTTTCTCAAGATCCAAATTTAGTGTTGGTGTTGGTGATGTAGTTCATCATGCACAAAGCCCTAGGTTCTATCCAGCACCATATCAACTGGAGGTAGTAGTACCTATCTGTAAACCTGGCATTCAAGAGGTTGAGACAGAAGGATCAGAAGTTCAAGGTCATTCTCAGATACATAGTGTGTTCAAGACCAGTCTGGGCTACACAAGAGACCACATTGTCTCAGATTTGAATTCTATCTTAATGCTATACAAAATTCCTCATTGCATTGTTGTTGGTTGAGAGAGAGTGTTATTTGGCAAGAAGTCTGAAAAGTTCTAAGAGAAAGGTGCAGGATTTTCATCTCTTTTCTATTCCTTAGGACGAACTGTCATTTCAATAGAGAGGGTTTGCAATTGCTGAAGGCAATACTAGGAACAAGGAGAGTTTGATGGCTGCTCCTACACAGTCAGCGTGCATTAGGACACAAGCCCGTTAACCAGAGAAAGTGCTGATGACTGCATAGACATTATAGAGTAAAATTTCAGCCCAGAAAATTGAAATTGTAATTGATCTCCATTTTCATATTCTGTTGGATATTGCTGTAATATAATTATCATGAAAAATCCACAAATACACAAGGAACATTTGCAATATCAAATAATTGTGCTAGTGCCCTAAAAATAAACTTGGTTTGTGGTACAATAGTTCTCTCTTGTCCAAGTGGACATATTCTCGGACCCCCAGGAGATGTCAGAAGTACAAAACACTGTATGTTTTTTTAAGATATATATATATATATATATATATATATATATATATATATATATATCTTAAAAATATATATATTTTTTTCAGATATATATATCTGAAAAATATTATATATATATATGAAAAATATTATATATATATCTGAAATATATATATCTGAAAAATATGTTAAATCAGGAAAAGTAGGATATCAATAATAACAATACAGAACAATTATTAGTATGACATTTTAATAGGTTATTAAGTAAAATAAGGCTTATTTGAACACAGCACTGCAACAATCCTTCAAGTAAATAGTCTCCTTATAAAGTCCAGGCTTGTAGAGGACTCAGATTTTTTTTTTATTTTGGTGTTTTATGTTTGGCTGGTTGGTTGTTTTTTGTTGTTTTTTGAGGTACAGTCTAGTTCTAGTCCAGAATGACCTGGAATTCACTATGTAGCCTCAGGGTGGCCTCCAACTCAGAGGATTAAAGGTGTGTGTCACCACACCCAGCTGAGGAATTGGACTTGGTGGGGGGGATGTGTGTGTGTCATGGGGGTGGGGCACACATGCATGTGTGTGGATGCTGGAGGTCAACGCTGGGTGCCCTGCTCAGAAGCTCTTCGCCATATCTTCTCATAAGGTCTTTCAGTGAGCTTGAGTGCACCAGTTAGGCTAGCCTAAATGGCCAATAAGCCTCAGTGCTAGGATTACTGGTACTTGCCATCATGCCCAACTTTCAGAGTTGCTTTTTATTTGATAGTTAAAAGTATCAATGGCCAGGCATGGTAGTGAATACCTTTCATCCCAGCACTCAGGAGGCTGAGGTAGAAAGATCACCGTGAGTTCAAGGCCAGCCTAAGACTACCTAGTGAATTCCAGGTCAGCCTGGGCTAGAGTGAGACCCTACCTCAAAAAAAAAAAAAAAACAGTAACAATGATTGGTTGATTGGTACTAATCATGGGGTGACCATGAAGAGCTCTCAGATTCAAAAGTCATGTTCTAAAACTGACTCAGACAGTGCCCACCACCACATGTTGAGAGCAGGGAACATGCTTCCGCTTATAGCAAAGCACTGCATGTGAGGAATGCAGAAGAGAACCTCCCAGCCAAGGCTCAATGGGAGACAGCACATACTTTGCTTCCTCCTTTATGTATCCTTTGCTCCAGGATCCCACCTCTACATGACACTGGCATGGTCCCATGCACAAAGTCTAACCATCCTTCTTTCACCGTGTACTTTTGTCTCTGAAGCCACAGCTATGGATGTGAAGCCCTGGGTAGAGTGCCTAACTGGCCCAGCCCAGGACATATTCTTGGGTCCAGAACAGGACAATATTCATGTGTTGGCAGTCCATGAGTGAGGATGTGCCAACATCTTACCAATATTCCTCCCTGGGTAAAAGAGAGTAATGTCATCTAGAAGGAAGAAATGATAAATGTCTACCATAGCTTCCTGTCTTGATCCTCAATTTTTGCTTCTGTTCTTTTGGAATTTGTTGGTAAATTATTCATGCTTGGTCACTAACGTTGATCTAAAGCTCACAAGTGGTGATGTGTGTCTAAGGGCTTCACAAAGTATATGTACTCACAAACCATGTACCTCGCAGCCTCCCTCCCTCCTTCAATTGTCCCCTGCCCATACCTTTGATGAACTGGCCCAGGTGCTTGGGCATAGACAAACTTATGCTAACCAGCATGTGGTGTTATACAGCTCTTGTCACTCTTCCCTTGAGCTTGAGCCCTTATTTCTGAAGAGGATACTGGCCTGCATGATAGAAGGAAGAGAAGGTATCAACATTGACCTGCTACCTGCTTCTGCTGGGACCTCTGCCAAATTCCAGTGGGGAGCAGCAATAAATTGCTAGGCAACATGCCAGCACAACAGCTGGTGACCAGCCATTAGGGTAAGTCACCAAGCATGGGATTTCAAGGACCCCTAAGCAGACACCAAAAATGAGAGTTATTGCAAAACCAGGTGTTCCCATCTAATTGCAAGAACCAGTTTGAAATGTTAATCTATTCCTGCAAACTTCACTCTGCACATGAGGAGCACAGGAGAGAGACTTCCAATCAAAGCTTAATAGGAGAAAGCAAATACCTTGTTCCCTTGTTTATTTACCCCTTAGAGGTTGCTTGCCAGCTTTCAAGTAATAAAATCACAGAGCAATAATGTGGCTTGAACCGACCTTGAGGACATGGGCTCTGTGTCCTGCTGGAACACAGAAGCAGTCAAGTTGTGCCAATCTGGCCCCTGGGTGGAGTGAGCACGTGCTTCTAGAAACCTCCCCAATGCTGCCTCCCACATTGAACAGCAGCCAGGCAAGCTTCCAGTTCACTCAGACTTCCATTATTGCAGAATGAATCCAAGGCACCTGTTCTGAGAGGCAAGAAACCCCAGGCATTAAGTGAGCATCACAGTCAGACACTACTGGCTTCTACTGTCTTTTGCGTCCTTGTTAGCTGAAGACCTGGGACAAGTGCTATCATCTGGACCTTGAATATCCCTGAAAGGTCTGTAGATTAAAGGAGTGGTCGCCAGAAAGTTGCTATGGGGAGTGGAATGCTCTACAGGAAGAGACGCTTTGTTGTAAGTTCTTGGGCTGTTGAAAACATACCCTTGAAGGGAACTGTTGAACATCAGCCTCTTCCTACCTCTCTGCTTTGCCTCCTGCCTATGAGAAGAGCAGTATTCTCTCTACGTATTCTAGCCATGATGTTCTGTCTTGCAATAAGCCTAGAGCTATGGGGAAAATTGATCATGGACTGGTACTTCCAAAACTGTTGGCAAAATAAACCTTGTCTCTTTATAAATTAATCATCTCAGGTATTCTTTATAGTGACAGGAAGCTATTATAAGAATCTTAAACTCTGAGTATCTTTTAGCACCTTTTCCTTCCTCTCTGGAAATAGGAATAATGACATCTACCTCACAACATGAGGCAAGCATTGAAATCAGTTATATATACAAATCACTTAGTGGGTAAGAAAACTGCTCAGTAGTTAAAGGCCCTTGCTCCACAAGCCTACCGACCTGAGTTCAATACCCAGCACCCACAGAAAGCCAGATGTAAAGTGGCACATGAGTCTGTGATACTAGTGTGCCTATGGCAATAGGAGGCAGAGCCAGCAGAATCCCAAAGCTCATGGGCCAGCTACACTGGCCTTCCTAAAGGCAAAACAACAAGAGAGACCCTGCCTCAAAAAAGATGGAAAGAGAAGACTGGCATGCCAAGGTTCTCCTCTGATCTCCACATGCCCGTCAGAGTTCATGCATACACGTACCCATGTGTGTGCACACACATGCATATACACATACATATACAAGCACACAATAAATAATTTAAAAAAAAACAAGATCTGCAGCTCATGAGTACACAGTAAAATAGCAATTACTAATTAATTAGATTATCTAACTTATTCTTTTTCAGGAGTATTAGAAATCAATTCTTCTCCATCATGACTACCTACGTAATGACAGCACAGGTCTCCCTTTAATCAGTGCCTCATCTTTTTCTCTCAGGGTCCCTATTACAGTCTATGAGGTTGTGCTATTACTGTTGAAGGCTTACTGTATTCTGGTGTTTGCTCCATCTAAAGTTGACCAGTCTCATGCTCTGGGATGCTCTTTATATGTTTTTTTTTTAATTAATTAGTTTTGTACTCAGTGAGTACAGTTAAGTTGGTACCATTGTTAGCCTCTTCCCTGTCCTCCCTCCTCCCCCTGGCCCCTCCTTGTTGAGGTATATGGAACATGCATTGTGGAGTTAGCCCTCAGTTATGGATAGGAGAAAATGTCTCTGTGTATCATGACCCAATGTGTGGCTCTAACATTCTTTCCGTCCCCTCCTCCGCAAATTTTCCTGAGCCATGTTGGGTTCATTTTAGGTCTGCTTCAGTGCTGTGGTCTTAGGAGCCTCTGTGTCCCTAGATATGGATTTTTTACCCTCACAACCTATATTTTTGCAGCTCCACCCTATATTCTGCTCAAAACTTCTCCTGACTACATCAGCTCTTTCATGTAACAGCAAATACTGACTGGACATTGGCACTAGATAGGCCTGAGCTTCTCTAGAGTTGGGATGAAATTTGGATGGGATACTGCCAGTCCCTGCCTTCACCATGCTTCAGTTGCCCCATAATCACTCCATTCCCTGAACCACCATGGCATTTTATAATGTATTACCACCAATATTCCCAGTTGAGCTGCATGCCATTCTTGTCCTTTGCATGTTAAATTCTTTAAAAATATGAAATGCTATAGGGGAAAGCATAGTATATGAGCTCTATGTTCAAATTCCATCACAGCCTTTTAGTGACTGGTGACTTTGATACATTTTTTAAGCTGTAAGAGAAAATGTGGGGCCTGAAGATATAGTTTAACAGTACTTGAATGAGAATCTGAGTTTGATCCCCAACATACAAGAAAGAGATAGAGAAAGAGAGAGAGAGAGAGAGAGAGAGAGAGAGAGAATATGAAGCTGGTGCCCACACAGAACTAATGCTATCATAGTTGCAGTGTCAGAACCACCAGCTGCTGCTGGGACAGGCTGAAGATACCGTCTAATTTCTCAGTGTCACTATCCCTTAGCCTCCATAGAATTTCAGGAAATTTCAAGCCAGTCTTTGGACTGGACACCAGGCAATGCCTTCTACTCTCTTCACAATCTATGCACAACCTACAAGAAATAACATCAAGATCTTCCTTTTCTCATCAGTTCACAAAATGGCCAATCCAGCTTTTTTCTTTTTCTTTCTCCTCTACCAAGTTGTGTTTATTTTTAAAAAATTGTTTATTTTTATTTATTTATTTGAGAGTGACAGACACAGAGAAAAAGAGGCAGAGAGAGAGAGAGAAAAAATGGGTGCACCAGGGCTTCCAGCCTCTACAAATGAACTCCAGATGCATGTACCAACTTGTGCAACTGGCTTATGTGGGTCCTGAGGAATTGAGCCTCGAACCAGTGTCCTTGGGCTTCACAGGCAAGTACTTAACCACTAAGCCATCTCTACAGCCCCAAGTTCTGTTTATTTCAAATTGTATGGGAGACATCTCTTGTTAGCACAAAGTTAGGTTGCCATAACTCTGACTTCTGGGGAAAAGATTCCAGGAGAAAGTGAAAGATATTTTGGGTGTCCTTTCAAAGCCCACAAGTTCTGTACAATATTGTTGGACCACTCTTAAAGCTATGAAAATGTGGCAGAATGCAGAAAATCTCCCTGAGCCACAGGCAGATTCTTGCAAGGACTCCATACAGTTTACTGTGTCATCTGGACACAGTAGAGAGAAAAAGGACTTCCACATCTGCCTCTGTATCCAAAATTCTGTCTCCCTAGCTTGGGTCGTATTTCCAATAAAGGCAGTAAAGTGGAAAAAGGATTGGTTTGTCTTTGGTCATAGGATCTCTATTCCAACTATGTTCATTCTGAGTCTATCAAAAAAAAGAAAAGCATCTAGGTAGCAAAGCAGACCACCCCAACAGTCACCCAAATGAAAGTTTTAAAAGTACAAAAGGGAACTAATTCATACAAATGCTGGGAACTGGAGAGAAAGGCAAAGACAGGGCCAAAGCAGTCAGTGGATTAAATCACACCAGCAACAAACAACAGGACCCTCATGGCTACAGTGAGATAAGAACCACTTTTCAAAGCAAAGGCTCCTTGCTCCAAAATTAGTGTTCTGGGGTGAGAGGGATGAGAGGAAGGGAGACTCTCAGGAGACTCCCAAGAGTCTATCTCATCACCATTTTGCTCCTTAGGCTGAAGCTAAGCAACCTGAGAAAACCCATTGTTCTTCCCAGAACGAGACAGGAACTCACAGAGGAGCTGGCATACCTCAGGAGATTCACCCTGTTTTGCATGTTGCTATTCATTCACCTTAAAATGCCACTGACAGTGCAAATGGCTAGCCATGTTGCGTTCAGCCCCTGAACTTGCTACTTTAACTTGTTGCTATGAACAAATATCTGGGAAGAAGCATATTAAGGAAAGAGGAGTTTATATTGGTTTACCATTTATAGGGATATTGTCCCTCGTGGAAGGAAAGACATGACATCAGATACATTAGGAGGGTTTCTGCTGGAACTCCTGACCTTACATCTTAGAGAAACAGGAAGCAGGAAGTGAGCACAGGCTCAGGACCTGCTCCCAGCGCCCCACTTCCTCCATCAAGGCTCCACTTCCTAAAAGTTCCACAACCTTACAAACTAAAGTCATGAGCTGGAGACCAGGTGTTCAAACACATGAGCCTATTCCAACCACCACAGCTTCCTCATGCAGAGAGAAGGTAATAGAATAAATCAGGTAATAAAATAAATCTGCATACAAGGTACCCATGTTAATCAGGCCTGTCACTCATGAATGTGCATAGACAGTCAACAGTCAACACACTCTCATGGAGAACCCAAAGGAACAAACTGCCTGAAGGGACAAGAAGGCCCCTGAAGAAACAGAACTCATGGAAGAAATGTGCAGAACTTGAAAAAATTCAGTTTAGTAACCACAAGGAAATATGAAAAGAAAGGGTATTTATAAAGAATAAGGTGCTTTGCTAGGGGTGTAGCTCAGGCACAAGATCTTGGTTTCAATACCCAGCAATAAATAAATAAATAAATAATTGAAAAATACACTGAATGAAAGAAAAATTGAAAGACATAGAAGAGTAAGCAGTCAATATACATCTCATCTAACTCCAGAGAGACAGAGCCACAGAGGAGAGAAAGGAACCAAATATTTCTGAGGTCTCTATGCTAAAATGCCCAAGTACTGAGAAGAATGATTTTACAAAAGCCAGTATCTAGACATGTCAGAACATGAATAAAGAGAAGTTTCTAAAACATCTTGAAGAAACAGTACCTACAAAGGATTGATAACTACCGACAACTACAGATGCTGGAAAATATTTGTCTAAGTCCCACAAAATTTTGAGTAAAATTATTTTGAACCTAGAAGTCATCCAAGTGAGAGAATACATACATTTTCAGAATGGACAAAACACATAAATATTATATAAAGCAAATACCTGAGGATATTACCCAGGGAGGCAAATAAGCAAGCATCTGTGAAAGTAAATATATATTCACCAAATGAGAATGAGAAAAGGCTATTTATATGGAGCTTGGATAGCAAGGGAGTAAGCCACCATCAGTTGCATTTTATCAGACACCCAAAAAACATGGAGAAGAGTATATATTATGGGAAAGGAGAAGGCTTCAGATGTGCCCTTACCAAAGCCCATTGGCTGGTAGACCAACTAGAAAGGGGAATCCTATGGGATTGGCTTCGCTTGTTGGTTCTAAGTTAGAAATATGTGATTTGGGACTGGAGAGATAGTTTAGTAGTTAAGAACTTGCCTGTGAAGCCTAAGGACCCCAGTTTGAGGCTCAATTCCCCAGGACCCACGTTAGCCAGATGCACAAAGGGATGCATACATCTGGAGTTTGTTTGCAGTGGCTGGAGGCCCTGGCACATCCATGCTCGCTCGCTGGCTCACTCTCTCTCTCCCTCCCTCCCTCCCTCTTTCTCTCTCTGTCTGTTGCTCTCAAATAAATAAATAAAAATAAACAAAAAAATTTAAAAAAAGAAATATGTGATTGGCTTTCAGACATTAATTGGCTGTCAGATATTAATCAACTTGGATGTTTGGAGCCTATTATAAATGTTTGAGTTCCTGGTCTCACTGCTAGAAATAGTGGTCTGAGTTTGCACAGGTCTGAATTCCAGACAATAAGCTAGCTTCCTAGACTGGTTACTGAAGATAACAAACTAATTTCCTGGGTTGGTTGCTGCAGCTTTTGAGTTAGGCTTGTTAGTTTAGATGGCCTGGCTATTATCTACATGTATATTCAATCTTTCAAACCTAAGAAAGAAAGACATGGGAGCCAGCAAAGGCTGAGCTAAGGACCGCACTGAAAAAGGTCAGGATGGCACACTTAGAAGTCTGTTCCAAAGTGGCCACTGTTCAAATAGAATGATTAAGAAGTTGGATGTGTTTAGTAATATAGTGAAGAATGTATGTTGGCAAGAAAACAGACTCTGGAGTGATGATCAGGTTCTAATACAAAACAAGTTAAAATGATTTGTTATTTGGAAGAAGTGATAGCATACATCAAAAATCCATTTAGCCTTCATGGTTGGAACATCCTCCTTCCTTTGAGTAGCAAGATCTAGTGATATAGGGTTACATATCTCATTCTCTTGATTCTGTAATATTTATAAAATCACAACATTGTTAAAGCAATATATTGATTTTCCATTTGAGCATCAAGTTATACATAAACAGAGCATGAAAGGAATAATGATGGCTGCAGTGTGACATGTAGCTTTTTCATACTGTGACAATGTCAAAATTAAGTTAGTGTCCACCAATATTGTAAGAGAAAAGGGCAATATGGTATGAATTTCCTTAAGATATATCATAGAGAAGCAATCTATAAATGAGAATTTAATCACATTATCTTAAATAACAAGGATACAAATAAATGAATAAGAATATAACAAAGTTTTATCACTAGGAGGAAGTTGGAGAAGAGATATCTCCATCCATCATAGTGAGAAGTTGATTGGTCCTTCTTCATCTTGATGAATCAAAAAATAGATATACAAGTATTATTTGAGTTATGATCAAACTGCCACCTTCCCTCCTCACTTGCCCTTCCCCCAAAGGTCAACAAGGGACATCAGCAACAACAAAAATACAGAGGGAGACTTACTCTCCCTTCCATGCTCTTCTGTTTAATTTAAATTATCTCCTTAGGCATATTTATAATTTCTCTTTTTACACTTGTTTAGCTTGGTGAACCAATAATTTTTCTGGTCTTACTTAGAGTAGCATGTGTGAGGGATTGCCTATAGGAGTATGGGTAAACCCAAAACTGTTAGAACACTAAAAAGTCTCACCCCAGCATAGATGATGACGTCTCCATATCTGTATAGATTCCCTCTTTCAGGCAAATTTCCACTCTCTACCTTTTGTAGAACCTTATTGGATGAGCATATTTCATATTGGTTATATTCCCATCAGATTACACCTTAATGTTCCCTCTTCCTTTCACCCTCCTCAGTGGGGTATTCACTGTGGATCATGAATGCACCAGTCAGCCTCTGTGGAGAGGACAGTGATACATTTCTACCCTGTGGTTCCTACATTCTTTCTGCCCCCTCTCCCACATTGTTTCTTAAACCTTGGAGGGCATGTTAGAAGTCTCCTTTAGTGTTGGACTCTATGATTTTCTGGTTTGAAAATTTGCCTCTCCTTAGTGTCTATTGCCATTTCCCTGAAGAAGATTCTCAGGTTAGCACTGAGAGAAGCACTCATATTTAATCTGCTTCTTCCTCTATAATGTTTCCTGGGCCCTGGCAATTATGATGGAGATGACTCACCTTATGCTGGGCAGTCAGCTTTCTTCTTGTCATACTGATGGGTCTTGGGTCTCCATGATATTTGTTGCCATCTATAACACAAAAGCACACTCTTGAAATAGCTAAACAGCTCTGAGGTTTAGTGTCTTAATCTATGAACTGGGTTGTTTACCTGTTAAGGATTGAATTATCAAATCTGAAATATCCCCCACAGGTTCATGTTTGAGACACTTGTTTTCCAGATGGTGCAGCCATGTTGGAAGGCTGTGGAACTTTAGACAGCGAGGTCTGGTTGGAAGAAGAAGTTTACTATTGGGAGCCTATGAAGTCCCTGGTTCCTGTCTAGCTTTCTATGTTCTGATCCACCGTGATGGGAACAGCCTCCACCACACACTTCCACTGTTATTAACTGAGCCACTCTACCATGCCTTCCCTGCCATGATGGACTGAAATTCTCTGAAACTGTGAGCCAAGATAAACCTTTCCTCCTTTAAGATGCTTCTGTCTGGTACTTTGTCACACCGACTCACTAGAAAAGAATATAAAAAGCAAATAAATTTGGAAAGGATATTGTAACAGTATCAACACCATGCTAGTTCTGCCAATGCAAGCTAAATAACTAAAAGAAAAATCAGATTTAATGCTAACCTGAGGGACATTTAGAGCCTAAGCCTTTAGCGTTCCTGACTTTGAAACTGACAAGTCTGAATCATCATAAAAGTCAGACTCTACTTGCCAAGTATATGCTTTAGTTTGGATTTTTTAAATTTGGAATTTCAATATATGAATATACTACAAATTGGTCACATTCCCATCAGACTATTCTTTGATGTCCCCTTTCCTTCAGCCCCATCCCCCTTAGGGACCCCTTCAGTGGGGTACTAGTAGTCTCTGTGGGGTCATGGATATTCCAGTCAATTCCATTAAGATGTTAATACCTCCCACTATGCCTTCTCTCCAAGTAGCTTTTACATTCTTTCCATACTCTCTTTCTCAGTGTTCCCTGAGCCTTGAATGGCATGTTGTAAGCCTACTTTGGTGTTGAGCTCTTGGCAGCTTCCCATTTTCTGCCTTGATGAATTTTGCCTCTCCTAAGTGTCTACCACCATCACCCTGGAGAAGAAGGTCTTCCAGCTAGCAGTAAGAGAAGCACTCATATTTAATCGCCTCTTCCTCTGTAATGCCTCCTGAGTTCTGGTGGGTGTGATAAAGATGACTTGTCTCATGCTAGGCTGTCAGCTTTTCTTTCTTGTCTTTCTGATAGGTCCTGAATCTCCCTGGTATTGGCATATGTAAACAGCAGACTCTCTAGCCAAGAGTGAGAATAGCATGGATCAAAGGAGGTGTAAATCCACATTTAGAAGACTTTTGATGTGGATATAATCTGTCTGTTTAGCCAAAGAACAGTGGAAGCTTCCCTCTAGGGTCTATGACCTCCTAAGCCATTGACTTCTAACTTGGTTCTCAGTGACAGGCATTAATTGCTTTCCATTGAGCAGGTCTCATATCCAATTAGAGACCAGTTTATTACTTCCATAACATATGTGCCACTATTGCTCCAATGAGAACATCTTGCCTAGCTGGTTGATTTTGTAGCTTGAGGAATCCATTGCTTGTTCATTATGTTGCTGACTTTTATCCCCCAGCAGCTCACATAGTACTTGCCAGCACTGTGTCAGCTAGCCAGCAGGGAGCTTGCTTCCATTGCAGTTCCAGCTTGATCTCTCAATGACCTGCAACTTTAGCCTGTGGTGTCTTCAGCAATAGGGCTTTAACATTTAATTCTGGTGGGTAGCCAAGTGCATGAGCAATGGCCTGAATTGTTTTGGGGGCTTAATGGACTTCCCTGACCAACAGCTCACTGTAAGGAGGTAACCCAATTCTGGCATTGGGATTTATTTCCTCTGTGTATGACTTTGGTACATCAGGTACCCAAGCCCAAGATGCAATGAACAAATCTATACAGCCTGTGAACCCTGCCGGAGACTTGATATCAGACTTAACAGTGAATGGAACCACCCTATCCTGCCATCTAACCAATGCTAGGAAATCCAAGAAAACCTGTTCCTCAAATTGTTGACCAATCCTGCAATCACATCTAGAACGCAGAGCCCATCATGCAGAGAAGTGTTGAGCAGCATTTTCAATGCCACTGGATACACTAGCCCTGCACCCCTACCCACCCATAGCACACATCCCACTCATGCAGATTTTCATCATAGTTCCTAGCACTAGAGAAATAAAAAGGTGTCTTTGGAGTGCACAGACTTTGACAGAGAAAAGAGTTTTAAGGACAAAACTAGGATATCAAAGGGCATGGCTGGTATTACCGTCTGTCTCTGTGACATCTTCATTTTGAGCAGTGTGTGCAATTTAGAGAATTCTGACAGCCGCAGTTCCTCCAGCAGGAGGCCAGAGCCCACAGTCCCTCCAAATGGCAAGTTCTTCTGCTCCCTCCTCACACTGGCACCTGGAGCCTTACTGGCCTTTATTCTTTTCCACAGACTCACTGGCAGCCAGGCTGTTCGCCTGACCATATGGAGGAAATGAGGAGGTGACAGAGAGTGAAGGGTACAATAATAGGTAAGTGCATAGTGAGGGTGACGGGAGCATGAGAAGTCCTCTTCCCTCCAAAACATTCTTTCCCAGTGGCTATAAATGCCTAAAACACTCGAGTGAGAGCTCAATCCCTCCCCCTGAAGGCCAGGCAGCCAGTGGAAGGTGCCCAGTACATGCCATTGCTTCCTCCTCTCCACTGTGGCCCCACAATTCTGTAACTCTCCCTCCTTCTGCAGCTCTTCCCAGGCACTGCCCTCTATACTTCTTGTGAAGTCTAATCTGAGGAATCCCATGAATATGGGGAATCATTAAAAATAACCCAGAAAGAAGGCTGGAGAAATAATTCAGTCAGTGCTTGCCTTGCAAGCAAGACCTGTGTTCAATTCCTAGAACCCACATAAAAATGTCAGGCATGATGGTACATGATTGTAATTACAGTGCTTGGGAGGCAGAATAAGGAGATTCTTGGAGCTCACTGGCCAGTGAGTCTAGCCTAATTAGTAAACTCCAGACCAGTGAGAGATTCTGTATTTTAAAAGAAAAAAAAGAAGGTAGCCAATGTTCAATGCATGGGGATCAGAGAGAAACTGATGTCAGGGAAACCCTCTGATCTCCACACATATACACAAACATGTACACACATATACATAGATGCGTTAAACATTGAAATAACCCAGAAAAAAATGGGTGATAGATTTTAAAAACCATAGCACATTGTCAATAAATGTTGTAGTTGACTGGTATATATTCGATTGTTATACTTTGTTATCCTTGTACTTCTGAAGAAAAATTTTCACATATCACTTATATGTGAAGTTTAATTTACAACTTAAAATACACTCATGTGTGTATATGAATTTATACATAACCTAAACTGGGTGTGGTGGTGCACACATTTAATCCCAACACTTGGGAGACAGAGGTGGAAGGATCACTGTGAATTCAAGGCCAGCCTGAGCTAGAATGAGATCATTCCTCAAAAAAAAAAAAACTGCATACATATATTAAATATATATATATATACTATATATATATATATATATTCATTTTACAGTTATCAGCAGTTAGACATAGTGGTGTGCCTATAATTCTAGTACTCAGGCATGAGAATTGCAAGTTTAAAAGCAGCTGAACTATATAGTAAGAAAAAGATAACTTTTGTCTCAAAATTTTCTGTCTCAAGGAAATATATGTATCAGCATTTAAAATCATAATGTAAGGGCTGTGAAGATAGCTCAGCAGTTAAAGGCACTTTCTTGCAAAGCATGCCAACCCAGGTTCTATATCTCAGTATCCACATAAAGCCAGATGTAGAAAGCAGCACATGTGTCTGGCATTCATTTGCAGCACTAAGAGACCCTGGTGCATGTGTATGCCCATGTACACATAAAGATATACACACAAATTAAAAAGTTAAAATAAACATTAATGTAAATGAGCTTTTCTATCTCTATAAATTTTCTTTAGCAGAAAAATACAAAAAAAAAAAGATATAAGAGGAGATGGCTCAGTAAGTAAGAACACTCGCTGTGTTAGCATGAAGGCATAACTTATCCTGAGTTCAACTCCCCAGCACACACAATAAACATCTGGGCATATCCACCTATTTCTGTAACCCTAGTTCAGGAGTACAGATGGGAGAACCACTGGGCCTAGTTTAAAAAAAAAAAAAAAGAAAAAAGAAAAGGTTAAGAGAGAAATTCCATCTCAAGAAAATATGTGAATTAGTGACAGAGGACACCCAGCACTCTTCTCTGGCCTCTACTTCATGCACATGTGACACATCCATCTGCACACATGCTCACATACCCTGTCCCATACCACACATACAATACCACACATACTACCCATACCCCTCTCCAAATAGAAAAGAGGGCAGAGTGTAGCTCAATCATAGAATGCTTGCCTGATATGCACAAGGGCCTAGTTTCAATCCTCAGCAATGTAAAAAGGAGGAAGGGAATAAGGAAGAGTTGAGAACAGAAGGGATGGGAAGAAAGGGAAGGGAGAGGAAGAAGAAGGGAAGGGAGAAGGGAAGAAGAATGGAAAAGAGAAGGGAAGAAGAGGGGAAGGGACAGGTGGGAATGAAAGGACACTGAAGGGAGGGAACTAAATGCTCATTAGGTAAGAGAAGACCAGCCAATGAGGGGGAAAGAGAATCAAAAGTATTTAGGTGGGTTGGGGGTCTCCAGAAAACATGGACAGGTGCTTACTTTACAAACTATTAAAGCTAGTGCTGTTTACAAATAATCATGGTCCAGCATGGTGGTATGGGCCTCTAATCTAGCATTCAGAAGTTGAGGCGGGAAGATCAGATCACTGGAGAGCCTGAGTTTACTGCCAGCTTGGGCTGCATAACCTTGGAAAGAAGGGAGAAAAGACAGGGGAGGGAAGGACCAATTACATTGGGAATGGGACGTTTGGTGGAAGAGCTGAATGGCTATTTGCACTTGGCACTGTTGGTTCCTTAAGCATTAATTTTTTTGCCATTTACTATCTCTGCAATTTGCATCAACTAACTTGAATATTAGAAGCCAATTTTTTAAAATATTTATTTGCAAGCAGAGAGAGAGACAGAGAGTTTGGGCATGCCAGGGTCCCTAGCCATTGAAAACAAACTCCAAATGTATGCACCACTTTGTGTATCTCATTTACATGGGTATTTGGGAATGGAATCTAGGTCATTATGTTTTGCAGACAAGTGCCTTAACCACTGAGCCATCTCCCTATCCCAAAGCCAAGGTTTTGATCTGGGGTATGAACTTAAAAGTTTGGTGATCCAGCTTACCTGCTGTTGCTGTGGATCCAGTTTTAGAGTTAATGATAATTCTTTTCTTTGATCCTAAGAACACTTAACAGTTCTGGTCCCACTTCCAGCAGATTTAGAAGAATCCAGTGATCACTCATAATTTGTAGAACTATTTTCATTCAAGCTACTCAAATTGAGGCCACCCTTCAAAATATTATGATGTGGGATAAGTTGGTCATTCCATCCCATTAGTCCAACATCTCCTCTTTCTAGTCTATTCCCCTATAAACTCAGATCATTTCAAAACAGAATCAGTAAAAAATGTAATTCTACCATAGGAATATCAATTCTTAAAGTGTTCAGGAATTGAAGTCAAGTTAAATGAATTGTAGCCAGACACATAACGGAATAGCTGTGCAACTGTCAGAAAGGATGAATGAGATCCATGGAGCTGCGACAAAAATAATCTCCAAGATATACTATTTAGCTTGTGGCAAAAGTCCAGTTGCCCTAGGGAGACAAGGTCATCCCCTGCCTAGCAAGGAAGAGTTACCCATTAATCACCAGAACTAATGCTACCACAGCCTGCCCCCCAGCTGACAGCCAGATCCAAACGGTTAAGCACAGTGGAACAGAGTTGGAGAATGATCCATGCTTTTTTCCAGGAAAAAGCCTCGCTGTCCCCATCCATATGGAGACCTGACAGCAGTTGAAATGATCAAAGGCAGGTGCAAATGTTTTATATATTTGTGCTTCTTTGGGATAGAAAGCAGTTATCTTAAGCACTGAGAACAATAACATAGGTTTTTAAGCGTCTGACATTTTTTCTTCTAAGCTATTTAATAAAAATCGTTCAAAATGTTAAGAGATCCCATTTGTGGGAGGCATGGGCAAAAATGGAAAGAACTCTTTGTGGTTCCTGGGTCGAAATGTCAAAGAGAAAGTTGCGTACCCTCAGTGGAGTGGGGTTTGAAGAATAAGACCCATAAAAGAAGTCACTTGAGGGCCCAAGAGTTTCATTTTTCAGGTTATCAGGGTATGCTTCCTACAGATCTTCTCTGCTAGAAATTCTGTGCTCACTTCCTAACAGATCCTCCCTTTGTACTGAGTTTGTCTCTGATCTTTAGCCAGGCACATTGGTGTATGGAATAAAAACTACATTCCCCAAGTTCCTTTGCTGCTAAGGTGTGAACAACATGCTGAGTCAAAAGAAGAGGATGTGGTAAGTGTGATTTCCAAGCAAAGCCATTAAAGAGAGATATTCTGATTCATTCCTTCTTCTGGTTGGCTGGAATGAAAACTTAATGCCTGGAGATGAAACAGCATTTTTGCACCACAAGATGGAAGCTTCATATCGAAGATGGAAGCCAAGGTTCCTAGGGTTCTAAGCAATTGTGTAACTGCTGTTCCATCTCAAAACAGCCTATATTTATGTAGAAAACATATTCAATAGTGTTCAACTTACTTTAAGCCACTTCTTGGTTGGACTTTTTGTTATTCATAGTCAAGTTTAAACCCAGCTAACAGATAATAGAAAATATTCTAAGGTCTTTTGGCTTCAGGGAATCAAAGGGCTGTATCAAGAAGAGAGTGTGTAGTTCTGAAGGAGCTTAGCTATATCCTGCCTTATGAGATGGGACTGAAAGGGAATAAGGTTGCCATGGAGGGTTCCACAAGTAGGCTACATATGTCTTCTTTTTCTGAGGAAAGTCTTATTCCTAGACATGTCCTGGTAATTTTGCTCCCCTTTTCTCCAGCCCACCCCCATAGTCACAGCCCAGACTGCAGAATATGTTGGGGTGGTAAAAAGGAGGCTCTCAAGGTCTTGTGTTGTGTTCAGGCCAGCTTCTGTCAGGCACTTAGAAGCTGCTTTGCTGAGACTCCTCCCTTGGGCCCAAGAGGTAAAAGGATGAAGACTTATTTCTCTGCTTTTATTTTATGTCTCCTTTACTTTGGGTCAGGCTCCTGCTTGACTCTGCACAGGCATGTAAGTCAGCATTTCATGTCCTATTACTAACCCTCCAAAAGACCTAAAAGTTTTGCAGTGTCCTAACACTACAGTCACCTGGAATTGAAGAACAGAGCCTCACAGGGTAGATGATACCCCTGATAAGAAAAATTATCCATGCACCCTGAGAAGTCTCTTCATGAATACTGCCCTTACTGCTACCCTGAAAACCAGCTCCAGAGTGATGATGCCAGACATGGTGATCAATTAAAACCAATTGAAGCCAGGCATGGTGTCACACCCCAGGCAGAGGTAGGAGGAAGATTTCCATGAGTTCGAGACCACTCGAAGACTATACAGTGAATTCCAGGTCACGCTGAGCTACAGTGAGACCCTACCTCAAAAAAATAAAAAATCAAAGCAGAAATCTAGAAGCTACAGAGAACTCAACACTAAATCAGACTACCAACAGGCCTGCCATGGCTCAGGGAATATTGTGGAAGATTGTAAGAGCCACAGAGTAGGTGGGAATACCCTGAAGCCTGGTCCCCTGCTACCTCACAGGGACTGACTGAGGCCTTCATGACCCTACAGTGACCACTATAACCCCACTGAGGAGGACTCTAGGAAAATAGGATAAAAGAGTGTGACCTTTTATAATAAGATAGTAAAATAAAATTAGTGATTTTCTCTTGAAAACCAGCTTGATGTTCAAGTAATAAGAATTTCTTTGGACCTGTTGCAGAACTAAAGCTGAGACAATGATCAAGACCACACCTTCCTCAGGACTGCTTGATTATGCACACCTCTTGATCTTTGCCCCAGTACTTCCTGTATTGAAACCTAAAGTTCATGTCAGTGTCCTTAAGATGAACTTGGGGTCATTGGGCCTCTTTATATGTTCCTCTTCCCAACACATTGATTAAATCTCATTTCTCTACTGGGGTTTTTGTTTTGTTTTGTTTTGTTTTGTTTTGTTTTGTTTTGTTTTGTTTTGTTTTGTTTTGTTTTGTTTTGTTTTGAGGCAGGGTCTCACTATAACCCAGGATGACATGGAACTCACTCTGTAGTCCCAGGCTAGCCTCAAACTCACAGTGATCCTCCTGAGTGCCAGGATTAAAGGGGTGATCCACCACGCCCAGCTCATTTCTTTGTCTTAGTTACTTTCCTTGTTGCTGTGGCCAAATACCTGACAAGAAGCAACTTAAACGAGGAAGGGCTCCTTCTGGATTACAGTTTGAGGGAATATAGTCCATCATGGTGAAGATGGCATGTTGACAGGGGTGTGAGGTGACTGGTCACACTGCATCTCTTCTAAGTAACCAAAAATCAAATAAACAGGCCCATAGGCTTGATCATGAAAAAAAAAAAAAAAAAAAAAAAAAAAAACTAACAAGGGACATGCTGCTTCCACTGACAGTCAGCATCTAGGAGTCAGAATTGCTACATACCTACATGCACAGAAGCCACGGTGTCACTCAAAGATGGCCCTGCGGATGAGCTCTTAGATCACAGTGGGGGCAAGCCACTGGCAGCCATGGGACAGGAACAAGTCACAGAGGTATTGCATCTTATACAAGACCATTCTCTGTGCACAGTGATTCATGGGAGACCTCCAAACTGTATAAAATAAAGCAGCCTGCAGAAAAGAAAAGGAAAATGGCCATATTGATCAGTCTAAGTACTTAACCAGAAGAGTTATCACCACCAAAGTGTACACTATATAAGCATGCTATTTTCTATAGATGCCCTTCTTGGAGGCTTCCAGTAGCTTGAAGAAACCTAGAAATATATACATAGAGCTGGAAAGGAAGTTGGCATGCAGGAAGAGGTGACACACATGAGATTAAATTTCCCATTAGCACAGTACACTGACAACACAGAGCCAAAATTAGGTAGGGTTATGTGGAGCCTAGAATTAGAGTTTTTTTACTTATCTGTTTGTGGGGACTGAGATTGGTGCCCACTATCACAGAGCTCATACTCTGGTCACTCCTGACCTCCTCCATCCTCCCTTGCTGCAGAAAAACCTGAGGTGCTTTCTATGACCTGCACCACTTTCCCCCAGCTCACTAAGGGATTCATCTACAGCTCTGAGAGACAGTTTCCCATGTAAGTCCAGCAGGATTCCTGAAACACTCTGCTCATCTCACTTGTCTGTATCTGTGCCTTTTTCTCCAATTCTAGGAACCAAGAGCTCCAGTAGTCTAAATAAAAGACTAATAATGCTTCCAGGGCACAAATCAATGAGCAAAAACCCCTTTCCTCCCAAAAGGACACTAGAACTCTAACAGGTCTTCATCAGACCTAAGCCCAGTGTCCACCTCAGTAACCAGCTGCAAGATGAGAACACAAAGCCTTTTCCTTCACTGTTTTCTCTGGATCACTTCATCAATAAATAGACTGCTTTCAAAACTTTTTTTTAGGTTCAGCTTTCAGGAAAACCTAGACTAAGGTGCATGGCTAGATTACTACTCTACTCCATCTCACTCCTTGACAGCCATGAGCCCAGCTCCTGGGAAATAATCACACATTTCAATTAAATGCCAATGACTGGGAGAATTGAAAAGCTCTTAATGTCAGGGTATCAGTTACTTTCTCCTGCTCTAAACAAATACCTGACCAGAAGCAACTTACACAAACAAAGGGTATGCTTTTGGCTAACAGCTTGGAGGGGAAGTTTTAGGGTGAGAGAAGTTGTTAGCAGAAATGGAAAGTTGGAGGGGAAGTTTTGCGGTGAGGAAAGCTAGTGGCAGGAGTAGAAGACTACATCACATTTGCAAATAGAAAGCAGAGGCTGGGAAGATTGCTCAGCAGTTAAAGATGCTTGCTTGCTCACCATCCATTGTGGAAGAGCCAAAGGAAGAGTAGGACTGCTTACAATGCTGTTTTCCAGACACAAAATAACCTTCAATGGGAGTCATGACCTCATAGTGCCTGACACATCTGCATAAGACTTTCATAATAGGAGAGGAAAATGACATCAAAATAGAAGGGATACTAGTTGGAAAGAAGGGAATTAACAGGGGTGGATTTGGGAGAGGGGAAATGGTGCTGGTGGGAAGGGATTATGGTTTATTACCTATACTTATAGAAATTGTCAATAAAAAGTTTTGTTTAAAGATACCTTTAATTCTAGCACTGGAAGTCAATGGTAGGAGGATTGCTGTTAGTTCAAGGCCAGACTGAGACTACATAGCAAATTCCAAGTCAGCCTGGGCTAGAGCAAAACCCAACCTGGAAAACAAAAAATAAATAAATAAAATGAAATAAAAATACTTGCTTACAAAGCCTGCCAGCCCCAGTTCAAGTGAGCCCAGGTTTGATTCCCCAGTACTCACATAAGGCCAGATGCACAAAGTAGTGCAAGTGTCAAGTTCATTTGCAGTGGCCTGGTGAGCCCATTCTCACTCTTCCCCACCTGCCCTTTCTCTCTTCCTTGAAAATAAATTAAAATACATTTTTTATGAGGTAGAGAGCAAGACAGATAGAATTAGTATGCCAGGGCCTCTAGCCACTGCAATAGAATTCCAGATGCATGTACCACCTTGTACATATGCATGACTTTTTGTGCCTAGTTTACATGGGTTCTGGGGAGTCAAATTTGGGCCCTTGGGCTTCATGGGCAAGCACCTCAACTGCTAAGCCATCTCTCTGACTCAGCACTTAAAGGAAGCAGAGGACAAACAGGAAGTGGTGCTGGGCTATAAAACCTCAAGACCACCCCAGTGACCTATTCCCTCTAGGAAGGCTCAACCTCCTAAAGGTTCCACAACTTTCCCAAACTGCAGCCACCAGCTACAGATGGAGTGTTCAGTCATGGGGGATCTCTGATTTAACCCATAACCATCAGTAAGGAGAGTTTGGTTGACTCTAACCAGTCTGAGGTACTTCCCTTTGCCAGTTCAGGAAGCTAAGGGCTTCCAGTTTCTACTGCCTCTCCTGACCCTGAGCTTCTCTGGACCTTCATATGTAACCAGTAGGTCCTAAACACCTCTGTTTCTGCCTTCCTTTGTTGCTAAAGAAACACCTCACTAATGAGGGAGTTGAAAGGACCACTCAGAGTAGCCTCCGCCCAGAATACAGCTCCAGCATCACAAGGAGTAGTACATCTTTCCTCCCTCCTTCCCTCACCAGTCTGTTCCAGCCCACTGCCTCCCAACCGCAACTGCTCAGGTTAAGAAGCATCAAGACACAAAGCTGCCACTTGATTAAGATAAAAACAAAATAATCAAAATATGTACCAAGTTCTTCCTTGGAACAGATGGCCAGGGATCTTGCCTCATAACATAGAACATCATAAATGAATCAGAGGCTCATCTTCACACATAATCAAGAATTTGCTCAGTGTTTGTACAACAGCCAAGCGGGAATTGAAGACACTATCAGCAAAAGTTGAGAAATGACAGGGAAACTACTGATTCCATCACAAACCACTCAGTCTGTGGAGCAACACTGGTCTACATCAGATCTACTTGTCCATGTGGTGGAAGAAGTAACATGAGAATATAAAATAAATGACAGAAGTGGCAGGAGGGCCCAAAGCATCATCTTATCACACTGTATTCACTAAAGATTTTTTTTCCAAAGAAAAAGTATTCCAACCTCCTTTTGCTTTTTATCTCACAGACATCCCAGCCTAGTCACTTGTCACTTCACTCTAGCTAAAACATTCTAGACCCTCGGTGCCACGATTTATTTGTTTTCATGCTTTCACTCGCTTGAGCTCTTTGAATGCAAGAATCATTTCTTATGTGACTTAATATCCCAGGGCCCCACAAACACCTAGATAAATGTTCAATGAATAAATGAATGAAAATGTTTGGAATTATTCAGAGCCTCTCAGCCTGACCTCCTCCATTCTTCTTGCTCTAGTCCACCTTTCCACCAGCTGAAATCTTTCCAGAACCTTCTGAGACAGATTTATAGATGCTAGTAAGCTATCTCCAAAATGAACAGTGAGATGAAGAAAAGATGCAAGGGCTGGAGAGATGGCTCAGTGATTAAGACACTTGCCTGCAAAGCCGAAGGACCCAGGTTTGATTCTCCAGGTCCCACATAAGCCAGATGCACAAGGGATACATGCATTTGGAGTTCACTTGCAGTGGCTGGAGGTCCTGGAGCACCCATTCATATCCTCTCTCTCTTTCTCTCTCTCTCTCTCTCCCTGCCTTTTTCTCTCTTTATCCCTCTCTCACAAATAAACAAATAAAAATAAAATATTTTTTAAAAAAGAAAGAAAAGATGCAAAATAATTTATGTTGAAGAGAGATAATTGATTTAAAATAAGGGGAACTATAATATACAACATATTTTATATATGTATGTATGTAAGTATTTCTCAAAATTCCCAAGATATCCAAGTGAACAAAATAAAAATTCTCTGGGAAAGCACATTAGGACCTGAGGATGAGAAAGAGCATTCTTTTACTACATGTCCCTCTGGAACCTTAATTTTCATTTTGCACATGAACTTTGACTTTTTTCAGTTAAAAGCCAGTTAACAATAATTATTTCAAGAAGCTTTGGTTAAATTATTCTCCTGTTCAAAAATATGCAGTGATTGCCCATTTCCTTTGAACCCATTAAGCTCTTAAATCTCAACTTGATTTACTAAACTTTTTTTTTTTATTAAAACCCTACACAGGGGCTAGAGAAATTCTTCAGTGGTTAAGTGCTTGCCTACAAAGTCTAACAACCAGGGCTCAGTTCCCCAGTAACCACGTAAAGCTGGATGCACAAAGTAGGGCATGCATCTGGAATCTGTTTGTGGCACTGAAGGCCCTGGCATGTCCATTCCTCTGTCTTTCTGTCTGTGTGTGTGTGTGTGTGTGTGTGTGTGTGTGTGTGTGTGTGTGTATACGTGCACGTGCATGCATGTGTTTCTCTCTGCTTGAAAATAAATTAATATTTTTAAAACACTACACAGACCTTATTAGTAAACAAGTTTCTATTCTATTTTTCAACAATATTCCAGTTCACATTCCAGGCATGAAACAGGATTGCATTCCTACCCCATTCTAAACCTAATGGAGGAAAGATGGAAGCAAACAGAGCCTATAGTAGGTACCTTCGAAGAGGGTGAGTTCCCAGTGGCCTTTGCCTCTTGATATCTGTCCACTTGTGCAGTCTCCTCCCCATGAGTATAGGCTGGACCTAGTGACTAGCTTCTAATGAGTAGAAGATAGCAAAAGCAATATTCTCACTATCTCTCCACGCCCATCTCCCTCCCTACCCATGCTTGTCCTAATAAAGAAAGTCATCTAGCAAGAAACCAAGGTTGACTTCCTTCCCTCATGCCCATGAGCTCCTGGCCCAGCTGTACCTTAAGATGACCATGGCCTTGATTGCTGTTTTATGAAAGAACCTGAGCCAAAATGTTCAACTAAACTCCCTCTGGACTCCTAACCCTCAAAATTGTGACAAAATCAGCACATAACATTTTACAAACATTGTTACAAAACTAGACATCTACCTGCAGAAGAAATTATATCCATATCACTCACCCTATATAAAAATCAATTCAAACTGGATTAAATATCTTAATTTAAAACCCAAAACACTGAGCTAGAAAGATGGGTTGCTAGGCTTTGTAGGAAAGCGCCTTAACTCCTAAGCCATCTCTCCAGCCCAATAAAATATTTTTTAAAAACCCAAAACCCTGAAATTATCAGAGGAAAACACTTCAGGACTTAGATATAGACAGCAAATTTCTGAATAAAATCTCAGTAGCACAGGAAATAGACCTAAGAATTGATATGATATTACATGAATTAAAAAGCTTCTGCTCAGCCAAAGAAACTGTCAATAGAATAAACATTCAACCTCTGAAATGGGAAAAAATCTTTGCCAGATAACCACAGGCAAGATAGAAGAAAATTTCCTAAACCTAATTAAAGAGAGGCCTAACCAGAAACAAGACATACAAAATACCAAGTAGAACCAGAGGACAAATTCCCCACGTGACATTATAATTAAAACACTAATACAGGGGCTGGAGAGATGGCTTAGTGGTTAAGGTACTTATCTGCAAAGCCAAAAGGACCCACGTTTGATTCCCCAGGACCCATGTAAGCCAGATGCACAAGGTGGTGCATGCATCTGGAGTTTGTTTGCAGTGACTAGAGGCCCTGATATGTTCATTCTCTCTTGTGTGCTCACTCTCTCTAATAAATTAATATAAATAACTTTTTTTAAGGCTGCCAGAGAAAAAAGTTTGTCACTTATAAAGGTAAGCCCATCAGAATAGCATTATTTATCAATAGAAATCCTAAAAGCCAGCAGGGCTTGGAAGTAGAGTATTTGAAATATTGAATGACCATAGCTGCCAACCCAAACTACTATACCCAGAATATAATAGAAGAATACCCACATAATAGAAGAAAAGAAAAATAGGAGAAAAAAAGCTTTCCATGATCAAAGCCAGCTATATGAATATATGAGCACTAAGTGAGCTAAACAGAGAAGAGTGGATGAAATGCTTTACACTGAAGAAAATAATAAACATATTCAAGAGGCTGCAGGAGGGAGAAAAATAACTGATCCACTCAGTGGTACTAGACCCTTAGCTGGAGCTGGGAAACAAGTCAGAACCATACCCAAACACAAGCCCACTCTACAATATCAAGCTACCATCAATCATGGGGTATAAGAGGGCCTACACCTATCAAACTGTCTATCAAAAAAGTAAGTGATATCTCAATTTTCTTGGTGCTAACTTACTCTCCGTTGGAGAATCTGCTTCTCTTTTCCAGATAGATGCAGATCCTAAGAAGTGAGCTGCCCCAACATACCTCAGAAGGGGCCCAACTGAAACTAAGGACAACTGGCGAAATAAGCAAGGGTGATGTTTTCCTGTGAACTGGATACCAGCACATAGGGGAAGGAGATCAATGCAGAGAAAAATCAACTCCTACCAAATCAGAGAGCCAGAGCCTCAGAGGCCCCCAACACCTCAGCACTGAAGCAGACCAAAAATGAACCCAACATGGCTCAGGGAAATCTTGCGGAAGAGGGGGCGGAAAGAATGTCAGAGTTACATGTTGGGTCATGATTTTCAGAGACATTTATCATACCAATAACTGGGGGCTAACTCCACAATGCACGACCCATTTTCAATAATAAGGAGGGTCTAATGGGAGGGGGTAGATCACAGATGAGCCTAAATAATGGTACCAAACTGCCTGTATTTACTGAAAAGAAAACTAATAAATTAAATTAAAAAAAAAAAAAAAAAAAAGATCAATGTACTCAGCTGGCCAATCAAAGGACATAGGTTAAACCTGAGAATGATGCTGCATGTCTTTAATCCCAGCACTCAGGAGACAGAGGTAGGTGGATTGCCATGAGGTCAAGGCCACCCGAAACTACATCATGAATTCCAGGTCAGCATGGGCTACAGCAAGACCCTACCTCAAAAAAAGGAAAGAAGAAAAGACACATGTTAACAGGCTGGATCAGAAAACATGATAATTAACTTGTTGTCTTCAAGAAGCCCACCTTACAGTCAAGGACAGATATCACCTTAGGGAAAAAGAATGAAAAAGGATTTTTCCAAACAAATGGAAATAGGAAACAAGCAGGTATGCTATACTACCATCTGACAAAAATAGGTGTTAAGCCAAAAGTAATCAAAAGAGATAAAGGTTTCTTCATACTCATCTATAGAACAATTCAACATGGGGATTTACAATCCTAAACATATACACAATGAACACAAGGGCACCAAATTTTATAAAGCAAAATATACTAGACATAAAATCAGACATAAATCCCAACACAATAATAGTGGATGACTTTAATAGCCCACTATCATCAATAAATCACCTAAACAGAAAATAAATGGAGAAACAATAGAGCTAAATGGCACCATAGATAATATACACTAAACAGATCTCTACAGAACATTCTACCAAATGCTGCAGAATCTACATTCTCAGCAGCTTATGATACTTTCTCTGAAACAGATCATGTAATAGGTCTCCACAAATTTAGGAAAATTAACATAACTTCATATTATAATATCCAACCACAATGCAATAAAGTGAGAAAGTAACAAAAGAAACAACATAAAATACATAAACTCCTAGAGATTAACAATACACTTCTGAACAATGAATGGGTTGTTGAAGAAATTAAAAAGGATATCAAAAAATTCCTATAACTGAATGAAAATGAAAACACAACATATCAAAACCTACTGGGCACAATGAAGGCAGTCATAAGAGGGAAGTTTATAGCTCTACATGCCTACAATATAAAAATAGAGATTGCAAATAAATAACTTAATGATCAATCTGAAGACAATGAAAAACTAGAACAATTCAGACTCAAGAGCACACATCAATGAATTAGAAATGAAGAAACAATTTAAGAAATTGAAAACAAAGATCTGGTTGTTTGAAATGATAAGCAAGATTGGTAAATCCCTAGCCAAATTAACCAAAAGAAAGAGAGAAAAGACCCTAATCAATAAGATAAGAGATAAAAAGTAGTTATTACAATAGATGTCAATGAAATTGAAATGATCATTAAATGGATGAATTTCTTGACACATACGACCTACCAAAGTTAAACCCAAAGAGATAAATGATCTAAATAGACCAATGACATCTAATAAGATTGAAGCAGTAAACATCTCTCAACCACAAAAAGCCAGGCCAGACAGATTCACTGCTAAATTTTACCAGACCTTTGTAGATGAACTGAAACCACTGCTTCTCAAGTTATTTATAAAATTGAAAAGGAGCAAATTCTCCTTAACATCTTCCATGAAGCCAGCATTACACTAACACTAAAGCCAGACCGAGATTCAAAAAAAAAAAAAATTATAGACCACTATCCCTGATAAACTTAGATGAAAATATTCTCAATATAATTCTTGAAAATTGAATTCAGGAACACATCAAAACTATCATCCTGGATTGGAGAGATGGCTTAGTGGTTAAGACACTTGCCTGCAAAGCCAAAGGACCCAGCTTTGATTCCTCAGGACCCACGTAAGCCAGATGCACAAGGTGACACATGCATCTGGAGTTCATTTGCAGTGATTGGAAGCCCTGGTGCCCCATTTCCTCTATCTTCATCTTTCTCCCTCTCTCCTTCAAATAAATAATTTTTTTTTTAAATATAACATCCACCTCTATTAAGTAGGTTACTTTCCAGGGATACAGGGATGGTTCAGCATATAGAAATCAATATATATAATACATTATATGAGTAGACTTAAGGAGAAAATCACATGATCATCTCAGTAGATGCAGAAAAGTACTTGGACAAAATAAAACATCTATTCATGATAAAAATATTAGACAAATTAGGAATTGAGGAAACCATATCTCAACACAATAAAAGCTATATGCAACAAACTTAAAGCTGATACCACACTAAATGGGGAAAAATGTAAAATATTCCCACTGTGTGCTGGAATGAAACAGGGATGTGCACTCCCCCTACTGCTGGACCTGATTTCAAGGTATATTACAAAGCCATAGTAATTTTTTAAAAACTTGATACTGGAACAAAAAGAGACACATAGATCAATGGAAGAGAATAGAAGATTCAAGTATATATTTTAGTAATTACAGCCACCCAATCTTTGACAAAGATGCCAAAAAAGCTCACAGGAGAAAGACAGCATTTAAATGGTGCTTGAGAAACTTGATCACCAAATGTGGAAGAATTAATCTAGATATTTTTCTCTAGCCCTATACAAAAATCAACTCCAAATGGATCAAGAACCTCAATGTAAGATTTGAAACTGCTATCTGACCAGAGAAAAAAGCAAGGAGAACTCTCCAGTTTATAGGTGAAGGAAAAAACTCTCTGATTAAGACCCCAGTAGCCTAGGGAAGAAGACAAACCTTAATCAGGTCTCATAAAACTAAAAGGCAAACCATCAACAGAGTCAATTGACAGCCTATGTAATTGAAGAAAATCTTTATTAGCTATACATCTACAGAGGTTTAATATTCAGAATATATAAATAATACAAAAAAACTAAACAATAAAAAAGTCAACTCACTCAAAAAATGGGGCAGGGAACTAAACAAGGAGTTCCCAAAAGAAGAAATATAAATGGCCAATAAACATCCAAAGAATGTTTAAAATCTTTAGTCATCATGGAAATGAAAGTTAAAACCACTTTGAGATTCTATCTTACTCTGGCCAGAATGGCTATCAAAAAAAAATCAAAGATGGGCTGGAGAGATGGCTCAGTGGTTAAGTGCTTACCTGTGAAGCCTAAGGACCCCAGTTCGAGGCTCAATTCCTCAGGACCCACATTAGCCAGATGCACAAGGGGGCACATGTGTCTGGAGTTCGTTTTCAGTGGCTGGAGGCCCTGGCACGCCCATTCTTTCTGTCTCTCTCTCTCTCTCTCTCTCTCTCTCTCTCTCTCTCTCTCTCTCTCTTTCTTTCTTTCTCTCTCTGTCTGTCGCTCTCAAATAAATAAATAAAATTTTTTTAAAAATCAAAGATGCCAGACATGGTGGCACATGCCTTTAATCCCAGCACTTGGAAGGTAGAGTTAGGAGGATTACAGAGAATTTGAGGCCACCCTGAGACTACATAGTGAATTCCAGGTCAGCCTGGGCTAGAGTCAAACCCTACCTTGAAAAACAAAAAAACTCAAAGATGCTTGGCATGGTGGTGCATACTTTTAATCCCAACCCTGGGGAGGCAGAGATAAGAGGATCACTGTGAGTTCAAGGCCACCCTGAGACTACATAGTGAATTCTAGGTCAGCCTGATGTAGAGTGAGACCCTACCTCAAAAAAATCAAAGACAACAAAGTGAAGGTGTGAGGAAAGAGGAACTCTTATGAACTACTGGTGATTGTGTAAACTTGTACAGCCACTATGCAAATTAGTATGGAGGTTTCTAGAAAACATAAAAATAGAGGTACCATATGACTCAGCTATACCATTCCCGAGCAGATGTCCTAAAACCTCTATAGTGTGCTATAGACACACTTTCTTAGCCATGCTTATTGCTAATCTATTTATAATAGATATGAAATAGAATCAACACCGATGCCCATTGGCTGATGAATGGATAATGAAGATGTGGTACATAAATTAAACATATTATGTGAGGTAACCAAGGCTCAGAAAGATAAATGCCACATGGTCTTTCATATGCAGATCCTAACTTGGAATAATTAGATTTATTTGTACGCTGTAGTAAACATCAAGTAGTACTGATCAAGAGACTAGAATGATGGGCTGAAGAGATGGCTTAGTGGTTAAGGCACTTGCCTGCAAAGCCTAAGAACTAGTGTTCAAATTTCCAGGTTCCATGTAGCCAGACACACAGCAATGCAAGTGTGCAATGTCTCACAAGGGGCCACACATGCCTGGAGTTCAATTCGCAGCAGGCTGAAGGTCCTGGCATGCTCACTCTCTCTCCGCTCCACTCTAAAAAACAAGCTAGAATGAGGCTTAGAGAGAGGAGAAGTGGGGAGGAATTAGAGATGACCATACACAGGCAAGGGGAGGGACAGAATGCAGAGGATGATAGAGTCTAAAAGGGGCAGAAGAAAGGGAAGGATACACAAAATTGAAAATAGTACCAATAAGACTATAGAAATCTTCTTTTTCATTAGCTAATTAAAAGATAAACCTTTGGGCTGGAGAGATGGTTCAGCAGTTAAAGGTACTTGCTTGAAAATCCTGCTAGCCTAGGTTCAATTAACAGTACCTATGTAAAGCCAAATGTACAAGGTGGCAAGAAGCCCTGGTATACCCAATCCCCCACCCCTCTCTCCCTCTCTAAATAAATAATGTTTTGTATTGTTTTGTTTTTTTAAAGATATAACTTTCTTAAAAAGAGAGGAAGATGGAGATAGTTTGAACAGAAGTATCCTAAAGGGGTGAAGAAAGCTTTATTCTGAAGCCCTGGGTTATTGTAAGTGAATGCCAGAGATGTGCCACACTCACCCGCCTCTCACACATACAGACACAATGAGCAGTTGCTCAGGGAGGCTCATGGGTTCTCAAAACGATTCAGGCCACTGCCAAAGTACTTTGTTACCCACCAAAACTGGATGGGTAAGACCCTACTGCTGAAGACACAGGCTGTGGCCACAGGACATTGAGAAATCAAGCTGAAACTAAGGTGGAAGCCATCGCTCTACTGCCTAGCTCCCATAGCTACAAGGTGCTGTGTGTGCTGCTGGGGAATAAAAGTCAACAGGGTAAACAGCAAGCTACAGAATCAACCAGTCAGGCAAGATGTACCGAATGAGTGAAATAGTGGCACATAAGTTATGGGGGTAACAACTGCTCTCTGGATATGAAACCTACTCAAGAGTGAATTCATGCCTCCTGCCACTGAGAACTGAGAATGACTTGGAAGATCATAGACCCTAGAGGGAAACTTTACTGTTCTTTAACTGAATGGAGAAGTTCTGTGCATCAAAAAGCCTTCTAAGTGTATACATTTATCCCCTTTGAGCAATGCTGTTCTCATTCTTGGTTAGAGAACCCACTTTTTTTCAAATGGAGGTAAATATTGGAGACCCAGGACTCATCAAAATGACAAAATGAAAACGTTGTGTGCCCAGCCCCTCTGTCACATCCCCTAGGGCCCAGGGAACACTGCAGAAGAAGTGATGGATTAAATATGACCACTGCTCTCGCTGCAATCAAAAGAACTTCTCCACGGAGATTGCAGTAGACACGGAGGAGACTCAATACTCACAACAGCAGAAAACAAAAGACTTCCACGAACTCAACACTAGAGGAGATTTCTAACGTACTCTCCAAGGAACATTGTGGAAGGGGACAAAAAGAATATAAGAGCCATAGGGAGGGAAGGTATACTATGGGGCCCTGTCCACCCCACAGGAACTGACTGGTGCATTTCATGAGCAAGAGTGATTACCAAGACCCCTAGGAATGAGGACTCTCAGTGGAATACAGGTGGGAGGAAAAGGACAAAAGAGTTAACCTGGTATGAACAGGACCAATTTACTGCATCTTCATATACCAAAATTCCCAATACTAAGTATTAAGTAAGGAAGCTGGGAAGATGGCTCAGTGGTTAAATGTGCCTGGCTACAAAACCTGCCAGATGCATAAAGTAGCACGTGTGTCTTGAATTTCTTTGCAGCAGCAAGAGGCCCTGGCAAGCCCATACTCATTCTTGTTCATTCATTCCCCGCGCCCCCCCCCACACACACACACTTGTTTTCACTGTCTCTTTCATTAGTAAATTTTTAAAAAATTATTCAAGAGGCTGGAAATATTGTCCAGTGGTTAAAGGCACTTGCTTGCAAAGCCTGACATCCTGGGTTCAATTCCCCAACACCCATGTAAAGCCAGATGCACAAAGTGGCATGTACATCTAGCACTCATTTGCAGTGGCTGGGGGCTCTGGTGTGACAGACCCCTGTCACTCTCTTTGTGTCTGTGTCCGCCTCCTTCTCTCTATCTTGATCTCTCCAATACATAATAATAAAGTATGCTTTAAATTATTAAAGAAAAAAGAACTGGAAGAATCCAAGAGGCATGAGCCATTCCCTTGCCCATACTGGCTTCTCCATTCAAGCAAAACCTGATGTCCCAAACCTCCTTTCTACCAGTCACTTCAGAATTTTTATTAAAAACTATGTTAAACTTGTGGGTGCAACAAAAGAAGAAATTGATGTTTTAGTACAACTCATTATAGCACCTTTATTAACTCCAGAAACAGAAAAAGCATATAAAATAGAAAGATTAGTTTAAAATCAACACTGCACTGGAAAGGGTGGCAGCGATTCCAGGAACATTAATTATGGGGTAGTCTCAATGCTGATTAAATAAGAAATCTCAAATACTATTAAACAATTGTGATTAAATGTCTGTCATTCTAATTAAATGTATAGTTTATTGCCTTCCTCTGAATCATCAGGTCACCTTCCTATTTTATACATTTGGAAAGGACCCATCTATGCAGTGACAGCACAGGTCTATTATTTCTGAGCTCCTAAAGCCCTCAGAGCTGTATCCTGAAATATGGCTGTATGTACAGGTGGCGAAGGAAGGTGCCACACAATAGGGAACCTGAGATGATGAAAATAAATTGCACTTAATGTCATAGCTTGGCACCTTCTCCTCTCATCTCATTACCCAGCTCTGGATTTCTGGCACCTGAGTGGCATACAGTTCCTCTGCCTTTACAGTCATTTGAGAAGTAGAAGAACTTGGGCATCTTCTTAGGTCAGGGAGGAAGGGTCTGCATTCTTTAAGCTGGATCTGATTTGGATAGGACTATGGGAAAATGGAAAGCCTTGGATCTATTCTGCCTCTCTCTTCTGCTAAGAAGCCTGGGCAAAAGAGTCTAAGGTCCATTCTTTGTGGTTTCACACACACGTGGATACAAAATTAATCCTTTTACCTCTGAGACTGAGTTTTGCTACTCATATGTCTTATGAGACATGAGGTATGGTCTCTCCACCCTGCTCTTTACTTGGATAGGACTAAGGACCAAGATGACGTGGGAATAATCATCTTGCTTGTGTGTCTCTGGGCTGTACTGACCCACATGACCCACCATCCTGTAAGTTCCAGAGTAGTACCTATTCTGGTCTCACTTGGAGAAAATAAATAACAAGTTGTTCTTAGAATATTTTATTATGAACTTCTTCTGGGGAGAAAAACACCTACTCATAACAGATAGCATACCTAGGAGAACAAATTCATGATTCCTCTCAATTCTCACTTGGTGAAGAGGAAAATCAGTGACCCCAAGGCAGCCACATCACCAAAATGTCTGACCTCAGCATGGGTGAGTTCTTCATAGCTAATAGAGCACCCGCTCTCTTCTGTTAACCTTCCACACACTACAGACTCCAGCCCCTCCCTAAACCACATGCAGCTGGGAAAGAATTACATACATCTGGCAGGGCGGTACAGGGTGGAGTAACTGAAGCCTCGGGTGAGGCTCTAATGACTCTCCCAACTCCTCATTCTATGAGGGAACATTAGCAAGCCCCATCTTAAAGGTCATTTGCAAGTAGTCACAGCTGCTCTGATGAAGATGATAATAGCTGTTATGTTCAGAGGAAAATCTTCCACAACACACATTTGCACATACACACATACGCAAAGTCACCAGTCTTTCTAAATTCCAAATCTGGTGACATCAATACTCTGCTTCAGGTAAAAGCTGGAATTTTCCCACTCCAAGCTCTTTACCAACCTCTCCTTTTCTCACCCACTTTCCCTCCCAATGGCATCCCAGACTGTGGTGCCAAGATTCTCAACAGACCCCTGTGGTTGACTTATGCTGTCTGTTCTGCCTGGTATGTGCTTGTTACAGTTGGGAAATTTGTAGATAAGGTACTTGTCCAGAGTGGAAGAAAAAAGGGCTTCTTTCTCCATGAGGTAGTAATAGTACAGCTCTGCCACCAGGGGGCAGTAATGTAATTTTACATTGCACTTCCAACGTTGATACTTAGTGCAGGGGCACACTCCAGCCCTTCCTGCTAACTACGTCTGAGATATGCAGGCAGGTGGCCAAGGGGTGCCAGGTAAGGTAAAGACATCATGGCCTTGGCCACCACTGACTAGCACAGTAAGACTGGACACACCCCCAAAGTGGCACACTGAGAGACCAGACTGGCTTGAGCAGGAAACTAGAGGCATCACGGTGCTAGACAGATGGTGGAGGACCAGATCGCTAGGGCAGCCTCAGATCCCTGCAGATGGAGACTAAGATCCACATCAGTTCCAGAGCTCCTGAAGACCTTGTAGAGTGAGGAAATGCACTAAACAGTACCTGAATTTTAAGACTACTCCTGAACCTCAGCTAACAAGAACTCAGAGTTCAATTCAATTCAGTGATTGTTTGAAGGATTGCTTAACAGCCATACACTATATCTTTCCCTTCTTCCCATAGGATGGTGCCTGGCCTCCTCCATGAAGCCTTCTATAATACTCCCACAAATTGCTCCTGTCCTTACTGCCGGTACAATACCATCATGGTACACACTAGGTACCAGCTGATCATGGACAAACACCTCTCAGGCTAGTCTCACCCACCCTAAGTATCCCCCGTGCCTGGAAATATGGTCACATATGGCACATACTCAGGACATACTAAAGACCACAGAGAAAGGGATGGAAGGAACCTCAGGTTGCCTAGACAACCACCATGCCATTTCCTAGACCTAGCCCTTCCCCAACCACCCCCATAATCCCAGTTCTATGTGCCTATAACATATGGGATACCTACCTCCATACCTGTCTCTGTGAGAGGCAAACATACTGACTGTAATTCTGACCTCTGGAGCCAGCTTGTCTGTCTTAAAACTTGGCTGTGCTGCTTACAATGTGCATGACTTTAGGAAACATCAACCTTGGTATGCATTTCCTGCAGCAGGGTACAACAGCACCTACTTCCCAAGACGATTGTGAGCATTAAATGAGCAGAGCGAGTGAAGTGTTTAGAAAGATGTAAACGCCATGTTCTTATTGCATTATGTTTACTTAAAAGCCTCTTTTCACTAGACCAGGAGTTCTCTTCAGATAACAACAAACTAATCTATTTTTGTGTATACCTTGTTCTGAGCACAGCCCCTAGCCTGGCTTTGAACGGGTATCAATAAGTGACTAATGGACAAATAACTGAATGAATGGTGCTGATTTTAGCTCACAGTGCAGGGCTATACAAGCCTATGGAAAAGAGACAGAACCCAAGGGCTGGGCATGCTGTCAGCTTTTAGACTGCTGGGTAAGACACACAAGTTTGCAGAGGGCTGGGAGAGGTAGGGGGCAGAATCTGCAGGGGAGCTGGGGCCTCTAGAGCAATTGGAAGCCTCAAAAGATCAGGATTAAGGAGGCATTGGCAAGGGACAGAGAGCATTCGCTGCATTAGCTTTCTCCTTCCAGCCTGCTTTGCAGCCACAGCTCTCTCCTACTCTGATTACACCCCCACCCCTCCCGTTTCCTGGAAGAGCAAGACACAGCAAGGCTAGCAAAGGAAAGTGCCCTGGGCCACTCCTTTTATGTAGGTAGAACACAGAAAAGGCACACATGGAAGTCGCCACGCTGCTGCTCTCCTGGCTGGTATTCTGGGGCAGAGAAGGCTTCAGCAGATAAATGATGGAGGAAGGACAATGAATGAGAGAGGAAGGACAGCCGCTCGATTGACAGGCTGCCTGTTAGATGCTCAGACAGGAAGGCTTTCTTTCTAGCTCATCCATTCTTCTGCACAAAACAAAAATCAATAACAACTCACTTCAAATTTACAACTTTCCCAATTTGGAAGTTCAACTTTTAAGCCTGCTTTAAATATCCTGTCCCAGGGCCCCAAGTTGAAAGCACAGGATGTTCAAGTCAATAAACACAGCTGAGAGAGTCTGCTGCAATCTACAGCACTTCTCCATATTGAAACTTGAAGTCAGAGGGAGGCAAGAGGTTCATCACAATTCTGAGGTAGCCTGGGCTGCATGGGAAGTTCCAAGCCAGCCTGGGATACATGGTGAGATCTTATCTCATAAAAAACAAAAAAGGGGCGAGGCTGGAGAGAGGGTTCCTTGGTTAAAGGTGCTTTCTTGCAAAGCCTAACAAGCTGGGTCCAATCCCCCAGGACCCACATAAAGCTAGATGCACCAAGTGGCTCATGCATCTAGAGTTGGTTTGCTGTGGCAGTGCCCTGGCGCATGTGCATACCCCCCCAAATAAATAAAAATATTGTTTAAAAAAATAGGTGCTGGGGAGGCTAGAGAGTCGGCTTAGCAGTTAAGGTGGTTGGCTATGAAACCTAAGGAACCAGGATCAATTCCCAAGAACCCCACATAAGCACAAGGTGGCACATGTGTATGGAGTTTGTTTGCAGTGGCTAGAGGCCCTGGCATCCCCATTCTCTCTCTCCCTCTCTCTCTTACCCTCTCCCTCTCCCTCCCTCTCCCTCTCTCTCTCTCTCTCTCTCTCTCTCTCTCTCTCTCTCTCTCTCTCTCTCACACACACACACACACACACACACACACACACACGAATAATCTTTTGTTAAAAAGTGGCTGAGGGAGATGACTTAGTAGGCAAGAGCACCTGCTGCACAAGCAGACCTGAGGTCAATCCCTAGCACCAATGGTGAAACAAAAGCCAAGCATAGCCATGCATGCCTGTAACTCTAGTCCTGAGGGAGACAGGAGATGCACTGCAGCACGCTGGTGTCAGTCTGGCCTAAAACAGTAGCAGTTCCAGGTTTGGTGAGAGGCTCTGTCTCACAGAAACAAAGCAGCAGAGGAGGATACCCAATGTTCTCCTCTAGCCCCAGCACATGTGCACACACTGCACATAACACACACACACACACACACACACACACACACACACACACACAGGGGGGTAAGAGGTAGAAGAAGAGGAGGAGGAGGAGGAATTTGCAGTTGTTGGACCCAGTGCCCTCTGGTTTCAGAACCTTTTTCTCTTTCTGCCCTGCACCACAGGCACTGGGTGACAAATTGTCTTATCTTTGTCTAACCTTTGTTGGACCCATGCTTGCTTCAGGCTTTAACTTTAATATATGGCTTTAGTTTAATAGCAAAGTGGTTCTCTTAAAATGTCAGATTGTAAAATGCTGAGTCACTCACCAAGAAAAGCTTGGTCCTGAGTAGAAATTAGAATCACTGGGGCACACAGAGTAATACCACATATCTCAGTCTAAATAGAAAGAGACAGAGCTCAAGTTCAGCTGAAATTTAGGAGGTAGTGCTGAGATGCAATGGGACTGTTTGCCCTGAAAGACGAGAATGAGTCAGATAGAATGATTAGGCATCAGTTGAAATATTGTCACGCCTAAAAGTAAACACAGTGGTGTAGATGTGACATTCAACATTTTATGTATTTAACAACTGACTAAGCTGTACTAAATAAAATGAAAACTATGAAGAGAGCCAGGCAAACAGTGTTCAAAATGTAAGAAATGCTACAATCCTGCCAATATGCTTTGAAAATTTGTGTTTTGTTGAGACTTCTATTGTCTTTATAAGTGAATCAGCTCCAGAGTAATAATTGTTCCAGACAGAACCACTAATGAGTCCTGAAATTACTGGCAGAATACGATGAGAAACAAGATGTTTATATAGTACTTACAAAAATACGTGCCAATTTCAGAAGTAAAAATAGTAACTTTACAGCACAGAATCTACACAACAACTTCCATCTTAAACAAAAGATCACAATTATCATAACAGACCATGGGTCACTGACAGAGTGGTCTGAGAAACACACAATATTTGTGATATTCTTGCCAAAATTGCATAACCTGGATTTAAATCACAAGGAAACAAAACATAAGCCAATATTCACAACATTCGGGAAGATAATAGATAAGTACTTTTTTTTTTTTTTTTTTTTTGGTTTTTTGAGGTAGGGTCTCACTTGAGCCCAGGCTGACCTGAAATTCACTATGGAGTCTCAGGGTGGCCTCGAACTCATGGCAATCCTCCTACCTCTGCCTCCCGAGTGTTGGGATTAAAGGCATGCGCCACCACACCCAGCGGTACTTGTTTTAAGAGTGAAGGCTATCACAGGAGACAAAGAACAACTGAAGTACTTCCCTTTGAGGTACTGGATGTGGATCCTGCATCGGGACAAGGGTAATCATGGAACACTGGCAAAATGTGAATTGTCTACAATTAAATAATAGTATCATATCAATGTTGATTTCCTGAGTTTGATCATTGCACTCTAAGTTTTATAAAATATTAATATTTGGGGAAGTTTGGTTGAAGGGTATATGGAAGTACTTTGTACTATTTTTGCAACTAAAGCTAATTGAAAATGAAACATTATAAACAAAACTTTAAGTGAATAGAAAGACCTCAATTAGGCAATTGTAAAGATAGTGGGAGGAGACCTGGTTCTTCAGGTCTCCTTCCCAGTCTCAAAAGATAATTCTGACAACTGAGGAGAAGTATATGTGGATCTATGGACTTGAGGGTGCAGCCGCATTGTTAGAGTGCTTGCCTAGCATACATGAGGCTCTGGGTTCAACCGCAACACCACATAAACCAAGAGTGGTGACGGATACCTGTAATCCTAACACCCAGGAGGTAGAGGCAGGAGAACCAGAAGTTCAAGGTCAGCCTTGACTACCTAGTGAGTTTGAGGCCAGCCTGGCATATATGGAACCCTGAAAAAACAAATGCGAGTGTGCGTGCATGCGCACGCACGCATGTATAAATCCAGACTAAGATGCACACTTTATATTAGTAGGGAAGAAATAACCTGTAATGTATGCTTCATTAATTATCTAGATGTCAGGGGGGCAGTGAAGCCAGGCTATGAAATCTCAAGACACACCCACAGTAATGCTCGTCCTCCAGTGAGGCTCTACCCTGTAAAGTTTTCACGACATTCTCAAAAGTGCCACCAGCTGCAGACCAAGTGCTCGTAACCCTTGGGGGACATTTCACATTCAAACCACAGCACCCACCAGATACAATAAAACTCACACCAGCACTGGGACACCAGGGGATACTGCGTTTCTCGTAGCTCCATTTCATCCTCTGTGAAATGCACCCATCTTGAAGCCGGTGCAAAGAGATAAGAAGGAGCAGTGTAAAGTGTCACTGAAGTACTACCGCACAACATGGTGTGGCCACACTGCCCATGAGGCTCACCATGACCATCACGCTACCCGGTCAAAAGGGACACAGACCAATCCATCAGTCACCCTCTGAAACATCACATTGGAAGTCTTGCCTCAGTCCCTATCCCTCCCTCTCAGATTTCTCAGCCCATTCACTGACAGTGCTCTGCAAAGGGCCAAACAAGCCCCATAGTCAGCCGACTCCGGACTTCGAACAGGCAGCTGCCTGCAGTTTTCTAATCCACTTCCGCTTACTCATCAGCATGCTCCCCACGGTCAGGAGGCTGCATGAGAAACACAGTTTACATTTCACATCAACAGCCTGGTGCCACCGTGTGTGTGAAGGCAGAAGCTCAAGATGCATGGCTGTCTGGGTCTGGCAGAAGGAGCTGGGAAGCATGGGACCCTCCCCAGGACGCCTTAGCATGGAGACTGGCAGGGACCTCTCCCAACACCCCCACTCATTCCCGGGCCCCAGCCAGGAGGACATGTCAGTCATTCTCCCCCCACTGCATGCATACCTGCTGCCACTCTCTCATTCTCTCACACACAAGCACATTGCTTCCTGCTCTTGAGAAGGGGCAGAAGGCCACAGGGCCAGTGGGCCCAGACTCCTTGCTCGTGGTCAAGGGCCAGAGGCAGCATCAGTCAGGACGCACCCGGTGAAGTCACATCCCAACCTGGATGTTCACCTCTTACCTCCTGCTCGGCCCACCAGCTTGTCCCTGGAGGACACATGATCAACAATGACCCTGCTTCCCAGACCTCTGGGTGCTGTTCTCCCACCTCACAGCCCAGACAACCACTCTTTCCTGAGCCTTGCCTTTCTACCAGACAGCCACAGCTCTGTCAAAGGAATTGCCAGAAGTTTCAACATCAGACAAACCAACCCTGGCTAGATGTGCATCCTTAGATGAGTCTTTGCCCTCTCGGATTCCAGTCACCTCATCTGTGGAATAAGAAAACTGCTTGCATGATTGTGCCGAGGCTCAACTGAGATGATGTTAAATCTTCCATTTCAGGGGTGGCACATGCTGGCATCAGTGCAGACTTAGTTCTCTCCTCCCTAGTGATATAATCATTGCCTGTTGAGCACAGCATTCTCTGACGTAGGCACCTTATCTACATCATTTCGTTTAATCACACTATCAACCTGTGCAGAAGCAAACTTCATTTCCTTTATAATATACAAGGGCACAAAGGCTCAGAGAGGTCAGAGAACTCGCTCCAGGTCATAGTGCCAGGAGGTTAAAGAGCCAGGATTCAAATTTCCTGTAAAAACATTTTTGTAAACAATAGGCTTTCTTGTCTTCACAACCTGACCTCCCTCCTGCTATGTCCTACCTCGAAATGGGCTAACATTGACAACCGCGGCAACTGGGAGACACCAGATCTTGGAACCACGTTCCTCGGGAGCACATTCAGCAGTAGAGGGACAGGAGCTGCTCAGTCACAGTCTGCTGGTCTTGTGCACCTGTGGCGGGGAGGGGGGGTCCACCTGGAAAACTGAACATAGCTGGGGAGCCTGAGCCTGGTGATGCTTTGTGTCCTGCAGGTGGTCAGTGTCAGGGAGGTGTGGTACTCAGATCACCTTTTCCAAGTGCTGTTCCCAGAGCTACGGCATCACCAGGGAGCTGGGTCCAGCTGCAGAGTCCCAGCCCTCCAAATCCACAGGAGGGGGTCTTGGGCACATCCATGTTGGAGAAGCAGTGGGTCAGCAGGAGCTGGTACTCAGCCACTAAAGTGAGGAAGGAAGAAAGCAGCTGGGCTCAGACTTAATTGGAGAGTGAATCACCTGGGATGCTTTGAAAATCCCAGCAGCAGAGTCTCAACACAGCTTGCTTAGATCTGCCTCAGTATGAATGTGATGCAGTGTTGTCGTTTCAAACCAGTGTGTTAAGGGGAAGCAATCTAGAGTCAAGTGGACCCAGGTTCAAATTCTGACCCTGTTTACTGACCATGTCACCAAGAACAAGTCACCTCATGTCTCAGGGCTCCGGAGTCCTCATCCGGATAATAGTGGCAATAACAATTTCTGGCCCACATAAACTGCAAGCACCCTCATAAACTGTAAAGTGCTATAATGGTGGTACCGACTCTACTTGCCTTTCATGTCACATTTCCTTGGTGGATTCGGAGCCAAAGGAAGAAAGGCTTCATTTCTTTCAGTCTTGTCATTGAACTTCACCCTATTTCAACCCACAATGTCCCTTGAAGGCAGAGAAGAAGAAAACCATCCCCTGGATGTGCCTCACTCAGTACTTAGTAAGTCTCCTGCCTGCGGCAGTTACTCTCATTTCCCTCCTAACATCCCATGGTGACTGCACACTGAGGCAGGAGGAGAGAAGCAATCATGTCGGATCTCACAGGCTGTGTGGTCTGATGAGCTGGTTGCTTTCAACTAAGTCATATCTAGGATGCACACAGATATATTCATCATGTGAGCCACAGCCAAGCGCTCTACTTCAATCTCCCTTTGACCAAACTAGGATGGATCAACTGCAAACTGAGACAACAGAATTTGCTGGAAAGAGCAGGGCCATGAATACACCCTGTATATCACCTCAACATCAGCTCTGTTTCTTACTTATCTTATGCTACTAGCTCAATTGTTTACAAACTCTTTCTGAGTCTCACTGTGCCTTGTGATGTCATATATGACAAATCTCTATTTGCCATTGAAATCTTGTTGGAAAGTTATAGATAATGCATTCAAAGTCAAGTGAGAAAATCTCCACCTTACATATTAAATCACTTGATAGTGAACAAAGATTTTTATCATCCTTCTATAAATTTAAAAGCTGAGTTTTATGCTCCTTTTGAAAGTTGCCCAACATCTTGAAGCTTTATCTGAAAGGCAAAGTCAAGAATAAAATTCAGAACTTGATTCTTGGGCCAGCACTCTCCTCACATGGCTAACTTCAAGCTGAATTTCACTGACTATATCTATGAGAAGCAGATTTCCATTTCTACACTCAAAGACAAAACTCATGCCAGCAGAGTGCTGTGTCCACTTGGGGTTAGCCCTGATTTAGAACTGAAAAAAGGACCGGGGAGGTGGCTCAGCAGTTAAAGGTAGCAAGACCCTACCTTTGTTTACAAAGCCTGCTGGCCTGGGTTCAATTACCTAGTACCCACCTCAAGTCAGATGCACAAAATGGCATATGTATCTGGCATTCATTTTCAGTGGCAAGAGGCCCTTGCACACTGGTTCCTTTCTCTCCCCTCCCTTCCTCACAAAAAAAATACAGAAAAGTGTTTTTTAAAGAGGCAAGGTGTTAAACAGAAAATATTGAGTTTAAAAAAAATGAAGAGAGACTAGCTTCCAAATCAAGTCACCATGGAAAATAAAGTTTGCAAATTCTGACTTTACTCCTAAAGACTCTTCTGATTACAGGGGAATAGGAACAGCCAAGGAAAGAGTAATGGGAGTCAGCTGGAGGTGCAGGTGTGCTGCTTGTAATTACTCAATTCTTCTCAAGAGTCCCCAAAACCCAAAGCACAATGGTGATACCATTGCTCCATTCCACCCAGGTAACCCACGGGCCTGAGAGAGGGATCATGGCCGGGAACTCCAGCTCCACTCAGGATTTCATCTAATAGGCTTAATTCCCAGACTCACAAGGGGTAGGTTCATACTCTCAGGGAGGTGCCCTGTCACAGTGCACCTCTGTCCACAAGGTGGCGCCAGTTACCATACCTATGCTATCACATATACAGAGCCCCTGCAGTGCCACCTGACCTAAGCCAGGCCCAGTGGATTCTCTCATTGGAGACCAGAATCAGAACTTTGAGGCATCCAATCAGTCTGAACTGGGTTAAATGGAGAAGAGGCAATCTCTATTTTACAGCATGTACAAGGAGAAGCAAAGTCACATATACATCCTGAAGAGACCTTTATTTAAAATGAATATTAATTTCAGAGTGAAGTAGAAGAAAATGAGTAAGGGGTCTAGATTACTAACAGCCCCAAAGCTAATTCTGTAAGATACTCCACTGTTCCAATATAGTCAAGCCATTCCCCTGTATCCATGGGTACCAGGACCCCCAGGATATCAAATCCACAAATATCCAAGCCCCTGGTATGAAATGATGTACTGTAGGCTGTAAACTACACACATCTTCTTGGATCAGCTCTAGATTATTAGAATACATAACACAAAGTAAATACTATGTAAGTAACTGTTGTGTGGTGTTGTTTAGGGAATGATGACAAGAAAACATCTATTAACATTCAATACAGATACAAAATTCTTTTCAAATATTTTGAATCAATAGTTTGTTGAATTTACAGGCGTGGGACATGCAGATGTGGTGGGCTTTGTGGTACATGTGTGTGCATGCGTGTCTGCACTGCCCTGGTGATATAGCTGGTTTCTGTTATTAACAATGCAACTCAAAGAGCCTTGAACAAGATCCCAAGTTAAGAAAAAATTGCTACCACTGAGAGGCGTGGTGGTGCACACCTTTAATCCCAGCACTTAGGAGGCAGAGTTAGGAGGGTTCGTCATGAGTTTGAGGCCACCCTGAGACTACATAGCAAATTCCAGGCCAGCTGGAGCTAGAGCAAGGCCCTACCTCAAAACAAACAAACAAAAATTGCTACCATTTCCTGATTGTTTGACCTTGGTATATGTTACCAGTAGAAGTCTTACCCTGCCTCCTCCACAGGTCCACACAGTGAGACTTAAAGAAGAGTCAGAAGGCAATTGTGGAACCTGAATACACTATATGATGTAGTTTAGGGCAAACAGAACACAATGAGTAAGTAAAACAAACGAATACCTGGACCAAGTTTTTTAATTCAAACAAATTCAGGCCTACTTAAGAGTTTAAAACAGCATCATTTTTAGACATGTGTGCAGGTTCACATGTGTGTGCGCATGTGGAGGTCAGAGGACAACCTTGGAGTGTCATCCTCAGGAGCATTGGCCACATTTTTGTGACAGGATATCTTATTGTCCTGGATTTCACCAATTAGAGAGTGGCCAGAGAGTGCCAGTGATCCTCCTAATTCTTCTTCCTTGGCACTGGGATGACAGGCTCATGCCACCACTTCCAGCGTTTTGACATGGGTACCAGGGATTGAACTCAGGTTCTCATGCTTGCAGAGCAAGCATTTTACAAGCTGAGTTACCTCCCCCCTTTAAAATAGTATATTAATAATTTAAAAATAACATCTGGCTAGAAACACCTGATTAAATATCTCTAAATTTCTCCCCAAAGTATTTATTATATGGGAAAAAGAAATTTTTACAACAATGAAAATCTAATCAAAAAAACCCATTACCATAATCTAGAAGAAATGTCTATTAACTAAAAAAGCTAATAAGCCTCAGCTGCAGGGAGACAAATAACCCATGGTATACTGTACATAGCAGCATAGCTGATCCACCTGAGGGTTGAGTCTTTGCCTTTCTGATCTTCTAGCCCAGAGCAGAGGCGCACAACCAAACCAAACAAAATCCTGGCTCTCCACTATGGGTGTTTTTCTTGAGATATTCCAGATAACTATTCTCTCCTCTAATTCACAAGAATGCAACTCCCAGGAAACCACAGAGCAGGAAGTAGAAACTAGTAATGGCATATCTTATGTTGGAAGGTAGATTTTCCATGCTTTATACAAGCAGGACAAAGGTAGTTCGCTGCAGGGTAGGATTTTTTCACACATCCCTTGGGCTCTGACGAAAGACTGGAAGAGGCAGCAGGAGGAGTTCATCAAAGCTTCACAAGAGTAACCCCAGCATTTCTGTGAACCATTTGGAGTGATGAACCTCAACTGGCCCTTTGGCCATAGATCTAGGTATGGAATGTTATTTTTGTGTGGAAAATTACTCCACATTGAAAGCAGTAAAGAAATATTACAGCTGATGACAGACTTTTCAAGATTGAACCTACTGACTTTCCTCCATAGACGGGAAGGTGAGGGATGTTCATCAGCACCCCCACCCCCATACACACACACACACCTGAGATCCCAGGTGGCGCCTGCAACAGTTGTATGCAATGATGCATGGGTCTCCTTGTCCTGGGGGTGGGGAGTATAGGGAGCTCAAGAGATAATGAGCTCCACTTAAACAGCCATGAAGTTGTTATCCATGCTGGGATGAGACTTCTCAGTGGTACGGCTGCTCTGGGGGACCTCCATTCCTGTAAGTTACCCCATTAAATTATTAGTTCACCAAAAGTGATTTTGGTGAAATCATACTTTGGTCTGTCATCTGAGCCCTATCTGGGAAGAATAGATGTGTTCGCATCTCTCCTGGGAAAAAGGGTCCCACAACATGAACGAAGCAAAACCCCAATAAATCCCTATTTCCTCTCTGTGAACAAGTGTCAAGTCTCTGTAGAGGTCTTCTTGCTTAATAGTAAATAAAATAGGAAGAGTAGCTTCATGGTACCTACAGAAAACTGTCACATATGGGAAAGAGATCTCACCCAGGAGACTAACAAAAATCATAGCTCTGAAGATGATTTACCAAAGAAATCAGAAGAAATGATCCAGGCATGGTAACTCATGCCTATAACCCCAGCACTGAAGAAGCTGAGGTTGGAGGATTTCTCTTTGAACATAGACATAATCTTTTTTTTTTTTTTAAATCTTTGTCAGGCATTTCATCTAAAGCAGTCTCACTGGAGGTCATTTCTGATGGATTTACAGTTTTTGATGGGATTGTATTGTCTTGATTTTTTTGTGTTTCTTCTACTATAATGTAGAGATTTTTGCATCTTGAGTTAATTTGATGCTTGGGTTTTCTAATTATCAGCAGTGTTCTTAGCTGTGTAAATACAACTTTATATATTTTCAGTGTAGGAGTTTAGGGTGCCAAGCATAGCTCTTAAACTCCAAGAGAAACAGTAGAAGTGACCCTAGGCATTGAGTTTGTCTGCTATTCAAGTATTGCAGTAGACTGAGTAAAGCAAATTACTGGCAAATTCTAAAATTCAACTGAGCACTATACACATACAATCAAAACCAGCATACAGCCTGGCATGATGCTGCATGCCTTCAATCCCAGCTCTTAGGAGGCAAAAGTGGGAGGATCGCTTGTGAGTTTAAGGCCACCCTCAGACTACATGGTGCATTCCTGGTTAGCCTGAGCTAAAATGAAACCCTACCTCAAAAAACCAAAGGGAAAAAAAAAGAAGAAAGAAAAGAAAAAAGAAAAGGAAAAACCAGCACCCAGCACAAATATTTATACAAACACGGGGATTAAAATAAATGATAATCTAGTAAAGCCAATGTCCCTAATAGTGCATTGCCCCACACCCTTAATCCTGTCAACTAGGAGGGTGAGATTTCTGGTCTGAAACGGAGTCCAAGTCAGCCTGGGGCCGAGTCAGACCCTGCCCCCAATAATGAAAAAAGAAAAAGACAAGGGCCCTAAAAATCAGGAAATGTCAAAGGCAACGATAGTCAACACCAAAATATAGCTTATTTGAGAATGGTAAAGGCAGCCAAGAACGTATCATTCAAATGTAATACACAACCTTTCCTGACATGGAAAGGGAGCTCAGCACTTCCAGTGCAGGCCCGCGTATCTGACTTTGTATAAGTAGACCGTTTCCTTTGGGATGGCTTCCAATCTCACCAGTGCCTAGTGCTTGCTTTGATCTCTCAGTGCTGGGCGGCCAGGGGTGAATGAGTTCTCCAGACATTCACTGCCACAAGGAGTGGGGTATGGGAGATTTTGCAGGATGCCTGGAGACTTACCGGAGCTTCTCAGTTGGTCCCATCTGTATTCTCCTTCAGCATCTGCTCAGCTGGTCTCTGCTGTTTTCCGCTTCAGGTTTCTTGACTTTTCAGGGAGGCTGATGTTAGTGAAAAACCCCTCCCTTTGTTTCTGCTCTTGTGGCTCTGCATTGCCCACACAGCATGGATAGGGGCTGCTGGCGCCTCAGCAGGGTTCTGCCTGGTTTCCTCCCTTCTGGAAGATCTTGGTCTCTCCTACTTCTCTGCTGTGGTTGATAATAACTTATACACATTCACTTTTCAGTAGAATAATGTATTTTGCTGTGTTTCTGCTTTCCCCGCCCAGACTGCTCTAGTGTGGCCAATATGCCGCCATGTTACCCAGAAGTCCCACACTAGAGTTCCAGGTCTGCCTAAACTAAGGTGAGACCCTGGCAGAAAGAAAAAAAGAAAGGAAGGAAGGAAGGAAGGAAGGAAGGAAGGAAGGAAGGAAGGAAGGAAGAAAAGAAAGAAAGAAAGAAAGAAAGAAAGAAAGAAAGAAAGAAAGAAAGAAAGAAAGAAGGATGGATGGATGGAAAGAAGGAGAGAGAGAAAAGGAGGGAAGGAAGGAAGGCTGGAGAGATGGGTTAGCAGTTAAGGCACTTGCCTACAAAGTCTAAGGGCCCAGGTTTGGCTCCCCAGAACCTATGTAAGTCAGATGAATAAGGTGATGCATGCACACAGGTCATGCATCTAGAGTCTGATTGCAGTGGCTAGAGGCCCTGGATTTCCAATTTTCTCTCTCTCTCTCTCTCTCTCTCCCTCTCTCTCTCTCTCTCTATCTCTCTCTCTCTCTTTGTCATAAAATAAAATTAATTAATTTTAATAGTCACTCTTGGAGGCTGGAGAGATGGCTTAGCAGATAAGCACTTGCCTGTGAAACCTAAGGATCCCAGTTCGAGGCTCGATTCCCCAGGACCCAAGTTAGCCAGATGCACAAGGTTGGGCATGCACCTGGAGTTCGTTTGCAGTGGCTGGAGGCCCTGGCACACCCATTCATATTCCCTCCCTCCCTCCCAATATCCCTCTCTCTCTCTCTCTCTCTCTCTCTCTCTCTCTCTCATTAAAAAAGGGACTAGAGAGATGGCTTAGCAGTTCAGGCATTTGCCTGTAAACCCATTGCACCCATGTTTGACTCTCGAGGTCCCACATAAGCCAGATGCACTAGGCAACGCAAGCACACAAGGTCACACACACACATCTGGAGTGCAATTACAGTGGCTGGAGGCCCTAGTGCACCAATTTTCTCTCTCTTCTCTCCTCTCTCTTTCTCTCACTCTCTCACTCTTACTCTCTCTCTCTCTCATAAAAAAAAAAAAGAAGTCAGAAGAAATGTTTAAGAAATTAAGATCAAAGTGGGTATGGCTCATGCCTTTAAATCTAGCACTGGGGAAGCTTAGGTACGATTATTGCCATAAATTCAAGGCCAGCCTGGGACTACACGGTGATTTCCAGGTTATCCTGTGCTAGAGTAAAATCCTGCCTTGACAAAAACAAAAACAAAAACAAATCCATAAAATGAAAACTATATGTTCCTATGAAATTGAAGCTGAAAACCTATAGAATAAAATAAAAGAGATAAACTGATATCAGGATAAATTTCAAAGACTGACAACTAAGATGGCATTGTAACTTCTTATTTAAAAAAATGGTGAGATGGGGAAGCCGAAGGACCCATGGTCTACTCTCCAGATCACACATTAACCAGAGGCACAAAGGTGACACAAGCCCAAGGTCACCCATGCCCACTAGATGGCACAAGCATCTGGAGTTCAATTTCAGTGGCCCAGGCCCTGGCGTACCAATTTTCCCTCCCTCTCTCTCTCTCTCTCTCTCTCTCTCTCTCTCTCTCTCTCTCAAAAAATAGTCAGGTGGCAGCTCAGTGGTAAAGGCACTTCCTTGCAAAGCCTGCCAGCCCAGGTTCAATCCAGCACTCATAAAGCCAGGTGTACAAAGTGACACATGCATCTGGAGTTGCTTTTGAGCAGAAAGAGGCCCTGATGTGCCCATTTTCTCCTTCTCCTCTCTCTCCCCCTCTTTTTCCCTCCCTCTCTCTTTACCTATCTATATATCTCTCTCACCATGTGCACATACAAATAAGTAAGTAAAAACAGTTTGAAAAAAACAAAGGAAAATGTTAAACAAAGGGATGGTAGGGAAAGGGCTCCCTTATTTATATACCAGGCCTAATTGTGATTCTGAAAGAAATTTTTTAAAAAGACAGGACTTTCAAAACACAGAGACATCAATTTTAAATCCAGCAATAAGTTCATTACTTCATTTGACATATTGCCCAATTTACTCTTTTTAAAATGTGACAGTAAAGGACTGGAGAGCTGGCTTAAGGGTTAAGGCACTTGCCTGCAAAGCCAAAGGACCCAGGTTTGATTCCCCAGGACCCACATAAAGCCAGATGCACAAGGTTCATTTGCAGTGGCTAGAGGCCCTGGCATGCCCATTCTTGCTCCTTCTCTATCTGCCTGCCCCCCCCTCTCTCTCTCAAATAAATAAATAAAAACAAAATATCTAAAAAATTAGGCAGTAAATATTTAAGACTCTGGGGCAACTGTCATATAAATTTTGCCAGAATTTTATGAAAATGCTTTTAGAAAAGGTACATGATGATTTCAGAATATGTATTAGAGTAAGTATCTGCTATACAAGTATACAAGTACATTCAACATTTATGTACTAGCTAACATATAATGAATGCTTATCTGGCACTTACAAAATACCTGTCAAATACAAAATAACCAATGAGAGCCACCCTTCCATATTTGGACATCATCATGAGGCCTTGAATGATGTCATTGTCCTTTCCTGGCACTCAGCTGGACAGGGCTAATTGAGTGCAAAGAACAACTCATTTGAGGCTCTTGTGGGGAAAGCTGGTAATTCACACCTATCATCTCCTCTCACAGTCTATTGACTGACTAGAATTGTCATGTGGTAAGTAAATTAATCTTCAAAACTTTAAAATAAAAGAATATAACCTTTAGCTGAGTGTGGCAGCACATGGCCTTTAATCCCAGCACTCAGGAGGCAGAAGTAGGAGGACCACTGTGAGTTCAAGGCCAACCTGGAGCTACAAAGTGAGTTCCAGGTCAGCCTTGGCTAGAGTGAGGCTCTACTTCATAAAACCACAAAGGGGGTGGGAGGGAGAAGAAAAAAGTTTAAAAGAAAGTTTGACCAGTGGTCTCCAAGAAGAGAAGGAAAGAAGATCCATTATAATAATACTTTATTGTAGGTTAAATTAGCAATTCTGTTGGCCAACAATGTTGAGCTTTTCTCATATGCTATTATGCAATTTTTTTTGCAGTGGAGCTCATGTATTAAACAATTAAGATCCATAAGTGGGAAGCAGTACATGAGTGGACCAGACATGACAAAGTCAAGGAAGTATTATGGGTGACAAACAAGAGGTACTGTCAGAATGTAGCAACAAAGAACAAAAAAAATTGAAGCTGGGAAAGAAGTAACTAGAGTACCGAGTAACATCTCGACCACATCTTCCAAGGCTCAGGGTCTAATACGGAAGAGGTGGAGGAAAGAATGTAAGAGCCAAAGGAAGGGTTGGACTCCTTACAACGTGCTCCCTCCAGACAAAATTTGGCATCGATATCTATGACCTCATAGTGCCTGACACTACCTACACAAGACCATCATAAGAGAAGGGAAGGATCATGGCATCCAAATAGAGGAGAGACTTATTGAGATGGGGAGGGGATATGATGGAGAATGTAATTTCAAAGGGGAAGGGGGGAGGGTATTACCATGGGATATTTTTTATAATCATGGAAAATGTTTAATAAAATTGAGAAAAAAATAAATATAAAAAAAATTGCAGCTGTATTACTGCACAGATTCCACAGTGTCTGTTCTCCTAGGTTAACAACTCTGAAGTCAAGCAGAGTCTTCAATCAGTGACATCTTACAGCCACTGTGTGCCAGGGAGCTGTCAGGGCGAGGCTGTCAAGGCCTAAGCCTGGGTAAACTTGGTCTCAGCTGTTCATGTTGTAAGTACTTTAATTGAGTTATGTACATTGTTGTGATTACATGTGAATTTAATTGCCATTTAAAATGTCTTTTAAAAGATGACACTATGGTTTGGCATGGAAACAAGAAGTTATTGTGCACACGGAGAGGCATTGAATTAGAGCAGCAGGATGTAACTGAAACAAAGGTCTGTTGTTGGAGCAATGGCTGCAATTCCTGTTTTCTTTTCTTTTCTTTTTTTAAGAAAGATATAAGTATTTTAGCCTGGCATGGTGGCACACACCTTTAATCCCAGCACTCAGGAGGCAGAGGTGGGAAGATTGCCATGAGTTTGAGACCACCCTGAGACTGCATAGTGAATTCCAGGTCAGCTTGGGCCAGAGTGAAGACCCTACCTCAAAAAAAAAAGGAAAGGAAAAGGAAGGGAAGGGAAGAAGAAGGGAAGGATTTCACTGGACACAAGAAAGGAAGGTATCCTTTATCCTTAAGTAGAAGGTGTGTTGTTTTCTATAACTAAGATGTATGAGGAAAAATTTGCCTCTCATATAGCAAACAAAGCAAATGAAGATGAGAGAAACTGCCAAGTCCCTGAAAATAGACCAAACAGATCAAATGAAAGAGGCTGATATAATCAACTTAGAAATTTCACAGGCCTGTAATTACAGCACTATGTCATAGATTGAGAGCATTTTCTTCATTATTTGTGCATAAAATAATGCAAAGTAACCAAGAGGCAGGTATTGTGGCTCACACCAATGGTCCAGGTTACTCAGGAGGCTGAGAGTAAAGATCACCTGAGTCCAGGAGCTTGAGGCTTTTTCTGAAGCCAACTCAGCATAGAGATCAATGGAAATTAGTTTGAATAGGATTATAAGACAGAAAATAAGCTTCAAAAATATAATCACTGCTAGCTCAAACTCAATATGATACAATCATGGTTTAAAATATATAGTTATGGAAAACAAGGAATAAAGATTTAGCCTAAGAATTATATTTCTGAAGAAGATCCTAGAATCTAAAAGAGAAGCAATAATTGAAGACATAACAAGAGAAAATTTTCAGGCCATGCCTGTATTTGCTGAAAAGAAAACTAATAAATTAAAAAAAAAAAAACTTTCAGGCCAGATGTAGTGGCACATGCCTTTAATCCCAGCACTCGGGAGGCAGAGGTAGGAGGATCTCTGGGAGTCCAAGGCCACCCTGAGACTGCAAAGTGAATGCGGCTACAGCCAGACCCTAAACAACAACAACAACACAAAAAAAAAACTTCCCAAAAATAAATAACACAGGAAGTTATAAAGAGAGAAATGTTCACCAGGTTCTAATTAAAGTAGCCAAAGGTAGTTATGATGTATATCTATAGTCCCAGCTACTCAGGAGGCTGAGTCCAGCAGTTTGAGGCCATACTGGGCAACATGGCTAGACCTAATTTTAAAAAGAGAAAGTAAGGAAAAAGAAAAAGGGAAAAATAACCAAGAGAAGTCATACCCAGAAAAATTCTGGCAAGTTTTCTGTGTGTGTGTGTGTGTGTGTGTGTGTACATGTGTGTGTACTGTATATACCCTAAGCACACAAAAACAGAGGCCAGAGGAGAATATTGGGTGTCCTCCAATATCACTCAGCTGCATGTTTACATGAGACAGAGTCTCTCACTGAATCAGAAGCTGCAATTTTGGTCAAACTGGCTGATCAGTAATCCCCACTGACTCTCTGGTCTCCAACCCCAGCAGGAATACATGGCCATGCCTAGCTGTTTGTGTGGGTGCTAGTGAGTCATACTCAGGACAAATCAGGCCCTCTCAGGCTTTTATGCTTGTACAGCAAGCTCCTTTACCTACTAAGCCATCTCCCAGCCCCCAAATTTTAAGCTGTAACAATAGCAAGAAACTATTCAAAATCTGGGCATGGTGGTGCATGCTTTTAATCTCAGCACTTGGGAGGCAGAGGTAGGAGGATCACCATGAATTTAAGGCTACCCTGAGACTACAGAGTGAATTCCAGGTCAGCCTGGAAAAAAAAAAAAAAGAGAGAGAGAAGGAGGAAGAAAAGTATTCTATGTCCAACCAGCCAAAAAAAAAATGCAGTGGAAACATCCATAAGAAGCATAAGAAGTAAAAAATCAAGGCTGGAGAGATTACTCAGTGGTTAAAGCACTTGCCTGCAAAGCCTAAGGATCTGAGTTCAATTCCCAAGTACTCACATAAAGCCAGATGCACAAGGTGGCATATGCATCTGGAGTTCATCTGCAGTGACCATATTTATTCTCTCTTTCTCAAATACATAAAATATTTTTTTAAAAAATAAATAAAAATCATGCTGACTTTAGTCATCACTTCCACAACAATAAAGGTACAGAGTTCTGACATGGAAAAGATACAGACTGCTTTCAGGCTGGGGAGATGGTTCAGTGGCTAAGGGCTCTTGCAAAGCCTGCCAGCCCAGGTTTGATTCCCTAGTACCCACATAAAGTCAGACACACAAAGTGGAGCATGTGTCTGGAGTTCGTTTGCAGGTTTGTAGCGACACCCTGGTGCTCCCGTATTTATTCTTTCTCTCTCTCCCTTCCTACCTCCCTCTCTTTCTCTCACACACAAAACTTTTTAAAAAGAGATTTTTCTTTCAAGTACATTTAGTACATTTTAGTGTTAGAGAGACCACAAAATATTCAGAATGTATGCCACTCACATTGTTTTTTGTAAATCACGTTAATAAAATATATTCCAATTTCCGAGAGATGAGTTGGCATTAGGAGATCAAAAATAGAATCAAGGCATAGAAGGCTGAGCAGTGACTGTGGAAGCCAACTCAACAGAGATGAGTTTAAATAGTTGTTTCAATATGATTACAAGACAGAATAATTTCAAGACACCCTAGCATGAATAGCCCTACAATACCAAAAAAATAGTAATACAGATCCCAAACACATACTTAATAAACTTTCAAGTAGGGAAGGAGAGACATCAAAATAATAATACACAAAGCTCTCCATTCTTCATTATTGTGAATCTGAAAGAAAGCCTATCAAGCCATTTTATTCTTGCCTTCAGAAAGTATTGGTTAGGGCTCACGTACATTTTTTTAGGATTGTATGACATGGGGGCTGCTCTGTAAAAGACAAATAACACTTGGCCCTGCTTCAAAGTGTTTGCAGCCAACACACTTGTTACAAGAATAAGCAGATGTTAAATTCCTTGAAGAAGGTTAAAGAGAACAAATATTCAAATGATATGTGGGTCTTGCTACATACATGATTGCACATGATTCCTTTTAGGTAAAAATCCTGAAATCTGGTATCAAAAGATAGCAAAATTCCTGGTCACATTGGTACATCTATACCTGAGGGCTGGTCCACCTGAAGCCAGTGTGATTCACGGCAAACCATGTCCGTGGTATCCCTGGTGTCTTTGAGACAGACAAAAAAAAAAAAAAAAAAATCAGACCTTTGGGCTGGAGAGATGGCTTAGCGGTTAAGGCATTTGCCTACAAAGCCAAAGTGTCCGAGTTCAATTCCCCAGGACCCACATAGCCAGATGCACAAGGGGGCACACGCATCTGGAGTTCGTTTGCAATGGCTGGAGGCCCTGACGCGCCCATTCTCTCTCCCCCACTCTTTCACTCTCTTAAATAAATAAATAAATGTTAAAAAAGGAATTACAGGGGCTGGAGAGATGGCTTAGCGGTTAAGCGCTTGCCTGTGAAGCCTAAGGACCCCGGTTCAAGGCTCGGTTCCCCAGGTCCCACGTTAGCCAGATGCACAAGGGGGTGCATGCGTCTGGAGTTCGTTTGCAGAGGCTGGAAGCCCTGGCATGCCCATTCTCTCTCTCTCCCTCTATCTGTCTTTCTCTCTGTGTCTGTTGCTCTCAAATAAATAAATAAAAAATTTTTAAAAAAAGGAATTACAAAAATAGGGCTGGAGAGATGGCTTAGTGGTTAAGGTGCTTGCCTACAAAGTCAAGAGACCCAAGTTTGATTCCCCAGAACCCACATAAGCCAGATGCACAAGGTAGAGCATGCATCTTGAGTTTGTTTGCAAATGGCTAAAGGCCCTGGCAAGCCCATATTCTAGCTTCCTCTCTCTCTGTCAAATAAATAAAATTAAATGAATAAATTTTTAAAATAATAATTACATAAATAGAGAAGAACCATCAAAGCAAAAATTGATGGCTCAGCTATAGCACTCCTAGGCATATATCCTAAGGACTCATCTCATTTCCTTAGAAGTATGTGCTCAAACATGGTTATTGCTGCTCAATTTATAATAGCTGGAAAATGGAACCAGCCTAGGTGTCCCTCAAATGATGAGTGGATAATGAAGATGTGGCACATTTATACAATGGAGTTCTACTCAGTGGTAAAGAAAAATGAAGTTATGAAATTTGCAGAAAAATGGATGGATCTGGAAAGGATTATACTAAGTGAGGTAACCCAGGCCCAAAAAGCCAAGCACCACATGTTCTCCCTCATATGTGGATCCTAGGTACAGATGACTGGGCTTCTGCGTGAGAAGATAAATACTTAGTAGCAGAGGCCAGTAAGTTAAAAGGGAGATATAAAGGGAAGAGAAAGGAAGGGAGGAGGGTACTTAATAGGGTGATATTGTATATATGTAAGTACAATGGTTGAGATGGGGAGGTAATATGATGGAGAATGGAATTTCAAAGGGGAAAGTGCGGGGGGGGGGGAGGGAGGGTATTACCATGGGATATTTTTTATAATTATGGAAAATGTTAATAAAAATTGTGAAAAGAAAAAAAAAGAAATAAAAGTAAAATGAAAAAAAATGATGGCTCATAAATTCATTGTGCCCTGTCACAGGGTTCACTAACCAAGAAAGGGGAATAAAGAGAATAACTTTATAACTTAGTAAAGTATTAGAAAAGATGCTGCCTCTTTTAGAAAATAAGAATAAAGCAATGAACAGAACTATTCTCATTGTTCATACATCCTTCCCAAAACATTCACAAATTGGATATAACGCTGCTGTGGAAATAAAAAACCTTCTTAGAAAAAATCCTGGCATTACTGGGCGTGGTGGCTCAGGCCTTTAATCCCAGCACTCCTGGCATTCCTGGGGAGTGTTGGTTTCAGGCTTGTCTGGAAAGGACCAGTAAAAAAGTACCTCCTAGGGCTGGCGAGATGGCTGGCGGCTAAGGCACTTGCCTGCAAAGCCTAAGGACCCAGGTTTGACTCCCCAGAGCCCACGTAATCCGGATACACATGGTGGTGCCTGAACCTGGAGTTTGTTTGCAGTGGCTGGAGGCCCTGGAACACCCATTCTATCTTTCTCTCAATAAATAAGTAAAAATAAAATAGTTTTATTTTTTAAAAAGGACCTTTTGGTCCTCTCGTGTCTGAAATACTCTGGGCTTCTGACTCACCATGAGGAATACCAGTTCTAACTTGCTTCTTGACAGGGCCTTGAAGGAAGGGCAGTCATAAGTCTCAAGTGGTGCAATTTCAGATATCAACAAAGGGGATGCTTTTAATCCCACCGCCACCCCCAGACAATTCTTGGTATCACATCTTACTGAGGCAGTGGGCCCCCACCTGTGTACCCAGAGCCAACTTAAAGTCTTGCTGCCCACGTATCACTTGTGCGGAACAAACCAGGGTGTTCCACCCCTGGAGGCATCAGGATGCCTCGCTGAGACCCTCCCATTCCGCGGCCCTGGACAGCCACAGCGCAGCGCCCCGGCTCGGAGCCCCCAGCCCCAGCCCGCGTCCCAGCGCCCACACCCAGGCTCCGCGGCTGCGGGCGGGCCGCTGCTGCCACCTGTCGGCCGCCTCTCTACCCGCGCGCCCCTAACACGCGGCAGCCGCGGCCTGGAGGCGGGGCCTCTCCTGCCAGGGCTTCCCGCCAAGGGGTAGCTGCCCGGGGTCCCTCGCGCTGCGCCCTCAGCTTGCTTGTGGGGATGTGGGTCAAGTCCTGGACCTCTTCTCAGGGCTCCTGCCGAGCACGTACCCAGCGCGCCTTTCTCCCTGGGCATCCGCAGAGATGGCACAGCCTGATCCCCAGGTACATCCCTTAATAGCAAGACCTCTCAATTCTGCGCGAGCCGAAGGAATCTTTAAACCCAGCCTCAAATGTCAGAAACCCCAAGGCAGAAGCCAGGAAACTACCGTCACCAAGTTCTCCCAGGAGACCCTAGAAGGCAGACTGATGTTTACAAAAACCTACATGACCCTTTCAGATTAGCTAATAGACACTTGTAATAGACCCATGTAAGCCAGATGCACAAGGGGGTGCATGCATCTGGAGTTCAACTGCAGTGGCCAGAGGCCCTAACATTCCAATTCTTTCTCTCTCTTTCTCTCATTCTCTCTCGGTCACTCTCTCACTCTCGCATAAAAAAGGCAGTCTGGGGCTGGAGACATTGCTTAGCGGTTAAGGCATTTGCCTGCAAAGCCAAAGGAGCCGGTTCAATTCCCCAGGACCCACAAAAGCCAGATGCACAAGGGGGTGCATGCGTCTGGAGTTCATGGTTGGAGGCCCTGGCATGACTATTCTCTTTTTCCCTGTCTGCCTCTCTCCCTCTCTCTCTCTCTCTCTCTCTCTCTCTCTAACAAATAAATAAAAATAAACTTAAAAAAAATTTAAAAGGCAGTCTGATGGGCTTGCCTCAAAAGAAGAAAGAAAAACACCGCAGATTGGGGTGTGAGGACAGCCCCAGTCCTGCTCACCATCTCAACTCAGGCCACACTCCCAGGTTCGCCCCCCCCTGCTTGAAGGACCCTCCTTCTTCCCTGCAATCAGCCAGCTGTCTTCCCACACCAGCACACTTTGTCCTTGCACTCTCTTCGTTTGGCTGACACTTCTCCAGATATTGGCTGGTCTAACTGCTCAGTCTCTGCGTCTCAGTTCAAATCCCACCACACTACCTGAACTCTTCTCAGGCCTCCCAACTAATCACTGACTACATATCAGCCTGTCCTTGTTGTAGCTCCTATCACTGCATGAAGTGACCCGTTTGTTTGCTAGCTTATTTCCAAGCTCCTGCCTAGAACGGGAGCTTTATGAGAGAGAAGAGTTTTCCCAAGAACCCAGGACAATCCACACTCAACAACACACGAGTAAATGAATGCAACTGTGCACTCAGCTTGAGAAATAAAAAGTATGAAGGGACTGGGCTTAGTCACTAAAGTGCTTGCCTTGCACGAATGAAGACCTGAGCTCAGCGCTGAGCAGTTAAAGGCACTTTCTTGCAAAGACTGCTGGCCTGGGTTTAGTTCCCCCGTATCCACATAAAACCAGATGCACAAAGTGGCACATGTGTGTCTGGAGTTCATTTGCAGTGGCAAGAGGCATTGGTGCGCCCATTCATTCTCTCTCTTTCTTTTTTTTTAATTAATTTATTATTTTTGTTTGAGATGGAGGGAAAGAAAGAGAGAGAATGGGTGGGCATGCCAGAGCTTCTAGCCACTGCAAACAAACTCCAGACACATAAACCACCTTGTGCATCTGGCTTATGTGGGACCTGGAGAATCAAACCTGGGTCCTTAGACTTCACAGGCAAGCACCTTAACTGCTAAGCCAACTCTTCAGCCCCCTCCTTTCTCTGTCATTCCCCCCCCCACTCTACGTAAATAAAATTTAAAACATAAAAATAAAAATAAACACTTGAGTTCAATCTCCACTCCCCAGGTTGAAAGAAAAATCTGAATTAAAAAAAGTCTGGGCAAGTGATATAAGCAAGTGTCTTTAACTGCTGAGCTATCTCCCCAACCCCAGATACAGGCTTATATTCCCAATATTGGGGAGGTTGAAACAGGTGGCTCCCTGGGGCTTGCTACCCAAGCAATCTAGCCTACTTGGCAATTTCCAGTCCAATGAGAAACTCTGTCTCAAAAAGATGGGTGGTGCCTGAGTAACAACACCTAGGGGACTATCTGGCCATCATATGTGTGTGCACCCACATACACAGGACCCCCTACCACACACACACACACACAGAAATGAAGAATGTGCTTCACATATTTAAAATCACCTGTCGTCTTCACAACAGTCTTGTCATTATTTTTGAGGCAGGGTCTCACTCTAGCCCAGGCTGACCTGAAACTCACTTCGTAGTCCCAGGCTGGCCTCCAAATCACAGTGATCCTCCTACCTCTGCCTCCTGAGTGCTGTGATTAAAGGCTTGTACCACCTCACCAGGTTTAAACAGACTTGTAACAACAGATAATAGCCCTGTTTAATAGATGAGGAGCTTCACAGGTAAAGAAGCTGAGCCTCCAAGGTTCCAGCTGGAGGGGCGGGCCTGAGATCAAATCCAGGTCTACTTGACCCCAAAGGCTGCTTTTTGTAAAAACACGTTAATATCTGTTGTTTACCTTAAATATACACAAAGTTTATTTTTTATAGACTGTTCTAAACCACGTTGTTTCCCTTGGTACTTTCTGCTATCTCCCTAAAAAGAGCTGAGGCCACAGACAAAGTTGGGAAATGGGGCCCTGGGACTAATCTCCAGTGTCCTTAGAGAAACTAGCCCAGGCTCTACCTCCAATGGAGACCAGCAGGGTTGTCCTCTTGGGAAGGCCTTACCCTGTGATTACCTGTAGCAGTGGCTGGCAACAGCAAGGCCCCTCACAGCCCTATCTTCTGGCTTGGACTTTGTTCCCCTATAAACTTAATGACACATGTAATGGGCATGGCTGCTGTAACCGCTCTGCTCCTGTGGGGCAGTCAGGGATTCGGCAGCCTTGTGCCTGAACTGAACTGCGCGAAGGATCCACGAGTTTAGACAGCTGTTCAGTGAAACAGGGCTTATTAGGCACATGCATCTACAGTCCTCAGGGACTTTGGGGTTGCCAAAGCCCAGTGGGAGGAACTTCATAAGAGATACATGAGTGAGAGTTTAGGTAGGTGGACACAGAGTTTATAACACTCACACAAAATAAAGATTAAAATTTGGTATATGAAGTCAGGAGACCTGTGGTTTGTTGATTTGCACTTCATGTGGTTTGGTTTTACCACATTCCTGTTATTCTTTGGCCATCAGCTTCGTCAGTCTCTCCTCCAGAAAGCCTTCCATGGGCCCAAGACCAGACCAGGTCTTTCTCCTCTGTGCTCAAAATGCTTCACACATAAATGGACCCTGGAGCTTGCCAGGCTATGCTTTAGTTCTCAGTGTGGCATCTGTCTCTCTGCCAAGACTATGAGCTATTCTGGGGTGGGAGCTCTGACTTAATTCACTATTGCATCTCTGGCCATGAGCACTGTGCCTCACATAGTGTTAGATCAATATGGGGAGGAGTGAGTTAGTGGCCACTCTACCACATGACCTGACAGGTGGCTAGAAGGTATGGTCAGCAGCACAGTTCTGGTCTCCATGCAGCAGGCAGTCATAAGAACCTGGACCTTGAGGTCATCTTGCACAGCACATGATCCCAGCTCTGAGAAGGTAGCCTTAAAAAACCACAAAAGCCAGAGAACAACAGCCTAGGAAAAGCTGAGCCACAAGCCAATGTCTTTCTGAAGCTCTGAGCCTACCTCACTGACTATACTATTCATGACTCAAGTTCATTATCTTCTAGCCCTGCTCAGAGCCTCCCCTGGTTCTCTATCAGGTCACTGTGACTGTTTCCTCCACTCGCAGCAGCGACCCCAGTCCCTTTGTGCAGCAAAAATAGCTTGTTGAGGAATAGTTACCATGAGGCTGGGCAGCGAGAAAAAAGCCACATGAGGAACAAAGGAGATGGCTCTTAGCAACCAAGTTTGCTTTGCCTGCCCAGAGACCCAGCACTGGGAGGCCTCGGGATCAGGCCTTCATCACCAGCCCGGGCTCTGATGCCTCATTTAATCATAGACAGGAAGTGCAGCCACTGTGGGAACCTAGAGGGACCGCCTGAGGCAATGATGAGAGAGAAAGGCCACCACTCAGGTGAAAGGCAGGCCGACCTCAGCACCGCCCGCAGAGGACTGGCGGCTTCTCAGCAAGTGAACTTGGAGGGGTTGAAGAGGGAACAAATATTTAAGGAGTTTGTGGTGACCTAAGTATCTACTGACATGCAAGAGCAGAGAATACCAAAAGATTGTAAAGAGAAATGAAAGAAAACAAGACAGGGGGTGATATAGCCAATCATATATGAACAGACGGAAGTTGAAAAACTGATGAATATTTGAAAAAAAATGTTTCCACAAACAGGGTTGTGAAGGTGTGAGAGGCCCCTCAGAGGGAGAGAAGATCCAGAAAGATCACTAGAGTGGTCTAGACCTCATCACTGGTTGACTATAAAGCAAGAACATTTGCTTTCAACTCCCAAAGTGTAGTCATCCAGGCTTAGGTCCTAAGCTTCCAACAATCCAGGTGACAGCATTCTGTAGCCGTCTCTGAGCCTGTCATGGCTGCCTCATGGAGACGCAAGAACAGCCAGTCCCTGACTGGACGTCCTTCCACTCTCTATACTGGCAACTGTGAGATCACTGCTTATGAAGCGAGTCTCCCTCCTCCAGAAGCCCCACTTCTGCTCAGATCCCTGCTTCTCAGTCCTTACTCTAGAGGATCCACCTTTGTACAATTCTGCATAGCACACCAGAGACTAGGCTGCCACAATGACTGTGACATTAATGCATGATTTCAAGTGACAAAAGGTGTGACCACTGGCCCTTACTCATCTGTCTCCTACTGTATACCCACCACCTTCACAGGGCCACGTGTCATCCCTCCAGAGAGGCAGACAGGCACCTTCCTGCTCTGGAGTCTGGGTCTGAGGGAGGTGTTGCCTCATCCTTATTTAAGATCTGTTTTCCAAAACCAAGATGTGCCCTAGACTGCCACTTCTAGCTCCCATCCCCTCCAGAAGACATCACTCCCACCCACTCTGTAGTCCAGATAGACCCTAAGCAAGACAATCTCATAATATATGATACATTTTCCCACAGTCTCGTGGATTCTTTTCTTAGCCTCATGGGCCAGGCATCAAAACTCAGCCCAAGTTCTTTTTAGTCTCACTTAAATAAAGTTTAAAATTTGGAGGCCCAATCCTACTACAGTTCCCTTTCCCATGTAAATGCCAATGGATTCTCTTCTCAAAACTACCAACTCCAGGGGCTGGGGTGATGGCTCAGTGGGAAAAGTAATTGACACATAAGAATGAGGATTTGAGTTTGAATGGCCAGCACCACATAAAAGCCAGGCAAGGGCTGGAGAGATGGCTTAAGTGGTTAAGCCATTTGCCCGTGAAGCCTAAGGACCCATGTTCTATTCTCCAGATCCCATGTTAGCCAGACACACAAAGGTGAGGCAAGTGCAAGGTCGCACATGCCCACTAGGCAGCACAAGTATCTGGAGTTTGAATGCAGTGGCTAAGGCCCTGGTACACCAATTATGTGTCTCTCCTCTCTGTCTCTCTCACTTGACCTCTCTTAAAAAAATAAAGCCAGGCATGGAAGCACTAGGAAAGTGGAGGGAGAAAAATTGCTAGGGCTTGCCAACTAGTTAGTCTAGCAAAATGAGTGAGTTCTAGGTTCAGTGTGAGACTGTGTCTCAAGAAATAAGGTGGACAGTGATTGAGGAAAATATCACTGTCTACCTCTGGCCGTCACATGCACGTGCATACACACGTGCATACAAAGAACCTTCTCCCTGGGGAGCCACGAACGCACATCTTCACCCCATATAAGACTCAGCAGGCAGACCAGAGTACAATTACACCAATACCAGTTTGGTGAACCAGTGAATTTACTGGAGATAATTACAGAGCAGGGTGAGGGGTTATTTCCAGGAACATGGAGCCCCCAAAGCAGCTACTTTGATGGGGTTCCCTGTGTCAAGATTACTCTTCGGATGCTCCTCCCCCGGCTGCAGGGTGAGAGCTTGCTGACAGCATGGGGAGCCCAGAGCAGCTGCACCGCTGATGTGTCCTGGGTGACGACATCCCAGTGGCTGTGTCAAGGAGCTCCTTGTCCCTGCCCAGGACTGTGGAGACTCCACAGCAGCTGTACCACACAAAAGTCTTATCCCATCCTGAATGGCAGTGTCCCTGTAGCCACTTAGGTGGACCCCCCTGTGTTGGGATTATCCCCATGGATGCTCTTCCCTCAGCCTCAGGGTAAGGGCTTACTTACAGCACACAGACCCCAAAGCAGCCACTTCGATGGAGCTCCCTGTCCCTTGACCTTTTATCTTCCAGTACTCTATCTCCCCCCCCCCCAGAACGAGACTTTGTGCAGCATTGTATGCAGCTGGCACAGCGGATGCCTGAGGGCCTCTCCCATGCCCTTCTCTCAAAAGTTGCCTCAGCTTCTTTTGACAAAGCTGGCAATAGTTGTTCACTGCTTTCAGAGCAGAGGATTTTTGCCATACAACACATGTGCACTAGACACATACACAAAATGCACACCATACACATACACACTTAAATACATACCAAAAAAAAAAAAAACCTACCAACTCCTCAGCTTCATAATGACACTGTGTGGTCCACTGTGCCTGTCTCTAGCCCTCCTGCAGCTACTGTGCTTGCCACAGTCAACTCTCCCCTCACCTCACCCACCTCCAAGCTTTGCACAAGCTGTTCCTTCTGCCAAGAGCATCCTTCTTTGTAATGCCTACTCATCCCCATAACTCCCTGCATGTATCACTGCTTCTGGGAACATAGTCTGCCCTGAGACATCTGGAAGAAATTCCTGACACACAGGGGATATTCAATATGCACCTTCACTGGAAGATAAATTGAAAGAGGACAGAATGGAAATGCCCTTATGGGCAATGGTGAAGACAATTGTTGCTCACCAAAAATCTCCCATCTCCATCTTATATGAGAATAGAATCTGAGCACTGCCTATCCAGGAACACAGTGCACTTCCTTCCCCATGCTCCTCAATTCCATAGGACAAATTCTCATCATTGAGAAAAGGAGCAACCATGAGATATGAGTTAAAATACCACCATGCGTTCCTCTACACAAGTTCCTACATTCCAGTTTTGAACAGTAGTTCTAACGCTGCTCGAGACAAGAGTGGTGGTTCCTGAATAACCTTGGGAACCAGTGAGCTCGCCTATCCCCCCAGACACTGTTAAATGAAGAAGAAATACCCTCCACATTCTCTAAGCCACTGTATTTCTGGATATTTGTCATATAACTCTGCCTTATGCCCTAAAGAATACCAATAGCCGGCAGTTTTCTGGCAAGAATCACATCTGATTTCAGCTCACAATAGTAATAACACCCTCTAAAAATCGACTTAATATAATGTGTTTCTTCCAAGCATCCCCCAAATAATAAAGGGCTGAGGGTCTCCCACACACCACCAACACTGGGACAAAAATGTTTTCTCTTCCAACAGCTTAGATATTTCTTTCCCCCTTTTCATCTGTCTTTTCCCATCCCCACCACCCCTTCAAGGCTCAGAAGGACCCAACAGGGCCAGCCCACACTTTGAAAAAATAGTAACCAGCTGAGTAATTCTGAACAACACACTCATCTTCTCAGAGAGCCTTTTCTCTCCGTCTTCATAATCAAAGGCTGGGTTGGATCAGTGGCTCTCAACCTAAATAGTACATTAGGAGCACACAGAAAGCTTTCAAAAATTGAGATGTACTTACTACTTGCTTCACGCTGATGTGACAGTGTGACTCATCTTCCTGCCATGATGTACTCTACCTTTTGGAACTGTAAGCCAACATAAATCCTGGTTGGTTGGTTGGTTTGTTTCCTCTAAATTGCTTCTGGTGAGCTAATTTGTCCCATTGACAAGAAAGTAGCTGATACATTTGCTCTGAATTTATGATGCTGTGATACAGTACAGTCCAGGGGTGCCAATGCACAGGAGAAATTGTTTTCCAAGAGTCTTACAAAAGTTTGGGTATGAAGATATTCCTAAGCCATAGGGGAGAACCATAGGAAAGTATCTCCATATGAACCATTTGCCAGCCACACTGCAACATGACAATGGCCTTCTATGATTATCAAGAAGTTGACCCTAAGTTAGCTTAAAGTTATCCAGTACACTGTGTGACATGGAATCACAGCCTCTATTTTACCCACTGTGAATATTATGTCTTGAGGAATTATCTACTGACTATAGGAGATCATCCCAGTTAGCAAGACAATTCCAAACTTAACAGCTAGACCAAGAGGGTGCCTTTCCCAGACCTCAACCTCACCTGAAGAGTACACAGAGTTGAAAGGGAAAATAAAGCTTAGTTACCTTTTCAATGTCTTTGAACCAACAATGGTTTTGAAACTGGGATCATTTCTCTCACATTGGATGAAAATATAGACCTCAAACATTGTTTTTAAAATGAGGAATGAGGAGATGGCTCACTGGTTAAAAGAACTTGCTTGCAAAACCTATGGCCTGGATTCTCAAGTACCCATGTAAAGCCAGACACAAAGTGGCACATGAGTTGAGTTCATTTATAGTGACAAGAGGCCCTAATCTGCCCATTATCTCCCTCTCTCCCTCTCTCCTTCTGTCTCTCTCTCTCCCTCTCTCCCTCTCTCCCTCTCTCCCTCTCTCCCTCTCTCCCCCTCTCCCCCTCTCTCCCTCTCTCCCTCTCTCTCTCTCTCTCTCTCTCTCTCTCTCTCTCTCTCTCTCTCACACACACACAACATGTTAAATGAATACACACATATGTATTTTTGTAAAAAGAAAATTGAGATATGAAGTCAGTAAGTTAGTCTTACATCAGGCCACTGAAAACAAAAATTTCTGTAGGTTGAGGAACCTCCAACTTAGAAACTAAATTTAGTTAAGTTGACTTTAACACATGTTGTTTTGGTTATAATCTAGCACAGCCTTTACCTGACTTTGTATCTTTAGAGCACAACGCTGAAGGCTGAAGTAGATATGACATCTAGTGCTTGCTTTTCCCTCTAAGAGGTTGTTCTCTTCCTGGGTAAATGCCCTGCTTCCTGTGCTTGATTTCAGAACACAAAATGGAACTCATTCAAAAAGAGAGAAAAATTAAGTGCAATCGTATTTTACCCCCAGAGAGAGCCTCCAGTGGATATGTATAGCAAAAAGAACACAGGCTTTCCCTCCAGAACAATACAGGCCAATGCTCTCATTTGCCCACCAGCACTAGATGGAAAGATCCTATTACTGAAGACACCACAAGGTCATTTACAGGACACTGAGAAATCAAGCGAGAACTGAGCCAGATTCCTTCACCCTGTATACTAGTTGACTAAATGCTCAAAAGTGTGATGCAGGTTACTGGAGGAGAAAAGTCATCAATAGTCTTAACCATCAGTGAATCCTGTGAGCTAAGCGACCAGCCAGCCAGGCAAAGATACACCCACTAGTGAAACAGTGGCCTGACTGTTAGGGGAGTAACCGAATGCTCTCTTATAGGATTTGAGGCCTGCTCCATGGGAGGAAATTCATGCCTGGTACTGAAAACCTAGTCAAAAGTCTATAGCTTGGAAGGTCATAGGCCCTAGCAGGGAAGCTATTACTGTTAAATGCCTATTTATGGATATGTTTATTCAATTGTTTCTAAATATTTATATTTATGCCTATAGATTTATGTTTCTCTCACCTTTGGTCAAAGAAGCTTCTTTTTGCAGATGGCTTTGATGCTAGGCAGAGTCAAAACTCACCAACGTGCTAAGAAGTGACAGCTGAGTGCTCAGCACTAAATGAGACATTGCTCTCACACCCTCCAACGCTCAGAGAACATCACAGAAGACAGGACAGAATGAATCTAAGATCCAGAGGATGGGAATGAGCACTTTTGAATGCTGTCTTCCTGACATTAACTGACTGGTGCTTTCATGACCTCAGCAGCTGTCGTTACCTGCACAAGACTGGACCACGTCATAGATGACGGAGGAGAGCAAAGAAGAAAAGACATCAAAGTAGAAGGGGAAGGAGTTGGGAAAAGAATGGGTTCAGTGAAAGGGAAATGAGGAGGGGAACAAAAGAAAGTAATGGAAGAGAATTATGATCAAAATCCATCATGATTATGCATATGAAAATTGTCTACTAAAAAGTTTTTTTATAGCTGGGTGTGGTGGCACATGGTTTTAATCCCAGTATTCTGCAAGCAGAGGTAGGAGGATGGATGTGAGCTAGAGGCCAGCCTGAGAGTACATAGTGAATTCCAAGTCAAATAGCCAGGCGTGGTGGCACACATGCTTAATCTCAGCACTCAGGAGGCAGAGGTAGGAGGATTGCCTTGAGTTTGAGGCCACCCTGAGACTACAGGTCAACCTGGGCTAGAGTGGAACCCTACCTCAAACAAGCACACCAAAAAAAATAAATAAATAAATAAGCAGCCTGGGCTAGAGCAAGATTATACCTCAAAAAAGACAAAAGGGTTTTTTTTAATATATAAAACACATTTGAATAATTATAAACTGAGTTTGAATCTCCAGTCTTTTGCTATGTTGTCTGAGCAAGTGACATGTTAGCTTCCCTTCTGGCCAGCTATTTTAGCTACAGGCAAATATCACAGGATTACTAGACAAAACTGACAGTCTTGCTGAATCTCCAATCCAGTTTCCTTAGCAATAAAGTGAGAATCATAATAGGTACAGCACCAATTTATTGTCAAAAAGTGTGTAACAGTTCACAAAGCACGTAGCATGTATAACATGTTCAATAAATGTTCAGTTTTCTCCAAAGTTATTTTTTTAATACCACATCACATGTAGCCCAGCCTGGCCTTAAACTCAAGTCAGTAGTCCTCCTGTCTCAGCCTCCCAAGTAGATTACAGATGTGTGCCTTCACACCTAGTTCCCAAAGTATTTTATACCCCAAACCTATGCATTTGTGTCCTCTGAATGGATGGGATCGCCGCTCAGGACACCCGCAGACACAAGGCAAGTTGATATGGACAGGGTGTTCAACTTGGCCCAGCAAGGAAGTCACTGACAGATGTGCCAGTGTCACACCCACATCTCCTGAGGCTGCGACTTCACTTGAGCTGGTGTGAAGAGGATTGTTTTCTGAAGCTAAAAGAGTTCAACCACTAGCAAGTGGAAATGGGCAGAGAAAACCAGGAAAGGAGGCAATTAATAGGGAAGCAGCTAAAGGGACAACTATTCTAAAGCTTCTGGGAAATTTTATACTAGTTAATATACATACAATTTACATAATTTTGGCTTACAAAAACTATGATAAACGTAGAAATTGAAGCTGAGAGCTGGGGAGATGGCACAGCAGTCAAAGGAGTTTGAATCTCCATTACCCACATAAAATCAAATGCACAAAGTACTGCATGCATCTGCAGTTCATTTGCAGTGGCAAGAGGCTCGGTTGTACTTACATTCCCTCTCTCTCTCTCAATCTCCCCCCCCCCCTCAATATTTTTTTAAAGATACTAAAGCTAAGCTCTCTTTCAGCAATCACCACTGCAGAAGTGTTCGTTTCAGTCATGTGGCCAGGTGGTGGGCTCTACAATTACCTCTCTCTCTCTCCTTCTCCCCCCCACCCCCGCCCCCAAACATCTCAGTAGATCTCCTTGAGCTGTCAACAAATCCTGGTGGAGCCAAGGCCTAGGGGAAAGAAAAGCATCTTGAAATACACCCTGCCAGCAGCTAGAGGGAGATGCTTCCTTATGAAATGTTGCAACAACCTGCTGTAAAAGGCTAAGAAAAACACATTCCACACATACCAAAAAAAGCCCCCTTTGACATGAATGATTCCACAGAGTGGATGCCTCTAAAATTCCATCTTACCTGGTAATTTTGTAATGCTAACTATTCCTGATAAAGTATGCTCTCTAAGGGAGGCAGCATCTTAAAATTAGTCTTATTTCCACATTTCAATTTAGGTGGTTAGATGAAAAGAACTCATATAGAAAAGGTTAGGGGCTATTATACATGAAAAAAGTGTGGAACAGAGTAAAGGTACTCAAAGCATGTTAGTTCTATGTTAGCATTTTCCACGTTTGGAATCTTCAAAGAACTGAGACATATATAATCTCAGTTGAGCTCTGGGATCATGCTGGCTGCTGTTGGTGTTTGCTCGCTGCAGTTGTTTCTCTCTGCTGGCCTGTATGGGAGGAAGCAGTGTCTTCTGCCATTGATGGAACTGCCCCTGGATCTGTAAGCTGAAATGAACTCCTTCCTCTCATAAACTGTCTGGTTAGATGTTCATCCCAGCAATGTGGAGCTGACTGCAACACTCAGTATTTCTATTTTTACCTTTTTGAGAAACCTCCACACTGATTTCCTTAATGGCTACACCAGCTTGCATCCCCACCAACAGTGGGTAAGAGGTCCTGTTTCCTCACATCCTCCAGTATTTGTTGCCATTTGAATTTTTTTTTTTAAGGTAGGGTCTCACTCTAGCCCAGGCTGACCTGGAATTCACCATGTAGTCTCAGAGTGGCCTCGAACTCACAGTGACCCTCCTACCTCTGCCTCCCAAGTGCTGGCCATTTGATTTCTTGATGATAGCCATTCTAACCGGAGTGAGATGAAATCTCAAAGCAGTTTTAATTTGCATTTACCTGATGGCTAAGAATGTTGAACACTTTTTAAAATATTTATGTGGCCATTTGTATTTCTTCTTTGAGAACTCTTTGTTAGTTCCATAGCCCATTTGGGGGTTGAGTTGTTTGAGTTCTTATTGTTTAGTCTTTTTAGTTGTTTGCATAACCTAGAGATTAATCCTCTGTCAGATGTATAACTGGCAAAGATTTTCTCCTGTTTTGTAGGTTGCCCCTTCAGTCAATTAAGTTTCCTTTGTTGTACAAGAGCTTTTAAATTTCATGAGATCTCATTTCTTAACTACTAGCCTTATTTCCTGAATGACTGGAGTCCTAGTCAGAAAGTCCTTACATGTATCTGCATGTTGAAGAGTTTCCCTTCCTGTTTCCTCCAGCAGTTTCAGAGTTTCAGGTCTAATGTTAAGTCTTTGACCTATTTGCAGTCAATTCTTTTGCACAAACAGAATAAGGGTCTAGTTTCATTCATCTACACATAGATATCCAGATTTCCTAACATTATTTGTTAAAGAGGCTGTCTTTCAGCCAGTAAGCATTTTTGGAATTTTGTCAAAAATCAGGTGACTGTAGCTATATGGGTTTATATCTGGATCTTTTATTCTGTTACATTGATCTAAATGTCTTTTTTGTGCCAATACCATGCATTTTTGTTAGTATGTCTCCAGCATTTTCCCCCTCAGAATTGTTTTGGTTATCCAAGGCTCTTTGTGCTCCCAAATAAATTTGATTTTTAAATTTAATTTTTTTAAATATTTCAGTGAAGAATGACATGGGAATCGTATTTGATACTTGCTCATCCATGTTTATTGCTTCTCTATTTACAATAGCTACGAAATGAAATCAGCCTAGTTACCCATCAATCAATGAATGAATAATGATGTGATACATATACACAATGGAGTTTTATTCAGCCATAAGGAAAAATTAAATTTGCAGGAAAATAGATCGATGTGGAAAATATACTAAGTGAGGTAACCCAGGATCAGAAAGCCAAGGCTACATGTTCACTCTCATGCAGATCCTAGCATCAAAGTTTTAGACTCATATGTAAGTTGCAGCAAGAGTAAGTAGAGGCCAGTAAGCTATAAAGAAAGACAGAAGGAAAGGGCATAATAGACTGGGGGTGGAAAGGTTTAGGCAATGATAGCAATGTGGGGATTGAGGGGAAGTGGGGTGCAGGAGGGTTTACCAAAACTAAAGGTGTATTAAAAACTCATATGAAAACATACTTCTTAACACTGGTGTGTTTATCACTAAGTAAGTCATCTCTATCACACCCTCCAAGGCTCAGGGACCATCACAGACGACAGAAAGGATCTAAGAGCCAAAGGAAGTAAGAGGGAAATACACTTAGGGTGACTGGACCCCTGAAGGTAAAGGTAAATTTAAAAAGGCAGGAAAGTTTGCATTTTCTAGAAATCAAAGACATCTGACTTCTTATCCCTTGCCTACTTCCCTAGACCTGTTTCTCCACAACCTGGACCCATCCTGGGAGAGAGGTCTTTCATAGGATTTAAACATTGAGGTTAATGAAGTTCATCCCCCCAGAAATGGGTGTCAAGGCTAGAATCTTCCTGAGACAGCCCCTAGCCCTAACCAACCAGCCAGCCCTCTGGTTCATCTGAACGGGAAGACATCCCACCACCATAAGGTTAGAAATACCTTTGCAAGGGGAGGGCAGGCTCTCTGACCACTTGGGAACTTCCAGTATGGGTGGGTTTTTCCCTCAGTTGAGCCTGGGCCCTGGCCCTTACTCTCCTCATGGATTCTTTGTTCCCTCCAGGTTCCCACATGGCCCGAGCACCTTGAACTTTCTTTTCTCTTTTCTCTTTCCACAGTTTTTCCCAGGTCCTCCACATGGGATCTCTAAGCTATGTGGGAGCCTTTCCTTGGCTCTGTTCATCCCTCAATAAATACAGTAATTTAATAATTATCCTTCTGAGTCTTGTTTTTATTCCATTCTTTGATTAAAATGAGAAATGAACCTAGGGTTTGGAGTTCAAAGATTTTCCTGGACCCCCTAGCTCATTGTTATAGAAGGGAAGGGGTGCTTGCATAGTGGTTGATGCTATTCACACAAAACCTGCAAAATAGAAGGGAAAATGATGCCACTAAACTAGAAGAGAGATGAGTTGGAAAGAAGAGGGGACTCAGGGGAGGAGTGATTCGGGAAGCTCAGAAGGAAGGGTAATGTGAGAGAATTATGATATAGTATATTGTGTACATGAATAGAGGTTGTCAATAAAAAGTTTAAAAAAGAACACCTACTAAGAAGGGGTCACATAGGTCTATTAGGCAGTTTGGGTGACTGGGCCCCTAAAAGTAAAAAGCAGGAATGTCTCTGGGCTTGCTCTTATGGCCTGAGCTTTGCTGGATATCAGAAAAGAATCTGGCTTCTCCTTATCTCTTTCCTAAAGGAGTTCCCTAGACCTGTTTTGCTTTATCTGAGTCCCTCCCTGGGAAGAAGGGAGATCTCATTTCCAAGAATTCAGATCTAATCCTGACATTGTGGTTGGTCAAGCTTAGATCCCAGAATGTGGCATCATGGCTGGCCTCTTCCTGATCCAGCCCCTAGTCCAGACCTATGACAACCTCAGGCTGCCTCACCTGAGCCACCACAATGAAGTTATAAATAGAGGTGTGTCAGGGGACAAGCCTCCCTCTTGGCTGCCCATTCATCAGTACTCCAGGTCTGTCGGCCCAGCTGGGCTGAGAGGAGGGGAGAGCTCCCTTGACCCTTCTCAAGCCCTCCTGGCCTCCCCGTGGCAGCAGCTCCCTGTGCTTCCCTTCTTTCTCTAAATCTCTTTTCACGTTTCTTCCAGGGCCACGTGGGCTCTCAGACCATGCTGGTGTACCAATTTTTCTTTCCTTGATTTTGTATGTCCCTAAATAAATATAATAATTTAATAATTACCCTTTTCAGTTTGATTTGTCTAATTCTTTGGTTGAATACAAGCACAAACTTAGGGTTTGAAGGTCAAGGACTTTCCTGGACTTCCCACAGACCCATATCGCTACTTCTTTGTTAGCTAATTTAAAATATGTTTAAAATACAGTTTGAATCTTAACTATAAATCACAATAAGAAAATTTTCATGTGCTGAAAATATCTAATGAATTTTAAAGATGGACTAGATTCAAATAAGCCTCTAGGTAGCTGAGTTTTTTATCTATTCAGCAGGCAGGGAATACACAAACTAAACAGGTATACTAGGGAATCTTAATTTTATCACTAAAGTAATTGGTCTAAGTCAATTGTGATTGATTTGTATTGCTTGATATTAAAATTAACTTTTGAAAATCAATGAAGGATGGCCATTGTTGATGACAGAAAAATTCTTTTTTTTTTTTTTTTTTTTTTGGTTTTCCGAGGTAGTGTCTCACTCTAGCCCAGGCTGACCTGAAATTCACTATGGAGTCTCAGGGTGGCCTTGAACTCATGGTGATCCTCTTACCTCTCCCTCCCAAGTGCTGGGATTAAAGGTGTGTGCCACCACCCCCAGCTAGAAAAATTCTTTACCTATAGTAATGAAAGTACTTTTGCTTCCATTAAAAAAAAAAAAACTTTAACATTATTTTTCTAAACTGTTAGCCATTTACTTACATTACCATGAACTACACAATAAATGACTTATTTACAAAAAAAAAAAAAAAGTTTGAGCAGAAAGCTACAAGTTGTTATACAACAATCACCATGCTAAGGTAGGATACTTCCAAGTGAGTTGTGGACAAGGAGGACCATAAGGCTCCAAAAACAATACAGAAAATTGCTGATGCTCTTGGTTGTGCACCGTGAATAGATGGTAAGACCCTGATGCTGAAGGCAATACAGATTTCAGTTACAGGACACTGAGACATTAAGCTGGAATTGAGCTCAAAGCCTCCTCCCTGCTAACAAGCTGTAAAGATAGAAAGTACTATTTCAGGCTGCTGGGGAGGAAACATAATCAACAGTCCTACCCAGCAGTGGACCCTGAGAGCTACACAAATGACCACCCAGGCAAGACATGCCTACTGGTGCAATAGTGGCATGACTATAACCAACTGCTCTCTCATAGGATTTCAGGACAAGTCAGAGTGAATTCATGCCTGTACTGAAAACCTGATTAAAAGCCTATGAATGAAGCCCCCCCAGACACCTCAGGCTATTGCCAAGGCTCTTAGTTACCCACCAGAACCAGATTGTAAGACCCTATTGCTTAAAACTACCTTATGCCAGGACTGGCCATTTTGAACATGCTACGAACACCTTGAGGAAACTACATGCCAATCACAACTGTTTGCTGTGGCTTCTGAAGGTGAATGTCCAGGCAGAACTGTTTCAAACAGTGTGTGCTGGATGTTTTACTATCCCAAGCCTCAGTGAACTCTACATGATGTAACCATTTCCATCTTAGCCAGAGAGGGTACCCGCCCCCTGGTGGTTAAACAGAGGAACTGCTGGGACTGATGATAAAGAGATAAGCTGGCGAACTGGAGAGATGGCTTAGCCATTAAAGCACTTTCCTGCAAAGCCTAAGGATCTATGTTTGGCTCTCTAGATCCCACATAAGCCAGACACACAAACCTGAGGCAAGCGCAAGGTCACACATGCCCACTAGGTGGCACAAGTATCTGGATTTCAGTGGCTGAGGCCCTGGAACACCAATTCTCTCCCTCTCCCTTCTTCTTCTTTCTCTCTCCCCCTCTCTAAAATAAAATAATAATAACAATATTAAAAAGAGATATTCTTGGATTGGTGAAAACACAAATTTGAGTTTGCATGCAAGGTGTAAGATATGCAAAGTACTTGAGTTCTGCCATTATGAGGTTCTTGAAGTACACTTGCTTGTGCTGGTAGCCATTGCTTTTTTTCTCTGTGCTTCGACCTGTGAAAGTGGGCCACCTTCTTCCACCATTACAGAACTTCCCCTGAATCTGTAAGCTTCACTAAATTCTCTTCTTTCCATAAACTGTGCCTGGCTTGGAAGTTTATCCCAGAAACTGAGACTGACTGCTACAGAATTGGCACCAGGAGAGGGGTGTTGATGAATCTGACCATGTGGATTTTGGTCTTTTGGAACTTGTGTGCTGGTCTAATGGGCATGGACTTGGTACTTGCAACTAAGATGCATCCCAGAGCAGTAAGTCAAGTGTTTTGGACTATTCTGATGAAAGTTTTTGAAAATGCTAAGTACAGAGAGAATTGTATTTGGAGGCTTGACTTATGAACTTTCTAAGGGGAAGGAAAGACTGCAGAGGGCCTTTTTGAAACTGGACTGCTGGCAAAAGGGCTGAATGCATTCTGCTGCCCATGCCCAAAGAATTTGATCAACGTTAAATTTATAATGAACTGATGTGTTTGACTAAAGATATGGGACTGAGAGATAGAGGATTTAAATTTTTAAAAACTCAACAAGTTTAAATTTTATTGGCACAAGAATGGTTTTAGATTACTGAAACTGCTTTTGTCAAATATATGAGCATTTAGAAGGAAGATGGCCCAAGTACTTTACATCAAAACAATGGAGAGAATACCTGAGGTGATTTCACCCCAGAAAGACTGGCTGGTAGAAATGTACTCTTTTGAAAGGAAATCGGAAAAGAAGGGCTCTGCTCTCCCTGAATTAATATGGCTGTGTTCTGCATACCTGGTGTCGGTTTTGGCAGCATTAGAAGTGCGTGGAGTGGGTCATGAAGTGCACACAGTTCCAGGAGCCACTGCTGAGATGCAGCACACAGGCAGGGCTTGGTGACCCTTATGGAGAGTCTGGCAAAGCCATTTGAAGATGAACCATGGTTTGCATGAACACCAAAGGCATTTTGTATACACAAGCACTGTTCAACAACTGCCATGAAGCTCAGTTGGCCTGGGATGAAAATTTACCCTGGCTATTCAGCCCAGCTTGGGGAGTGAAATTGGAAAAATCTGAAGACTGTCAGTCACTGGTCATGATATCAGACTTGAACTGCAGATGTTTGATGTTTGCTAGATATTTATTGAGTTTACATTGCTCCAATATCTCCTTGTTTTGCCTTATAGCACTTGAAAATGTTTGCTCAGGTATTTATATGTTGAAAGTATATAATTTGTTTGGATTTTACAGGACTCACAATTAAGAGACAATTTTTTTTATGAGAGAAAATTGGTGCACCAGGGCCTTCAGCCTCTGAAATTGAACTGCAGACATGTGTGCTACCTTGTGTGCATGTGCAACTTTGCATGCTTGCATCACCATGTGTTTCTGACTTATGTGGGACCTGCAGAGTTGAACATGGGTGCTTAGGCTTCACAGGCAACTGCCTTAACAACTAAGCCATCTCTCCTGCCCAAGAGACAATCTTAAATCTCAATGAGACTTGGGACTTTAGAACTATCTTAAATTGGTAAAGACTACAAGGACCTTTAAAGTTGGGCTGAATACATTTTACAATGTGAGATGGCTGTGAATGTATCGGGGACCAGGGGAAGAATGTGGTACTTTGAATGTATGTCCCCAATTGATTCAGGAGTTTTATTAAAGCTTGTAACTTGGTATCACTGTGGGCAGATCCTAGGGTCCAGCCCTAAGGTTTGGGGGCAGACCTGGAATTCCAGTCTGAAGATATGCAAAGTACTGGAGCTTTGCCTAGCATTCTTAAAGTATGCTTACTTGTCCTTGTGGTGGCTGATTTTTTTTTTCTCTGAGTGGATCTATGAAAGTAGGCCAGCTTCATCCATCATTATGGAACTTCCCTCTGAGTCTGTAAGCTTCAATAAATTCCCTTCCTCCCATAACCTGTGCCTGACTTGGAAGTTCATCCTAGCAACTGAGGCTGACTGCTACAAAAGGAAACACCCAGCGTTCTTCCCTGGTCGCCACATGCTAGCCCACAGGGCACCACATCTGCACATACACATGTATATACCCATAACACACACACACCACCACCACCACACATTCTAACACACATGAAAAAAAAAAAAAACAGCAATTGTATGCTGTTCAATGTTACAGCTGGGATGGAGAAATGACTTAGCAGTTAAAGCACTTGCCTGAAAAGCCAATGGACCCAGGTTTGACTCCCCAGGACCCACATAAGCCAGATGCACAAGGAGGTCCATACATCTGGAGTTCGTTTGCAGTGGCTGGAGACCCTGGCATACCCATTCTTTCTCTCTCTCTCTCTCTCTCTTTCTCTAATAAATAAATAAAATGAAATATTAAAAATGTTAAAGATGGGTAACAAGTCCATAATTAATTAGAGTTTATAATGCAATTCTTTTCTTATGAGCATTTGTGTAGAAATTCAAAAACTATTTATCCTCACAATCTAGGGGAGACCCTAGCCCATGCAAGCATTTTAGGAAAATATTCCTCAAAACAAGATACTTCCTTTCTTCTCTGCTGACATTGCAATGTTCCTGATTATTCAGCCTCTTAGATATTCTTTAAAAGATACTTATTAGCTCCATATACTGTAATGTTATATTTTCCCAAAGTATATTAACAAACAGGCTAACTCTAGTTGCCTGTACATCTGTCTAAAAACCTTAGATTTAAGGCTGGAGTGATGACTTAATGGTTAAGGTGCTTGCCTACAAAGCCAAAGAACTCAGGTTTGATTCCCCAGGACCCACATAAGCCAGATGCACAAGGAGGCACACACATCTGGAGTTCATTTATAGTGGCTAGAGGCCCTTGCATGCCCATTCTCTCCCTTCCTCTCTCTCTCTCTCTCTCTCTCTCTCTCTCTCTCTCTCTCTCTCTCTCTCTCTCTCTCTCCCCTCCCTTCCTCCCTCCCTCCCTCTCTGCCTGCATATTTCTCTCTCTCTCAAATAAATAAATAAAAGCCTCAAATTTAGATGCCTTCACAAAAATGGACTTTCTAGACCTATAAAACTGACCATCAGACTCTGAAGGACTGTGACTACACCTAACAGCAAGCACCCATGAAGCCCCATCTAGAAAATCAGTCCATATAGATAAATCTCCCATGGTCCCTCTGGGTCACCAAATGCTCCAATATAGGTTACAGAAGGAAAGGGCAGACAAGGACAAAGGGATAAACCTTTCCACCAATGATGAGGCCAGCTGAGAAGTCATGATTCTTTCCCACTTTTCAGAGAACCTCAAAGGTCTGATAAGCCAATTCCCTCGTAGATGATATGATCAGCCCATCTGCTGAGGTCCATTGCAGACAATACAAGGCTTCCAACATCTTGAAAACAAAGCAAATTCATGTTCAATAATTCCTTAGAAAAGTCAAGGTGTTTTATTGTTGTTTTGTGTGTGTGTGTGTGTGTGTGTGTGTAGTATGTGTGCAGATGAGTGTGTCCCATATGTGTGCATACAGAGGCCAGAGAAAATCCTTGAGCATCCTTCTCTTATTGCTTATCTGCATATTTCTTTGAGACAGGGTCTCTCCCTCAACCCAGAGCTTCTAGCAGTCAGCAAGCCCCAGCAATTATCTGGTCTCCACACCCCCACATGTCCGAGGTTACAGATGTGCACAGCCACGTCCAGATTTTTACATGGGTTCTGAGGAGGTGAACTTGGTGGCCTCTGATCCAAGAGGTCTTCACTTAAGCAGCAAATTCTCTTAACCACTGAACCACCTTCCCAGCCCAAAAAGTTAGGGTTTCTTTTGTTTTTGTTTTGTTGTTGTTGCTATTGTTGTTTTTGTTTTTGTTTATTGAAGTAGGGTTCCACTCTAGCTCAGGCTAACCTGGAATTTACTATGTAATCTCAGGGTGACCTCCAACTCATGCTGATCCTCCTATCTCTGCCTCCCAAGTGCTGGGATTAAAGGTACATGCCATCACACCCAGATCCAAAAAGTTAATTTTTTTAAATTTAATTTATTAGTTTTCTTTTCAGCAAATACAGGCAGTTTGGTACCATTGTTTAGGCTCATCTATGATCTACCCCCTCCCATTGCACCCTCATTGTTGATGTAAATGGGTTGTGCATTGTGGAGTTAGCCCACAGTTATTGGTATGATAAATGTCTCTGCAAATCATGACCCAACATGTGACTCTGACATTCTTTCCACCCCCTCTTCCGCAAAATTTCCCTGAGCCATGTTGGGTTCATATTTGGTCTGCTGCAGTGATGAGGTGTTGGGGGCCTCTGAGGCTCTGGCTCTCTGATTTGGTAGGAGTTGATTGTTCTCTGTGTTGGTCTCCTTCCCCTTTGTGCTGGTATCCGGTTCACAGGAAAACATCACCCTTGCTTGTTTCGCCAATTGTCCTTAGTTTCAGTTGGGCCCCTTTTGAGATATGTTGGGGCAGCTCTATCCTTAGGATCTGCATCTATCTGAAAAAGAGAAGCAGATTCTCCAACCGAGAGTAAGTTAGCACCCGGAAAATTGAGATAACACTTACTTTTTTGATAGAGAGTTTGATAGGTGTAGGCCCTCTTGTTCCCCATGATTGATGGTAGCTTGATATTGGAGAGTGGGCTTGTGTTTGGGTATGGTTCTGACTTGTTTCCCATCTCCAGCTATGGGTCTAGTACCACTGAGGGGATCAGTTAGCCAAATCAAGAGCAGTTGGTTCCTTACCATGGCTGTGTGCCACTATTGCACTTTTGTGGGTATCACATCAGGTTATTTGTTGCTAATTAGGTTAGACAATAAGTTGCTTGAACAGATATTGGTCATTTCCCCCAGTCGCCCATGTAGCACCTTCTGGCACTAGACACGCTGACTGTCTGGGGACTGACTGTCTCCTGGCTTCCAGCCATGCCATTCCATTTTACGTGTCAGCTGCGTATGGAGTCTTCAGCAATAGGGTCTTACCACTGGCCTTTGGTGGGTCATCAATTACTCTGACAGAAGTCTGTCATCGTTTTGGGAAACCTTGTAGGTTTCTCTGATCAAAAGCTCATTGTGGATGGCAGCCCCAAGCTGGAAGTGGGGGTTACAGGTCAGTGCCCACTAAGATATTGAGGAACAACATTACTAATATACAAGAGTTAGAGAGGAGAGAGATAGAGGGGAGAGGGGGGAGGGAGGGAGGGAAGATGTAGAAGATTTAGGTTAGTCTTGATCCTACCCTCTCCAGTGTCTTGTGGTTCAGGTGTTTCCTGTAAGGGTCTAGTGAAGGTTCAGCCATTTGGTCTGTCTTTTAGGAAGTAGAATTTTATGGTACCATTGCCGTTTGGGTCCAGATTACTGTTTTCCACCCTTCGATGCCCTCCCCCAAAAAGTTAATTTTTAAACAAAGGTCTCAACATTGCCCCTTCAAATCAAACATATCATAAAACAAAAGGCTCACATATTTCACCCAATCTGAAAGAGACCTTTTTTTTCCACCTACCAAAAGCATCCATCCCCAATCCAGAGAGAAGAAGGAAGCCCTGTGGCCGTTCGTGTGATGTCTGAGCCATGCTCAGCAGACTGGCTACCCAAAAGAGGATTTGTGGCCCCCAGATCACTGAAACAGGCCAAGAATTTATTTTATTTTATTAACAGAAACTATATTATAATAAAGTTGCATTCATGTAACTGCTATAGTTACAGAGTGACTAAATCCACTACTTACAGAAAAACACTAATTTGAAAAAAGAAACTAAGGGTAGGAGAGATGGCTCAGTAGTTAAAGCACTTACTTGCAAAGTCTAATGATGCACAAAGCGGTACATGTGTCTGGAGTTTGTTTGCAGTGAGTGGAGGGCCTGGCCTGCCCATTCTCTTTGTCTCTCTTCTTTCTTCTCTCTCTTCTCCCTTCTCCCTTCTCCCTTCTCTCTTCTCTCTCTCTCTCTCTCTCTCTCTCTCTCTCTCTCTCTCTCTCTCTCTCTTTCCTTGCAAATAAAGAAATAAAAATAAAAAACTAAGATTTAAACTGGGTGTAGAATGAGACTCTACTTCAAAAAAATGAGAACAAAAAAACACTAAGATTTAAGAGAAAAAATGTTTTCAAATTACTTGGAACAAAAATTTTGATTTTCTGTTTTTTGTCCAGGACCAATTCTTATTATAGAAATCAAAATAGGAGACTAAATGACTGGAATGTAAATTCCTAAAATATACTATCTATACTATTCCTACTGCTATAAAGGACAGCTACCAATGTTTAGAAAGTTCCAAACTAATACCCAAATCCCTTGACGTGCGCACACTGCAGCTTATCCTAGACAGATGGCAAATGTCACTGTCGCCAGCAGGCTTGCAAGGGCGAGAGCAGAAACAGCTCCCCCACCTGTTCTTCTACAGAGCAGGAAGGTTGTGAAGTGTCATCCTGGAAACCCACATCCTTCTGGAAGGCAAAGCACAAGAATCATTCATTCAGTAAGTGACTGAGTACCTGCCATGGAAAAAGTACTGTGCCAGGAGACAGGGAATTTGGGAGCCAGGAATGGGAACCACAAGAGATATCATGGCTCCTGTCCAGTCTGGGAACTCTGGCATGAAAACAACTATTCACATAATTGTTTCTTACACACAGAGAATGATACAAAGTTGTAAAATATAGGTTCTGACCCAAAATAAATGTACTCACTGGAACCAGGAAAGCCAATGTCTTGCCAGATCCAGTTTTGGCAACTCCAAGCTCATCTTTACCTCACAAAACCAAGCCAATGGTCTGCTTTTGGATCTCCATCACTAGGAGGTGCTGGGCTTCCTGCACACCTGACACTGTGGAGCAGGTAATGACACCTCAGAAAACTCCTGCACGATGGGGCTACAGTCTGGCCTGTGTTCCTTTACTTCAAAGTTTCTATGTCCACCAGTTGTGGTGACACATGGGTACAACCCCAGCATCTGAAGGACTGAGGCAGGAGGATTATGAGGGCAATCTGGGCTACATAGTGAGACCCTGTTTCATAAAGAAATTCCTATATTTAAAAAAAGGGGGGATGGACTTTTGGCGGCTGTAGTAGTGTATGCCTTTAATCCAGCATTCAGGAGGGGAGACAGAAGTAGGAGGATCCCTGTGAATTTGAGGGCCAGCCTGGAACTACAGAGTGAGTTCCAGATCAGCCTGGGATATAGTAAGACTCTACCTCAAAACAACAAAAAGTTCCTATATTGAAGTTTGTTGCACTCAGGTTCATGTTGCTGGCAGAAAACACTTGACCAACAGCAGCTTGTGGGGAAAAGGGGTTTATTTTGGCTTACAGTCTCAAGGGGAAGCTCCATGATGGCAGGGGGAAAATGATGGCATGATCAGAGGGTGGACATCACCCCTGACCAACATCAGATGGACAACAGCAACAGGAGAGTGTGCCAAACACTGGCAAAAGGGAGCTTGCTATAATACCCATAGGCCTGCCCCCAACAATACACTGCCTCCAGAAGACTTTAATTCCAAATTGCCATCAACTAGGAACCCATCATTAAGAACACCTAAGTTTATAGGGGACACCTGAATCAAGTCACCACAAAGTCCTAATTCTTGTGATTTAAAGTGTGTCTGCAATTGGAGATGGGGCCTTATAAAATGTGATTACATTAAAAAGAGTCCCTGGGGCAGATCTGATCCAACAAGAATGATCCCTCTATAATAATAAGTCTGGGGGATAGAGAGATTGCTTAGCAGTTAAGGTGCTTGTCTGTGAAGCCTAAGGACCCAGGTTTGATACCCCCAGTAAGCCAGATGCACATGGTGGCACATGCATCTGGAGTTTGTTTGCAGTGGCTAGAAGCTCTGGTGTGCCCATTCTCATTCTCTGTCTCTCTTCCTCTGATAAAAAGAGAAAGAAAGGGAGGGAGGGAGGGAGGGAGGAAGAAAGAGGGAAGGAAAAAAAATTGAACAAAGGAGACACAAAGGGTACACGTGCACACAGGGACAACCATGTGAGGAGGTAACAAGTAACCCTCTGTTCCAATAATCCCACCATCAGGATATGCTCCATGTAGCAGGTATTATCTACCCTCCCAGGTTCATTACAACACTGTTAATAATAGGAAAAATATAGAATTAACCTGTGTCCCTCAGTGGATGTAAGAATGAAAAAATGTGGAATGCACGAGTGCACATGTGAACACACACACACACACACACACACAATAGAATGTTATCTAGCCTTAAAAGAAAATCCTGTCATTGGTGACAATGTGGATGAACCTGGAAGACATGGCATTAAATGAAGCCAAGCACAAAAAGACAAATACTCCATAATCTCAACTATATATCAAATCTACAAAAGCTAAATTTGTAGGTGTAGAGAGTAGAATAATGGTAACAAGAGGCTAGGTATTAGGGGACTTAGAAGGTATTTCTCAAGACATGAAGTTTCCAGTTAGACAGGAGGAATAAGTTTAAGAGATCTGTTCAACATCACAATGTGTTTGAAAATGGCTGGTAGACCTGAAAATGTCTTTATCAAGAAAAATAAGTATGCAAGATATCATGCATGCTAATTAGCTTGATTTATCCCTTTTTCAATATATTCATATTTTGAAATTTTTATGTTGTACACTGTAAATATATATGGCTTTTTTTTAAGGTAGGGTCTCACTCTAGCCCAGGCTGACTGGTCCTCAAACTCACTGTGATCCACCTGCCTCTGCCCCTGGGTGCTGGGATTAAAGGCATGTGCCACCAAGCCCTGCTCTATATATGGCTTTTGTTTAAAAAAAAAAAAAGGCAGCAGCAAGAGGGAGGCCATCTGCAAAGCAAGGTACAAGGTCTGTCGCAGACCATTGCTCATGGCCCTGAGAGTTAAACAATCCTGCCAACACCATGAGCTGGGAAGCCTAGCCTCCAAGCATGGTCAAGTAAAACTGACCAGGCTAACTCTCTTGAAATCATACCCTCCTTGTTAAAATGCATCATCAAATCTAGTAAAACATTCCAAGATCACTGTTCTGGCACACCACTGCCTACCGACATGGTATAGAGCTCTGTATATGATTGAAAGAGGTCACTGGGAAAGAAGTCTGATTCTGCTGATGTCGCAAAACAACAGGCAGCAAGCCACAATGTACAGGGCAAATCCAAGTTGCTACCTGTTAACAGTTTTACTGAAGCACAGCTCCAGTCAGTCATTTCCTTTTTAGTTGTTGTTTTTTTGTTTGTTTGTTTGTTTGTTTTTGGCTTTTCAAGGTAGGGTCTCACTATGACCCAAATTGACCTGGAATTCACTCTGTAATCTCAGGGTGGCCTCAATCTCATGGCAATCCTCCTACCTCTGCCTCCCATGTGCTGGGATTAAAGGTCACCATGCCCAGCCATTTACATACTGTCTACATAGCTGTGACACTGTGGCCCTTCACAGAGGTTGGCCAACTCCCCACTCTAGAAGATTTCATTGCAAGGAATACTTGAAGCCACAGCAGAAGATGGCAATGGGTCCTACAAACATGAACACTCTTCACCTTCCTTAGAAACAATCACCACTGAGTTCACAGCATTCAAACTCTATGTCCTTTGGAAATCAGAACAGACAGTTAGTTCTCATTAAAGATTTCCACACTAGTGGAAAAGGTGGAGGAAGCAGAGGAGAGAAGAAGATGGTATCATATAACCACTGTTGTAATTACCTTCTTGTTGCTGGGATAAAGTGCCCAGCCAAAAGCAGCTGATGAGAAGAAAGTATTTATTTTGGCTTTTGGTCTCAAGGGGTTCCATGATTGTAAGGGAAATCACAGTACTGTACAGGCTAGACATCACCTCTGCCACAGCAGGAGAGTGAGCTGAGCTCTGGCAAAGAGGGGCTCGCTATAACATCCCTAAGCATTCCCCCAACCCACCACCTCTAGCAAGGCTCCATCTCCCAAGCTACCATCAGCTGGGGCCAAGCATTCAGAATACCTAAGCTTATGGGGGACATTTGATCCAAGCCACCACTACCACGCTCATACTTTTTACAACTCTTTTTGTTGTTCCTTATGTCTTTTTTATTGACAATTTTATACATGGATATAATATATTTTGATCACATTCACCCTCATTGCCTTCTCTTGTCCTTCTCTCACTCCCACTGAACCCCTCTTTCTTCCCAACTAGGCCCCCTTCTACTTTGAAATTTTGTTTTATGGTGTGTGTGTGTAAGAGAGAGAGAGAGAGAGAGAAAACACCTCCCCCTGCCCCAGCAAGCATCAACTGTCAATAGCTCCTCAGAGAAGGCCTCATGAGCCCCTCGACCATCCATGACAGAATGTTGATGAGCCCAATCTTGTGCAAGTAGCCACAGCTTCTGTGAGCTCATGAGCACAACAGCCACGTCATATCTGGAAGACGGGGTTGCACAGCACTCCCCTTCCCGTTCTCTGTTCTTAGATTGTTTTGCCTCCTCTTCCACAAAGTCTCCACAGCCTTGGAGGGGATAATGATGATGTCTCATTTAATACTGAGCACTCAGTAGTCACCTACTCTCAGCACTTTAACCAACTTTGAATTTCCATAGTAATCTCCATTCACTGGAAAAAGAAATTTCTCTGGCCAAAGCTGAGAGTATAAATATAAATATTTAGAATGCAGTTTGCCAGGAAAAGGATGTTCATTTAGCAAAAAATAATAATAAATAAATAAAAATAAAAGAGTAGTAATTGGGCTATGGCCTCCTCAGCCATAGAATTATTTTTGTTGGTTTTTTTTGTTTGTTTGTTTGTTTGTTTTTTGAAGTAGGGTCTTTCTCTAGTCCAGACTGACCTGAAATTCACTATATAGTCTCAGGGTTGCCTTAAACTCACACTGGTCCTCTTACCTCTGCCTACTAAGTGCTGGAATTAAAGGTGTGTGCCACCACATTCAGCATCACATAGTCTTTTTTTTTTTTAATTTTTTTTTGTTCTTTATTTATTGGAGAGTGACAGAGAGAGAAAGAGAGAGAGAGAGAGAACAGGTGTGCCAGGGCTTCCAGCCACTGCAAACGAACTCCAGACGCGTGCACCCCCTTGTGCATCTGGCTAATGTGGGTGCTGGGGAATCGAGCCTCGAACCGGTGTCCTTAGGCTTCACAGGCAAGCGCTTAACCACTAAGCTGTCTCTCCAGCCCCACATAGTCTTTTGACTAAGTTTTAAGTGCCAGCAATCTCAGTACCAAGCACGCCCTCTCATGCAGCAAGCCTCAAATCCAATTAGAAAGCAGTTGGTTACTCCCATAATAGTCATTCCACTGTTGTACCAACTCTTTTACAACTCTTTCTGAGAACATTTCTCACAAAAGTGAAAAGGCCTGCAGTTAAGAGATGGATTAGCACTTAAGGTGCTTGCCTATAAAGCCTAAGGACCCAGGTTTGATTCTCCAGTATCCACATAAACCAGATGTATCTGGGGTTCATTTACAGTGGCTAGAGGCAATGACACACCCATTCTCTCTCATCTGCCTCCTTCTCTCTCTTCCTCTCACTCATCTTCCTCTTTCTGTCAAATAGATTTTAAAAAAATTTTAAGCCAAGCATGGTCGTACAAGCCTTTATCCCAGCACTTGGTAGGCAGAGACAGGATGATAACTCAAGTTTGAGGCTACTCTGAGACAACATAGTGAATTCCAGGTCAGCCTCGGCTAGAGTGAGACGCTACCTCAAAATAAAAAATGTAAAAAGGGCTGGAGAGATAGCTTAACAGTTAAGGCATTTGCCTGCAAAGCCAAAGTACCCAGGTTCAATTCCCCAGGACCCACATAAGACAGATGCATAAGGAGGGTGCAAGCATCTGGAGTTCATTTGCCGTGGCTGGAGGTCCCAGTACACCCATTCTCTCCCTCCCCCCCACCTCTCTCTCCCTCTCTCTCTCTCTCTCTCTCTCTCTCTCTCTCTCTCACACACACACACACACACACTTCCTCCCTGTATTTCATATCTTTCTTCTGATAAATAAACAAAAATAAAGTCTCTCAGAAACTCCAGCTACTATAATTTTTAAAAAGTGATCAGAACACATCAATTTTTTTAACTTTTTATTTTTTAACTTTTATTGGCAATTTTCATACATATAGACAATATTTAATGATCATAATCCCTTCCCACTGCCCTCCCTTTTCTGCACCCTGAATCCTCCCTCCACTGAATTCTTTATTCTTTCCAGCTAGCCTTCAGATTTTCCTTTACAAAAGGATTACAATCATAATTCCTAAATAGCACAGCTGTGAAAAATGTCCAAAGCAACCTTAGGTTCCAGAGGACATCATTCAGGAATAGTGAAAACAGCATTTCTCAGTAATCCTCAGTTCTCATTTCTACATCACCCCTTCATTCCACACACTTTTCCCCACTCACACATCCCACTTGATGACCTTAGAAACACACCCCTCTGATCTCCTGCTTCAGTGAGCTACAAGTAGACCAGCATCCCTCTTTCCCTGGGCTGCTCCCATCCATCCATCCATCATTCCCAGCAGCTCACAACTATTACATTGAAAACTCCAGGAATGATTACAATGCTTTAAATTACTTTTATTATAGTATACAATTGTAATTGTTCTATTTCATTGTTACTAATCTATACATTAAGCTTTATTACAGAATATAAATATAGCCGGGCGTGGTGGCACATGCCTTTAATCCCAGCACTCGGGAGGCAGAGGTAGGAGGATCACCATGAGTTCAAGGCCACCCTGAGATGACAGAGTTAATTCCAGGTCAGCCTGGACCAGAGTGAGACCCTACCTCGAAAAACCAAAAAAAAAGAAAAAAAAAAAAACTCCAGAATATAAATATACATATATGTATGTATTGGGAAAAATCTAACAGACATTAGGGTTTAGTATTTGCTATGTTTTCAAGAATCCACTGGGGTCTTGAAATTTATCACTCAAAGTAAGGGGAAACTATTCTACTGCAGGCCCATTCCTAGAGGCTGGGAAATTCCTCTAATAGATTTTAGAAGAAGTCTTCAGACCAATTAGAGTGCCATTTATCTGAACACAACAGTTTGTGATTAAGGCAGCTCCCAGAACCAGGACATCTCTGAGAACTTCAATATTAGACAGCCCTTTATAGGAAAGAAAACAAAAAGGCAAAAACAGCCAGCCATAGAAGACAACTTCTCTGTGTACAAACTAGTCTACAAGTCAATTAACTGGAGCTTAACAAGATAACTGCTTACAACCTGATGAGTTAATTGGCTACAGAGATTCCTGAACCAGTCAAGCCTGTTATTGTGACTGAACAATATTGGTTTGGTTTGTTGGCCCAGTACACTGGCTCAGTACAAAAAACCCATGACCTACTACAAAGTTTTATACTGTTAGCTTTGGGATCAGGGTTCCTATCAGCCTGGCAGAATCACTCTTAAAATTGGGCTTCAGCAGGCTTGTGATTCATGCCTTTAATCCTAGCATTTGGGAGGCAAAGGTAGGAGGATCACCACGAGTTCAAGGCCACACTAAGACTACATAATGAATTCCAGGTCAGCCTGGGCTAGAGTAAGACTCTACCTCAAAAAAACTAAAAAAAAAAGGGGGGGGGTGCTTCAGGGACTGGGGTGCACTAGAACTGGTACAGTACTTTCCAAGCATGTACAAAGCCCAGGGCTTGATCCTCAGTACCACACAAACCAGACATGATACCAATCACCTACAATCCCATAATTTTGGGAGATGGAGCAGGAGGATCAGAAGTTCAAAGTCATTCTCAGCTACATATCAAGTTTGAGGCCAGTGTGAAATACGTGAGACCTTGTTTCAAAAAAAAATAGGTTTCAAACTGATATTTTCCCACTCACTCCTCTTTCCTTCCCTATTCCTGTCCTCTCTCCTTTATCCTTCACAAACACCCCCACCAAGTAACTCTCCAACTCATTTCACCCCATCATGGCACCTGCTACGCTATACCAGGGCTTCTTAAACTTTTTCCACTCACAAGTCCTTTTCGCCTGAGAGAAATTTTTATACGATCTCAGATATATAAGTGCATAAGTCAAATATTTGTAAATAAATCATAAAGAAATTTACTTTTAAAATAATTAAAATTTTACTATTTATTCATTTATTGAAGACAACCTAGGGTGTCATCCTCAGGAACAAGGTCTAGTGTTGTTTTATGTTTTGCTTTTGAGGTAGATTCTCCTTGACCTTGGATCTTACCAATTAGGCTAGATTAGCTGTCAAGTGAGCTCCAAGGATCCTGCTGTCTCTGCCTCCCCAGTGCTCGGATTATAGGCATGCATCACTACCCACCCTCCAGAATTTTATGTGGGTACTAGGGATCAAATTCAGGTCTTCATGCTTGCAAAGCAAACACTTCGCCAACTGACCTATCTTCCCAGGCCCTGCTTGTGTCTCTTTTAGAGTGATAAGGCAGCATCCTCACTATAACCTAAAGGGACTGTGATCATGTGATAACCCACAGTTCACAGAGCCAGGCCATAGGAATGGACACTATGGGGATGGGGTGCTTTGAAACAGAACGTCTAATACTGCCCTCAAGCAGCTGAGAGAATATGAGGAGGTAACATGGTTGCTAAGAGCCTCTTCTGATGGCAGAGATAGACCAATGGCTGAGAGCCGCAAGGAGAAACTTGCCTGCTCAATACAAGAAGAGTTCCTAGAGGAATGAACAATTGATTTTAGACAGAGTTAATCAAGCTGACTTTGACCATCATTTGGAAGTGGAATATATAGAACGTGTGATGGTCCATCTTCATTGTTAACTTGACTAGATATACAGGATCAGATTAGTGAATCTCACCCCTGGGTGTGTCTGTGGGAGCATTTCCAGAGGACTGAGGGGGAAGACCCACCCTCAGTGGGGGTGACACCATCTCATGGGCTGAAGGACAAGACATACCCCTTCTCTGCTTCCTCATAAGCTATGACAAACAGCTCAGCTCTGCCTCCCACACCCTACTATGATAGACTGAAATAAATCTTTCTACTGCAGGTAGGCTGCCATTAGGCATAGTGGTCACTGAAGGAAGAACCCCTTTCTATTTCCCTGGTAACTTCAGAAAGGTAACACTTCCTCCTGACCAGAGGAACATCTGGTCCTGGATGAAGCAAGTTCATCACTAGGCTGATCAAGACAGCACCCTTCACTTACAAGCATGCTAAAAAGGTGGGGGATACTACAGAAGAAGCCATCCCTGTAGCATTTGCTCTCAGACCCTCACTGCACAGCCTGCCTGTTTTTCTAAGTTCTAAATCAAAAGAATAACTGTTTCTTTTTTTTTTTTCTTTCCTGTCTTTCTTCTCTTTGGATACCAAGGGAAATACTAAGCAAGCTTGCCTTGACACTTTGGGGCCCTTTCCACCTTGATATTCCCAGCTCTGAGCCCCCCATCTAGAAACCCCTTCTCTCTTGCTGTTGGGAAACTAACTCTCCCACTCTCTTGGGAGTCTTTTTCCTATATTTTTCTAAATCTATTTTGCTCTCCTCACCTCCCTGTCCACATTTTTTTAATTACTCCTTAGCTTGCCACACCAACTCAAGAACCTTAGTCACTCCAGCCCAACCCATCTAGCCTAGTTGCTCGCAAAACCTGCCACATTTCCTCTTTCTAAGTTGATTTCCTCACAGCCATGCAAAAGTAACTACTATAGGAGGTGTGGATGGTTTTAATGTATTGTGTAGGAGATTTTTATCAGCCCTGTCATCTCTGAAAGTCTACAGGAAGGAAAAAAGTGGTCTATGCCAGACATACTACCTACCACATGCCAGCAGGAGGACAGGCTGCCCCCCAAAAAAGTCAAGCCATGGTGTAGTAGACAACTTCAGGTCACTGAGATGAACATCTAAACCAGGCAAGGTTATGGAAGAAGAGATTTATTGATTTATTGAAGAAAGTGGCCCTCTTTTACAAGGTCCATGCTGAGAAAGAAAAGCCACAAGCCACACCAGCATTACCAAAAAGCAAACAAGTACATTTTAGGAACTCCAGGAAGAGCTCAAGCACTCTGCTTATCTTTAGACTGGAATTCCAAATCCATCACCACACCTCAGGGATGGACCCTAGGATCCACCCACAATGACACTCCTCCAGCCAGGTGGCTGCATATCCAAATTACAAACTTTAATAATATCCTTAATATATTGGGGGCAATCCATTTAAACTACTGTAACACATGGGTTTTCTAAACTAGTCTGAAAGGTACTTGCCCCATCCTCAGAAAGACTATGGGTAAGGTCAGGATAGCTCCATGATTCTGTATTAGCTGTGCTACTGTAAATGTAACTTAAATGAAAAGCAGGAAAACTAAAAGAAAAATATACATACAAGCATGTCTTCGGCTCAAAAATGTTAGCTATCGGGCTGGAGAGATGGCTTGGCGGTTAAGCGCTTGCCTATGAAGCCTAAGGACCCCGGTTCGAGGCTCGGTTCCCCAGGTCCCACGTTAGCCAGATGCACAAGGGAGCGCAAGCGTCTGGAGTTCGTTTACAGAGGCTGGAAGCCCTGGCGCGCCCATTCTCTCTCTCTCCCTCTATCTGTCTTTCTCTCTGTGTCTGCCGCTCTCAAATAAATAAATAAAAATTTAAAAAAAAAATGTTAGCTACCCAAAGTAGTAAATGGGGCCAACACTATCAGACTGCTAGTTCCAAGTCTTCAAGTCAGCAGCAGTACCCATGACAGTTTGACAACAGCCTTAACAATAAAGGAAGAAAAATCAAAAGCATGCTGCTAAGAAAAAAAATAATAATAAATACCATGGCTTAACGTCAACCCTAGATGGGGTTATCCCCAGCGCACACGGAAGTTGAAGAAACATAAAATAATAAAAACTCAGCCAGGAGGACTAGGGAGATAGCTTAGTCCAAAATGTTTTCCTTGGCTTTGCAAGCATGATTAGCTGATTTTTTTTTTTAATTTAATTTATTAGTTTTCTTTTCAGTAAATACAGGCAGTTTGGTACCATTATTTAGGCTCATCTGTGATCTGTCCCCTCCCATTAGACCCTCCTTATTATTGAAAATGGGTCGTGCATTGTGGAGTTAGCCCCCAGTTATTAGTATGATAAATGTCTCTGAAAATCATGACCCAACATGTAACTCTGACATTCTTTCCGCCCCCTCTTCCGCAAGATTTCCCTGAGCCATGTTGGGTTCATTTTTGGTCTGCTTCAGTGCTGAGGTGTTGGGGGTGATTAGCTGATTTTGAGCACCAGAACCTATGCAAAAATAATAATAACTATTATTATTATTATTATTATTATTATTATTATTATTATTAGTGAAGCAGTCTAGCCTATTTGGAAAGTTCCAGATAAGTGAAAGACCCTGTCTCAAAAAAGGGCGGCTGGAGAGATGGCTTATTAGTTGAGGTGGTTGCCTGCAAAGTCAAAGGACCCAGGTTCAATTCCCCAGGCCCCACATAAACCAGATGCACAAGGTGGCACATGCATCTGGAATTCATTTGCAGCGGCTAGAGGCTCAGAGGCTCTGATGCTCCCTTTCTCTCTCCCTCTCTCTCCCCCACCAAACAAAAAAAGTTTCTTTAAAAAAAAAAAAAAAAAAAAAAGAGCTCCAACTCCTGGATCCCCTGCGCCACATGGGCTCTCTATCCCCTCCTGCCTTTTACATGCCAACAGGTCTCTTCCTTCTCTCTCCTTCCCTTAATCTAAGAGTCTCTCCTAAACCTTAAAAACATATTTAATACAACGGGTACAAATCATTCAAGTGGTCCTGGCCCACACCACACATGCAGAGTCTGGCTGTACACTACTCATGTGTCCACAGAGGGCCCTCCTACGTGGGCAACAGCTGGCTCACTAACACAGGGGCACTACTGTGCTCCAAAAATCATCCAGAAGCTTCCAGCAGGCCCTCTCAAAGCAGGCATGCAGAGTCCCTTCCCCACATGACGTCATGCATGGCTGCATCACGCATGCGTTGTTCCAGCCAATTACAGTTTTCGTGGAGGTTGCGCCTGCGCAGAGGGGCGGAGTGACTGGACTTCGGAGCGCCATTCCTGACCGTTACAGTCCGTTGGAAACCGTTGGGGAGGAAGGAACGAGGCCTCAGCGAGCGAAACCGGCAAGCATGGAGCCTGAGCCAAGGAAGGCCCTGCAGCAGACTGCCAAACGCAGGAGGCTGGGTGCCAGTCCTCCCGCCGAAGACTCCCGGAGCCAGAGCGAAGGCGGCGCGGCCGAGAACCCCGGTGTCCCGGGCCCACTGTCGTTGTCAGCCGTCAAGGAGCCGCTCACGGGGACCCTGGAGAACCTTTCTCAGGAAAGTCGACAGACGGTCTTGATGAGTCTGAAGGCGGCCTTCCGGTCCTTCGGGCGCGAGATGGAGCTCCTGGTGAGGGAGCAGAGCGAGTGGAGTCTGAAGCTGTTCCAGGAGTGCGCGAGCCAGCTGCTGGCCCTGGCCGACGTGATGATCGCGGGCCAGCGCGTCGTCCGCCGGGAGCGCGCGGAGTGCACGCGCCTGCTGCGCATGCACCAGCAGTGCATGGTGCAGAGCCTGCGCGCGCAGAACCGGCACGTGGAGGAGCTGCAGCGCCTGTGCGAGGCGCAGCTGCACATCCTGGGCGCCGCCACCGACGGCCAGCTCGCCAGCATGGTCGCCCGCGACCTGAGAAGATTCCTGACCTCGTTGGCAGAAAAGGTAATGAACGAAAACGAGAAGCAAGCGGCGGTTCTGAAGTCCCTTGTAGACGACTTGGGCCCGGAGCTCTGAAGGCGGGGCTCCCTCCTGCGGCGGGGGCGATGCTGCGTGGTGACACCTCTCCTCCGCCCGCCGGGTGCTATTCTCGTCAAGACCCAAACGGAACCCGAGGACTTGCAGAACAGCGTCACGTAAGACTGGCCAGAGCTTGGGTGCTCGTGGTCACGCCCCCTCTGGCTTGTCAGTTAAGACGCTGTTTTCAGTGCGCACGCGTCACTTTCCCAGTTTAGTAAACACAAGTGTGGCTGTTCTCTTGTCGAGCTTTAGGGTAATATTTTCCCCTCGTTTAAGGAAAAAAAAAAATCTCAGTTATATGTCTTGATTTTAAGAATGTGTCATTTTTTTCAGACTGAATTTGCAAAGTTGAGTTTATATGTACTTTCTAATGTTACCTGATTGTTACATTAAAACTTGGTTGGTTATATACAAACCATTGAGTTGAGTTTATCATTTAATTTGTAATGTCACTTTATTGTCACCTTATTGTTATTAAAAGTCGTTAGGTTCCATCTAAAAAAAAATAATACGCCTCAGTCTGAGATGCCTCGCAACGGCACAAGAAACAAAGGTTTCATAAAACAACCCAAAACCTCTACACAGATGAAGTTGAACACATAGGAAGGGAAAGGAAAAAAAAAAAATCAGGGCTGGAAAGAGCTTAGCGTTTAAGGCACTTGCCTGCAAAGTTAAAGGACCCAGGTTTAATTCCCCAGGACCCACATAAGCCAGATGCATAAGGTGGTACATGCATCTGGAGTTCATCTGCGGCAGCTGAAGGCCCTGGTGTGCCCATTCTCTGTCTTCCTCTTTATCTCAGAAGTAATTAAAAAAAAAAAATTTCAACATTCCCCCACTGCAAATGAGCCCACAAATCCAAACTTATGAAATAATGTTGAGTTCTCATGCCATGCATAACAGCCAAAAGGATCAACAGTCAGATCATGATTTGACACAGATGCAATTAGTTCTTGGAAGCAGCATGGCAAATACATGTAAATGTGTTGAGGATGTTGGAGGGATAAATGAATCTGTCATGCAACAGGCAAACGGCCAGCAGCACCTCCTGCTGGGGCCACCGGGAAGACCGGAAACACGTGCAGGTTCCCCAGGCCCTCTTCACCTAAGTCAACACAGAGAGATGGCAGGCACATGGCCCTGACTCTCGGATGGAGGGTCTTGGCTGACTAGGGAAACATCAGCTTCTTCCTGGAATGATCAGAGGCAAGTGCTCAAGAGCAGTCTCAGATGGAGGACGGCCCAGTATCCTTGGTGGGAGGTAGTGAGAACATTTTCCCCCATGAGTCAGTCCGAAGGCCCAGCCTTGTGGTTGCGAATGTATGATTTAACAAACTTGTGGTAGGGATGTGTGATTGGGGAAGCACCAGTTCCTTCTCTGAGCATGATGGGGGAGTGAGACCACAGGGCCATGTGCTTACTATTGCCCAGGATTGATAGCCACAGCACTGGGCCAGTTCCTGGAGATCCCTGCCAGAGGCTAACTGGCTATATCCTTTCTGGGAAGCCCATCTATAAAGGATCAGTGCATTTTAAAAGGTATCTTTTAATTTGGGGAATGAAAAATATAGTTACTACATTTAAATACTAAGGTCACTAAAATTTCTACAATCACAGTCAGAGAGGAAATTAGTATTTTTTAAAATATTTTTGAGAGAGAGCACAGGAACACAAGGGCCCTTGCCACCACAAACGTACTCTAGACACATGCATCCACCACTTTGTACATCTGGCTTTACATGGATACTGAGGAAATGAACCCCATACTAGCAGACTTTACAAACAAGCGCCTTTAACTGCTGAGCCATTAGTATTTTAAAAGCAAGCATTGTAGTAATCTCCCAGAATGCAGACAGAAGGGTAAACAGATGAAGGTATGGAGGCATGAAAGATTGGGCTAGGTGTGATGATGCACATCAATATCAGTTCTTGGAAAGTAGATTTAACAACCATCCAGAAGAAATTTCAGAAGATTAAAGGAATCTCACACGCCCCAACATCCAATCCACCTGCAGATGTATTGCCTAATCCTTCAAAATGCATTCTGGTTTTTTCTTTTTGTTTTTTGTTTGTTTGTTTGTTTATTCGTTTGTTTTTCAAGGTAGAGTCTTGCTCTAGACCAGACTAACCTGGAATTCACTATGTAGTCTGAGGGTAGCCTCAAACTCACAGAAATCCCACCTCTGCCTCCAAAGTGCTAGGATTAAAGGCATGTGCAACCACACCTGGCTTGAAAAATAGATTCTGGAGCTGACAACTTCTTCCTAACTATCCTTACATGATCAATTTGAAACAAAAATGGTCACAGCACACCCTCCTCTAAACCCAACAACAACATTAGCACAAAGTCCCTCACTATGTGTGGCTGTTAATCATGACTGTCAATTAGATTGCATTGAAAGCTACCTGGGAGATTAGAAAAGCACACCTCTGGTTCTCTAAAAAGAAAGACCCACATTCCCCCCACCCCCACCCCCTCTCCTCTATCACTCTCAAATAAATAAGTAAAAGTGAAAAAAAAAAATTTAAGGGCTGGAGATATGGCTTAGTGGTTAAGTGCTTACTTGTGAAGCCTAAGGACCCACGTTAGCCAGATGCACAAGGGGGCGCACGAATCTGGAGTTTGTTTGCAATGGCTGGAAGCCCTGGTGCACCCATTCTGTCCCTCTCTCCCTTTCTCTCTCTCTCTCTCCTCTCTCTCTCTCTCTCTGTCACTCTCAAATAAATAAGTAAAAATGAAAAAAAAAATTAAAAGAAAGATCCAGGGATAACATTTAAAACTTCCCAGGAGATTAGAAAAGCATACCTCTGGTATGTCAAAGAGGTAAGACCTGGGGATAATAATTAAGCTGCCTGGAAGATTAGAAAAGCACACCTCTGGTGTCTCAAAAAATGATCTATGGATAAGTGGATCAAAGGTCTCTGACTTGCCAATAGATTACGCATTCATGGACTCACATTTTCAGTAGATTATTGAGATCCAGTGAAACTGTAGAAAGTGGACCTGGTTAGAGGAAGTAGGTCACTGGGAGGGAGCAGTACTTTTGAATCTATATCTTGCCCTGACCCCTTCCTATTGCTGCTTTGCTCGGCTCCCTGCCTGTCATAATGGGAGCTGCTGTACTACACCATCCTCTCCATGATAGACTGAAACCTCTGAAGCCATGAACAAAATGAATCTTTCCTCCCTGGAGTTATTGTTTTCAGGTATTTGGTTACAGCTATGCAAAAGAAATTAATCCACTTCCTCCATTTTCCCTCATGATCTGGCCAAGGGTGAGCTCTGGAGTCACTAGCCTCCCCCCTCCCCCCAGGGGAGAACTCTGCTTCCTCACACTGACCACCTTGTGCTTCCAGCACTCACATTTCCATCTTAGGGCATTTGCTCTTGATCTTTCCTCTGCCTAGAGGAAATATCTGGCCCAGCTCACTCCCTCCCTCTTATCACTGTGGTCTCTGCTCAGATGTCTCTTCCCCAGAGAAGGCCTCCTTATCCTTCTGTCTAAACAGGCCACCCCTGCCATTAGAAACAGAATGGCCTCTTCAGTAAATGGTGATGATACATTTGGTTACACATAGGGGAAAATATTGTATATTGTCTTACCTCCCACAATCATAAAAATTAATCCCTGATAAATTCAAGATCTGAACGGAAAGCACAGCTTCTCAACTTTAAAAGTAAATAAAGGGAGGCTAAGGCAAAAGGATGATGAGTTTGAGGCCAGCTTGGGCTAAAAATATGTACAAAAAAAAAGAAAAAACAGTTCATTTGAATGCAGAAAAATGATTACTAGAGGTTAGTTACAAGGTGGAAAGAGAGAAAGAGAAACGATTTCATAATTTAATCAGTACCTACTGTGTGTATGTGTTAGAATATCACACTGGACCTCATTAATATGTACAATTAATACACATTAATCAAAACAAAATTTGTTGGGCTAAAGAGATGGCTTAGCAGTTAAGGTGCATGCCTGCAAAGCCAAAGGACCAAGGTTCAATTCTCCAAGACCCATGTAAGCTAGATACATAAGATGGCACGTGCATCTGGAGTCATTTGCAGTGGCAGTGGCTGGAGACCATGGCATGTCCATTCTCTCTGTCTTTTCTCTCTCTCTCTTCTTGCAAATATATATATTTATGTATATATATATTGCAAATATATATTTAAAAGCTAAATTTGTTTTGAATTCCAAACTCACAAATTCAAAAGAGTTAAGCAGCAGAGCTGCTGCTCAGTTATACAAAACCATGTTCTACAAAATGCAGAGTTTTATAAAAACAGTAATGCTGGGGCTGAGAAGATGGCTAAGCAGTTAAAGGCACTTGCTTGAAAAGCCTTCTGGCCCAGGTTCAATTCCTCAGCACACGCGTCTGGAGTTCATTGGCAGCAGCTAGAGGCCCTAGCATACCCATAGAGAGAGAGAGCTCTGTCCCTTTTTCTCTATACTCTAAAAAAATTTTAAGCAGTAAAGCTGCCCAGACCTGGGGTGCTGTTGTCTGCAACTATGCCATACTGCTCTCTTCTGACTTCTCCCCTGAGGATACCAACCCACTATAACCACACGTACCATGTAATCAAGCTATCCCAGGCAGTGATGGAGAAGATGAAAGTCAAGGGTCCCCATGTTCCCATTGCCGTTTCACATAAGATGTTCTTTAAAGTTGGGGTACCTCACATAGAAGATAAGTAAGCTCTACTTGGCAACCTTGAGCACTGGGTATTGTGTCCCTATACCAAGGTGTTCTCCCACAGCAGTCTAGAGAGGCCCTGTCCCTCCAGACTTCTGCTGATGTCTGGAGAGTATGTTGGGTTTTTTTTTTCTTTTCTTCTCTAGACCTTGTTTTTAATGATCACAAGCCCTATCCCCTAATTTGACAACGGGACCTATTGTTTATTTTATTCTGAAACTAAAATATATTAAACGAAGAAGATTGATATATAAATACAGATATCCCTCTCCTAAGGATAAGCTCCTGGATAAAAGGTTTGATTTATCTCTGTGCTCTCAGGGGTATGCCAGTGCTCACTGACACTGGGAAGGACTGAATAAGTTGAATGAATGAATGAATGGTCAAAGGTCTACCCAAGAGCCTGGGCATTCATTTGCTCCACCTATCATGTTGAGAGTAAGGTGCCAGAACACACGATAGTCAAACCAGTTACCAGGTTACCTGGAGAAAAGCTTCAGGGACATGCCACTGAGCTGGGCTGGTGGGCCAAAGTGAAGCTGGGGCATCTGTCAGTGGAGTCTGAGGAATATGTACTGCTGTACTTTGGATACTGGAGCTGGGCTTTGAGGAGGGAGGAAAGGAACAAGCAGACATGAATGCCTTTTTGCCTACCACTTGTTCCCTGCCCTTCCAACACCCATAAACTCACCCCTACAACCACCCCAAGGTTCTAGCCAAACATAAACCAGGCCAGAGTCTTTGCATGAGCTGTCTGCTGAGTTTGGAGGCCTGCATCACCTATCCATATATCAGAATTGCCAACAGTGAATATGAATATGAATCCAGCCCACAAGACTCCTAAGGCCTCTATAGCTTTAGCTGCCCATGCCATGGCTTCTTTTGCCTCATCCTTGAGATTCTGAGATGGTCAAACCAAAGGATTTCCATTGATTTGACTATTGAAATGGAAGTCTACCATTTCATCAAGTCCCCTAGGTTAACCAGTGCACTCTTTTATTACTTTCAACAAAAACATCTTTCAGAATTTAACTTCTAGGAATATCCCTTGGGAGGAAGCAAGACAGTATTCTACATCTCTCCAGCTTGATAACATCAACCTTTCCACCTGTGACTCACACCAGGAAACTAGGCCACACACATCTTCTACTCAGAACACTCTGCTGATAGCCTCCCTTACAGCAAGTATTAGCTAAGAGAGAAATAAACTATGAGAATCACATCATACTTAGGGCCACTCACCAACACAAGCAAACTCTGGCTCATAGAATGAGGGTGATGAAGCTGCTTTCTTCCCCTAAAAACAACTCAATGATTATAAAATACAGTATTTTCATTTCCTAATTTCTGCTCCAGCATGTGAGTCTACCTTCTCTGTTCTTGAAAAGACCCTTAAGGATAAGAAGCTGAGGCATGTGACCTACAGGCAAGATAAAGTTTATGCCACAAGCAGGCATTCTGCTCTCTAATGCATGACCAAACACTTTGTGAATTTTCACTTTACCAACCCCATTTGTCAAGAGAGGTAGAACGAACTTGCCTGACCTGGGAGCTGAAGGATAGGCACAAGAAGCAACTCTCTGGCAGATGGGAAATACTGGCAAGGGACAACTGATGGAGAGATTTGCGGCCCTATTCCAAAGTCTGGGTGCTATAGTGTAGACAATGAGGGGCTGCAGAAGGATTTGTGTGGGTGTGTGGTATCAAGTTTGCATTTTAGGATGCTCATTCTCAGTCTGTGTAGGAGACAGAAAAGGCTAAAGACAGAAAAAGCCCATTGCTGAAACTCAGCAGAAGAGCAGAAAGATAGGGGCAAGCTAGGGTAAGTGGTTCAAGGAGACAACATTGACTTATTCACTGATGCATATGAGATTAGAAGATGAAGGGTAAAGACAGGATCCTGAATTCCAGTGGTGTCATTCACCAAGGCAGAATAAAGAAAGGAGAAATAGGTTTGGGAAGGAAAGTGATAGCAGCCTTTTAGACATGTAGAATTGGCCATGCACATAGGACACAGTGGTAGTTTGATTCAAGTGTCCCCTATAAACATATGTGTTCTGAATTCTAGTTCCTCAGCTGGTGGCAAGTTGAGAATTGAAACCTCCTGGAGGAAGTGTATTGTGGGGGTGGGCATATGGGTGTTATAGATAGCTTCTTCTTGACAGTGTTTGGCACACTCTCCTGTTGCTTTTGTCCATCTGATGTTGGCCAGGAGGTGATGTCCACCCTCTGCTCATGCCATCGTTTTACCCTGCCATCATGAAGCTTCCTCTCGAGTCTGTAAACCAAAATAATCCCCTTTTACCCATGAGCTGCTCTTGATCAGGTGTTCTTTACTAGCAATGTGAACCTGACTGCAACAGTAATGTTGATACCAAGAAGTGGGATCATTACTGCTAGAAACCTGACCATATGGCTTTTGGCCTTGTGGAGTTGATTTTCATGAAGAATGTGGAAGAATTTGAAACCTTGTTCTAAGAGAAGTCTTGCAGTACTGTAAGTACAGCTTGAAGGACTATTCTGGTCAGGGTTGAAAGACATTCAGTAAAAACTAAGGATTGTGAGGTTTGACTTATGAGGGTGAGAAAGAGCTTTGCCTAGACTGAGCTAAAAGCAGTTTGTGTGACAGGCTTGATGTTATGTCTCTGTCCTGAGAACTTGTGCAGGGTTGCATTGCTTATAAATGTACTGGTGTAAGAAGAAAGCTATGGCACAGAAAAATGAAATCGTTGGGCATAAACTTCTGCTCATTCAGCTGCAATTGTTTGAGAGATTACAACCTTTGAGAGTGGGCCAGCTGACCTGCACTGTAACAACAGGAAGAATACAGACTCTTTTGAAGGGGCCTAAATGCTGAAGGAGTGTCCTCTTTTTCGAAGTCAACTTTATTCCTCCCTAAATTAACAAGTTGGCAGCCCACCTGATATTATAGAGTATAACAAATGCAGGAAAAGAGAGAGTGTGGTGGTTTGATCCAGGTGTCCTCCATAAACTTAGGTGTTATGAATGCTAGGTTCCCAGCTGATGGAGATTTAGGAATCAACACCTCCTGGAGGGAGTGTATTTTGGGGGATGGGCTTATGGCTGTTATAGCCAGTTTCCCCTTGCCAGTGTCTGGCCCATTTTCCTGTTGCTATTGTCCACCTGATGTGGGTCAGGAGGTGATTTCCACCCTCTGCTCATGCCATCGTTTTTGCCTTCCATTTTGGAGCTGCCCCTCGAGCCTGTAAGCCAAAATAAACCTCTTTTCCCACAAGCTGCTCTTGGTTGGATAACATCTACCACCAATATGAGCCTGAATGCAACAGAGTATCATTAAATTTACAACATGGTTTTGTTTTTAGGAAATAAATAGTCATGGATATTATGAAGCAGGCTTGTTGGACTACCTGTGTGGAGATCCTGTGGAGCCATTAGCATGAATTGTGGGTTGCAGTAGAGACCCAATGGAGATTCTAGAACTATGGGATGGAGGCCAAGGAGAGCTGCCAGCACTGGATGATGTTTTCTGTGACTGTGAGTAGCCTAGCTGGAGGGGTAGAACTGGAACTCCAGAGTCTTGTTGCTGGTTAGAATTACAGGACTTGAAGAATTGTCACTGACTAGAGTTCTTGGACTTGGAGCTACAGAGTTTGATGTCTGTCCTGTCTAAATCTTGTATTGGTTGAATATTTCTTTCCTATGCCCAATGCCATCTTTTGCAGTGTGAATATTTATCCTATGCCATTAGGGTTTGAGTGGTTTTTTTTTTTTTTTTTGTATTATGGTTCAGTTAAAAGATCTTGGACTATGGGGATGTATGGACATCATTTGGGATTGATAAAATCATGGGGTGCCAGGCGTGGTGGCACACGCCTTTAATCCCAGCACTTGGGAGGCAGAGGTAGGAGGATCTCCGAGAGTTCGAGGCCACCCTGAGACTACATAGTGAATTCCAGGTCAGGCTGAGCCAGAGTGAGACCCTACCTCAAAAAAACAAAAAAAAAAAATCATGGGGACTTTTAAAGTTGGACTGAATGCAGTGTATTTTATATCATATATGGTTATCAGTTTATGGAGCCAGGGGTGGAATGTGGTGGTTTGATTCAGGTGTCCCCCATAAACTTACATATTATGAATGAATTCTAAGTCTTCAGCTGATGGCAATTTGGTAATTAAAGCCTCCTGGAGACAGTGTAAATTTGGGTGTTATAGCAAGCTTTCTCTTACCAGTATTTGGCACACCGTCCTGTTGCTGTTATCTATTATCTATCTGATGTTGGCCAGAAGGTGATGTCCATCCTCTGCTCATGCTATCTTTTTCCCAATCATGGAGCTTCCCCTCAAGTCTATAAACCAAAATAAACTCTTTTTCCCCCACAATCTGCTCTTGATCAGGTGTTTACTGCCAGCAATGCAAACCTGACTACAACAGATACTCATATGCAGATAAATAGGTTAATCTGGCACCTGGAGGGAAGGCTGTGCTGGAAATAGTACAAATGATTTCCAGTGATACTAGTGTCTCTATTTAATGAATTAGAAAAAGACTTTGGAGAAGTAACTTGTTCAAACTAGCTTAGTACCAAGTCATGGATTACAACTATAGATTCTTCTGACCCTGTCCTGCCTGGGGAGGAGAGAAGACAAGGAGGCAGAAGTTGCTTTCCAAGAAAGGCACCCACTCAAGAAGTGTGAAACCTGCTCATTTATTGCACTAAACAGGCCTTGTTCTCTTTCAGCAGCTGTTTTCTCAATTGTAAAATTAAGTTAAGCAGATTTTTCCCTATAGTCTCTCTAATTTTCACATACATAAGTCAGAAAAATTATCTCTTTAATTCCTGCATTTTAAAAAATTATCCCCCCCACCCCCCCCGCCAATCAAACCCAGGGACTTGAGCATGCTAGACAAGCACTCTGCCACTAGGCTACTGAATAGTTAATAGCCTTTCCTGAAAACTAGAGGGAACTAATGAGTTAATGGCTATCCCTAAAACTAGCAGACAATAAAGAATTCACAGAGACATGCGGCCTTGACAGGCTACTCCTGATCAATACACATCCCTTAACTCAGAAAATCTTAAGGGAACAGAACTATCTGGTGGGATATATTTGGCTTAAAAAAAAAAAAAAAGCTTATTCTGAACAAGGGCACAAATAACTATACTTCCTTATCTACTTCCCCTGGACCTGCAGCTGGTACAGTTTATTTTTCTTGGGATCCTCCTTATATGCTTGCACCCCAGCCTGGCTAGGTGCTTCAGCCTTCATCCTACAGGAAAGCCTGCTGCCCCTCGCTGTTTCTCTCAATAAACAGTCTGTCTGTAGAGATCAAGTCCAGAGTTCTCTTTTGCTTTTCCCTTATACATGCCTTACATTTTGGTGCCGTGACTCGGATCAGAGTCCTCCAGGGCTTTCAGGCTATGCCCTTCCTTTCTCTTTCCTCTCGACATCCCTGCCAATGTGTTACTCCCTCAGGGGCACAAAAACTCACTTTGCTCCCTACTCTGAACTAAATAGCCACTTGTGACCTGAAACCTCCAGTCTTTCCAGCTTGATACTGGGGGCTTCTTCCTTTTTTTTCTTTTTTTTACCCCCTCCCACTGGACTTTAGAACTCCAGTCTAGAGGCCTCTCACCATGTGATCCACTGCATACACACCCTCATCAAATTATAACCTTAGGGCAAGGTATTTGTTCTCATTCTGTGGTGGAGGCACCCCACTCCAGACCTTATAAACTCTGGTAGTTTCTTACTTTTTGGTCCATGGATGGATGATTAGAGACTCTGAGAGCCTCCTATGTATAATTCCACAAGACACCCCAAACATTATGAATGCAAGGACACTCCCTCCTAATCCTTGGGTTTCATTTGCCCTCCCTAAGCCTGGGAGATCTCCTGCCCGTGAGGCCCGCCCCTACAGTGCCCCACTCATTCCTAATTCTCCCCAATCATTTTTATCCTTCCAGAGTCTGGACTGAAAGGTTCATAGCCTTCCCTGAAAACTAGATGGAACTAAAAGGTTAATAAATCTCCCTAAAACTAGCAGGCAATAAAGAAGTCACACAGACATGCAGCCTTGACTGGCTACTCCCAAATCATAAACTTTCCTTAACTCAGAAAACCTTGAAGAAACAGAAACCATTTGGTGGGTTATCCTCCCTAATTAATTTGGCTAAAGGAAAAAAAAAAAAAAGCTTATTCTGAGCAAGGACACAATAACTACAGTTCCTTATCTACTTCCCTTGGACCTGCAGCTCATTCAGTCTGTTTTTCTTAAAATCCTTCTTATAAGCTTACACCCCAGCCTGGCTCAGTGCTTTAGCCTTCATCCCAGAGGAAGGCTGCTGCCCCTCACTGTTTCTCTCAATTAACAGTCTGTATGTAGAGATCAAGTCCAGTGTACTCTTTTGCTTTTCCTTATAGCTATCCCAAGTCCCAAGTCTTTCATTTTCTTAACAGAACCTCAAGTTTTCATCCCAGACGTGCATGGTTGGTTTGACACAGGTAAATCAGTAAATGTAGTTCATGCTCTAAATAAACTTAAGGCCTGGCATAGTGATGCACATCTTTAATCCCAACACTTGAGAGGCAGAAGTAGAAGGATTGCTGTGAGTTTGAAGCCACCCTGAGATTACATGGTGAATTCCAGGTTAGCCTGGGCTAGAGTGAGAGCCTACCTCAAAAAAAAAAGGGGAGGGGGACAAAATCACATGATCATCTCAATAGGTGTAGAAAAGATATTTGACAATGTTCAACATGCCTTTGTGATTAAAGTCCTAGAGAATTTAGGAATAGGTAAAATATACCTGAAAAAAAAAAATATATATATATATATATGACAAACCTATACCTAACATTATATTTAATGGAGAAACTCTGAAAACAGTAATCCTACAACATGAGAGCAACTGCATCTCAGACAAAGGGGTTGATATCAAGAATACATGAAGATCTGCAAAAAAAATAAATAAATAAACAAAAACAGTATAAATCTGCCAATGTATATATGGGCTAATGAAATTAATAGTTATAAAAAGAAGAAATGAAAATAGCCAATACATTTGTTGTTGTTGTTTATTTATTTATTTATTTATTTATTTATTTATACTTTTTTTCACAATTTTTATCAACATTTTCCATGATTATCAAAAATATCCCATGGTAATACCCTCCCCCCGCTGCACTTTCCCCTTTGAAATTCCATTCTCCATCATATTAACTCCCCATCTCAACCATTCTACTTATATATAATACCCAAAGGACTCTATATCCTACCACACCCATGCTCATTGCTGCTCTACTCCCAATAGCAAGGAAATGAACTCCAATGTTAGACTGGATAATAAAGATGTAGTACATACAACACAAGGGAATTTCATTCAATTGTAAAGAAAAGTGAAACTATGAGACTTACAGAAAATGAATAGAACTGAAAAAGATTATACTAAGTGAGGTAACCTAAGCCCAGATCTTTTAATTCAGGGGCATGAGTGTGGATGTAGGTGCTGAAACTAGACAGGAGGACATAAAAGAGCGAAAAGGACTGAGAATGCGTGGGGTTGGCAAAAGAATCTTGGAACATGAAAGTGAGGCTATCATGGGGAGAGAGCATGGAAGGAGGGGAAAAATACAAAAAAAAAAAAAGTCATCTAACTCTGTATGCTAATGTTATACAAGATAACTCTAGGACCATTTGTTTCCTAAATATTTTGTTGAGCTAGACAACTGGGAAGGCTAATGTAGGAGGACTGCCATGAATTCAATGCTAGCCTGAGTTACAGAGTGAGTTCTGGGTCAGCCTAGGCTAGAGTGAGACCCTGTCTCAAAAAAAGAAACAAAGCAATAAATGAGTAAGTAAATAAATACTGAGTTTTGTAGAAAAATTCATAAAAGGAAAGAACCAAAAAAAAAAAAGGAAATAAAAATCACTACTGGGGGACTGGAGAGATGGCTTAGCAGTTAAGTCACTTGCCTGCAAAGCCTAAGAACCCAGGTTTGACTCCCCTGTACCCATGTAAGCCAGATGTACAAGGTGATGCATATGTCTGGAGTTCATTTTCAGAGGTTAGAGGCCCTGCTATGCCATTCCCATATTCTGTCTCTCTCTCATAAATAAATAAATATTTTTAAAAAATAACTACAGGGCTAGAGAGATGGCTGTCAGCAGTTAAACCTCTTGCTTGCAAAACCTAACAATCCAGGTTCGACTCCCTAATACCCATATAAAGCCAGATGCACAAAGAAACACATGCATCTCGAGTTCATTTGCAGTGGCTAGAGGCCCTAGCACACCCATTCCCTCTGTCTGTCTCTCTTCTCTCTGTCTCTCACTCTCTTTTTCTCCTTGCAAATAAATAAAATTGTTTTTAAAAAAATTCACTACAGGGCTGAAGAGATGGCTCAGCAGTTAAGGCACTTGCTTGCAAAGCCTGATGACCCAGGTTCGATTCCCTAATACCCATATAAAGCCAGATGCACAAGGTGGTACATGCATATCAGGCTCATTTGCAGTGGCTAGAGGCCCTGGTGTACCCACTGTCTCTCTATGCTAGTCATGGTGGCACACACCTCTAATTCCAGCACTAGAGAGGCAGGGGTAGGAGGATTGCTGTGAGCTCAAGGCCAGCCTGAGACTACATAGTGAATTTCAGGTCAGCCTTGGTTAGAGTGAGACCCTACCTCAAAAAAAAATTACAATATTACCAGTTAGAAACAGCACTGAAAAATTTTGTTGTAATTTCCATTGGTCTTTCTTTCACTGTGCAAGGTGTGTGTGTGTGTGTGTGTGTGTGTGTGTGTGTGTGTGTGTGTTTGTGTGTGTTTCATTACCCCACACTCTGCAAAGGAGTTAGGCAATTTGGTACCAACTGTGTGTTTTCTACCTGTCAGGCACAGAACTAAGTGCTGTGCAAACATATCACCATGCTGTATAGCAACCCTACATGGAGGACCAATATCTCCATTTTACCATAAAGAAAGTCTGAAACAGCAGATCAAGTAACCTGCCTGAGGCCACATGACCAATAAGGAACAGATCAGAATTCCTACTAACCAGCTTTCTGTGCTATCTTCATCAGTTTGTAATTTCTGCTTACCTCATCTATAATATCTTCACATTTTTTTCTTTTTTAAAATTTTTTGTGCTTATTTATATTTATTTGACAGAGAGAGAAAGAGGCCAGATAGATAGAGAATGGGCATGCCAGAGCCTCTAGCTGCTGCAAAGGACCTCCAGATGCATGTGCCCCTTGTGCATCTGGCTAACGTGGGTCCTGGGGAATCGAGCCTCAAACTGGGGTCCTTAGGCTTCACAGGCAAGCGCTTAACTGCTAAGCCATCTCTCCAGACCTCTTCACATTTTATCAAATACTTTCCCACCACATTATCACAGGTGGCTTCTAGGTATTAACCACTCAGCCCCTTACCTGTTAGCACTTACAATGTTTTCACTATCATGGACAGGGCTGTGATTATCGTCCTCTGAATTCTTTCCACAGTGATTATTTCCACAGAGCAAATTCATAGAGGTTGACCATCTTGGCCAAAGGGCAGCATGCATTCTTATTTATTAATTTGCAAGTAGAGAGAGATAGAAGAAAGTCAGACAGAGGAATGGAGGTACCAAGGCCTCCAGCCACTGCAAACGAACTCCAGATGCATGCACATATTTGTGCATCTGACTCTACATGGGTACTGGGGAACTGAACACAGGTTGTTGGGCTTTGCCACTGAGCTGTTGCTCCAGCCCAGTATATGAATTCTTGACACTACTGACAAAACTGAACAGCTGGGCAGGAGAGATGGCTGAGAAGTTAAAGGCACTTACAACTCCTGATGGTCCTGGTTTGATTCCTCAATGCCCACATAAACCCAGATGCACAAGTGGCTCATTTGTCTGGAGTTTATTTGCAGTAGAAAGAGATCCTGGAGCACTTGCACACTCTCTCTGTCTCTCTCTCTCTCATCTCTATCTTTCTCTCTCCTTGCAAATCAATAATCAAAATATATTTTTTAAAACTGAACTGCTATTCTTCCTTTAGCAATTTGTAAACATTCTGTTTGTTTGCACCCCCATTAGGGTTGGGAATTATCTTTTTGCATTAGTCTTCACTGATGTTATGATGAAATTTCTCTCTTTAAAGTAAGGCTATCTATTTTTGTTGATGTGTAAAAAGTAGGAGTGAGGCAGGGAAGTTTAAGACAAGGTCTCGTGTAGCCCAGGCTGGCCTTGAGCTCACTGTGTAGCCAAGGATACCTGAGCTCCTGATCCACATGAGATGATGATGGGTACCTTCACCTCACAAGCACTAGGGTGACATTCTTGCGCCACCCTCCTGACTGTCTACACAATTTAAAATCGCATATTAAGCTGGCCTGGTGATACAAACTTGTATCTCAGCTACTTGGAGACTGAAGCAGGATGATGGCAAGTTCACACATGCCTGGACTACAGATTGAGTTCAAGAACAGACTGAGCAACATAACAAGATCCTATCTCAAAATTAAAAAAAAAAAAGGTACATAATCCCAGAACTTGAGAAGTGGAGGCAGAGCAATCAGGAATTCAAGGTCATTCTCAGCTACATAATGAGTTTGTAGATAATAATGGGGATATCCTAGTCTATAAGAGACCTTTGAAATGAGTATGTTTAACTTTTATTGGCAATTTTCACACATTTACATAATGTATTTTGATCATAATATCCTCCCATTACCTTACTTTGTCCCTTCTCCAGTCTTCCCTAATTCCCTTTCCAATAAATCTCCTCTCCTTTACAATGAGTCCCTCTTCTACTTTGATGTCTTATGTTTTTTGTTGTTGTTGGTTGGTTGGTTTTGTTTGTTTGTTTGTTTGTTTGTTCGTTTGTTTTGGTTTTCTGACATAAGGTCTCATGCTAGCTCAGGCTGACCTAGAATTCACTATGTACTCTCAGGGTGGCCTCAAACTCGTGGTTATCCACCTACCTCTGCCTCCAGAGTGCTGGGATGAAAGGCATGTACCACCACGCCCGCCTTTTTTTTTTTTTCTTTTTGCCCTCTTCCACCATCCACGATGGAATGTTGATGGGCCCAGTATTGTACAGATCTCCTGCAGGTAATGACAAGTGTTGTGAGGTCATAAATGTAGCAGCCACTTCCTGTCTGGAAGACAGAGTTTCAAAGCATTCCTCTTTGTCCCCTGGCTCCTACATTGTTTCTGCTCCCCCTTCCACAATGTGCCCTGAGCCTTGGAGAGAGTGATAAAATGTCTCACTTAGTGCTGAACAGTCAACAGTCTCCAAGACTCCACTGTCCCATCTTCTCAGCACTTTGATGGGTTTTGACTCTCCTCAGTGGCCGCTGACATGTGGAAAAAGAAGCTCCACTGAACAAAGATGACAGCACCACTGATCTATGTGCACATAGATATTTAGAGGTGGCTTGATGGCTACAACATATTCATTCAGCCAAACAACACTTGTAGCTCCCCCTTCCCAGCCATAGGTGTTTTTAATATTTTCATTTATTTATTTGCAAGCAGAGAGAGAGGATAAAGAGAAAAAGAGAATGGGCATATGAGGTCCACCAGCAGCTACTAATGAACTCCAGACACATGAATCACTTTGGGCACCTAGGGGCTTTTATGTGGGTACTAAGGAATCAAACCCCTGGATGGTTAGACTTTGTAGGCAAGCACCTTAACCTCTGAGCCATCTCTCCAGCCCCCAGCCATAGGCTTTTGATTAGGTTTCCAGGACTCCTCTGCAGCAGTCTCAAATCCAATCAGAGACCAGTTATTATCCTCATAACATCGTGCCATTGTTGTACCAGTGGACACACATGGCCTAACTAATGAATGAAATTTCTTGATGGCTGGTGAAACTGAAATTTTTCCTAAAGTCACTGACCATTTCACAGTTTGTTTTAATAAGTACTTATTCAAAAATCTTTGGAAGATGGGGAGAAATGAAGGAATGATATAATAGTGAAAGAACATTAATCTCATTTCACATAAAAACAAAACTTGAGGGCTGGAGAGATGGCTTAGCGGTTAAGTGCTTGCCTGTGAAGCCTAAGGACCCCGGTTCAAGGCTCGGTTCCCCAGGTCCCACGTTAGTCAGATGCACAAGGGGGCACACGCGTCTGGAGTTCGTTTGCAGAGGCTGAAGGCCCTGGCGCGCCCATTCTCTCTCTCTCCCTCTATCTGTCTTTCTCTCTGTGTCTGTTGCTCTCAAATAAATAAATAATTGGAAAAAAAAACTTGAGGCTGGAGAGATGCCTTAGCAGTTAAGGTATGTTTGCCTGTGAAGCCTAAGGACCCAAGTTCAATTCCCAAGTACCCACTTAAGCCAGATGCACAAGGTGGCACATGCATTTGGAGTATGTTTGCAGTGGCTATAGGCCTTGGCATGCCTATTCTCTCTCTTTCTCTCTCTCACTCTCTCTCTCTCTCTCTCTCATAATAAATTATATTTCAAAAAACAAATATCTAATAAATATAGGCAAAACAGTAAACTGCATAGGCGTTAAAACAAATAAGCACTTGAAAATACTGGACACCTACTCTATACTCAACCCCTACACTAAGTACCATAGAGCTACAACAGAAGGAACAATATTTCTTCTCCAAAACCTTAGAATCTAGTCGGGGAGGGAAGTAAACAACAACAGAAGAAGGTATTTTAAATTCATTTGCCTCCCCCATCTCATCTTTCATGGGACCAAATTTCCATCTCCTTTATGGCTTGGTTGAATCAGCCTTAAGCCATTGCTGCTTATCCACAGGCCTCTGTCCCAGATCACCTGAAGGCTACAGCGCAGGGATGATATCTTATTCATATCCTATTACGTTATGTCAGGGAGTGGACAATTTCATAAGCCTTCTTAATTAGTCAGTGATGTAAAGTAGGGACAGGTTGTCATGTCACCTACACACTCCCTGCTGTCCACCCCCATATTAGTCTATCGCACACCTGAAAGCACCAGAAGCACAGGCCAGCTCAGGTATGACGTGATAAGAACAGGCATCAAATTATTATCCACAACATTAAATTTTCAGTTTGGTAAAACCCCTTTAAACTGCCAGCCAGGAGCTTCCCCCTTGCTGTTTCTGACTGCAGATTCTATAGGGATTAGGACTTTGTTTTTCACCCGTTTTTATTACTGTCTTATCACCCACGGATGTTCCCATCTCCTTCCGGCCCATCCAGGGCTCATAGAGCACATGATTATCACCTGCCACCTCATCTGAGTGTCTGGCTTAACCACTGACACATAAACTGACCGAGTTAATTACACTGGTACTTACTGTCTTGTTCCCTCTTTCCACCACTCTGCTTGTCCAGACTTCTCACCAGCTCAGAGACATTGCACCCAGCCCCTAACATCTCCTTTCCTTTTTCTCTAAGCCACATCTCATAACACCATAGACAGCCCCTAGTTTCCCATGTACTACTCACCAGTGTATATTCTATATTACCCAAAGCCTCTAGCACTGGCCTGGCCAAATAACATTTGCTGAATGCAAACTCTGATGAGTGTACCATTGATCGGAACGACAAAAATGCCTGTTAAGTATAGGCTGGAAAGCTGGGGGGGGGGTTCTGACCACATATGACTAGATCTGAACCTGACTTAAAAGTATAAGTGAGCTTGGGCTGGAGAGATGGCTTAGCGGTTAAGCACTTGCATGTGAAGCCTAAGGATCCCGGTTCGAGGCTCGGTTCCCCAGGTCCCACGTTAGCCAGATGCACAAGGGGGTGCACGCGTCTGGAGTTCGTTTGCAGTGGCTGGAAGCCCTGGCACGCCCATTCTCTCTCTCTCCCTCTATCTGTCTTTCTCTCTGTGTCTGTCACTCTCAAATAAAAAAAAAAAAAGTATAAGTGAGCTTTAGCGCTGAATACTACCACAGACAGGAGGAGCTTTCTTCCCTTGTCTTGTCCCTTCCTTTCCTTTTGCATTCTGCCCACTTCTGAGGAGCCTTTAGGATGACAGAGAAGAGGACCATCATGGTTAAAAGTAGTGCCCTGGCCCAGTGTGGTGGCACACACCTTTAATCCCAGCACTCACGAGGCAGAGGTAGGACAATTGGTGTAGGTTCAAAGTCACCCTGAGACTACATAGTGAATTCCAGGTCAGCCTGCTGGGGCTAGAGCAATACCCTACCTCAAAAAAATAAAAATAAAAAAGGTAGTGAGTGCACTGAAGGATGTGAGGAAAGGCAAGTGGGTACCTTGTTTATGATCTACTCCAATGCTAATGAAGGCCTGAGCTGCAGGGCACTGTTGACTCCAACCCTGCTGGGGTGTGGTAGCTCTGCGAGGCCAGCAGTGAAGACAGTGCTGACTGTGGAAGAGGAGAAGGGAAAGAACCCAAGCAGGAAGGGGGTTCCCAGAGGTGTGACCCTGAGTAATGTAAAGAGAAAGGTGTGGAAACTTCATCCTGATGCTGCGGCTCAGCCAATAGTGAAGTACGAGTCCTCCTCTGTGGCTGACATAACCAGGGGTGGCAGTGCGTGTCCTGTCACTGACCACACAGGCTTTGCACTAGGCACTGTAGTCACATTGCCGCATCCAACGCCACCAGGCATACGTGTATCTAGTGTCCCTGAGGCCAGTCCTGTGTTCTCTCTCTCCACCTGGAACCAGTCTTCATCAGTTTTCATTACATATAGTTTACTCTCTCCTGCTCTAGTATTTCCTGTCGCTTAGCCTCAAAGCGTGCTCAAACCCTACAACACTTGAAAGCAAGTAGAGCTGGGCATGGTGGAGCATACTTGTAATTCCAGCACTCAGGAGGCTGAGGCAGGACAACTGTGAATTTGAGGCTACTTAGCAAGACCCTGTCTCGAAAGTCGGTAAGTTAGTTAATTAGTTAGTTACCTAGTAAATAAGTAAGTAAATATAAGTACATAATAACCCTCCTTCATGTGCCCCCAATCTCACTCAATCTACTGCCTTCCTTCTTACTAAAGCCTATACCTCCTCTCTCTACTTCCCCACCTCCTTCCCCCACCTCCTTTACTGCTGTCTCTGAGCTTATATCATCACTCTCCAGTCAAAAATCATCAACAAGTCTAATGGGGAACTTTCTGTACTTTCCTCACTATTATATTTGATCTTATTGCTCACTCTCAGTGTCACAAAACTGTCCACTTTCTAGTGACTGTAATGCCATATCATTGTGGGTCCCTCTTGGACACTTTGTCTATCAATTAGTCCTTATGCTACTGGTTGCGGGGGGGGGGGGTATTTTTTGTATCCTAAACAATGTTCTTGAACAAAATCACCCCTTGTTAAAGTTTTCATTGTCATCTATATTCTGATAACTCTCAGGTCTATGCCTCTAGCTTGTACTTCCTTCCTGATTATCAGATTTGCATATACAACTGCAAGCTACACAGCCCCAATGGTACTTGCCACAAGCACCTGAAACTAAACCAGTCTAAAACTTAGCTCAACATCTCCACCCTGGCCCTAACCCTGCTCCTCCTAGGATTCCTATCTTACTCAGTGGCATCACCATCCAGTCATCCAGGCAAACCAGACACCCTGAGTCATCCTTAAGTCTACCCTCTCTTGACTGATCTACCTCTATCTGCTCTTTTGATGGCCTTATTCTTTTAAGCCAGCCCCTTACCCTCCAGTCCTACATTCTCTGACTGTTTTGTCATCATTCATCTGCACAATTGTCACAGCCTTATAATTAGACCCTTGTTTCCAGAGTGTCTATTCTAACATCTATTCCCCTACATAGTAACCAAAGTAATTTATCTAACCTCAGCTCTGGCTACGTCACTCTCCTGCTTTAAAACCCTGTTGCCTGTGGATAGTATTCAAAACTCCTGGCATGACCAACAAGGCCTCCCATGACTTGGCCCCTATTCATTCACTAGCATCAACACCAGTCACACTTTGTCCCAAACAGTACCTGTTAGTCATTCCTTGCTTACACCTCACTGTTCCACATCTCCATATTTCTCTTCCAGAAACTAACGCTCTCCCCGCCCATCTCTTTCTCTTCCCCTGTCTGTCTCTCCCTCTTATCTCTCCCATCTTTCAAACCAGCTCACCCATGATTTACTCTAAAACTTACTTTTGTCCTTTCTTTGTACTTTTATGGTATATCCTCTGCTCACCTCCAGCTCAGCACTGGCACACTATTTTGAAACTACCTTCAAACCAAAAGTTATGAAAAAGAAGAGCCCAATGCTACTCTTCATTTCCCTCCTCCCCACAAGGTGTGACACAGCATCTCACGCATGTCAGGCCCCCAAGAAATATATAATTGACTAATTCTTACAGTACAGCTATGAGGCAGGTATTATACACAAAAACAGTTGAGACTCAGCAGGTCACATGCTTACTGGTGGGAGAAAAGTAGCTGCTAACGCTAGAGCCAAGTTTATTTCAAATACACTCTGGAAAACATGAGCCAAGCACAAAGATATAAATGAGATTGAACCATCAGGATGCTGGCCCAGGTTGATGGTCTGGTGAGCAGTGTAGAAAAATGAAAGTAAGCAGGATTTTGACAAGAATTCTAGAAAATGGACTTGTAAGGCATCAGCAGTACTGATTATTTGTTTGTTTGTTTTAAGACAGATTCTTAGAATATCGCCCAGGCTGACCTGGGACTTAGGAGTTTCTTGCCTCTGCTTCTCAAGTGCTGGGATTACATATTTCATGCCTTGCCCATAGGGTTATAAGGCATGTGCCACCACATCCAGTTAAGCATGTTATATCTAAGCAGAGCTCTGATGTGCTAAACTCCCAGGCAATACTAGACTATGCATGCTCACCAGCTAACTCTAGATGCTGGTCCTGAGACAGCCAATATGCCCACAAACACCAACAACTCTGATTGACAACCATCTTCCATCTTGTATTTACTCCACTTTGACTGCTGACCGCAAGCAGACACTAGCTCTTGGGCACACGCCTGCAGAAGATTCCCAGTAGAAAGACAGGGAGTATCTATGGACTATCCTAAGAAGGATTATAAAAAAATAAATATGGACCTATGTAGACAAGCTCTGGTGTCACCTTGTCCCTTCCCCACCCACACTCTAGCAGCTCTCCTCTACAACCAAGCACAACAAAAGTATCCAAGGAAAGGGGTCAAGCAGTAGAGGCATGAGAGAAGCCAAGGACAGCAAGGGCCCGGGAACCCATTAAATGTAGGGAACATTCTGAGACAGTGACAAAGGCATGAGGTCGTTAGACAGAGCCAAAGGCCTCTATCTGTGCATGCATTAGAACATGACCCTTCCCAGAATGCCTTTCTCTGGGACTCTTACATTGGAGATGATTCCTTCAGGATAAGGACGAAGGACGTGGGTGGGAAAGATTTCAGCTAAAGAAAACTGAAAATGCCATCTTGTATTTCTAAAACAGGAGAGGCCAGGAAGGGTGCAGATAACACCAGAGAAAGATAGGATGCCCTTCTCTGATAAACCCTATGCCAAACAAGTGAGGAGGAGCCAGAATTACCTCATTAGCAGGGAATCTGGCTGGTGTCCAGGGTGAGAGCGCCCTACCCTACCCTCTGTCCTCACTTTGAATCCCAACACCCCCCAGACCCCAGAGGCCAAGCCAACTTCTCACCTCCCCAAAGAGTTCCAAGAATGGAGGACTCATTTCCTGTGTGGGGAAGGGGCTGATCAGGAGTCTGCTGGGGCCTGCGAGGAACCTCAGCCCTGCACACCACTCTGCCTTCACCTTTACACACCCGCTTCCTACTGTTTCCCCTGTGCAACTTAGATAATGGCCTTTGTTTACAAAGTTTCACAAGAAAATGGAATTTGACGTCCTCCTTTTCCACTTCCCCTGAGCCAGCTCCACCCTAAGTCAGCTGCAGTAGAGAGGGCCCGTACCCTGCCAGAGGGAAGCGCGCAGTCCTGACTCACCTTGCATTGTGCAAGGAGCGACGGGAGCCTGGGAAACTTGGAGTTTCCCTCTGGAGGAGGTGTGGGCAGCTCCCAGCAGCACCTCAGTGGAACCTCTCCAACATGAAGAGGGAAAACAAGCATGTGCTGAGTGCTTCCTCTGTGGTAGACAGTGTGCTCTACATTATTATCTCAGTCAAAGCTCCCCAGCAACCACATGGAGTGGGTGCTATCATTGTCCTCACACGACAGGAAATTCAGCCCTTCAATAAATTGCTCATAGGCCACACGGGTAGCAGATGAAATCCAGACCCTCTCAAAATGACGGAGCTGGCTATCACCAACCACTCAGGGGCCATCTTTCTTGCTCCCACATTGATCCTCCTTCTCTTTGTCTGGACGATGTTGGTGCTCAGATTTTCTAAACTCTTGGTTTCCAACAGTATTGTAACACCTCCAAGGTTAGAACTCACTTCTAATTATGCTTTGGGAGGGATACCAAGAATATAAGTGATAACTGACAAATTTAAGGATTTAAAACACCATTTAAAAAATATTATTTTGGAGTGGCTATTAGGATCAATAATATTTCACATACCAGGTCATTTCTTTCCTCGACAGCAAGGGTTCACAATCTCAGCATTACCCACATTTTGGGCCAGATATGTCTTTGTTGTGAGGGCTGACCTATGGAGTGCATCACCCTGGCTATCCCACTGGATGCTAATTGCCCCCCACACACCCACCTAGATATGACATCCCCAAATATATCCAGATGTTTCCAGATGCCCCCTGGCTGGTGACTCCCACTTAATTAAGCCCTATTGTTTGAGTACACAGATAAAATGATAACACATACTTCCTCAGGAAAAAAAAATAGCAAGACTACTTACTTCTACCCGTAATAAAAGTTAGTCCTCATAGTTCACAAATGAGAGCTCCTAAGAATGATTCCTAAAAGCCTCAGAGCACCAATATCAGAAAGTCAAGACAATTTTCCTGCTATACCAGAACCAAGGGAATCTGAAGCCAACAAGGCCTGGGTTCAAACTCCAGCTTACAGATACAAATCATTTTTGTAAAGACGTTGAATAAAAAATATGTTTAAATCTCAGTCCCTTTTCTCAACAGCTTTGTTCAACTCATTCAGTATTGCCTCCGCGCCTGCAAAATGGGGTGATGGTGGTTCCTAGATCACTGAGAAGGGGTATAAGGATCAAATACAATGGGCAAAACCAATTGGCCAGCACGATTTGGTTTAAGAGTATTTGAGCTTCATGGGATATTGTTTACAATTATGGAAGTTGTCAATAAAAAATTAAAATTTTAAAAAAAGAGTGTTTGAGGTTGTCACTTCTTTCCCCTTCCCCACTTGTCACCAGGTCCTGAGTTGCTTTGGTTTGCTCCACACCATCCATCTGGGAAACTTGACCCTCTGGCTGTACCTGAGACTTCCTACAAAGCTTTCAAAATGCTCATGTCCATAGCTCCATGCGAACCAAAGCACAATCTCTGGTTTAAGAGCACATATTGAAAAGCATTCAAACGGGTCATATAATATTTGTGCCAGTTCTAAAAATTTGATAGTATTATATTAATTATTAATTATCAATGCATTTTAAGTACTAGAGTAAATCAATATATATCCAAATGTCATCTGTTATATTGTGGGTATGTGTGTGTTCATGTGGCATATGCATGAGTACACATGCGTGTGCAGATGAGCATAACCCATGAACCCACATGCACAGACTAAAGGAGGACGTCAGGTGCCCTCTCCTGCTGTTCCTCCACTTTATTTCCTGGAGATAGGGTCTCTCCCTGAATCTAGAGCTCACTACATTTGATTGGTTGACCAGCAATCCCCGGTGATTCACCTGTCTCTGGTCCCCCACATCCCTGGGGTTACAAGCATGTGCCACCACTCCTGGCTTTTTATGGAGATATTGGGAATCAAACTCATCCCTCCATAAAAAGCCAGGAATGGCAGCCATACCCACTGAGCCATCTCCCCAGCCCCATATTACATGCTAAAGATTAACATATCTTATTAAAACTTTTAAATACTTTTTTGCTGAAACAGGGTTTCATGTAGCCCAGGCTGGTCTCAAATTTGCTCTGTAGCTGAGGATGAATTGAAGTTTTTACTCTTCTACTTCTACCTTCCAAATGCTGGGATTGCAGGCCTACACCATCATGCCCAGTTTATGCACTACTGTAGGTTGAACCCCGGTATTCATGTGTGCCAGGCAAGCACTCTACCACTGAGCTGTATCCTCAGCCAGGATTGTTATATTTGAGTGATCATGAAAAATACCTTTTGTTCGTGTTGTTTTGTTTTGTTTTTGAGGTATGGTTTCACTCTAGCCCAGGCTGATCTGGAATTCACTATGTGGTCTCAGGGTGGCCTCAAACTCATGGTGATCCTTCTACCTCTGCCTTGTGAGTGCTAGGATTAAAGGTGTGCGCCACCACATGTGGCCATGAAAAATATCTTTATGACACTGATGAGTAAAGGCAAACATGGGTTACGTGTCAATGTTTATAAAATAATTTGTTTTAAGTATATCATAAACAGTACAGATTTAACTTTTTAAAAAAAAATGGATTTTTTATTGATTTATTTCCAAGGAGAGAAAATGGGTACACCAAGGCCTCCAGGTCCTGCAAATGAACTCCAGACATAAGCACCATTTTGTGCATCTGGCTTTACATGAGTACTGGGGAACTGAAATTGGGTCTTAGGCTTTGCAGACAAGTACCCTAACCACTGAACAATCTCTCTAGCCCCAAATCTGAATTTTTGGATAACACTCTTTTATTTTATTTTATTTGAGAAGGGTCTCACTCTAGCCCAGGCTAGCCTAGAGCTCACAGTGATCTTTCTACCTCTGCCTCCTGACTGGGATTAAAGGAATGTGCCACCACATCCAGCAACACTTTTATGTTTTAAAATAAATTATTTAAAATATCCTTTACATGTTTAAAAAATTGAGGTAATAATCTTCATTTGAAAAACATGTTCATACCTTTTCATTGAAGTCTGTTTGTCAACATATCAGGAAATGAATAGTACTGTAAGTAATTCTGAAATTCTATCAATAACAAACTTCATGACTAACAAAATCACATTTGTATATGAAACTAGAAATAGAGTTTATTATTATCAGGAAAGTAGACACTATCATTTATTTTTGTTTGTAGAAAAGGTAAGCTGCTGTGATGAATAGTAATGATATCTAAATGCTCTGACACAGTAGCACACCAATACGAAAGGAAAAGAGAAAGCACAGTTCACCATTAATGGCAAAAAAAAAAAAAAGTAATATGGTAGCATTTATGGCAATAAAATGAAGTAAAGGCTCTTCCTGTGACTTATGTAATCAAATGATCCTGAATAGAGACTGGCTTGACTCAGAGCTGGTTTCTAGGAGCCTTGCTGTGAATAACTGGGCTGCCCCTTGGGAGTGTGTCCATGACATCAGTACCTCATAAATGTCATGGGAGCAGGGCCTGTCTGCCTCTCCCAGGGCCAACATTACCAAACACAGAGACACATTTGAGACAATGAGCCCCATCCTTGTCTTATTACATTATTCTTTCTATCATTCTTTTCTCTATATCCTTAATTTCTTACTTTCTTTAAACTGATGCTTCTCTAAGATACTTTAAGCTTTATCTACATAAAGGAGTGTTAGATTCAGGGTTCACAGTAGAAGACAGAGACAGTTTCTTTGGCCCAAGAGGTGAGAAAGAGTGGCAGTGAGACATACGAGGTAGGTAGTTTCCTCTGCTAGGGTGATAGAGAAGAGAAGCTCCTCGCTAAATAGCTATTTTCTTTCCATGGTGTGTCCCAATATTGGAAAAAACAGCAGCTCATTTTCTGGTTCTTTTCCCCTGAAAGCAAGAAAAATTGCAATAGGTGGATTTGCCCACTGCTGAATGGCTTGGTGGACTTTCCTGGACAGGCCCAGGATCTGCACTGTAAACAACGTATTGTAGACCCATCAACTCCCTTGTGTCTGTTTGAGATGACCAGTTAGGACACTGGGGTGGCTACGCTCAGCCAGTATACATTTGGCTCCCACGAGGGGTAGTGGATTCCAGCTCAGGATCTAACCCCCTGAGGAGTCTGTTTCTCTACCTCTTACTGTCACTTTAAATAAACTTTATTTTCAAACTTTTCCCTGCCTTTTAATTCTTTAATCAGCAGAGAAAATGAATCCAACCCCAAGATAGTAACAGCAGGATTGGGAGCAAGAGGAAAGTGCCTATTAGAAGAAAAGAGTGATTTTAATCCTTTTGTGGGGAAAGGATGGAAGAGGGGAGATCCTGCTCTTCACTGCTTGGAGTGTGTGGGACAATGGGTGAAGGAAGAGGATTGACTCATGGCTAGGTTGGCTGCATCCCCTGTTGAATTCTTTAAGGGAAGTGAGATTCTGAGTTTAGTCTCTATCTAGAATTAATGGTGGTAGCTGGTAGGAAGTTGTTTTTCCTCTTAGCTCACAGGCAGAAAGGCTTAGTCAATGACCACAATAGTAGGTAGAGGTTCTAAAATCCCAGACATAGTCTGGGCAAATGGGGAAGGGGAAAAGACAACTCTCTTTCCAATCTCAGTTATCTTAATAGGAAGCAGTTCCAGAACGCTGCCCTTGTTAAAGCATGGCCGGGTGGGGAGACAAGGGCTAGGAGGAGAGAGCTCTGGGACTCTCACTCATAGGATATTAGAAAAGCAATAGATTGGCTGGAGAGATGGCTTAGCAGTTATGTGCTTGCCTGTGAAGCCTAAGGATCCAGGTTCAAGGCTCAGTTCCCCAGGACCCCCATAAACCAGATGCACAAGGTGGCGTATGCATCTGGAGTTCGTTTGCAGGGGCTAGAAGCCCTGGTGTGCCCATTCTCTCTCTACCTATCTGCCTCCTTCTCTCTCTCTCTGTCTGTTGTTCTCAAATAAATAAATAAAACAAAACATAATTTAAAAAAGAAAGAAAAACAATAGATTTTTCAAGAACTGAGCATAAGAGGAAATCCCATGCACAATGTTTTCCTCAATTTTGCCCCTGAAGAGGTGTCTCCATCACTCCCTTCTCAAAGCACCACATAACTCAGTTTATTCGTGGATCCCAAAGCATGCCCCACAGATTGATCTGCCACACAATTTTGTTCAATGCTGACCTCTGTGGTTAAACAGAAGAGACAATGGAGTTGAATTTCTTGATAAGATACCACTTCTCAAAGACATTTTCAAGCACAGCTAAACAAGACATCAGAGGAGCCTTGCATTCCTAGTCAGTGACCTGGGTTTGCTTAGCGCTCTGCAGGGCATTGCAGTGGGCACCTCTCGGGCACAGAATTCTCGCCTGTCAGAGAGGAAGCCACAGGCACCAGCGTGCTGGGAAGTATCCAAGCCCTCCTCTTTTTCTGTGGGGGACACCTTCCTTCTTCCTCTTCTATTAGGGATGAGTAGCACCCAGACTTGACTTCTTGTCTCATTACACTTCCTCACCCACCAACACCACCTCTCACCAGACCACCAATGCCCTCAACAATTCAACATCAGCCTAAAAACCGATGAAATCAACTTCTGCTTTGAGTAGACTCTGCATTCTAACATTCAGAAGAGGATTTTGAATGCCCTTCCAGAGAAACAACTTTCCAGTTAGTTCCTCCTTAAATGCCACCCACCCTTGCTTTGCCACAGTGACATGAACATTTCTGGGCATTATGATTGTTTCAGTTGTCCTTTTCATTGCTGTGACCAAATATCTGACATGAAGCAACTTAAAGGAATGAGAGTTTACTTCAGTTTACAGTTCAAGGTAAAAATCCATCGTGGTGGGGCAGGCATGGCAGCAGAAGCTTGTGGCAGCTGGTTAAACTCAGTGCACGGAGAGGAAGGAATGCTGATGCTCAGCTAGCTTTCTCCTTCTTATACAGTCCAAGACCTGCAGTCCTTGGAATGGCCCTGGCCACAGTTAGGGTGGGGTCTTCCTACCTCAGTTAACCTAATCTAGAAAATACCCAATAGGCATGCCAAGAGGTTTGTTTGTATGGTGATTCTAAATCCTATCAAGTTGACAACCATAGCTTCACCATTACAATGATGCAAGGTAAACCTTTTTGATTCCTGGTTTCTAGACTTTTGATATCACGAACCTGATTAAGTGTCATATTTTATTTTGGCAAGCAAGGGCATTAATAAAAAAGAATGGGGGCTGGAGAGTTAGCTTAGTGGGTAAGGCACTTGGCTGCAAAGCCAGAGGATCCTGGGTCAACTCTCCAGGACCCACATAAGCCAGTTGCACAAGGGGTTGTATGTGTCTGGAGTTCGTTTGCAGTGGCTGGAGGCCCTGGCATGCCTATTCTCCCTCTCTCTCCATCTTTCTCCCTCTCAAATAAATAAATACATAAAATATACTTTAAAAAATAACCGTTGTGGGGCTGGAGTTATGGCCCAGTCTATAAAGTGCTTGAGTTCATATCCTCAACACCATGTAAATGCTGGGTGGGCATGCAGAGCCACCTAATCCAGTGCTCAGAGGCAGACATAGGAGGATTCCTAGGACAAGCTGGCCAGCTAGACTAGCCCAATCAGTGAGCTCTGGCTTCAGAGAGAGACCCTGTGTCAAATGAACAAGGTGGGGAGTGATTGAGGAAGACACACAACATGGAACTCTAACCTCTACACACAGGTGCACTTACATGCACATGTACCCACACACATGAGAACATACATACTACACAGACATACACAAGAAAACATAAAAGTAAGCAGCTGAAATGAGGGATAAGATGCCATCCACAATGAATAGGCTTTCAAAACATTTTTTTAAATTTATTTTCACATATGTGTTCATGCATAACAGGGTCTCTTACTTGCGTCACTTTTTGCATTTGTTTTTGCATGGGTGCTGGAGAATTAAACTCAGGCTGAAAAGCTTTGCAAGCAAGAGCCTTGAACCACTAGGCAATCTTCCTAGCCCCACAAACATACTTTCATGTTAAAAGGACACTGAAGGTTTCTCGGGACCAACTCTCGGTGTATGTGTGTCTCCCCACCTCTTAACCTGTACTGCTTGGACACTTGTGAGTTTGGCAGCTAATGCTTGCTGAGGGATGGGGAGACACTTTCTTTAATGGTGTAGCCACTGGCATGTGCTCTGGTAAGCAACCCCACCCCATGCTAGTGCAAGAATCCCTCGTTAAACTCAGTGGAACACACACAGAGAGCTGGCGGGGAGATCACAGTAAGAGGGACTAGTTGGGAAGAAAGGGTTCAGTTGAAGGGGGTAGGGACAAGGGATAAGATAAGGTAGGGGGAGGGGATTATGGTCAAAATATATATGTGTATAAAGCTGTCAATAAATAAATCTTTGAAATCTTTTTTTAAAATCAATATAAATAAAAAAGAAGTCAAAGTGAGGCCTTTGATGCTTTCAAACCCAAGCTTTTACCCATATCATGGTCATACCCTTGGCACACTTAGGAGACAATATTGAAAGTGCAGGGTTCCTCAGATCAATACCCCATGTCTCCACCAGTGGTCACTTCTGGGGGATTTAAGGGAATCTCCCTTCAGGTTTTGATCTTGGAAGACCAGCTTCTCTTTATTCTCTGAGAAGGGTATTATCCAGAAGGAACAATGAAGTAGAAAGTGCTCACTAAGCCTTCACAGCATAGAAAGTCCTAACATGTAAATCCCAGGCAGACTGGCAAGATTGGGGTATGTGGTAGTCACAGAAACCAGCATTTCCAGCTTTAAGTTAATGTGATTTTCAGTACCAGTCTGATTTCCTCAAATCAGCTGATAAACTTTTATTGTTCAAGGTGTGTCCTATAGACCAGCAGCATCATGGCATTGAGACAGGATCAAAAAGTAGGGAAAATTCTGGAGACAGGAGGAAAGGAGCCTCTCATCCTAGAGTCTGGTCGAAGCCACGTGCCAGCAGAGAAGCAAGAATCCTAGCTCAACTAACAACTGTTTGAGGCCTTTCTCCCTTCCTGGCTGTAACCTGTAATTTTCTAGGAATCTCGCCAGAAACCCTATTTCAGGGAAAGAACATGTTCTAAGCCCTGTGCAACCCTAGTGGCTTCTGGCTCTACCTTATCAGATTATAATTCCATCCAAGGTACCTCCAGAGCTACCCTAGAATCAATTTCACTTATATCAAAAAGAGAGAAAAAAGACATGTGAAGGGAGGGGTGGGTTCTTAGCAGTCTTTTGAGAGCTACCCAAAGGGTATTTGTGCATTAAATCTTAAAATCACAGTTTATTATCACCTATGAGGTTTTTTTTATAACAATTGTTATAAATTTTATTTTTATTCATTTATTAGAGAGAGAGAGAGAGAGAGAGAGAATAGGCACACTAAGGCTTCTAGCCACTGCAAATGAACTCCAGATGCATGTGCCACTATGTGCATCTGACTTATGTGAGTTCTGGAAAGTCGAACCTTGGTCCTTAGGCTTCACCAGTAAGTTCCTTAAATGCTGAACTATCTCTCCAGCCTGAGGCTTTTTTTAAGTGTAAATTTTTAAGAACTAGGGTCCAAAGCTTCAGAGAAGGAAGTACAAGTAGGAGGGAAGTCCCCAAAATGTTTACTAAAAAAAAAATTTAAAAAAAAGAAAAACACTAATTTTTTTTTTTTTTGGACCTTCCTCCTCAAGAAAAATCAAGTTCTTTCTGGCCAGAGTCAAAGAACAACTCTGTTTTATCAACAGCGATCCCTGTAGCCAGCAGACAACACTCCTTCCAAGCTATACCACTGTTTTCATACAAGCTCTCTTTTGGACTGAGCAGAAAATGAACACAACCATTTGTCCGTCCTCCTTCCAAGTCCCTTCAATCCCCCCAGACTTCCCTGTTTCCAACTCATCAGATGGTTGACACTGCTGTCTTCATATAAATAGCGAGACTCCTGTATTTTATTTCCTCCTGGTCCACTGCCTTAATCTGGTACAAATTAATCAAGTAAGAGGGGAGGGAAAAGAAGAGGGAGGGAGAGAGGTAATTGTTAAAAAGTTACTAAAAACACTAATACATCAGGTCCACCCCACTCCCCAAAACAGTATACATATATTTCTTATTTAATATACATAAAAATATATCAGATTCCTATTATTACCCCAATTTCCCAAAGCAGAGATTTAGGCCAGAGGTATGTACATGCTTAGCAGACTCGGGGCCCTAGATTGAATTCCTAACCCCTTTCACCCTCAAAATGTGGAGACTAAAGTTTGAATAGTAGTTAGGAACTCTCCTAATGCAAGAATAATGAACATGTCTAATATCCAAGTCCCACCACATTCCTTCCATTTCTCCAGGAGGCCCTATCGCACATAACATAACTATAATTGCTACTGACAGTAACTCACCTCCCTGGTGTTTGGTATATTCCCAAGGTTACAATGCCATCACCACTGTATACAGAACATTTTCACCTCTCTCCCCTAACAATCCCAAGCCAATTAGTTCCCACTTCCCTTTCACCCCTCTCCCTAGGCCCTGGCAACCACTTTAAAAATGTGTTTACAAGCCGGGCACGGTGACTCATGCCTTTAATCCCAGCACTCAGGAGGCAGAGGTAGGAGGATTGCCATGAGTTCGAGGTCACCCTGAGACTATATAGTGAATTCCAGGTCAGCCTGGGCTAGAGTGAGACCCTACCTCCAAAATCCAAAAAATAAAAAATAAAAATGTCTTTACAGATTTGCCGATTCTAAATATTTCATATAGATGAAATCATACATGTGCAGTCTTTCGTGTCTGATTTCTTTCACACAGAATGATGTGTCCAAGGTTCATCCACGTGTCATATGTCTCAGTACTGCATTGCTTTTTATAGCTGTTTATTGGTCCGCTGTAGGTAGATCTATATAATACTTTGTTCATCCACTCAAAGTGGATTTGGGGCTACTGTGAATAATGTTTCTATAAATACTCATGTAGAAATTTTTGTGTGGACATGTTTTTAATTCCCTTGGAATAAATAACCAGGACTGGAGTTCTAGACCATACAATAGTAACTCTATGTTTAATGTTTCTAAAAAATATTTTGTTTATTTATTTTCAAGAGAGTGACTAGCCAGGCATGGTGGCACACACCTTTAATTCCAGCACTCAGGAGGCAGAGATAGGAGGATTGCTGTGAGTTTGAGGCCACCCTGAGACTATATAGTGAATTCCAGGTCAGCCTAGGCTAAAGTGAGACCTGATCTTAAAAACCAAAATAATAATAATAATAAATAATAATCATAAAAAGAAAACCAAAAAGAGAGAGAGAGTGCCAGGACTTCTTACCACTGCAAACCAACTCCAGACGCATGTGCCACTTTGTGCATCTGGCTTTATGTAGGTACTAAAGAATTAAACTTTAGCAGACAGGCTTTGCCAGCCAGTGCATTTAAGCACTGAACTCCCCAGCCAGTAGGTTTGAGAGAGAGCACACATGTGTGTACCAGAGCCTCTTGCCACTGCAAATCAACTACAGGTACATGTGCCTCCTTGTGTATCTGCCTTTAGGTAGGTACTAGGGAATTGAACTCTGGATTGCAGACCTTGCAAGCACCTTTAACCTCTAAGCCATCTCCCCAACCCTTTGTTTAGCTTTTGGAAGAAATGTCAAATTCCTTTCAAAAGCATCTGCCTCATTATATATTCCTGCCAGCAATGCATGAATGTTCCAGGTCTGCATGTCCTTGCCTGCACTTGCCATCCTGTGTCATGTTTTTTCCCAGTCATCACAGTGTTTGTAGAATGGCCTCTCACCATGTTTTCAATTTATTTTTATTTGAGACAGAGAGAAAGGGAGAGAAAGAGAGACAGAGAGAATGGGCACTCCAGGGCCTCCAGCCACTGCAAATGAACTCCAGACACATGTGCCTTGTGCACCTGGTTTACTTGGGATCTGGAGAATTGAACCTAGGTCCTTAAGCTTCACAGGCAAGTGCCTTAACTGCTAAGCCATTTCTCCAGCCCCTGTCACCATGTTTTAATTTGCATTTTCCTAGTGACTAACTCTGTTGCATGTCTCTCCATATGCACATTGGACACTCAGATAACTTTTTGGAGGAAGTAGTCAAATATCCTTTGTCCACTTAAGTGGGCTATTTGGCTTTCGTAGAAAGTTGGAGTTGCAGGTGCTCCTTACATAGTCTGCATAAAGATTTTCCCCAATTATGTTGGCTATCTATTCACTATCACCATAGTGTCCTGTGAAGAACAAAAGCTTGAAATTTTGGTCGACTTAAGCTGTATGTTTTTCTTTTCCTACTTTTACCTTAAGCAGCACATCTAATGAGCCATTGCCTAAACAAAGGTCATGAAGATTTATACTTATACTTCTTCTAAAAGCTTTATGTTTACATTTAGCTCTTCATCCACCTACAGGTTTTTTTTCTTTTCTTTTTTTTTTTTTTTTTTTTTTGGTTTCTGCTGTGTGTGTATAGTGGTGTGTGTGTGTGTATGTGTGTGTGTTATACGCACATGTATTTACCTTTGCATCTCCCTTGGCACATGCCTGCAGGAATAGGGAAGTGCACTCACCTAAGGTGACTGGAGCAGAAAGTTGGAAGTGTGAATTCTCAAACTGCTTTGTTGTTTTTCCAAGATCATTTTTGACTGCTTGGGTCTGTAGTTTTCAATATACAAATCTTGTACTTCTCTTGTTAAATTTATTCAGTTGCACTGTCCTAAAGTTCACTGATTCTTTCTCCAGCCAATCCAAATTGATTTGTCAAATCTTGCTGATTTTTATTTAATTTCAATTATTGTACTTGAATTTTTTGCATATTTACTTGTGTATGATGCTGCATACATGTATGCATGCTCATATGTGTGTGTTTCTCAGTTGCTCTCCACTTTCTTCGTTAAGGCAGAGTCACTTAAATTTAGTGCTCACCAACACAGCTAATCTAGCTAGCCAGCTTTCCAGAGATCCACTGTCTCTGCTTCTCAAGGGCCAGGATTATAGGTTTGTCTCCATGTCTACCCAGTGTTTATGTGGGCACTGGAGATCCAAAGTCTGATCCCTGATCTTACTCAGCAAGGGCTTTCTCCACCATTTCTCCAGCCCCAGCTATTGGACAGTGTGTGTGTGTGTGTGTGTGTGTGTTATGTGATGTGTACAAACACATATGCAGATGCATATGTCTATGAGTACATGTGTGGAAGCCAGAGGAAGTTGTTGGGTGACCTCCTCTATCTCTCTTCCACCTTTCCTCCCTAAGACAAAGTCTCTCACTGAACCTGCAGCAGGGACCCCCAGTGGTCCTCCTTTCTCTACACCTCTCAACACGGGAGTCACAAGCATGCTTGACAATGCTGGACTTTCTGTGTAGGTGCTGAGGATCAAATTCGGGTCCTTATGCTTATACCCCAAGCAGTCTTACCTGTTCATCTGTATGGACATTTTGTTTTTTGAGACAGGGTCTGGGTCTGATGTAGCTAAGCTGGAGTCCAGCTCATTATGTAGCTGAAAATGACCTGAAACTTCTGAATCTCCTGCCTCAACCTCCCAAGTGCTGGGATTACAGGCATGCACCACCATGCCTGATTTTATGTGCTGAAAATTGAACCCAGGGTTTTATGCATGCTAGGCAAACAATCTATCAACTAAGTACATCTATAGCCCTTAGTTGTTGGACTTTTTTTTTTTCTTTTGAGGTAGGGTCTTAATCTAGTCCAGGCTTACCTGGAACTTACTCTGTAGCACCAGGCTGACCTCAAACTCACACAGATCCTCCTACCTCAGCCACCCAAGAGCTGAGATTGAAGACCGCCACACCTGGCAGTTGTTGGATTTTTTTTTTTACACATATCTCTATTTATTTGTTTCCAAGCAGAGAGAGACAGAAGAAAGAACCAGAAAGTGCCAGAGCCTCCAGCCACTGCAAACTCCAGATGCATCCATTTTCTGCATCTGGGAAATCAAACCTGAGTCATTAGGCTTTGCAGGCAAATGCCTTAACAGCTGAGCCATCTCTCCCGCTCCAGTTGTTGGATATTTAACTGAAGAATTTCTATATCTTTTTTTGTTCTTTATCTTTGTTCTCTTTATTATTATTCTTACTTATGAGACTTGATTCATATACTTTCCTTGATTTCTTTAGATATGATATCCAATTGTTTAAATACATGTATGGTTTTAATGTATTATCTTATTATATTATTTCCTCAGGAAAATTTCTGTTTACTAAGGATTTTATTTTCATCTTTTTAGTTCATATGTTCTTGTTTTTTATGTCTTAGAATTTTTTTTCAATGATGGTGGTTCAGCCCAAGGTTTTGTACATGCTAGGCAAGCACTCTATCTGAGCAACACCCCTAGCCTCATCTTGTAACTTTTTCATTTTATTTTATTTTATTTAAGAGAGGGAAAGAGAAACAGAATGGGTGCACCAGGGCTTCCAACCACTGCAAATGAACTTCCAGTCATATGTGCTACCTTGTGCATCTGGCTTATGTGGGTACTGGGGAATTGAACCGGGGTCCTTAGGCTTTGCAGGCAAGTGCCTTAAATACTAAGTCATTGTGGTAGTTTGATTCAGGTGTCAGCCATAAACCTAGGTATTTGAATGCTAGGTTCCTGCTGATGGAGATTTGGGAATTAACGCCTCCTGGAAGTAGTGTATTGTTGGGGGCAGGCTTATGGGTGTTATAGCCAGCTTCCCCTTGCCAATGTTTGACACACTCTCCTGTTACTATTGTCCACCTTATTTTGCCAGGGGGTGATGTCCACCCTCTGCTCATGCCATCATTTTCCCTTGCCATCGTGGAGCTTCCCCTCGTGCCTGTAAGCCAAAATAAACCTCTTTCCCACAAGCTGCTCTTGGTTGGGTGATTTCTACCAGCAATGCGAACCAGGCTGCAACAGTCATCTCTCCAGCCCTCTTGTAACTTTTTATTGCACACTGACCATTTAAAAATGTTAATGCGGCAACTCTGGATATTAGATTTCCTTTCTCTCTGTGTGTTTGTTGTTGTTAGTTGCTTTTGCTACTGCTGCTGTTTGTTTCATGATTTTCTTGATTTAATTCTATGAAGTCTGTATTCTTTTATTGTGTGTGACTTCTGAAGTCTGTGCTCAATAAACTTATTGGTTAGCTAATGAAGTAAAAGAAATTTTTAAAATTTTACTTATTTATTTGCATGTGTGTATGTATGGGTGCTCACATATGTTGGTTAGAGAACAATTCTGGGGTGTCTGTGCTCTACCTTCTTTGAGACAGGGTCTCCTGCCACTGCAAACAAATTGCTAGACTACATAGGAGTGCTAGGCTAACTTACCCACAAGCTTCGGATTCTGCCTCCCAATACCTTAAGCACATTGGGATCACAGATGCACATTCCACTTTGCATCTGGCTTTACATAGTGCTAAGGAATTGAACCCTGAGCCAAAAGCTTTTCAAGAAAGCACCTTTAACCATTGATCAATCTCCCCATTTCCCAGGAATTTCTTTCAGTATTGTAACCAATAGTTTACCTAATCTTCACAAAGTGTTCTCTGCATTTCATAGCAGCCTTCAGTGGTCAAATAGGCAGTTTCATAACCCTGCCTTAGCCTTCAATCCTGATTGTTAAAGAGTCTTATCAATAGCCAAATGTGAGAAGGTTGGGGTATCTTGGTCCTTTTATGGACATATTCATAGCCCTACCCTTGCTTATAGCCTCTGGATTCCCAGGAGTTTGTTTAAGCTTTTCAAAGCCCTCTATGGGCATCTTATTCCCACAGATCCTTCTTTCCTTTTATGCTTTTGTTTTTTAATTCAACCCAAATGGAATCAGAGATATAAAGCTAAAAAAAAAAAAAATCTTGCAAACTGATTTTTTAAAGTTTTTATTACCATATATTAATTATACATAATGGGTTTTATTATGACATTTTCATGTATGTATATAATGTATTTTGATCACATACTCACCCTGTTTTCACTAATTGTTTTTGACAAACACCCTATTGATAAGGCTGTTTACAGAGAGGAAGTTCTAAAGCCAGTCAAAGTAAGGACAACTTCCTGCAACTTTGCAGGTAACCTGCAATTAGATTCCATAGAGGGTTGCACAGGGAAGAGGGCTCTTGCTGTCTCCTTCCATTGGCTGCTGGTTTTCTGCTCATCCCAGTTTCTGTTGTAGTTAGGTTGTCAAATGCTGAGGCTACCATGGACTTGCCATGAGGGAGCAGATCTAGACAAGTTACCATGCCATGGTGCTTACTGCTCTCAATGACACTGAGTCATGTTTCCTACCTAAATGTTTCCAAATTATTTGCAACCCTTTGGTCAATATCTAGTGTTTTTAAAAAGGAGATTGTGAGCATTGCTGCCCATGTTCTCACTGCTTTATGAAGTAAATGTCTCTGAGGTCCTTGTGCTGCCACCCTGTGGGTATTTCTCTTGAACGTATGACCTTGATTAAATCTTAGTTTGTTTTGTTCTTTCTACTCACAAAGTAGCACACTCCTTCCTCCTAGTCTCCTTCAGTGAGTAGATTATAAAAGTCAGTTCGGGAGATGTGATAAAAATTATTTTCTGGGGCTGGAGAGATGGCTTAGCAGTTAAGTATTTGCCTGTGAAGCCTAAAGACCCTGGTTCGAGGCTTGATACCCCAGGACCCACAATAGCCAGACACACAAGGGGGCACATGCATCTGGAGTTCATTTGCAGTGGCTGGTGGCCCTGGCGTGCCCATTCTCTCTCTCTCTCTCTCTCTCTCTCTCTCTCTCTCCCTCTCCCTCTGCATCTTTCTCTCTGTCTGTCACACTCAAATAAATAAATAAAAATAAACAAAAAAATTCAAAACTATTCTCTGATTTTTTTTTTTTGAGGTAAAGTCTTGCTTTAGCCCAGGCTAACCTGGAATTCCCTATGTAGTCTGAGAGTGCCTTCAAACTCATAATGATCCTCCTACCTCTGCCTCCCTAGTGCTGGGATTAAAGGCGTGGCCACCAAGCCTGGCTATTTTCTGAATTTTTTTAAATAGTTTCCTTGTCCTACAAAGTGTTAGGAGCTGGATAGACCTAAGCTCTCTCTTTCCAAAGAAATAAATATAAGTCCAGATACAATCTTTCCAGCTCTAGACTAGTCATGACACTAGAGACATGTTTAGTTAAGGAACATCAGAAAAAGTTATAATATTCCAAAAAAAAAAAATACACAGCTCTAATGTCTGGGTTTTCTACAAAGAGGAGCAGAACTTCCCAACAAACTCAACTCCAACTTCCCTCTGCTGGCACCACTTCTCAACAGCTTTCCTCAGACATGCTGAGATGAGGGAAACACACGTATCAAACCACAATTTGCCACTCTCCCTTCTTGAGCAAAAGTGGATTTGGTAAAGGATCACTGGTGACAGGTAAGTAGAGACTGATGACTCATTCCTGTTGAGGTCTTGGGCCAAGTTCCAGAAGGCCAAGTGTTTTCTGGAGAGCAAGGAAGAAGATTTGCATGTGTGGCCACACCCAGAAGCTCCAGCCCAAGAGCACATAAACAGGAGGAGAGCCTCCAGTTCTCCTCCGTCTTGCAGTGCCTGGCCGGCAGATCCCAACAATGCCTGTGTCAGGTTCCTCGCTGCCACAACTTGGGCTGTTTCTGTGCCTTACACTGTGCTTTTCCTCTGCCTTCTACACATCATATGACAACTGCATGGTCTTTGATCACGTCTTTACCACCAACAACTCGGGAATCAAGATTGAGCCAGAAGTCTTTGAAAACAACACAATCTACACAGGTGAGTGTTCTGTAAGGGATAGAACCAGAATTTCAGTGCACACCCCTGCATCCCCACTCTTGGGTACACATGGGGAATGGGGAAAGGAAGAAAATATGTGAGAGAGTGGATTGAAAGGACTATTTCTGCATGTTTTGTGTTCATAAATGAGTTCATAAACACCCAGTGCCTAGATTAGCTGAACCTCGGTCAGAACATACCTGGAGCAAATTCTCTGGCTGAAATAAAATGGGCATTTTATTAATTTTGATAATAATGGTTGTATCACAGAACTGTGCCTCCATGGGTGGCTGTACACTGGAGAACTTCAGGGACTATTTGCATTTAGTCTATGGGTAAAAATATTGTGAGCTAGATGGGGAAAGAAGCCTCACTCCCACTCTGTGTGAGGAGTGAATAGACAGAAGTTAAGTGACTTGCACAGGGACTGGCTGTTAGGAGGGGGCAGAAGTGGCTCTTGAGCCTATCTTTTCATCCTTACTCCCGTGCTTCTCTTAGAAGTATTTAGTTTGGAAAACATTTCACAAATATCCCTCTTGGGGCTTGTGAAACCTACAAGCTAAGAAATTTGCTTTCTAGTCAGTCAGACATACGAGTCAAAGAGTGTGAGTTCTTTGTAGTTGTATAACATCAGCAACGTTTGCTACGGAGTTTATGCATGGAAGCATTTGGCCCTCATACTGACCTGCTAGGTGGATCCTTCATCGTTCCCATTTTGTAGATGAGAAGACATACTGGGGTCTCAGAGCTCTGGAATGGTGGAGCTCCAGCTCCTCAAAATCCTCTGACCCTGCATTCTAGTGCTGACATTTCTACTATACGCCAGGCAACGTCCTGGGAGTAAATGCTATTAACTTCCCGTTTTACAGATGAGAAATGAGACTTACAAAAGTTACAATTTTACTCAAGGTCATTAGAATGTAACAGAGCTAATGTTTAAACCTAAACAACAGGGCCAAGAGAACCTGTTTTGTTTTGTTTTCCTTTGCTTTTCTATTCTCCCCCCCACACCCCACCCTTAAAAGTCTAACCAAATTTGGCCAGGCCTACCACCAGGGTGACAAATATGCTCATGGTCTACAGTCTCAGCACTAGCATGTGAACCACCCTGCCATGCCTTCATACCCTCGTCTTGCTTGTCTCTTCTTTTTACTTTCTCCTAGAGATTGTCACTAAATGCTTTTTATTGTAACAGGTTTAACTATGTCCTACTCCCTCAAGAAGTGGCTCTTGTCCTACTGGATAGGGAGGATAATTTTGTAATTCAGGATGAGTACCTGAGGGTATGGATATGATCTATGGCATTACTGCAAGAGACATTGCAGGCCCCTGATATAAGATAATACATCGTGAGGCAGAGGATTTTGCTACTGAAATGGGAGAAAGAGAAGTCTAGTTTGTGAAGATATTATGAAGATATGGGAGCCTTATGAAAAAAGGAGACAGGTGGAGGAAAACACAAGCCATGGGAGGATGGGGGAATTGGGAGGGCAGTGACAGAAGTTACAGAAGCCTCATGGTACAGCCAGGAAAAGGGAAAGGAGGAAAAGAACTCGGACTCCTCAAATGCCCACACTTGCTCTGCACTTTATCAGATTCTATTTCAGAACCAAAGTGTGTGAGAGATCTATGGTAACCTGCTCCCCATAGGAATGCTTTAAATTGAGAGTCAAAGTCCTCTGCCCCTAGAGAAGGGCCAAATTCTATACCTACACAGCAGGCTCCATGAATACCTTTGGAGAATGTCATTGCCAGCAGGACTCAGGCCTTCTAGGGACTCTGAATAAATGCCCACTCAGGACAACCACCTTTCGTTACTTTAGTTTTGAAATCTTTCATTTTGGCATTATGTCAACATTGGTAAGTCACATAGAAATGGCTTGGCAGATCACAGGAGACAGCTACAGCATGGGCAATACCTCAGAACAGGGTCCCTAGGCATTATGAATAAAGAACAAAGCCTTTAATACTTACATTAAGACTATGTTGGATCAGCATCGCCTCCGTTTTTCACTTTTTTGGAAGAGGGATGTACTGTTACCTTCCTGTAATTTCAACTTTAAGGACACAGTACTACATTGGATACAGGATTTTTTTTTTTTTTTTGGTCTTTTGTTTGTTTGCTTTGCAGTACTGAGGATAGAACCTAAGGCCTCATACATGCTAGGCAAGCACTCCCCTGTTGAACTAAGCCCCAATGCAGGGCTTTGGAATCAGTCAAAAAGCAGTTTAGGGGCTAGGAAGATGGCTCAGTTTGAAGAAGAAATAGGAGCAAAGTAACAAGCTGATCAATTGCTTATCATGCAAGCAAAAAGATCCCCAGCACTACAAAAACCTAGGTGTGCAGCCCATGGCTGTCATCTCAGCACTGGGGGTGTGGAGACAAGACCATGGCTTGGGCTGCAGGCTAGGTAAACCAGCTGAGTCAGTGAGCTCTGGGATCAATGAGAGACCATGTCTCAATATAATGAGGAGATTGATTAAGACACTTAGTGTTAACCTCTGTTCTCTACACGCATGCACATACAACTGCAAATGCACCCAGACAAACATGTGTGCCCACACATATATGAACATGAATACATACACACGCACACATACACACACACACACACACACACACACACACACAGACACACACCACGTATACATGTAAAAATAAAAAAGTGGCTGTTTAGTGCTCCATTTTCCCAACATTGGGCTGCCCAGATATGGACAAAGATGATAATGTTTCATGTGATTCAGTCCTCCACTTCATATTATAAAAAGTAAAATGTTCCAGATGAGAGGGAAAGAGAGCTAAGTAAGTCCAGAGGAGGGACACAAGCAGGATCTGAGAGTGGAAGTGGGGATGGGCTGTATCAGAACAAAGAAGGAAGGGTTCCACACAGGAATCTAGACATGAACAAGGGCCAGCAGCAGGTATGGGCAGGCACATTTGCAGGGCAGGAAGAGGCCAGCTGCTATCCTGAGAGAGAATGCAGACAGAAAAGCAAGGCAAGGCTTTTAGGGTCCTGAAAAACATGTGCTGGATATCATCATTGACACAACAGAAACTGAAATGGGAAAACAAAGATGCTCACAATTCTCTAGGGGAAGGACATTTAGGAAGCTTTGAATTAGAGTGTTTACCAACAGGCAGGTTATATGAGGAAGTCTGGTCTAGCCACCAACATGTCACAAAGAAGACTGGGAGAAGAACAGAGGCCACAGATGTGGAGACAAGATGATGGCTGGGGCTGCAGGCTGGGAAGGGGGAAGGAAGGCTTAGTGCACGGTGTCGAGGGAAAGTGGAAGTTACAGGCCAAAAACATCCTTGAAGAGATAAGAGGCACGGTGACTGTCTATGTGACATCACCGTGCATCACCTTCCATCATACCAGGATGTATGACAAATGTCAAGTCCTCCTAAGTGAGTCATGGCACATGGGATTTGGGTCAGCTGACCCTGATTGGCAAAGTAAACTAGGCCAAAGGAATGTAGTATGCTGGAATTAATAATAACAATCTCATTTTATCCAATATCCACCACATATTAACATCCTAACATTCTTCTCTTAATCCTTCCAGAAGCTTTCCCTGGTAGGTATAATGATCCCAGATCATGAGTGATATTGTCATTAGCCCCAGACCTAGAACTAGGACAGGTACAAAGTAAGCATTCAAAAACATTGTGTGGTGGCTGAGGATGTAGCTCAGTTGTCAAAGCTCTGGCCTAACATGCAAGAAACCTTGGGTTTGATCCCCAGCACATATTAACCAGGTGTGGTGGCACACACCTATCATGCTAGCACTCAGGAGGTGAAAACAGGAGGATTAGAAGTTCAAAGTTACCCTCAACTACATAGTGAGTTTGAAGCCAGCTTGGGATACATGATACCCTGTCTCAAATAAACAAAATGTGGGTTGGAGAGATGGCTTAGCAATTAAGGTGCTTGCCTGAAAAGCCTAAGGACCTGGATCAATTCCCCAACACCCACGTAAGCCAGATGCACAAGGTGGTACACGCATCTCATGAAGCCTAGGGTAGCCTAGAACCTGCATGTGGCTAAGGATGAATTTGAACTCCTCATCCTCCTGCCTCTACCTTCCAAGTGCTAGGATAACAGCATATGCTACTACAGTAGATTTCCAGTTAATATCTTGATGTATTTCCTTCCAGGAATTCTTTAGTTTCCTTTACAAAAACAGGACCATGTCAGGTGGTGGTGCATGTCTTTAATCCCAGCACTTGGAGGTAGAAGTGAGAGGCTCGCCATGAGGCCACTCTGAGACTACATAGTGAATTCCTGCTCAGCCTAGGCTAGAGTGAGACCTACGACCCTACTTTGAAAAACCAAAAGAAAAACAAAACAAAACCCTCAAGACCATGCTATCTGTACTCACTCTGTAACGTTCTTTACTTACACGCATGTTGATTTCACTTGGCTCACACTAACTGCTTCCTCACATTTCCCTCCTAGTTTTGGTTCCTGTGAACAAGCAAGTGAGAACCGTGATCCTGCAAGCAGTGGACAAGGACAACAGTTCCGTGGGCCTGTGGGACGGAGCAGATGAGGAATGCAACAACAGCACTGCCCTGTACCACGGGACTCACGTAAAAGACTCATTCATCAGAGCACACTGGATAGCCCCTAAATCTAAAGACATAACTGAACTTGAACTACAGTAAGAACTTATTCCATCTTGCTTTGAGTTTCAAAATTTTCAAATCTGTTTTATGTCGTTTCACGTTGACCTAGTAGAACTAAGACTATAATGTGTATATTATATGGAGAATTCATCAGGGGAATTTCCCATCTGCTCACCATTCCCACAGACCTTTCATCAGTGCACACACAGGGACACACACAGACAGACCTCTCAGTTATTTTCAACATAAGCAAGAAGAGCTGGCTTACATTTCCCTTTCATAGACCCTATATTCAAACTACAAAATCATTTTTTTAATTTTTATCTTTTGTAAGCATGCAAAATAATGAGCTTCACTATATTTTTATGCATGTATATCATTGTACTTTGCTCATATTCACTCCCAATTAGCCTCTCTTGCTCCTCCATTTTAGTTCCCTTCATTTTTTACATAAAATAGTCCCCCTTCTACTTTCTTTTTGTGTATTTATTTATTTATTTGACATAGAAAGAGGGAGAGAGAGAAAGAGAATGTACCAGGGCCTCCAGCCACTGTAAATAAACTCCAGACGCATGTGCCCCCTGTGCATCTGGCTAATGTGGGTCCTGGGGAATCAAACCTGGGTTGTTTGGCTTGCAGGCAAAAGCCTTAATCACTAAGCCATCCCTCCACCCACCCACCCCCTTCTATACATGCAGAACACATATACATGTGATTTATTATTCTAGTACAGAACCATTTTTAAAACACAAACTCCTTTGGAAATTTGAATCAAAAGAGTGTGACAATTGAGTAACAGGAGTAGTTTCTATTCACAGAAAATGAATGCACTCAGATTCCAAGATGAAGCCACCCACAGGTTAACATACTTGACACTGAGTGTCATTCGGTATCCGGTGTGGGGAGGTACTTATGCTTTTGGACTGTCATTTTGTACTATAAGGGCATCTCTGACCATCACTCTGGTCCATTGTCAATAGCTAATGATACTGTTAAACCATTGTTCCCTCTTCTGCTGTGGTCTGGGCCTGGTCAGGCTTAATTGACTTTGGAGGATATATATTATGCCCACAGTGTGATAGATGAAAGCAGAATCCAAAGGGATCTGCTACTATCCAGCCTCACAATGACAGCAATTGCTTACAAAAAGCCAAAGGACATTCCTTTCATCTCACCTCATTAAAAACCTCTTCACTCCATGCACCAGCAGACAGAATCTGCTGTGACATGGCAGTGACAACCTGCAAGAGAAACAGCACAGTCCCACTGACAATGCGGTTTCCACCCAGCCTCGCTGCACACTCACTTTGGCACACTAGCCTCTCTGCTTGTCCTCCTCATGTACATTCATAGTGTAGATCAGCAAGATGGACATATGCAGAAGGGAAACAGGAAGCAGGACTTCACTATGGTGGTTACTGTGTTGAGTAGAGCACACAAGGATGTCAAAAGGCCCTAGGTCATGGGATAAGACTGGGGAGCAAGATTCATGCAGAAATATGTACTGGGTGAAACATGACTTCTCAGCTTCCCCCGAATACCAGGATCCAGCAAAGATCTGTTATACACTCTCACACCTTCCTCTATTTCATCAGAATACACATCATAATTATAATTGATTACTTAACTAATTAGCTAATCATTTGTTTTAAAATCTGTGTTCTCTGGAGATACTGTAAATGTGATGAGGGTAAGAGGCATGCCTACTAAGCATGACTAGCATGCAGTGTCCTTTCACTAGCTACTTGTTGGGTATATAAACAAAGGGCTGATGTTATGATAGAACCATTGATATAACAACAGAGCAAGCTATAAGGAGCATTTAATGAACATTAGGTACACACAGTATGTCAGGCATTATTCACAAAGAACCTGCCCTCAAGAGGTCGGCCTTCTGGTGGGGAGAGAAGCTCACAGCAATTCTTCACAGTAGAGTTATTGTTCCTGATGGAGATCTGTGTGGGTTAATAACAATGAGGAGAGAGGACTTTATAGAGGAATCCACTGTGTCTGTGGGCAGATGTGACCCGGGAAGGTATTACAGACAGAGGCACTAGCTTGAACAAAGGCCAAAAGTATGTGCCCATCCCTGAGGTTGGGGAAGAGCCATTTGGAGATGAGAACATGGAGGACCTCAGTCAAGAAAATATGGGCCAGACGAATATTTCGTGATGTGCTAGAAAAAGTAATATTAGAAGAGGTCAAGAAAGTGAGATGCTCCAGGGGCTAGAGAGATGGCTTAGCGGTTAAGCGCTTGCCTGTGAAGCCTAAGGACCCCGGTTCAAGGCTCGGTTCCCCAGGTCCCACGTTAGCCAGATGCACAAGGGGGCGCACGCGTCTGGAGTTCATTTGCAGAGGCTGGAGGCCCTGGCGCGCCCATTCTCACTCTCTCCCTCTATCTGTCTTTCTCTCTGTGTCTGTCACTCTCAAATAAATAAATAAATATTTAAAAAAAAAAAAAAAGAAAGTGAGATGCTCCAGAACCATAGCTGAAGTTGTGAACTCCACAAAGGAGGTCCTCACTGTATCTCATTGATTTGCCTTCCACAGTGTCTTTGTTGTCAATGTCAATGGCACAGCTGCATTTTCTTCTCTGGAACTTGGACATAAAGGTGAGTTCTTTTGCAGTCCATTTGTATATTAGGCAGTAAATGCCATCGGCCTGGAAAATTATTTTGTGGGGGTTCTTTAAAAAAAAGGCCATTTTGGCCAGGTGTGGTAACTCACGCCTTTAATTCCACCACTCATGAGGCAGAGGTAGGAGGATCACAGTAAGTTCAAGGCCACCCTGAGAATACAGAGTGAATTCTAGGTCAGTCTGGGCTAGAGTAAGACCCTACCTTGAAAAGCAAAAACAAAAAAAGGGGGGCATTTTCATTATCTATTACTCAAATACCAGCTTTATCTCCCAGGATCATAAAAGTTTCCTGGACTGGGATGGGATTTCCTGGACTGGAATTTGCTACAGTCTCAGGCTGGCCTCATATTTATAGCAATTCTCCTAGTTCTGCCTCCCAAGTGCTGGGATTAAAGGCGTGCACCACCATGCCCAATATAAATTGTTGTTTTCATTTTTATTTTTATTTGGTGGTTGACAGTGCTTGCTTACAAAGTCAGCCATACCAGGTTCAATTCCCTGGCATTCACATAAAGCCAAAACAAAATAGTTTGTAGTAGATGCACCCACACCCACACACATAAATAAGTTGTTTTTTTTTTTTCAAGTTCCCCAACCTCTTGTTACCTGCCATGTGGAAAACAAAAACCCTCCCCAAGATTTCTGCAATTTTTCCAAAATGCCCATGATCAACCATGGCTCCAAGCTTCTGCTTCAATAGGACCCATTTCTAGTCAATACCACAGAGATATCAATATGAAAACAGCATGCTCAGTTGCCACAAAGATACTGAATCCCTTCACACAAGACCTACACTGGGTAAACTTTAACCAATGAGTTCTGAGGAATGATGGGGAGGGAGTTGTTACACACAAAGAGTTGGTATTATAGAAACATGAACTATGTCATTAGTTATTATGAACATTTAGGGGAGGAGTACAGATTGAGCCCAGAACCTTCTACTTGCCAGGCATCCTCAGCCCCTTCATTAGTTCTTAAAGTGGACTTGGCCACTATCACTCCCACCAGGAATCTCCACTGGCTTTTCTCAGGTTGAAGGCCCCATCTCACAGTGTCTCAAGACTCCTCACCCTTTTACTCTCTTCTCTATCCTCTTCTTTTTCTCCTACGTCCCTGTAGAGAATGAAAGCAAATTTTAAAACAAGGCTCAGAAGAGATAGGCAACTTGCCTAAGAGACCACAGAAAAAGGCAATAGCACAATGAGAGCTCAATATCCACATATTATACTTTTTTCCATTTTCCTTAGACTTTCATTAGAGCTAAAGTTACTTTGGGGACTAGGGAGATGGCTGAGTGCATAAAGGGCTTACAAGCATGAGTGCTTGAGCTTGGATCTGATCCCCCAAAACACATATAAAAGCAAGACACTGTAACTGGTGTCTGTGATCCCAGCATGCCTATGGTAAGAAGGAAAGCTGAGATAGGAGAATCAGTAAGAAGCTCGTGAGCCAGCTAGGCTGGAGAATGGAGCAGTGAACAATGGACACCCTTCCTTAAACAAGGTGGAAGGCAAGTACCAACACTTGAAAATTGTCCCTGACCTCTACATGCATGCATTCATACACATGACATGAATATGCACACACACACATCATATGCACACATGAGTTAATTTTAATGAAGCTTTTTTTTTTTTTTTTTTGAGGCAGGGTCTCATTCTAGTGCTGGATGACTTGGAGCTCACTCTGTAGCTCAAGCTGGCCTCAAACTCAGGACCTACCGACCTTAGCCTCCTAAGTGATGGAATTAAAGACATGATCCACTCTGCCTGGATTTAAGGCAGATTTCAAAGACATGATCCAACCAAGTGTACATATGAGGTGTTTGTTTTGTTCAAATCCTCAACACTGCCAAAAAATAATTTTTTAAAGATTCAACCAAGAACAAAAACCTTAGTGTCCCAGAGTCCAAATAACAGCACTGCCTGATGAGCCCCAGAACACTGAAAGACGTCCAGCATGCTGCCTGCTTTCTTGCCAGTCATGCATTACGAAAGGTGCTCAGAGGGGATACTTACTTCCACAACAAATTTTAAAGTGCTTATGCCTAATCAAATTAGTATATAAAAGTCTTCACTGTTTCCTTGGTGGTTTTCCTTTGAGAAGTTTAGGGTGTTGTTTTCCTTCTCAAGGACATTTTTGAGATGAACACTGGCATAAATGCTAACAGAGGGGAAAATGTTTGTTTCTAATTAGAACCTCTATGCTAATAAAACACAGTTCAAAGCTTTTTTAAAAGATTGGAAGTACAACATGCACCTGTACACCTAACACTTAAGAGGCTGAGGTGGGAAGATTATCAGTCAAGGCCAGCCTGAGCCATATAGCAAGACTGTTTCAAAAGAAAACAATAACAAAAAAAGAAACAAAGAGAGAGAGAGAGAGAGAGAGAGAGAGAGAGAGAGAGAGAGAGAGAGAGAGAAAGAAAGAAAGAAAGAAAGAAAGAAAGAAAGAAAGAAAGAAAGAAAGAAAGAAAGAGAGATGGAAGGAAGGAAGGGAGGGAGGGAGGGAGGGAGGGAGAAAAAACAAAGTGGATGTGTTCTATTCTCTGGCTCCACGGAATGCCAGAGAAATACTTGTCCCAGGGAAGTGCTAAAGCCATAAAATAGTGCCTCTGAGTTGGAAGGCTTCCTATAGGCAGGCAGAAGTTGCCCAGGCCAGAGTAAACCCCTGGACAGTTTCCTTCTTCTGCTTTCTTATAACCAAAGAGTTTTGAAGGGCATGAAGGTAAAGTTTAAAGGTACACTCAGACCCGTGAAGTATCTGAGCTCCAAGCTCCAGTTTTTCCATGATCAGATAAGCTCCTAGGACTGCAGGCCTGGCTCTCTCTGTTTCTCTACAAGATAACCTCACAGACCCAGTCACTGATCAGATCCTGTGTATAAAGGTGGCCTGTGACTCAGGACCAAGAGAAAGGAAGTTGGGTATTTGGAGAGGACATCTTTCCACTAACATTAAAGCAGACATGGCCATCCTCAGGTCTAGACTACACTTCTTATAAAGCCTTTAAGTTACAAAGAAAAACAAAAATTGTACCATTCAGTATCATATTTTTATTGAATGTTACGAGTATGAAGATATTTGGGAGAAAGCTACCCATCCAATAATAAAGTCAATGGTTTCATAAATTCAGTGGTTCTCCCCATCACCTCAAAAAACAATGCAGACAAGAATGGTGGAAGCTTACTTATTTTAGAACTTATTCTGCAACCCTTCGCTGCCCAGCTCCCTCCATAACCTGGCACCAGAGAAGTGTTGATTAAATTTTACTAATGGAGCTGGAGAGATGGCTCAGCAGTTAAAGTACTTGCCTACAAAACCTAAGGACATGGGCTTGATTCCCCAGGGCCCACATAAATCCAGATGAACAAGACAGTGCAAGCTTCTGGAGTTCATGTGCAGTGGCTAGAAGCCCTGGTGCGCCCATATTCATTCTCTCTCTCTCTCTCTCTCTCTCTTTTTCTTTCTCTCTTTCTCCCTCACTCCCTCCCTCTTTCTCTCTCATTCATAAATAAATTTTTCTGTTTGGTTTTTTGAGGTATAATCTCACTCTAGCCCATGCTGACTGGAATTTGCTACATAATCTCAGGCTGGCCTCAAATTTACAGCAAACCTCCTATCACTGCCTACCAAGTGCTGGAATTAAAGGGGTGGGCCACCATGCCCAGCATAATTTTTTTTTTAATTTTTGCCCTTGAACCATGGCTCCAATATTCTATGTGGTGCTCACCCACGACCCAACAGAGATTCTGATAACATTGTTTCTTTGTTTTCCCCACAGTACTACCCACAGCCTTTACTTCTACCACCAAGATTCCTGAGGACAGCCAGACCACAGCCAAGACCACAACCCTCACCACAACGAAGACCACAACCTTAACCACAGCCAGCAGCTTCGCCATTAGAGTGCTCAGCAGCCCCATTACAGGAGCCTTCCATATCCTGCTTGTTTTTCTCACCAGCAAGTTCCTCTTCTAAGGGAAGCAGCTGTCTGACCTCCAGGACACCCTTCAGAGCACACACTCTGGCTAGTGCTTTAATGTGTGTAACTGAAGGTTTTATGTTCAATGTGCAACTCCAATGCTACTGCTTTGGACCAAAGACCCAAGACTCACTAGTCAGTTTGGGTCACACAAATGTTCACCTAAATATTTCAAAGCACAAATTAAATTATGGGGTTTTGCGGGGGGTTGGTATTTCAAGGTAGGGTTCCACTCTAGCCCAGGCTGACCTGGAATTCACAATGTAGTCTCAGGCTGGCCTCAAGTTCATGGTGATCCTCCTACCTCTGCTTCCCAGAGTGCTGTGACTAAAAGCGTGCACCACCATGTCTGGCAAATTATGCTTTTTGTAAATATTTAAACTGGAGTTCTGCTCTCAGTTTAACATGTTGACAGTCAATTGGAACTTCTGTTCTTGACAAAGGGGTCTGGTGAACCTCCTGGGTTTCTAGGAGAGGAGCCCTTCCTTACTATCAAGAAGATCTCAGATTCCTAACCAAACCCACTCCGATTATTCAGAACTTCTGTGACTCATGGGACTGGAGGAGAAAGGTGAAAGCAGAAGTGGTCCTGAGGCTCCTGGCAGCTTCCCATTTTGTCCACTCCAGTAGGTTTTGAAGGGCAAGAGAGTACCAAGGTACCATGTCGGAGCAGCCAATGACAGGACAAATGATGCTATGAAGATATTTTTTTTCTAAGTGACACCAAATAAGTGATACTTCGATCGATCAAGAATAAATGAATGTGTTAAATTCAAAGATAAGTAATGAGTGATTAACTTAAAATACAGAAAATGTTACCTAATTTTGTTTATTAAAAAATTAATGAAATGGTAAGTGTTCTGTGTGTTTTCAAGGCCAGATCTAAGGGTAAATTTATGTCAATTTTCATTTTCCTCCAGTACAGACTGGTTATTTTTCTTCTAATGGCAATGCAGTGATGGTCAAAATGCTTATAATATTTATGTAAACTCAAAAGAAAGCAAGCTACTTCCAGTAATAAATTTGCAATAAGAAACAAAGTTTTAATTGGGAGTGGTAGTACATGCCTTTAATCCCAGAACTGGGGAGGCTGAAGTAGAAGCATCACCATAACTTCAAGGCCAGCCTGGGCTAGAGTGAGACCATGCCTCAGAAAACAAAACAAAAAAAAAAAAAAAGAACCAAAGTTTTCGTTTATAATTATGCTTCTGGTTCTTAAAATCATGTAGCTTTTAAGAGTCCTGACTGTATTCTTCCACTTAGGACTCCTTGCTGACTTCATCACACCTTGTAGTGCAAACCCTGTATATAACTATAGAATGCCTCCTATGCAGGCATGCCGTGTACTTATCCGTAAGTTCTTGGCTTAGCTGGGTAACTTCCATAGAGATAGATTGGCTCTGATTCTCTTCTCATATCCAGAAAGTCACTAGAATAAACAACACAGCTCATTTTCCCATCCACAGTGGGATGCATTAAACTTCTTCAGACATGCAGCCCTCCAGGGTGATTTCACACAACCTCTGAGGGAGGAAAATAGTCATTCCTCCTAAAGGATGAGCCATTTTACAGTGAGGAAATACCCTTAAATGCCCATTTAGTCAACATTTGTCTTATACTTTATTACTGTTGATATTAAGTTACCATGAGAACATACTAGTTTTTATATTATAAGAATTCCTAGAAAATAAAAAAAAAAAGAATTCCTGCTTGGCCAACATTTCAACCCTCTCCATATATACATACATATATATATATATATATATATATATATATATATATGGAGACATATATAGATATATGAATTTTATCACATGAATAATGCTTTTCTGATTGAGATATTGTTTGTTTCTTACTGCTTCAGACTAATTTATCAGCAAATATTTATTAAGCATCTATACCATGATAGGTTCAATTCCTCAATACACATGTAAGCCAGATGCACAAGGGGGCACATGCTTCTGGAGTTCTGTTGCAGTGACTGAAGACCCTGGCACACTCACTCTAAGTTAAAAAGAAAATTATACTCAAGAGAAGGGGGGGAAAGAGAGAACTACTCAGGTAGTTTTATTTTCAAGTATCGAGTTAGAGGGCCCAAAAAGAGAATATCACACCTTGCCTACCTGCTTCAGCAGAACTGGGCTTCAGCATCTAATTTAGCCTATCCAGTCAGCTCTCTCACCCCTGCTCATATGTGCTGACTGTTGACCTCCTCCTAAGCCAGTTCCCTGCCCCTCTCCAGCCCAAACCAACCAGCCCTCTCTCAGACTCACCTAAGCCTAATGCCCACCAAAATAAGATGATAAATAGATGCTTACCAGGTGGGCACGGCCTCCTTTTGGCTGTTATCTCTACCAAACCTCGAGATCCCTGCTCCGGTTTGACCCCATGTCTCGGCAAAGCTGGGCTGAGATGAGGGGTGGGGACTACTCCAGCGGGCTCTCGACCCCTCCTGCCTTCCACATGGCAAGGGGTCTCTGCACTTTTTTCTCTCTCCTGCTCGTAATCTAATAAGGTCTCTGTAAGTTTTAATTTCTTTTTTTTTAAATATTTTATTTATTTATTTGAGAGCGACAGAGACAGAGAGAAAGCTAGATAGAGGGAGGGAGAGAGAGAATGGGCGCGCCAGGGCTTCCAGCCTCTGCAAACGAACTCCAGACGCGTGCGCCCCCTTGTGCATCTGGCTAACGTGGAACCTGGGGAACCAAGCCTCGAACCGGGGTCCTTAGGCTTCACAGGCGAGCGCTTAACCGCTAAGCCATCTCTCCAGCCCAAGTTTTAATTTCTTATTTATTTATTTATGTGCATGCATATGGGGGGTGGTATTTCGCTGCTACTAACAAATTCCAGATGCATGTACTACCCTGAGGATGCATTATGTGGGTGCTAGGAAATCAAAGCCAGGCCAGAAGGCTTTGTAAGCAAGTACTTTTAGCCACTGAGCCATCTTCCTGCCCAATCCTAGAGCCTTAGAGTTGTTTTGTTATTTGCTTGTTTGCTTGTTTGTTTGTTTGAGGTAGGGTCTCCCTGTAGCCCAGGCTGACCTGGAATCCACTCTGTAGTCTCAGGGTGGTCTCAAACTCACAGCGATCCTCCTACCTGAGCTTCCCGAGTGCTGAGATTAAAGGTGTATGCCACCACGCCCGGCTCCTCAAGTCTAGAGTCTTAAGCAAAGCAAAGATCTTTTCCTGTGAGTTTCTTTCACATTCTCCTCTATATGCTTATGCTCTTAGCTGCTTTCACGTGTGCTATATAGGAAATACTCACAAAAGATGTACTATCCTGAAAATTGCCGATTTTTTAATGTGTTTTCAAATAAGAAAACTTAGGGTTCTGAGACTTCTATAGCTAGCCTTAATCACAAAGTTAATAGCCAGGCATGGTGACACATTCTATATAATAGTGTGATGGAAGCACTTGGGGGACACGATACAGGAGAATTACTGCACGCTTAAGGCCAGCCTGGCCTACACAGTGACTTTCAGACCAGGCAAGGCTACATAGCAAGATTGTTTTAAAAAAGATGGGAGGAGCCACAGAGCTGGTTAAACTAGTAAAAAAGCACCACGAGAACACAGACCTGCTGCCACTGAGCCCATCTCTCCAGCCCTTGTCCTATTGTTTCTTATGGCTTGTCATATTTTGTTGAAAATTGGACATTTTGAATATAATAATGTGCTGAGTCCGGCAATCCGATTCTCGCACACATAGGACTAGTCAGGGAAGATAAGTTGGTATCACCTCATACCACACCTGAGTGATGAGTGAAGGTTGTTGGGAGCACAGAGGTTGCTATTTTCATTGTTGAGGGCCTTGGTTGTCTCTTTGCTTATTGATTTCCTAAGCTATATTTGCAGACTGCACTTTTTTATTGTATGTGGTCACTGAAGATTCTTTTCTGTTTTCTATATATTTTCTTACATGACAAAATTTATCAACTTCTTTCTTCATTATGCATTGCCCTGGTAGCTGTTTTTATCATCATCATTTAATAGGTTCCAGAATTTTAAAAAATTTGATTTGGGGCTGGAGAGATGGTTTAATGGTTAAGCACTTGCCTGTAAAGCCTAAGGACCCTGGTTCAAGGCTCCATTCCCCAGGACCCAGGCACATGTATCTGGAGTTCGTTTGCAGTATATGGAGGCCCTAGCATGCCCATTCTCTCCCTCTCTCTCTCCTTCCCCCCCCCCCCCGTTGCTCTCAAATAAATTTTTTAAAAATTAACCTTATTTTGACAGTTTTGCCATTTAAATGATAGATTCGTTGGAAGAAACAATGCTTGCAACTTCTTATAGCAGTTATGTTCTCATTAGTGGAACAAAGTACCCAACCAGAAGCAGCTTATAGAAGGAAAGGGTTTCTTTACTTGCAGGTTAGTTTCAAGGGGAAGTCTCATCATGGTGGTAAAAGGATGGCAGGAACAGACAAGACAGTCAGGCATCCCATCTTTTTATTAGCAACAGGAAGAAAGTAGATAGTCACAGAGCTCTAAACACCCAGTAAGGCTGAACTGATAAAGTTCAAAGCTCACGCCCAGAGATATACCTCCTCTAGCAAGACTACCCAAGGCTCCACTGGCTGGGGATTAAGCGTGAGGCTTAATCACAAACACATGAGGTTATGGGGGACATTTTATATCCAAAGCACCACACTTCTCATTCCACTGCTTTCTGTAACATGACTGAGCACTTGCTTTTGATCTCTGATGACCCTAGCACTAAACATGGCACATGAATCATTTCATTTCATCCTAACACCAACCCTATGAAATTTAGCCATTTACAGATGAAGGCATTCATCTAAAGAAGGGAGTCACAAACAAGATATGGTGACTTATACCAGTAATCACAGCATTTGAAAGGCTGAAGCAGGAAGATTGCCATGAATTCTATGCCAGCCTGGACTATGTAGTGTGTTACATCCATCCCCATACAAGGCTATAGTGTGAAACCCTATCTCAAAAAAGAAAGAAAGAAAAGAAAGACAGAAAGAAAGAAAGAAAGAAAGAAAGAAAGAAAGAAAGAAAGAAAGAAAGAAAGAAAGAAAGAAAAAGAAAAGGAAGGAAAAGAGAATTAATTGTCCAAAGTCATTAAGTAAATAAGTAGTGGATCTGGCTTCTAAAGACTGGTCAGGGCTAGCGAAATGGCTCAGTGGTTAAGGTGCTTGCCTGCAAAGCCTAACGACCTGGGTTCAATTCTCTAGTACCCATGTAAAGCCAAAAAATGCACAAGGTGGCACATGCATCTGGAGTTCATTTGCAGCGGCTAGAAGCCCTAGCACACTCATTCTCATTCTCTCCTCTCTTTCTCTTTGGAAATAAATTTTAAAAATTAAATAACATTTTTTAAAGACTAGTCTAAGGCTGTAGAGATGGTTCAGTGGCTCAAGGTGCTTGTTTGCAAAACCTACCAAACCAGGACTCCTCAGTTCCCATGTAAAGCCAGATGCACAAAGTGGCACATGGTTCTGGAGTTCCTTTCCTATAACAAGAGGCCCTAACACACCATCCTCTCTTCCCTCCCTCTCTCTCTTTCTCTCTCTCTTAAATAAATAAAGCATTTTAAAAAGTGGTCTCTGCCACTTTAGAGGCTGTCCCTTAACCAGGACACATGGGGGGCTCCCGAGTAGTGTCTGCTTTACCAGGGATAGGTCACATGACAAGCAGGTCCTGTGCCCTTGCTGGCATAGTAAACTATGTGCCCTTGCAAATGTTCCTCTGTCCCACTGCTTGGTGCCAAAATAAACAGCAGTGATTCCTGACCCAGCATGCCAGAAGCAAGTTTCCTATTTATCTTTCATGGCTCAGCCTGGCTCTCATCTGAGGCTCAGTGTGGACAGTGTGACAAATATTGACTTTGCTACAAGCTGGAGCCCTGGCAAAACTACTCATGTCTGAAGATTCTTGGGCTTGAGGAAATGTGGGTTCAAGAATCCAGGCAAGCACTACAGGGGCAGTGCAGCAAGAACAATGGAGTAGGAGACAGGAAGCTGGTTAAATTCCCATTCTGCCACCAAGTGGAAAGGGGACAAACTTCTGGTCCTTCTGTTTGTGTCTTCTCAGTCAAATAAAGGTTGTCTCAGCCTTTCAGGTCTCAATTTGGGTTTCTTTGTCATACCCGCCCCTAAATCTAAGGACCTAGTCAGGGAAGATAAGTTGGTATCACCTTATACCACACCTGACTGATTAGCGGAGGTTGTTGGGAGCACAGCTGAGGGATTTTTTTTTTTAATTTTTATTTTATTTTTTATTTGAGAGCGACAGACACAGAGAGAAAGACAGATAGAGGGAGAGAGAGAGAATGGGCGCGCCAGGGCTTCCAGCCTCTGCAAACGAACTCCAGACGCGTGCGCCCCCTTGTGCATCTGGCTAACGTGGGACCTGGGGAACCGAGCCTCGAACCAGGGTCCTTAGGCTTCACAGGCAAGTGCTTAACCGCTAAGCCATCTCTCCAGCCCAGCTGAGGGATTTTTAAATGAAGTCCAGGCTTAGAAGAGTACAGGGTTCCACAAAGGACATCCTCCTTAGCCTCAAAGGACAGGAACTGAAGGCACACGATTCAAGCCATGGCCACCCTTGGTTACTCTTTAGGTGAATTCAAATAGCAGCAAGCAGGATAGGTTGTGGAACAGGAGGAAAAAGCGAAAGTAATGTGCATGTGTGCACCTTCAGAAATAGCTAGCCCTGGTTCTTATTGGTAATCAAGCTTCTGGTCCCCATTAACTGGAAAGTGGCGCACATCCCGCAAATGCACCTACCCTGGTAGGAAGCCCGTGGGCTCTTCCTCCCACGCAGGAAAAGAGCTGAATGGTAAATGGACCCACTCACTGTTCAACCCTGTTTTTCCACTTCACCTGCTTGTTTGCAGCCTTTGCTTTATAAATTCAATGTTTACTAGTTATTGGGAAAAAATCACTGCCTATCCACCCAAATAAAGTGATGTTTCATTCTGAGAAAGTAGGGGGGGAAATGATGTCTTCCTAATCCAGTTGCTTCAAAGTTCATCCACCAAAGAGTCCTAAATGAGGTCAATAGTCCAACTATTACAGCAACCATTTAGAGCAGGAACATCAAGAATATAGAGAAAATTTATAATCTCATGGACTGTCAGCCAACATTTGCTTTTTTTTTCTTTTAAATATTTTTTGTTCATTTACTTATTAGAGAGAGAGAGAAAATGGGTGCACCGGGGCCTCAAGCCACTGCAAACAAACTCTAGATGCCTGCGCCACCTTGTGCATCTGGCTTATGTGGCACTTGGAGAATCGATCCTGGATCCTAAGGCTTCACAGGCAAGCGCCTTATCTGCTAAGCCATCTCTATCTCTCCAGCCCTTCTTTTGTTTGTTTGAGACAGGGATCTTATTATTGCTGAAGCTGGTTGAATTTCTAACCCACCTTCTTCCATCTCCCAAATGCTAGGATTACAAGTGTGCATCTAAGGCTGAGAGATGGCTTAACAGTCAAGGTACTTGCCTGCAAAGCCAAAGAACCCACGTTCAATTCCCCAGGACCCACATAAGCCAGATGCACAAGATGGCACATGCTTCTGGAGTTCATTTGCAGTGTCTGGATGTCCTGGCATGCCCATTCATTCCCTCCCTCTCCCTCTCCCTCTCCCTCTCCCTCTCCCTCTCCCTCTCCCTCTCCCTCTCCCTCTCCCTCTCCCTCTCCCTCTCCCTCTCCCTCTCCCTCTCTCTCTCTCTCTCTCTCATAAATAAATAAATAAAATATTTTTAAAAAACAAGTGTGCACCTACTCAGTTAAGTAATTTTTTTTAATGTTAAAAACTAAGGAAAAGTATACTGTTTCATAGGACAGGCAATATTACAAGTGATTAATGTTAAGAGTCTGCAGCCAGACTGCCTGGATTCAATCTCATTTAGTTTTTATTAGCTGTTTTTATTAGCTGTGAGACCTTATGCTAGTTATTGAATTTCTATGTGACTTAGTTTCTTTACAGAGAGAAAAACAGGTTGCTGAGAAGATGAAGTGAATTAGTATATACATAAAACACTGACACCATCTATTTAACCCCTCAAAGAAAATTAAAGTTGATATACTGATGAACAAAAAATCAAATAACAATATAAATAGTGCAAAAATGTACTAAGGACTAAGATTATGAATTTGTAACTTAAAGAAATAGCTGATCCAGGCAGAGTGGCACACACCTTTAATCCCAGCACTAGAGAGGCAGAGGTAGGAGGATCACCATGAGGTCAAGGCCACGCTGAGACTATGTAGTGAATCCCAGATCAGTCTGGGCTACAGTGAGACCCTACCTCGAACCCCCCCCCAAAAAAATAAAGAAATAGCTGACATACAACTTGTCACCATATTTCTTCCTCCAACTCCATCTCTACCCTTTACACTTCCAAATAGAATATCTTCAGCTTTCAGGCCTTGTCCTCTTGCAAAGAACTAAATAAATGATAATGGGGGAGGAAAGATTAAATTATTCTGCAAAATTAAGAACTGACTTGGGAAAGCAGGTGAAGGGGAACAAATGCAAACACAAACTCTGGAATAACTATTGGAGGGTTGAGATACAGAGGGTTATCACTACTGAAAAAGAAGGCCTCTGGGATTCCCCAAAGACTTCTCTGGGTTACAGATGGTTTGTCCCTTAATGTTCTTCAAGAAACACAACAACGAACCTGGGACATATGGACAACTCCTCCCTGATCTTATATAATTTATATTCATAAAGGGTACAATGAAGTTAGATACATATGCTTGGTATAAGTACGAAATAAGTTTATATATATTTTATATATATATATATGACTTAAATGTAAAATAACTAGACACATGCTTGAGCCCAAAAAATTCAAAAAGCTTTTTGTTAAAATAAAATGTGCTCAAGTAGGGCAGATGGTGGTGAATACTGGGGAAAAACATGATACATCAATACAAGATTAGAGAGCTGACTATTTACCATGAAACGGGTCACCTCTACCTCACCTGCCTGAAGCCAGAAGTCATTACAGGGAAGCTATAACAAGAATACTGCTCTCACAGCTAGCCTGAAAACCAGTTCCAGGGAAATGGCAATGGACATTGTGGCCACTCAATCCTCATCATACAAAGACACATAGGCTACAGAGAAAGCAATACTAAATCAGATCACTGACACACCCACCAAGGCTCAGGGAACATTTTGGAAGAGGGGGCAGAAATTGTTAGAGCTTCAGGGTGGGTAGGAGTAGCCAGAGGCACTGTGCCCCAGCTGCAGAAAATGACTGAAGCTTCTTGATCCCACAATGAATATCAATAACCCCACTGAAGAAGACCCACAACAGAATTCGGGTGGAGTAAAGGACTATAAGAGTAGAACCTTGTTTATAAAAAAGGAAATCTGCTGAGCGTGGTGGCGCACACCTTTAATCCCAGCACTCGGGAGGCAGAGATAGGAGGATCGCTGTGAGACTAAGGCCACCCTGAGACTCCTGAGCTAGAGTGAGACCGCACCTCAAAAATAAAAAAAAAAAAAAGTGCTAAACTCACAAGCATACTTCCTGTTCTAAGAGAGAATGCTGTTATGACAAAAGTGCTTTCTCTGGAAGCACAAGATTCTTATACTGGCTGTAATAAAAGAAAAACTGAAAGACTAAATCATGTTTACTTAAGTATATAACAGAAGAAACTATGGCTATTTTAAAAATTGAAGGGCAAAGTACTTAAATTCACAATTCTGTTTGTATTGTTATAGGTTTTTAATTTTTGCTTCGTTTCTAAAAAGGAAATTTGAATTATGTAAATCCTTTGTCCTTAACATGTCAGGTGCATCTCAACACATAATTGAACTTGATTTACCCTCAAAAGACAAATAAATCAAACCAGGCATGGTGGTGCACACCTTTAATCCCAGCACTCAGAGGCTGAGGTAGGAGGATAACTGTGAGCTTGAGGCCACCCTGGGACTACATAGTGAATTCCAGGTCAGTCTGGGCTACAGCTGACCACTTGGGGAACATCCAGCTGTGGGTGAGTTTTGGCCAGGCCCAGCCAGGTTGAGCTGAGGGGAGGTCCCCCTTAGGCCTCACTCTCCACATGAGTTCTTTATCCCCTCCAGCTCCCCACATGGCAGGAGCTCCTTGAACTTTCTTTTCTCTCTTTTCTTTCCAAGGTTTTTCCAGGCCCTTTATGTGGGATCTCTACCCACATGGGTGCCTTTCTTTGGCTCTGTACTTCCCTCAATAAATATAATAATTATCTTTCTAAGTCTTTTTGACTTAATTCTTTGATTGAAATTAGAAATGAACCTAGGGTTTGGGGTTCAAGGACTTTCTTGTACCCTGTGCATCCTGTTCTATATGGCGACTCGGGCAGAACAATCTTGAGAAGGAAATTATCATTATTCTGGGAGAAAATGGGAAGCACGTTTTCTGGCTATGAGCACAACTTAGGGTATTTCTACAGCTTCTCTCTGCTGTGGGAAAACTGTCTTGCTTTCTCTTCTTGCTGGAGGTTAGGATCACTATCTCTGACTAAGCTGGGGGATGAATGGTGCTTGGTGGTGGCCAGGCAGGCAAACAGGCCTCCCTTCACACTGGGGACTTTCTGCCACAGGCCCCACTTTCCTGGGCTCACATCAGCATCTCAGGCTGCCTGGCCCCACTAAACCCTGCTGGGATGGTGAGCCCTGTTGATGCATGCTATCTCCTGGGGCCAAGCTAGGATGGCACCAGGAGGGACATGCCCTTGGTTGAGCTTCTCCCACCTCCAGCCATGCTGAACTTCTGAGCTTGGGAGTTTATTCTACTGAGCTGGGAAGGGTCTTGTGGCCAAATGGAGGCTGGGGAACCAAAGGCAGTATGGCTTCTGAATTTGCTTGTTTATTTGTTCGTTTGTTTGCTTGCTTGCTGTTTTTCTATTATAAGCCACTGTGCCACAAGACACGTAGTTGTCCATAGTGGGTGGAAGGATGGCACTGCAACTCCTGCTCTGGGCTCCGCCCCTCTTTCCAGTTCGATTGGAGACTTGAGACCTCACCTCCAGAGTGCAGCAAGACTCCAGCCTGAGACCACAGGTCTCTGGTAGCCTAAATGAGGGGAAGATAGAAACTGCCCCAGCCAAACCAGGGCCTAGGCATTTGGCTGGAAAGGTTTCCTCAACAGGGCTGGGTCCTAGCCATGTGCCTCCACCCCCATCCCCACCCATGGAGCTAAGCCCTGTGGCTGTGCCAGCTGAGTAGGGGAGATAACTGCACTGTCTATCTCTCAGGAAATACAAAGACACGGTGGCAAAGACATGCCTGGTGATGCTTGCTAACTGCTGTGATTTTCTTCCAAAGTGCTCTATAACAAATATATCTTTACATAACTGTAAATCATTTATTCATACAGATATTATAAAAAGTAATATGAGGGCTGGAGAGATTGTTGAACAATTAAGGTACTTGCCTGCAAAGACAAAGGACCTAGGTTTGATTTCCCAGGACCCACATAAAGCCAGATGCACAATGTAGCACATTCATCTGGGATTCATTTGCAGTGGCTAGAGGCTCTGATGTGCCCATTCATTCCCTTTCTCTCCTTTTCTCTCCCTCCCTCCCTCTCTCTCTCTCTCTCTCCCTCCCTCCCTCCCGCCCTCCCTCCCTCCCTCTCCCTTTTTCTCTCTCAAATAAATAAAATAAAACATTTTTTAAAAGTAATATGAGGGCTGGAGAGATGGCTTAGCAGTTAAGCACTTGCCTGTGAAGCCTAAGGACCCTGGTTCGAAGCTCAATTCCCCAGAACCCATGTTAGCCAGATGCACAAGGGGAAACATGTGTCTAGAGTTCGTTTGCAGTGGGTAGAGGCCCTAGTGTGCCCATTCTCTCTCTCTCTATCTGCCTCTTTTTCTCTCTGTCGCTCTCAAATAAATAAAAATGAACAACAAAAAATATATATATAATTAAGTATATATTTATATTAAATATATGTATTTATTATAAATTATTTATATATTTATTATAAATTATAAATTATTATAAATATGTATAATATTTAATATAATATATTATATATATATATGTATGTATGTATGTATGTATATATAAAGTAATATGAGCTAGGCCTGATAGCACAGACCTATTATCCTAGCTACTCAGGAAGCTGAGACAGTAGGATCACCAATTCAAGGCTCCAGTGTGATAGCCTGACCCCACATTTTAAAACCACTTGACTAGCCAGGTGTGGTGGTGCACACCTTTAATCCCAGCACTCGGGAGGCAGAGGTAGGAAGATTGCCATGAGTTCGAGGCCACCCTGGGACTACATAGTGAATTCCAGGTCAGCCTGGGCCAGAGTGAGACCCTACCTCAAAAAAAAAAAAAAAAAAAAGACTTAAATTGCTTGGCAAAAATTAGTACATAACTTTAATTTTTTGTGTTCCAAATGACTTAATGATTAAAAAGAACTTGTGAGTAAACTGCACCTGATATTTTCTCTTTTGTTTAAGTTGTAAACAAATAAGATGTTATTTATAGATACATTTTGGTTTCTTTATTATGTGTGATAAACTACATTATCACTTTCCTAATCCAAACAGTTCAACAGAGCTCTCCTAAAGTTTTTGGTGACATTTGATTTGTTTCAAGGGTTTTTTGTTTGTTTGTTTATTTGTTTGTTTTGGGTTTTGTCGTTAAAGGTCATATTTAACTAAAACCTACTGTGAGCTAAAATTTTATATGAACGGTCCATAATTTGTTACATGATATCATAAATATAATTACTGAGTTTATGTTCTATGTCAACTTCAACCTACATAGAAGATTATTGAAAACAAAATTTTCCTTGAGGTGGTGGCTCACAATTGCCCAGGTATTTTAAGAAATTATAATGGTCCTCTCACTTAATTTTTATTGTTTATTTTTATTTATTTATTTGAGAGTGACAGACAGAGAGAAAGAGGCAGAGAGAGAGAGAGAGAGAGAGAGAGAGAGAGAGAATGGGCGCGCCAGGGCCTCCAGCCACTGCAAACAAACTCCAGACGCAAGTGCCCCCTTGTGCAACTGGCTAATGTGGGTCCTGGGGAATCGAGCCTCGAACTGGGGTCCTTAAGCTTCACAGGCAAGCACTTAACTGCTAAGACATCTCTCCATCCTGGTCCTGTCACTTAAAAGGAGTAAACAACTGCCCTGAGGTCCAAACCAACCAGCCTCAAGACAACAAAAATCTGTTTAAGTTACCCTTAATAAAATCTTTTACAGGTGTGTTAGAAGTATTGATAAAGATTATCATCAAACCAGTTGTCTTGTTTTTCCTATCTCCAGAGGCTTATAACTTTAAAAATATATTTCATGGAGTTTATTAATAGGAGATGACTCAAATCAATGGGTTATATAAAATTTATAGATATAAATATTGGCATTAAAAGACAAGTCTGGGGCTGAAGGGATGGCTTAGCATTTAAGAGAGTTGCCTGCAAAGCCAAAGGACACACATTTGATTCCCCAGGACCCACATAAGCCAGATGCACAAGGTGGCTCATGCATCTAGAGTTTGTTGAAAGTGGCTAGAGGCTCTGGTACTCTCTCTCTCCCTCTCCCTCTCCCTTCCTCTCTCTCTCTCTCTCTCTCTCCCTCCCTCCCTCCAACCCTCTTCCTCCCTCCCTCCCTATCTGCCTCTTTCTCACTCAAATAAATAAATAAAAATAAAGACAAGTCTGGCTCTGATATTTTTAAACTATTTTATTGAAAACTTCTGGATTTCCAGGTAAGATAGGTGCAAAGGAGTCAAGCCAAATCAGGCTAGAGAGGGATTTAAGTAAAACCACAGCAAAATACACTTTTCTTCTGAAAAGTGAAGGTGTATAAATTTTTATCAGCTACAGCGGAGAAGCAGGAGAGACCAAGATCTATCAGAAAGGAAGAAACCAGCCAGAATCCAGCCGAGGCGCTTGCAGGTCAGATCCATATGCCCACCCAGCTAGCAGCAAGCTGCAGGAGCAGAGACCAAATAAGGATTTTCTAACCTCATCAGCCTGCTTGCAAAGTCAAGACATGTGAAAGGGAGACAGCAGAGACCAGCTGAAGGGGACACAGGTGGGGCCAGCTGAGCAGTTCAGTACAACTCCAGGCTTCCTGCCCTCTCCCACCACCCCCAACATTCAGCATTGCAAACCTCAGGAGAACACATTCATCCCACGGCAGCAGGGCATCCAGCACAGCTGAACACAGCACCAGATCCACAGCACAACATGGAGAGACTGAGGTGGGCACTCAGCATTGGTGAGATCGGAAGCCACCCCAAAAAGTAATGAGGCCGACTTACAAAAAAGAAGGTACATAGGCCTAACCTCTCTTTCCATGACAGGGCATCTTATGGGTTACCTATTACTGGTTGGTTTACCCTTCTGAATTAAGCTGTATTTAGGGGTTGACTATTGTTGCCTTTGATGCTTTCAGATTCATAAAGCCTTCTGTATTTTTCCTCTGTCATTATTGGGGTCAGGGTCTGATTCAGACCCAGGCTGATCTGGAACTAATTTAACAGCAGAAATCTCAACCTCCAAGCTGACAGGGTTAAGGATGTAGAGCAACACACACCTTAAGGATTTTGGCTTTATAAGGTTAGCTTTTTTTTTTTTTTTTTTTATTTGAGAGCGACAGACACAGAGAGAAAGACAGATAGAGGGAGAGAGAGAGAATGGGCGCGCCAGGGCTTCCAGCCTCTGCAAACGAACTCCAGACACGTGCACCCCCTGTGCATGTGGCTAACGTGGGACCTGGGGAACCGAGCCTCAAACCGGGGTCCTTAGGCTTCACAGGCAAGCGCTTAACCGCTAAGCCATCTCTCCAGCCTAGTTTTTTTTTCTAATCAATCCCCACACTTTATACTCTGTGCTGGTTTTTATTGAATGTGTATATTGCTCAATTGAATCTTAGAATTTTGCCAGTAAATTATTCTACCCAGCCAACTAGAATACTTGAATATCAGGCAGACTCAACACCTAGGATTACTTCTGCAGTTGGATTGGAGTACAAGAACTATACTCGGCACCTTACATTCCTACTCTGAAGGTACATAAAGTTGGATTTCCAAGTCTAAAAGCACACAGATAATTGGAAAACACAAGTATCAAATCATACAAGAAACACAAAGAATAAAGACAATACAATCCCTCCAAATAAGAATGTTTTAGATGAAATGCCTGACAAAGATTTCAAAAAAAAAAAAAAGAGTTTATCTATACTCAAAGGAATCAAAGAAGAAAACAAAGGGATTAAAGAAGAAAGAAAGAAAAAAAAAACCTCCTGGATGAATTCTAAGAGAACACAGTAAACCAGCATAATGAAATAAGGAGGTCATTACAGGACATAAGTAAGGAAATAGAAATACTGAGGGGAAAAAAAAAAAAAAATCAGGCAGAAATTCTAGTACTGAAAAACACAGTAAGTCAAATAAAAAACTGAAAATTCTCACCAGTAAAATTGATGAAGGAGAGAACAGAATATTTAAACTAGAAGGCCAGGTAGAATATCTAAGACAGTCCTCCAAAGAGAAAGACAAGCTAATAGGAAGTTATGAATGGAAATTTCAAGATACCCAGGACACTATGAAAAGATCAGACATAAAAATTCAGGGTAAACTGGGCATGTTGGCACATGCCTTTAATCCCAGCACTCAGAGGTAGAGGTAGGAGGATCACCATGAGTTCAAGGCCACCTTGAGGCTACATAGTGAATTCCAGGTCAGCCTGAGCTAGAGTGAGACCCTACCTCCAAAAACCAAAAAGAAAAAAAATTTTCAGGGTGTAATAAAAGGAGAATAATCTCAATCCAAAAGCATAGTAAGCATTTTTTCATTTTTTTAATTTAATTTAATTTATTTTTTTTCTCAATTTTTAAACATTTTCCATGATTATAAAAAGTATCCCATGGTAATACCTCCCTCCCCACCCCCCTTTCTCCCCTTTGAAATTTCATTCTCCATCACATCCCCTCCCCATCTCAATAAGTCTCTCCTCTATTCCAATGCATGATCCTTCCCTCCTTTTCTGATGGTCTTGTGTAGCTAGTGTCAGGTACTATGAGGTCATGGATAGCGAGGCCAATTTTGTCTGGAGGGAGCACATTTTAAGGAGTCCTACCCTTCCTTTGGCTCTTACATTCTTTTGGCCACCTCTTCTGCATTAGACCCTGAGCCTTGGAAGGTGTGATCAATGTTACTCGGTACTCTAGTCACTTCTTTCTAGCACCATGATACCTTCTGAGTCATCCCAAGGCCACTGCCATCTGAAAAGAGAAGATTCTCTACACAAAGCGAAAGTAGCATTAATATAAGGGTATGGATATTAAGAGAAGTGCTTACTGGGCAGTTTGATAAGCATAGTATATTCACTTATCCAGATATCAGCAGATGTTACACTCCTAGGGGCCATAACTATCCCTGTTTTAAGTTTTCAGTGTCATGGATGTATTCCCTCCCATAGAGCAGGCCTCCAGTCCAATTGGAGGGCAGTTGGTTTCCACCATAACAGACGTGCCACTATTAAACAAGTTGGCTCATTTGGCTTGGCTGGCCAAATATAAGGCTTGCAGTGTTGCTTCCACTGTTGCATATCTTCATTGATGATTTCCCTCTCTCCCATTGAACTGAATGCAGTGTGGCTTTTTTCTAGCTTTCTCTCAGCTGGTCTACATGGACCAAAGAATCAATGAAATAAGGAGTTGGTTCTTCGAAAGGATAAACAAGATTGATAAACCCTTAGCAAATCTGACCAAAAGAAAGAGAGAAGAGACACAAATTAATAAAAGTAAAAATGAAAAAGATACCATCACAACAGATACCAGAGAAATTCAAAAAATCATAGGGACATACTATAAGAACATATACTCCACTAAGTTTGAAGATTTGAAAGAAATGTATGATTTCCTTGATTTATATGACCTACCAAAATCAAATGAAGATGAGATTAACCACTTAAATACACCTATAATAAGCATAGAGATACAAGCAGTTATAAAGCATCACCCAACTAAAAAAGTCCAGGCCCAGATGGATTCACTAGTGAATTTCACCAGACCTTCATGGAAGAACTAATACCAATGCTTCTTAAACTTTTCCATAAAATAGAAAAGGAAGGAATCCTAGCTAACTCCTTCTATGAAACCAGCATCACCCTGATACCAAAACCAGACAAAGAACAGAAAAAGAAAAATACAGAACAATCTCATGAACACAGATGCCAAAATTCTGAATAAAATATTGGCAAACAGAAGATGTAGGAGGATGAAAATAGATCTTTGTCTTTCTCTATGCACAAGAATCAAGTACAAATGGATGGATCATGGACCATAATATCAGACCTGAAACTCTGAAACTGCTATAGACTGTTACTAGAAAAATTTCAGTGCCAGGAATGGAATACTTTCCAGTGAGTTGTTGGCCAGGGAGGTCCCTGATGTCCCCAAAACATTACAGGCCACTGCCAGGGCTCTTATTTTTCCACCAGAAATAAATGGTAAGACCATATTAATAAAGATGCCACAAAGCTGGGCTGCAAGGTCATTACAAAATCAAGCTGGAGCTGAGCTGAAAACCTCTGCCCTGTAGACCAGCTGACAGATATCTGGAAAAAGCTGTATTATATGCAGCCCTATGGAATATAGAAATCATCAGTGGTGAAAACAGTGAACACTGCAAGCCTTAAGTTTGGCCAGCCAAACCAAATGGCTGAACAGGTGTAATAGTGGCAGGTCTGTTATGAGGGAAAAAAACTCCTCTCTAGTTGTACTGGAGGCCTACTCCATGGGAGAGAATACACGTCTGGTACCAAAAACCTAATCAAAAGTCTATGGCAGGAGCTGGACGTGGTGGCTCATGCCTTTAATCCCAGCACTTGGGAGGCAGAAGTAGGAGGATCACTATGAATTTGAGGCCACCCTGAGACTACATAGTGAATTCCAGGTCAGCCTAAGCCAAAATGAGACCCTACTTCAAAAAAAAGAAAGAAAGAAAGTCTATGGCAGGGAAGGTCATGAGCCCTAGGAGTGTAACACCTGCTGTTGTCTGGCTAAATGCATAAATTATGCTCCCCAAACTGCCCTGTAAGCACTTTATTTAATATTCATACCCATATGTTAATGCTACTCTAACTTTTGGTTACAGAAGCTTCTCTTTTCAGATGGCGATGACCACTGGGATGACCCAAAAGACACCATACTACTGAGAAGGTGTGACAGAGGAGTAGTCAGCACTGCAATATCTCTATCACACCTTCCAAGGCTCAGGGTCCATTTCAGAAGAGGCAACAGAAAGAATGTAAGAGCCAAAGGAGAGATAGGACTGTTTACAATGCAATTGTTCAGACAGAAACTGGCCTCAATATCCACAACCTCACAGTGCCTAGTAATACCTTCACAAGACCCTCATAATGGAAGGAAAAGATGATGACATCAAAATAAAAGATAAACGAATGTAGACAGGGAGGGTATATAATACAGAATGGATTTGTGAAGGGGAAAGTGGTGGAGAGTAGGGAATTATGGTTTTAAGTAACTTCTCACTTTGATTACATGCATCATTTCCCCCTGATCTCTGAATCTACCATGTGCATATATTCCTTACACCCCAGATATACCACATGGGAACATTCACTAACTCTAGGTCTGCTACCTTTGTAATTTCTGTAAAGTTGGGGTAACCATGACTGTAACTTTCTTCATTACTCATTTCTCCTCTGGATTTCTTGATCTCTGCTTTGATATTTTCCCTCTGATTGTTCCTTGAGCTTAATCATTTGCCTCCATAGGAAAGCACAGGGCAGATGCCATGTGTGTTCCTTCAAAGTTTTCATAGCTCTACCCCAATCTTTCCTTGAAAGTCTCAGCTTAACTCTCCACACATGCTTATAGCTCTACTTGTTTTTTTTTCCAAAAACCTCAATTTCTCTTGTGGTAGAAAAGAAGCGAAAAGTTGATCTGAGTCACTGAGTTACTGTAAGAGTTAATTGCTGATGAATTAAACTTGTCTTTGTCAGCAGATGAAAAAAAAAAAATCCTTAAGAGAGAACTGTTCAGAAAGGGCCCATAGGGACGATAAGAAGGAGAAACAGTTTAGGCTAAGACAAAGTAAAATAGTGCCACCTGACCACAGAAATTATTCCTATGCAAATTGCCACATTGTCTTTGTTCAATTCTTCCCTCTGCTATGAAAACTCTAAAATGGAAATAAAATCTCAGCTAAGGTCTAGAGCTTCTGTTGGGAGCTATCCCACCTCTTTGGCTCCTGGGTAAATAAACTCCTCTACTTTCACTCATACTGACATTGGAGTGATCTTTCCAGAAAATTTTTGCAACATCTCTAGAGGCCCCAGCAAGATTTTCCTTTGCTATGACCTCTGTTGGTCAGGAAGTACTGCTGCTCCTGGGCCTCTCATCCTGCCAAAGGTCCCTGAATCAAACCACCATGTTACACCCATGGTCCCCATGAACTCTTAACCATCCATGATGTAAAATGCAATGCATTCAGTCCAACTTTCAAAGTGCCCCACATTTTTTATCAATCCTAATGATTTTCAAACATCCCCATAACCCAAGGTCTTTTAAGTGAGCCATAATACCAAAAAAAAATCCCCAAAAAAACCAAAAAGGGCACAAAATATGCACTCATACTGCAAAAGATGGCACTGGGCATAGCAAAGAAATATTTAACCAATACAAGATTTAAACAGTGTAAACATCAAACTGTGTAGTTCCAAGACCAACAACTCTAGCCAGTGACAAGTCTCCAAGTCCAATAATCCTAACCAGCAACAAGTCTCTGGAGTTCCAATTTTGCTCCTCCAGCTAGGCTACTCACAGTCCTGGAAAACTTCATTGGGGCTGGCAGCTCTCCTTGGCAGCCATCTCGTGGTCCTGGCATCGTCACTGGGTCTCCACTGAAATCCACAGTTCATCCTCACAGCTCCATCAGGTCTCCATGCAGGCATCCAGCAAACCTGCTACACACTGCCCATGGCCATTTCCAAAACACAGGACCGTGTTGCAAACTCAATTACCCTCTCTTTCCTGCATTTCTTATACTCCATAATACCAGGAAGAGTACCAATTTGTTAATCTGGGGGAGGGGGAAAATAAAGCAGACTTTGAAGAACAGGATACTCTTTGAGCACTCAGGCCCCTTCAAAAGAGTCTACATTCTTCCTGTTGCCCCAGTGCAGGTCAGCTGGCCCAAACTCAATGGTTGTAATCTCTCAATTGCAGCTGAATGGGCAGCAGTTTCACCCAAAGATTTCATTTTTTCTGTGCCATATCCCTCTGTACACACCAGTCCATTTCTACACACTGCACAAGTTCTCAGGACACAGGTATAACAGCAAGCCTCTCATATAAACTGCTTCTAGCCCACTCCATGCAAAGCTCCTTCTCACCCTCATAAGCCAAACCTCACAGTCCATAGTTCTCACTGCATTCAGGTCTTTCAACTCTGACCAGAATAGTCCATCAAGCTGTACTTACAGCACTGCAAGGCATCTCTTAGGCCAATGTTTCAAATCCTTCCACATTCCTCTAGACAATCAGCTCCAAAAGGCCAAAGCCACACAATCAGTTGTCTAGAAGCAACGCCACTCTCTGTACCAACATTACCGTTGCAGTCAGGTTCACATTGCTGGTAGAAATCAAAGAGAAGCTTTTTGGGAGGTAGGGGAGAAGGAAGGAGTTATTTTGGCTTACAGACTTGAGGGGGCGCTCCATAATGGCAAGGGAAAATGATGGCATGAGCAGAGGGTGGATATCATCCCCTGTCCAACATAAGGTGGACAATAGCAACAGGAGAGTGTGCCAAACACTGGCATGAGGAAACTGGCTATAACACCCATAAGCCCACCCCCAACAATACACTGCCTCCAGGAGAAGTTAATTCCCAAATCTCCATCAGCTGGGAACCTAGCATTCAGAACACCTAAGTTTATGGGAAATATCTAAAGCAAACCACCACACCCTACAATTTGTGATTTATCCCTAAATAAACTTAATAATTCATAATTTATCCATCTTGAGTCCATCTTTAGCAATTCTTTGTAAAAGGTAGTACTGAACCTAAACTTGAGGTTCATAAATTTAGGAACCCCTTCTGAGCCCCCAAATCCTGCATCACTTCTACCTATTCCTCCTAAGTGCCAAGATTAAAGGCATGTGGACTTGGCTAAGAAAATGTTTTTGAAATCTTCATTTTAACTGTTGTACTTGGAGGGTGTGTGTTTGTGTGCAGACACACATCCATGTACCAACTCACATGTTTTAAGCCACATGCTTCAGCTCTTCCACATATGGGGTAGCCTTGAACAGGATTCTTAATATCAGCCAGGTGTGGTGGCACACTATGACCTTAGCACTTGGGTGGTTGAGCAAGAGGACCGGAAGTTCAAGGCCATCCTTGGTTACTTGAGACTTTGTCTCAAAACAAACAAACAAAATGAAATTCTTTTTCTTTTCTTTTCTTCTTCTTTTTTTTGCATGTATATATGTATATGGTGTGAAGTCAACATTGGGTGTCTTCCTCAATCATTCTACACCTTTTCTATTTTTTGAAATTTTTTTATTTTTTTATTTTAGAGAGAGCAAGCAAGACAGAGGGAGAGCAAACTGGCGTGCCAGGCCTCAGACACTGTAATCAAGCTCCAGATGCTTGCACCACCTAGTGAGCATATGAGACCTTGCACTTGCCTCACCTTTGTGCGTCTGACCTACCTAGGATCTGGAGAGTCAAACATGGGTCCTTAGACTTCACAGGCAACTGCCTTAACTGCTAAGCCATCTCTTCAGCCCATCCTACACCATTTTTTTGAGACAAGATCTCTTATTGAACTTGGAACTTACTGATTAGGCTAGACTGGCTACCGAGCAAGCCAAAGGGATTCTCCTATTCTACCGTCCCAGAGCACAGATAACAGATGCACCCTGAAGCACTTGGCTTTTACTTGAGTGTTGAGGATCCCAAACCAGGTCCTCATGCTAGTGTGGCCAGCACTTTACCAAATGAGCCATCTCCCCAGCTCTCAAAAAGAGATACTTAATTTCCTTAGGCCCCAGAGTCATTATCAGTAAACTGGAGATGATTTCTACCATAAAAAAAAAAATTGAATGAGGGGGCTGGAGAAATGGTTCAGCTATTCAGGACTTGCCTGCAAAGCCTAAGGATCTGGATTCAATTCCCCAGTACCCATATAAAGCCAATGCAAAAGTGGCACAGGCACCTGGAGCTTGTTTGCAGTGGCAGGTGGCCTCGTGCCCCCATTCTCTCTCTCTCTCTATCTTCTTCTTTCTCTCTGTGTCTCAAATAAATAAATATATTTTTCAAAAAGAACTAGAATGATTCATGATAACACAAGGATGATTCTTGGCAGGCATAATGTTAATTTATAACAAGACAAACAAATTCCAAATCTCGAAGCTTACTAATTACATAAACATCAGCACGATCTCAAATAAGGGTAGAATAAGTTGTACCCCCACTACCTGGTTAAATACATTTTTTTATTTTCTAAACATTGTTTTCTCTTTCAAGAATGGAGCCTTAGATACAGGTATGGTGTCACATGCCTTTAATCCCAAAACTCAGGAAGCTAAGGTAGGAGGAATGCATGGGCTACAGAGTTCCAGGTCAGCCTGGGCTAGAGTGAGCTCATTCTTCAAAAATCAAACAAGATGAGGCTGGAGAGATTGCTCAGTGGTTAAGGCACTTGCCTACAAAACCTAACAACCTGAGTTTGATTCCCTAGTACCCACATAAAAAGCCAGCTGCACATAGTAACATGTGCAGCTGGAGTTTGTTTGCAGTGGCTGGAGGTCCTAGTGCACTCATTCTCTCTGTCTCTCATCTATTTCTGTTTGCAAATAAAGTTTAAAAAAAAATAGGACTAGAAAGATGGCCTAGCAGTTAAGGCATTTGCCTGCAAAGCCAAAGGATCCCAGTTCGACTCTCCAGGACCCACATAAGCCAGATACACAAGGAGGCACATGCATCTGGAGTTTGTCTGCAGTGGCTGGAGGCCCTGGCATGCCCATTCTCTCCCCCCCACCCCCGCTGCATAAATAAAATATATTTTAAGAAATATTTTTGGGCACACTCCACCTTATGTTGGCCAGGGGCTGATACCCACCTTCTGCTCATGCCATTGTTTTCCCCTGAAGCCTGTAAGCCAGAATAAACCTCTTTTTCCCATAAGCTGCTCTTGGTGGGGTGATTTCTACCAGCAATGCAAACCTGACTGCAACAGTAAAGTGGTACCCAGGAGTGGGATTGCTGCTAGACACCTGACTATATGGCTTTGGCCTTTTGGAGCTGATTTTCAGGAGGAATGTGGAAGGATTTGAAACCTTGACCTAAGAGAAACTTTGCAAGGCTCAAAAAGACAAACTCGGAGAGCACATGCAAAGGATGTACAACCCTGAGAAGGAGGCTAGGAAAGCCGACCGCAGCAGCCGCTCCAAGACCTTCACGTCCACTGACTAAGACAGCTTCACATTCAAGTGCCACCTGTGCATGATGGGCTTCTGGCGGTGAGGCACGCTGGTAAATCACTTGTCAAAGAGACATCCGGGCATGAAGATATAGAGGAGGTGCCTGAGTTAACCCTACCCATCATAAAACCCAACCGTGACTACTTCTGTCACTATTGTGATAAGGTGTGTAAGAGTGGCAGCAAGCGGAAAGCCCATATTCTGAACAACCACCCAGGAGCTGAGCCTCCAGCAAGCATTCGGAAACTTCGTCCTGCCGGCCCTGGAGAGCCAGACCCCATGCTGAACGCCTATACTCCGCTAGCAGGCACCAAGGCCACCCCTCCTGTCTGCTGCCCACACTGCTCCTAGCAATACAGCAGTACCACCAAGATGGACCAGCACATTTGAAAGAAGCATCCACAGTATGCCCAGCTCCCCAGCACCATCCATACACCCTTGACGACAGCTGTGATCAGTGCCACCCCAGCAGTCTTGACAACAGATAGCGCCACTGGAGAAACTGTGGTGACAACAGTCTTGCTAACCCAAGCAATGACACAACTGTCCCAGACTGTAACAACAGATTACCGAACGCCACAAGGTGACTCCCAGAGGATTCAGTGTATCCCTGTGTCGCAGTCTGCTTCTGGTCTCCAGCAGCCGCAGCTTATACAGCTTCAAGTGGTTCAGGTGGCACCGGCCACTTCTCCATGCCAGCTCAGCAGTCCACGGTGGATGCTGGCCAACTCCATGATCCTCAGACCTTCACGCAGCATGCCATCCAGGTGCAGCACATCCAGGTCACAGAGCCCAGCACTGCAGCCCCGTCACCTGCCCAGGTAGCTGGGCAGCCATTGAGCCCCTCTGCTCAGCAGGCACAACAGGGGCTCAGCCCCTCCTATATGCAAGGCCCTTCTTCCGCCCCAGGGCAGGCTGTGCAGCAGCCCCAGCAGCAGCAGAATTCCTCTGTACAACACAAATACCTCTCCAATGCCTGGAATTCCTCCCGTGGTTATTCATCTGAGATTCAAATGATGACACTTCTCCCAGGTCAGTTTGTTATAACAGACAGTGACTGGTGTGGCAACTCCTGTTAGTGCTGGCCAAGCAAAAGCCATGACTACAGGTCATTACATATCATCAGAAAGTCAACTGGAATTGGAGGAAAAGCAAACTGCCCTCTCTGGTGCAGTCCAGGTTCAGCCTTCTGCGCGCAGCGACTCCCGGGACTCCCAGCCCACCAGGACAGCACCGCCAGCAATGGGAGCGGAGAGGTGCTCAGCACTAAGCGCTAGCGCTCTCCCTGCGGCTGGGTGCACCTCTCACGTCATGGCTTTTCTCCCTCGTGAACTGAAGCTTCTGATGCCTCGGCCTCTTTCTTTAACATTTATTGCTCACTCCAGAGTTGGGAAACTACAGTTTTAACACACATATGCCAGGGGTGATTTTGCCAAGGTCATTTTTACCAAATTGACTCTTCAAACCCTTGGGGTTTCTGTGAGATGACCAACTTCTCACTTAGGGGAAAATAAAAATGTGGAACCATTTGTAATTCTTTTTTTGTATTTTTTTGGTTACTTTTATTTATTTATTTATTTATTTGAGAGCAACAGAGAGAGAGAGAGAATGGGCGTGTCAGGGCTTCCAGCCACTGCAAACGAACTCCAGACGCGTGCGCCCCCTTGTGCATCTGGCTAACATGGGTCCTGGGGAATTGAACCTCGAACGGGGGTCCTCAGGCTCCACAGGCAAGCACTTAACCGCTAAGCCATCTCTCCAGCCCCACTTGTAATTCTTGAGGTAACCAAAGGATCTGAGTGAACACTATCCTCTTAGGAGAGGAGACTCAACTTGCTGTGATAACGGTCTGGGTACTATGTGCTCCTGTTTGGGAATCTTGTTGTTGTGACTCCAATGGGGAAAAGTATTTCCCTTTTTTTTACTGTACGTCCCAACTATACCCATAAAATACCTCAAAAGTCAGTAGGTATTTTAAACAACTTTTGTGATATACATTTTTAGAATAACCATTGTATGGTGATTTTATCACTCCAGATCAGAAAGACTTAAGTTCATTTCAAATAAAGTTAAATTCTTTAAAAAATATGTTTAAGCAAGAATGAAACCTTGACTATGGAGGATTATGGTAATAAGCCAAGCCCCTTTTTACATAAGAACATATATTGTGGAGGAGTTGGTTGTAGGAAGGTTAATCAAAATTTAAGATGGTATGGATAAACCATATGGAAACCTACTTCTTTACTAGCTAATAATATGTGTGTCAAAAAAGAGTTTGGGCTGAAGTACCCTGTGGAGATGGACAATGTTGTACCCAGATGCCATAGATTATTGGAAAAATTTCAGTACCAGGGATGGGATAACTTAAAGTTGTTAGCCAGGGAGACCCCTAATGCCACCCCAAACTTTTCAGGCTATTGCCAAGGATCTTGGTTGCCCACCAGAACTAAATGGTAAGACCCTATTGATGAAAACTCCACATTCTTGGACTACAGGAATCTGAGAAATCAAGCTGGAGCTGAGCTGGAAGCGTCCTCCCTGTTGACTAGGGGTCAGGATACTGGGAAGAGCTGTGTGCAGCCTGTTTCAGGAGAAAGTCATCAACAGTCTTAACCAGCAGTGGACCCTGCAAGTTGTATGGCTGGACAGCTAGACCAAATGTACCAACTGGAGAAATTGTAGCATGTCTGTTGTGGGAGAAACCAAATGTTCTCTGATTAGACTGGAAACCTGCTCCATGGGAAGGAATTCATGTCTGGCATGGAAAACTTAACCAAAAGCTCATAGCCAGGGAGGTCATAAGCCCTAGGGGGAACTACTGCTGTACCTGGCTAAATAGCTCACCAAATTGCCCTCTAAATACTTATGTTTATGCCCATATATTAACACAACTTTCACTTTTGGTTAGAGAAGCTTCTCTTTTCAGATGGTGGTGACTGCTGGGGTAACTCAAAACTCATCACAGTGCTGATAAGAAGTGACAGTGGGGGTGTTCAGCACTAAGTGAGACCTCTATCACACCCTCCAAGGCTGAGGGACCATTGCAGAAGAGGTGCCAGAAAGAATGCAAGAGTCAAAGGAAGGAGAGGAATGCTTACAATGCTGTCTTCCAGATTCAAAATTGCCTTGATATTAATCACAGTGGCTGATGCTACCTATATAAGACCTGCATAATAGGGAGAGAAAAAGTGATAACAGCAAAATAAAAGAGAGACTAGTTGGAAACAAGGGATTCAGTGGAGGGGGCACTAAGGAGGGGAAATGGGGGATGGTGGGAAGGGACTGTGATCATGATATATTGTCTATATTTGTGGAAGTTGTCAATAAAAAGTGTTTTTTTTGTTTGGTTGGTTGGTTGGTTTGTTGTGGGGGTTTTTTGGGTTTTGGGGTTTTTTTTTGTTTTTGGTGTTTTTTTTGTTTTTTTTTTTGGTTTTTCGCAGTAGGGTTTCACTCTAGCTCAGACTGACCTAGAATTCACTATGTAGTCTCAGGGTAGCCTTGAACTCATGGCACTCCTCCTACCTCCACCTCCCGAGTGCTGGGATTAAAGGTGTGCACCACCACGCCCAGCTAAAAAGGTTTTTTAAAAACACATATTTCATGTTATGCACAAATAAGTTCAGTCCCTTCCACAAAGTTTTCTGCTCTCCTGGCCAAAGAAGGAGTGATGAAAGCACTCTGCAAACTTACCTCAGGCTCTGCTACTAGTGCCTGAAGTCTTTCCTGCTGATCCTGCTGGAAAGGAACCCTGTGCCAAGGCTGAGAGCTAATGATGTGGTCATGAGAACTATGAATTAAAAGAGCTTTAGTCATGAGTTCTAGCTCAACCCCAACTAAGCCTGATGATGAGGCTCATTCTACTTAGATGTCGGGTTCATATAAATGGCCCTGAGACATGTAAGTAAGTGCCTTCTCCCCTTCTGTCCTTCTCTTCTCCCCTCTGCTCTTCTCCCATCTGCTCTTCTTCCCTTCCTTCAGAGGCATGTGAGAGAGATTATCCAGGTCTCCAGCTGGGAAGGAAAGAAACTTTGACTAGGGTACTTTCCTGATTTGCTTACCCTTTTCTCTTAACTCTCCTTAAGATAAATCTCATAATTTACCCTTCAAAAAAAAATAAATAAATAAGGGGGGAGATGGTTCAGCACTTAAAGGAACTTGCTTGACAAGCCTGACAGACTGGATTCAATTCCCCAGTATTCACATAAAGCCAGATACACAAACTGGTACATGTGCATGTGTCTGGAGTTCATTTGCCATGGCAAGAGGCCCTGGCACACCCATTCTCTCTTCCCTACCCCTCTCTTTCCCTCCCTCCTCCCTCTCTGCTTGCAAATAAATAAATAAATTTGTAAAAATTCAAGAAAAAATTAAGGACTGGAGGGATGACTTAGCTGTTAAGGCATTTGCCTGCAAAGCCAAAGGACTCAGGTTCAATTGCCCAGGACCCACATTAGACAGATGCATAAAGGGTGCACACGTCTGGAGATCATTTGCAGTGACTGGAGGCCCTGGCATGCCCATTCTCTCTCTCCCCCTTCTTTCTCTGATAAATAAATTTTAAAAACAAAGAGCTCTTGAGCAGGGCATGATGGCTCATGCCTCTAATCCCAACACTCACAGTAGAGGTAGGAGGGTCATTGTGAGTTTGAGGCCAGCCTGAAACTACATAGTGCATTCCCAGTCAGCCTGGGTTACAGTGAGATCCTACTGCAAAACAAAAACAAGAACTGGAGAAATGGCTTAGTGGTTGAAGTGCTTGCCTGCAAAACCTAAGTACCCAGGTTCAATTCCGAGGATCTACATCAGCCAGATACACAAGGTGGCCCATGTTCCTGGAGTTCATTTGCAGTGGCTGGAGCCCCTGACTCATTCATTCCCCGCCCCTCCCTTTATCTCTATCTCAAATAAATTTTTAAAAAATGAATGTTTTAGCTGGGTGTGGTGGCACATACCTTTAATCCCAGTACTGAGGAGTCAGAGATAGGAGGATCACCATAAGTTCAAGGTCACCCTGTGACTACATAGTGAATTCCAGGTCAGCCTGAGCTAGAATGAGACCCTACCTCAAAAAAAAGAATTCTAGCTATCTTAATCTACATTCTTTAAGGACCAAAAGAGATTTTACTTGAAATGGAAAATTCCTAGAAAGATAAAGTTACCCAGAAAAACAGGTTCACAGGAAATCTTAGGGTGTTTTTAAGTACAAACTGAATATCTAATATGCTATCTAATGTATTCTTGAAAAGGTTTAGTATTAAATCTCAAAAAAATTACCAGACTGGGGAGAATACTCACTAGCTAAGGCACTTGGTTACAGTCTGCTGGCCAGGGTTTGATTCCCCAGTACCCACATAGAGTCAGATGACAAGGTGGCATATACATTTGGAGTTCATTTACAGTGTCAAAAAGCCTTGGCATGCCCTTTCTCTCTTCTTGTTGTTGCAGTCAGGCTTGTATTGCTGACAGAAATCACCCAACCAAGAGCAGCTTCTGGGGGGGGGGGCGGTTGATTTTGGCTTATAGGCTGAAGGGGGAAGCTCCATGATGGCAGGGGAAAATGATGGCATGAGCAGAGGGTGGACATCACCTCCTGGCCAACATCAAGTGGACAATAGCAATAGGAGAGTGTGCCAAACACTGGCAAGGGGAAACTGGTTATAACACCTATAGACCTGCCCCCAACAATTCACTGCCTCCAGGAGGCGTTAATTCACAAATCTCCATCAGCTGGGAACCTAACATTCAGAACATCTAAGTTTATGGGGGATACCTGAATCAAACCACCATATTCCACCCTGCCCCCATAAACTGATAACCATTCATGATGTAAAATGCAATGCATTCAGTCCAACCTTAAAAGTCTCCATAATTTTTAATCAATCCTAATGATGTTGAAACATTCATATAGTCTGAGATCTTTTAACTGAGCCATAAAAAAAAAAGAACCAAAAACCCCATAATGGCACAGAATAAATACACACTGCAAAAGATAGCATTAGGCATGGCAAAGAAATATTCAACCAATACAAGGTTTAAACAGGGAAAACATCAAACTCTGAAGCTCCAAGTCCAACAACTCTAGCCAGTGACAAGTATCCAAGCCTGATAATTCTAATAAGCAACAAGTCTCTGGAGTTATAATTCCACCCCTCCAGCCAGGCTACTCATAGTCCTGAAAAATGTCAACTAGGGCTAGCAGCTCTCCTTAGCAGCCACTTCGTGGTCCCAGCATTTCCACTGGGTCTCCACTGCAATGCACAGTCTATCCTCAAGGCTCCATCAGGTCTCCATGCAGGCATCCAGCAAACCTGCTTCATACTGAGAAGAACCCTCAATGGAGTTGGGGGTGAGGAATAAGATATATAAGAGTATAGCCTTTTGCAGGCTGAAGAGATGGGTCAGCAATTAAGGTTCTTGCCTGCAAAGCCTGAGGACCCAGGTTTGATTCCCCAGTACCCACATAAGCCGCATGCACAAGGTGGTGCATGCTGCAGTGGCTTGATATCCTGGCACACCCATTCTCTTTCTCTCTCCCTCCTTGCAAATAAGCAAATAAAAATTAAAAAATAAAATAAATAAATGTAACTTAATTACAATTGAAAAAAATTACCAGACCAGACTCAACCAGCTTTTAAAAAAATGGCAAGCATATTCATTTATTCAGTAAATAATTGTAGTCAGCCTCCTGTATCTTTGGGTTCCACATCCATAGATACAACCAACCACAGATCCAAAATACTGGGGGGAGATTATGTCAGCAGTGAAAATGTATACTCCCTAAGCAAAACAATATGACAACCATTGGCACCATTGTTAGTATTAGGTATCATAAGCCAATGGATATTGATAGGTCACATGCAAGCATATGCCACTTTAGATATGAAACTTAAGTCTCCACAGATCTGTGAACCTGCAGGGAGGTCTGAAGACAATCTCCTATGCATACTAAGGAGTGACTGCACTCAGAACCATTTGTGGAGGAGGGTGCTGGAGAGATGGCTTAGTAATTGAGGTGCTGGCCTGCAAATCCTAAGGACCCATGTTTGATTCTCCAGATCTCACATTAGCCAGATGCACAAAGGTGAGGCAAGAATAAGGTCACACATGCCCACAAGGTGGCACAAGAATCTGGAGTGCCATTTCAGTGGCTGAGGCCCTGGAGCACCAATTCTCTCTCTGTGTCTGTCTGTCTCTCTCTCGCTTGCTTGCTCACTCTCTCTAAAACAAAAATAGAACTGAGAGCCATTGGTGGAGGAGGCACTGGTCAGGCCTCGAGATAGAAGAATAGACAACACAGACAGGGCTTTGGATTTCATCCAACTGATAACCTTACAGCATAGATAGACAGAAAACTAATATAAAAATAAGTAAAACAAAGCCCCAAAATATATAAAAAAAGTTAAGCTACCAAAACAGAATTTATATAGTGTTGTAATAGAAAGTATGGAGTGGGGCTAGAGAGATGGCTCAGCAATTAAGGCACTTGCCTGCAATGTCCAACCACCAGGGTTCAACTCTTTAGTCAGGACCCATGTAAAGCCAGATGAACAAAGTTATGCATGCATCTGGAGTTCATTTGCAGTGACTAAAGGCCCTGGAATACCCATTCTCATTCTCTCTCTCTCCCCCCACCCTTCTCTCTCTCTCAAATAAATAAATAATTTTTTAAAGAATACATTAAAAAGTAAAGTACAGAATGATTGAAGGCTTCTTCGAGATGAAATCTACAGGATACTTAGGTGTTATTGAGATGGGAAGAGGTAGGGGGCAAGGGCAGCATTCTGGGTAGAAAGGCAGTAATGCAAAGGCCCTGAGGCAGGAATGAAATGAACATGCCTCTGACAAGGAAAGGAAAAAGTGTTCAAAACATAGCAAAGAGCTTAAGGCTGTCATGTAGTCTGTGGCAGAGTCATACTGAATTTGGAAGGCAGTGCAAAATTTGAATTAGAGTCCATAACCAAAAAGGTGCTTTTGGGGGCTACATGGAGAGTGAGGCCAGACCCACAGGAGTGTAGAAGAGAAGCAAATGGAAGCAAGAAGCCAGTTAAGAGGTAAAGCCAGAAATCCAGGCAAGAGGGCTGAGGAGATGGCTCAGTCAGTAACCTCCTTGCCTCACAAGCATGAGGACCTGAGTTCAAGCACAAGAATTCATGGCGGAGCCAAGCATGATGGCACATGCCTTTAATCTCAGTATTTGAGACGCAGAGTGTGGTGGTTTGATTCAGGTAGCCCCCATAAACTTAGGTGTTCTGAATGCTAGGTTCCCAGCTGAAGGCAATTTGGGAACTAATGCCTCCTGGAGGCAGTGTATTTTGGGGGGCGGGTTTATAGGTATTATAGCCAGTGTCCCTTTGCCAGAGTTTGGCACATTCTCCTGTTCCTGTTGTCCACGTGATGTTGGCCAGGGGGTGATGTCCACCTTCTGCTCTTGCCATCATTTTCCCTGCCATCATGGAGCTTCCCCTCAAGTCTATAAGTCACTTATAAATCTATATGTCTATAAAACAAGCTTCTTTTCTCCCACAAGCTGCTCTTGGTTGGGTGATTTCTACCAGCAATATGAACTTTACCACAACAGTAGAGTGGCACTGAGGAGTGGATTGCTGCTAGACACCTGACTGTGTGGCTTTTGCCTTTTAAAGCTGATTTTCAAGAGAAATGTGGAAGGATTTGAAACCTTAGCCTAAAAGATTGCTTGCAGTGCTATAAGTACAGCTTGATGGACTATTCTGGTCAGAGTTGAAAGATCTGGGTGCAGTAAGAACTATTAACTGTGAGGTTTGGCTTATGAGGTTTAGAAAGAGCTTTATCTGGACTGGGCTACAAGCAGTTTGTATGAGAGGCTGGCTGTTATGCTTGTGTCCTGAGAAGTTGTGCAGGGTTGCATTGCATAGAAATAGACTGGTGTCTATTTGCACAGGGAAATAATGAAATCTTTGGGTGAAACTGCTGCCGATTCAGCTGCAATTGAGAGATTACAATCATTGAGATTGGGCCAGCTGACCTGCACTGGGACAACAGAAAGAATGTACTCTTTTTTTTTTTTTTTAATTTTTTATTTATTTGAGATAGACAGACACAGAGAGAAAGGCAGATAGAAGGAGAGAATGGGCGCGCCAGGGCTTCCAGCCTCTGCAAACGAACTCCAGACGCGTGCGCCCCCTTGTGCATCTGGCTAACGTGGGACCTGGGGAACCGAGCCTCGAACCGGGGTCCTTAGGCTTCACAGGCAAGCGCTTAACCGCTAAGCCATCTCTCCAGCCCAAGAATGTACTCTTTTGAAGGGGGCTGAATGCTCAAGGAGCATCCTGTTATTCAAAGTCTGCTTTATTCCCCCCTAGATTAACAAATTGGCACCCTACCTGGTATTATGGAGTATAAGAAATGCAGGAAAGAGAGGGTCATTGAATTTGCAACACAATCTGCTGTTTTGGAAACGGCCATGGGCAGTGTATAGCAGATTTGCTGGGTGCCGCATGGAGCCATGAGGATGAACCCTGGCTTGCAATGGAGACCCAGTGGAGATGCCGGGACCACGAGATGGCTTCCAAGGAGAGCTGCCAGCCCCAGTGAAGTTTTCCAGGACTGTGAGTAGCCTAGCTGGAGGGGTGGAAATGGAACTCCAGAGACTTGTTGCTGGTTAGAATTATTGGACTTGGAGACTTGTCACTGGCTAGAGTTGTTGGTCTTGGAACTACACGGACTTGGAGATTTGTTACTGACTAGAGCTGTTGGCCTTGAAGCTACAGAGTTTGATGTTTGCCCTGGTTGTTTTAAATCTTGTATTGGCTGAATATTTCCTTGCTGTGCACAATGCCATTTTTTGCAGTGTGAATGTTTATTCTGTGCCATTGTGGGTTTTGGGGGGATTTATTTTTTGTATTATGGCTCAGTTAAAAGACCTTGAATTATGGGGATGTATGAACATCATTAGGATTGATAAAAAATGTGGGGACTTTGGAAGTTGGACTGAATGCATTGTATTTTCTACCATGTATGGTTATCAGTTTATGGGGGCCAGGGGCAGAATGTGGTGGTTTGATTCAGGTGTCTCCCATAAACATGTGTTCTGAATGCTAGGTCCCAGATGATGGAGATTTGGGAATTAATGCCTCATGGAGGCAGTATATTATTGGGGGTGAGCTTATGCATATTATAGCCAGTGTCCCCTTGCCAGTGTTTGGCACACTCTCCTGTTCCTGTTGTCCACCTGATGTTGGCCAGGGGTGATATCCACCCTCTGTTCACACCATCGTTTTCCCTGCCATCATGGAGCTTCCCCCTCTAGCCGATAAGGCAAAATAAACCTCCCCCCCCTCCACAAGCTGCTCTTGGTTAGGTGATTTCTACCAGTAATGCAAACCTGACTGCTGACTGCCACACACAGGTAGGAGGATCGCCATGTATTCAAGGCCACCCTGAGATGACATAGTGAATTCCAGGTAAGCCTGAGCTAGAGACCCTACCTTGAAAAAAAGAAAAGAGAGAGAGAAGAAAGAATACATGGAAAAATGGTATCATATACTTGTGATCTCACTGCTTGTAGGTAAATACAGGTGGATTCCGAGGACTTGCAGCTAGTCTTGCCTAATTGGCAAGCTCCAGGCCAATAAGAAGCCTTGATTCAAATAATAAAGTAGATGGCATTTGTCATGGAAACAAGTCTTCACCCAGATAGGGCTCAGCAGACCAAAGTATGATTGCATCATACAAGTTTGGTGACCCAATGACTTTATGGGGTTACTTACAGAACAGAGTGAGAGGTTGTTTACAGGAATGTGCAGCCCTTCCCCAAAGCAGACAAACCACCAAGCAGTCTCATTCCAGCAAGGATGAAGACCTCCTCATGGCTGCTTATGTGGAGCTCACTGTGTTCGGGTCACCCAGGCAGATGCTCTTCCCTCAGCCTCAGAGTGAGGACTGACTTACACAGCATAAAGACCCCAAAGCAGCCACACCACTGAGAAGTCTCATCCCATCCTGGATGACAAGCACCCATAACCACTTCAATGGGGCTCCTTATGTCAAGATTATGACAGATGCTCCTCCCTCAGCTTCAGTATATGGGAAAGCATGGGGACCCCAGAGCAGCCACACCACCACCAATTATCTCATCATAGATGATGTCCTCCCCATTGCCACTTAAGTGGGGCTCCCTATGTCAGGATTACCCCTGTGAATGCTCCTTCCTCAGCCACAGGATGAGATCTCAGGTTAGGGTCTGATGATTCTCCCCATGCCCTCAAGAGTTATCCCAGATGATTTTTTTTCTTTATGTAAACAAACTCCAGATGCATGTGTCACCCTGTGCATCTGGCTTTCTGCAGATACTGGAAAATTGAACTCCAGTTCCTAGGCTTTGCAGGCAACAGCTATACCAATTAAGCCATCACTCCAGACCCCAGATAATTTTGATAAAATTGGCAATGGTTGTTGACTGCTTTTGATGTGGAGGCATTTTCCATACAAGAGCATTGCTGAGGAATGACACCTGAAATTGTCCTCTAGCCTCCATATGCACATGTACACATGCACACACATACATACACCTTTTTTATATCCAAGCAAGAAAGAAGTGGTGGCAAGGTGGACTAGGGTAGTGGTACCAGAGATAAGAGAGATGAGCAACAGTATCCAGTTTGGAGGTAAAACCAATTAAACTGTGCTCATTATGCTCATTAGGTGTTGGGTGAAAATGGTGAAGTGTAAATAATGATCAAGAATAACTCCTAGGTTTCTGGCTTGAAGCAATGAGTGAATGACAGCAGTATTTTTAAAGGAAGACTGGCAGGAGAACAGGTTTTGAAGGAGAAATCTAAACTTCATGTTTGGAAAGATTCAACCAATATATCCATGAAATATCCATCTGTGATTTGATCTGTGGTCAAGTAAAAATTTTAATAGGAAAAAGATAACACCAACCCTTCTATTTCTTCAGGCTATTCTGATATGAATCTCATATTAAGATACCTATGAGAAGTAAAAAAGGGTTTGAAAATGTGGTTCATGTCTACTACCAAACTCTGTTGGGAATTTTCAATGAAAAAATAAACTGAACTTGGGCTGAAGTGATAAGAGCTTGTCTCTCACAAGTCTGGGATGTCACTTCTTAAGCCAAAAACTATTTACAAAATAGTTTAATGGATATGTCATGCCCATCAAGTTGTCCTCTAAACAGATGAGGAGGAGTGCTTTGAAATGCTGTGTTCTGGACATGAACTAGCCATTGCATTCATCACTTCACAGCAATTGTCGTTAACTACATAAGACATGCACAATATTGGGCTCATCAATACACCATCAGTGATGATGGAGGAGAACAAAAAAGTTTAAAGATATGAAAGTAGAAAAGGGGAATGGAAAGATGGCTCATCAGTTAAGGCACTTGTAAGTGGCACATGCATCTGGAGTTCAATTGTAACGCTGTTCATGCCTTTAATCCCAGCACTCAGAAGGCACAGGTAGGAAGATCACTGTGAGCTGGAAGCCTGCCTGAGACTACATAGTGAATCCAGGCCAGCTTGGTCCAGAACAAGACCCTATCTCTAAATAACAAAAACAAACAAACAACAACACACACAAAAAAAAAACAAAAACAGAAGAGAGACTAGTTGGAAAGAAGAAAAAGTGGGAGAGGAATGGGGAGATGGGAGAAAGCTGATAAAAGAAGATAGTGGAAGGAGACAAAATATATCATGCTCATGTACGAAGACTGTCAATGGAAGCTTTAGCAGTGTTCTACTTCTCTCTCTTTGATATTAAGTCTCCTGTCTCACTGGTTACTGAGCAAGGGAGAAGGAGAGGCAGGTTTGTTAAGGAAGCAAACTTCCTGTGAGCCTATGGGAGTAGGGCTACACTCTGAAAACTGAAAACCCACACTTGCCTCTCTCCTCAGCAGCTATGTGGACTCTTTAACAATGTTTTGCTGGGACATTTTCCAAAAGCATGTTTGTTGCAAAAATGTGTTGCAGCGTAATCTTGCTATAAAGTTAAATTGTGTGAAACTAACAATGATTTTCTATGTGCAGGGACAGCTAGAAAAATCCAAACATAACAAAAGTGAACTGAGCACAATCTGTGTTTCATCTTTAGGTTAATTTCAACCCCAGAAGGAATTTGAAAGTTTAGAGTTTGACTCCAAGTGGTTGTGTACTAGTGGCCACATGTGCACCACTGATCCTGGCCATTTTCATGACCCAGTGGTGGTCACTGCACGGATTAAGACAGTACAAGACTTCTCACCTTACAATTGGTTTTATTTCCAAGATTTTGCTTTCAAGATTTTTGTATTTCTTACCCACAAACCCCACAATTCCTATTGTAAACAACCACTACTGCTCTGATACTTCATTCCTACAAAAATGAAGTGTGTTCTATTCCCTGCCTACCTTTCCTAACTGCATGCCCCACTATCTCCAGGTCATGTTAACACACTTCTAATATGTGTTTCTCTCCCTTGAGTATGGGCTATACCTAGTGATCTGTTCCTAAAGAACAAAATACAGAAAACGTTAATAGCTGCAAACACCTGTGACTTTGGTCTTGCTGACATTCTCCTAGGCCCTCTTACTTGTTCACACTGATGAAGCAGCCATCATATTGGGAAATGCTTTACGTAGAGGGAAGACCTGAAGCCCAAGTTCACCCACACATGAGGAGCCAACTACTGCTTCAGTGAGCTAGTATATGGATCCTTCCTGCTCAGGCCTTTAGATGTCTGTGGGATAGATGTCTTTTAAGTGACGGAGCCAGAAGTTACAGATAAGCCACCCCTACCTTGCTGGCCCACAGAAACTGAGATAAGCTATGTTTTAGGATAACCTGTTAGGCAACAGTCTATAACTAATACATTCATTCACCAGGGTGGTTATGAGAATAAAATGAGGTAATGGAAAATGAATCTAGGCCAGGTGTGGCAGTACATACTTGAAATCCTAGCATCTGGGAGGTGGAGGGAAGAGGATCAAGAATTCAGTCATTCTCAACTACACAGCAGTTCCATGGCAGCCTACATAGGGAGACTGTCTCATTATTTTTTGAAACAGGATCTTAAATCTAGGAAAAAGAAAAAATGTAAGGAAAGGGCTGACACCACAGAAAGCATTGTTCAAGGTGGGAGGTAAAGACTTCAGGACTAGATTCCTGCCACAGCTTTGTCAATGCTTTTCTTGCTTCCTGTCATGTGATTAGGAAGGAAGGGAAGCAACAAGGAAGAGGGTGGCGAGATGTCTCAGAGTAAAAGCCCTTGCTATACAAGCGTGAGGACCTAAGTTTGATCCACACATTCCCATAACCCCACCCCTGAGGGGTTGGAGATGGGAGGGTCCTTGCGCTCCCAGATCAGCTAGCCTTGCTGAAAACCAGGGGCTCTGCATTTAGTGAGACACATCTCAGAGAAATGAGATAGAAGAGTGAGAGGAGGAAAACCAGATACCTTCCTTACCACAGACCTTCCTCTGGCCTGTGCATGCATGCCCACTGGGCATGTCCATCTGCACACACATGTGCACACATGCACAAACACACACATACCAAAAAAATATCTGATTGGGCAGAAAGAGTTTAAAGAGCCAGGTGGAAAGAGTATCCTGTGACATTATACACCCCCAACCACACACACAAAGACTGACTGATGCATTCATGAGCCCACAGGAAACACCAACAGCCCTCTGAGGAAGAGCCCTCAGTGGACTGGGGGCAGGGGAGAGAAGACATAGGAATATAACTTGATGGGAATAATACCAGCACCTGATACAGTCATACAATAAAATTCATAATCAGGACTGGAGGAATGGCTTAGCAGTTAAGGTGTTTGCTGCAAAGCCAAAGGGCCCAAGTTCAATTCCCTAGGATCCACGTTAGCCAGATGCACAAGGGAGCGCATGCTACTGGAGTTTGTCTGCAATGGCTGGAGGCCCCTGGCATGCCTATTATCTCTGTCAAATAAATAAATAAAAATATCTTTTAAAAATTCATAATCAGCTGGGAGTGGTGGCGCACGCCTTTAATCCCAGCACTCGGGAGGCAGAGGTAGGAGGATCACCGTGAGTTCAAGGCCACCCTGAGATGACAGAGTGAATTCCAGGTCAGCCTGGACCAGAGTGAGACCCTACCTCGAAAAACCAAAAAAAAAAAAATTCATAATCAAGCAAAACAAAAAACAGTAGAGGGACTTGTTGGAAGGAGAAAGTGGATAGAGGAAGGAATGGGGAGTAGGGAAAAAAAAAGAGGGGCAACGTAACTATGATCTAATTGCACTTTGTATCTACATAAAATTTGTCAAAAAATAGGCCGGGCATGGTGGTGCATGCCTTTAATACCAGCACTCAGGAGGCAGAGGCAGGAGGATCACCATGAGTTCAAGGCCACCCTAGAGGGCTAGAGATGGCTTAGCGGTTAAGCGCTTGCCTGTGAAGCCGAAGGACCCCGGTTCGCGGCTCAATTCTCCAGGACCCACATTAGCCAGATGCACAAGGGGGCGCACACATCTGGAGTTCCTTTTCAGTGGCTGGAGGCCCTGGCGCACCCATTCTCTCTCTCTCTATTTGCCTCTTTCTCTCTCTGTCACTTTCAAATAAATAAATAATTAAATAATAATATTAAAAAATCTTCCAATGTTTCCTATTCCTTAAAGGAAAAAAAAAAAAAACTTACATTCAAAGCCTACAGGCTGTCTCCACACTTCACTCTCTATTTCCAGGCTTATTTCTCATGATGCTCTCACACTACTCTGCTAAAACTAATCTACTCATGAAATCCCAAATAAACTTTGCATATTCCCATCCTAGGATCCCGCTAGTTAACTTTTTCCCTTTTGGTACTCATTCCTTCTTTTTTCCAGAACTCCAAACTACCTGTTTCCTTACCTAATCATTTAAATACTATTTAAGACTTCCCTACTCCACTAAACTTTCCCAAACTCATCACTCTAAAGGGATCTTAATGGAGAGTGGAATTTCAGAGGGGGAAGTAAGGGGGGAAGGAATTACCATGGTTTATTGTCTATAATTATAGAAGTTGTCAATAAAAATTTATTAAAAAATAAAGTGATCTTATAACCAAGTGTGGTGGTGCATGCCTTTAATGCCAGCACTCTGGAGGCAGAGGTCGGAGGATCACTGTGAGTTTGAGGCCAGCCTGGTACTACAGAATGAGTTCCAGGTCAGCCTGGGCTAGAGGGAGACCCTAACTCAAAAAAAAAAATTATAAAGTGATTTTATTTCTTCCATAAATTATAATTATAAACTATAATATAATTATTATAATTTGGTCATTTTTGCCTAAAAATATCTAGATATACTGGGGCTGGAGAGATGGTTCAGCAGTTTAAGGTATTTACCTGCAAAGCTTAACAACCTAGGTTCCTTTCCCCAGCACCCACGTCGGGCCAGATGCACAGTGGCACATGCATCTGAAGTTCATTTTCAGTGGCTAAAGGTCCTGGCACACCCATTCTCTGTCTCTCTTCTACCTCTTTTAGCTTGCAAATAAATAAAAAACATTTTTAAAATAAAAGACACAAAAGTAACTTCATAAATCATCTAATCCAAGCTGGAGAGATGGCTTAGCAATTAAGCACTGGCCTGTGAAGCCTAAGGACCCCGGTTCGAGGCTCGATTCCCCAGGATCCACATTAGCCAGATGCACAAGGGAGCACATGCGTCTAGAGTTCATTTGCAGTGGCTGGAGGCCCTGGTGTACCCATTCTCTCTCTCTGCCTCTCTCTCTCTGTCACTCTCAAATAAATAAAAATAAAAACAACAAAAAAACCTTTAAAAAAAAAAAAGAAATCATCTAATCCAACAATTCATTTTATAGGTTTAAAGACAAAAAAACAAAAACTGAGGTCCAGAGATGAGTGTGACTTCAAATAGTAACAGCTCTGGGACTAGAGCTGAAGCCCCAAAATGTTCAAGTTACTCAATCTAAAAAGACTTGTCAAGTGTTTACTATATACAAACTATAAAAATTTAACTGTTTTAGACAATATGCCATTATTTTATCAACAAAATTACTACTATTTACCAGCTAGGGGAAACAAGGAAAGCATCAGCCACGATGTAAGTGTGACACATTCTTTGGAAGGGAGAAGAAAGTCACCTATGCACTATCTTTGGTCCTTTCAACCACTCAGTTATTTATTCACTCATCCACTCTATAGAGAGATGATAGATGACAACAGAAAGAGGGATCGTTCTATTTGAGTAACAGAACAAGTAGGAAAAAAAGTATTATCTTGAAGCAACTCACAAGAAACAAATGCAATGTCAATCATACCATTAAAAATGGTTTTCTTCCCTTAGCTGGAGCTGGGAAACAAGTCAGAACCATACCCAAACACAATCCCACTCTACAATATCAAGCTACCATCAATCACGGGGTATAAGAGGGCCTACACCTATCAAACTGTCTATCAAAAAAGTAAGTGTTATCTCAATTTTCTGGGCGCTAACTCACTCTCCGTTGGAGAATCTGCTTCTCTTTTCCAGATAGATGCAGATCCTAAGAAGAGAGCTGCCCCAACATACCTCAGAAGGGGCCCAACTGAAACTAAGGACAACTGGCGAAATAAGCAAGGGTGATGTTTTCCTGTGAACTGGATACCAGCACAAAGGGGAAGGAGATCAACGCAGAGAAAAATCAACTCCTACCAAATCAGAGAGCCAGAGCCTCAGAGGCCCCCAACACCTCAGCACTGAAGCAGACCAAAAATGAACCCAAAATGGCTCAGGGAAATCTTGCGGAAGAGGGGGCGGAAAGAATGTCAGAGTTACATGTTGGGTCATGATTTTCAGAGACATTTATCATACTAATAACTGGGGGCTAACTCCACAATGCACGACCCATTTTCAATAATAAGGAGGGTCTAATGGGAGGGGGTAGATCACAGATGAGCCTAAATAATGGTACCAAACTGCCTGTATTTACTGAAAAGAAAACTAATATATTAAATTAAAAAAAAAAAAAAAAGGTGGTGCACGCCTTTAATCCCAGCACTCAGGAGGCAGAGGTAGGAGGATCACCATGAGTTTGAGGCACCCACTAAGACTACATAACAAATTCCAGGTCAGCCTGGGCTAGAGTGAGACCCTACCTCGAAAAACTTTAAAAAAAAAAAAAAAAGTTTTTCTTGCCAGGCATGGTTGTGCACACCTTTAATCCCAGCACTTGACAGACAGAGGTAGGAGGATTGGAGACACAGCTCAGCTGTTAAGGTGCTTGTCCAAAAAGCTCAAGGGACCTGGGTTTGATTCCCCAATACCCACATAAGCCAGATGCACAAGGTGGCACATGCATCTGGAGTTTGCAGTGGCTAGGGGCCCTGGAGCACCCATTCTCATTCTCTCTCATTTTTTCTCAAATAAATTAATTAAATTAATAAATAATTTAAAATGTTTCCTAGCAAGCTTGTTTGGGCTAGAGTTAGACCCTGGCACAAAACAAATAAACACACATGTTTTTCTTCTAAGAAATATAAATTAATATTTTTCTAATGTTAGATCTGTAAAATCTGGCCTATTTTCAAAACATGGAGATATGCATATATACCTTTTTAGTCTATTCTGGAGTCATAGGGACTCTAAGCGGCATATGTCCAGTTTACAATTTATTTGATGAGTATTCTAAAACAAGTAGCTTAAGCTTTCTCAATTCAATTTTCATATCTGTAAAATAGGAATCATGCACACCTGGCACGGTATTTGTAAGAATTAAAATACAAAGTTTTTAAAAAATAAGGCCAAGCCTGCTTTCTAAGTAATCAATATATTCTACATGAATAAAATAAAAAGTAAGTTTGCCAGCTAAAACATGTAATAGAAATGTCAAAATTTGTAAAATCCTATAGCTACTAAGCTCCCAAATAAATTTCTATTCTCCTACAAATTTTTCTAGAATTATAACCCGTGCATAAATCCTTTTACAATTTTCAGGTGGCAACATTCCAATAATCTATAGGATACTATTTGGTATGTGTAAATACAAAAACTTGTAAAAAAAAAAGAATAATAATAATAATACAGGGCTGAAGAGATGGCTTAATGACTAAGGCACTTGCCCGCAAAGGCTAAGGACCCATGTTTGACTCTCCAGGTCCTACATGGGCCAGATACGCAGGGTGACACGAGCACACAGGGACGCACATGCGCACAAGGCGGCGCACACGTCTGGAGTTCAACTGCAGTGGCTGGAGGCCCTGGTGCACAATTTCCCCCTCGCTATCTCTCTCATTCTTGCTATAGCTTTCACTCTCTTGCATTTTAAAAAAACAAAAGAAAAGGTCAGTCTGTTGGCTAGCCTCAATAAAAAAGTTTAGAATACAAATGAAAACACGAGTTGTTTATGCAACGCAAGCAAATACATTCTTGGGTTTTGTCATAATGAAAAGATACCAGAGGGCTGGAGAGATGGCTTAGTAGTTAAGGTGCTTGCCTGCAAAACTGGAGGATCCAGGTTCAATTCTCTAGTACCCACATAAGCCAGATATACATGGTGGCGCATACATCTAAAGTTCGTTTGTGGTAGCTAGAGGTCCTGCCGTACCCATTCTCTTTCTTTTTCTCTCCCTCTCTCTCTCTCCCCCTCTCTCAAATAAACAAATAAATAAATAAAACATTTTAAAAAGATACCAGTGAAGAATGCCAAGAATAGAGTTCAACTTATGTAGGTTAGTTTAATGACCAGAATGAAATGGGATCAATTAGGAAAACTGTACATAGGAAATGCTTTATGGAGTAGCAGATCCCTTCTGGTAACTATTTTAATAAGGTTTAGAGTATGTGATTATTGTACAGTCTTCTAAGTTAAACTTACATAATGGCATGACATCTGGAATTCCAGGCAAGTATATCCAATACACTTCCCTGATACTCTTGGTATACGTACTGTGCTGCTCCATAACAGCGACTTGTAGCTCAACAAGCTGTGCAAACCAGTGAACAGCATGCACAAGTGCACTGTTTTCAGGAATCTCTGTCCATGCATCAGCAATGCTTTGCCTCAGAAGACTTGTCACTGGTAAACTGTGCCTTTAGCATAAGCTAGAAGTCATTGAGGAAGCACAACCTATTAAGAAATAAACGTATTGTTGCCAGACTTCATGGTCCCCTAAATTTGACTTTATATGATTCATTCACTATGAATTGTATAAACATTTTTATCACTTATACTATACCAAAAATAAATGCTAAAAATTAGGTATGAAACAATACAACAAAAATATATTTCTTTTGCTTTCAATAATTCCACATGGAAATATTTAACAAAATAATTTTTAATGTATAGATGAAAAGACTCAAATTATATTTAGAGGACTGGGAATGTAATTCAGTGGCAGACAGAATGCTTTATATGTGTGAGACCCTGGGTTCAATCCCCAGATCCCTCCTCCCCCCCCAAAAAAAAACACATTCAGGATACAAGTTTGATTTTTAAAAACGTACAAATATACAATAGCAGGTATTACAGTCAGTTCACTAGATTAGGCACTACAGAACACAATGTAAAGACACAATTACATGGTGACTGCTTAATATGCTAGAGAACAAACATCTTTTTCAAATATTAAATTTAATCTTTCCACAATGTTAACCCCTAAAACCTATTGTCCTTTATACACAACAATATTATTTTCAGTTTCATACACTTTAACTTTATAAAGAACTCCCCCAGGAAGGAATTTCTGAAGGTTTTCCCAGATATATACAGCTACGTTTTCTGTTGTGCTGTAGAAAATAAAAAAAAGAGTAAAGAAGTTTAATGCAAATAATGAACAAAATTTTATGTTTAATATATACAGAAGACAGAAATTCTACTAATGAACAATGTCAACAAACTAATATTTTAGAAACCACACAGCATTTAGATAAAGTGCTAAACCCTATTATTATTTTTTGACCATTTAATAATTTGTTTTAATAAGTACTTATTCAAAATCTTTGGAAGATGAGAAGAAATGAAAGAATGATATAAGAGTGAAAGAGGGCTGGAGAGATGGCTTAGCGGTTAGGCGCTTGCCTGTGAAGCCAAAGGACCCCGGTTCGAGGCTCAGTTCCCCAGGTCCCACGTTAGCCAGATGCACAAGGGGGTGCACACGTCTGGAGTTCGTTTGCAGAGGCTGGAAGCCCTGGCGCGCCCATTCTCTCTCTCTCCCTCTATCTGTCTTTCTCTCTGTGTCTGTCGCTCTCAAATAAATAAATAAATAATTTTTTAAAAAAAAGAGTGAAAGAATATTAATTTCATTTAACAAAAAATATCTAACATACTCAGGAAAAATGCTAGGCTCTAAGCATTAAAACAAATAAAAGCACAAGGCATGATATTACACGCCTTTAATCCCCACACTCTGAAGGCAGAGGCAGGATGATCACCATGAGTTCAAGGCCACCTTGAGACTACATAGTGAATTCCAGGTCAGCCTGGAATAGAGTAAAACCCTACCTCGGAAAAAAAAAAAAATCTAGAGAGAGAAGAAAACAGCAATAGGAGAAGGTATTTTAAACTCATTTGCCCCTCTTCTCATCTTTCATGTGTATTTTATTTTATTTCTTTATTATTTTTTGTTCTTATCATTCAAGACAAGACAGTAACTTCACCTTACAACATCTGCGAAGTACGGCACATCCAGGTCCAGGTTCTTGTGATCCAGGGGCTCCATGATTGCCTCCTGCAGACAGAATGAAGACAGAACCATTCACTCCACCCATGACTCACCTTTCTGAAAGTCTCTAACCCAAGTCTCTAAGCCTTATCCTCTCAATGCCAGGAAGTATTATATCTGTGTAAGACAAGGCTGTGTTACAAGGTTTAAAGTTGCAAAATAAAATTCAACCCAGCTCCCTGTAATGATTAATTATCTTTGTTACTGAATGCAAAGAGGTATGAGACTAAGAAGTAAAACCTCCCTAAAGCTTTCTGGAAATATAAGCCATTGTGATTCAAAATTCGGTTTAATTCCAGTTTAATACTGCTTGAATTCTGTCCAGAAAGTTACCAGAAACACGTTTCTACAACATAGTGTCACCTATGAAATACATTATTATATCATTAAGACCTAGTCTGAAATTATAGGTAATTCTAAATTCCTGCTATATGAAGATCTTGGGTCTTAAAATAAAAAACAAATGTGAACATTATTACTTCCAAATGCTTACATATATTAACATAATGTTTTTCCTTGTCATTAGCAAGGATTGTAACTGCTTTGTTCTAAATTTTACTTTTAACTCTTATACAAAATATCTAAGCATTTGCAAAACAACCTAATTTTCCATATGCCATAGTTTTAAGAAGGGTACATTAATAGTTCTTTCCTTCAGTAAAACTAGAATTATATAAAAAGACTAAGGTCTAGATCAGCTAACTTTTTTTTTTAATTTTTATTTATTTATTTGAGAGCGACAGACACAGAGAGAAAGACAGATAGAGGGAGAGAGAGAATGGGCGCACCAGGGCTTCCAGCCTCTGCAAACGAACTCCAGACGCGTGCACCCCCTTGTGCATCTGGCTAACGTGGGACCTGGGGAGCCGAGCCTCGAACCGGGGTCCTTAGGCTTCACAGGCAAGCACTTAACCGCTAAGCCATCTCTCCAGCCCTAGATCAGCTAACTTTTAAAAAAATATATTATTTATTATCTCTTTATTTGCAAGCAGAGAGAGAGAATGGACATGCCAGTGCCTCTGGCCGCTGCAAACCAACTCTAGACACATGCGCCACTTTGTGCATCTGGCTTTACATTAGGGTACTGGAAAATCAAAGCCAGGTTGATAGGCTTTGCAGGAAAGTGTGTTAACCACTTAACCATCTCTCCCAACCCCTAAGCTAACTTTTTTTGTGGAGAAAAACAACAATGAGATTCCACCTTACCACAGAAAGGAAAGCAAACATTTAAAAATCAAATGAAAACAAGTGTTGACAAGGCTGTGGAGAAATAGGAACCCTCATTCACCATTCATGGTGGGAATGTAAGCTGTTACCACCACTATGGAAATCAATATGGAGACTCCTAGAAAGGATGAATATAGAGTTACCAACAGACCCAGTTATTCCCTTACTGGTCATTTACCCTAAAAGCTCCACACCTCAGTTCAGAGAGATTTGCTCAACCATGTTTATAGCTGCTCAATACATAATAGCTTCTTAGCTATTATCAACCCAGATGTCCTTCATTGGATGAATAGATAACCAAGATGTGGTATATCCACACAATGGAATTCTACACAGCAGTAAGAAAAAAATGACATAATAAAATTTGTAGAAAAATGGTCGAACATGGAATAGATCAAAACTCAGCAAACAATCACAGAAAGATAACCATCACATGGTTTCACTCATTCGTGGCTCCTAACCTGGATAAGCCCAAGTTGCTGACATACCTGATATAGGCATCTTAAGGCCTGGACAATAGGGAGAGTTAATACCCACAATGAGCTATTGATCAGAGAGACCTACAAGGTCTCTCAAAACAAGACAGACTTCTGTCAGAGCTCTTGATTACCCACCAGACATTAATAGTAAGACCCTACTGCTGAAGACACCATATGGTGCTGGCATGGAACATGGAGAGACCTGGCTGGAATCTGGAAGACAGCCAGTCCCCAGATGGTTAGCTGGCCTAGCACTGGAAGGCACTACATGAGCTATCGGGGGAAAGTGGCCAACATCTAACCAAGCAATTCAAGGTCTTTGCTACTCAGAAGCAAACAATCTGACATGATGCTCACACAAGTGCAGCAGTGGCACACAGCCATGGTGGGTAACCAACTGCTCTTGGATTGGCAAATAGATCCACTCAGGGGAAAGGAACACATATCTGGAATTGGGAAACAAGTCAGAATAACATCAAGATAATAATTTTGCTTTCCAATATCAAACTCCCACTAATCTTGGGCTATAAGAGGATCTACATTGATTAAACTCTCTCTAAACTAATAATGGTTATCCCATTTAACCGGTGCTGTTGAGAATCTGCTTCTCTTTTTCAGACAGGAGCAGAACCTGAGGAGATAAATGACCCAGCACACTTCACCCTGGCTCCAGCTGAAACCACACAGGAATTGTGGAAATAAGCAAGACTGCTGCTTTCTTAATGAATCTGATATCAGCACAAGGGTGAAGGAGATAGACACTGAGGATACTCAACACCTACCAAACCAGAGATCCAGATGCTCCTAAGAGCCCATCACTGAAGTAGACTTAAAATGCCCCCAGCATGGCTCAGAAAATTTTGCAGAAAAGGGAGCAGAAAGAATGTTAGGGCTACAAATTGGGACATTATGCACAGAAACATTGCCTCTCTCCCATAGCAAACTGCTGCCCCCACAATGCATGACCCACAATCCCCACTGGGATGACCTGCATCCCCAACGAGAAGGGTCCCTTTGGAAAAGGGGCAGGGATGAGGACAAGGATAATATCAACATGTGTTGTTTACATACTAAGTATGTCTAGAACTAATAAATTTTTTTAAGCGGGGGGGGGGGGTACTGTCAGGCATGGTGGTGCACACCTTTAATCCCAGCACTTGGGAGGCAGAGGTAGGAGGATCACTGTGAGTTCGAGGCCGACCTGAGACTACATAGTGAATTCCAGGTCAGCCTGGACTAGAGTGAAACCCTACCTCAAAAAAAACAAAAAAAGGTGGGGGGAGGGATATTTTGGCTTACAGACTAAAAGAGGAAGTTCCATGATGGCAGGAGCAAACAATGGCAGGCACAGAGGGTGGCCAACATCAGGTACACAACAGCAATAGGAGAGCGTGTTGTTGTTGTTGTTGTTTTTGATGTTGGGTCTCACTCTAGCCCAGGCCAACCTGGAATTCACTATGTAGTCTCAGGGTAGTTTTTGCTTACAATGCAATCTCCAGACACAAAATGACCTTGATACTAATGACCTGGCAGTGCCTGAAACTACCTGCACAAGACTTCATAATAGAAGGAAAAGATGATGACATCAAAATAAAAGAGAAACTAATGGAAAAACGGAAGGGATTTGATGGAGGGCGGATTTGACAGGTGGGGAATTAAAGTAGAGGAAAGGAGGGGAATGCTTTTATTGTCTATACTTATAGAAGCTGTCACTAATAAAAAGCTTAAAAAAGCCAGGCATGGTAGTGCACACTATCCCAGCATTCGGGATGCAGAGGTAGAAGGATCACTGTGAGTTCGAGGCCACACTGAGACTACATAGTGAATCCAGGTCAGCCTCAGCTAGAGTGAGACCCTACCTCAAAAAAAAAAAAAAAAAAAGTTTTAAGAAAAATACACAAGGAAGTCTTGGGTTGGGGAAATAGCTTCGTGGTGAAGGCACTTACCTGCAAAGCCAAAGGACTCAGGTTAGATTCCCCAGGACCCATGTAAGCCAGATGCACAAGGTAGCACATGTGTTTGGAGTTCATTTACAGCTGCCGAAGGCCCTGGTACTCACTTGTTCTCTCTCCCTAGCCCCATTCTGTGCATTTCCTTTCCCTCTCTCAAATAAATAAATAAAATCCATTTTAAAAGGGTAGTCTTAACAGCCTATACTTAAAGATATAAGGAAATTCAGAGGATGAAAAGAAAGCTTCAAGGAGAAAGCTGTGTTTTGAAAACAGAGTAAAGTTTGTTAAATGGAGAAAATGAGGCCATTCCAATAGAGAATAAGAGAAAAGTATGCTACATTTCTCCCTGTCACTATAATACAAATTTGACGATGTTCTACTAAGATTTTAGAAGACCATGAGAAGAGTTCCTCTAATTATTCTTCCACTCCCACACTTAACTCCATTCATAAGATCATGGCACCTCAATAGATAACTGACTGGAGAGGTTAAAAATAAAAAAGGAACACTCCAACCCCTGGTGTGCCCATCCACCCTCTCTCCTTCTTTTCCTTCTTCTCCTTCTTCTTCCTCCCCCCCCCCATATCCCTCTCTCTCTGCTTGCAAATAAATAATAAAAATTTTTCAAAGGGGGATCCACTAGAAATTACAATGAGCACCCAACATGACATTACCTCCATGTATTTTTTGAGGTCAGTCAAGTTCATAACCATTCCTGTAACAGGATCAATCTAAAGAAGAAATAAGAGTAGATACTCATTTACAAGGTTTTCTATATGCAAATAGTAGGATGCACTGTATGCGCTTGTGGCTCATTATGCCAGGACTTAGGAGACAGAGGCAGAAGGATTTGAAGTTCAAGGTCATCTTTGGCTACACAGCAAATTCAAGCCTAGCCTGGCTTACATACACACTGTTTCAAAAAAGAAAAATAAACTTTGACAAATTATTAAAAGCAGTACAGGGCTGGAGAAGGTGGCTTAGGGGTTAAGGCATTTACCTGCAAAGCCAAAGGACTCTGGTTCAATTCCCCAGGATCCACACAGATGCACAAGGTGGCGCATGCATCTATAGTTTGTTTGCAGTGGCTGGAGGCCCTGGCACACCCATTCTCTCTCTCTCTGTTTCTCTCTGTTTCTCTCTCTCTCTCTCTCTCTCAAATAAATAAATAAATAAATAAATAAATTTTTTAAAAAGCCAGGTGTGGTGGCACATGCCTTTAATCCCAGCACTCGGGAGGCAGAGGTAGGAGGATCACCGAGAGTTCAAAGCCACCCTGAGACTACACAGTGAATTCCAGGTCAGCCTGAGCTAGTGTGAGGGGAAAAAAAACAGTACCATGTGTTTCCAACACCCCTTATATGGCTTTACTCCCGTCTACTAGTAACATGTTAGAAGCAACATTTTAGTATGCAGAAGGTCTGGGATGGCAGCAGCTCACCACACAGAAAGAACAATGAAGCCAAAGCATAGGTTTTCACCACATATTCCACCATATTGGCTGAAAGATAGGCCAGCAGTGTGAACAAATCACACAGACATCTCAGCACATACCTCTCCATGTACTGTCACCACAACTATAGGAAAGAAAACAAAAATACCAAACAATAGCATGACTTTCAACAGAGTAAACATATAAACACAAGTTAGTAACATACATTATTAGGACTCTGGCTATACTTACATTTTTTTCTACAAATATCTATCCTTTTAGTTAAGAACGTTTTATCAACGAAAGCCAAGTCTCAACCGAAACAAAGAAGCTTGGTAGGAGCTTTGGCTAAGCAGAAGAAATTAGGCAAAACCAAAAAAGTGGATAAATTCTGCTTATAATGTTGATGCACCAGGAAGGGGGGGAGGTGCTGCTCTATCTCTACCTGTAAAAACATAGAGTGTATGCAGGTGCCCAGCCACATGCTGAATGGCCTAGTTTATAATGCTTTGTAAAAATAATAACTGCTTATATGAAGCTTCTGAAAAATCTTAGTACCATGACAAATTAATACCTCGTGCAAATTTTGTAAATATTTTGAATGATTTATTTATTTGAGAAAGTGTGTATGTGTGTGGGCATACCAGGGCCTCCTGACACTACAAACTCCAGCCATATGCACCACATTGAGCACCTGCCTTTATGTGAGTACTAGGGAACTGTACCCAGGCCAGCAGGCTTTGTAAGCAAGCACTTTTAACCATTGAGCTATCTCTTCAACCCCAAATTTGTATTTTTTTCAACTTCACACAAACACCACCTGATACGGTATAAGTGAATACACTGAGATTGAGGTATCAAAGACAAAGTAAGAGGTGGTGACTAAGTTAGAAGTCCAGATCTGACACTTTTTGTAATACCATATCACCATATGCTATCATCTTGTATGGCCTTCAGCCTGTCCTTACAGCTTCTTGCTCATTACAACTCTACTTGCTGGAAAATCTCGCATCCTTATGTAGCTCTTTTTGAGGCATCAGCTATTTCTCAAAGAATTATGTCTGTTATCCTCAGACAAATTGAGCACTGCTTGCAATTTTATATCCAAACTATTAGTTCTACCATACAAGACATTCCTAAGCAATTTTCCCTTTGTGTTGGCCATTATTTTCTCGAAAAAAAGCTCTTTTTTCTTTTGTCATGATGTTTGTCAATTTTAATTTTTAACTGATATACAAATTATTTAAAGTATGCGATTAGTGGAGTACTGTACAATACTTCAGTCCTCCATATGCAGTATAATATTTAAATCAGGCTAAGCATTTTTATCTCTTCAAACACTGATTAGTAACCAGTTTTAACTTTAGCTTTAGCCAGAACCTAATTGGAAGGATGCACACTATCAAAAAAAAAATTTATTGTGCTTCTTAAGGCCAAGGGAAAACTCTTTTAAATAATTTTTGTTTTCTACTATCTATTACAGAGTAGACAACTGGGAGGTAAACCTTAAGACTCATCCAACCAAGACAAGAGAACTTGTTATTTTGAATATCCATTTACATTCTCACTGAAGGGCTACATGCATTCATACTGTCTATAAGAATTCTGACCCATTACACATCTACTTGCCGAATACTGCCTCACTCTTATTGCAAGGTTAAGGCTTACCCAGTTTTTTCCTCTCACCTTTATAATTGTGCCCATGCCCATTTGGATTGTTGCACTTCCCGAACAGTTTCACATTCTCTTCACTACTCAGAGATGGGCTGACAAAAGAAAATGAAGGGCTGGAGGGATGGCTTAGTGATTAAGGCATTTGCCTGCAAAGCCAAAGGACCCAGGTTTGATTCCCCAGGACCCATGTTAGCCAGATTCATAAGGTGACACATGCGTCTGGAGTTCCCTTTACGGTGGCTGGAGACCCTGATGCACCTATTTTTTTTTTCTCTCTCTCTCCCTCTTTCTCTCTGTCAGATAAATGAATAAATAAATAAAAGATATTTTTTTCTTTTTTTTTTAAATTATATTTATTTATTTGAGAGCGACAGACACAAAGAGAAAGACAGAGGGAGAGAGAGAGAGAGAATGGGCACGCCAGGGCTTCCAGCCTCTGCAAACGAACTCCAGACGCGTGCGCCCCCTTGTGCATCTGGCCAACGTGGGACCTGGGGAACCGAGCCTCGAACCGGGGTCCTTAGGCTTCACAGGCAAGCGCTTAACCGCTAAGCCATCTCTCCAGCCCAAAAGATATTATTTTTTAAAAGAAAAGGAAGAGGAGCTTGTAATGTAGCTTAGTTGGTAGAGTGCTTGTCTAGTATTTACAAGGTCCTGGGTTTGATCCCCAGTACCACATAAAACTGGGGGTGGCACATGCCAGCATGAGCTACATGAGACCTATCACAAAAGAAAAGAAACAAGTATGACATGCATACTTCTTCTCTGTTCCCTACATTTATTCATTTCTCTTCTTTGAAAGTTTCATAACTCAGCTGCTCAACTGGAGAAATCATTATGTACTTATACATCAAAAACCAATGTACTGGGCTGGAGGAATGGTTTAGTGGTTAAGGTATTTGTCTGCAAAGCCAAAGGACCCAGGTTCGATTCCCTAGAAACCATATTAGCCAGATGCATAAGGAGTACACACATCTGGAGTTTGTCTGCAGTGGCTGGAGGCCCTGGCATGCCCATTCTCTCTCTCTCTCTTGCTTGCTCTCCCTCTTTCTCTGTCAAATAAATAAATAAATAATATTTTAAAATTTTTAGAAAGAACCAGTATATGGGCTGGAGAAACAGCTTAGTAGTTAAGGTGCTTGCTGCAAAGCCTATGGACCCAGGTTCAATTCCCCAGTACCCATGTAAGCCAGATACACAATGTGGTGCATGTGTCTGGAGTTTGTTTGCAGTGGCTAGAGGCCTAATTAGACTAATTAGACTACTGTAACATATAAATTAGCACAAATGGAGCTGAAGAGATGACTCAGCAGTTAAGGTCCTTGCTTGCAAAGCCTAATGACCTGGGTACCCACACAAATAAAGACAGATGCACAAGGTGGTGCATGCTCCTGGAGCTTGTTTGCAGTGGCTGAAGGTCCTGGCCCATCCGTTCTCTCTCTCTCTTTTTCTGTCTCTCTCTTTCTCGCTTTACTTGCAAATATATATGTATATTTTAAATAAATTAGCATAAATGAACATTAAATTCAACCTGCTTATTCCACAAGATTCCAATAGATCTGCTCATCATCCTTCCACTTTTTCTTAAAGTATTTTATTTCTTTATTTATTTGAGAGAAAGAGAGAAAGGAGGAGGGAGGGACAGGGAGAGAAAAGGAAGTTCCAGGGTCTCTAGCCACTGGAAACCAAGTCCAGATGGATGCACCACACTGTACATCTGGCATATGTGGATTCTAGGGAATGGAACCTGGGTCCTTAGGCTACACAGGCAAGCGCCTTAACCACTAAGACATCTCTCCAGACCCCTCTTCCATTTTCCAAGTCAACAAGCACTAAATAGGGACTATGGAAGAGGTCAAAGCAAAATAAAGCAAAAGCAAATAATGGTAAACACAAGAAAGTATTTGTCCTCATCAGCTTAAAATCTCATTCCTCTTGTAAGGTAATTATATGACCTCAGAATCTCTTCTTCAACAATCCTTGCTCTCCTGTTTGATGAAAACTTCATCAAGCTGAGCTTGCTTCATCTAGGTTGAACAGCGGATTGAGCTTGCCCTGTGATCAGTGTATACAGTAGTTCATGCTCCCAACACTGGGGTGTTCAAGATGCACCCGGGACTGTATCAATAGCAGGCTTCTTTTTTTTTTTTTAATTTTTTAAATTTAATTTTAGAGAGAGGGAGACAGAAGGAGAGAGAACTGACAAGCCAGGGCCTCAGCCACTGCAATCGAACTCCAGACGCTTGCACTACCTAGTGGGCATGTGTGACCTTGCCCTTGCCTCACCTTTGCGCGTCTGGCATACATGGGATCTTGAGAGTCGAACATGAGTCCTTGGGCTTCCAGACAAGCGCCTTAACCGCTAACCCATCTCTCCTGCCCATAGCAAGCTTAATTCTGTGAAGCTGCACAGCTGCCCTCTCCCGGTATAGCCTAAGAGCCTCCAGGGAGTGCAGCTCCTAGGCCACGCCGCTCCAGAGCCTCCTCCAGGGCTGGGCCGACCCACGGGTCACCGAAGGCCAGGCCCCTGCAGCCAGACACAGGCCTCGGCGCGCGCGGCCCTTCCCCGCCCGCCCCGCCCCGTGACGTGCGCCGCGGGGCCGCGACTCGCCGCATCCCTACCAGTGCAGCCGGTGGCTCGCGCTGAAGGACACGAGGCGCGACACCAGTGCCCAGCGGCGCCCGCGGCCCGGGCCCCCCGCGCTCATCGTCTTCGGGCCAGGACCAGCAGCCCGCGCTCCCGCCTGCGTGCAGCGGCCCGAGGCCGGCGCCGCCCTCTGCAGCTGCGCAGAGCGGGCCTGGCCCGGAAGCGCCCGCAGCGGGTCCCGGGCTGCCCGGCCCCAGCTCCCGGGCCTCTGTGCTGTCAGGCACGCCTTGCAGCCGTCGGCGGGTGGGGCCGCACCAGGGAGTAGCGCCCTTATAGACACTTTTTGTGGCTTCGCACCCACTTTTTAGAAAGCTCTGGATTAGAATAGGAAGCCCCAGGGTCTGGATGCTCTTACAAGATAAATTCTAGGCAAGAGTCGGAAGTGGGAAATTCTGGGAAGAGTAAGCAAAAGAGATGTGGGAAAATGTGGAATGGTTAATGCATATTGACAAATTCTTAGTTATGATGAAGATTGGGGTGAGAGCTTTATACTGGAAAGATTGGCTGGAGAACAAAGTATTGAAGAGATGTGAAAGCTATCTTAAATATAAAGAGGCTCCACGTTTTATTTTGTTTTATTTATTTACTTATTTGATCTTCAGCCTAGTTACTCTCCAAGAGGAGGGAATTTACAACTGCTTGAATAACATTTGCAGGAACAACTTAGCTTTGTTTACTCTTAGGCAAGGTCACGAAGTGTGAACGAACATTCCCAAGATGCCTGTGACTTACTCTCTGGAACACTGCTCACAGTGTGGAGTGTGAGAACCTAAGTTCAAACTTGCCATGTTCCATTCTTTTCTGCTTCTTGCCTCCCTGTGGTAAACTGACCCAGGAACTTGCCCTGAGGCCTTCTTCCTTTCCCTTGACTTGTTCACAACATATTTGTTCTCTGAGTCTCTGGACACTGGCAAGCGATAAGAGTTGTGCTTTAAGAAACTGGGGAGATGATTCTGTGGTTAAAGGCACTTGCTGTGCAAGCCTGACAACCAGAGTTTGGATCCCCAGAACTCAGGTAAAGCCTGATACAACGAAGTAGCACACACATCTGTAATCCCAATGTGCCTAAAGCCTAGCCTGGCATTTACAGCTGCAAATAATAGAAGATGCTGCCTCAAACAAGGTGAGAAGCAACACCTAAAGTTGTTCTCTGACCTCCACATGTGCTGTGTCAGGCATGCATGTGCACATGCAGGCACACACATACACAGAGAGGGAAGGGTGAGAGGAAGAGAGAGAGGCTTTGGTCATATACTCAATTACAACATAACACTGCACTGGATTACAAGGCACTGTCCCTGGATTATAAAATGCAACCTGATCCTTCTTCTGTCTTCTTCAAGAACCTTACTGGTGATAAGACATGATTCAAGCATTCTTGGTTCAATAATCTTATTATTACACTGCTAATCTTTATACATCTGAATTTCACTGCTTGTGTATTAAGATGGAATGAAGGTTTATACATACAGGAATGATGCCATCAGATTTGTGTGTTTACCAGATTTGGAAGTTTCAATCAGAGTCCCCCATAAACTCATGTGTTCTGAATGTGTCCTGAACCCCAGATGGTGGCAGTTTGGGAAGTGGACCCTTGTTGGAGGAGGTATGTTGTTAATGGCAGGTTTAGGAATGTGGTAGCCAGCTCCCCATTGTCAGAGTTTGCTCACTGTCCTGCTGCTATTTTCCACCTGTTCTGGCAGAATGATGTCCAGCCTCTGCTCATGCCATGCTTTCCCCTGCCATCATGGAGCTTCCCCTTGAGACTACAAGCCAAAATAAATACTTTCATCCTACCAGCTGCTTTGGGTCAGGTGTTTTGTCCCAAAAGGTAACTACCACATAAAATTAGGACCAGAGGAGTGAGATCATTACTGCTAGAAAACTTACTGTGTGGCTTTTGCCTTTTGGGGATTGATTTACAGAAAGAATGTGGTAGGGTTTGAAACCTTGGCCTAAGAGACACCTTGATGTGCTATAAGCAGAGATTGATGGATCATTCTGGTCAGAGGTGAAAGACCTAAATGCAGTAAGAGCTGTGGAGCGTCAGGTTTGTCTTATGGGGAGAAGGAAGAGCTCTATCTGGACTGGGCTAGAAGCAGTTTATGTGAGATGCTAGCTGTGCTCTTCCTATGTACAGAGAACTTGAGCAGGGTTGAGTTTAGAATACATGGACTGGTGTGAGCAGATGCATATGGCACAGGAAGAAATGAGAGTTGGGCTGCAGTCTACAGCCTGTTTTAGCTGCAATTGTTTGAGAAATTGCTGCCACTTAGATGGGCCAGCTGTTCTGCACAGGGGAAGAATGCTGATTCTTTTGAAAGTAAACAACCTGAATGCTGAAGGAGTGTTCTACTCTTCAAAGTCAGCTTTATTCCCACTCTGGGTTAGCAATTTGGTAGCCTAACTGGTACTATGGGAGTATAACAAATACAGGAAAAGAGTGCTCATTGAATTTGTAATGCAACATTTTGGAAATGGCCACTGGGTGATAGGAGGCAGGGTTGTTGGTGTCCCTACATGGAGATTTTAATGGAGCCATGAGGATGAACCCTGAGTTGAAATGGAGACCCTAAGATTTTACACATGGCAAGACTGTGGGACAGTTGCCAAGGATAGCTCCTGGCTTGGGGAAAAGTTTTCCTTGGGCTGTAAGACAATGGGTTGGTCAGAATCAGAATTCCCCATAAATTCATGTGTTCTGAATGTTTAAACCCAAGGTGGTAGTAATTTGGGAGGTGGAGCCTTACTGGAGAAGGTGTGTTATTGAAGGGTGGTCTTAGGGTGTTATAGCCAGCTCTCTCTTGCCAGAGTTTGGCTCAGTCTCCTGCTAATGTTTTCTACCTGCTGTGGTAGAAGTGATGTCCATCCTCTGCTCATGCCATGTGTGGTGGTTTGATTCAGGTGTCCCCCATAAACTTAGGTGTTCTGAATGCTAGGTTCCCAGCTGATGGAGATTTGGAAATTAAAGCCTCCTGGAGGTGGTGTATTGTTGGGGGCAGGCTTATGGGTGCTATATCCAGTTTCCCTGTGCCAGTGTTTGGCACACTCTACTGTTCTTATTGTCCACCTGATGTTGTCCATGGCCGATGTCCACTCTGTGCCCATGCCATCATTTTTCCCTACAATCATAGAGCTTCCCCTTGAGTCTGTAAGCAAAAATAAACCTTGTTATTTTTTCCCAAAAGCTGCTCTTAGTTGGGTGATCTCTGCCAACAATGTGAACATGACTGCAACAGTAATGTTAGTACTGAGAGTGGTATCATTTGCTGCTAGACACCTGACTGTGTGGCTTTGGCCTTTTGTAGTTGATTTTCAAGAGGAATGTGGAAGAATTTGAAACCTTGGCCTAAGAGACATCTTACACAGCTGTAAGTACAGCCCCATGGGCTATTCTGGCCAGAGGTGAAAGACCTGAATGCAGTAAAAACTATGGACTGTGAGGTTTGACTTGTGAGGGTGAGAAAGAGCTTTGCCTGGAGTGGGCTAGAAGCAGTTTGTGTGAGAGGCTTGCTGTTATGCCCATGTCCTGAGATTTATGCAGGGTTGCTTTGCATAGCAATGGACTGGTGTGAGCAGAGGAATATAGCAACAGAAAGAAATCTTTAGGCCAAAACTGCTGCCTGTTCAGCTGCAATGGAGAGATTACAACCATTGAGATTGGGCCAGCTGACCTGCATTGGGACAACAGAAAGTATGCAGTCTTTTAAAGATACCTGAATGCTTAAGGAGTGTCCCATTCTTCAAAGTCTCCTTTATTTCCCCCTGGACTAACAAATTGGCACCCTACCTGGCATTATGGAATATAATAAATGCAGGAGAGAGTATTGAATTTGCAACAGTCTTGAGTTTTGGAAACAGCAATTGGCAGTGTGAAGCAGGTTTGCTGGATGCCTGCATGGAGACCTAATGAAGCCATGAGGATAGACTGAGGGTTGCAGTGGAGACCCAGTGGAGATGCTGGGACTATGAGTTGGCTGCTAAAGAGAGCAGCCAGCCCTAATGAAGTTTTCCATGATTGTGAGTCGCCTAGCTGGAGGGGCAGAATTGGAATACCAGAGACTTGTTGCTGGTTAGAATTATTGAACTTGGAGACTTGTTACTAACTAGAGTTGTTGGACTTGGAATTACAGAGTTTGGTGTTGATGTCCTGTTTAAATCTTGTATTTGTTGAATATTTCTTTGTTATGCCCAGTGCCATCTTTTGCTATGTGAACATTTATTCTGTGCCGTTATAAGTTTAGGGGGGCATTTTTGGTATTATGGCTCAGTGATAAGATCTTGGGCTATGGGAATGTACAAACATCATTAGGACTGATAAAAACTATGGGGACTTTGAAAGATCGAATGAATGCATTGCATTTTACATCATGGATGGGTATCAGTTTATGGGGGCCAGGGGCGGAATGTGGTGGTTTGATTCAGGTGTCTCCCATAAACTTAGGTATTCTGAATGCGAGGTTCCCAGTTGATGGAGACCTGGAAATTAAAGCCTTCTGGAGGTGGTGTATTGTCGGGGACAGGCTTATGAGTGTTCTAGCCAGTTTCCCTTTGCCAGTGTTTGACACATTCTCCTGTTCTTATTGTCCACTTGATGTAGGCCAGGAGGTTATGTCTGCCCTCTGCTCATGCCATCATTTCCCCCTGCCATCCTGGAGCTTCCCCTTGAGTCTGTAAGCCAAAATAAACCCTTATTTTCCCAAAAGCTGCTTTTGGTCAGGTGATTTCTACCACCAATGTGAACCTGACTACAACACCATGCTTTCCCCTGCCATCATGGAGCCTCCCCGTGAGAATACAAGCCAAAATAAATGCTGTCCACTCATCAGCTGCTTTGATCAGTTGCTTGGTCCCAGCAACATGAAGGTAACACTGATAGCAGAGGCGAGAGTCTCCATTAACCTTCACGTTTAAGCAAGTTTTATTAAACCTCCATGTTCTGACTGAGTAAGTACAAGGAAAGCTATTCGGGATCTTCTGTGAATATCAGGGACTTAGCCTTTCCTGGAAACTTTAGGGTCTTGTTCCCACATCTGCTGCATTAGTTCTTTCTGTTCATTGCATTCTCCATCCCATAAAACAAGATTTAAAACATCCTTTTACTTTATAAACACAATGCAAAAGTCCACACAAAGCATTTGTATGTATGGAACATTTCAATGAAGAGGATAGGATAGGGTTTGTGTTATTTGAAATAACACTTTAGGAAAGTTAAAGTAGAAACTGACAGTCTAGTATTATGTGGTGAACATGATTCACCAGTATCACAAGTTGTATGTTTTGGGGGACTTCTCTAGTAAAAGGAGTCTGGACAGTTTAATTACTTCAAGTTTGAAGCCCAGCCATGGATAAACTAACTGAAAGTAAAAGGAACAAAGAATTTGGGGGACATTGACAAAGTGTCATTTACTTGTGTGTTTAGGACTGTTGGTAAAAACCAAGTGTTTAGAAATGTGAAAAAATTATATAGTCTCTACTGCCACCTGTTGCCCAAGTAAATGAAGAACTACTGTCTTTTCATCAATTTCTGGGAATATATACCTTTGGAGATCAGAAGAAATGCCTGGTTTTAGTGATAACCCTCTTTCAAAAAAATAAATAAATAAACCTCAAAAGGCTGAGCTGAGGAAGGTCAGGATAGTAGTATGCAGTCTTTAGGAGGGTCAGACAATTGTATTAGTATCTGCCACAAATAGCCAAGACAACAGAGCCATCTTCCTGCTCCCAATGCTGTAGTAGGACCAGTGGTAATAGGCAGGTTATAATGGAAAGAATAAGGTGCTTTCAGGTATCGATTCCAAGCCTACTGTGTATAACTACTTGCATTTCTTCTCCTAGGCCCTTTTATTCACCTATCTGATGGTAGTAATAACCCAATTTTAGTCTTCTTTCCACATAGTTTTATTAGCTAGAGAAAACATATCCAATAAATGTACATTTACGATTGTATACAAAATATTAGTTTATCAATAACAGCTGTTTAATGTTAAGAAAAATCCCTAAGAAAATATAAAATCATGATTATCTCCCAAATTTGCTCTATTTATTTGAGAAAGAGAGAGTGAGAGTGTATGGATGTGTGAGAGACAATGTGGTAGAACATGAGCACAGCAGGATCCCTGCCACTGCAAACCAACTCCAGATGCATGCACCACTTTGTGCGTCTGGCTTCATGTGGACACTGACAAATCAAACTTGTACCAACAGGCTTTGGAAACAAGAACATTTAACCACTGAGCAATCTCTCCAGCCCATAATTTCTGGGATTTTAAAATAGTTTTAGGTATTTAAAGAAAGAGAGCAAGCAAGGCAGAGACAGACAATGGATGCATCAGGCCTCTTCCCACTGCAAACAAATTCCAGACACTTGGGCCGCACTGTGAACTTGCTTTACATGGGTAATAAGTAATTGAACTCAGGCCAGCAAGCTTTGCAAATTCTGTTTTTGATAGAATCTTTAAAATCAAATGTCCATAGTTTTTGTATTATTTACTTTCATATTGCTGTGACAATATATCTAACAGAACAACTTAAGGGATATATTTTCAGAGGATTTCAATCCATCAAAGTGGGGAGGGAAGGCATGGTGGAGCAACTCCACGCGTGGTAGCAGTGGAAGAATGAAGTGAAGGCTATTTACATTGTAATGAACCAAGAAACTGAGAGCAGACATGATGGAACCAGGGGTTGCAAAGGCCTTCCCCTAGTGACCTACTTCTTCCAGCTAACCTCATCTCTTAAAGATTCCACAGCCTCCCCAAACAATACTGCCAGCTGAGGAGTAAGTGTTCAAAACATGAGCTTCTGGTGGTCATGTCAGATCTGAACCACTCTCTATTTGTTCTCTTTTGTATACCACACTTGTTAATCTTCATTCTCAGACCTTATTGCTGTCCATCAGATAGGCACAAATGTGCCATGGAACCCATAAGGCATCCGTACAGGTACTTCTGCTCGGCCTAATTCTTCAAAATTTTTGGCATCCAAGACAAGGAGAAAATTGTTTTCATTCTAGGAAAAGTAAAGCAATGGTTAAAATTCCCTCTTTGTTTATTTAAAAAGCTTATCTGTCTCCACTGACTACAAAGTTCCTAAAGGCAAAAACATGTCTTACTCATTTTCATACCTGTCCCTAGCATAATGCCTTGCCTACTCACTTATTAAATGTTTGTGGAGTTGCTGAACTGGCCTGATAAGGAAACCATGACTGAAGTGTACACCTAAAGCAAATGAATACAGATGTTATGTCATTTACCTTCATAAGATCTTTTTGAGTGTAATGATATTTTCACTGGCCCCTATCCAATACTCTAAATTCTTTCTTCTAAATTAAAAATGCCTTCATTTTGTGTTATTCTAGAGCTATCCAAAGATTAGTACTGTCAGACTGACATTAGTCCTAACATAATTACAAGAATATTAAATACATGGTATGAGGAATGAGTCCATGACAGACATTACTAAATGATCACATTTTTCCTACCAAACCATTAAAAGCTCTCAGAATCCCACACATATTTGCTATAAGATTGCCCAGATAAGAAGTCAGTAACATTATTGAGATACTAGGCCAGGAATTATATTTGCTTTTGAGATCTGTTCAAGAAAACTGGAAATACCAATGGTAGTATGACATTAGGCAAGAAGTCAAATTATTTAAACACTGGCTTTATCACTGTGAGATCTGATGCAATTTTCCTTTAACTTCTCTAAGTCACAAATTCCATGTAAGTAAAATGTTGTCTTATAAAGTTGCTTTGATAACTAAAGTAGAAAGTTCCTTATAAACAACAAATTCCCATGAAAATATGAATTATTATTATGATTCTACAAATAGAACCTTGAAGTACTAATAAAGTGTGTATTGTGATAAAAAGGGATATCTACGTAGTATGAAGAGAAGAGAAAGAAAAGGAAGCATCATAGTAAACTATGGACAGTATCACTACATATTCTCAGATGTCTTAGTGAGGACCATGGATAGGGAAGCAGACTTACCTGGTTGGGAGTGATCACCACAGAAAGAATAACCCCATCATCCTCTTCAATGGCTCCTGGTACTGGAACAAAAATGGGCTCTGAGGGATAAAATCCATCTTCTCTCCACACCTGCAAGTGCCCCCCACCAAAAACATATGGCGTTTGTAAAAGGCCAGTTGTGATTGAGATTTCATAGCTTTTGTCACTCATAGCATGAATTTGGCTGTCAGGAGATTATTCCAGAAGTAAAAACAAAATCAGGCATAGTGAGTTGAATTTAAGTATAATTTCCCATCAATCTAAAATATAAGGATCCCAGCAGCCTTCACCTCATCATTTTTTCCTAAAAATAACATCAAGTTCAGTAACATTTTCCTGAGTTTTGGGTTTCCTTTCAATTTTGCAGAGGAAATAGACCCCTAACTTAGGTGATTCTATGGTTTACAAACTTAGGAAAATAGTTGAGCTATTTTGATATAATTTTAAGAGCTACCTTTTCCGTGTATGTGTACTAGTAATTGTGGTGTATGTTTGCATAGAGAATGCATGTGTGAATGCAGATATGTATACCCCATGAACATGCATGTGGAAGGCAGTGGATAGTATCAGTTGTTCTCCTCTATTGCTCTTCTACCTTGTTTCCTTGAGAACTGAGTCACTGAACCTTGAGCCATGATTTTTTTTTTTTTTTTTTTGTCTGAGTGGCTGACCATCATGCCTAAGCAATTGTTTTGTCTCCACCCCCTCAGGACTGGAGTTACAGGTTTGCCCAGCCATGTCCAGCTTTTTTCCTTTTAAATGGGTGCTAGTGATTGAACCTGAGCCCTCTCAGACCCTCATGCTTGTGCAGCAAGAGCTCTTCCCTGCCAAGCCATCTCCCCAGCCCCTGAAGCGCTACTTCAAAAACAGAAACTAATTCAAAGAGCAGACTAAGCCTCTGAAAGGCGAGAAAAAGATATTCTCATTACCTTCAGTGTCTTGTTCACCACATCAACCTTAATTAGAGAATCTCCCACCAAATGCCGAAAGCCACAGCCATAGAAGAAATTATACTTTTTGCCACTGAATTGGCCATAATTGATCTGAGGAAATTCAATCCCTCCTTCCTTTTCCAGGTCTTCATGATGTAGACTTTCATATGAACACCAGATCTACAAGAAGTCCCAAAAATATTAGAAGTGTTTACTTAATTCGTTTTTTTTTTTTTTTAATTTGAGAGAGAGAATAGGCATGCCAGGGCCTTCAGCCACTGCACACAAATTTCAGACTCATGCCCCCCGCCCCCCATGCTCATGTGCGAGCTTGTGCACTTGTCACTGCATCTGGCTTACATGGTACCTGGAGATTCAAATATTTGTTATTAGGCTTCGCAGGCAAGTACCTTAATCACTCAGCCATCTCTCCAGCCCTAATTCTTATTTCCTTTAGTGAAGGTCACTAAGGGGATAACACTCTGCAAGTTTGTGACAGACTTGAAAAATAAGGTTCTATTCCAGTTTTATGATTGTTCCTCTTTCCATAATGAATATGGGTATATGTACTGTTATCAAAGTTTGTGGACAAGTTGTCAAATGATATAGGAGGTGGAAGTGGTTCTTTATTCTACTAATAGCATAACATTGATAGTTGTACAATGAAATGCCTATGGGAAGAGCAAGTTTCCCCGAAGATGGGGAAAGACAATGCCAATCTCAACTGCTTAGATATGGCACACCATTAGAAAATTGCATATATGTGTTTCAGGACAAAAAGAAGTATATTCAAGGCAGGCATGGTGGCACACACCTTTAAATCCCAGCACTTGGGAGGCAGAGGTAGGATGATCACAGTGAGTTCAAGGCCACCCTGAGACCATATAGTGAATTCCAGGTCAGCCTGAGCTAGAGTGAGACCCTATCTCAAAAAAAAAAAGAAAGAAAGAAAGAAAGAAAGAAAGGAAAAAAGAAGTATATTCAAACCCAGTATTCATTCCCACACAGTTTCTGTGATTTTTGTATGATCTTACCAAGCTCATCTGAATGTTACAAAACTTATTAGATCCCAAACATTTAGAGAACAGACAAAAAATAAAATAACACTACTAAAGCTCAAAGTCATAGTCTAATGACAACCCATAACATACCTTTCCATCACGCTGCTTCACAGCACTGGCTGAAGAATAGGACAAAGGGCTGAGATTCTCTCCCTCAGGGGCATTCACACTGACATCTAAGGGCAGAACAAATCTTCTAGGGAAAGATTTTGCTACTGAATTATAGACCTGTTCAGAAGAAAGAAACAAACATGAAAAAATGCTATCACTAGGGTGACAGTATGTCCTGCTAATTTAAATTCAGTCAATATTACAGGCATTCCAAAGTAAATACACAAATTATAATTCCTCTTCATTAATTCAACAAATACTGACTGTTACAGTTGGCTCACATTTGCTGGCAGAAATCACTCGACCAAGAGCAGCTTATAGGAAAAAAAGGTTTATTTTGGCTTGCAGACTGGAGGGGAAGTTCAATGATGACAGGGAAAAACAATGGCATGAGCAGAGGGTGGACATCAACTCCTGATCAAGATCAGACAGACAAGAGCAACAAGAGACTATGCCAAACACTGGCAGGGGAAACTGGCTATAACACCCACAAGCCCTCCCCCAACAATACACTGCCTCCAGGAGACGTTAAATTCCCAAATCTCCATCAGTTGGGAAGCTGGCATTCAATACACCTAAGTTTATGGAGAACACCTAAATCAAACCACCACATTCCACCCCTGACCCCCATAAACTGATAACCATCCATGATGTAAAATGCAATACATTCAGTCCAACTTAAAGTCCCCATATTGGGAGGTGGAGGCTGGAGAGATGGCTTAGCAGTTAAGGCACTTGCCTACAAAACCAAAGGATCCCAGTTTGACTCCCCAGTACCCATCCATGTAAGCCAGATGTACAAGGGGGGGGCATGCATCTGGAGTTCATTAGCAGTGGCTGGAGGCCCTGGCATGCCCATTCTCTCTCTTCCTTTCCCCCCCGCCCCTGCCTATCTCTCTCTCAAATAAATAAAATATTTTTCCCTCAATTTTTATTAACATTTTCCATGATTATAAAAAAATCCCATGGTAATACCCTCCCTCCCCCCCCCCCACTTTTCCCTTTAAAATTCCATTTTCCATGATATCCCCTCCCCATCTCAATAAATCTCTTTTTTTTTTTTAAGATTTTTGTATTTACTTATGTGAGAGTGACAGAGAGAGAAAGAGGCAGATAGAGAGTGAGAGAAAGAATGGGCGCACCAGGGCTTCCAGCCACTGCAAACGAACTCCAGATGCATGCACCCCCTTGTGCATCTGGCTAACGTGGGTCCTGGGGAATCCAGCCTCAAACCGGAGTCCTTAGGCTTCACAGGCAAGCACTTAACCACTATGCCATCTCTCCAGCCCAAGTCTGTCTTTTATTTTGATGTCATGATCTTTTCCTCCTCTTATGATGGTCTTGTATAGGTAGTGTCAGGCACTGTGAGGTCATGGATATCCAGGCCATTTTATATCTGGAGAGTGTAAGCAGTCCTGCTCTTCCTTTGCCACTTACATTCTTTCCACCACCTCTCCCACATTAGACCCTGAGCCTTGGAAGGTGTGATCAAGATGTTACTTGGTACTCCAATCACTTCTTTCCAGCACTATGAAACCTTCTGAGTCGTCCCAAGGTCACTGCCATGTGAAAAGAGAAGATTCTCTACACAAAGTGAGAGTAGCATTAATATAAGGGTATGAATATTAAGAGAAGTGCTTACTGGGCAGTTTGATAAGCATTGTATATACATTGATCCAGACATCAGCAGATGTTACACCCCTTGGGCTCATGACTACCCCTGTTTTAAGTTTTCAGTATCAGGAATGTATTCCCTCCCATGGAGCAGGCCTCCAGTCCAATTAGAAGGCAGTTGGTTTCCACCATGATAGACATGCCACTATTGCACCCATTGGGTCATTTGGCCTGGCTGGCCAATTATAAGGCTTACACTGTCCACTGTTGAGTATCTTCACTGGTGTTATCTATTTCTCCCATTGAACTGCATGCAGAATGGCTTCTTCCAGCTTTCTGTCAGCTGGTCTACATGGGGGAGGTTATCAGCTCAGTTCCATCAGGATTTCTCAGTGGCCTTGCAGCCCAAGTATGTGGAGTCTTCAGCAATAGGGTCTTACTATCTATTCCTGGTGGGAAACCAGGGGCCTTGGCAATGGCCTATAATGTTCTGGGGGCATCAGGAACCTCTCTGGCCAACAACTCACTGGAAGATATCCCATCCCTGGCACTGAAAATTTTCTAGCAACAATTTACAGCTCCTGAGTGTTCCATTGTCCAAAACTGGAGGATTCTGTATGATTTATTTATATCCTTAGATTTTGATTAGCCCTCCCTCTATCTTTCCTTTGCTCAATCACTTCCCCTGACCCATTTTTTAAGTCCCCATATTTTTTTATCAATCTTAATGATGTTCAAACATAACCATAGTCCAACATCTCTTAACTGAGCCATAATATCAAAAAAATCCCCCCAAAAAACCATAGTGGCACAGAATGACACTCACACTGCAAAAGATGGCACTGCACATAGCAAATAAATATTTGACCAATACAAGATTTAAACAGGGAAAACATCAAACTCTGTAGCTCCAAGTTCGATAATTCTAACCAGCAACAAGTCTCTGGAGTCCCAATTCCACCCCTCCAGCTAGCCTACTCATAGTCCTGTAAAACTTCATCTGGGGCTGGCAGCTGTCTTTGGAAGCCATCTCATGGTCCCGGCATCTCCACTGGGTCTCCACTGCAACACTCAGTCCATTCTCATGACTCCATCAGGTTTCCTTGCAGGCAATCTGGCAAACCTGCTACACACTGCCTGTGGCTATTTCCAAAACACATGACTGTGTTGCAAATTCAATGACCCTCTCTTTCCTGCATTTCAGATAATCCATAATACCAGGTAGGGTGCAAATTTGTTAATTTGGGGGGGGGGGAATAAAGCAGACTTTGAAGAACAGAATACTCCTTCAGCTGACCCAATCTCAATGGCTGTAATCTCTCATACAGTTGCAGCTGAATGGGCAGATGTTTCAAACCAAAGATTTCTTTCTATGTCAAATCCCTCTGGATATACCCGTCCATTTCTACATAATGCAACCCTGCATATGTTCTCAGGACATGGGTATAATAGCAAGCCTCTCACACAAACTGCTTCTAGCCCAGTCAAGGCAAAGCTCTTTCTCACCCTCACAAGCCAAACCTCACAGTCAATAGTTCTTACTGCATTCAGGTCTTCCAACTCTGACCAGAATAGTCCATCAAGCTGTACTTAAAGCACTGCAAAGCATCTCTTAGGCCAAGGTTTCAAGCAGCAATAACACCATTTCTCAGTACCAAATTTAAAGGTTGTAGTCAGGTTCTCATTGCTGGCAGAAATCACCCAAACAAGAGCAGCTTTTGATAAAAACAAAAAAGGTTCATTTTGACTTATAGACTCAAGAGAAGCTTTATGATAGCAGGGGAAAACAATGGCATGAGCAGAGGGTGGACATCACCTCTTGGCCAACATCACATAGAAAAGAGCAACAAGAGAGTATGTCAAACACTGGCAAGGGGAAACTGGCTATAACACCCATAAGCCTGCCCAACTACCTCCAGGAGGCATTAATTTCCAAATCTCCATCAGCTGGAAACCTAGCATTCAGTACACAAGTTTATGGGAGACACCTGAATCAAACCACCACATTGATTAAGTAGCTACTATAAGGTAAGTACAGTTTTAGGCATTGAAGAGAGTAGTGAACAAAGCAAAGTCTTGGCTTCATGGAGCTTATATTCCACAAATATAAAAGGAATAACTATAAAATTAAATGCTAATTAGCACAAAACACACACATACACAAAGAAATAAGACAAAGAGAACCAGGAACCTATTATACAGCTTCTATAATGATAATGTCTTACATAAATAATCAATTAGGAAATTTATATTGATAGGATATACCAATCCTCAGCTTTCCTGAGTTTAATATTTGTGTATATATGTTTTTAGGTCAATGCTATTTTAGCATGTATAAATTCATGTGACCATCATAAGGATCCTTTCATAAAAATGTTTTATTTGAAAGAGAGAGAGAAGGAGGGAGAGAGGTAGAGAATGGGCACACCAGGGCCTCTAGTCAGTACAAATGAACTCCAGATGCATGTGCCATATTATGCATCTGGCACATATGAGTACTAGAGAATTGAACCTGGGTGCTTAGGCTTCACAGGCAAATGCCTTAACTGCTAAGACATCTCTTTAGCCCTCATATATTTATAAAGGTCATATCTATACCAATTCCCCTACTCTTCTGTCTTAATGAGAAGAAACTTTGTTAGTTTTTATGGACTAGAAGGACAAAAGTTGAAGAACAAGGTCTGCTTAGAAGAGGATAGCCTGGAAAGCTTTAAGTCCTTTAGAGTAAGGCCTTATAGATCTCACCCTAAATATGAGAATAAAACATGAAAGATAAATAAGAGAAAGTTGTCAAATGTAATATTTGAAGAAACAGTGGTGATTTTTTTAAATTAATGAAAAATATCAAACCACATATGTAGCTGAGTTGGTTAACTGCTTGCCTAGCTTGCACAAAGCAATGGGTTTGCATCCCCAGCACCAGCCCTCTGTTGGATCCTTAGTACCAAATAAATTGGGTGTGCAACATCTACCTGTAATTGTACTTGGGAGTTGGAGGCAGGAGGATCAGAAATATAAATTCGTTCTCCATTACATAGCCAGTTCAAGGCCAACCTAGGAGGTATGAGACTCTGTCTCTAAAAAAGAAAAGGAAGCCGGGCATGGTGGCATGCACCTTTAATCCCAGCAGTCAGGAGGCAGAGGTAGGAGAATCGCCATGAGTTCAAGGCCACTCTGACACTCTGTAGTGAATCCCAGGTCAGCCTGGGCTAGAGTGAGACCCTACCTTCAAAAACAAAGAAAAATAAAAAGAAAGAGAGAGAGAGAGAGAGAAAGAGAGAAAGGGGGGCTGAGCATGGTGGCACATGCCCTTAATCCTAGCACTTGGAAGGCAGAAGTAGGAGGATTGTCATGAGTTCAAGGCCAGCCTCAGACTAATTCCAAGTCAGCCTGAACTAGAGCAAAACCCTACCTCAAAAAACAAAAACCAGGGACTGGAGAGATGCCTTAGCGGTTAAGGCACATGCCTGTGAAGCCTAAGGGCCAATGTTCGATTCTCCAGGTCCCACATAAGCCAGATGCACATGTTGGTACATGTGTCTGGAGTCCATTTGCAATGGCTAGAGGCCCTGGCGTGCCCATTCTCACTCTCCCCCCCCCTTTGTCTCTAATAAATAAAAATAAATCTTTAAAAACAAAAGAGGGGAAGGATGGAATGGAAAGGAGAGAAAAGGAACTGTTACGCAAGAAGCAAACAGCAAGATGACATATATAAATGCTGGCATATTGGTGATTGTAGTGGTTTGATTCAGGTGTCCCCCAAAAGCTTAGGTATTCTGAATGCTAAGTTTCCAGCTGATAAAGATTTGGGAATTAACACCTCTTGGAGGCAGTATATTATTGGGGAAGTGCTTACAGGTATTATAGTCAGTTTCCCCTTGCCACTGTTTGGCACACTCTCCTGTTCCTGTTGTCCACCTACTGTGGGCCAGGGAGTGATGTCCACCTCTGTTCATGCCATCATGGAGCTTCTCCTAGAACCTGTAAGTCAAAATAAACCTCTTCTTCCCACAAGTTTCTCTTGGTTGGGTGGTTTCTACCAGCAATGCAAACCTGACTGCGACAGTAAAGTGGTACCGAAGAGTGATGTCATTTCCTGCTAGACATCTGACTGTGTGGTTTTGGCCTTGTAGAGCTGATTTTCAAGAGGAATGTAGAAACATTTGAAACCTTGGCCTAGGAGATGCCTTGTAGTGCTATAAGTACAGCTTGATAGACTACTCTGGTCAGAGTTGGAAGACCTGAATGCAATAAGAACTATGGACTGTGAGGTTTGGTTTATGGGGGTGAGAACGAGCTTTGCTTGGACTGGGACAGGAGCAGTTTGTGTGAGAAGCTTGCTGTTATGCCCATGTCCTGAGAAGTTGTGTGGGATTGATTTGTGTAGAAATGAACTGGTGTAAGCAAAGGGATGTGGCACAGAAAAAAATAATCTTTGGGTGAACTGCTACCCATTCAGCTGCAATTAAGGGATTAGAACCATTGAGATTGGGCCATCTTAACTGCACAAGGACAACAGGAAGAATGTAGACACTTTTGAAGAAGACTGAGTGCTCAAGGAGTGTCCTGTTCTTCAAAGTCTACTTTATTTCCCCCTGGATTAGCAAATTGTCACCCTACCTGGTATTACAGAGTATAAGAAATGCAGGAAAGATAGGGTCATTGAGTTTTCAATATGGTCTTTTGTTTTGGAAATGGCCATGGCAGTGTGAAGCAGGTTTGCTGGATGACTGCATGGAGACCCCATTGGGCCATGAGGATGAACCATGGATTACAGTGGAGACCCAGAGGAGATGTCGGGACCATGAGATGGCTGCTAAGGAAAGTTGCTGGGCCCAGATGAAGTTTTCCAGGACTGTGAGTAGCCTAGCTGGAGGGGCAGAATTGGAACTCCAGAGACTTGTTACTGGTTAGAATTATTGGACTTGGAAACTTGTCACTGGCTAGAGTTGTTGACTTGGAGCTACAGAGTTTTGTGTTTACCCTGTTTAAATCATGCATTGCTTGAGTATGTCTTTGCTATGCCCAATGCCACCTTTTACAGTGTGAATGTTTATTCTGTGTCATTATGGGTTTGGGGGGAATTTTTTATTTTTTTGGTATTATGCCTCAGTTAAAAGACCTTGGAATATGGGGATGTTTGAATATCACTAGGATAAATAAATACTGTGGGGACTTTTAAAGTTGGATGAATGCATTACACTTTATGTCATGTATGGTTATCAGTTTATGGGGAACAGGGGTAGAATGTTGTGGATTGATTCAGATGTCCCCCTAAATTTAGGTGTTCTGAATGCTAGGTTCTCAGCTGATGGAGATTTGGGAATCAACATCTCCAAGAGGCAGTGTATTGTTGGGGAAGTGCTTACAGGTATTATTGTCAGCTTCCCCTTGCCAGTGTTTGGCACACTCTCCTGTACCTATTGTCACTGGATGTGAGCCAGGGGGTGATGTTCACCCTCTGTTGATGCCATCATTTTCCCTGCCATTGTGGAGCTTCCCGTAAAGCAAAACTAAACCTCTTTTTTCCTGTAAGCTGCTCTTGGTTGGGTGATTTCTACAGCAATGCAAACCTGACTGCAACAGTGATTGACTCAATTAAACTCAAAAAATAACACAATGAATATTGTAATCATGTATTTTAAACATCTAAATTTTGAAAAAGTAAAAGGATGGGAAAGTTATAGCATGCAGACAGTAAGCAAAAAGTAGATTTTGGAGAGAGGAGGTCAGTTGAGGTAGGGTCTCACTCTAGCTCAGGCTGACATGGAATTCACTAGGTTGTCTCAGGTTGGCCTTCTACCTCTGCCTCCCAAATTCTGGGATTAAAGGTGTGTACCACCACACCCAGCTCAAAAAGTAGATTTTAATATAAAAGACAGTTTTCAAAAAAGGTGAATAAAATACAACCCTGATACTGAAAACTTAAAATAGGGGTAGTCATGAGCCCTAAGGGTGTAACATCTGCTGATGTCTGGATAAGTGTATATACTATGCTTATCAAACTGCCCAGTAAGCACTTCTCTTAATATTTATACCCTTATATTAACACTACTCTCACTTTGGGTAGAGAATCTTCTCTTTTCAGATGACAGTGACCATGGGATGACTCAGAAGATATCATAGTGCTGGAAAAAAGTGACTGGAGTACTCGATCACACCTTCCAAGGCTCGGGATCTAATGTGGAAGAGGTGGCGGAAAGAATGTAAGAGCCAAAGGAAGGGTAGGACTCCTTACAACATGCTCCTCCAGACACAAAATGACCTGTATATCCATGACCTCACTGTGCCTGACACTACCTACACAAGACCATCATAAGAGGAGGAAAAGATCATGACATCAAAATAAAAGAGACTGATTGAGATGGAGATAGGATATGATGGAGAATGGAATTTCAAAGGGGAAAGTGGGGTAGGAGGGAAGGTATTACCATGGATGTTTTTTATAATCATGGAAAATATTAATAAAAATTGAGAAAAAAAGCTGAATAAAACAATTTTAAATTCATTCAGATGCACATAATAGAGTACCAAATCTGTAAAATAAACATTTAAAGAACTACACAGAGAAACAGAAAAATGTATAACTCTAACATATTTTAAAATATGCCTTTCAGGGCTGGAGAGGAAGGTCAGTAGATAGTTTGTCACACAAGACTGAGTACCCAAATTCGATCCTCAGACCCCATCCAAACAGCCAGAAGTGGGATGGGGAGATTTCTCAGTGGCTAAATGCACTTGTTTGCAAAGCCTAATGGCCCAAGTTCAATTCCCCAGTACTCACATAAAGCCAAATACACAATGTGGTACATATATCTGGAGCTCTTTTGTAGAGACAGGAAGCTCTGGCATTGTTATTCTCATTCTCAACCTTTATCCCACCCTGCCTCCTCCTCCTCTCCCCCTCTTCATTTATATGTGAGCTCACTTACTCCCTCTCTCTCTCCCTCTTTCTCTATCTCTCTCTCTCTCTCTCTGTCACACACACACACATACACACATCTAATAAATAAATAATGTTTTTAAGTTAGGGGCCTGAAGAGATTGCTTAGTGGTTAAGACGCTTGACTATTGCCTAAAGACCCACATTCAATTCTCTAGGTCCTATGTAAGCCAGATGCATATTGTGGTGGTTTGAATAGATGGCCCCCAATATATTCAATTTTTTTAATTTGTTTGTAGTTTGCATCTGCAGCCACCTAGCTGGAGGCAGTGTCACTGGGTGGATCTTAAGGTGTGGTGGTGGGGTTCAGATTTCAATCTAAAGATATGCTAAGTGTGCCTAGCAGGAGTTCCTGAAGTATGCTGTACTGTGTGGCTTTTGGCCCTGTGAAGGCAGGCCAGCTCCTTTGGCCATTATGGAACTTCCCCCTGGATCTGTGAGCTTCAATAAATATCCCTTCCTCCATAACTGTGCCTGGTCTGGAAGTTCATCTCAGTGAACCTGAAGCAGTCTGCTATACACATGGTGGCACATACATCTGGAGTTGGCTTGCAGTGGCTAGAGGCCCTGCCATGCCCATTTTTTCTCCCTCCCTCCCTCCCTCCCTCTCTCTCTCTCTCTCTCTCAGCTTCATCAGATTGATTGATACATCTAAGAGTACTGCAGATAATTAGAGAATCCATGCATTAAATTAATCCAAGATGCAAAAACATCTACATTGTAATACAAGAAACACAAAAAGTCAAGACAATAGAAATCCACAAAAGAAGTATTAATCCATCAGAAATGACCTCAAGTGAGACTGATTTAGAGGAAATGCCTGAGAAAAATTTTTTAAAAATGATTATAAATATGCTCAAAGAAATCCAAAGAGGAAATCAAAGGAATCAAAGAAGACACAGGAAACCAATTTAATGAAATAAGTAGGTCAATACAAGACATGAATAAGGAAATAGAAATAATAAAGAAAAACCAGTCAGAAATACTAGCAATGACAAACAATCAGTGAAATAAAAAATTCTGTAGAGAGTTGGGTGTGCTGGTACACACCTTTAATCCTAGCAAGCAATCATGTGACAGAAGTAGGAGGATTGCCATGAGTTTGAGGTCATCCTGCCAGCCTGAAACTACATAGTTAATTCCAGGTCAGCCTGGACCAGACCTCAAAAACAAAACGAAACAAAAAAAACCTCTGTAGAAAAATCTCACAAGTAGAATGGATAAAGGAGAGAACAGAATATCTAAACTAGAAGGGCAGGTGGCAGACCTAATACAGTCCAACAAAGAGAAAGACAAACTAATAGGAAAGTATGAATGAGAATTTCAAGATATTCAGGACACTATGAAAAGATCAAACATAAGAATTCAGGGTATAGTAGAAGGAGAAGAATTTCATTCCAAAGGCATAATAGGTGGTTTCAACAAAATCATAGAAGAAAACTTGCCCCAAATTGGTAAAACAGATGCCAATGCAGATACAGGAAGCCTTTAGAACACCAAACAGACAAAACCTGGAAAGAAACTCTCCTTGCCATATTATAACTAAACTACCAAACATACAAACCAAAGAAAATATATTGAAAGCAGGTAGAGAGAAATCAAGTCAGATACAAAGGCAAGCCCATCAGAATCACAGCAGATTACTCAGCACAAACTTTAAAAGCCAGAAGGGCTTGGAATGAGGTATTATAAATTCTGAAAGATAACAAATGTCAAACAAGGTTACTGTATCTTACAAAGCTATCCATTCAAATAGATGGAGAAATAAAGACATTCCACAACAAAAGCAAGCTAAAGGAATATTTCAAGACAAAACCAGCTCTACAGAAAATACTTAAAAGGATTCTCCATGTTGAAGAGAAAGAAAAGCACACATATAAAGAAACTGGAAAAAAACACACCATACTCACATACTAGTTAATACAAGAGAGCAACAGTAAAACTGGAAGAACTACAAAACAAGAAAAATGGCAAATATAAATGTGCACATTTCAATAATAACTTATATCAAGGGCCTCAATGCCCCAACCAAAAGACAAAGGTTTATAGACTGAGTTAAAAAGCAGGATCCTAGCCAGGTTTGCTGGCACACGCCTTTAATCCCAACACTTGGGAGCCAGAGGTAGGAGGATTGCCCTGAGTTCGAGGACATGCTGAGAGTACAACATTAATTCTAGGTCAGCCTGGGCCTACCTCAAAAACCAAAAAAAATTTAAAAAATTTAAAAAGCAGGCTCCTGATCCAGGTGTGGTGGAGCATTCCATTAAATCCAGTACTTAGGAGGCAAAGGTAAGAGGATTGCTGTGAGTCCAAAGCCACCCTGAGACTACATAGTGAATTCCAGATCAACCTGAACTAGAGTGAGTCCCTAACTTGAAAAAAAACAAAAAGCAAAAGCAAAAACCAGGATCCTTCAATTTGTTGCCTCCAAAAACTTCACCTTTCTACAAAGGATGGATACTGAGCGTAAAAGTTTGGAAAACGGTGTTTCAAGCAAATGGGCCTAGAAAACAAGCAGTGGTCACTATGTTAAAATCTGACAGGGTAGATTTCAAACCAACATTAGTTAGGAAAGATAAGGAAGGTCATCTTATATTGATTAAAGAAACACTCCAACAGGAGGACATTGCAATCCTAAACATATATGCAACTAACATAGGGCTCCCAATTTCATCAAACAATTGCTATTAGAACTAAGGTAACAGATAACACCAAACACAGTTGTAGTAGATGAGTTCAACACCCCACTCTCATCAATTGACAGGTCATTCAGTCAAAAAAATAAACAGAGGTGCATCTAGATTGAATGAAGTCATTGGAAAAATGGACCTAACAGATATATGCAGGAAGTTTTACCAAATGCTGAAGAATAGAAATTCTTTTCAGCAGCACATGAAACATTCTCTAAAATAAACTGAAGTAAATCTTAACAAATACAGGAAAATTAAAATAATTCCTTACACTCTTTCTGATCACAATGGGATCAAACGCAGAGAAAGCATTTGACAAAATCCAACATCCCTTCATGATAAAATCCTACAGAGACTAGGAATAGAAGGAACATATCTCAATATAATAAAGGCTACTTATGACAAGCCTACAACCAACATATTACTAAATGGGGAAAAATTGGAAGCTTTTCCACTAAAATCAGGAACAAGACAAGGGTGTCCACTGTCCCCACTTTTATTTAATATAGTTTTGGAAGTCTGAGCCATAGCAATAAGGCAAGAGACACACATAAAAGGGATACAAATTGGAAAGGAAGAGACCAAGTTATCATTATTTGCAGATGACATGATTCTATACATAAAGGACCGTAAAGACTCTACTAGCAAACTGTTAGAGCTGATCAAAACCTACAGCCATGTAGCAGGATACAAAATAAATACACAGAAATCAGTAGCCTTCATATATGCTAACAACAAACACACAGAGGATGAAATCAGAGAATCACTCCCGTTCACAATTGCATCAAAAAAAAATAAAGTACCTTGGAATAAACCTAACCAAGGAAGTAAAGAATCTCTACAATGAGAACTTTAAAACACTCAAGCAAGAAGTTGCACAAGACACTAGAAAGTGGAGAAACATCCCTTGTTCCTGGATTGGAAGAATCAATATTGTGAAAATGGCAATCTTACCTAAAGCAATCTACATATTTAATGCAATCCCTATCAGAATTCCAAAGGCTTTCTTCATGGAAATAGAAAATACAATCCAAAATTCATTTGGAATCACAAAAAAACCTCGAATATCTAAAATAATACTGAGCAACAATAATATAAGGCTGGTGGTATCACCATACCTGATTTTAACCTATACTACAGAGCCATAGTAACAAAAACAGCATGGTACTGGCACAAAAACAGACATGTAGATCAGTGGAACAGAATAGAGGACCCAGATGTAAGCCCAAGTAGCTATAGCCACCTGATATTCGATAAAAATGCCAAAAATACTCATTGGAGAAAAGACAGCCTCTTCAGCAAATGGTGTTGGGAAAACTGGATATATATCTGCAGAAGGATGAAAATAGATTCTTCTCTCTCGCCATCCACAAGAATTAAGTCCAAATGGATTAAAGACCTTAACATCAGACCTGAAACTCTGAAACTGCTAGAGGAAAAAGTAGGGGAAACCCTTCAACATATTGGTCTTGGCAAAGACTTTCTGAATACAACCCCAATTGCTCAGGCAATAAAACCACAGATTAATCACTGGGTCCTCATAAAATTACAAAGATTTTGCACTGCAAAGGACACAGTGAAAAAGCAAAGAGGCAACCTACAGAATAGGAAAAAATCTTCGCCAGCTATATATCTGATAGAGGATTAATATCTAGGATATACAAAGAACTCAAAAAGTTAAATAATAAGGAATCAAACAAGCCAATCAAAAAATGGGCTATGGAGCTAAATAGAGCATTCTCAAAGGAAGAAATACGAATGGCATATAAGCATCTAAAAAAATGTTCTACGTCACTAGTCATCAGGGAAATGCAGATTAAAACTACATTGAGATTCCATCTCACTCCTGTCAGATTGGCCACCATCATGAAAACAAATGATCATAAATGTTGGCAGGGATGTGGAAAAAAAGGAACCCTTTTACACTGCTGGTGGGAATGCAATCTGGTCCAGCCATTGTGGAAAACAGTGTGGAGGTTCCTAAAACAGCTAAAGATTGACCTACCATATGACCCAGCTATAGCACTCCTAGGCATATATCCAAAGGACTCATCTCATTTCCTTAGAAGTACGTGCTCAACCATGTTTATTGCTGCTCAATTTATAATCGCTGGGAAATGGAACCAGCCTAGATGTCCCTCAACAGATGAGTGGATAATGAAGATGTGGCACATTTATATAATGGAGTTCTACTCAGCGGTAAAGAAAAATGAAGTTATGAAATTTGCAGAAAAATGGATGGATCTGGAAAGGATTATACTAAGTGAGGTAACCCAGGCCCAGAAAGCCAAGCGCCACATGTTCTCTCCCACATGTGGATCCTAGCTACAGATGATTGGGCTTCTGTGTGAGAATGAAAATACTTAGTAGCAGAGGCCAGTAAGGTAAAAAGGAGACATAAAGGGTAGATAAAGGAAGGGAGGAGGATACTTAATAGGTTGATATTGTATATATGTAATTACAATGACTGTAATGGGGAGGTAATATGATGGAGAATGGAATTTCAAATGGGACAGTGTGGGGGTGGGGAGGGAGGGAATTACCATGGGATATATTTTATAATCATGGAAAATGTTAATAAAAATTTTAAAAAAAGAAATCAAAATATTAAAATAAATAAAAGACATTCATGGGATGGAGAAATGGCTCAGTGGTTAAGGCACTTGTCTGCAAAGCATAATGACCCACGTAAACCAGATGCTCAAAGTGGCACATGTGTCTGGAGTTCGTTTGCAGTGGCTAGAGGCCCTGGCACGCCCATCCACCCCTCCAGCCTGTATCTCTTTGGTTGAAAATAAATAAATAAAATAGTTTTTAAAAAACACAGAGAACCATGTCCCAAGTGGCAAGGGACTAACTCTAGGATATATATATATATTAATGTTGAGGGCTGGAGAGATGGTTCAGTGATTAAAGGCATTTTTTAAACTAAAAAAAAAAAAAAAAAAAAAAGGGTGAAGAGACCCAAATTAATAAAATTAGAGATGAGAAAGCCAAGCACCACATGTTCTCTCTCATATGTGGATCCTAGCTACAGATGACTGGGCTTCTGTGTAAGAATGAAAATACTTAGTAGCAGAGGCCAGTAAGTTAAAAAGGAGATATAAAGGGAAGAGAAAGGAAAGGAGGAGGGTACTTAATAGGTTGATATTGTATATATGTAGGTACAATGATTGAGATGAGGAAGTAATATGATGGAGAATGGAATTTCAAAGGGGAAAGTGTGCGGGGGGGGAGGGAGGGAATTACCATGGGATATTTTTTGTAATAAGGGAAAATGCTAATAAAAATTAAAAATAAAAAAAATAGAGATAAAATAGGCACCATCACAACAGATAACAGAGAAATTTAAAAAATCATAAGGACATACTATAAGAATATATTCTCCACTAAGCTTGAAAATCTGAAAGAAAGGGTTGAGTTACTTGATTTATATGACCAACCTAAATTAAATCAAGATGAGATTAACCACTTAAATATACCTATAACAAGTATGGAGAGCCTAGCAGTTATAAAACATTCCCAACTAAAAAAAGTCCAGGCCCATATGGATTCACTGGTGAATTTTACCAAGCCTTCATGGAAGAACTAAGACCAATGCTTCTTAAACTTTTCCATAAAATAGAAAAGGAGGGAATTCTACCAAACTCCTTCTATGAAGCCAACATCACCCTGATACCAAAACCAGACAAAGATAGAACAAAAAAAGAAAATTACAGACCAATCTCCCACATGAACATAGATACAAAAATTCTGAACAAAATATTAGCAAACAGAATACAAAAATATATTAGAAAGCTTATCCACCCCGACCATGTAGGCTTTATCCCAAAGAGGCAGGGATGGTTCAACATACACAAGTCAATAAATGTAATAAATTATGTAAATAGACTGAAGGACAAAAATCACATGATCATCTCATTAGATGTAGAAAAAGCATTTGACAAAATCTAACATCCCTTCATGATAAAAGTCCTACAGAGACTGGGAATAAAAGGAACATATTTCAACACAATAAAGGCTATTTATGACAAACCTACAGCCACCATAATACTAAATGGAGAAAAACTTGAAGTTTTTCCACTAAAATCAGAGACAAGACAAGAGGGTCCACTGTCCCCATTTTTATTTAATATTGTACTAGAAGTCTTAGCCACAGCAATAAGGCAAGAGACACACATAAAAGGGATAGAAATTGGAAAGGAAAAGGTCACGTTATCATTATTTGCAGTTGATATGATTCTGTACATAAAGGACCCTAAAGACTCTAGCAGCAAACTGTTAGAGCTAATAAACGCCTATAGCAATGTAGCAGGATACCAAATGAACACACAGAAATCAATAGCCTTCCTATATGCTAACAACAAACACACAGAGGATGAAATAAAAGAATCACTCCCATTCACAATTGCATCAAAATAAATAAATAAAATAAATAAAGTACCTTGGAATAAACCTAACCAAGGAAGTGAAGGATCTCTACAGTGAAAACTTTAAAACACTCAAGCAAGAAATTGCTGAAGACACTATGAAATATAAAGACATCCCTTGTTCTTGGATTGGAAGAATCAATATTATGAAAATATTAGCAAAAGTAATCTGCACATTTAATGCAATCCCCATCAAAATTCCAATGACATTCTTCATGGAAACTGAAAAAACAATCCCGAAGCACACAAAAACTCGAATATCTACAACAATTTTGAGCAACAAAAAAATAAGGCTGGTGGTACCTGATTTTAACCTATATTACAGAGCCATATTAACAAAAACAGCATGGTACTAGCACAAAAACAGACATGTAGATCAATGGAACAGAATAGAGGATCCAGATGTAAGTCTGGGTAGTTATAGCCACCTGGTCCTTGACAAAAATGCCAAAAATACTCATTAGGCGAATGGCAGACTCTTCAGCAAATGCTGCTGGGAAATTTGGATATGTATCTGTAGAAGGATGAAAATAGATCCTTATCTCTCTCCATGCACAAGAATTAAGTCCAAATGGATCAAAGACCTTAATATCAGACCCAAAACTGAAACAGCTAAAGGAAAAAGTAGGGGAAACCCTACAACATATTGATCTTGGCAAAGATTTTCTGAATATAACCCCAATTGCTCAGGAAATAAAACCAAAAATCAACCACTAGGAGCTCATGAAATTACAAATCTTTTGTACAGCAAAGGATACTGTGAATAGAACAAAGAGGCAACCTATAGAATGTGAAAAAAATCTTTGCCAGCTATATAACTGACAGAGGATTAATGTCTAGGATATATAAAAAACTCAAAAAACTAAATAATAAAAACCAAACAATCCAATTACAAAATGGGTTATGAAGCTGGGCGTGGTGGCGCACACCTTTAATCACAGCACTTGAGAGGCAGAGGTAGGAGGATCACCATGAATTTGAGGCCACCCTGAGACTACATGGTAAATTCCAGGTCAGCCTGAGCTAGAGTGAGATCCTAACTTGGAGGGAAATAAAAAGGCGATGGAACCAAATAGAGAGTTCTCAAAATAAGAAATACAGATGGCATATAAATATCTTTAAAAAAAATTTCTACATATGTAGTCACCAGGGAAATGCAGATTAAAACTACTTTGAGATTCCATCTCACTCCTGTCAGATTGCTGGTGAGTATACAGAAAAAAAGGAATCCTTCAACATTGTTGATAGGAATGCAATCTGGTCTAGCTATTGTGGAAATCAGTGTGGAGGCTCCTGAGACAGCTAAAAATAGATCTACCATATGATCCAGCTATAGCACTCCTAGGTATATATCCTAAGTACTCGTCTCACTACCTTAGAGACACTTGCTCAACCATGTTTATTGTCTCTCTATTCACAATAACTAGGAAATGAAACCAGCCTAGATACCCCTCAACTGCTGAGTGGATAATGAAGATGTGGCACATTTATACAATGGAGTTCTACTCAGCAGTAAAGAAAAATGAAACTGTGAAATTTGCCGGAAAATGAATGGATATGGAAAGGATTATACTTAGTGAGGTAATCCAGGCCCAGAAAGCCAAACATCACATGTTCTCTCTCATATGTGGATCCTAGCTACAAATGATTGGACTTCTCTGTGAGTGGGAATAAAACTCAGTAGCAGAAGTCTGTAAACTAGGAAGAGGATATAAAGGGAATAGAAAGGGAGGGAGGGGCACTTAATAGGATAATATCGTATATATGTAAGTAGAAGAACAGATTAATGGAGGTGAAAAGGCCTAAGTGAGATCAGGGGAAGAGATTGAGTAAAGAAAAGGTAGAGAAAGAGCTAATCAAAATCTAAGAGGATATAAATAATTCATATGGAAACCTATTTTTGGGGGGCAATGGAATACTCAGAAGCCATAGATTTTTAACAGAAAATTTTCAGTGCCAGGGATGGGATACCTTCCAGTGATTTGTTGGCCAGGGAGGTCACTGATACCCCAAAAACATTTTAGGCCATTGCTGAGGCCCTTAGTTTCCCACCAGGAATATATGGTAAGACCCTATTGCTGAAGACTCCACATACTTGAGCTGCAAGGTCACTGAGAAATCATGCTGGAGCTAAGCTGATAACCTCCTCCAAGTAGACCAGCTGACAGAAAGCTGAAAAAAGCTATGCTCCATTCAGTTCAATGGAAGAGAGAGAAATCACCAGTGGAGATACTCAACAGTGGACACTGCAAGCCTTAAATTTGGTCAGCAAGGCCAAATGAGCCAACAGGTGCAATAGTGGCATATGTGTTATGGGACTAATTGGACTGGAGGCCTACTCCATGGGAGAGAATACATCCCTGATACTGAAAACTTGCAACAGGGGTAGTCTGAGCTCTGGGGGTGTAACGTCTGCTGGTGTCTGTCTAAGTGTATATATTATGCTCACCAAACTGCCCAGTAAGCACTTCTCTTAATGTTCATACCAGTATATTAATGCTACTCTCACTTTTGTTTAGAGAACCTTCTCTCTTCCATTGGCAGTGACCTTGGGATGACTCAAAAGGCCCCATGGTGCTAAGGAGAAGTGACAAGAGGAGTGCTCAGCATGCAATATCTCTATCACATCTTCCAAGGCTCAGGGTCCACTGTGGAAGAGGTGGTGGAAAGAATGTAAGAGCCAAAGAAAGGGTAGGACTCCTTACAATGTGCTCCTCCACATACAAAATGACCTGGATATCCATGACCTCACAGTGCTTGACACTACCTACACAAGACCATCATAATAGGAGGAAAAGATCATGACATCAAAATAAAAGAGACTGATTAAGAGGGGGAGGGAATATGATGGAGAGTGGAGTCTCTAAAGAGAAAGGGGGGAAGGAATTACCATGGGTTATTGCCTACAATTATGGAAGTTATCAATTGAAAAAATAAATTATGGGCTGGAGAGATGGCTTAGTGGTTAAGCACTTGCCTACGAAGCCTAAGGGCCCTAGTTCTAGGCTTGATTCCCCAGGACCCACGTTAGCCAGATGCACAATGAGCCACACGCATCTGGAGTTCATTTGCAGTGGCTGGAGGCCCTAGTGTGCCCATTCTCTCTCCCTCCCTCTCTCTTTCTCTCTCCCCTCTCTCCCCCCTTCTCTCTTTGTCTGTTGCTCTCAAATAAATAAATAATAAATAATTTAAAAATTAAAATAAAATAAATTAAGCCAGGCCTGGCAGCACATGCCTTTAATCCCAGCACTTGGGAGGCAGAGGTAGGATGATCTCTGAGAGTTCAAGGCCACCCGGAAACTACATAGTGAGTACCAGGTCAGCCTTAGCTAGTGTGAGACTCTACCTCAGAAAAAAAAGAATAGTAATTAAAAAAAATAATAAATTTTGGGGCTGGAGAGATGGCTTAGCAGTTAAGCATTTGCCTGTGAAGCCTAAGGACCCCAGTTTGAGGTTCGATTCCCCAGGACCCACATTAGACAGATGCACAAGGGGGCGCACGCGTCTGGAGTTCATTTGCAGTGGCTGGAAGCCCTGGCATACCCATTCTCTCTCCCTCTCTCTCTCTCTCTCTCTCTCTCTCCCTCTTTCTCTGTCACTCTCAAATAAATAAATAATAAACAAAAAATTTTTTAAATAATAATTTTTTTCTTATTAACAATATGACTCAACTGACGCATATAAATCCCTAGATCCAACATGCAGGGTATACATTCTTTTTTGTTTGTTTGTTTGTTTTTAAGCAGGGTCTCACTCTAGCCAAGATTAACCTGGAACTCACTCTGTAGTCCTAGGCTAGCCTTGAACTCACAGTGTTCCTCTTACCTCTGCCTCCTAAGTGCTGGGATGGAAGTCAGGCACCCCCACACCAGACTTTTTAATATTTTTATTTATTTCCAAATGGAGAAAGAGAGAATATGGATGCAAACTCCAGATGTATACGCCATTTTGTGCATCTGGCTTTATGTGGATACTGCGGGCTCAAACCCGGTCTTTGGCTCAGTAGGCAAGCAGCTTAACTGCTAAGCCATCTCTCCAGTCCTACATTCTTTTAAGATATATCTGGGCTGGGCATGGTGGTACATGCCTTTAATCCAAGAATTTGGAAAACAGAGTTAGGAGGATGGCTATGAGTTTTAGGCTAGCCTGAGACTACATAATGAATTCCAGATTAGCATGGGCTATATATAGCAAGACCCTACCTCTAAAAAACAAAAAACAAAAAATAAAATACAACTACAGATAAAACCAATTTATATTAAATAATGCAATGAAAATTTTTATCTCAGTCTCATTGTCAGGGAAAAAGTGAGTCCCTTCAGTAGAATGACCTGTTGTATCAATAGTTCCTGTTACTATTCCACCAGGAAAACAATGTCTAGTGTTTAGTGTAATCTGGAACTACTCAAAACTGCTTCACAGTATATATCTTGGATGACTTCACCATGACCTTTATGTATTAATCATTAAGTAAGCTATTCCAAATTCTGTTTTAATATTAAATATAACAGAAACTGGCTTCTTCAAATGCTTTACTCCCCTTCCTCATTTGCCAAAAGGAGCAAGAGAAACAGGTAACTCCAGTATCAAAGCCAAACACTGACTAATTCACAATTATTTTGACAACTCCCAACATACCAAAGATGTTTACCTGATCAAGCCCTTCTCCTGCTTTCCTGAGATTCTGTAACTGGTAAACAGCTAAGCTTCTTCCATCATCTTGGCAGCACAGATCAATTACAACACAGCCCTGGTCTTCAAAGGCATTGATTTGATGAAATGTAACAAAGGGTTTGCTGTAGTACATCCCTGGTAGAAGCTGCAGGGAAACACAAACAATGACAGACAGACCAACAGACAGACCCCCTCCTTTCCTTTCTGTTCCCTTTCCTGCCTCCATTTTTCTTTTCAAGAAGGCATCTATAAAAGAGGATACTCTCCTCCTCACACGGCAGGCTCAGGAGGTGGAAGTAAAGTCCAGTGTAAAAGCAAGTACTCTTTTAAGTATTACTTGCTTAAGTCATCTCATTTCATATTAATTAATGAACTAAGATTATTTGATACAGACCATCCTTACTGTTACAATTAATTGAAAAATTCTCATAATTTATAGTCCAATGTTTTAAAACATAAATAAATCCTAGATTTTAATCGCAAGGTTAAATGCAAAATATTTATATATGAACTAATTCTTTGAAAAATAAACTCCTCATTAAAATTATTTTTTAATGAATTTCAAATAGATTCAATTTAGAATATTCTCTTCCTGGAGAAATAAAATATAGAACAAATATAATAGCACTATCAGTAGCATAAGAAGATATCCAACCAACATGCTTGGACTTTGGTGAGGACTGTCGCACTGACATAGCAATAAGTCGTAGAAGCAGGTACTTAAATAGTATTATTATGAAAGTGACAAAAGAACGTGCATTAACACCACTTATTTGCAACTGATATGATACCAAGATATGAAAGTTTATTATTTGCCATTTTAATTCACTCAGATAACCAAAAGAATAAAAACATTTCCTAAAGGGCTGGAGAGATGGCTTAGCAGTTAAGTGCTTGCCTGTGAAGCCTAAGGACCTCAGTTCAAGGCTCGATTCCCCAGGACCACGTTAGCCAGATGCACAAGGGGGCTCATGCATCTGGAGTTCGTTTGCAGTGGCTGGAGACCCTGGCATGCTCTTTCTCTCTCTCTCTTTCTCTCTCTCTCTCTCTCTCTCTCTCTCTGTCTCTCACTCTGCCTCTTTCTCTATCACTTTCAAATAAATAAATAAACATAAAAAAAACATTTCCTAAAGTTTTCTAATATGAAAAATCTACTGTGCTAATACATAAGTAGCTAGTCCAGAGAAGAAAATAGTATGTTTAACTAGGAATGTCTTTAAAAATAATGCCTAGTTGAGCTGGGCATGCCTTTAATCCCAGCACTTAGGAGGATCACTGCAAGTTCTAGGCCACCCTGAGACTCCATAGTGAATTCCAGGGCAGCCTGGACTAGAGTGAGACCCTACCTCGAAAAACATCAACAACAAAATAATAATAATAATAACTAAAAATGGCTGGTAACAGAAAAAAGTAAACCATATAGAAATTACTTTTTGACCAAATATTTTCATTATAAACATGTTCAAAATACTCAACCTGTCCAGTGCGTTTATCCACAACATAAAATCGTGTGTTACACTGTGGCTCCCAGCTCATCCCTTCTGAAAAGGCCTTTCCCCGAATTTTAGAAGTGGCAATTTTCCACAAATTCATCTTTAGAGCCTGTTCAATGAAGATTATATAGTTCTTTGTCATTCCTAAAAGGTCCAAGAAACAATAAAATTTATTGTTGGGCAAACCAGAGCCAACTGAAATGTGACAGTAACAGGATACATGTAAAAGCCTGCATACATGACTACTGACCTAAATAAATACCAGACAGAAACATCTACTATTTCCCAGCTTTGCTATAGGGATTTCCTGTTCCTACACACAAAAAAGAGAACTACTAAGAATAGCATGGACTGAATGCCCTCAGCTTACTTTTACCCTTTTTCTTTACTTTTAAAATTATTTTGGTTTAAGAATAAAATAAGAGAGGAATGCTGGTTATAGTAGCATATGCCTTTATTTCACAGCACTCTAAAGGCAGAGGTAGGAGGAGTGCTGTGAGTTCAAGGCCAGCCTGGGACTACAGCGTGAGTTCCAGGTCAGCCTGGGTTAGAGTGAGACCCTTCCTCAAAAAATCAATAAATCAATCAATCAATAAATAAATAATGAGCCAGCTGTGGTGGCGCACGCCTTTAACCCCACCACTTGGGAGGCAGAAGTAGGAAGATCGCTGTGAGTTGGAGGCCACCCTGAGACTCCATAATGAATTTCAGATCAGCCTGGACTAGAGTGAAACCCTACCTTGAAAAAAACAAAAAATTAATTAATTAATTAATGAAAAAGAGATGATATAAGAGGATCACATGAGGTGAATGAGACCAACACACAATTTGTTTATAAGTTCATAATTAACAGTAAAATAATAATAATAGTAAACCAAACAAGAATAAAGAAGCACAATATTACAGTACATTTATTTATATATGTACTTATTTAGTTATTGGAGAGAGAGAGAATGGGCAAACCAGGGCCTCTAGCCACTGCAAATGCACTCCAGAACCTCAGACACATGTGCCACCTTATGTTTCTGACTTGCAAGGGTACTAGGGAATTGAACCTGGATCCTTAGACTTCACAGGTAAACACCTTAACCACGAAGCCATCTCTCTAGCCCTAAAGTGCATTTATGTTCTGCACATTTATTTCTTAGTCTTTTTTCCTATGTACACTGGTAGTAAGTAACTAAGAGTCTATTGGCTATAGCAATTTACAATATAATACAGGTTGAAACAATCTATATAGAAAATTAATTTCCCCAAAAAATATAGCCAAGATCACTTCATATGGGATTATTATCTTGGGGCTTTAAAACTGCCTACAATTTTGGATTGTCACTTAATTTTTTTTTAGTAATTACTTACACTAAGCAACTATATCTCTTCAAACTGTCAGCTGGATAGCATAAGCAGAATAAATTTAACACACACTAAAATGTAACTGGTCTCACTACCATCATTCTCTAACAAGCTATCAATGTGGCACTGGCAAAAACTGATCCATCTTATAGGGTAACAGTAAGATAGGGCTAAGTGTTCTCATCCTTGTCTCTGGACTCACCAAAGCTATGATAGTAAGAAGGCCTCATTTTCTCTGTAGAAACAATAGAACATATCACCTGGGCTCCATGAATTGTCTCCCCAGGGCCCTCCTTCTCTGGAGGAACACGAATAACATTATAGCAGGAACCTAGATAAGAAAAAGGTCTATCATATTTACTGGTTTATATACAAAAGATAACCCTTACTCTTGCTAAGGATTTGGCATTTACTAATGATGTAATAAATAGCTACTGGTGGATTAATTTACAACATGTTTATGTATATACTTAGTGAATGATTAATATTTAGGTGACTTTGAATTGTCTTCCTGGTATTATAATTGCCAGTTAGTCATGATGAACTTGCATAACATGGAATTCTTTAGGAATAAGACAACAGTGAATTTTTTTTGAGGAAAACTCAACAGACTAGCCTTTTTTTCTTTTATGCAAGAGAGCAAAGAGAGAGAGAATTGGCATGCCACAGCTTCCAACCACTGTTATCAAACTCCAGACACGTATGCCACCTTGGGTGCATGTGCAACCTTGAATGCTTGCATCACCTTGTGCATCAGCTTACATGGGACCTGGAGAGTCAAGCAGGCAAGCACCTTAACCTCTAAACCATCTTTCCAGCCCAACAATGAATTTGATTCATTTATTCTACAACGCACTTATTGAGTACCTGCTATGTTCCAAACACTGTCCTAAGTGTTCCACACACTATTCTCCAGGGACTTGTATACAATACTGCAAAAATATGATGCATCAGATGATGATTTGAGCTACAATATTAAAACACCAGGAATGGATTTATAGGGATTATGTTAGAGAGGGCTGGTTGCTGTTTGCCATTTTGAGTATGGTGGTGTAGGAAGGCGTCACTAAGTAGATGACGTTTAGTGAGGGATGTTAGGAAGAGCTTTAACAATATCTGGGAAAAATGCATTCCAGGCAGAGGAAAGAGCAAATGAAGCTAGGAGCAGTTTGGAATGTTCAACCAAGAGTGAGGCCATGTGGTCTTGTCTGATAAGCAAGGAGGAAAGCCAAAAAAAATGAGGCCAGCAAAGTGAGGGTGGGCTAAAAGGACTACTGTGGCTTCTTTGTTGAGAAAATATAGTTAAGAAGGACAAGAGAAATAGCAAAGAAACTAGTCAAGAGGTTACTTCAATAATTTTAAGTGGAAGGACATGATGTCTGAAAATAGAATGGTGGCCATGAAAGTAATGATATGTGGTAACTGCATTTAGCAGATATTTTTTAAAAATTGCTGAGATTACTTTTTTTAAAATAATTTTTTGTTTATTTTTTATTTATTTATCTGAGAGCAACAGACAAAGAGAGAAAGAGGCAGAGAGAGAGAAAATGGGTATGCCAGGGCCTCCAGCCACTGCAAACTAACTCCAGACATGTGCGCCCTCTTGTGCATCTGGCTAATGTGGGTCCTGGGGAATCGAGCCTCAAACCAGGGCCCTTAGGCTTCACAGGGATGTGCCTAACCACTAAGCCATCTCTCCAGCCCTGAGATTACTTTTTAACTGAGTGTTTATGTAAGAGATGCAACTAGCAGGATGGAGTTTCTACTACCTAAGATGAGGAGCACTTATCTTGAGAAAGTTCAGGAAAAAAGATTAGGAGTAAGATATTGTAATACTTATTTAATATCCTGGTAAAAACACTGAGGAAAAATTACATATAAATTGTCACAGAGGTCCAAGTTGGAGATACAAACAGTTTTGAGAATGGTAAAAGAATAGACAAGAGCAATGAATACCTGATTACTATGAAGAGTATTGTAAATAAATATTAAAAACTAACTGGAGTTGGGCGTGGTGGCACACGTCTTTAATCCCAGCACTTGGGAGGCAGAGGTAGATAGGATCACCATGAGTTCAAGGTCAGTCTGAGACTACATCATGAATTCCAGGTCAGCCTGGACCAGAGTGAAACCCTACCTTGAAAAACAAAAATGAACAAAAAAACTAACTGAATTAACAAATTTTCAAAGGATTTTTGCTACTTTTATTTTTTTTAATATTTTTACTTATTTGTTTGAGAGAAACAGAGAGAATATAGAGGCACCAGGGCCTTTTGCCACTCCAAACAAACTCCAGACACATGCACCACATTGTGCATCTGGCTTTACATGGACACTGGGAAAACGAATAGGCTGGGAGGTTTTAAAAGCAAGAGCCTTTATCTACTGAGCCATCTCCCCAGCCCTTACTTTAAAAAAAGGGGGGATATTTAAAAATCTGGAAAAGCAAGCTGGAGAGATGGCTCCTCTGCTAAGATGCTTGCCCATAAAGCCTAACAGCCCTTGTTCAATTTCCTAGCACCCATATAAAGCCAGATGCAAAGTGACCCATACATCTAGAGTTCATTTGCAGTGGCTGGACGCCCTGGTGTGCCCATTACTGTTTCTCTCTGCCAGGCGTGGTAGCCTCCACCTTTAATCCTAGCACTTGGAAGGCTGAGGTAGAAGGATCATTATGAGTTTGAAGCCACCCTGAGACAACATAGTGAATTCCAAGTCAACCTGCACTAGAGCAAGACCCTACCTCAAAAAAAAAAAAAAAAAAAAAATTGGAAAAGCTAAAACACTGCTATGATCTGCAGTTAACCCTGTTCCTAAACTTTTTAGTTCCCCAAAGTAAAATATTAACATTAGACATATTTTATTATAATCAGAGTAACTAAATTTCATCCAAATATATCTGATATAGTCATGTTCCCTGCAACTACATGTTCATTTTGTTCCAGTTCATAAATTTCTCACTGAACCAAAATAATCAAGTGAGAAAACAAGTTGGTTCAGTGTTAGTTGGGATTAGAAGGCAAAAGGATTCCCTATTTGGGCAATTGGATTAAATGATGATTATTCAATCCACTGAATTTAAACACTTAGTCAATGAACTATTCAAACCACAAAGTGATTTTAAAGGCATCTTAAAGGCATTAGGCAAGAAAGGCACATAGGAAACACTCAGAAAAGGAATGCCAGGGGAGATCTGTCTTGCTTAGCATTAAAAGTCTAATTCTGGCAAACTCCTAGGAGTTTGTGTAAATAGCAAGCTGAGGGGAAGTAACAAGCACAACCCCTCGTGACTGGTGGTTATGCTTCCCAGTGAGATGCAAAGGGCACCTGTACAAAGATCATCTAGGGTCTGTATTAAAAATGCAGATTCTTAGCCGGGCGTGGTGGCGCACGCCTTTAATCCCAGCACTCGGGAGGCAGAGGTAGGAGGATCGCCGTGAGTTCGAGGCCACCCTGAAACTACATAGTGAATTCCAGGTCAGCCTGAGCCAGAGTGAGACCCTGCCTCGAAAAACAAAAAAATAAATAAATAAATAAAAATGCAGATTCTTGGCCTCTTTTCAGTTGTACTGAAATAGAATCCCTGAAGATAAATGAAGCTCAGTAACCTACATTGCTAGCAACCATTCTAAATGATTCTTACATGCATTCAAAGTTGAACATTGGGGCTGGAGAGATGGCTTGGCAGTTAAGGCATTTGCCTGCAAAGCCAAAGGACCCAGGTTCAATTCCTCAGGACCCACATAAGCCAGATGCACAAGGTGGCTCATGTGTCTGGAGTTTGTTTGCAGTGGCTGGAGACTCTGACATGCCCATTCTCTCTCACTCACTCTCTCAAATAAATAAAAATAAATTTTTTTGAGAGAGAGAGAATAGACACATCAGCCTTCAGCTGCTGCAAATGAACTCCAGATGTGTGTACCCCCTTGTGTGTACATGCAACATTATACACTGTCACTGTGTGTCTGGCTTAGATGGGACCTGAAGATTTGAACGTGAGTCCTTAGCTTCACAGACAAGCACCTTAACTGCTAAATCATCTTTCCAGCTCTGAAAATAAAATATTTTTTTGAAAATGTTGAAGGCAGGCATAGTGGCACATGCCTTTAATCCCAGCACTTTAGAGGAAGAGGTAGGAGGACTGCCGTGAGTTCAAGGCCACCCTGAGAATACATAGTGAATTCCAGGTCAGCCTGAGCTACAGTAAGATCCTACCTTGGGAAAAAAAAGTTGAATATTATTGGACATGGTGGTACACAATTCAATCTCAGAACTCAAAAGGCTGAGATAGGAGGATCACTGTCAGCAAAAGAACATCCTGGGGCTACAGAGTAAGTTCCAGGTCAGCCTGAGAGTGAGACCCTGCCTCATAATAAATAAGCTGAGCATCTACTATTTTAGAATATATATCTAGGAATAGTATTTCTCCTGTTACAAATGAGTGACAAAGAAACCTACTTGGTTAAGAGAGTTGATTAGGAGGTAGACTTTGGGGGCTGGAGGGATGGTATAATGGTTAAGGAGATTGCTTGCAAAACCAAAGAACCCAGGTTCAATTCCACAGGACCCACATGTATCAGAGTTCATTTGCAGTGACTGGAGGACATGACACAACCATTCTCTGCCCCACCCACCTCTTCCTCTCTCTCAAATCAATAAATAAATATAATAAAAAATTTTAAATATGTTTTAGCCAGCTATGGTGGCACACACCTTTAATCCCAGCACTTGGTAGGGAAAAGTAGAAGGATTGCCATGAGTTCAAATCTACCCTGAGACTACTGAGTGAATTCAAGGTAAACCTAGGCTAGAATGAGACCCTATCTAAAAAAAAAAAATTAAAAATATCTTCTAATTTTTTTAAGTGGACTTTTTTTTTTTAATTTTTATTTATTTATTTGAGAGTGACAGACACAGAGAGAAGGACAGATAGAGGGAGAGAGAGAGAATGGGCGCACCAGGGCTTCCAGCCTCTGCAAACGAACTCCAGACACGTGCGCCCCCTTGTGCATCTGGCTAACGTGGGACCTGGGGAACCGAGCCTCGAACCGGGGTCCTTAGGCTTCACAGGCAAGCGCTTAACCGCTAAGCCATCTCTCCAGCCCCCTTTTTTTAATTTTAGAGAGAGATAATGGCATGTCAGGGCCTCAGCCACTGAAATTAAACTCCAGATTCTTGCATGACCTAGTAGGCATCTGCAATCTTGTGCTTGCCTCATGTTTATGCATCTGGCTTATATAGGATCTGGAGAGTCTAACATGGGTCCCTAGGTTTCATAGGCAATCACCTTAACCGCTAAGCCATCTCTCCAGTGCAAAAGTGGACCTTTTAATTACTGAGAAAGATGGATAAACCAAAAGTAAAATTAGAAGCCTTCCTATGAACTAACAACAAACATAATGAGGATGAAATTATGGAATCACTCCCATTCACAACTGCCTCAAAAAATAAAATAAAATAAAATAAGGTGCTGGCCATGGTGGTGCACATCTTTAATGCCAGCACTCAGGAGGCAGAGGTAGGAAGATTGCCATGAGTTCAAGGCTACCCTGAGACTTCATAGTAAATTCCAGGTGGTCAGCCTGAGCTAGAGTGAGAGACTCTACCTTGGAAAACCAAAAAGTATATATAATAATAGTAATAATAGGGTACCTTGGAATAAACCTAGCCAAGGAAGTGAAGGATCTCTACAATGAAAACTTTAATAAAACACTCAAGAGAAATTGTAGAAGATACTAGGCAATTGAAAGGCATCCCATGTTCTTGCACTGGAAGAGCCAATATGGTGAAAATGTCAATCTTACCAAAAACAATCTACATATTTAGTACAATCCCCATCAAAATTCCAATGGCATTCTTCACAGAAATAGAAAAAACAATCCTAAAACTTATTTCATAGCATGAAAAATACCTTAAATAGCTAAAAGAACTTTGAGCAACAAAAATAAAGTGGGTAGCATCACCATACCTGATTTTAAGCTATATTACAGAGCTATAGTATTAAAAACAGCATGGTACTAGCACAAAAACAGATAGGTAGATCAATGGAACCGAATACAGGACCCAGAATGTAAGTCCAGGAAGCTACAGCAATCTGATTTTTGACCAAAAAAATGCCAAAAATATTCACTGGAGGAAAGACAGCCTCTTTAACAAATGGTGCTTGGAAAATTGGATATCTAGATGTAGAAGGATGAAAATCCTTATCTCTCTCCATGCATAAGAATTAAGTCCAAATGGATCATAGACCTTAATATCAGACATGAAACTGCTAGAGAAAAAAGTAGGGGAAACACTTCAACATATTGGCATAGGCAACAATTTTCTAAATATAACCTCAGTTGTTCAGGAAATAAAACCACTGATCAACCACTGGGACCTCATGAAATTAAAAGCTTTTGTATAGCAAAGGACACTGTGAATAGAGCAAAGAGGCAATCTACAGAATGGGTGAAAATCTTTGCCAGCTACACATCTGACAGAGGATTAATTTCTAGGATATACAAAGAACTCAAAAAACTAAATAATAATTCAAGCAACCCAATTAAAAAATAGGCTATGGAACTAAGTAGAGAGTTCTCAGAAGCAGAAATATAGATGGCCTATAAACATAAAGAAATTATACATCCTTTGCCATCAGGGAAATACCAATTAAAACTACTTTGAGATTCCATCTTACTCCTGTCAGAATGGCTACCAACAAGAAAACAAAAGACAATAAATGCTGGCGAACATGTGGAAAAAGAGAAGCCCTCCTCACTGTTGGTGGGAATGTAAACTGGAACAGCCATTGTGGAAAACAGTGTGGAGATTCCTGAGACAGCTAAAAATAGATTTACCATATGACCCAGCTGTACCGCTCCTAGGCATATATCCTAAGGACTCATCTCACTACCATAGAATACTTGCACATCCATGTTTCTTGCTTCTCTATTAATAAGACCTAGGAAATGGAACCAGTCTAGATGTTCCTCAACTGATGAATGGATAATGAAGATGTGGCACATTTATACAATTTCCAACAGTAATGAAAAACAAAATTATGAAATTTTCAGGGCAATGGATGGATCTAGAAAGGATTATACTAAGTGAGGAACCCAGGCCCAAAAAACCAAACATCATATATTCTCTCTCATGTGTGTATCCTAGCTACAAATGTTTAGATTTACATGTGAGTTGGAGTAAAAATCTGTAGCAGAGGTCAGTAAGCTAGAAATGGGCTATACAGGAAGGACTTAAGGAGATGGTATTATATATATGTAAGTACATGAACAGATTATTGAGGGTGAAATGGCCTAAGTGAGGTCAGGGGAAGAGACTGAGTTAAGAAAAGGTGGGGGGCTGGAGAGATGGCTTAGCGGTTAAGCGCTTGCCTGTGAAGCCTAAGGACCCCGGTTCGAGGCTCAGTTCCCCAGGTCCCACGTTAGCCAGATGCACAAGGGGGCGCACGCCTCTGGAGTTCGTTTGCAGAGGCTGGAAGCCCTGGCGCGCCCATTCTCTCTCTCTCCCTCTATCTTTCTTTCTCTCTGTGTCTGTCGCTCTCAAAATAAAATTGGCTGTATACACACTCTATACGTAACTATTAAAAAAAATAGCCAGAGCCAGGCATGGTGGCACACGCCTTTAATCCCAGTACTCCGGAGGCAGAGGTAGGAGGATCACCATGAGTTCAAGGCCAGCCTGAGACTACATAGTGAATTCCAGGTCAGTCTGAGCTACAGTGAGACCCTACCTTGGGAGGAAAAAAAAAAAAGCCAGGAGTGGTGGGTCATGCCTATTGGGCCCTGAAAGGCCCAGGCGTGAGGCCTAGTGGGACTTCCTGAGCCTAGCTAAAGTTTGGCGACCTGTCTCTGGCCAGCTATGACTCAGCAGGATGCCTAATGGCTTCTGGCCTGCTACTTCCGTGTGTTAATTGTAATTACCATTTCAATAGTTAAAGTTTACTATTGGCCCTTACCTCTTCCTCCACCCTAAAATCCCTGCCTTCGTCCCCAACATGATATAGGTAACTGCTCAGAGTAATAAAGCGAGTTGTTTCTGCATGGAAAAGACTCCCGACTCAGTGTGGTTTTTCTCCGGTGGCCAGGAGAGGGTTCTGAGTCGTCCGACGCTCATCATCCCCTCAACCCCTAGGGAGGAACCAGCAGGCCTGGTCCTTCCCTCGGCACTACCTGAGTGGGAAGGAGCCCTGCATTGCCTTTAATCCCTACCTTGAGAAACCAAAAATAAATAAATAAATAAATAAAAACATAAAATATAAAATTGAATGAATCAATGTTTCCATTAGACCATTTTACCAAGAAGGATGTGAAAGGCCCAAGAATTCAGAAGCCCAGAAATACTATCACGCTCCAAAGGGAGCTTAAGCGGGCCCCTGCATACCTCAAACTCCAGGCTTTACTCTCTGTTGGAAGCAAGTAAAGAATCCCTCTTCTCATTATATCAGAGCCCGCTCCTAATATAAAACTAGGTAAAAAGGGCATGAGATAGCCCTCAAGGATGGGAAATGAGTAATGAAGTGAACCACTTATTTGGTTTCTGTAAATAGCCTGCACCATAAGCCTTAATAGCCCACACCGTAAGCCTTAGTAGCCCGCACCATAAGCCATAGCAGCCTGCCTCAGACCACCAAGATCATAGGAGATTGATACCACACTCTGCTACCTCCACCCAAGGACCTGCGCAAATGCTGACCACCAAGGTCATAGGAGACTGATTGGTCCACGAGGGGCTTGAACAAATTAAACTAATTGGCTTAGAAACTATGGAGTGGCACAAACTGACTGGCTCGCACTCCGCGGGCTCCTGATATTTACAAAATGATTGATCTAATGCTCAGGCTTTGTTAGAAACCCTATAAAAACTGTCCTGTTCCTGCATTCGGGGCTCTGCAGTCCTCTACCCCTGTGCGGTGTACGACTGTGGGCCCCAGCGCGCTTGGAATAAAATCCTCTTGCAGTTTGCATCAAGACCGCTTCTCGTGAGTGATTTGGGGTGTCGCCATATCTGGGCAGAGCGTGGGGTCCCCACATTGGGGTTCCTTCAGATGCTTCCTATTTGCTGTGATATTTATTTATTTATCTAGCTAGCTAGCTATCAGAACGGAAGCTCCAGGATCTCCTGCTGCTAGAAATGACCAAATCAAATCTGGGCTGGGAGGCTTAGCAAACAAGTGCCTTTAACCTCTGAGCCATTTCTCCAGTCCTGCTGTGACTTTTTAAAGAATCAATCTCTACATGAGATTAAAGAAAACTAGGTGAAAAGAATGTCCAAGGCATCCTATCTATACTTGACCCAGTAAAAAGCAAAACTGCACTGTCCCCCTTCATAAACACCTACAAGTATAAATATGGAGAGGTACAGAGGAACAAATCACAGATCCATTTATTCACCAAAGGTATAGCATTAACCTATACAAAGGTTTAATGGATTATATACGGCAGGCCAAGTAGAAAATAGTAGATAGATCATCATAAATTTCAGGTCTGGTCTCAGAGACATGGAAACTACACTAAACAAATAATTTAACCTCCTCAAAGTTTACTGGCATCTTCTAGAAAATGAAGACAACAACACCTTCATTAGAGAGTTGGTTTAAGAATTAAAGGAGAAGTCGGGCATGGTGGCTCATACCTTTAATCCCAGCACTTGGGAGGCAGAGATAGGAAGAGTACCATGAGTTCAAGGCCAGCCAGAGACTACATAGTGAATTCCAGGTAAGCCTGAGTTAGAGTGAAACCCTACCTTGAAAAACCAAAAAAAAAAAAAAAGAAAGAAGAGAGAGAGAGAGAATGCAGAGGGATATGCTTACTAACAGCCCCATATTAAATAAATGCTAACTATTTGTGGTGGTTTGATTCAGGTGTCCCCCATAAACTTAGGTGCTCTGAATGCTAGGTTCCCAGCTGATGAAGATTTGGGACTTAACACCTCCTGGAGGTGGTGTATTGTTGGGGGCAGGCTTATGGGTGTTATAGGCAGCTCCCCATTCCTAGTGTTTGGCACACTCTCCTGTTGCTATGGTCTAGCTTGTTGGCCAGGGGATGATGTCCACCCTTTGCTCATGTCATCGTTTTCCCTCTCATCGGGAGCTTCCGCCTCGAGCCTATAAGCCAAAATAAACCTCTTTTTCCCCATAGGCTGCTCTTGGTTGGGTGATTTCTACCAGCAATGCGAACCTGACTGCAACACTATTATTATTAGCTGTTAGGACTTGCTGAAGCAGTTTGGCTGTCATGAAAGCACATGGATGACCAGGAGAGAGGTATGGCAGAAGCAGCTGTGAATTCCACCAGACTATAACCTTAACTGACTTTGTAGTACATCCTTTGTAGCACTCCTTTGAAAATTAACTCTTTCCTATGTGTTAGATAAGGTACCTTCCCTACATCACTAATTTTTTTTATAATATTGTACTTCTTAAAAATTCAAAGCATAAGGATTTTGAACTTGGGTACTCATACCTGAGCCATCTCTCCAACCCCTCATATCTTACTTCTTTTATGACACAGAGAAAAATAGAGAGAGAAAAAAATAAACTGGGACACCAGGGCCTCTAGCCAGTGAAACTGAACTCCAGATACATGTGCCACCTTGTGTGTCTGGCTTACATGGATTCTACAGAGTTGAAGCTAGGTCCTTAGGTTTTTCAGACAAATGCCTTAATCACTAAGCCATCTCTCCAGTCCCATATCTTACTTTTTATTTATTTATTTATGAGAGAGAGAGAATGGGTACACCAGGGCCTCTAGCTACTGCAAATGAACTTCAAATGTATGCGCCACCTTGTGCATCTGTCTTATGTAGATCCTGGAGAATAGAACCTGAGTCCTTTGGCTTTGCAGGCAAGTGCCTTAACCACAAAGCTATCTCTCCAGCGCCCCTCCCATATCTTACTATTTTTTTTTTTCTTTTTGGTTTTTCAAGGTACAGTCTCTCTCTAGTCTAGGCTGATCTGGAATTACTATGTAGTCTCAGGGTGGCCTTGAACTCATGACGATCTTCCTACCTCTGCCTCCTGAGTGCTGGGATTAAAGGCATGTGCCACCATGCCCAGCCCCATATTTTACTTAACCTAGTTGATATGCCTCTACTATTTCTGCATGCAAAAGTCACAATGTAACATAGAGCTATGCTAAAAAGAACAAACAGAAAATCAATTGCTGAGCATAGGTACAAAGGATCACAGAACAGATATTTACTGAAAAAATCATTTATTTTAGCCTCAGTAATGCCACATTGGAAATTTAGTTTTGAACCTTTCAAATGAAAGTTCATTTTTATATTTTAACCATAATGGAACCCTATAGAGACAGCTGATTCACAATTATCTCTAAAAAGTCTTCCATTCCTGTATTATTTTACTCATTGCTATGACCAAATACCTGACAGAAAGCAATTTAACAACAACAAAAAAAAAAGAGCTCATTCTATCTTATAATTTTTTGTTTTTGTTTTTTAAGGTAGTGTCTTGCTCTAGCCCAAGGTAACCTGGAATTCACCATGTAGTCTCAGGCTGGCCTCAAACTTGCAGTGATCCTCCTACCTCTGCCTCGTGTGTACTGGGATTAAAGATATGTGCCACCATGCCCAACTCTGTCTTACAATTTTGAGGGAACACATTCCATCGTGGTGGGGGAAACATGGTAGCAGAAGATGGCTAGTTTGTCACATAGCACTCAGTCAAGAAGCAAGGAAGAACAAGACGTGGGGCCAGACTATAAAAACTGAAGCTATCAGGAGTGGTAGCACACACCTTTGGTCCCGGCACTTGGGAGACAGGAAAAACACCATGAGTTCAAGGCCACCCTGAGACTACATAGTGAATCCCTGGGTCATCCTGGGCTACAGCGAGACCCTAACTAAAAAAAAAAAAAAACCTGAATCCCCTCCTAATAACCCATTTATTCAAGAAAGGCTCTGCCTCCTAAGGAGTCTATAACCTTCCTAAAGAACACCAGCGGGCTGGGGAGATGGCTTAGCAGTTAAGCGCTTGCCTGTGAAGCCTGAGGACCCTGGTTCGAGGCTCGATTCTCCAGGACCCATGTTAGTCAGATGCACAAGGGGGTGCATGCATCTGGAGTTCAGTTTGCAGTGGCTGGAGGCCCTGGCGTGCCCATTTTCTCTATCTGCCTCTTTCTCTCTCTCTCTGTCACTCTCAAATAAGTAAAAATAAACAAAAAAAAAATTAAAAAAAAGAAGAGCACCAGCAACTGCGGAGCAAGTGTTAAAACATATGAGCCTGTAGAAAACAGATAGGAAGGGAAGAGAAAGGAAGGAAGGGGGGTACCTAATAGGATGGCATTGTATAAATGTAAGTAGAAAAATAGATTAATGGGGGTGAAATGGCCCAAGAGAGGTCAGGGGAAGAGATTGAGTAAAGGAAAGGTGGAGGGAAGGCTAATAAAGATCTAAGAGGATATAAATAAATCATATGGAAACCTTAAAAAAAAAAAACCACATATGAGCCTGTGGAGGACATTTCACATTCAAATCCCAACTTCACCTCTTGGTCCATAGGTGTTACCCATATTGTAAGCTGCTCCATCTGGATCATAATGGGGATGTGCAGTTGCTCCATTCACAGCAATGAATTTGCTCCAGTCTACCTAAAAGTTTAAGACCATTAGAGTCATAAATGTTATATATACAGATTTTATTGACATGGGTAAATAGTGTATAACTATGTTAAAAGTAATATGTGAGTAGAACTGCAGAGATGGCTTAGCAGTTAAGGCACTTGCCTGCAAAACTTAATGACCCAGGTTCAATTCCCCAATACCTGGTGTACAAAGTGGCACATGCATCTGGAGTTCATTTGCAGTGGCTGAAGGACCTGGTGTATGCGTTCTCATTCATCCTCTCTCCCCCACCCTTTGTCTCTCTATGTATACATAAATAAATAAAATATTTTTAAAGTAAGATATTAGACAGGCGTAGTGGTGCATACCTTTAATCCCACCACTCGGGAGGCAGAGGTAGGATTGCTGTGAGCTCAAGGCCAGCCTGAGGGTACATAGTGAATTCCAGGACAGCCTGAGCTAGTGTGAGACCCTACCTCAAAAAATATATAAGTAGCCAGGCGTGGTGGTACACGCCTTTAATCCAGCACTTGGGAGGCAGAGGTAGGACAATTGCCATGAGTTCAAGACCACCCTGAGACTCCCTAGTGAATTCCAGGTCAGTCTGGGCTAGAGTGAGACCCTACCTCAAAAACAATATGTGTGTGTGTGTGTGTGTGTGTGTGTGTGTGTGTGTGTGTGTATCCAGGCATGGTGGCACATGCCTTTAATCCCAGTACTCAGGAAGCAGAGGTGGGAGGATCACCATGAGTTTGAGGCCACCCTGAAACTACACATTGAATTCCAGGTCAGCCTAAGCTACAGTGAGACCCTGCCTTGAGAAATCAATATATATATATATATATATGTAGTATGTAGCTGGGCATGATAGCACACGTCACGTTTTTTTTTTTTTTTTAATTTTTATTAACATTTTCCATGATTATAAAATATATCCCATGGTAATTCCCTCCCTCCCCACCCCCACACTTTCCCGTTTGAAATTCCATTCTCAATCATATTACCTCCCCATTATAATCATTGTAATTACATATATACAATATCAACCTATTAAGTATCCTCCTCCCTTCCTTTCTCCACCCTTTATGTCTCCTTTTCAACTTACTGGCCTCTGCTACTAAGTATTTTCATTCTCACACAGAAGCCCAGTCATCTGTAGCTAGGATCCCCATATGAGGGAGAACATGTGGCGCTTGGCTTTCTGGGCCTGGGTTACCTGACTTAGTATAATATTTTCCAGGTCCATCCATTTTTCTGCAAATTTCATAACTTCATTTTTCTTTACCGCTGAGTAGAACTCCATTGTATAAATGTACCACATCTTCATTATCCACTCATCTGTTGAGGGACATCTAGGCTGGTTCCATTTCCCAGCTATTATAAATTGAGCAGCAATAAACATGGTTGAGCATGTACTTCTAAGGAAATGAGATGAGTCCTTTGGATATATGCCTAGGAGTGCTATAGCTGGGTCATATGGTAGATCAATCTCTAGCTGCTTTAGGAACCTCCACACTGTTTTCCACAATGGCTGGACCAGATTGCATTCCCACCAGCAGTGCAGAAGGGTTCCTTTTTTTCCACATCCCCGCCAACATTTATGATCATTTGTTTTCATGATGGTGGCCAATCTGACAGGAGTGAGATGGAATCTCAATGTAGTTTTAATCTGCATTTCCCTGATGACTAGTGACGTAGAACATTTTTTTAGGTGCTTATATGCCATTCGTATTTCTTCCTTTGAGAACTCTCTATTTAGCTCCTTAGCCCATTTTTTGATTGGCCTGTTTGATTCCTTATTAGTTAACTTTTTGAGTTCTTTGTATATCCTAGATATTAATCCTCTATCAGATATATAGCTGGCGAAGATTTTTTCCCATTCTGTAGGTTGCCTCTTTGCTTTTTTCACTGTGTCCTTTGCGGTGCAAAATCTTTGTAATTTCATTAGGTCCCAGTGGTTAATCTGTGGTTTTATTGCCTGAGCAATTGGGGTTGTATTCAGAAAGTCTTTGCCAAGACCAATATGTTGAAGGGTTTCCCCTACTTTTTCCTCTAGCAGTTTCAAAGTTTCCGGTCTGATGTTAAGGTCTTTAATCCATTTGGACTTAATTCTTGTGCATGGCGAGAGAGAAGAATCTATTTTCATCCTTCTGCAGATATTTATCCAGTTTTCAAAACACCATTTGCTGAAGAGGCTGTCTCTTCTCCAATGAGTATTTTTGGCATTTTTATCGAATATCAGGTGGCTATAGCTACTTGGGCTTACATCTGGGTCCTCTATTCTGTTCCACTGATCTACATGTCTGTTTTTGTGCCAGTACCATGCTGTTTTTGTTACTATGGCTCTGTAGTATAGGGTAAAATCAGGTATGGTGATACCACCAGCCTCTTTTTTGTTGCTCAGTATTATTTTAGATATTCGAGGTTTTTTATGATTCCAAATGAATTTTTGGATTGTTTTTTCTATTTCCATGAAGAAAGCCTTTGGAATTTTGATAGGGATTGCATTAAATGTGTAGATTGCTTTAGGTAAGATTGCCATTTTCACGATATTGATTCTTCCAAGCCAGGAACAAGGGATGTTTCTCCACTTTCTAGTGTCTTCTGCAATTTCTCGCTTGAGTGTCTTAAAGTTCTCATTGTATAGATTCTTTACTTCCTTAGTTAGGTTTATTCCAAGGTATTTTATTTTTTTTGATGCAATTGTGAATGGGAGTGATTCTCTGATTTCATCCTCTGTGTGTTTGTTGTTAGCATATACGAAGGCTACTGATTTCTGTGTGTTTATTTTGTATCCTGCTACATTGCTGTAGGTTTTGATCAGCTCTAACAGCTTGCTAGTAGAGTCTTTAGGGTCCTTTATGTATAGAATCATGTCATCTGCAAATAATGATAACTTGATTTCTTCCTTTCCAATTTGTATCCCTTTTATGTGTGTCTCTTGCCTTATTGCTATGGCTAAGACTTCCAAAACTATATTAAATAGTAGTGGAGACAGTGGACACCCTTGTCTTGTTCCTGATTTTAGTGGAAAAGCTTCCAGTTTTTCCCCATTTAGTAATATGTTGGCTGTAGGCTTGTCATAAATAGCCTTTATTATATTGAGATATGTTCCTTCTATTCCCAGTCTCTGTAGGACTTTTATCATGAAGGGATGTTGGATTTTGTCAAATGCTTTCTCTGCATCTAATGAGATGATCATGTGATTTTTGTCCTTCAACCCATTTATGTAATGTATTACATTTATAGATTTGCGTATGTTGAACCATCCCTGCATCTCTGGGATAAAGCCTACTTGGTCAGGGTGAATGATCTTTTTGATATACTCTTGTATTCTGTTTGCCAATATTTTGTTGAGGATTTTTGCATCTATGTTCATGAGGGAGATTGGTCTGTAATTTTCTTTTTTTGTTCTATCTTTGCCTGGTTTTGGTATCAGGGTGATGCTGGCCTCATAGAAGGAGTTTGGTAGGATTCCTTCTTTTTCTATTTCCTGGAAAAGCTTAAGAAGCAATGGTGTTAGCTCTTCCTTAAAAGTCTGGTAAAATTCAGCAGTGAATCCATCCGAGCCTGGGCTTTTTTTAGTTGGGAGATTATTGATAACTGCTCGGATCTCCATGTTTGTTATAGGTCTATTTAAGTGATTAATCTCATTTTGATTTAATTTAGGTAGGTCATATAGATCAAGGAAATCATCCATTTCTTTCAGATTTTCATACTTTGTGGAGTATATGCTTTTATAGTATGTCCCTATAATTTTTTGAATTTCTCTGGAATCTGTTGTGATGTTACCTTGTTCATCTCTGATTTTATTAATTTGTGTCTCTTCTCTCTTTCTTTTGGTCAGATTTGCTAAGGGTTTATCAATCTTGTTTATCCTTTCAAAGAACCAACTCTTTGTTTCATTAATTCTTTGGATTGTTCTTTTTGTTTCTATTTCATTAATTTCTGCCCTAATCTTTATTATTTCTTCCCGTCTACTACTTTTTGGTTTGCCTTGTTCTTCTTTTTCCAAGGCTTTAAGGCGGAGCATTAGGTCGTTTACTTGCGACCTTTCTAATTTCTTAATATAGGCACTTAAGGCTATAAATTTACCTCTTAGAACTGCCTTCATTGTGTCCCAGAGATTTTGGTATGTTGTGTTCTCATTATCATTTGACTCTCTAAATTTTTTGATTTCCCTTTTGATTTCTTCATTGACCCACTCATCATTTAGTAGTGTATTGTTTAGTTTCCATGATTTTGTGTATGCTCTATAGCCTTTCTTGCTACTGATTTGTAGTTTAATTCCATTGTGGTCAGATAGAATGCAAGGAATTATTTCAATTTTCCTGAATTTGTTAAGATTTGCTTTGTGTCCTAATATATGGTCTATTTTAGAGAATGTTCCATGTGCTGCTGAAAAGAATGTATATTCTGCAGCCTTTGGATGAAATGTCCTGTATATATCTGTTAGGTCCATTCCTTCTATGACCTCATTTAGTCCAGATGCCTCTCTGTTTATTCTTTCCCTGGATGACCTGTCAATTGATGAGAGTGGGGTGTTAAAGTCACCCACCACCACCGTGTTTGGTGTTATCTGTGACCTTAGTTCTAATAGTGTTTGTTTGACGAATTTGGGAGCCCCCATGTTAGGTGCATATATGTTTAGGATTGTAATGTCCTCCTGTTGTAGTGTGCCCTTAATCAATATAAAGTGACCTTCCTTATCTTTTTTGACTAACTTCGGACTAAAGTCCACCCTGTCTGATATTAGGATAGCAACCCCTGCTTGTTTTCTAGGCCCATTTGCTTGAAACACCGTCTTCCAACCTTTCACCCTAAGATAATGTCTATCCTTTGTAGAAAGGTGAGTTTCTTGAAGACAACAAATTGTAGGATCCTGCTTTTTAACCCAGTCTGCAAATCTATGTCTTTTCGTTGGGGCATTGAGACCGTTGATATTAAGAGATATTATTGAAAGGTGTGTATTTATGTTTGCCATTTGTGTGTGTGTGTGTGTGTTACTTGTTCTACCTGTGCTCTCTTCTGTTAACTGGTATTTGAGTATGTCTGGTTTTTTCTAGGTTCCTTATATGTGTGCTTTTCCTTTTGTTCAGCATGGAGGATTCTATCAAGTATTTTCTGTAGAGCTGGTTTTGTCTTCAGATATTCCTTTAACCTGCTTTTGTCATGGAATGTCTTTATTTCTCCATCTATTTGGATGTATAACTTTGCAGGATAAAGTAACCTTGGTTGACAGTTGTTATCTTTCAGAACTTGGAATATATCACTCCAGGCCCTTCTGGCTTTAAAAGTTTGTGTTGAATAATCTGCTGTAATCCTGATGGGCTTGCTTTTGTAGGTAACTTGATTTTTCTCTCTAACTGCTTTCAATATTTTTTCTTTGGTTTGTGTGTTTGGAAGTTTGAGTATAATGTGGCGAGGAGAGTTTCTTTCTGGGTTTTGTCTGGCTGGGGTTCTAAAGGCTTCCTGTATCTGTATTGGCACCTCTTTCCCAATTTGGGGAAAATTTTCCTCTATGATTTTGTTGAAGATGCCTACTATGCCTCTGGAGTGGAATTCTTCTCCTTCTACTATGCCCTGAATTCTTATATTGGATCTTTTCATAGTGTCCCAAATATCTTGAAATTCCCACTCATACTTTTCTATAAGTTTGTCTTTCTCTTTGTTGGACTGCATTAGGTCTGCCACCTGATCTTCTAGCTTAGATATTCTGTCCTCTCCCTCATCCATCCTACTGGTGAGATTTTCTACAGAGTTTTTTATTTCATTAACTGTGTTCTTCATTGCTAGTAATTCTGACTGGTTTTTCTTTATTATTTCTATTTCTCTATTTATGTCTTGTATTGCCTTCTTTATTTCATTAAATTGGTGTCCTGCCTCTTCTTTGATTCCTTTGATTTCCTCTTTGATTTCCTCTTTGATTTCTTCTTTGATTGTTTTCATGTGTTCTTTGACCTCTTTGAACATATTTATAATTATTCTTTTGAACTCTTTCTCAGGCATTTCCTCTAACTCTTTCTCACTGGAGGACATTTCTGATGCATTAATACTTTTAGGTGGATTTATATCGTCTTGCTTTTTAGTGTTTCTTGTGTTATAATGTATATATTTTTGCATCTTGGATTAAGTTAATGCTTGGATTTTCTAGCTAGCTGTGTATTCTTAGCTGTATCAATTGATTTGATGTAATATATTTTCAGGGTAGGACCTTAAGGTATTAGGTGTGGCTCTTAAGACTCTCAGAGTATCTACAAAGATGTTCTTAGGAGTTGAGTTTCCCTGCTATAGGAGTATTCAAGCAGGCTGAGTGGAATAATATACTGGTAGATTCTAAAATTTAGCTAAACACTGTACCCATTCCATCAAAAACAGCCCCGAGTATGTATGCAAGAGTAGTTATTATAATGACCAGATCCTCTATCAACAAAGAGGTTTAGATTTCTGGTCTGTTGAGGTATCCAAGTCAGCTTGTGACCAAGTGAGACCCTTCCCTGGTGCAATCCCAGTTACCTTGGGTGATTGTGGTCTCAGTCAAGTTGCTGCCTGGGTCGTCGGGCTGCTGTTCTGATTTCTGGAGCTGGGCACTTGCTTTTCCTACGGGGCAAACTGAGCCGCTGCTGCCGCCTCTGCAGCTGTTGTAGGTGCCACCCCCGGAGCCCCCACCGCTGCTGAAGCTGCCGTTGCCGTGTCCACCGCTGCTGCTCACCCCGAAGCTGCTGCTGCGGGATCTGTCACCGCTGCCGCTCCTGGGTCCGCTGCTGCTGGGGCCACTGGTACCGGTGCTGGAGCCGCTGAAGTTGCTGCCGAATTCTGCTCCTGCTTGGGTCCCGCCATCAGCCCAAGTTGGCGTGGCCGGGTCCCGGGCCGCTGCTGTGTTCGCTGGAGCTGGGTTCAGGCGGCGGGGGAGGGGAGGGAGCCGCGGCTGCTCTGGTTGTCTCGCTTCTCCACGTGTGCTTTTACCTCGCGGTCTGCTCCTCCCTCCGTTGCTCACTGCCGTTCTCCCCTCACGTTTCCCGAGTTGCGGAGAGCGTGGTGTGAGGGGAAAATCCCGCACCTGGCTTGTCCTGCGGCTCGAGCCGAGAGTCCGGCGGTTTTCTGCCACTCCGCGGTTGCGGCGGGTAGCCGAGCCGCCCCGGAGCCACTGTTCCCGCCTGTCTGGATGCTCTATAACTCTTCCACTTCTCCGCTGCCGCCTCAACTTCCTATACACCTCACTTTTTAGTAAAAGTGTGTATTTTGCTGAGTTTTTTTTGGTCTTTCCCCCCCCCAGGCTGCTTTGGCGTGGTACCTACGCCGCCATCTTAACCGGAAGTCACACGTCACGTCTTTAATCCTAGCACTTGGGAGGCAAAGGTAGAAGGATCGCAGTGAGTTCAAGGCCACCCTGAGACTACAGAGTAAATTACAGGTCAGCCTGGGCTATAGCAAGACCCTACTTCAAAAAAAATGTACATATATATATATGTATGAAGTAAGATATGAGGAGCTAGGGAGATGCCTCAGAGGATAAAATACTTGCCAGTCAACAATAAGTACCCAAGTTCAAAACTTCAGCACCCATGTAAAAAGTCAGATACTGTGGCAAACTTTTGTAATCCCAACCATGACTATAGGCAAGAAGGGAAGAAGAGGGCTGGAAAGATGGCTCAGTGGTTAAAGGTGCCTAGGTGCAAAGCCTGAGGGCTCCAGGTTCGATTCCCTGGTGCCCATGTAAAACCAGATGTACAAAGTGGTCCATACATCCAGAGTTCATTTGCAATAGCAAGAGGCCCTGTCACACGCATACTCACTCTCTCTGCCTGTTTCTCTCTGTCACGCAAATAAATAAATAAAAATAAAGAATGGAAGAGGAGACAGAAGGGTCTACCAGAAGCTCAGGAACCAGTTATCCTGTTTAAAAAAAGAAAAAGAAAGCCGGGTGTGGTGGCTCACGCCTTTAATCCCAGCACTTGGGAGGCAGAGGTAGGAGGATCGCAGTGAGTTCAAGGCCACCCTGAGATTACAGAGTTAATTCCAGGTCAGCCTGGACCAGAGTGAGACCCTACCTTGAAAAACCAAAAAAAAAAAAAAAAAAAAAAAAAGAAAGAAAGAAAGAAAAAGAAAAGAAAGCCAGCAATGAACAACAAGAGACCTTGCCTCAAGGAGATAGGAGGCAAGGACCAAAACTTGGAAATTATTTTTTGATCACATGTACACTGTGATACCTATGCATCCACACTCACATATATGAACACACACAGAGATATACACATAGCACACCAAAAATGTAAGAAATAAAATTCAGGGGTTGGGGGGATGGCTTAGCAGTTGAGGCATTTGCCTGCAAAAGGACCCAGGTTCGATTCCCCAGGACCCATGTTAGCCAGATGTACAAGGGGGCATACACTACTGAAGTTTGTTTGCAGTGGCTGGAGGCCCTGGCATGCCCATTCTCTCTCTCTCTTTCTTTGTCAAATAAATAAATAAAATATTTTTTTAATTCAGATATACTCTATTTTCTTTAAAAAAAATTTTTTTTTTGAAAGCATGTCTCATTTTAGCCTGGTCTGACCTGGAACTGGCCTCAAATTCCTGGCAATCCTCCTACCTCAGCCACCCAACTGTTGGGATTAAAGGTGTATGTCATCACACCCAGCTTAAAATATATATATATATATATATATATATATATATATATATATATATATATGTATGTATGTATATATAATATATATATATACATATATATATGTATATATGTATGTATATATATGTATGTATGTATATATATGTATTATATATATATATGTATATATATATATTTTAATAGTAGCTGTGGCAAGGAACAACAGAAGCTCATCAAAATAATCTTTACTATTCTATTTCCCCTTTACCCTGGCCTTTTGATATTAAAACTAAGGTAGGAATTTAGTATTACCTTTAAGGAAAACCAGCTCTATGGCTAAATTTAATCATGATAGAGGGGAAAGGTAATAACTGTTCTACTAAGAGTAAGCCTCCAATTTCTTCAGATGTGTACTATTTTAAAAGGTATTTTGAGGGCTGCAGAGATGGCTTAGCAGTTAAGCACTTGCCTGTAAAGCCTAAGGACCCTGGTTCAAGGTTCAATTACCCAGGACCCACGTAAGCCACATGCACAAACTGGGGCATGTATCTGGAGTTCGTTTGCAGTGGCTGGAGGCCCTGGCACATCCATTCTCTCTCTGTCTCTTTCTCTCTCTCTCCCCCTTCCCTCTTTCTCTGTCACTCTCAAATAAATAAAAATATAAACAATTTAAAAAAAAAAAAGGGCATTTTGAGGGCTGGAAGGTCTGCAAGGCCCAAGGACCAGGTTCAATTCCCCAGGACCCATGTTAGCCAGATGCACAAGGAGGCACACACGTCTGGAATTCATCTGCAGTGGCTGGAGGCCCTGGCACACCCATTCTCTCCCTCTCCCTCTCTATCTTTCTCTCTCTCCCCCCTTTCTCTGTCAAATAAATAAATAAAAATAAATTAAAAGGTATTTTGAGGGCTAGAGAGATGGCTAAGAGGTTAAGACACTTGCCTGCAAAGCCAAAGACCCAGGTTCAATCCCCAGGACCCACATAAGCCAGATGCATAAGCTGGCATGTGTCTGGAGTTATCTGTAGTAGCTAGAGGCCCAGCCATGACCATATTCTTTCTCTCTCATACAAATAAGTAAATAAATATATAATCTTTTATATTTTTGTAATATTTACTTATTTGAAAGGGAGAGAAGCTGGGTGTGGTGGCGTATGCCTTTAATCCCAGCACTCAGGAGGCAGAGGTAGGAGGATTGCCATGAGTTTGAGGCCACCCTGAGACTACATAGTGAATTCCAGGTTAGCCTGAGCTGCAGTGAGACCTTACCTCAAAAAATTAAAAAAAAAAAATGAGAGAGAGAGAAAGAGGTAGTGAGAGTGGGTTCTCCAGGGCCTGCAGTCACTACAGACAAACTCCAGATGCATGGCTTATGTGGGTCCTGGGGAATTGAACCTAGGTCCTTTGGCTAGGTCCTTAAGCAATCTCTCCATCTCAACTAAATAAATAATTTCTAAGAAGCTATTTTTAGTGGAAAAAATTGGAGATCTATTTTATTCACCTTTTGGATTATGAATTACCTTTTCTGTTTTTTCCAGAGTTTCAACGTCCACTTTATTCATGAAATTGGTCTCAGTGCTAAGGTAGTAATCACCCTTGTATTGTACATAGTTGACATTGGTGTTGTCAGTCATAGCTGAAACCAAACAGTGGAATTACTTGATTGCCAGAGCATACTGTAACAAATGTTAAGCACATGTAGGGGGAGAAAATAGTTTCAATATCTTTCAACATGCACAATCAGTATATGTGTATATTTCTAAAATTGTATAGTTCAACATATATCACAATAACTTAAATAAAGGTCACTAGCATCTGTAACTGTAGGCATTGTAAAGTCTGCTTACCAGGCATCTCAAATTTTGACATGAAACGTTCAAAAATGTTCTTGCATGGATCAGGAAGGGCCAGTGTACCAAATTCTGAAATCACAATTCGATTCCCAACACTGTTGGCCTTGTAGGTATCACTCTGTAGAAACTTGCTCATGTATGTCACCACGCCCTTCTCCACTCTGAACTGGTGAAGCAAAGCCATTCCATCAAACCAGTGGCTATATCTGCAAACATGAAGAGAGCATGGGGTCAGTGAGGGGAGGAGTGAGATATAAAGATCAGAAATTCATTACCACCTGTTTAGTCAGACAACTTGAAACTAAGGAAAGAGAGTTCTGAGCATTTTGTGATACAACAGCAACTAAATTCTCCTGACCTTTACCTATGACCCTTACACCTTGTCAAAAAGCTCACATTCCCATGGACTGAAGAAAAATGGTGGTGATTTGAAATGCTGAAAAGTGCTGATTCCTAAGATAATTCTGATCTCTACCCTATGACGAAGACAAAGCTTGGCACTTTCCAAAGTAGAACAAGTTCCTAAAAAGAAATTATTCTGATTGCGAGATCTTAGCCAGCCGGGTGGTGGTGGCGGCGCTGGCGCCTGCGGGGTCGAAGGAAGACTACGGAAAGACCTAAAGGCGACTTCCTCCTCGCCTGCTCCGTGTCACGGTGCCGAGAACGATGGAGTACATGACAGAATCCACCGTCCGCAGCCCCGGACACGTTTTGTGCTGTGAGTGTGGTGTCCCGATAAGTCCAAATCCTGCCAACATTTGTGTGGCCTGTTTGCGAAGTAAAGTAGACATCAGTCAAGGTATCCCGAAACAGGTCTCGATTTCTTTCTGCAAACAATGTCAAAGGTATTTTCAGCCACCAGGAACATGGGTACAGTGGGCTTTAGAATCCAGGGAACTTCTTGCTTTGTGTTTGAAAAAAATCAAAGCACCTCTCAGTAAGGTTCGGCTTGTAGATGCAGGCTTTGTTTGGACTGAGCCCCATTCCAAGAGACTTAAAGTTAAGTTGACTATTCAGAAAGAGGTGATGAATGGAGCTATCCTTCAGCAAGTGTTTGTGGTGGATTATGTTGTTCAGTCCCAAATGTGTGGCGATTGCCATAGGGTAGAAGCTAAAGACTTCTGGAAAGCTGTGATTCAAGTCAGGCAGAAGACTTTGCACAAAAAAACATTCTATTATCTGGAGCAATTGATTCTGAAGTATGGAATGCATCAGAATACACTTCGTATCAAAGAGATTCATGATGGTTTGGATTTCTATTATTCCTCAAAACAACATGCTCAGAAGATGGTAGACTTTCTTCAGTGTACAGTTCCCTGCAGATACAAAGCATCACAAAGACTGATCTCTCAAGATATTCATAAGTAACACATACAATTATAAGAGCACTTTTTCTGTGGAAATTGTTCCAATATACAAGGATAATGTTGTCTGCCTGTCTCCAAAACTGGCACAAAGCCTTTGGAATATGAGCCAGATATGTGTTTGCATTCGAGTAACTAGTGCCATCCATCTCATAGATCCTAACTCCCTACAAGTTGCAGATGTTGATGGGAGCACTTTCTGGAGTCATCCTTTCAATAGTTTATGCCACCCCAAACAGCTAGAAGAGTTTATTGTGATGGACTGCAGCATAGTCCGAGATCTAAAGCGCAGTGCAGGTGCTGGGATGATATCGAAAAAGCATAGCCTTGGGGAAGTCTGGGTACAGAAAACATCTGAAATGGATACAGATAAACAGTATTTTTGTCGCACTCACTTGGGACATCTTCTAAATCCTGGAGACCTGGTACTGGGGTTTGATTTGGCCAGCTGTAACTTAAATGATGAGCATGTCAACAAAATGAACCCAGAGAGAGTTCCAGATGTGGTATTAATCAAGAAGAGTTATGACCGCACTAAACGCCAACGCCGCAGAAACTGGAAACTGAGGGAGCTTGCAAGAGATAGAGAAAACATGGATACAGATGATGAAAGGCAATATCAAGATTTCCTTGAAGATCTTGAAGAAGATGAGGCAATTAGAAAAAATGTTAACATTTACCGAGATTCTACCATCCCTGTGGAAAGTGACACAGATGACGAAGGAGCACCTCGAGTTAGTCTGGCCGAGATGCTTGATGACCTTCATATTTCTCAAGATGCCACTGGTGAAGAAGGAGCATCGATGATGACATCATGAGATCATGTCTACTGTTTGCCTCTCTGTGACCTCAGGAAGTTGGATAGAATACCAGTTACCATTTATTCCATGTAGTCCTCTGTATTTGAGAGGAGAAACTTTGGTTTAAACCTCAGTGACTAAGACTTTTTCTTTCTTTTTTTTTTTTTGAAGCAAGACAGGATCTCACTGTGCAGCCCAGGCTAGCCTGAAACTCTATAGATCAGGCTGACCAGGAGCTTGCAACTATACTCTTGCCTCTGCCATAATAGGACTATTTTGACTGTTCATTTGAAGCATTGGAAAGGCTTCATAGCTCTGAAGATTTTAGGTAATACCAGATAAGAGAAAATGCAGTTTCTGATCTTTAGGCTATTTACTTTGTGTAATTTTTATTATATGAGGCCACGGTAATAACTTCACATACTATAGTGATACTGTAGTTCTGATATAAAGGGATATTTACTAATTATTCAACATAAACAAGTTTTTACATTGATTGCTCCATGAGCATGTGAAGTTTCATTTTTAATTAAAACTTGTTATGCACTTTGGTCCTCTTTAGGTCAGTTTTAGATCCTTAGGGAAATTGGGGTTTACTCTATGACTGGACACTTTGGAAGAAAGTTCATTTTTTTTCTTCCTATGATGAATGTCTTCAGCCCTCCCCCCACCCCAAATTCAGGGATCAAACCTAGGACTTAGTGTTTATTAAGTTGGTGCTCTACCACTGAACTGTATCTCCAGCCCTGCAAAAGCTTTTAAACATAGGATTATCTTTATTACAGTAGAAAGAAATACATTTAGAATATTTTGTGGATTTATGGAAAATATAGACTAGTTTCACAAAGGTTAATTTTGTTCTATTCTGCCTTGGCCAACAGTTCATTATATCAAGGATGTAGCTTTCAAAATTTTGGGTTACAACTTGAGAATAAAGAACTATTCTCTTAAAAAAAAAGAAATTATTCTTCCTCACTATGTAAATTAAATTAGCTTTTTTCAACCTTATCACCATTACAAATAAGATAGCTATCCTTGCACAGTCATTTTCATCCTTATGATTATACTAGAAATTATCTATTTAAATGATAGAACACTGAAGCTGGGAGTGGTGGCACATGCCTTTAATCCCAGTACTTGGGAGGCAGAAGTAGGAGGATCACCATGAGTTCGAGGTCAGCCTGAGACTACATAGTGAATTCCAGGTCAGCATGGGCTAGAGTGCACCCTGCCTTGAAAAAACTAAAATAAAACTAAAAATAAATAAATGACAGAACATTGTACAATTTATTTTAAAGGTTTATCACAGCCAGTGTGGTGATACATATCTGTAATTCCAGCACTAGGGAAGGTGAGGCAGGAGAACCATGAGTTCAAGGTCTCCTTTTAAAATAAGCCATTAAAAAAGTTTAGAACTGGGACTTCTGGGTAAGATGGTGGCATAGGAGCCATGCCAAGCCAGCCTAGGGAGGGATTTAAGCAAAACCAATAGCAAAATACAGTCTTCTGAAAAAATGAAGAACCATAGGTTATTCTTAGACACAGCAGAGAAGCAGGAGAGACCAAGATCCACCAAAAAGGAAGAAAATGGCTAGAATCCCACTGAGGCGCTTGTGGCCACCCATCTGTGCAATCCAGGCACACGTTGGCACTGCCTGCCAGGCACACCAAGCAGCAGCAGCACAGACCAAACAAGGGGTTTTTCAACCTCATCAGCCACCTTGCAAAGTCAAGAAATCTAAAGGAAAGCTGGGCGTGGTGACACACGCCTTTAATCCCAGCACTCGGGAGGCAGAGGTAGGAGGATTGCTGTGAGTTCGAGGCCACCCTGAGACTCCATAGTGAATTCCAGGTCAGCCTGGGCTAGAGTGAGACCCTACCTCAAAAAACCGAAAAAAAAAAAAAGAAAAAGAAATCTGAAGGAAAGACAGCTGAGATCAACAAAGGAGCTACTGAAAGGGACACAGGCAGGACTGCTTGAGCAACTCCAGGCTTCTGCATTCTCCCATCCCCCAACCATCAGAACCATGACCCTCTGGCATTCAGACCCTGGTGGCAGTGCACCCAGCACAACTGACCAGAACCCCAGCTCCACAGCACAACACGGAGGGATTGAGGTGGGCACTCAGCATTGGTGAGATTGAAAGCCACCACAAAAGGTAACGAGGGGGCTGGAGAGATGGCTTAGCGGTTAAGCGCTCGCCTGTGAAGCCTAAGGACCCCGGTTCGAGGCTCAGTTCCCCAGGTCCCACGTTAGCCAGATGCACAAGGGGGCGCACGCGTCTGGAGTTCATTTGCAGAGGCTGGAAGCCCTGGCGCGCCCATTCTCTCTCTCTCTCCCTCTATCTAGCTTTCTCTCTGTCTCTGTCGCTCTCAAATAAATAAATTAATTAATTAAAAAAAAAAAAACAGAACACTTCTTTAAAAAAAAAAAAAAAGGTAACGAGGCCGACTGACAAAAAAAAAAAAACAGGTACATAGGCCTGTGTTGGAAGGGCTAATCTCTCTTTCTGTGTCAGGGCTGGTTATGGGCTACATATTCTTGGCTTGTTTACCATTTTCAAATAAGCTATATTTGGGGGTTAAATATTGTTGCCTTTGGTGCTTTCATACTTATAGGGCCTTTGTCATTTGCTTCTGTCATTATTGAGGGCAGAGTCTGATTCAGATCCAGGATGACCTGGAACCCAAATCAGAACAGAAATCTCTACCTCCCAGCTGACAAGAGTAAGGGTGCAGAACAACACACACCCTTAGGGATTTTGACTTTATAAGACCATCTGTTTGTGTTAATCAACACAATATCATACTCTGTGTTGGTTTTTATTGAGTGTGTATATTGCTTAGTTGAAGATTAGAATTTTCCAGTAAGTTGTTCCACCCAGTCCACAAGAATACTGGCTTAGCAAGCAAACTCAATGCCTAGGATTACTTCTGTGGTTGGATTGGGGGACAAGAGCTACACCTGGCACCTTAAACTCATATATTGAAAGTATATAAAGGTAGATTGCCACATCTAAGAACACTGCAGATAAGTAGAAAACCCAAGCATCAAATCAATTCAGGATGCAAACACTACACTATAATACAAGAAACCCAAAAAATCAAAATAATGTAATCCCATCAAAAGTTATAAATCCATCAGAAATGATCACCAATGAGACTGTTTTAGATGAAATGCCTGACAGAAATTTCAAGAAATTGATGGTATCTATACTCTAAGAAATCAAAGAAGAAATGAAAGAAATCAAAGAAGACAAAGGAATTAAAGAAGAAAACAAACTCCTAAAAGAGAACACAGGAAACTAGCTCAATGAAATAAGGAAGTCATTACAAGACATGAGTAAGGAAATAGAAATGCTGAAGAAAAATCAGGCTGAAATTCTAGCTCTGAAGAACACAGTCAGTCAAATAAAAAACTCTGTGGAAAGTCTCACCAGTAGAATGGATGAAGGAGAGAACAGAATATCTAAATTAGGAGACCAGGTGTTAGACCTAATACAGTCCACCAATGAGAAAGACAAGCTAATAGAAAGTTATGAATGGGAATTGCAAGATACTATGAAAAGATCAAACATAAGAATTCAGGGTATAGAAGAAGAAGAATTTCAATCCAGAGGCTTAGTAAGCATTTTCAACAAACTCATGGAAGAAAATTTTTCCCAAATTGGGAAAGAAACACCAATGCAGATACAAGAAGCTTTTAGAACACCAAAAAGACAAAACCTGGAAAGAACCTCTCCTCACCATGTTATAATTAAACTACTAAACACACAAACCAAAGAAAATATATTGAAAGCATTTAGAGAGAAAATGCAAGTCACCTACAAAGGCAAGCCCATCAAAATAACAGATTACTCAACATAAACTTTAAAAGCCAGAAGAGGTTAAAATGATGTATTCCAAGTTCTGAAAGATAACAACTGTCAACCAAGATTAATTTATCCTACAAAGCTATCTATACAAATTGATGGGGAGATGAGGACACTCCACAACAAAAACAGGCTAGGAGAATTTATGACAACTAAACCACCTCTACACAAAATACTTGAAGGAATTCTTCATGCTGATGAGAAAGCAAAACATACATAGGAGGAAATAGGAAAAAATAAACCATACTCAACAGTTAAAACAAGCAAGTAAAGGGTAAACAAGAAACACTACAAGGGCTGGACAGATTGCTTAGTGGTTAAGCACTTGCCTGTGAAGCCTAAGGACCCCAGTTTGAGGCTTGGTTCCCCAGGACCCATGTTAGCCAGATGCACAAGGGTGCACATGGATCTGGAGTTTGTTTGCAGTGGCTGGAGGCCCTGGTACGCCCTTTGTTTCTCTTTCTCTGTGTCACTCTCAAATAAATAAATAAATAAAAAGGAAACACTACAAAATAAGAAGAATGGCAAGAATAAAAACATACCTTTCAATAATAATTTTTATTATCAATGGCCTTAATGTCCCAACCAAAAGATACAGGCTTGCAGACTAGATTAAAAGGCAGGATCTTGCCAGTTGTTACCTCCAGGAAACTCATCTCTCAATAAAAGATAGACCACTGTCTTAGAATGAAAAGATGGAAAACGGTATTTCAAGCAAATGGGTATAGGAAACAAGCAGGGGTTGCTATCCTAATGTATGACACGATAGACTTCAAAACACCATTAGTGAGGAAAGATAAAGAAGGTCATTTTATACTGATTAAAGGAACACTCCAACAGGATAACATTACAATCCTAAACATATATGCACCTAACATGGGGGGTCCCAATTTCATCAAACAAACACTACTAGACTTAATGTCACAGATAACACCAAATGCAATTGTTGTGGTTGACTTCAATACCCCACTCTCATCAATTGACAAGTCATCCCAGCAAAAAATTAACAGAGAAATATCTGGATTAAATGTCATGGAACAAATGGATCTAACAGATATCTACAGAACATTCCATCCAAATGCTGAAGAATATACATTTTTCTCAACAGCACATGTAACACTCTCCAAAATAGCCCATATATTAGGACACAAAGCAAATCTTAACAAATACAGGAAAATTTAAATAATCCCTTGTACTCTATCTAACTACAATGGGATTAAACTGCAAATCAGCAACAAGAAAAACTAAAGAACATGCAGGAAATTCATGAAGACTAAACAGTACACTACTGAATGATGAATGGGTCATTGAAGTAATCAAAAAGGAAATGAATAAATTCATAGAATCAATGATAATGAGAATACAACATACCAAACCTTTGGGGCACAATGAAGGCAGTCCTAAGAGGGAAATTTATCGCTCCAATTGCCTATATTAAGAAATTAGAAAGATCAAAAGTAAACAACTTAATGCTTCATCTTGAGGGGAAAAAGAAGGACAAGGCAAACCAAAAATCAGTAGACAGGAAGAAATAATAAAGAGTAGGGCAGACATTAATGAAATAGAACCAATAATAATAATAATAAAAATAATCCAAAGAATCAATGAAACAGAGTTGGTTCATTGAAAGGATAAACAAGATAGATCAATTCTTAGTAAATCTGACCAAAAGAAAGAGAAAATATATATAAATTAATAAAATTAGGATGAAAAAGGCACCATCACAACAGGTACCAGAGAAATTTTTAAAAATCATAGAGACAGCCGGGCGTGGTGGTGCACGCCTTTAATCCCAGCACTTGGGAGGCAGAAGTAGGAGGATCACCATGAGTTCAAGGCCACCCTGAGACTACAGGGTTAATTCCAGGTCAGCCTGGACCAGAGTGAGACCCTACCTAAAAAAAAAAAAAAAAAATCATAGAGACATAATATAAGAACATATATTCCACTAAGTTTGAAAAATCTGAAAGAAATGGATGATGTCCTTGATTTATATGACCTACCAAAATCAAATTGAAATAAGGTCAACCACTTAAATAGATCTATAACAAGTATGGATATCCACGCACTTTTAAAACATCTCCCAACTAAAACATGTCCAGGCACAGATGGGTTCACTGGTGAATTTTTTTTTAATATTTTTTGTTCATTTTTTATTTATTTATTTGAGAGCGACAGACACAGAGAGAAAGAGAGAGAGAGAATGGGCACGCGAGGGCGTCCAGCCACTGCAAACAAACTCCAGACGCGTGCGCCCCCTTGTGCATCTGGCTAACGTGGGACCTGGGGAACTGAGCCTCGAACCGGGGTCCTTAGGCTTCACAGGCAAGCGCTTAACCGCTAAGCCATCTCTCCAGCCCTCACTGGTGAATTTTACCAGACCTTCATGGAAGAACTAACACCACTGTTTCTCAAACTTTTCTATACAACAGAAAAGAAAGGAATCCTACCAAACTCCTTCTATGAAGCCAGCATCACCCTGATACCAAAAAAGACCAAAAAAAAAAAAAAAAAAAAAGAAAGAAAGAAAATTACAGAACAATCTCCCTTATGAACATAGATGCAAAAATGCTGAACAAACTATTGGCATACAGAATACAAAAATATATCGGAAAGATTATTCAACCCAACCAAGTAGGCTTTATCCCAAAAGATGCAGGGATGATTCAACATATGCAAATCAATAAATGTAATACACTATATAAATGGTCTGAAGGACAAAAATTACATAATCACCTCAATGAATGAAGGAAAGGCACTTGACAAAATCCAACATCCCTCATGGTAAAAGTTCTACAGAAATTGGGAATAGAGAAGGAATATATCTCAACATAATAAAGGCTATTTATGACAAACTTACAATCAATATAATACTAAATGGGGAAAACTTTGAAGCTTTCCCACTAAAATCAGGAACCAGACAATGGTGTCCACTGTCCCCACATTTATTTAATATAATACTGACAGTATTAGCTATAGCAATAAGGCAAGAGACACTCATAAAAGAGATACAAATTGGAAAGGAAGAGATCAAATTATCATTATTTGCAAATGATATGATTCTATACATCAAGGACCCTAAAGACTCTACCAGTGAACTGTTAAAGCTGATAAACACTTTTAGCAATGTATTAGGATACAAAATAAGCACACAGAAATCAGTAGCTTTTCTATATACTTACAACAAACATGTGGAGGATGAAATCAGGGAATCTCTCCCATTCACAATTGCTTCAGAATAATAATAATAAAGTACCTTAGAAGAAACTTAACTAAGGAAGTAAAGGGGCTCTACAATGGGAACTTTAAAACACTCAAGCAAGAAATTACAGAGGACAATAGGAAATGGAAAGACATCCCATGTTTTTGGATTGGAAGAATCAATATTGTGCAAATGTCACTCTTACCAAAAGTAATCTACACATTTAATGCAATCCCCACTAAAATTCCAATGGCATACCTCACAGAAATAGAAAAAACTAAATTCATTTGAACTAAAATTTATTTGGTAGCACAAAAAAAAAAAAAACCTCCAATAGCCAAAAGAATTTTGAGCAACAAAAATAAGACTGGCGGGGGCTGGAGGGATGGCTTAGCAATTAAGGAGTTTGCTTGCAAAGCTAAAGCACCCAGGTACAATTCCCATGTTAGCCAGATGCACAAGGGAGTGCATATGTCTGGAGTTCATTTGCAGTAGCTGGAGGCTCTGGCATGCCCATTCTCTCCCTCTCTCTCTTTCTTTCTCTCCCTTCCTCTCTTTCTCTCTCAAATAAATAAAAATAAAACATTTTTAAAAAAAAGACTGGTGGTATCACCATGCCTGATTTTAAGATATTACAAAGCCACAGTAATAAAAACAGCATGGTATTGGCACAAAGACAGACATGTAGATCAATGGAACATAACAGAGGACCCAGATGTTAATTCAGGCAGCTACAGCCATCTGATTTTTGACGAAAATAACAAAAATATTCATTGGAGAAAAGACAGCCTCTTCAACAAGTGGTGCTGGGGAAACTGGATATCTATATATAGAAAGATGAAAATAGATCCTTGTTTTTCTCCATGCACAAGAATCAAATCCAAGTGGATCAGGGACCTTAATATCAGAACTGAAACTCTGAAATTGCTAGTAGAAAAGGTAGTGGAAACCCTACAACATATTGGCATAGGTAATAACTTTCTAAATATAACCCCAATTGCTCAGGAAATAAAACCACTAATCAACCACCAGGATCTCATGAAATTACAAAGCTTTTGTATAGCAAAGGACATCGTGAATAGAGCAAAGAGACAACCTACAGAATGGAAGAAAATATTTGCCAGCTACACATCTGACAGAGGACTAATATCCAGAATGTACAAAGAACTCAAAAACATAAAACAATAAGAAATCAAACAACCCAATTTAAAAATGGGCTAAGGATGGGGCTGGAGAGATGACTTAGCAGCTAAGGTGTTTGCTACAAAGCCTAAGAATCATGGTTGGATTCCTCAATACCCATATAAGCAGGATGCACAAGGGGGTACATGCATCTGGAGTTTATTTGTAGTGGCTGGAGGCGTGCCCATTCTCATTCTCATTCTCTCTCTCTTTCTCTCTCTATCTCTCTCTCTCACACACACACAGATTGCATATAAACATCTAAAAAGGTGTTCTACATCCTTAGCCATCAGGGAAATACAAATTGAAACTACTTTGACATTCTACCTCTCTCCTGTCAGAATGGCTATCATCAAGAAAACAAATGACAACAAATGTTGACAAGGATGTGGAAAAAAAAAAGGGGGAACCCTTCTACACTGTGGGTGGGGATATAATCTGGTACAGCCATTGTGGAAATCAGTGTGGAGGTTCCTGAGACAGGTAAAAAATAGAGTTACCATATGATCCAGCTATAGCACTCCTAGGCATATATCCTAATGACTCTTCTCACTCACTACCTTAGAGATACTTGCACAGCCACATTTATTGCTGCTCTATTCACAGTAGCTAGGAAATGGAACCAGTCTAGATGTCCCTTCACAGATGAATATAAACACGTGGTACAATTACACAATGGAGTTCTATTCAGCAGGAAAGAAAAATGAAAATATGAAATTTGCAGGGAAATAGATGGATCTGGGAAGGATTATACTAAGTGAGGTAACCCAGTCCCAGAAAGCCAAATGTCACATGTTCTCTCTCATATGTGGATCCTAGCTACAAATGTATAGACTTGTGTGGGAGCTGGAACCAAAAATCGGTAGCAGAGGCCAGTAAGCTAGAAAAAGGCTATAAGGGAGGGAGAAGAAGGAAGGACGTTAGGGGATGGTAGTGTATATATGTAAGTAGAAGAACAGATTACAGGGAGGGAGAAGTTCTAAGCATTGCCAGGGGAAGAGATTGTGTACAAGAAGGGCACAGAGTGGGTCAATCAAAATTCAAGATATTCTGAATAAGACATATGAAAACATTTTTTTGAATAATGGTATATCCAAAAGCCATAGATTATTATTAGAAAAATTTTCAGTGCCAGGAATAGGATACCTTCCAGTAAGTTGTTATCCAGGGATGTCCTTGTTACCTCCAAACATTACAGGCTATTGCCAAGGCCCTTAGTTTCCATTGAGAAAGAGATGGTAAGACCCTATTGCTTACTTCACATGCCTGAGCGGCAGAGTCACTGAGAAATCAAGCTGGTGCTGAGCAGAAAACCTTCTCCCTGTAGACCAGCCACCTCAAAGCTGGAAAAAGCTGCAGTGTATGTAGCCCTATGGGAGACAGAAATCATCAACAATAAAAACAGTGGACAATGGAAGTCCTAAGTTTGGCCAGGCAGGCCAAATAACCAAACAAATGCAATAGTGGCATGTCTGCTCTGGAGGAAACCAACTACTCTCTAATTGGACTGAAGGCCTGCTCTATAAGAGGGAATACATACCTGGTATTGAAAACCTAATCAAAAGCCTATGGCAGGGGAGGTCATGAACCTTAGGGTTATAAAGCCTGCTCTTGTCTGGATAAATGTATATATTGTTTTCAACAAATTTCCCTGAAACACTACATCTCATGTCCATATTCATATATTAATGCTACACTCACTTTTGGTTAGAGAAGCTTCTCTTTTCAGATGACGATGACCACTGGGATGACCCAAAAGGCAGCATAGTGCTGAGAAGAAGGGATGGAGGAGTGTCCAACACTGAAACATCTCACATCCTCCAAGGCTCAGGGTCCATTGTGGAAGAGGTGGCAAAAAGAATGTAAGAGCCAAAGGAAGGGTACCACTCCTTACAATGCAACAGAAATTGGCCTCAATATCCATGACTTCACAGTGCCTAGCAATACCTACATATGACCCTCATAATAGGAGAAAAAGATGATGACATCAAATTAAAAGAGAGACTAATAGAGAGAGGGAGGGGATATGATGGACAGCAGAGTTATGAAGGAGAACGTGGAGGAGCAGAGGGAAATATGGCTTATTGTCTGGAAGTATAAAAGTTGTCAATAAAAAATACATATGTTTTTTTAAAGTTTAGAGCAGGGCGGGAGAGATGGCTTAGCAGTTAAGCACTTGCCTGTGAAGCCTAAGGACCCCAGTTCGAGGCTCAATTCCCTAGGACAAGGGGGCACATGTGTCTAGAGTTTGTTTGCAGTGGCTGGAAGCCCTGGCACACCCATTCATATTATTTCTCTCTCTCTCTCTCACTCTCTCTCTCTCCCTCCTTCCCTCTTTCCCTCCCTTCCTCCCTCCCTCCCTCCCTCTTTCTCTGTCTGTCACTCTCAAATAAATAAATAAAAACAAAAAAAAATTTAAGTTTAGAGCAGATGGGATGGAGAGATGGCTTAGTAGTGAAGGCACTTGCCTGAGAAGCCTAAGGACTCAGCTTTTATTCTCCAGGTCCCATGTAAGCCAGATGCACAAGATGGTGCATGCATCTGGATTTGGTTTGCTAGAGGCCCTGGTGCATCCATTCTTTTTTAAAAAATATTTTATTATTTATTTATTTGAGAGAGAGAGAGAGAGAGAAAGACAGGGAATGAGGCAGAGAGAAAGAGAGAATGGGCATGCCAGGGTCTCCAGCCACCACAAGTGAACTCCAGATGCATGTGACCCCTTGTGTATCTGGCTTAAGTGGGTCCTGGGGAATCGAACCAGGGTCCTTAGGCTTTGCAGGCAAGTGCCTTAACTGCTAAGCCATTTCCCCAGCCCTGGTGCATCCATTCTTATTCATTCTCTCTCCCTTTCTCTCTCTCTCTCTCTCTCTCTCAAGTAAACAAAAACATGTTTTTATAAAAAGTTTATCAAATTGGACTGAAAAGATGGCTCAGTAGTTAAGGTGCTTGCCTACAAAGCCTAATGATCCAGGTTATTTCCCAGTGCCCACATAAGGCCATAAAGTAGCACATGCATCTGGAGTTTGCAGAGGCCCTGGTGCACCCATTCATTCCCTCTCTCCTTCTTTTCTCTCTGCTTGCAAATAAATAAATAAAAGTTTATTGCTGGATGTGGCGGCACATGCCTTTAATCCCAGCACTTGAGAAGCAGAGGTAGGAGGATTGCCATGAGCTCGAGGCCACCCTGAGACTTTATAGTGAATTCCAGGACAGCATGAACTACAGTGAGACCCTTCCTTGAAAAACCAAAATTTAATTAATTAATTAGAGTTTCTCAAATAGATGGATCTGGAAAAGATTATATTAAGTAAGGTAACCTAAGCTCAGAAAACCAAATACTGCATGTTTCTCTCATATGTGGATCCTACATTCAAATGTTTAGATTTCAACCAGGCATGGTGGCACATACCTTTAATCCCAGCACTCAAGATGCATAGTAGGAGGATCACCATGAGTTGGAGGCCACCCTAAGACCACATCATTAATTCCAAGTTCAATTATCTAAGACTCACATAATCCAGATGCACAAGGTGGCACATGTGTCCAGAGTTTGTTTACAGTGTCTGGAAGCCCTGGCACACCCATTATCTCTCTCTCTTTCTTTCTCCCCCCCCCCCCTCTTGCTCTCGCTCTCTCTGTCTCTCCACCTCTCTCTCAAAATTAAATTCTAAGAAACTCACCAAAATGTTGAGAAGAAGTGATAGTGGCATGTTCAGCACTAAATGAGATATCTCTATCACATCCTCCAAGGCTCAGGGAACATTGCACAAGAGGTGGAAAAAAGACTGTAAGAGCCAAATGAAGAGGAGGACTGCTTACAATACTATCTTCCAGATATAAAATGGCCTTGATTTTTATGATATCACAGTGGCTGATAAACAAGACCTGCATAATAGGAGGTAAAAAGGAGCACACCTTTAATCCCAGCATTCAGGAGGCAGAGGTAGGAGGATCACAGTGAGTTTGAGGCCACCCTGAGACTACATAGTTAATGGTCAGCCTGGACCAGAGTGAGACCCTATCTTGAAAAACAAAAAAAATAAATAAATAAAATAAAAGAGACTGAGATAGATGGATGGCTTAGTGGTTAAGGTACTTGCCTGCAAAGCCTAAGGGCCCAGGTTCAATTCCCCTGTTTTTTCAAGGTAGGGTCTCACTCTAGCCCAGGCTGACCTGGAATTCACTATGTAGTCTCAGGTTGGCTTTGAACTCACAGCAATCTTCCTACTTCTGCCTTCTGAATGCTGGGATTAAAGATGTGCACCACCATGCCCTGCTTTGATAAGTTTTGATTGATCACTGTGTCTGTCACCATTACCCTGGAGCTGGTTGTCAGGCTAGCAGTAAGAGCAGTATTCATGTCCCCACTTCCTCTGCAATTTCTCCTGGGCCATGGAAGGTGTGGTTTAAGTGGTTAGTTTTATGTTGGGAAACCTATTGTCTTCTTTTCATATCAATGGACCTTGGCTTTCCTCCATTTTCTCTGCCATAATGGTGCAGACCCCTGCTTGCAACTGAGCTTTTGCTGCTTTGTTCCTTCCCAGGCAGACACCTGGTGCATAACTCCCACACTCAGCCCCAAAGACATAAATTTCATGTTACATATAGTTTACCATGATTTTTTAAATGTAGGAAAAAATAAGAAGCCAGGCATGGTGGCTTTAATCCCATGCCTTTAATCCCAGCACTTGAGAGGCAGAGGTAGGTGGACCACTGTGAGTTCAAGGCCATCCTGAGACTACATAGTGACTTCCAGGTTAGCTTGAGCTAGAGTGAGACCCTACCTCAAAAACTAAATAAATGGTCGGGCGTGGTGGAGCATGCCTTTAATCCCAGCACTCAGGAGGCAGAGGTAGGAGGATCGCCATGAGTTCAAGGCCACCCTGAGACTACAGAGTTAATTCCAGGTCAGCCTGGACCAGAGTGAGACCCTACCTCAAAAAAACAAAAAACTGGGCTGGAGAGATGGCTTAGCGGTTAAGCGCTTGCCTGTGAAGCCTAAGGACCCCGGTTCGAGGCTCGGTTCCCCAGGTCCCACGTTAGCCAGATGCACAAGGGGGCGCACGCATCTGGATTTCGTTTGCAGAGGCTGGAAGCCCTGGCGCGCCCATTCTCTCTCTCCCTCTATCTGTCTTTCTCTCTGTGTCTGTCGCTCTCAAATAAATTAATTAATTAATTAATTAATTAATTAATTAATTAATTAAAAAAAGAAAAACAAAAAAAATAAAATAAATAATAAATGAATAAATAAATAAATAAAATAAAAGTACAGCTTATTCTGACTTCAGATGCCACCTTTATCATACACTCAATTTTGGTTAGTTCATAATGTATCTCTGGGCTCACTATTCTCTCTCATTCATCTGTTCACTGACTCATCAACCAGTATCATGATTTTTTCTTTGTGCATATATAAGCATGTACAGATAAATGTATATATGTATGAATATATATGTGTGTGTGTGTGCATGCGTGTGTGTGTGTGTGTGTGTGTGTGTGTATATACACACACACACACACACACACACACACACACACACACATATATATATATATATATATATATATATATATATATATATGGGAAGGAGAGGGAAAGGGAGGGAGGAGGGGTAGGGGGACATTTGTATGCCATAGCATATGTGTGGAGGCCAAAGGACAAGTTGGTATGTTGGTCCTCTTCTTCCACCTTCTTTGACACATGGTCCCTTTCATTGCTTTGCCATTGAGAAGGCCAGTCTAGGTGACAGGTGAGCTTTGGGATTCTCCTGGTTCCATTCTCCAATGCCAGAGGCACACTGTATTACAGACACGTGCGCCATTCTGTGTCCAAGTTTACATGTATGCTGGAAATTCAACTTGGGCTGGCAGGTTTACATAGCAATCACCCTTAACCAGTGAAAAATCTCCTTAGCCCACAGTGTTTTAGTTGTGAAACTTTTATAGAGCTTTTAATGTTTGGTCGGGTTAGTCACTATCTATAAAGGTTTTTATTTTTAATGTTTTCTTGACAATTCTTGCATGTTGTTTTTCCATATAAACTTTACTATCAATTTGTCTAACTGAAAGGCCCAAGAATTCAGAAGCTCAGAAATACTATCACACTCCAAGGGGAGCTTAAGCGGGCTCCCTGAATACCTCAAACTCCAGGCTTTACTCTCTGTTGGAAGTAAGTAAAGAATCCCTCTTCTCATTATATCACAGCCCGCTCCTATTATAAAACTAGGTAAAAAGGGCATGAGATAGCCCTCAAGGATGGGAAATGAGTAATGAAGTGAACCACTTATTTGGTTTCTGTAAATAGCCTGCACTATAAGCCTTACACTATAAGCCTTAATAGCCCACACTGTAAGCCTTAGTAGCTCACACCATAAGCTGTAGTAGCCTGCCTCAGACCACCAAGGTCATAGGAGGCTGATACCATACTCTGCTACCCCCACCTAAGGAATTGCGCAAAGGCTGACCTCCAAGGTCATAGGAGACTGATACCACACTCTGCTACTCCCACCCAAGGACCTGCGCAAATGCTGACCACCAAGGTCATAAGAGAATGATTGGCCCATGAGGGGCTTGAACAAATTAAACTGGCTTAGAAATTATGGGGTGGCACAAACTGACTGGCTAACACCCTGCGGGCTCCTGATATTAAAAAATGATTGGTCTAATGCACAGGCTTTGTTAGAAACCCTATAAAAATTGTCCTGTTCCTGCATTCGGGGCTCTGCAGTCCTCTACCCCTGTGAGGTGTATGACTGTGGGCCCCAGCACGCTTGGAATAAAATCCTCTTGCAGTTTGCATCAAGACCGCTTCTCATGAGTGATTTGGGGTGTTGCCATATCCGGGCAGAGCGTGGGGGACCTCCTGCTGGGTTTTTTTCCTTCATAACCTCCTTAAGTTATTTGTTAGAATTTTTATTGATATCATATTATATTATATTTATTAAGTAAGAAACGTGAATTTGTAAAATTCTAAGTCATTTTCTTCAAGAACAAAGGGAATATTGTCCTTTGTTTAAGTGTGCCTCTCATTCCTAAGTACTTTATATTTTTATACTTTTTTTTAGGTTTTTTGGTTTGGGGTTTTGTTGTTGTTGTTGTTGTTTTGCTTATTTGAGAGTGACAGACAGAGAGAAAGAGGGAGAGAGAGAGGGCCTCTAGCCACTGCAATCTCCAGACTCATGTGCCCCCTTGTGCATCTGGCTAACGTGGGTCCTGGGGAATGGAGCCTCAAACCAGGGTCCTTAGGCTTCACAGGCAAGCGCTTAACTGCTAAGCCATCTCTCCAGCCCTATTTTTATACTTTTTGAGGATTTCTTATAGCCCAGGGTAGCCTCAGACTTGTTATGTAAGTGACGCTGACCTTTTAACTCCTGATCCTCCTACCTTCACCTCCCAAGTGCTCATATTACAGGCGTGTACTACCACATCTGGCTCCATTTCTGAGTATTTTGCCTAGCAAGGGAATACAAGCCTATAAACTTGGCACTTGGGAGGACTGAGGCAGGAAGACTGCTCTCTTGAGTTTAGACTAGCCTGTCAAAACCCTTTCCCAAACAAAGAAACACAAAATCCTTAAGTTTTCAATCTGTTTTAAGTTCAAATGAAGTGTTATCTATCAGTACATTCATTCTCTAACTAGATACAGTTTAATCTGAGGGCTGAGTCTAGTATGCTGACTTTATATCCTGTTTCTTTCCCTTTTATTGTTATATTTGGTTTTATTATTTATTATGGTTTTCAAGTCTGCTATTTGTTGCAGTTAGGTTCACATTACTAGCAGAAAACACCTGACCAAGAGCAGCTTGTGGGGAAAAATGGATTTATTTTGGCTTACAGACTCGAGGGGAAGCTCCATGTTGGCAGGTGAAAATGATGGCACAAGCAGAAGGTGGACATCATTGGCAAGGGGAAGCTGGCTATAACACTCACAAGCCCGCCCCAAGCAACACACTGCCTCCAGGAGGCTTCATATGTTAAGTTACCACCAGCTGGGGACCTGAGCATTCGAACATATAGGTTTATGAGGGACACCTGAATCAAACCACGACACTACTACACTATCTCAAAGAGAGTATTTTACTTTTTTACTAAGCCTTCAGCTCCTGATTGGTACCTTTATTTAATTTGGTATGATGCTGAATTGCTGATTACTACTGGAGACAGTGAACTCTTTTCCTTGTTCTAGACTTAGAAAAAAAATACTTATAGCCAGGTATGGTGGCGCACGCTTTTAATCCCAGCACTCGGGAGGCAGAGGTAGAAGGATTACTATGAGTTTGAGGCCACCCTGAGACTACGTAGTGAATTCCAGGTCAGCATGGGCTACAGTGAGACCCTACCTTGAGAAAAAGAAAAAAAAATACTTATAGTAGTTGCCAACTTAGTCTTGTGGGGTTAGCATAAAGATATAAAGATATTTATTATATGTGCATATACATGTGGAATCTTGCTAAGAAACTATATATTAAGTCCCATTTTTTCTACAGCCTCTTTATAAGGAATGGGTAGTGAATTTAAACAAAGTTTTCTCTGCATTTATGAGAATAATTCTTTTTTTACTGACAAGTAATACAGCCATGTCATATGAATGAATTTCTTAACAATGAACCTACTCTGCAATCTCTGAATTAATTCTATCTGATCAGTTAATTTTGCTTCTAATGTGTTATTAGATACTGTTAATAAAATAGCTATATATAATGCCCACCAGACTGCCCTCCAAATACTTATGCTTATGTCCATATATTAATACTACTCTCATGTTTGGTAAGATCCCACTGATGAAGACTTCACATACTTAGGCTTCAAGTCACTGGTAAATCAAGATGGAGCTGAGCTGGAAGCCTCCTCCCTATTGACTAGCTATCAGGATGCTGAAAAAGTTATATGCAGCATAAAACCTTTGGGAGAAGAAAAGCCATCAATAGTCTTAACCAGCAGTAGACCCTACAAGCTTACAGCTAGCTAGCCAGGCCAAATGTGTCAACTGGTGCAATGGTGGCATGTCTGTTTTGGGGGAACCAATTGGTCTTTGATTGGACTTGAGGCCCACTCCATAGGACAGAATTCATGTCTGGTATTGAAAAATCCAGTCAAAAGCATATGGCTGAGGTGGTCATAAGTCCTAAGAGGAAAACTACTACTGTTGTCTGGCTAAATGAATATACTATGACCACCAAACTAGCCTCTAAACACTTACGTGTTTATGCCCATATATTAATGCTACTCTCACTTTTAGTTAGAGAGACTTCTCTTTTCAGATGGCAGTGACCCCTGGGGTGATACAAAAATGATCAAAGGGGGGCTGGAGAGATTGCTACGCAGTTAAGGCCTGCAAAGCCTAAGGACTTATGTTTAACTCTCCAGGTCCTAAATAAGCCAGATGCACAAAGTGATACAAGTGCACAGATCATACATGCGCACAAGGGGGCACACACATCTGGAGTTCAACTGCAGTGGCTGGAGGCACTGGCATACCAACTCTCTCTCTTTCTCTCTTTCACTCTCACTATTGCATTAAAAAAGGCAACCTGATAGGCTTGCCTCAAAAAATTAAAAATAATTTTTAAAAACTGGCTGGCTGGAGAAATGGCTTAGAAGTTAAGCACTTGCCTGTGAAGCATAAGGACCGTGGTTTGAGGCTCAAGTCCCCAGGACCCACATAAGCCAGATGCACAAGGTGGTGCATACGTCTGGACTTTGTTTGCAGTGGCTGGAGGCCCTGGTGCACCCATTCTCTCTCTCTATCTGCCTCTTTTCCTGTCTGTTGCTCTCAAATAAACAAAAAAAAAAAGGCCAAAGTGCTGAGAGGAAGTGACAGTGGAGTGCACAGCACTAAATGAGGCATCTCTTTCACACCCTCCAAGGTTCAAAGCCATTGTGGAAGAGATGTCAGAAAGAATGTAAGAGCCAAAGGAAGGGCAGTACTGCTTACACTGCTGTCAACCCAACACAAAGTAGCCTTGATATTCATGAGCCCACGGTGACTGGCCCTGCCTACACAAGACCTGTATAATAGGGCAAAAAATGATGGCATCAAAATTAGAGAGAGATTAGTTGTAAAGAAGGGATTAGGCTGGAGAGATGGTTTGCCTGTGAAGCCTAAGGACCTAAGTTCAATTCCCCAGTACCCATGTAAAAGCTAGATGCCCAAGGTGGTGCATGTGTCTGGAATTCATCTGCAGTGGCTACAAGTGCTGGCATGCTCATTCTCTATATGCGCCCCCATCTAATAAATAAGTAAAATATTTTTTAAAAAAAGAAAGGACACAGAGGAAGGAGGATTTAGGAGGGGCAAAAGGGAGTATTGGGAGGATATTATGATCATGGTATATTGTCCATCTTTACAAAATTGTTACCAAGCATGGTGGCACATGCCTTTAATCCCAGCACTTGGGAGGCAGAGGTAGGAGGATCACTGTGAGTTCAAGGGCACTCTAAGACTACATAGTGAATTCCAGGTCACCCTGGGCAGTAAGAATGAAACCCTACCTCGGAAAGAAAAAAAAAAAAAGTTGTCAACAAAAAATTTTTTTAAAAGGTGGATAGCATCCCTAAGAAACAGCATGCATTTTAACCTACACAGACAGACAGACAGACAGACACACACACACACACACACACACACACACACACACACACACACAGGAAATGATATTCTAAAGACTTAATGGGTTTTTAGTTATTTGCATCTATTTATTGAGTGATATTTGGTACAAACCACCGTTCTAGATATTAGTACTATTAGGTATATTAGAACATGCTCCTCCTTTGTGGAGTTTACATGCTAGTGACAGAACACAACTGACAAACAAACAAGAAAAATAGACAACCAGTAATATAACATATCCTAGTGGTTTTAGAGCAGAAGCCAGAAAAGACTCAAAGGACATGAGATTTGAGTTAATATTTCAAAGACAAGAATCAGATCTGGTGAGACTAGAGAAAACAAGTAAGAGATTGTGATGGTTAATGTTGACTGTCACTTTCATAGGATCTAGAATCACCTAGGAAATACGTCTGTAGACATGTCTGTGAGAAGTTTTCCAGATTGGGCTAATCAAGGTAGTAAGACCTACCCTAAATGTGGGTGGCACCATTTCATGGGCTGGTGTCCCAGACTGCATAAAAGTGAGGAAGCAAGCTGAGTACCAGCATCCATCACTCTCTGCTTCATGACTGTGCATGCAATGTGACCAACTGTTTCATGTTCCTGCTGCCATGCCTTCTCTGCCATGGTGGACCATTTCCTCAAACTGTAAACCTAACTGTGAGCCTGCCTTCCTTGGGTTTTTTATCCAGGTATTCTGTCACAGTAACCAGAAAAGGAACTAATACAGAGACCTAATGCCAAGATGATGAGCAGACCTAAATGTGCCCCATAGGAGGAACTGAAAGAGGACATTTTGTCTGGCAAATATAGGGTGACAGAAAAAGTGGCAGGAGGTAAAAACATTGCCCTTCTTCAGGAACTTGTGGTCAAACAGCTCAGTAGTCCCACAGAGATCCTGACCCCACTTCTCTTTTGGCAAAAACGCAGAGAACTTCAAATTTACAATATTTTTTAAAGCAAAAAAGGAAGACTTTTTAAAAAGCCTCCTCCTTTTTATCCTCTAGGCTACATGTTCCCTATCTGTAATCAAAGATATTTAATAGTACTGTTCACCTCTGAGAAGAAGCAAGTATGACTGCATGATCTGCAGAATCAACCCATGCCAAGAAGCCCAAACTGTTCACCAAAATCTAGGCTTACCTATCCTTTCCAAATTCGAACTTCCCAGGTCCAACTCGAAGCAGATAGCCATTCAGCCACTTAGGAATCTGTCCTTGGACTCGGGTAGAGATGATCTGTGGAGCCTCCTCCACCGTGGTCAGCAATGGGGCAATACACTGCAGACTCTGCTGCTGCCCCAAGACAGCTTTTATCTGATGGGTAGTTCCCATGTTTCTCCAAAACTGTAAAAGGAAAGCCAAACACACAAAAAAATGTTACCAGATCGCTTATAAGCATGTCTATTTCTCCATAGACAATTTATAGACTAGAAGAGGAAGGAAAATGTGAACCCAACACCAAGTCTCCAAAATCTTTTCTCCTCTTCCTCATTCTCAAAACTATCAAGGCTTAAGTTCTCCACTTTTGGAACACAACAATTCTTGTATTTCATGCAGTATTAATCCACCTAAGAATTAGTTCAGGACTTTAAGTACTGTTATCATGTTTCACAGCTGAACAATACTTATCTTTTTACAATAATAACTCCAACATGTTAACCCCAGATAGGCTAATAGCAACTGCATAATTTAGAATTGTATTGATCCTAGTACCTTAAATATACCAGAATATAATCCTAAAGACTACATTCTGATTTCTGTATATTTAACAGGATTTGAATTTGATTTATTCTATTTTAATGTCATATAAATGAAAATGCATGACAGTATCTAAGAAAACAGTATCATAAGTTAAATTATCCAAAAGCCACAAGAAGTAAAATTCATTGTATACTCAGGAGCTGAAAACTGACCCTATTATTTGATACTTGCAAGAGTTCACAGGGCAGAATTGCCTAATGTAGAGAGGTAGGCAGACATATCATTAACTGTAACTTTATATATAATACTTAACTTCATTAGTTTAATAGTAAGACAAAAGTCCAGACTATGGGTTGGAGATATGGTGTAATGGTTAAGGAGCTTACCTCCAAAGCCTAATGACCCAGGTTCAATTCCTCAGTACCCACATAAGCCAGATGCACAAGGTAGCGCATGCATCTGGAGTTTGTTTGCCGTGGCTGGAGGCCCTGGAGCACCCATATTCTCATTCTCATATTCTTATTCCCCCCTCCCCTCCCCCTCCACACAAATTAAAAAATATATAAAAAGTCTACACTAGACACATGAACAGAAGTTTCAAAGAAGGAAGATTTATACTCTTTGACAAATAATTATATGGTATTATATATATAATCAATTTTTTAAAAATCTTTCAAATGTTAAATTTGAGGCACATGGGAACTTTTACTTTTTAAATATAACAATTCAAGAAGGGCCAGCTATTGCTTGTTCACTTTCACCCTGAATACCCTTATCAAAACCTCTTAAAAAAAAATTCTAGCTGAGGATACAGGTATGGTAAAGTGTTTGCCTAATATGTACAGGTCCTGGATTTGGTCACAGCACTAAAAATAGAGACTTTTGTCAGGTGTGGTACTGAAGTCCTAGCACTGAGGATGTAAAGGAAAGAATATGAATTTGAGGCCAGTGCCTGGGTTACATAAGGCTGTCCCCCCAAAAATGTTTGAGCTTAAACATTTCCAAATAAGATTTTTCAACCCCTCTTTGCTGTTTCCTCCTTTATTTTTATTTATTTTGTTTTTTTTTTAATTTTTTTTTGTTCATTTTTTATTTATTTATTTGAGAGTGACAGACATAGAGAGAAAGACAGATGGAGGGAGAGAGAGAGAATGGGCGCGCCAGGGCTTCCAGCCTCTGCAAACGAACTCCAGACGCGTGCGCCCCCTTGTGCATCTGGCTAACGTGGGACCTGGGGAACCAAGCCTCGAACCGGGGTCCTTAGGCTTCACAGGCAAGTGCTTAACCACTAAGCCATCTCTCCAGCCCTTATTTTGTTTTTTTATGTACTATGAACCACTTCATTTATTCTGTGGTACAGTATTATGCTCTCATTTAAAAACACATCCTAGCCAGGCGTGGTGGCGCACGCCTTTAATCCCAACACTCGGGAGGCAGAGGTAGGAGGATCGCCATGAGTTCGAGGCCACCCTGAGACTACAGAGTTAATTCCAGGTCAGCCTGGACCAGAGTGAGGCCCTACCTCAAAAAACCAAAAAAAAAAAAAAAAAAAAAAAACACATCCTAGCATGAGTGTTGTAGCCTATGACATAAAGGGAGTTCACACTATAACATTCCCAAAGCATGTTGAATTACAGTTAAGTATTTCCAAGTAGTAGAAATTCCCTGAGTTGTGTGTTTTAATTCTATATATTTGTGGCTGGTCACTTAGTGGAAACAACAACAACAACAAAAAAAAAACAACAGAAGACAAAAATTCTTATGATTTCAAGATAAAATATCTGCTTCACCCCTAGTTTTAGTACATAAATCCAGATACCTATATTAGTTATAATAAGAAGTTATATAGATTAATCTGTTTTTTTTAACTACATGGATTAGTATACGTAGCAATTCATGAGTAAATTTAGTTAGAAACCCACCTGTAGGTCAAAAATAAAACTCAAAACTCCGGAATTAAAAAAAGATATGTTCAAAAATTAATACTGTAACATTCCTTCATAAAAGACAGTGTTGGCAAGTCCACAGATAAACACGAGTCTTTGACATATATGCCACAATAAGGTCCAAAGCCTACCACAAGTGAAATCTCAAAATGGCAAATTGAGCCTATCCAAATTTTTTGCTGTGTGGAGTATTTTGAAATATTTGGATCACCCGCCTGGACGTGAGTATTTTTGTCACACAGGGATTTGTTGTAACCAGATTTGACACACACACTGTTAGAGGGTTTGCTTAGTCCTCCTAGTTATTAATGATGTACTGAAAGTCTTCTTGGTGCTGGTACCTGAAGAGTTGTGATGTTGTTTGGATTCCTTTTCCTTCTGAAGAGTGGTTTACAAAAAGCTTGCCTGAGAGTTACAAGTCACAAAATAGTCTGGGTCAGTTATAACCCATACAAATAATCACCTCTCAAAACATGGAGTAATACATGGGTAATGTTCATTTACTTGATAGCTCCGGTTATAGGAAACACTCAGACAGGGCTTAACTTCCACTGGTATTGCCAGGGACATCCCAACACCAGTCTGCATGTGCCCAAGGCTTTGAACACTAGTTTGAAAGCCAGCAGGACATGTCTGTAGTGTGTAAGATGAGGTGTGCGTAGTAGAGACAATCTGCGGGCAGCTTGGTGGTTCTGATACAGGATGGCGATACCGTAGGGAGGTCTGGCGAAGATACTGAGGTTGCTGAAAGTGAACTGGCCGCGAGGGGTGGGAGGCTGTCTGGAACACACCCAGCTCTGCTGACTGAGAACTTGTCTGTCCTGTTTGCTTCTTTCACATCATTATCATGAGCTATCAATAGCCGCTCAATACACTGCACTAAGAAACCCCAGGAGTTATCTCATTTGTCCTCGTGCTAACTTATTCTCTGTTGGAGAATCTGCTTCTCTTTTTCAGATAGATGCAGATCCTAAGGAAAGAACTACCCCATCATACTTCAAAGGGCCCCCGCTGAAACTATGAAAAATTGGCAAAACAAGCAAGGGTGCTGTTTTCCTGATGAACCAGATACCAGCACAAGGGGGAAGGAGACCAACACAGAGAAAAATCAACACCTACCAAATCAGAGAGCCAGAGCCTCAGAGGCCCCCAACACCTCATCACTGAAGCAGACCGAAAATGAACCCAACATGGCTCAGGGAAATTTTGTGGAAGAGGGGGCGGAAAGAATGTCAGAGCCACATGTTGGGTCATGATATGCAGAGAAGTTTATCTTACCCATACCTGTGGGCTAACTCCACAATGCACGACCCATACCTCAACAAGGAGGGTCCAAGGAGACGGGGCAGGTCACAGATGAGCCTAATAATGGTACCAAACTGGCTGTATTTGCTGAATACAAAACTAATTAAGAAAAAAAAATTTTTTTAAGAGGAAAAAAAAAAAAAGAAATCCCAGGAGTAAGCAGTAAGACAATGCAGTCTCATAGGCCACGCTGGAGAGAGAGGAAGTATAATCCTCAAAGAAGCCACACACGCAGCAGCTACTAAAGAAGGTGCATAATTTAGAAAGGCATAATCTTGTAGAGACACTTCCAGAAAGTAATCTGTATACTTGGCCATGTAGAGTTTAGTTTTTTCTAAGCAAATCATTGGCCAGCCATCATGAAGATCTGTTTCATGTACTGTTTCAGAGAGAGAATACTCAATGAAAGGGGCAGCTGTTGGAAGGCAGAGGTTCCACTGAAAGGTTTCTAATAATAGTTCCATATGCAGCAAATTTTGCTTTGTCAGCACTAGATTCATATTAGTCATACAACCCAGGCTGTTGAGCTAAAAAAAAAAAAAAAAAAAAAAAAAAAAAAAAAAAAAAAAACTTAGGCACACTATCTTCTTTTTCTTCAAATTTGCTTGCTAGAAACAGACAGGAAAGTGCAACTAAATGCAGTTGCTGGATAGAGATGTCATAGCGATCCATAAACAGGTCCAGCAAATAGACGACAAGATGTCGAGCAGAAGGGCAGAAGGCGAAGCGGTTGCTCACAATGGCAATCAAGTCAGCAAAATATCGCCTGAGACTCAGTTGAGGGGACTGGCCTTTGTAAGAGGGCAACTTCAGCCTGGTGGATGTCTGCAGCCAGCTGTCCTCGCCACCACTGCCCCTCCAGCTCCATCCATGGGACCCCGGCAGCGCGCCGGCCCGCTGGACATGGCCACTCCAGTCCGGAACCGCAGCCCTCACAGCCCCAGCCCGGCGGGCGTGCGGGGAGGGGGCCCCGCTCATGCTGCGGACAGTGGGCGGCGAAGCTCGAAGCTCGGGCCTCACCTCTGGCCCATCGCCGGGCTGCTCGCGCCGCCCATTGTTCTATTGTGGTGTTTTTGAGGTGAGGTCTCGCTCTAGCTCAGTCTGACCTGGAACTTACTCTAGCCTTGAACTCACATTGATCCTCCTACCTCCTCTGCCTCCTGAGTGCTGGGATTAAAGATTCGTGCCACCATGCCTGGCCCTGGGTTTTTTTTTTGGTTTTTTTTTTTTTTTTTTTTTTTTTTTTTTGGTTTTTTGAGGTAGGGTCTCACTCTAGCCCAGGCTGACCTGGAATTCACTATGTAGTCTCAGGGTGGCCTCGAACTCACGGTGATCCTCCTACCTCTGCCTCCCAAGTGCTGGGATTAAGTGGCCCTGGTTTTTAAAAATATTTTTCTTTATTTACAAGCAGAGAGAGGTAAAGAAGAGAGACAGATAGAATGGGACGCCAGGGCTTCCAGCTGCTGCAAATGAACTCCAGACACATGCACCACTTCGTGTATCTGGGTTTCCATGAATACTGGGGAATCAAACCCAAGTCATTAGGCTTTGTAGCTAAGCACTTTAACCAATGAGCCATCTCTCCACCCTATTTTTCTTTTTAGGAGAGAGAGAGAGAACTGGCATGCCAGGGCAAGCCACCACTCAATCAAACTCCAGATGCTTGCACCACCTAGTGGGCATGTGTGACCTTGTGCTTGTCTCTCCTTTGTGCTAATGTGTCTGGCTAACATGGGATCTGGAGAGTAGAACATGGGTCCTTAGACTTCACAGGCAAATAGCTTAACCACTAAGCCATCTCTCCAACCCTTTTTTTAAAATATTTATTTATTTGCAAGCAGAGAGAGAGAGAGAGAAAAGAGAAATAATAGGTGCACCAGAGCTTTCAGCTGCTGCAAACGAACTCCAGATGAATGGGTCACCCTGTGCATCTGGGTCTCGGGGAATTAACTCAGGTCATTAGGCTTTGCAGACAAGCACCTCAACCACTTTCCCATCTCTTCAGCCCCCTATTTTTATTTTTTATTATGTATCTGTATATGTGTTTTTGTATCAGAGGACAACCTTGGGGTGTTAGTCCTTTCCTTCCACCCTATTTGCAACAGGGTCTCTTGGCTTTTGGCACTGTGAAGGCCAGACTAGTCGGGCTTGCAAGCTTCATTATTCTTCTCATTCTACCTCACATTACCAGAGTCACTAAGCATCTGGCTTTTTAGGTGGGTGCTGAAGATCCCAACACTAACAGTTAGGTTTGCAAAGCAAGTTCTTTTAACCACTGAGCAATTTTCCCACCTCATTGCCTTGTTTCTTTCATTTTCCTTTTTTTGTTTGTTTTTTAATATTTTATTTTTACTTATTTGAGAGAGATATACAGAAACAGGTAGGAAGAGAGAGAGAGAGAGAGAATGGGCATGCCAGGTCCTCCAGCCACTGCAAACAAACTCCAGATGTGTGCATCCCCTTGTGAATCTGGCATATGTGGGTCCTGGGGAGTCAAACCTGGGTCCTTTAGCTTTACAGGCAAGTGCCTTAACCACTAAGCAATCTCTCCAACCTTTTTGTTTGTTTGTTTGTTTTTGAAGTAGAGTCTCACTATGTAGTCTCAAACTGGCCTCAAACTCTTAGCAGTCCTCCTACCTCTGCCTCCCAAATGCTGGAACTAAAGGCATACTGCACCATGCCAGGCTTCATTTCCTCCTTTCTAAGAAAGTAATAATTCTTATGCTTAAGGTTGCAAGTAACACATTCGTTTATGTAAAATCCCAAACATGGGCTACAGAGATGTCTCAGCAGTTAAGGCGCTTGCCTGCATAGCCTAAGGACCTATATTTGATTCCCCAGGTACCATATAAGCCAGACAAACAAGGTGATGCAAGCACACAAGGTTGCCCATGTACACAAGATGGCACACATGCCTGGAGTTCAACTGCAGTGGCTGGAGGCCCTGGTGTGCTAATTCTCTCTCACTCACTCTCCCTGCCCCCGCCCCAAGAAAAAAGAAAGAAAGAAAGAAAAAAGGTCAGTCTGTTGGGTTTGTCTCAAAAAAAATTTAACACAATGAATACCATCAAATGTTAATTATTATGATGTAGCTTTTAATGATCTATCCAATAAGGTGTACTGTATACCTTATTTCTCTGGATTACTATATTCAACAAAGTGCTAGACAGTGCTGAGGGATAAAAGGAATTATAATCCTAATAAAGAAAACTCACAACCTAGTGGGCAGATTATTAACAATGTTTATTCCAGCCAGGCATGGTGGCACATGCCTTTAACCCCAGTACTCAGGAGGCTGAGGTAGGAGGATGTCTGTGGGTTCAAGGACAGCCTGAGACTAGAGCAAGACCCTACCTCAAAAAAAAAAAAAAAAATAATCCTTAACTGGGCATGGTGGCACATGCCTTTAATCCCCGCACTGGGAGGCAGAGGTAGGAGGATGGCTACAAGTTCAAGGCCACCCTGAGACTTCATAGTAAATTCCAGCTCAGCCAGGGCTAGAGTGAAACCCTACCTCAAAAAAAAAAAAAAAAACAGGGCTGGAGGGATGGCTTAGCAGTTAAGGCACTAGACTGCAAAGCTAAAGGATCCAGGTTCGATTCCCCAGGACCCACATAAGTCAGATGCACAAGGTGGCACATGCTTCTGGAGTTTGCAGCAGCTGAAGGCCCTGACACGCCCATTCTCTCCCTCTGCCTCTTTCTCTCTCAAATAAAAATAAAATCTTAAAAAAAAAAATAAAATAAAATAAAATAAGAATGTTTATTCCAGTATTGTTTCTTAAAGTCTTCTCTGTGGATTCCTGGTAGTAAGCTTATGGGTACTATACCCAGCTCCCACTTGCTAGTGTTTGGCACACTATCCTGTTGCTATTGTCTACCTGATGTTGGCCAGGGGGTGATGTCCACCTGCTGTTCATGCCATTGTTTTTCCCTGCCATCATGGAGCTTCCCCTCAAGTCTATGCCTTCATTGCTGAATGCAAATTGCTATTAAAGGAGCTTCAAGAATTCCTCAAAACATGAAGCTCCTCAAACTTTATTTCAGCTTCATCAAAGCATCTCAAGAAATTTGGCATGGAAGGCATAATGAAGACATGTCTGGCTTTTATCATGGGATGAATTTCTTTGCTGTCCCTACTGAAGTATCATCCAAAAGGAAAAACAAAAACCAACTCTGAAATACTATAGAACACAGAACTGGTTTGTTTATTTTTTCATTAGTTTATGAGTAAAGGCAACCAGTGGCACAGGATATCAGATATGTCAGGAACAATGAAAAGCCAAAGAATGGGTATGTATACCCATCAACAGTAAAGAAGATTCCATAAGTGCTTGCTTACTTATGCCAAGTCACTGTTTAGTTGCTCTTGCTTTACCCATAAAATCTTTCAAGGTGAATGAAATTCTGTATGCTCTTAAAATGACACCACTTTAAATCATGTTGTTTGAGACATTTTACAGTCAGCCCATTGATACCATCTTAATGAATACACAGCTGGGACTTTTCTCATTTGAGTCTGACTTTTTCCGCTAAAACTCCACCTCCTTCAGTTCCGCCTTTCCAGACAGCACGATGTACTGTGCACTGATTTATTCAAGGATGCAGGCTGCTCTTGCCTTTTCTTTGTCCAGAATGCATGAAGGTCACAGTGAACAACACCGTCTCTCATGTACACTGCTCCAGAAGGGCTTCTCCCACCTTTAAGTTATTACTTGGAGATTTGACTCCTGCTTGGTTTTAACTGCTTGATTTATTTCTTGCCTTCCCTTAAATTAAAAAGACTGCCAGTGTACATATAAAAAAAAAGTCTTCTCTGTGATTTATTTGCAATAGAAACTCTGCCTGTGTTACTAGCTAGTATTGGTGCTAAAAGACCTAAATTCATACTCTTTTCAGTATTAAGAGGGTGATTTAAGTACTTTTATTTATTTGCATGAAAGAGTCAGTCAGAGAGTGATTGAGTATGGGTGCCCAGGGCCTCCTGCCACTGCAAACATACTCCAGATGCATGCCACTTTGTACACCTGGCTTTATGTGGATACTGAGGAAATGAATCAAGGCTGTCAGGCTTTGAAAGCAAGTGCCTTTAACCACTAAGCCTTCTCCCCAGCCCAAGAGGGTGATTTGAAAACACAAAGAGAAACCATGTTATTTATCTTACTGGCCTTTCATAAACATTAGCATATTTATCTTATTCTCTACTTAGATTCAAATAGATTCCCTGAAGACAAGTATATTTGTTCTTACTTATGTATAACTTAACTGAATGGTTAATGGGCATACAAAAATTTTAAGCATTTTACATTTTAGAAAATACTTCCATGTCTATATGTTCTATACTCCTTGTTATTGGCAATTTTTTACATGCTCTTCTAAATTTCTGTAATTCTTTTTTTTTTTCTTAAATTTCTGTAATTCTTGATACAGCTGTCAACATCTCCTTAAACCCATTTTTTCCTTTTTTTTTTTTTTTGAGAGAGAGAAAGAAGCAGAGAGAATGGGCACACCAGGGCCTTCAATCCAGAGGTGTGCACCCCCTTGTGCGCTTGTATGACATTGTGCTCTTGCATCATTGTGCATCTGGTTTATGTGGGACCTAGAGATTCAAACATGAGTTTTTAGGCTTTACAGGCAAGCACTTTAACCACTAAGCCATCTCTCCAGCCCTCTTTTTTAAAATGTTTTATTTCTATTTATTGAACTTAAGAGAGAGAGAGTAAAAGAAGCAGATAGAATGGTGCACCAGGGCTTCTAGCCACTGCAAATGAACTCCAGATGCATGCGCCACCTGCATGCATCTTGCTTACACAGGTGCTAAGGAATCAAACGTAGGTTCTTAGGCTTCACAGGTAAGTGCCTTAACCACTAAGCCATCTCTCCAGCCCCCTCCTTAAACCCTTTCTATTCTTGGCTTCCAAGACACTGTACTACTCCGTCTTGCCCCTCCGACTGTCTTTATGCCAGCTTTGTTATTCATTAACTGGCAACCTTAAGCAAATGGTTCAACTTTTTTGGCCCTCAGAGATTTCAGGGATAAAAGGAGGTTAATGATCCCTGCTTCTTTCTTTCCCCCTTATCACCACATAAATATCTGCAAAATATAACCTTGGACCTTCACACTTTAATCTCAGCATTATCCCTTAGTAATCTCATCTTGTCTCTTAAATGCACTTCTTAGAGGTGACCTTCAAGATGTCAACATAGAATCCTTTCTTTTCCCTCTTCCAAATCAGTTGTTTACCTTGCTTCAGTATCTCTGTGACCTTTGAATTCATCTTGTCCAGTGCACCGAATAGTTAAGTTCTACTGACCATACTCACTCACACAGGATCAGTAGGGGAATGCTAGATATAACTTAAGGAAGACAATATATATAAATTACAATGCCAAAAGTCTGCAATGGAATAGAGTAAATCCTTTATTTATATAGTTCCTCATTCTCAGGAAGGTCATGATTTTCTTAGCCTGAACCAATCCTCATCAGCACTGATATCTCAACTTCTCCATCCCATCTGTACCCTCACTTCTACTGTCCAAATTCAAGCCTTCACCTCTTAATTAGACACTAGATTCCCAAATAGAAGGAGCAAATACAGAATAAATCTATCTGCTACACCAAAACTTTCGAATTATTGTAAGCCTCTTGGTCTATAGGATGACCAGAGGCCCAAGGCCAACCTCCTCCAGCTCTCTTATTTACCACAATGAGCAGTGAAAAATACTACATTTCTACAAGTACTGAGATATAAAAAGAGCTAGAAAATACAACTACTAAATTGAATTTCTGAAGTATAGGTCTGGTTATATACTTCATTCCCCCCATAAATTCACAAATTACTTGTCATTATCTACCAAGTAAAGTCTAAACTACTTTGACACTTGATGGAGACTTTGTACAGTCTCACCACCAATCTGCCTATCTGGGTCTGACCCTCACTGCCTTTCACTCCACCCGAACTAGACCACCATTCCTCATTCATTCTCTTCTCATCATATCAGCATCTAGAATATTTCCCATCTCCTTCAGATGCAATTTACATATAACTTACCCTTCTAACACCCAGTTTCCATGTCACCTGCTTCATAAACACCATATTCTCCTTTCCTACAGCAAGAACTGATTCTCCTTGTGTAAACTCACACTACAGCTGTTTATAGCTTTCTTATGGCCCTTGTCTTAGTCCATCTTGTATGATAAAGATGAATATACTTTACAACCTCTACTACCAGTACTTCTTGAGTACAAAGTCTACTTTTTGTCTACCTTCTCTTTTTCTATCTAACCGATTGCTTACAAACCACAAGCACTAAATTATTAACTTTACATTTATAGTGTGTTATCAATTAATTTCTGATAGTTCTTTATCAGCCAATTTCTGGAAATAAAATCATGAAATAGCGACTAAAATAGAAAGTTGCAAAATAGGGGTCTGGGGAGATTGCTTAATGGTTAAGGCACTTTCCTAAAAAGCCTAAGGACCCAGATTCAAATCCCCAGTACCCATGTAAGCCAGATGCACAAGGTGGCACATGTGTCTGGAGTTTGTGTCCAGTGGACATAAGTCCTGGTGTGCCTTTCTTTCTCTATCTGCTTCTCTCTTTCTCTCTCTCTCAAATAAATAAGTTACAATAAAATTTTAAAAAGAAAGTTACAAAATAAATATCATGGGGTTGAAGAGATTGCTTAGCAGGTAAAGTACTTGCGTGCAAAGTGTAACGACCCAGGTTGCATAAACTAAGGAAAGTTAACAGCTGTTTCTCTAACAGTGAGCAAACAAATCTTGACGGTCTTCTTTCACTGCTCTCTCTGTGGAGTGGCTGCCTGTCTCACACAAAGAGAAATGCTTCAGACATCTTCTGTAATCTTCAGAAAACAAGCACAGAAGTCTAAGTGCAAACTGACAGAAAGAGAAAGAGGGTCGGGGAAAGAAAGGGGTTGGAGCAAATACCCTACCTTGAAGCTGGTGCACTACCACGGAAAAAAAAATCCACTGCAGTAGCAGCAAGACTGCTGAGAACACAGAGAAAGATCTGAGAAAATGTGACTTCAGTTCAGGAGCAGCAGATCCCAAAATTTCTAAATCCTCACACTCTGCTGGCAGTGGTAAGTCTGCATAGTCACTGACCTTCCTGGGCTGTCGCTGGCTCACTGACAGAATGGGATGGTGTGGTGGTGTGATTCAGGTGGCCCCCATAAACTTAGGTGTTCAGAATGCTAGGTTCACAGCTGATGGAGATTTGGGAATTAACACCTTCTGGAGGCAGTGTATTGTTGGGTGCAGGCTAATGGGTGTTATAGCAAGTTTGCCCATGCCAGTGTTGGCACACTCTATTGTTATTGTCCACCTTATATTGACCAGAGAGTGATGTCCACCCTCTGCTCATACCATTGTTTTCCCCTACCATCATGGAGCTTCCCCCTTGAGCCAAAATAAGCCTTTTTTATCCCCAAAAGCTGCTCTTGGTCAGTGATTTCTGCCAGCAAAGAGAACCTGGCTGCAACAGTGCATAGTCACTGACCTTCCTGGATTGTCCCTGGCTCATTGACAGAATGGGATGGGGAGAGCAGAGAAGAGGCAGGGCCTAAATACACCAGTAATCACTTTTGGTCTTATTTTCAAATCAAATATATCAACAAACTATCTACAAATAATCTTTAGTTTTGAAATATTACAATCACACTAATAGTGGCCTCCCTCCATAAGCTTTCCTTTCTTGAATTTGTCCTTCTGTTGATTTGGGTTCATTGTATTTTCATTATGCCACTCTACTCTGCAAGACTCAGATACAGAATAAAGACTAAATTTATACTGTCAATAGAGGACTGTATAATGAGGTAACATCTTAGCTTTTCACCTTTGTCATCTCATCCTAATTTATTTAGTTACTTGAGGGCAACGGACAGACAGAGAGAGAAATAGGCAGAGAGAGAATGGGCATGCCAGAGCCTCCAGCTACTGCAAACGAACTACAGATGCATGTGCCACCTGTGCATCTGCCTTATGTGGGTCCTGGGGAATCGAGCCTTGAACCGAGGTCCTTAGGCTTCACAGGCAAGCACTTAACCACTAAGCCATCTCTCCAGCCACCTCATTCTTTTTGTATATTAATTTTACAAAACACTCTCAGACAATGGAATATAAGACCCTGTGAATATATAACCACATGTGATTATTTTAGCAATTATTTTTAAGAAACCACGTAGCAAATACTGTTTAAAAGTAAACTACTGGGGGGGAGGGTGCTGGAGAGATGGCTTAACGGTTAAGTGCTTGCCTGTGAAGCCTAAGGACCCCGGTTCGAGGCTCGGTTCCCCAGGACCCACGTTAGCCAGATGCACAAGGGGGCGCACGCATCTGGAGTTCATTTACAGTGGCTGGAGGCCCTGCCACGCCCATTCTCTATCTGCCTCTTTCTTTGTCTCTCTCAAATGAATTAAAAAAAAAAAAGAATAAAAAAGTAAACTACCGGGGCTGGAGAGATGGCTTAGTGGTTAAGGCACCTGCCTACGAAGCTTAAGGACCCAGGTTTGATTCCCCAGTACCCATGTAAGGCAGATGCACAAGGTGGCACAAGCATCTGGAATTTGCAGTGGCTGGAGGCCCTGGTGCAACCATTCTCTCTATCTGCCTCTTTCTCTCTTTCTGTCTAATATATAAATAACATAAAATATTTGAAAGTAAACTACCAAGAAACAACTCAGTACCTGCTCTCCACAGCTTTTCCCTTTTTCTTTTTCTTTCTTTCGTGTACTGACCCCATGGCCTCAAAATCTTCCTCTGAACCCCCTTATCAAAAACCTTTCAGTAATCCCACAGCACTGCTTAAAAGATGCTTCTAACAATAACTTCTCTTGTCATTTTAGTAAAGTTGTAAGTATATTTCAAAGTCTTAAACTGTTCTGCACTTTCTTTCTAGTGCCTAGCAGGGGGTGATGCCTCAGTATATATTCTAATTGGCAGTCAATGAAAAATAACTCATAAGCTTGTGAAATTTTATTTACTTATTTTTTTGGTTTTTGGTTTTTCAAGGTACAGTCTCACTCTAGCCCAGGGTGAAGTGGAATTCACTATGGAGTCTCAGGGTGGCCTCCAACTCACGGCAATCCTCCTACCTCTGCCTCCCGAGTGCTGGGATTAAAGGCTTGCACCACCACGCCCGGCTGTGAAATTTTATTGAAGTGATTAAAAAGTGGGTAACTTGACAACAGATACTTACCAGATGCTGAACAAGGTGGTTAACATTAGCTTGTAACTATAAACATGGTGAAATCCAGCTTGAAATAATTTTTTGGCCACATTATTGGTGACTGCTTGGAAAAAAAAAACTCAAAATTTTTCTTACTGATAGTTCAGTAAACTCTTCTTTGTATTTTGAACTTGAAAGGCCTGAAACAACATGACTCAAGATCCAGTTTTTAGGTTGCATTTAGTTCTTCAAACTTACATTTTTAATTTTTCTCTTTTTGGTGGAGGGTCTTGCTATGAAGTCCTGATGGGCCTGGAGTTCTATATAGACCCAGCTCAAAAAATTACTGTGATCCTCTTGCCTGCTAGGATGATAGTAATAAGCTACTATGGGACTTAAAAATTCTATTTCTAGGACCAGAGAGATGGCTTAGCAGTTAAGGTGTTTGCCTACAAAGCCTAAGGATCCAGGTTCAATTCTCCAGTATCCACATAAACCAGATGTGCAAGGTGGTGTTTGCATCTGGAGTTCATTTGCGGAGGCCCTGGTGAGATCATTCTATTTCTATCTGCCTCTCCCTGCCCCCAGATAAATAAATAAATAATACTTTTTTTAGAGAGAGAGAGAAAGGAGACAGAGAGAACTGGTGTGCCAGGGCCTTAGCCACTGAATCAACTCCAGATGCTTGGGGCCACCTTGTGGACATGTGCGACCTTGCACTTGTCTCGCCTTTGTGCATCTGGCTAACATGGGATCTGCAGAGTCAAACATGGGTCCTTATGCTTCACAGGCAAGCACCTTAACTGGTAAACCATCTCTCTAACCCAAATAAAATATTTTTTAACAATTGTATTTCTAATAATTATTTTGTTTTCCTCTAACCTATTCTGTCTCATCAGCATATACACCAAGTAATTTTACTCAATTTTTTTATTTGAGATACAGAGAATGGGCATGCCAGGGCTGCTTGCTACTGCAAACTAACTCCCGATGTATGTGCCACATTGTGCATCTGTCTTTATGTGGGAAACTAAACCTAGCCGGTAGGCTTTCTAAGCAAGTGCTTTTAGCCACTGAGATATCTTCCCAGCCCCTACTTTTTTTTTCTTGGTTTTTCTAGGTTGGGTCTCACTCTAGCTCAGGTTGACCTGGAATTCACTATGTAGTCTCAGAGTGGCCTCGAACTCACGGTGATCCTCCTATCTCTGCCTCCCAAGTGGTAGGATTAAAAATGTGTGCTACCACACCCAGCTCATCCCTACTTAATATTTTAAGAAAATATTATTTTACTTCTGCCATCCTTTCTTGCATAACAATCATGTAGTATGATTTTTTTTTTTTTTTTTTTTTTTTTGCTTTTTCGAGGTAGGGTCTCACTCTGGCCCAGGCTGACCTGGAATTAACTCTGTAGTCTCAGGGTGGCCTTGAACTCACAGTGATCCTCCTATCTCTGCCTCCCGAGTGCTGAGATTAAACGTGTGCGCCACCACGCCCAGCTCATGTAGTATGATTTTAATACCTTAGCATAATAACTTTAAAATCTGACCATGGTGGCTCACACCTATAATTCCAGCACTCAGGAAGCTCAGACAGGCAGATGGCCAAGAACTCAAGGGAAGCCTAGGCTACAGAGTGAGCTCCAGGCCGGGCCAGCCTCAGCTACAAAGCAAGACCCTATCTCAAAAAAAAAAAAAAAAAAACAAAGCTGGACATGGTGGCACACGCCTTTAATCCCAGCATTTGGGAGGCAAAGGTAAATTGCCTTATTCAAGGCCACCCTAAGACTACATACAGATTTCCAGATAAGACTGGGCTAGAGTGAAACTCTACCTCAAAAAAACAAAAAATAAAAAGTAATTTTGGCCAAGTGTGGTAGAGCACACCTTTAATCCTAGCACTTAGGAGGCAGAAGTAGGAAAAGTGCCATGAGTTCAAAGTCAGACTGGGACTACAGTGAGTTCCAGGTCAGCCTGAGCTATTGTGACACCTTACCTCAAATTTTAAAAAAGTAAATAATTTGATGAAAAAATATTTTATTTTGCACATATGGTGTCCATGTGTGTATACATGTATGTGAGTGTGCATGCACATGTACGTGGGTAGAGGCCAGAAGTTGATAATGGGTGTCTTTCTTGTTTGCTCTCCACTTACTGAGGCAGAATCTCTCACTTGAATCCAGAACTCACCAGTCTGGCTACTCTAGCTAGCCAGACTGCAGTAGGTATCCTGCTTCCACTCCATAGCACTGGAGTCACAGATGGGCCACCATGCTGCCCATCATGTGTGTGGGTACTGGACCTCCAAGCTTTGGTCCTCATGCTTTCTTGTCAAGCACTTGTCTACTAAGCCATTCCCCCCATCCTGTTACTTTAATGCAGCAAGAGAAAGAGCTGCTTATTAAGAATATAAATTCTCCGTGATACTGCTTACAAGTGTATCTAAATTTGTGATTGCTCATATTGGAAAAATATACATATGAAAATTAATTGAAGGGACCAAGCATGGTGGCACACACCTTAATCCCAGCATTTGGAAGGCAAAGGTAGGAAGACTGCCATGAGTTCGAGGATACCCTGAGACTACACAGTGAACAGGTCAGCCAGGCCTAGAGTGAAACCCTACTTTGAATAATGAGAAAAAAGAAAAGTAATTTGAGCCAGGCGTGGTGATGCACACCTTTAATCCCAGCACTCAGGAGGCAGAGATAAGAGGATCATTGTGAGTTCAAGGCCAGCCTGGAACTACAGAGTGAATTCCATGTCAGTTTGGGCTAGAGTGAGACCCTACCTCAAAAAAAAATTTTTATTAAAACCACTCATACGGCCAGACATGGTGGTGCATGAGTATAGTCCCACCTTAGGGAGATTGAGGCAAGAGGGTCAAGAGTTCAAGACCAGCCTGGTCTACATAACAAGCCTTTTTTAAAAAAGCCAAACATACAAGATTCTAGTAAAGTAATTTCTGATTTTTATTGTACTACTTTTACCACAAGAAAATAATTTTAAACCAGATTTTACTGATCACATATAAAAAAACTAATCGTGAAAATAATCAAATGGTACTATTAAGTGGCAATAGCATATATTTATGTTTTAATACATACTAAGAACAAGGACAAATCACCTTTAATGTTTCAATGTTCTAATACTGACAAAGAAAAATATTCTTAAACTATTTACAAAATTATCTGCTATTTAAACAAAATATTTCAAAACAAAAGGCACTTTTCTTTGTATGCACTCAGAAGACAAAGGTAGGAAGATCACTGTAAGTATTCTTGAGCATAATCAAATTTAGTTTTCTTCCACAAGTTTATGAAAGGCTAAGAAGTTTAAGAAAAAAGGAAAAAGCAACAAATATGCATATGATTTAAATAATCTACATTTGTGTATGAAGTGCAACATTTTTACCTTCAAATGAATTACATACTTATTAATGACCAGAATGCAGCCCTTTTAAATCTAGAAAACAATTTAGGTGTTTCTCTTTCTTTAAGATATACATTTTCTTTAACAATTAAGATTACTTTCAGAACATAAAGGTCATTCTTTCATTACAACAGTAAGTTTACATTTTCAGCTTATTAAGTACATATTTTATCTGTGCAGTGTATTTGCAATCATTGTAAACCTCTGTTTCAGGAGCTCTCTTTTTTGTACTAGAAAGTTTTCAATAGTATTGGCTTCTTTGAAGAGTCCATCTATCTCATCAATGTAAGATGCATCTACTGCTGCTCTCTCACTAATAGAAAAAAAGTTTGATGTTAAAATAAATAAAATATTCCATATCAAATAATAAAAATAAATAAAATCTAAATATACCATCATGGAGATGTTCTTTCTTATATTGTATCTGTTAGTTCTTCATTTAAATGGCTTTGCACAAGACAGAACTTAATCTAATAATACTCTTCCAAAAAAATGCAACTCACAAATACTTTCAACTTCTTAAAATGTCTCCTAACACAGCAAATACATAGTAAGCTATGTAAATTATTTTCAGTCACACAAGCTTTATTTGTAAAAATTATTCAGACCACTTGGGAACCTCCAGGTGTGGGTGAGTTCTTACCTTTGCTGGGCCTTGCCCATAGCCCAGGCCCAGGCCTAGGCAGGTTGAGTGGAAGGAAGGGCTCCCTAGCCTTTACTATCCATATGGGTCCTTTATCCCTTCCAGCTCCCTACATGGCAGGAGCTCCTTGAACTTTCTTTTCTTTCCATGGTTTTTCCAGGCCCTCCATGTGGGATCTCTAGCCAAGTGGGTACCTTTCCTTGGCTCTGTACTTTCCTCAAATACAATAATTTTGTTTAAAAATTGGGGGCTGCAGAGATGACTTAATGGTTAAGGAGCTTGTCTGCAAAGCCAAAGGACCCAGGTTAAATTCCCTAGGACCCAAAAAAACCAGATGCACAAGATGGCACATGTCTGGAATTCGTTTGCAGCAGCTAGAGGCCCCAGTGCCCCCATATTCATCCTCTCTCTCTGCCTCTTTATCTCTCAAATAAACAATAAAATATTTTTAAAATTATCTAAGTATAGTAACTTCCAGCAGCTCAAAAACTACATTATAATACATATACATATAATACATAATAATCTCATATCTATAAAACATTTAAATTCAGCTTTCAAATATATGTTCATTAAAATGTAAATGTATGAATGTTTGTATATCATGTTAAACATATATTTTTAATATAATCCCTAATATCATTAATTTCATCAAACAGTACTTTCCTCACAAAGGCATTTACAAAAAAAATTGGAAGGTAATTCTAATCTAATTTGAGATCAAGATATACCCAACTCTAGTATTAGCTTTGGCAACACTAAAGAAAAAAAAAAAAAAAGATGATGTTTGGACAAGTTGGGGTTATTCCCCTAAAATAACCAACTAACCTACTATAAGGAGTAGGCATAGAATTTAAAAAAAAAAAAAACTTCTGCCAAGTGTGGTGGCACATGCCTTTATTCCCAGCACTTGGGAGGCAGAAGTAGGAGGATCACCATATTTGAGGCCATCCTGAGACTACACAGTGAATTCCAGGTCAGCCTAAGCTAGTGAGACCCTACCTTAAAAAACCAAAAAGAAAAAGAAAGAAAAAATTTAAAAACTTCTAAGTTTTAGTTACTGAACAGGTTTTTCAGTCATGGAATTAAAACTTCGTATTATAGTGTTTTCAGAAAAAAACTATTTCTAACATCAAAGACCCAACAATATATACTGTAAGCACTTACCTTAAAGTCCTTGCATATGTAGATAACAGCAGATTAATTTCCTTGCCTATATCTGTTTAAAAAAAATCACTAAGTTATGAAATGTAACAAGCCTCTATGATATAATTAATGAACAAAACATGAATATTCTAACTGGGTGTGGTGTGCACACCTATAATCCCAGCAACTGGGAGGTAGAAGCAGGAGGATAAGTGATTCAAAGTCATCCTCAGCTACATAGCAAGTCTGAGGCCAGGATGGGCTACATGAGACCTTGTTACACAAAAAAATGATAATTTTAAGTATTTTATACATCACCACTCAAGTCTTTCTCCAGGGATTCTGGAGAACATTCAGAAAAAGATGAGTCCAATTTTCCATGAGAGGATAGCTGTGGACTATCTGGTACTTGAGTCTAATAGAAGAAAGTAAAGAAAACAGGTATATGGTCAGCACATGCATTCTGCTTATTAAGAGAGCAAACTGAATGTTTTTCAGAGAGGCTAGACACATGAATGATTTAACACATGCCTGTCTAACATGCTCAAGGCCCTGAGTTCAATCCCTAGTACCTCAAGGAGAAAAAAATGAAACTTAAGAGTTGGGGATTGAACTCAGGGGAGAACACTGAATTAGTTAGTTCCCAGCACTGAAAAAAATCTAAACATATGTACTTTTTCAGAAAAAAAAAAAAAAGGGAGACATGCAAAAAGTTACATTCTAGCCATTTAAAATGTTATCAAGGGAGAGCCAGGCATGGTGGTACATTCCTTTAATCCCAGCACTCAGGAGGTAGAAGTAGGAGGATTGCTGTGAGTTCAGAGGCCACCTTGAGACTACATAGTAAATTCCAGGTCAGCCTGGGGTACAGTGAAACCCTGCCTCAAAAAAACAAACAACAAAAAAAGGTACTTAGAAAATGTTACCAAGGAAACTTGTAGATACAAGAAGAATCTTGCTCAAAATACTAAGTTTTGGACTAGAAATATAGTTCAGTGATTAAAGTAGTTTGCTTACAAAACCTGCCAACCCAGGTTCTATTCACCTATACCCACCTAAAGTAGACACACAAAGTGGTACATGTGTCTGGAGTTTGTTTGCAGTAGCAAGAGGCCCTGGCATTTGTGTTTTCACGTTCTCTCTCAAATAAATAAAAATATAAAATAATACTACATTTATTTTTGAAAAATGGATTTAATCTCTTAATGAAGTTTTGTATCTTGAACCCCTAGATGTTTTCATAGTAACACAGCAACTGTAATTTAGACAAAGGCCAAATGCTTGTAAAAGTTTCCAATATAATAAAATATTTAAAGTATAAAATAATACCCCAAATGCAACAGATCGATTATTTTTAAATATCTATACCTACAGTACCAAAGAATCATACTTATCCTAGCAAATAATTATGTATGCAAAGTCCTATGCATCAAAAAGGCATAGACTCACTTCTGTTACATTTCTAGATCACATTACCAAAAATAAGTCTCCAGTTAGTTTCTTAGAGGTCTGAACTTAGTGAAAAACCAACTGGAGTCAGAGCTGGAGATATGACTTAGCAGTTAAGGCACTTGCCTGCAAAGCCAAAGGACCTAGGTTCAATTCCCCAGGAACCACATAAGGCAGATGCACACAAGGTGGTGCAAGCATCTGGAGTTCATTTGCAATGGCTGGAGGCCCTGCCGCACCCATATTCATTTTATCTCTCTTCCCCCTCCCTCTTTCTCTCTCTCAAATAAATAAATAAAAATAAAACATTTTTTAAAAAGCAACTAGAGTCTATAGTTTCTGCTAGCAAAATCTTAGTTCAGTTAATATGAAAATATTAAATTTCATTTATCAGTAACACATTCTTTTCTTTCTTTTTGAAGTAGGGTCTCATTCTAGTACCCAGGTAGACAGTAGCATATTCTTAAAGGGAAGAAACTTGAAAGTGTGTAAAACTACAATTTAAAAAGCTCCTGCTGGGCATGGTGGCCACCCTAAGACTACATAGTGAATTCCAGGTCAGCCTGGGCTAGAGTGAAACCCTACCTTGAAAAACAAAACAAAAAGCTACAGGAACATAAAACTTACCTCCACTTCTCTTGGTCTCTTACAATTTCTAGAATCAGATTTTACAAGATGATTTGCCATCATACTTTGGAGGCACACCCTAAAAAGTTTAGAGAGTAATGTCAAAGTTAGGAAAATTTCACATTACAGCTGTCTTGAATCCTTTTCTTTTTCTACTCCCAATGCTGCTAGTAGTTTAGGATCTCATAAACTGTCAACTAACCTACTCTTAATTTCTTCCTTCTCTAACTCATCCTATCAACTAACTGTTGGCTGTGAAATCTTTCAAAGTTTTGATTACAGTATTCTTGTCACTCAAAAACCTTACAGGTAAGGTAAGTTCAAGTTCTATCATATAGCACCCAAGGTTCTCCATCATCTGGGCCAATCTACTATTCCCTTCATTTTCAACTACGCCCTTACATACAATCAGCCAATCTAATCTCTTTGCCATTTGTCATGTTTCAGGAGTAGGTCATTTAAGGTTCTTCTACTTTCATAAAATCCTAATATTAAGATAGATCTTATCTCCTACAATCTCACTTTTTTAAATATTTTATTCATTTGTAAGCAGAGAGGAAGAGAAGAGAAAGAGAAAGGGGGAAGGAGGAGAAAGAGGAAAGGAGAAGGGAGAGGAGGAGAGGAAGTGGAGGAATGGACAGACCAGGGCTTCTTGCCACTACAAATGAACTCCAGATACATGTACTACTTTGTGCACCTGGCTTTATGTGGGTACCAAGGAATCAAACTGGCTGTCAGACTTTGCCAGCACCATCAATAGCTGAGCCATCTCTCTAGACCCCATTTTCATTTTTTTAATGAGAAAACAGAGACAGATAGTTGATCAAGTATAAACAAGTAAAACTGAGCTGGACCAGAAACAAGATCTCCTCATTCTGCTAGTCTGAGGCTGGCTGTACTGTTTTTCTGTAACCAAACTATAGCATCAGATTGCTTTTCTATAAATTCTGAAGCTTTTTTTTTAAGAGTTTGTAATTTTAAATTAAAACTTAAAAAAGTACTAGAATTTAAAAGGATGTTTTAATATGTTTAATATGTTTTAGAGATAGGAAACCTTACATTATCAAATTTTTTTAACTATGCTGGATTGAACTAGTATTATTGGGTGTATATATATAATATCCATATGGCAGCAAGTGTATAAAAATGTAAAGATGTTTGTTTAGTAAATTTCCATTCCTGCAAATACCTTTAAAGTATATAAGTTTAAATGCTATAATGGTAGTAGTCAGACAATACTGCACATGCACAGCAATTTTGACTTTGCCTTAGAAAAATGCTTCAGAGAAGCCAATAGGAAACTGTCCTCCCCTACCGTGTCACTCCTTTCACAAAGTAACAAAATGTACACACACATCAAATAAAAACTTTTGCCAGACATGGTGGCTCATGCTTTAATCCCAGCACTTGGGAGGCACAGGAAGGTGTATCACCGTGAGTTCAAGGCCACCCTCAAACTACATAGTGAATTCCAGGTGAGCATGGGCTAGAGAGAGACCCTACCTTGAAAAACCAAAATAATAATAATAATTATTATTAATAATAAATAAAAATAAAAATAAATAAATGAAGACCCCTTTCCTAGTTGGATCATTCTGTCTCTGTAAAACGAACCCGTTTTCTCCATCACTAGCAAGGCCCCCAGCTTCACCGGGTCAGGTCGGGAAGGTCAGCAGGCTGGTCCTCGTCCTGTGGAAACCCCTGTCGCAGCCGGACTTCCGCTAGGCAGTCTGAGGGAACCGCGCTCTGCTCTGGTTACTGGGTTTTCTGTTTGGCTGTGAGACAGAGTCTCACCGTACAGCCCAGGCTAACCTAGAGCTCACAGCCATCCTCGCGTCTCAGCCTCCCAAGTGCTGGCACCTCAGGGCTGCGCTACAACTGTTTTCTCCCGTTCTTCACGAGGCAATGTCGGCTCCTCCCGCCATGCCACTTGCCTCGGTTTTTGTCGCGTCTCTGACCTCACCTTCCCTTCCTGGGTTGTGCTTCGAGCCCACGATAAACTAAGAAGGCCGCGCTCACCTGTGCAGCCCGAGCAAGCGCAGGTCAGTCCACCCGGGGGCGGCGGTGGCGGAGCGGCCTGCCCGGTCAGCAGAGGCGCTGGGCGCTGGCGGCCACGCTCGCGCTCCGACGACGCGACGCGCAGCGGCTCGGGCGGGCTGCGGGCGGCGCGCGGCTCCCTCCCGGCAGGCAGCGCGCGGTCACGTGACGGCCGCGCAGCCTGCAGGGGCCGGTAGACCTCGTGGCCTTCTTCCGCGTGCCTCTCGCTCGCCACCGGAGTGTTCCGGAAGCAAAAGTTCCCACGCACCGCGTGCGGAGGAGGAAAAACTGAAGTCCTGTGCAGAGGAAAAAAGAGGGCTGGAGAGATGGCTTAGCGGTTAAGCGCTTGCCTGTGAAGCCTAAGGACCCCGGTTCGAGGCCGGATTCCCCAGGACTCACGTTAGCCAGATGCACAAGGGGGCGCACGCATCTGGAGTTCGTTTACTGTGGCTGGAGGCCCTGGCGCGCCCATTCTTTCCTTTCTCTATCTGCCTCTTTCTCTGTCTGTCGCTCTTAAATTAAAAGAGAGAGAAGTCAACTACATACTGAATTCCAGGACAGCGTGTGAACCGACACACACGAGAACGAAATACTACTGGTGCCTCCTGCTCACACGTTAAACTACGCCAATTCCACATGGTGTGTTTGCCAGAAGAATTTAAACCATCCGTCCTCTGGGACCGCAAAGGAGGTGTCACATCCACAGGCCCCACCAGTGCCCCCTTTGTCCTTGGTGCAAACTTTAAGAATCACACCTTTTAAGAAAATGCCTTTCTGAAACCCTACCTCCAAAAACCAAAAAAGAAAAAAGAAAATACCTGTCTGGCCAGGCGTATATTGATGCAACACTTTTTAATCTCAGCACTCAGGAGGCAGAGGTAGGAGGATCTCTGTGAGTTCGAGGCCAGCCTGGAACCATAAGTTCCAGGTCAACCTGAACTAAAGTGAGACCCTCCTAAAAAAAAGAAGAAGAAAAGACCTTTCTGGATGTGTTGGTACATTTAGCCTTTAAAAAGGTGTGTTGTAATACACATGGCTCTCATAGTTGTGAGTAGCTTTATTGGGTGCTTCCTTATGAAGGCTTTTACCAGCAGTTTTACAGGCAGACATTCTAAATGTATGTCCAGTCAGTGCATATGAAAAAAAAAAAAAAATACAGGTATAGCACCTCGTAAAGCAAAGGTCAGTAATTTGCCTCCATGAGCTCCAGTGCACAATCTTACACCTTAATAAACTATATTTAACACGTGCCTTTGTTTTTCATTTTGCTGATTTAAATGTCAGCATCAAGATTAGGTAGTGGGGCTGGAGAGATAGCTTAATGGCTAAGGCACTGGCCTGCAAAGCCTAAGGACTCAGGATCAATTCCCCAGTACCCACATAAGCCAGCTGCACAAGGGGCACAAGCTTCTGGAGTTTGTAGTGACTAGAGGCCCTGATGCTTCATTCTCTCTCTCTTTCTCTGTCTCTCTCTCTCTGTCTCTCTCGCTCGCTCACTCTCGCTCTCGCTCTCATTCTTTCTCGCATATAAATTTTGTGTGTATCATTGCTCTGGACATGTTTTCATGACTTTAGGAAATGAAAACCCTAACCCCTTTTAAAAAGTAAAAACTACCTGCTTACATAAGCATTTTGTTTCCTAACTTTAGAACTCCTCTGTTTTCATATCATTTCTGTACTGGAAAAAAAATATCTTGCTAATTTACTTGGTGACAAAGGCATTTCAGAAAAAAATTCCTAACAAAATTTGTTTCTGTTATTTTCAAGGCTCTAATATTTGCACTCTGCTCTTTAAAAGTAACATTTTAAGTTGTAGGCAGTATTTTTGTTACTATCTACTCCCCCCCCCCCCCCGCAGTGCACCCAATAAAACTATTTTCTTTCTTTAAAAAAAGTTACATTTTAATCAGGGTGTGATGTTGCATGCCTTTAGTCCCAGCACTCAGGAGGCTGAGGTAGGAGGATTGCTGTGAGTTCAAGGCTACCCTGAGACTACATAGTGAGTTTCAAGTCAGCCCTGGCTACAGTGAGACTCTGCCTAGAAAAAAAAAAAAAAAAACATTTTAGAGGACAATTTCAATGAGTTGAATATAAGCTCTCAAAACAATTTTCCTAAATCATATTTCATATATTTTAACTCAGAACTTTGCTACCATTCCAGGAACAGAACATTTCATCACTAGATATTACAAGATAGCAAAATCTATTTTCTGTCAAAAAATATGAAAATTTACTTGATAAAATTCTAATGGCATATATTGTGACTTACATCTGGTATAGAAAATAAAGGGAATTTTTTTTTAATCCCAGCACTCAGGAGGTAGAGGTAGGAGGATCACCATGAGTTCAAGGCCACCCTATGACTACATAGTGAATTCCAGGTCAACCTGGGCTAGAGTGAAACCCTACCTCAAAAAAAAAGAAATTTTTATGGAAATGGACTGTTCTGTTTCACTGAGAAGTAAATATGTCCTCTATCAACTATCATTTGATATCATATTGAGTTTAGGAGATAGAAATCCTGAATTAAGTCATAACATGGGCTAGGCATGGGCTTTGAATCCCAGCACTTGGGAGGCAGAGATAGGAGAATCACTATGAGTTCAAGTCCAACCTGAGACTATATAGTGAATTCCAGGTCAGCCTGATCTAAAGTGTGACACTACCTCAAAACAACAACAAAAAAATTCATAAAATGGAATAAAGAAAATCTACAAAAAGGGCCAGGATGGCTCAGCAATTAAAGGTGCTGGCTTGCAAAGCATGCTGACCCAGTTCAATTCCCAACCCACATAAGCAAAAAGCAGTGCAAGTGTGTGGCATTTTTTTTTGCAATGAAAAGAGGCCCTGGTGTGCCATACACATACACACGCACATAAATGCACAAACACACACATGCATGCATATGCAAATAAATTAAAAAATTAAAAAACATACTTAAGTGAGCTGGAGAGATGGCTGGCTTAGTAGTTAAGGAGCTTGCATGCAAAGCTTAAGGACCCATGTTCTATCTCTCCAGATCCCATGTAAGCGAGTGCACAAAAGGTGAGGCAAGCACAACGTCCCACATGCCCACTAGGTGGTGCAAGCATCTGGCAATCCATTGCAGTGGCTGAGGCCCTGTTACACCATTTCTCTCTCTCTCTGTCTGCTCACTTTCTAAAAATAAATTATATATATTTATATATTTATATATATTTATATATTAATATATGTTTATATATTAATATATATTTTTTAAGGTCTAGAGAGATGACTTAGTGGCTAAAGGTGCTTGTTTGCAAAGCCTGACAGCCTGGGTTCAATTCCCCAGTACTAACATAAAGTCTAATGCACAAGATGGTGAGTGCATGTGTCTGGAGCTCATTTAAGGCAGCAGAAGGCCCTGGTTCTCTTCTTTCTCTCTCTCTCTCTCTCCCTCTGATATACAATATATAAAAAATATATATAAATTTAAGAAAAAAAAGTGCACCAGCTCCAACCTGAGCATCAATCTCCCTTCAAGGCTGAGTGCATTTTTTAAAAAAGGTAAGAGGCCAAGTTTGAAGTGCCTTTAGACTTACAAAGAGAGAGACATCATTTAAAAAATTTTTGTTGTTGTTCATTTTTATTTATCTATTTGAGAGTGACAGGCAGAGAGAGAAAGAGGCAGATAGAGAAGGAGAGAGAATGGGCACGCCAGGGCCTCCCGCCGCTGCAAATGAACTTCAGACGCGTGCACCTGGCTAACATGGGTCCTGGGCAATCGGGCCTCCAACTGGGGTCCATAGGCTTCACAGGCAAGCGCTTAACCGCTAAGCCATCTCTCCAGTCTGTACTTTTTATTTATTTTATCTGAGAGAGAGAGGGGAAAGGGGGAGAGTGAAAGAGGCAGATAGAGAATAGGCATGCCAGGGCCTCCAGCTGCTGCAAATGAACTCCAGATGCATGCACCACTTTGTGGGTCCTGGGGAGTTGAACCTGGGTCCTTTGACTTTTCAGGGAAACACCTTAACCAGTAAGCCATCTCTCCAGCCCCAAAGAGAGACATTTTATTGGCATTCAAAACACAGTTTTGCCCATTGTAGTGGCATGCAATGGCAGGAAATTACTGAAGAGTTGGAGGCAAGAGGATCAAAACATGCTTTTGTCAGGTGAGTCTAATGGCATGCCTTTAGTACCAGCACTTGGGAGGTAGAGGTAGGAGGATCACTGTAAATTCAAAGCCATCCTGGAACTACAGAATGAGTGCTAGAGTGAGACACTACCTCAAAAAAAAAAAAATCATGGTTTATTGTCTATAATTATGGAAGACATTAATATAAAAAGTTTTAAGAACAGAAAAGAAAAAAGAAACAAAAAAGAAGAACACATGCCTTTTAATCCCAGCACTCAGGAGGCAGAGATAGGAGGATCTCTGTGAGTTCAAGGCCACCCTGAGACAACATAGTGAATTACAGGTCAACCTGGGCAAGGCCCTACCTCACAAAAAACAAAGGTGGGGGTTCTGGGTTTGGACTCAGTGGTTAAGGTACTTGTCTGCAAAGCCTAATATATATATATATATATATATATATATATATATATATATATATATATATATATATATATATATATTTTTTTTTTTTTTTTTTTAATTTAGAACCGGGCTTGGTGGCACATGCCTTTAATCCCAGCATTTGGGAGGCAGAGGTAGGAGAATCACCATAAATTCAAGGCCATCCTGAGACTATATAGTGAATTCCAGGTCAGCCTGAGCTACAGTGAGACACTACCTTGAAAAAAGTTTATTTAAGACTGGAGAAATGGTTTAGTGGTTAAGGCACTTGCCTGTGAAGCCTAAGAACACATGTTGGAATCTCCAGATCCCACATAGCCAGATGCACAGTGAGGCAAGCATATAATGTCATACATGCACACAAGGGGACCTACGTGTCTGGAGTTCATTCACAGCAGCTAAAAGGCCCTGACGTGCCCATTCTCTCCCCCTCCCTCTCTCTCTCTCTTTCCCTTTCTGCCTCTTTATCTCTCTGAAAAAAATTTATTTGCATATGTGTGTGTTTGTGCATGTGTGTTCACATATATGTGTATGTGTACACCAGGGAAACAAATGCCACTTTGTGCTGGGATTAAAAGCATGTGCCACCATGCCTGGCACATGCATCTGGAGTTCGTTTGCAATAGCTGCACACTCTGGCATGCCCATTCTCTCTCCCTTCTCTCTCTCCCTCCCTCTCTATCTGCTTGCAAATAAATAAAAATATTTTTTTAAAGGAGAAGAAAGAAAATATTATGTAAAACGTGTCTTTCAAAAAAGTTTGTATAAAGGAAGGGAGGAGGGTACTTAATAGGTTGATATTGTATATAAGTAAGTACAATGATTGTGATGGGGAGGTAATATGATGGATAATGGAATTTCAAAGGGGAAAGTGGGGGGGGGATTACCATGGGGTTTTTTTATAATCATGGAAAATGCTTATAAAAATTTTTTTTAAGTCTGTATTTTAGAAATATATTAGGTACAATAATTATATTGTAGAAATTACTCCAGTGTGCTGAAGTCTCAAGACAGACTGGTGTGAGAAAAGATGCTTCTAGTTGACTAAGCAGGTGTATTCTCATACATTTATTATTACCTTTATTTGGATTTTCAAGGTAGAGTCTCACTGTAGCCCAGGCTGGCCTGAAACTCACAGATATCCTCCTATCTCTGCCTCATAAATTGATTTTTGTTTGTTTGTTTGTTTTCAAGGTAGGGTCTCACTCTAGCCCAGGCTGACCTGGAATTCACTATGTAGTCTCAGGATGGTCTGAAAGGCCCAAGAATTCAGAAGCCCAGAAATACTATCACGCTCCAAAGGGAGCTTAAGCGGGCCCCTGCATACCTCAAACTCCAGGCTTTACTCTCTGTTAAAAGCAAGTAAAGAATCCCTCTTCTCATTATATCAGAGCCCGCTCCTAATATAAAACTAGGTAAAAAGGACATGAGATAGCCCTCAAACATGGAAAATAAGTAATAAAGTGAACCACTTATTTGGTTTCTGTAAATAGCCTACACCATAAGCCTTAATAGCCTGCACCATAAGCCTTAATAGCCCACACTATAAGCCTTAGTAGCCTGCACCATAAGCTGTAGCAGCCTGCCTCAGACCACCAAGGTCATAGGAGATTGATACCACACTCTGCTACTCCCACCCAAGGACCTGCGCAAATGCTGACCACCAAGGTCATAAGAGACTGATTGGTCCACGAGGGGCTTGAACAAAGTAAACTAATTGGCTTAAAAACTATGGAGTGGCACAAACTGACTGGCTCGCACCCCACGGGCTCCTGATAGTAAAAAAATGATTAAGTGATTAATATTAAAAAAATAATGCACAGGCTTTGTTAGAAACCCTATAAAAACTGTCCCATTCCTGCATTTGGGGCTCTGCAGTCCTCTACCCCTGTGCGGTGTACGACTGTGGGCCCCAGCACGCTTGGAATAAAATCCTCTTACAGTTTGCATCAAGACCGCTTCTCCTGAGTGATTTGGGGTATGGCCATATCCGGGCAGAGCATGGGGTCCTCGTTTTGGGGGTCTTACAGGTCTTGAATTCATGGTGATTCTCCTACCTCTGCCTCCCAACTGCTGGGATTAAAGGCTTGCACCACCACACTGGCTTCCTAAGTTGATTTTTAGTGTATTTCTAGAACAGTTACAGGTTTTGGAGGGGCCAGGCCCCAACTTTTACAGAAGAGATGGTTTCATTAAGTAGTGATTTGTATATTAAAAGAAATGCCTGTTTTTGTATGACATTTTACTTTAAGCTCTATGACTCTAGAAAAGTGCCAACATTTGAAGGCGGGTCCAAGGCATGTCAGGGCAGTCTCCTCCCTCTTCTACCTCTTCCTCATTCCTCATTGCTTAACCCTGTCCTCTCAGACTGCCGCCAGATCCAAATCAGCAGCAGTTTTCTCTCCCTCATCCTTTCTGCATTCCAAGTTGCCCACTCTGGCTGTTGCGGGCACAGCACCTTTGAAGGTTTCCACAGTCTCCGGAAAAGGAAAGGAACCTTGAGCCTTTCAGATCACATCCTCTTGAAGGAAACCATTTGTCACAGGTAAGAACTACTCCTCTTTAGTTGGAAATCCAGGCATGGCGAGTAGAGATAAGTAAGCTAAAATGCTATTGAAGGAGTCTGTCTTCTTACATCACAAAGACAGGAAATCTGTAACCACATCAGGAACATAAGCAAAGGGAATGTTTGCCTGTGTGTTATAAGAGCAGAGATTCTCTTTGTTGGTCTTGTGTCTTCTATGATCTCTTAAAAATTATTAAGGACCCTGAAGAGCTTATAGGCTTCTAGTATAAAGGTTACTTACTGTAATGCTCCAATATATTATATTAGAAAGTAAAAATGAGAAATTTAAGAAAGTTAACTAGTAATTTATCATAAAAAATAAGTACATCACATGTTACCTTAAATGATATTTTTAAAGAAAGATACATATCCTGAAAACCTTACTAATACTTCCTGGGCAGAGAAGATACCGTGATCACGAAGGTGGTTTTCCCAGGGCAAGACATCCGTTGTACTCCAGATGTGCTGACCCCTGCAATTTCCCCAAATGTGGGAAACTCAACTGCATAATTTGTAGTAGTGGGGTACTGAGTTCACGCTCTCCTCTAAAAGAATAAAACACTTTACTATATCTCTTTGATATTTGATCTAATAATGCCAGGCGTGGTGGCGCATGCCTTTAATACCAGCACTCAAGAGGCAGAAGTAGGAGGAACGCCACCCTGAGACTACCTGAGCTAGAGTGAGACCCTACCTTCGAAAGCATACATACATATACATATATATTTTTTGACCTAATAAAAGATAGCAAGAACCAGGCATAGTGGTGCACACCTTTTATCCTAGCACTCGGGAGGCAGAGGTAGGAGGATTGCTGCCAGTTCAAGGCCAGCCTGGGACTACAGAGTGAGTGCCAGGTCAGCGTGGCCTAGAATGAGACCCTACCTGGGGAAAAAAAAAAGCAAGATTTTCATCTACTTTGTCTTCAATGTTACACAGAAAATAACCTCTGGCAAACTCTTCTGCATACTTGTAAGAGACTGAGAGTAAAAAAGACAAGTTGCATACAAGAATTATTAGAAAATAACTTTGCCATTGTGAACCCCTGAGAATCATTGCTTTAGAGTGATACAATAACTAAACTCTTCTTGAAGGAAGTTTTAAAACCAAGTCAATTATATTAAAGCAAACAAGACTTTGCGCAGGCAGATACTGCTACATTTCCACCACCACCCTTGGCCTGGGTATTCTTAAATAACAGCATTCCCCCAGGAAAATGTCCTTTCACTATAAGGAAAGGGCTAGATATCCAAGTTATCTCTACTTTAAAGTTAACTAACAAAAAGGTGGGGGGGGGGACATCTTTAAGCTTCCTTCAAAATACCTTTGTTTATTTGCAGTATTTTCCTATTGCTGATAAGATTAGAAGCTGACTTTTCTGTATGACTTTCAATACCCTCTGTAATCTTGTGTTCACCATAGAACAGTCAAAAAAACTGTTTAGTTCATTTCCACTACAACCAAGTTCTGGTTATCACATAAATGCTCATCTTGAATGACCTTCTACATCTGCCAGTTATTAATTCTCTTCTCCATCTACTCTAATACTGAGAATTCTTTTAGATTAAATTATATTTTTCAAACACAAGACCATTCCAAGTATATCTGTTCTATTTGGATTTTTTTGCTTTAATTCTATATTTAACAGTCAATTATGACTTTTATAACTAACAATCTAATTTCATAAGTCTTGTTCTATGTCCATCTCTTCTACACCCACATGCATTCAAAAGATAAAAGAATTGTCAAGGACAAAATGACTTCCAGAACTGAAATGTCAGGTTTTGATCTTGTAGGTATCAAGATGACTTCATATATGATTTTAGAAAATAAATTGTATAGCATTTATTTCACATTTACGTGCATGGAATTAAAATTCCACACACAGGGTAAATACACTCATAGCTGGTTTTCAAATTCAAGGCATTTTTACTTTAAATCTAATACTATGTTCTTTTTAAAAATATGTTATTTAGTCAGGTGTGGTGGCGCACGCCTTTAATCCCAGCACTTGGAAGGCAGAGGTAGGAGGATCGCTGTGAGTTCAAGGCCACCCTGAGACTACAGAGTGAATTCCAGGTCAGCCTGGGCTAGAGTGAGACCCTACCTCGAAAAAACAAACAAAAAAAAAAAAGTTATTTATTTGAGAAAGAGAGGCAGATGAGAGAGAGAGAATGGGCGCACCAGGGCCTCTAGCCACTGCAAACAAAGTCTAGACACATACACCACCTTGCATATCTGGCTTACATGGCTACTGGGGAATTGAACCTGGGTCCTTTGGCCTTGCAGGCAAGTGCCTTAATCACTAAGCCATCTCTCCAGCCCTAATACTATGTTCTTAACCCCTAGTGACTTAACAATGCTGCCTGTATAATATTCAATAAACCTGTTGTTGTAAAGACTCATGAGGAAGTGGTTAGTTACTAGGACATTTGCCACATATAAATAAATGGCTCTTTACTGGCAGCCTTAACTATATAATATAGAATTGCAGAATGCTAGGACTGGAAAATACCTTAACGCTAACCACCCAGCTTTCTTGCTGTCTATATGATGAAACTGAGACCCTCAGAATAAAATGACTTGCCACAGACAAAATGGGAACTTCTCTGACTTGAATTTCATCATGCTATTTTGCCACTCACACTCCACTAGCTAGTTATGGAAGTTGTCAGATTTGTCATTCTAAAAAAAATTTTTGTTTCAAAGACTGAATTGTTACTATACACTTTTGGGAGGATCTTTATGAGAATATTTAATGAAATATTCAAAATATTCTTATCTACTGAGAACCATAATTTTTATAGATCAGACTTGAAAAGGAAAACAAACTTGAATGAGAATAAGAGAAAAATCGAGAACAGTGAGAGATTAGGCAGGCATGGTGGTGCACACCTTTAATCCCAGCACTTTGGGAGGCAGAGGTAGGAGGATACTGTGAGTTCAAAGCCACCCTGAGACTGTATAGTGAAATCCAGGTCAGCCTGGGCTAGAGTGAAACCCTACCTCAAAAAATAAAAATAAATAAATAAATAAAAAGAATGAGGATTAAATTTGTAATCTTGAGGTACTGAGAGCTAACAAAAAATAGTACAAGATGGGAGTGGTAGCGTACGCCTTTTAATCCCAACACTCGGAAGGCAGAGGTGGGATGATTGCCATGAGTTTAATGCCACCCTGAGACTACATATTGAATTCCAGGTCAGCCTGGGGTAGAGTGAGACTCTACCTCGAAAAATAAAAAATTTAAAAAATACAAAATTAAGTAGTCAAAATAAACACATTAATCTAAAAAGAAATTATTTTATGGGAGAATATCAGAGAAATTATTCTACATTTAAAAATCTAGACAACCCTACCTCAAAAAAAAAAAAATCTGGGCCGTGTATGGTGGCACATGCCTTTAATCCCAGCACTCAGGAGGCAGAGGTAGGAGGAGCGCCGAGAGTTTGAGGCCACCCTGAGACTACATACTAAATTCCAGGTTAGCCTGAGCTAGCATGAGACCCTACCTCAGAAAAAAAAAAAAAATCTGTTTTCAGGGGCCAAAAAAAAATCTGTTTTCATGGGACTAGAGAGACAGTTCAGCAGTTAAGGCACTTGCCTGCAAAGCCAAATGACCCAGGTTTGATTCCCCAGGACTCACATAAGCCAGATGCACAAGGTGATACATGCATCTGGAGTTCATTTGCAGCAGCTAGAGGCCCAGGCTCACCCATTCTCTCCCCACCCCCTGTTTCTCTCTCTCTTTCTATCTGCCTCTCTCTCTCTTTCTCAAATAAATCAAAATAAAACAGTTTTTCTTAAAAAAAAAATATGTTTCAGAGCTAGAGAGAGATGGCTTAGCAGTTAAGGCACTTGCCTGCCAAGCCTAAGGGCTCATGTTCAACTCTCCAGGTCCCACATAAGCCAGACACAAAATATGACGCAAGCACACAAGGTCACACATGCACAGTAGGTGACACGTGTCTGAAGTTTGATTATAGTGGCTGGAGGCCTTGGTGCACCAATTTTCTTTCTCTCCCTCTCTCTTTCTCTCTCTTATAAAAAAGAGGCCAGTTTGTTGGGCATACCTCAAAAAAATATGTATCTGTTTCAGGTTTCCCTTGTTTTATTATTCTTTATCAATGAAATTTAGATACAGGAAAAGGTTTTAGGCCGAATTCAAAAAAAGTCCACTAGGCCCTTTTATGCCACTGCCATGACAACAAAGTTTGTTGTCAAACATTTGTCTATTCAACATTTTTTGAGCCCCTATGTGGTAAGTTCTCTAGGTGTCAAAGATTTGAAAGAAAAAGAAGACTCATTTTCTAAAGAAATTCTGATTAGGGATTGGGGAAAATGGATCAGCTGTTAAAAGTACTTGCTTGCAAAGTCTGCAGGCCCATGTTCAATTCTTCAGCAGTAGGAGAGGCATTCCTTTGCACCAGAAAGAGACGCTGGCACACACACACAAATTTTATATATATATAATATATAACATATATATGTATATATACATATATTTTTAAGTTAAAAAAGATACATATATATGTATATATATGTACATATGTATACATATATATAGTTATCTTTTTTTTTACTTAAAAAAACTCTGATTAGGGCTGGGGAAATGGCTTAGTGGTTAAGGTGTTTGCCTGAGAAGCCTAAGGACCCCAGTTCAATTCCCCAGGACCCATGTTAGCTAGATGCACAGGGGTGCATGTGTCTGGAGTTCGTTGGCAGTGGCTGGAGGCCCTGGCATGCCCAGTCTCTCTTTCTCTGCCTCTTCCTTTCTCTCTCTCTCTCTCTCTCACATAAATAAATAAAATAAAATATTTTAAAAAAAAACTCTGATTAAAAATAGGAGACCTGGAGCTGGAGGGATTGCTTAGCAGTTAAAGCATTTGCCTACAAAGCCAAAGGACCCAGACTCGATTCCCCAGGACCCACGTTAGCCAGATGCACAAGGGGGCACAAGTGTCTGGAGTTCATTTACAGTGGCTGGAAGCCCTGGTGCACCCATTTTCTCTCTCTCCTTCTTTCTCTGTCAAATAAATAAATAAATATTAAAAAAAAGGAGCCCTGGCCCAGATGTGGTGACGCACACCTTTAATCCCAGCACTGAGGAGGCAGAGGTATGAGAATTTCTGTGTGAGTTCAAGGCCACCCTGAGACTACATAGTGAACTCCAGGTCAGCCTGGGCCAGAGTGAGACCCTACCTAGAAAAAAACAAAACAAATTTTTTTAATTAAAAAAAAAATAGGACACCTGGGCTGGAGAGATGGCTTAGCAGTTAAGGCACTTGCCAGCAAAGCCAAAGGACCCAGATTCAATTTCCCAATATCCTCATAAAGCCAGATGCACAAAGTAGTGCATGTATCTGGAGTTTGCATGCAGTAGCTAGAGGTCCTGGTGTACCTATTCTCCTTCTGTCTCTCTCTCTCCCTCCCTCCCTCCCCCTCTCTCTCTCTCTCTCTCTCTCTCTCTCTCTCTCTCAAATAATATTGAAAAAATAGGCAGACCTCTTTGTAACAAAGGTAAGATTTATTCTACCTCAGAAGTATGAACCACAGTGATTAGAAGGGGGGCTCTGCAAAGTACAAAGAGAACAATCTGGTAGGAATGGAGGCGTCAGAGAAATTTTCATAAAGGGATATTTAAATTTAGACTTATAGGAGAAACAATGAAGAAGGGTTTCTTGAGAGAGAGAGAAAAAGCAGGAAGTTCTGACCTGTCAGGGGAATAATTGCAGCAGTGTAGAATAGAGGAGTCTGGAATCAAGACAATCAAGTCGGGGAGTGTTACAATAAAAGATGCCAGAAGTGATAAGGGCTTGACTGTGCTGATGGCAATGGAGAGATACCAAATTCTAGAGACATTTCTGTATCAAAATCTGGTATTTATCCTACAGGGAAAAGATTAGAGTCAGGAAATGACTCCAAAGTTTTGGAAAAGTTTCCTTACTTCAAGAAGTAATTATTAGATATCTTAGGGTTTAAGCTGTGGATCTGGAGTGAGAAATTGACATTTACATATATATTTACATATATCCTCTAAGAACTCAACCCTCACTCTTCATAGCCATTCCTAACAGAATAGTTTGCAGTCACTCTCCTTACTGATTACCCTCCCAGCCTGCCTAATATCTTAGTCATCCTGCCTTCTGCTACCTCCACTTTACCGGAACTTTCCAACTGCCAAGTTCAATGAACACATTCAAACTTGTATCTAAATTTGGGTCTCTGCTGTTTCCCATTTCAAGCAGACTATCTGTGAAATTCTTTTCTCCCCTGGCTTCTGTGACACATCTCTCTTAGATTTACAAAGCTGAACTAATTATTTTCCACACACACTTTCTTCCATTCTCCTTTCTTAGTTAATAACAAATTGGCCATGCTAGAAACTTTGAGGTTATCCTCTATTCCTCCTCTTCTGTTGGACCCACAACTAAGTAGCTGGGGAAAAAAAAAAAACTGTTTATCTCTTGAATCCACTAAGTTCAACTCTTAATTGTTAAATTGCTTTTGTCCAGTTTAGCCCAATAAAATTGTCTACACTACTCCCAAAGCAAATCTCTTAAAATATAACATTAATCATATCTTTCTCTTATGTAAAGTAGCCTTGTATTTTCAGGGTGGGGGGAAGCTCAACCTCATTGCCCACTTTTATTATCTGACAATCTAGGCTTTTGTCAAAGGAACTACATTACAGGTTGTACTTTCTGTGAATTAAATCAAACCAATGTAATATAAAAGTAATAGTTTTGCTTTATAGACAAATTGAAAGAATATGGACCCTTAAAATTAAATAGTTCATATAGATTGCCATAATCTCAAAGATACTAGGTCAAGTTAGTTGCCAACTATTAATACTATGTCTTACAACAGCTAGATGTATCTGCCTCCTTGCCAATATTGTAAGTTAAGCTAGTCTCTAAATAGCTCACCAGTTCTAGAGATAGGTTACTGTAGTGCTATTTTTCTTTCTTGGGTTCCTCCCTCCCTTCCTTCCTTTCTTCCTTTCTTCTTTCTTTTTAGTACTTGACATAGAAGTCAGGCCCTCATGCATAATAGGCAGGTGCTCTACCACTGAGCTATAACACCAGACCTATTTTTATTTTGAGATAAGAACTTGCTAATTTATCCAAGTTGACCTTGAATTCACTTGGTAGCCTAGGCAGGCTTTGATCTTATGATCCTACTGTCTCAGCCTCCCATGCAGCTGGGATTACAGACCTATGTTATCAAACCCAGTTATAGCACTATGTTTCAACATAATTTTAATTTTTTTCTTTGGTTGGTTTTGCTTTTTAAAATATTGTCTCATGTAGCTCATTGTGCATTGAGCTCTCTATGTAGCTGATGGTGACCTTGATCTCCATCTGATCTTTTGCCTCTACATCCCAAATGCTAGGATTACAGTTGGGGTACCAACATGCCCAGCTTTACCAGCTTTAATTGTATCTTATAGCAATATTATCAAAGTGTTTAGGGGTATTGTCACTACTTGTTCTTTGATCACTAAATGCTTAAGTTAGAGCAAAAGTTTGGTGCAAGAAAAAAATGTTAAGCAAGCCAAATTGGGGCTGGAGAAATGGCTTAGCAGTTAAGGCACTTGCCTGCAAAGCCAAAGGACCAAGGCTCAGTTCACTAGGACCCACATAAGCTAGATGCACAAGGTGGCACATGCATCTGGAGATCATTTGCAGTGGCTGGAGGAGGCCCTGGCATGTCCATTCTCTCTCTTTCTCTGCTTATTTCTCTCAAATAAATAAAAATCTAAACTATAAAATAAAACCCTTCACATTAAAAGAAGAAGAAAAAGGAGGAGGAGGAAAGAAACCCAAATTGGAGGGCTGGAGATATGGGTCAGCCACTAAGGTGCTTGCCTTCAAAGCCTAACGAATGGGTTTGATTCCCCAGTGATCAGGTAAAACCAGATGCACAAGGTGGCACAAGTGTCTGGAGTTCATTTGCAGTGGCTGGAGGCCCTGGCACGCCCATTCCCACTCATTCTCATTTTCCCTCTCTCTCTTTCTCTCTCTCTATCTGCTTGCAAATAAATAAGATATTAAAAACGTTTTTTAAAAAGCCAAATTGGGGCTGGAGAGATGGCTTAGTGGTTAAGCGCTTGCCTGTGTAGCCTAAGGACTCCGGTTCGAGGCTCGGTTCCCCAGGACCCACGTTAGCCAGATGCACAAGGGGGCGCACGCGTCTGGAGTTCGTTTGTAGTGGCTGGAGGCCCTGGCATGCCCATTCTCTCTCTCTCTCTCCCTGCCTCTTTCTCTCTCTGTCACTCTCAAATAAGTAAATAAAAATGAATAAAAAATATTTTAAAAAAAAAAGCCAAACTGGGCTGGGGAAATGTCTCAACAGGTAAAAATGCTTTCCATGAAAGCATGAGGACCTAAGAGGGCCTGATATCATCTCAGTTCAATCCCTAGCACCCATGTTAAAAAAAAAAAGTTAAGTGTGGCTGTAACCCAATCCTGTAGGGGACAGAGACCAGAGAACCATTGGGGCTCACTGGTCAGACAGTGTGACCCAAAAAAAGAACAGCCGGCCAGCTCCATGTATAGTGAGAGACTCCATCTCAAGGAAATAAAGCACAGGAGTGATATAAGAGTGTACCCAGCATTCTCCTCTGTTCTCTGTGCACAGGGTGTGTGCATCTACACACACTATACGTCTGTACACACATACACCACCCCCCCCAAAAGATCCCCATAATAAGATACATAGAGGAAGCACTCCATGAATTATCAGTAATAATGCTGAGAAAGTAGATGAAAATAGGGCAAGCACACGTTAGCAGTTGTAATTATGTGCACCCTAACAGTAACTCTTGCAGGCTTTTACTTTTATTCCTGGGTTGGGGGCGGGGGAATCTTGAAATATGCAAAAACATACATCCTTTCTGGAAAATGTGACTACATTTGCATTATTCATAATAAAACGAGGGGACCTCAAACAACCCTTGTTCTCTCAGCCTCCCTGCTTCCTAGCCTTCATTCACATTGCTTCGGACTCCCCTGGCCTTGAAAAGGCTGCCTCTCTTTCTGTGCCACAATGACGTCACCCTTTTGTGCTGCCTCCAACAACACCAAGGGCAATCTTACCCAGCTTATTTCTCCCACTAGTCTCTGAGTCACTGGAGGTTAGGAGCTAAATTTCATTCATGTGTGTTTCATCGGCTTCTAATCCCACGCTTGCCTCATACCAGATGTTTACTAGTTAATTCATGACTCATTTCAAGAATTACATGATCGTGCTGCTTCTGATACTGCTGCTGCTGCTTCTGGTACTGCTTGCAGTGCTGGAATCAAACCTTGTATTGCCAAGCAAGTGCTGGCCCACTATACTATAGCCCCTAGCCTCTATTGTGATGAGATAGCACCTTACTACATAGCCCACGCTGGCCTCCAACTCATGATCTTCCTGCCTTAGGTTCTCAAATGCTGGGATTTCTGGCATACAACATCATTCCCAGCTAAGGTAACTGTGTCCTTCTTCAAGTTCGTTCCCTTACTAACTAATTAAATAACCATTAAGTAAACACTACTACTTTCAGTACAATTCCTGCCCATGGTGCTTGCTACATTTAAAGTACAATAGTTCAGAAAATTTGTATAGATTACAAAATATTAAAGTAGAAAAGATAATACCAACCATTATTTCACTAATAACTAATCAAAACGAGTCCACAGGTAACACATTTGTCTTCTCAGTTCATCCAGTCATCCACAAATTAGTTATGACACCAGTGACAACTTCTGTACTAAGCAATAAAGCCATAAAGGTGAATGAAGAAAATGTTTTCATACAGCTCACAGACTCACCACTGCAGTTCTCATTTTTAATCTTAAAGATGATTTGTCTTTTAGTGAAAAAACTTTTGACACTTGTGGTGGTTTGATTCAGGTGTCCCCCATAAACTTAGGTGTTCTGAATGCTAGGTTCCCAGCTGATGGATATTTGGGAATTAATGCCTCCTGGAGGGAGTGTATTGTTGGGGGCGGGCTTATGGGCTTTATAGCCAGTTTCCCCATGCCAGTGTTTGGCACACCCTTTTGTTGCTATGGTCCATCTTATGTTTGCTAGGGGGTGATGTCCACCCTTTGCTCATGCCATCGTTTTCCCCTGCCATCGTGAAGCTTCCCCTCATAAACCTCTTTTTCCCAGAAGCTACTCTTGGATGGGTGATTTCTACCAGCAATGCGACCCAGACTACAACAACACTCTAGCATCCTTTTACACTTTTTTTTGGGGGGGGGAGGGGGTTGAGGTAGGGTCTCACTCTAGCCCAGGCTGGCCTGGAATTCACTATGTAGTCTCAGGATGGCCTCGAACTCATGGCAATCCTCCTACCTCTGCCTCCCGAGTGCTGGGGTTAAAGGCGCGCACCACCACACCCGGCTTCCTTTTACACTTTTTACTGTGTGTTTTCATCTCAATATCCTTATCTCTACTTAAAACTAAGAAAATTCTAAATAATGTCAATAAATTTTTATCTTCTTCAAAGTTAGTATTTTATTTATTTACAGCTCTTACATCTCCAGTATCAAAAAATGGGAGATAGTTAAGACAGGGTCTCTTGCAACCAAGGGCTGGCATTGAACTCACAGAGTAGCTGAGGCTGCCCTTGAACTCTCATCCTCCTGCCACTACCACCCAAGTGCTGTCAGAAAAAAATTTTAAACAAATTTTTACATAATATACATGTGCTTCCTTATTAACACACTAAGTAACAGGATCTACTGGCGAGTCTAATAATTGTAATTTCAATGTGGTAAAGATCTTAAGCCATATATCAAAGATTTCCACAGTATTTCGTAACATGACAGAAACACATACATCTATTAGTGACAGTGCCATAGGTACTATTAATGTACTGTGGCTTGTTTCCTTCATAATAATGGGGAAATGGCCAGGTGTTGTGGAGCACACCTTTAATCCCATCACTGAGGAGGCAGAGGCAGGAGGACTGCCAGGAGTTCGAGGCCAGCCTGGAACTACAGAGTGAGTTCCAGGTCATCCTGGTTTAGAATGAGACCCTCCCTTGAAAAACCAGAACAAAAACAAACAAAAAATAATGGGAAAATGCTAAATTTCAGCTTAAAGTTAGTGAAAATTAATATGCACTTTTATCATACAAATTCACAGATTCCTCATCCTTAGAACTTCTACAAGAGTGCATGCCATATAGGGGAAGGATCAGGAAAATGGAAAAAAGCTAAGAGAAAAATTTGTTTTTTCAAATCCTATGTTATCTGTTATTTTTACGGCAAGACCATATTCATGTGTTAGTTACACAAAAGCACAGTATAACCCAGACTCCAGATCAAAAGCTGCTGCCATGCTGGAGAGGTGGCTTGGCTGTCAAGCACTTGCCTGTGAAGCCTAAGGACCCCAGTTCAAGGCTCAACTCCCCGGGATCCACATTAGCCAGATGCACAAGGGGGCGCACGCGTCTGGAGTTCGTTTGCAGTGGCTGGAGGCCCTGGCGTGCCCATTCTCTGTCTCTATCTGCCTCTTTGTCTGTCTGTCTGTCACTCTCAAATAAATAAATAATTTTTTAAAAAAAGCTGCTGCCACCACTGCTGCCCAGGAAGTAGTGCTGTCGAATACACGAACCTTTCAGACTTCGCCCCCTCTGACCCAACCCCTAGGGGGAAGTTGCTTTGCCTTAGCATTGTGTGAAATTAGAAACCTTCAGCTTCTCATCTATGAAAATACATTGGTTTTAAAACCAGATCGAACCAGTCCCTACTTAGAGATATATTTGTGGCATCTTCAATGAATTCTAGAATAATAGTTCAATAGTGAGCCATATATCCACTCTTCATAGTACTGTTTTTTATTTTTTAAATATTTTGTCTATTTATTTGAGAGAAAAGAGACAGAGAGAGGGAGGGAGGGAAGGAGAGAATAGGTGCACCAGGGTCATCAGCCACTGTAAACAAACTCTAGACAAATGTGCCACCTTGTCCATCTGGCCCACATGGGTCCTGAAGAATCAAACCTGGGTCCTTTGGATTTGCAGGCAAGTGCCTTAACTGCTAAGCCGTTTCTCCAGCCCCATAGTACTGTTTTATAAGGCAGTGCTCACCAGGACTGGTGAGATTGCTCAGTGGTTAAAGGCACTTGTTTGCAAAGCCTGCCGTCCTGAGTTCAATTCCCCAGTACCCAAGTAAAGCCAAATGCACAAAGTGGTGCAGGCATCTGGAAATAGTTTGCAGTAAGAGAACTTGGTGTGCCCATACTTACATTCCCTCTCTCTCTCTCTCTCTCTCTCTCTCTCTCTCTCTCTCTCTCTCTCTCTCCTATATATAAAAAAATAATACAATGCTCAGCTGGGCATGGTGGCTCACGCCTTTAATCCTAGCACTTGGGAGGCAGAGGTAGGAGGTTCGCCATGAGTTTGAGACTACACCACCAAGTGATGGAATTAAAGGCATGACCCACCACACCCAGCTAATCTTTACCTCTTAACTGATGACTTTTTACTTTCATTAGGAACAAAGATGGCGGGTGCACTAGCAGAAGATGTTTACATCGAGTTTTCTAATATACAATTTATTGACAATATGCTTTACTTTATAGGTAAGTCTAAACAAATAATACAAATGCAAAGTTCATATAAATATATGCAAGTAGAAAATAAATTATGACTTCTTTTTGTCACCAAATTTTATTCTAATATTAATAAATTTACTCTCTGAAAAAAAATTTAAACATCTAAAAGTTAACCATAATATTTCCAGAGTCCCAGTGCCTTGTCCCACTACAAGGTACCATCAAGGTGACTCCAGGTACCTATCATGAAAATCCTACGTTGAGGAAATACTGTTTCCCAAAGCAAAATGGCAAATTATTGTATAATACCCTAAATCTAGAGTTCTATGATGTATACTATTTTACGTAAATACTTTTGACAAAAAGCTTGAGTCTTTTGATTAAGTTTCCATGGGCAAAATGACTTCATTTAGAAGACTGACTTCACTTGATATCTTCCTAGAAAGTCATTAAATGCCTTTCATTTAAGCAATAAATTAAAGAGTAAAGTCTGTACATTGTGAATTCCAGGTCAGCCTGGGCTAGAGTGAGACCCTATCTTGGAGAAAAAAAAAAAAAAAAAAAAAAAAAGAGGAAAGTCTGGAGCAATAAATTAATAAATTCAAGAGTAAAGTCTATCACTTTATCAAAACTTAGCTATGTATTGAAATTTTAAATCCTGGATTTAAGTTTTATGCCTAACATACCTGAGGACACATTAAGTCTAATTAGCTTCATTTCTATGAGCCTCTTAGGTGATTATATAATATTTCTAATGGAGACCAACAAAGGCCATCACCATTAAACAGAGACTAGAGAACGGAGACTGGCAGAACAGAGTAGCAAGGGGACAGGGAGGGGAACTGTGGATTGAGCTACATCATTTACCACATTTTGTTTCTCTTTTTCCTCCCTTAGCTGAAAATGATGGTAAAGTATAAATGTGTTTTTTTCCTTTCAAAGTAGCTGATTGAGATGCATCCATTGTCAGTTGGGAAAAATATATTTAGACCCTGGTATTGCCAGGCATGGTGGCATATGCCTTTAATCCCAGCATTCGGGAGGCAGAGGTTGGAGGATTGCCATATGTTCAAGGCCACCCTGAGACTACAGAGTGATTTCCAGGTCAGCCTGAGCTAGAGTGAGACCCTACCTCAAAAAAAGCAAAAAAACAAACAAACAAAAAAAAAAACAGAAAAAAAATAGATCCCGCATATTGCATAGGTCCTAAGATTATCAGGAAGTTATGTGTTCTCTCAAGAGCACAGGAAAAGGACATTGACGTATGAGAGTTATCCAAAATCATTATCTCCTTTCTTCAACTTCCTCTTTCAGAATTGCTCTGGTAAGTAGCCTGAGAAATTTCCTTGGGGTAGGGTATTCTGGAAATAGGACCTTAGCACTGGAGTGGGTATGTAGCCAACCCAGCTGGCAGAGTACTTGCCTGTCATGCATGAAGCCCTGGGTTTGATCCCTGACATTACATAAACCATGTGTGTTATCACATGTCTATAATACCAGCACTTGGGAGGTAGATGCAGAAGATTCGGAAGTTCGAGGTCAGCCTTAGGCTACATAGTGAGTTAGAGGCCAGCCTGGCACACATGAGACCCTGGTATTGGAGGGAATGGGCAGAACAGGAAAACTGTATTTAAAGATATGAAAGGAAATGTGGCTTTGTGGGGACCTAAGAGTAAACAGGGTGAGAATAGAGTGTTAGGATAATATGGAGAGACACTAGAGTGAGACACAGAGTACAGATCAAATTCTCTTATTCCAAAATAAATACAGAACTTGGAACTCCATAGAACACAATATGTATTAGCCAGGATCTAAGTTAGTTTAGTGTAATAAAGATTTCAAAGACTTTTTTTATTTTATTTATTCAGAGAGTCAGAGAGAGACAGACAGACAGACAGAGAGAATGGGCACACCAGGGCCTCCAGGTACTGCAAACGAACTCCAGATATATGTGCCACCTTGTGCATTTGGCTTACGTGGGTCCTGGGGAATCGAACCTGGGTTCTTTGGCTTTGCAGGCAAATGCCTTAACCACTAAGCAATCCCTTCAGCCAAAGATTTCAAAGATTTTTATGTAGCTGAATAAGATGGAGAATTTATCTCTCAAAGTCCACATAGGCAGTCCGGATGAAAGTAGCTGCATAAAGCTGATGGTATTAGAATCTCAAGGTTTTGTTCTTGTTTTGTTTGCAGTGTTGGGGTTTGAATGCAGGCTGTTGTTAGGCACAGGTACTACCATTGATCTGTACCCCCAAGAACCCATGGAATGGTTCCTAATAGAACCCTAATCTAATGTAGAAAATCCCTTGCCAACATAATCAGAGATTTGTTTCCATGGCAATTGTCAATCCTGTCAAAATGATAACCAGAGACTGACCATCACAAGTCCACCTCTTGTCAACTTGACACTCACACATAATACTTTCAAGCTATAACCAACCACCTGCAATTTGTCACCATCTCATGATGCAAAATACATCTAGTCCAAAAGTTCCCATAGCCTTTGACAGTCACAGAATTATTCAAATGTGTAAGTGAAAGCCAGGCATAGTGGTGCACACCTTTAATCCCAGACCTCAGGAAGCACAGGTAAAATGAACACTGCAAATTAGAGGCCAGCCTGGGACTACATAGTAAGTTCCAGATCAGCTTGGGCTAGAGGAAGACCTTACCTCAAAAATAAATAAATAATACAAGTACAGCATGTCTTCGGAGACCCAGGCAGTCTTTTAAATTTAAGCTCCTATAACACCAAAAAGCAGTTGCATATTTTCCACAAAGGTCGCACGCATGCACTAGGTGGAGCAGCATCTGGAGTTCGATTGCAGTGGCTGAAGCACTGTCATGCCAATTCTCTCTCTTTCTCTCATTCTTGCTCTTGCTCTCACTCTCAGTCTCGCTCTCTCTATAAAAAAAGAAGTAGGGCCTGAGAGGTGGCTTAGTGGTTAAGGAATTTGCCTGCAAAGTCAAAGGCTCCCGGTTCGATTCTCCAGGACCCATGTAAGCCAGATGCACAAGGGGGTGCATGCATCTAGAGTTCATTTGCAGTGGCTGAAGGCCCTGGCCCACCCATTCTCAATCTCTCTCTCTCTCTCCCTCCCTCTTTCTCTCTCTCAAATAATTAAATAAATAAAATTTAAAAAAGAAGTAGGCAACTTGTACATAGCTATTTCTGACATAGAAGATTGTAATTAACAGCTATGGAAGAGCTAGAGATGTAGCTCAGTTGATAAGAGTTCTTATGGATCATTCAGGAGGCCCTGGGTTTGATGCCCATAACTCCAGAAATTGGGCATAGTGGCAGACACCTGTAATCCCAGCACTTGGGAGGTGGAAGCAGGAAGACCAGGAGCTCAGGGTCATCCTCAGCCAGTTCAAGACCAGCCTGGGCTACATGAAGATAGAAAGAAAGAAAGAAAGAAAGAAAGAAAGAAAGAAAGAAAGAAAGAAAGAAAGAAAGAAAGAAGGGAGGGAGGGAGGGAGGGAGGGAGGGAGGGAGGGAGGGAGAAAGGAGGGAGGGAGAAAGGAGGGAGGGAGAAAGGAGGGAGGGAGAAAGGAGGGAGGGAGAAAGGAGGGAGGGAAAGAAGGAAAGAAGAAAGAAAGGAAGGGTGAGTGAAGGAAGGGGAAAGTAGTTATTGAGAACTCTTTGCTGATTTGGGAGGGAAAAAAACTTACTTTTAATACAATTGAATGATTTAATGTATTATAGAAAACCTGGAATCAGATCACTTTGGCAAACTTGAACTTAAATACTTAGTCATACGAAATGTGAAGGACCAAGTTCTATTTATTGACCAAGGAAATCAACCTGTGTTTGAAGATATGACCGATTCTGAAATTAGAGGTAAATTTTTTACATATTTACAATCATAGAAATTACTTATTCCCATGCCATTTTATTTTGTTAAATATTTTTTATTATTTGAGAAATAGAGAGAGTAAGTGTGTGCCTGGACCTCTTACCTCTGCCAATGGACTCCAGATGTATGCCCCACTTTGTGCATCTGGCTTTACATGGGTACTGGGGGATCAAGCTCAGGCCTTCAGGCTTTTCAACCAAGTGCCTTTGATCACTGAGCCATCTTCCAAGCTTCCCATCCCATTTTACTGCCTGTATATTTCAATGCCAAGTCTAGCCCTTAGATGAAAATTCAGTGGACTTATAATAATTTCCACTTATAAAACAACTATATAAAACATTCCTACTTTTAGTTGAAGTTAAAAATTGGAGTCAGGACATGATGGCACATGTCTTTAGTCCCAGCACTCAGGAGGCACAGACAGGAGGGCTGCTGTGAGTTCAAGGCCAAGCTGACACTACATAGTGAATTCTAAGTCAGCCTGGACTAGAGTGAGACTGTACCTCAAAAAAAAAAAAAAATTAGACTACCTACACAAAACCATCATAAGAGGAGGGAAAGATCATGACATCAAAATAAAAGAGAGACTTATTGAGATGGGGAGGGGATATGATGGAGAATGGAATTTCAAAGGGGAAAAGGGGATGAGGGAGGGTATTACCATGGGATATTTTTTATAATCATGGGAGATGTTTTAGAAAATTGAGAAAAAAATAAAATAAAATAAAATTTTAAAAAAAGAAAAAAAAATAGGAGCTAAAGAGATATCTAAGTGGTTAAGGCACTTGCCAGCAAAGCCTAATGACCCTCATTCAGTTCCTCAGTACCCACACAAGGTCAGGTGCATAATGTAGTACATGCATCTAGAGTTCATTTGCAGTGGCTAGAAGCACTGGCATGCCCATTCTCTCCCTCTCCATTTCTCTCTCTCTTCTCTCTCTCTCTCCCTCTCTCTGTCTCCCTCTACTTGCAAGTAAATAAATAAATAAAATATAAAAATTGTAAGTTGGGTGTAGTGATGCATACTTTTAATGCCAGCACTTTGGAGGCAGAGGCAGGCAGATCGTTGTGAGTTCAAGGACAGCCTGGGACTACGGAATGAGTACCAGGTCAGCCTGGGCTATAGTAAGACCCTATCTTGAAAAAAACAAAATAAACAAATAAATATGGTTAGAGGGATGGCTTAGCAGTTAAGGTGCTTGCCTGCAAAGCCAAAGGACCCAGGTTCAATTCTGTAAGACTCACATAAGCCAGATGTATAGGGTGGTACATGTGTCTGGAGTTTGTAGCAGCTGAAAGACCTTGTGCACCCATTCTTTCCTTCTCTATCTACTTCTCTCTCTCTCTCAAATAAAATAAAACTTTTTAAATTTTTATCTTAAAAAAATAAAAATAGGATTGGAGAGATGGTTGAACAGTTAAAGTGCTTGCCTGCAGAGCCTAAGGACTGGAGTTTGTTTACCCAGTACTGGATGCACAAAGTGGTACATGCAACTACAGTTTGTTTGCAGTGGCTGGAGGCTGTGACACACCCATTCTCTCTATGTGTCTCTTCCCCCCCTTCTCTCCTTACAAATAAATAAAGTATTTTTTAAAAATTAAAAATAAAGCCAGGCATGGTGGCATACATCTTTGATTCCAGCACTCAGGAGGTACAGGTAGGAAGATTGCCATGAGTTCGAGGCCACCCTGGACCAGAGTAAGACCCTACCTCAAAAAAAAAATTTTTTTTAAATAAATGGCTGGAGAGATGGCTTAGCAGTTTAGGTATTTGCCGGCAAAGCTAGCGGATCCCAGTTCAATTCGCCAGATGCACAAGGGGGCGCATGCATTTGGAGCTCATTTACAGTGGCTAGAGGCCCTGGCGCCCCCATTCTCTCTCTCAAATAAATAAATAAATATTTTAAAAATTAGAAATAAATTCATAAGCATTTCAAATAAATCTGTCTTTCACTAGAACATTTAAGTGCCTTAGAAAAATATGTTTTGAGCTGGGCATGGTAGCACATACCTTTAATCCCAGCACTAAAGAGGCAGAGGTAGTAAGAGCCTCATGATTTCGAGGCCACCCTGAGAATACAAAGTGAATTCCAGGTCAGCCTGGGCTAGAGTGAGTCCCTACTTCAAAAAAACAATAATAATAATAATGTGTTTTAGGGCTGGAGAGATGCCTTAGCAGTTAAGTGCTTGCCTGCAAAGCCAAAGGATCCAGGTTCAATTCCCGGGTACCCATGTAAAGCCAGATACACAAGCTAGAGGCCATAGTGCACCCATTCTCCCTCAATCTCTCTCTCTCTCTCTCTCTCTCTCTGAAATAAATAACATATAAAATTATTTTTAAAAATCAAATATGTTTTTTAATATTCTATTTAACATTCAAAAGTTGATGATAAGTCTTTTAGGATTCAGAATATCTTGCAACCTGTATGTTATTATTAACACCAGTTGAGGGTGTTTTGAGGACTTACTGGTTAGCTGTACAAAGCCTGGGTGTGCTGTCTAGCACAATTGAGTACAGGATCGGCAGTTAGTCTGTTAAGGACTGTCATGTGGTTAAATTTTCACAAATAATAATTTAGAAAAAACTCTAATTAATGGTTTCTTACTATTATTTATTTCAGCTAATAAATCCCAGGTGAGACTTATAATAAGTATATATAAAGATAACCGAGCTAGAGGTAGGGCTGTGGCCATCTCTGTACACCATAAGAAAATTTCTACTCTCTCCTGTGAGAACAAAGTTATCTCCTTTAAGGTAAGATTCAGCTTTACTTTATTTTTAGTCACATTAACAAACAAGTTAGGCAAACCAAATATTATCAGTATATCCTTTTATCTAGAGTATGAAGACTAAGATACAAAGACCCACTCACCAAAATGACCAGTTATGGAAAATTGCCAAACCCTTTAATCTACTGTGATAATATTACATTAGCTAATTTTTTTTCTGAGCCTGCCACACAAGGAAGGGACACAACACTTGTTTCATAACCTAGAACTTCTAAACATCAATCTCTGTGTTAATAATAGTTCAGAATATCTATGTGTAACAGTTACCTTCTCATTGCTGAGACAAAACACCCAAACCAGAAGCAGCTTACAGAAGGAAAGCATTGTGCTCACTTTGGCAGCACATATACTAAACAGAAGGAAAGGGTTTATTTCCATCTTACAGGATTCTTTTGTTTCTGTTTTTATATTTGTTATTTATTTGGATGTATGTGTATTTGTATACATGGGCTCCAGAGTCTTTTACTGCAGGTGAAAATGCCTATCTGGTTTTATAGCAATGACTGTGAAATTGAACCACAGCTAGCAGGCTTTGCAAGTAAGCACCTTTAATTGCTGAGAAGTCTTCCCAGAACCCCAGCTTATAGTTTTAAAAAATATTTTATTTGCCTATTTGAGAGAAAGATAGAATAGAAAGTGAGGAATGGGTATGCCAGGGCCTCTAGCCACTGCAAATGAACTCAGATGCATGTGCTACCTTGTACATCTGGCATTACATGGGTACTAGGGAATTGAACTCAGGTCCTTGGGCTTTGCAGGCCCCAGCTTATAGTTTTGAGAGGAAGTTCCATCATAGTGGGGAAAGCATGGCAGGATCAGACAACCAGGTATCACATCTTCACATCAGCAGGGGGGAGCATGTACTAAGTATGTCAAGTGACAAGCAGGGCTGGACGGTAAAGTCCCAAAACTTGCCCCAAGTGACACACTTCCTCCAGCAAGGCCCCGTTTCCAAAGAGCTTCACAACCTTTGTGAATAACACCACTGAGCTAGGGATTAAGCATTCACACACATGGAGCTATAGGGATCATTTTACATTCAAACTACCACAAATTATGCAAATTAATTTTAGAATAGCATGTAGCCAGGTAAGGTGGTACATGCCTTTAATCCCAGAACTCAGGAGGCAGAGGTAGGAGGGTAGGAGGATCGCTGTGAGTTTAAGGCCAGCTTGGGACTTCAGAGTGAGTTCCAAGTCATCCAGGGCTAGGGTGAGACCCTACTTGAAAAAAAAGAAAAAGAATAGCATGTGACTTTCCTAATTAATCCCTGTTAAAAGAATGAAGTTAATTACTCCACAAATGATACTTTATAAATTATTAAGATAATTTTTTTCAGTGCTGGTATCAAACCCAGGTACTTATGCATACTAAGCAAGGCTCTGCACTGAACTACATCCCCAGCATAATAATTTTAAAAAAAAATAAATTGTATTTACTTATTTGCAAGCAGAGAGAGATAGAAGAGAGACAGACAGAGAGAGGACGGGCATACCAGGGCCTCCAGCCACTGCGAACGAACTGATGCATGTGCCCCTTGTGCATCTGGCTTACATGGGTCCTGGGGAAATGAACCTGGGTCCTTTTGCTTCGCAAGCAAATGACTTAACCACTAAGCCATCTCTCCAGCCCCAGCATGATAACTTTTTAGATTCTATTTTTTCTTGCTTCTTGGCCACATCCTTCAGCTTTCAATTGATATGTGTTATTTTAAAATGTTTGTCTAACTGAATAAAATTAATAAGATCAATGATAAAAATAATGCTATAATTGTCTCAAAGTCAAATATAAATTATTTCTGGTCACTGCTTTTTTCTATAATTTTCCATTTATATACTTTATTGTTTTTCTCATTCTTCTGTATTTTTACTAAACTAATAACTGTAGCTACAAACTGGCCCAGAAAATATTCTTATGAGTGAGAAAACCCAGGGACATTCACAAGTGAACATTGCTTGAAAAGAGAAGGTTCTTTCTCAGTGGGAACTTGCCAATTAAGAGCCACTGTCGGGCTGGAGAAATGGCTTAGCGGTTAAGCGCTTGCCTGTGAAGCCTAAGGACCCCGGTTCGAGGCTCAGTTCCCCAGGTCCCACGTTAGCCAGATGCACAAGGGGGCGCACGCATCTGGAGTTCGTTTGCAGAGGCTAGAAGCCCTGGCGCGCCCATTCTCTCTCTCTCCCCCTCTATCTGTCTTTCTCTCTGTGTCTGTCACTCTCAAATAAATAAATAAAAAATGAACAAAAAAAAAATTTAAAAAAAAAAAAAAAGAGCCACTGTCAACTGGGTATGGTGGTGCACGCCTTTAATCCCAGCACTCAGGAGGCAAATTTAGGAAGATTGCTGAGTTCAAGGCCAGCCTGATAGTACATAGTGAATTGCAGGTCAGCCTGGGATAGAGCAAAACCCTACCTCAAATCCCCGTCTCCCCCCCAAAAAAGAACCACAGTTGCAGAATACCCAGCAGCCCCCACTGAAAGGAAGCTAGGATCTGCCCTCAGCTTGGGGGTGGGGGGAAATCCCTCTAATAGTTGTCTCAAGTAAGAACAGTGCATATGCAACAGATGCAGCCTCCAGACAAAACCCATAGGCATTTCTTTATGCATGAGGTCTCACCCCTTCCAGTGGCAATTTTAGTTGCTACTATAGGTCCCGAAAGGCAGCAAGCTTAGCATAGTGGCATTAGAGTCCACTGTGGGGAGGGATAAGTGAAAAGTATTAAGCATGTCACCATACAACAGAATCAATGCTCATGCTAGGTGAGGTACAGGAAAATTAATTCAGTTGCAGAGGCACATTTGAAGCTGGGATCTGCCTGCACAACAAGGGTTCTGACTAGAGGACAGTGGCAAGAGCAAAGGCTACAGTAAGGCTTGGAACATAGTAGGAATGAGACCACTCCAGATGTAAGGGAGCCAAAGCTTATGTGTGGGTGGCTTTCCTGAAGAAATAGAATATAAATCTAATAGAGGCACAGACTCCACAATTTATTTAGAATTTAATTTAAGGAGAAAAAGACAAGGTCTTAGAAGGGAACTGTGCAGTCAGTAGCTCTGACATCAAGGTTCCACTAGTTTCTTCAGAAATCTACCTCTGGGGCTGAAGAGATGGCTTGGCAGTTAAAGTGCTTGGCCTGTGAAGCCTACGGACCCATATTTGACTCTCCAAGTCCCATGGTCCCATGTAAGCCAGACACATAAGGTTACGCAAGCACACAAGGTTGCACATGCACATAAGGTGGAACATGCATCTGGAATTCTATTGCAATGGCTGGAGGCCCTGGTACACCTATTCTCTCTCCCTCTCCCTCTCCCTCTCCCTCTCCCTCTCCCTCTCCCTCTCCCTCTCCCTCTCCCTCTCCCTCTCCCTCTCTCTCTCCCTCTCTCTCTCTCTCTCCTCTCTCTCTCTCTCTCTCTCTCTCTCTCTCTCTCTCTCTCTCTCTCTCTCTTTCTCTCTCTCACACACACACACACTCATTTTTAAAAAAAACAAAAAAAGGCCAGTCTGTTGGGCTTGCCTCAAAGAGGAAAAATACAAAAAACAGAAGTCCTGTCTGAACAGTGTTCAGACTGAGTAAAATTCACTTTAACAAATGTAATTTGTAAAAAGATGACAAATAGCCAGGTGTGGTGGCACACACCCAGCACCTGAGAGGCAGAGGTAGGAGGATTGCTGTGAATTTGAGGCCATCCTGAGACTACATAGTCAATTCCAGGTCAGCCTGGCCTAGAGTGAGACCCTACCTCCAGTAGGCAGAAACTGCCTCTTGGTCTTGAGGAGTGTTGTCACTCAAGACCAAACCTGGCTGGGAGGGGCAACCCATGTGGACATGGACTGAGATTTTCAGAAAGACTTCCATCTTGACTTACATTTTAAAAACCCTTCTACCATCCCCCCAGACACAAAATGGCCTGGATATCCATGACCTCACAGTACCTGACACTACTTACAGAAGACCGTAATAATAGGAGGAAAAGAGGGGGGAAGGAGGACATTACCATGGGATATTATTTACAATCATGGAAGTTGTTAATAAAAAAATAAAATGAAATGAAAAACCTTTCCACCACAACAAAATGGACCCTCAGATTGTCTATTAGACCTCTGAGCTGTTCCTCTCAGCTACAAGCTGCCCTAGCTGCTCAGACCAAATCAAAGAAGGCTTTAGCCAAACCTAATGTAAGGCATGGTAGTAGATGGTGTTCACATTACATCTGTGCTGTCAGGAACCTCATCTGAAGACCTAATGCCACATGATTTGACTAGAGCTGCGCTTTCAGGTTTGCTGTGCTGGACCAGTGTTCCAAAGGATGTTGTTCATGATGTGACCTTTGGTGCAGTTATTCAAGAAGTGAAAACAAGCAATGTAGCTAGAGAGGCTGCCCTTGGATCTGGCTTTTTGGACAAAACTCCTGTTCACACTGTCACCATGGCTTATATCTCTTCAAACCAAGCTATGACCACAGCTGTTGGCCTAATTGCTTCTGGCCAGTGTGATGTGGTCATGGCTGGTTTTGTTGAGTTAATGTCCGATGCCCCTATTCGTCATTCAATGTAAATGAGGAAAATGGTGCTTGATCTCAAAAAAGCCATAACTCTGAATCAGCGACTGTCTTTACTCTCTAAGTTCAGATTGAATTTTCCATCACCTGAGCTCCCTGCCGTGGCTGAGTTCTCCACCAGTGAGACCATGGGCCATTCTGCAGACCTGCTTGCTGCTACTTTTGCTATTTTTCAACCGGAACAGGATGAATGTGTGCTGCACTCTCACAATCAGGCCAGGAAGACACAGGAAGAAGGACCCCTTCCTGATGTTGTGTCCTTCAAAGTACTAGGAAGGGATACAGTTAGCAACGATAATGGCATCTGTCCTCTCTGGAGCAGATGGCCAGCTGAAACCTGCACTCATCAAGCCCCATGGCACAGTAACAGCTGCTAATTCTTTTTTCCTAATGGATGGAACTTCTGCAATGTTGATAATGGCAGAGGACACAGCTCTTGCCATAGGCTATGAACCAAAGGCATATTTGAGGAATTTTATATGTGGCCCAGGACCCAAAAGATCAGCTCTTACTTAGACCAACATATGCTCCTCCAAAAGTTGTAGAAAAGAAGGGGCTGGAGAGATGGCTTAGCAGTTAAGCGCTTGCCTGTGAAGCCTTAGGATCCCAGTTCAAGGCTCAATTCCCCAGGACCCACGTTAGCCAGATGCACAAGGGGGCACACGCATCTGGAGTTCGTTTGCAGTAGCTGGTGGCCTTGGCACACCCATTCTCTCTCTCTCTCTCCCTCTTTCTCTCTCTCTGCCACTTTCAAATAAATAAATACAAATAAACAAACAAAAAAAAAACACCTTCTAGAAAAGGCAGGATTCACCATGAATGATATGATGCCTTTGAATTTCATGAAGCTACTCAGATCAGATTTTGGCCAACTTTTCTTTTTTCTTTTTTTTTTTTTTTTTTTTTTTTGGTTTTTTGGTTTTTTGAGGTAGGGTCTCACTCTAGCCCAGGCTGACCTGGAATTCACTATGTAGTCTCAGGGTGGCCTCGAACTCACGGCGATCCTCCTACCTCTGCCTCCCAAGTGTTGGGATTAAAGGCGTGTGCCACCACGCCCGGCAGGATTTTGGCCAACTTTAAAGCTATGGATTTCTATTGGTTTGCACAAAACTATATGGGTAGGAAAACTAGGGTTAGATCAGCTCCTCTGGAGAATTTTAATATGTGGGGTGGATCATTGTCTCTGGGACACCCTTTTGGAGCCACCAGCTGCCAGTTGGTCATGGCAGCTGCCAACAAATTGCAGAAGGATGGAGGCCAGTATGCATTAGAGGCTGCCTGTGCAGCTGGAAGGCAGGGCCATTCTGTAACAGTGGAAGCTCATCCAAAATGATTACTCAAGAGGAAGTGATCTGGGCTGGAGAGAAGGCTTAGCAGTTAAGCGCTTGCCTGTGAAGCCTAAGGACCTGGTTCGAGGCTCGGTTCCCCAGGTCCCACGTTAGCCAGATGCACAAGGGGGCGCACGCGTCTGGAGTTCGTTTGCAGAGGCTGGAAGCCCTGTCGCGCCCATTCTCTCTCTCTCCCTCTATCTGTCTTTCTCTCTGTGTCTGTCGCTCTCAAATAAAAATAAATAAATAAATTTTTTTAAAAAGTCCTCATTGTTAAAAAAAAAAAAAAAGAGGAAGTGATCTGATTTCTGTGAAGCAGTCACATTGGGCAATGCCATTTCAATGCATTACCAAGCAACACCTGTAGTTCCTATTCCTCTTAGAAAAACATCTGTGGCCTTTGGTTAAATACATCACAATTATGCCTTGCCAGTGTTCTGAGCTTTTCAGTAGTCATAGCTTATGTACTCTTCAGGGATTTGTTTTTTGGTTTTTCAAGGTAGGGTCTCACTTTAGCTCAAGCTAACCTAGAATTCACTATGTAGTCTCATCTTTGTAACATTTGTAATCTATACTTATTTTTATTTATGTCCTAAATATTATTTTCTCTAAAATACAAACCAGTGTGCTGAATTAACTAGATTATGGGGAAATTGCTTAAAATCTAAATATCACTGAAAACTGAAATGTTTAGATATATAAATACCATATTGGTCAACATTAATAAAGTAGAGAAGTATTATGGGGTGGGGGGTGGGGGAAGTAGCTCCAAAGACCAAAAGAAAAAAAGAATCTTTGGCCCTTGGAGTATTCAGGTTTCACCAGTACTCCTATATTCAGAATGTTGGTGTTGTTTTTCTGGTCCCTCTGCTCACACCAGTCCATTTCTATACAATACAACCCTGCATAAATTCTCAGGACACAGGCATAACAGCAAGTTTCTCACACAAACTGCTTCTAGCCCAGTCCAGGCAAAGCTCTTTCTCACCCTCATAAGCCAAACCTCATAGTCCATAGTTCTTATTGCATTCAGGTCTTTCAACACTGACCAAAATGGTCCATGAAGCTGTACTTACTGCACTGCAAGATGTCTCTTAGGACAAGGTTTCAAATCCTTCCACATTCCTCCTAAAAATCAGTTTAGCATTGTTGTTGTTGTTGTTTTTTAATTAACTCTTGAGTTCTGTTTGGTAATATACTTATAAATAAATTTAATATGTTCAAATTGCTCATTTCCTTAAAAAATTAAGTAAATTCGCCAGTTGTGATGGTGAACACCTTTAATCCGAGCACTTGGGAGGCAGAGGTAGGAGGATCACCTTGGGTTCAAGGCCACCCCGAGAATACAGAGTAAATTACAGGTCAGACTGAGCTAGAGTGAGACCCTATCTAAAAAAATTAAGTAAATTTGTGTTTTCTCCATAGGAAATCATTCCTCCTGATGATATTCCTGATACGAAGAGTGAGTTCATATTCTTTCAGAGAAGTGTTCCAGGACATAACAATAAGATGCTATTTGAATCTTCATTGTATGAAGGGTACTTCCTAGCTTGTCAAAAGGAACAAGGCAGTTTCAAACTTATTTTGAAAGAAAAGCATGAATATGGGGATACATCTATAATGTTCATTGTTCATGGAGAGCAATATTAAAATTCCAGTTTAAACTTTGTGAAATTTTATGTTTCAGAAAGATTACTAGAGTTTATGAGCTGTAGTATATAGTTCATTTTGTGTTGCGGTAATAAAATAACTGAGGCTGAATAACTTATAGGGTTTCTATATCTCATGAATTGAGGGAGTTGAGAGTCCCTTAGCTGTATCACAACATGTGAGTGGAAGCTGCCTACAGAGGGGCAAAGCCCGATGGTTGGCCTCACTGTATAATGACACATTTTTTTGATATTTTATTTTTATTAATTTATTTGAGAGAAAGTGAGATAGAGGCAGAGAGAGAGAATAAGTGGACCAGGACCTCCAGCCACTGCAAACCAACTCCATACTCATGTGCCACCTTGTACATCTTGCTTACATGGGTCCTGAGGAATAAAACGTGGTCCTTTGACTTTGCAAGCAAGTGCCTTAACCACTAATCCATCTCTCCAGCCCAGTGACTCATTCTTAGAGATCAACATGAGTGCATTCCAGGGTGAGGCCCCCATTAGACCCCACCTATTGAAGACACCACCTCAATATTGTTACAATGGGGACAAAGTTTCTAACACATGTATTTTTGGGAAACAAACCATGTCTAAATTATAGCAAGTCTATACTTGTGATAGTAAAATAAAATTAATAATGATCTGAAACTATATCATTAAAATATTGAGTAAGTAGGGTATGGGTTTAGAGCTCATTGGTGAGTGAAACACTTGCCTACTCCCAAGCACTGCAAAAACAAATATTTAAAAAAAGAAGAAGGGGCTAGAGAGATATTAAGGCACCTTCCTGCAAAGCCAAAGGACCCAGGTTTGATTTCCTAGGACCCACATAAGCCAGATGCACAAGATGGTACATGTATCTGGAGTTCTTGTGCAGTGGCTAGAGGCCCTGGCACACCTATTCTCTCTCCTTCCCTCCCTCCTTCCCTCCCTTCCTCTCTCTCTCTCTCTCCCTGTCTCTCTGTCTCTCTCAAATAAAAATAAATTAAACTGGGCTGGAGAGATGGCTTAGCGGTTAAGCGCTCACCTGTGAAGCCTAAGGACCCCGGTTCGAGGCTCGGTTCCCCAGGTCCCACGTTAGCCAGATGTACAAGGGGGCGCACGCGTCTGGAGTTCATTTGCAGAGGCTGGAAGCCCTGGCGCGCCCATTCTCTCTCTCTCCCTCTATCTGTCTTTCTCTCTGTGTCTGTCGCTCTCAAATAAATAAATTTAAAAAAAAATAAAATAAATAAATTAAATTAAATACAAAAAAAAAGAATAAGGGGTAGACAGATTGCTTAGTGGTTAAGGTGCTTGCCTGTGAAGCCTAAAGACCCAGGTCCCATTCCCCAGGACCCAAGTAAGCCAGTTACACAAGGTGGAGCATGCATCTGGAGTTAATTTGCATTGGCTGGAGGCCCTAGTGCGCCCATTCTCTGTCTATATGCCTCTCTCTCTCTCTATCTCTATCTCTCTCAGATAAAATAAATGACTAAATAAGAGGTGGAGAGATAACTTAGTGGTTAAGTGCTTGCAGGCAAAACCAAAGGACCCAGGTTCAATTTCCCAGTACCCCTGAAAGCCAGATGCATAAGGTGGGTCTGGAGTCTGTTTACAGTGGCAAGAGGCCCTGGCACTCCCATTCTCATTCTCAAATAAATAAATAAAATATTTTTGAAAGAAGAAGAATGGGCGGTAGAGATGGCTTAGCGGTTAAACGCTTGCCTGTGAAGTCTAAGGACTCTGGTTTGAGACTTCAGGTTCGATTCCCCAGGACCCACATTAGCCAGATGCACAAGGGAGAGCACACATCTGGAGTTCATACAGTAGGGTGTGGTACATACCTTTAATCCCAGCACTCGGGAGGCAGAGGTAGAAGGATTGCTGTGAATTCAAGGCCACCCTGAGAATATATAATGAATTTCATGTCAGTCTGGGCTAGAGTGAAACCCTACCTCAAAAAAAAAAAAAAAAATGAAGCCAGGTAGGTGGCATACACCTTTAATCCCAGCATTTAGGAGGCAGAGGTAGGAGGATTGCTGTGAGTTCAAGGCTATTCTGAGACTACATAGTAAATCCCAGGTTAACCTGGACTAAAGCAAAACCCTATCTTAAATAAAAAAATAAATGGCATTCCAAAACAAAAAGGCATCAATATAAGAAAGGAAAAAGTCTTTACTTGAAGAAAGTACATTCTGCATATTGAAAGCCCTACAGAATGGGCATGGTGGCACATGTGTATAAATTTAGCACTTAGTAAGCTACCAGAATTCCAGGTCAGCCTGGATTGCACAATAAGACTGTGTTAAAATCCAAGAAAGAAGCTGAGTGTGGTGGTGCACACCTTTAATCTCAGAATTCAGGAGGCAGAGTTAGGAGGATCACTGTGAGTTCAAGGCCACTTTGAGACTACATAGTTAATTCCAGATCAGCCTGGGCTAGAGTGAGACCCTACCTCAAAAAAAAGAAAGAAAGAGAGAGAGAGACAGTACTGGGGAGATAGCTCAGCAGTTAGCAGTTAAAGGCACTTGCTTGTAAAGCCAGTAGCCTGAGTTCAGTCTTGGCCAGTACCCGCAGAAGCCTGCTGCAAAGAGGCACATGTGTTGTGATATCAGTGTACCTATGACAATGGGAGATGGAGCCAGGAGGATCTGAAGCTCATGGACCAGCTAGAAGGCACTCATTTGCAGCAGCAAGACACACTATCTCAAAGAAGGTAGAAGATCAAAGATACCTCAAGGCTATCCTCTGGCCTCCACGTGTATGCTGTGACACCCATGTGCCTATACCTACACATACACGCATACGTAGATACAAACATACACACATACATACCTACTTACATACGTACATAAAAAAAATGTAAAAAATAAGAAGGGGGTTGGGGAGATGGCTCAGTAGGTAAAGATGCTTGCTTGCAAATCCTGCTAGCCTGAGGTTCAATTCCTTAGTACCCACGTAACACAAAAAGTGGCATAATCATTTAGAGTTTGTTTGCAGTGGCAAGAGACTCTAGCATTTGAACACACGCACACACACACACACACACACACACACACTGAGGGGTAAGGCGTGCTATATTTTTGTCTATATTTTGAATTTCTTCTCCAAGTTCCTATTGTTCTGAAGGGAATAGAAGTTCAATTTTAGCTATTGCATGGTACTGCTCTTTCTCCAGAGTTGTACCTAAGTTCCACAGTGTAGTGTCCTAAGGAGTCAAAAATGGAATGTGTAGGAGCCTAGTGTTGTTCATTGTCAACACAGTGACATCTGCAGGATGCTCATCGTTCCCTTGTGGCCCCTGACTGCTAGTTCATAGTCGCTCCTGTGCACACAGCTGCCTGTCTGCATGACTGACATGCTTGGTTGCTGCCCTGAAGTCCTTTATAACTCCCTTCATTGTGTGCACAGGGCTGTCAGGCCACTGTATGGCCTAACATGGCCATCACCCTTCCCTACCAGCCTTAGTCACAGTGACTGACATGGGTCTAAACTGAAGTCTTGGAATATTTTTCCATGGGTAGAAAAAGAAAACTTTTCTTTTTGAGCAGGCATATAAGAGGCCTAATAGAGTCACAATTTTTGCTAAATATACATGATGATAATAGCATTTTACTATTAGGAGGAAAACCAGCCTGACGACAAAGCCAGCACCCATGAGGGAACAACAAGGAAGTCAGCACCTGACCAAATCACCCCTCTGCCTGATCTTCTGAGGTAGGGTCTCACTCTAGCCCAGGCTGACCTGGAATTCACTATGTAGTTTCAGGGTGGCCTTGAACTCACGGTGATCCTCCTACCTCTGCCTCCCAAGTGCTGGGATTAAAGGTGTGTGCCACCACACCCAGCTTGCCTGATCCTTTAATACTGAGCTTATAAAGCCCATCTGTCATTTAAATCACGAGGGTATCAACATATGCCCCATGCCTAGAACTCAACAGGAAAGCTCTCATTGGTTTGCCTCGCACATCTGCTTCCTCCTCTGCCCTGTTGCTTCTTTTCCTGTGTGGGGAGGCAGCTGGGGACTAGCTTATGCTATAACTCCAAAGCATTGGTCTCTCCTCCTGGTCCTTGACTTTCTAGGCTGGACTATTGGTGGAGTAGGGAGTGAAGACCAAAGAATGACAGAAAAATACAAGAAGGGAAGAGAGAGCCATCAGAGAACTGTTTCCTGGTCAGAGTGAGGTCTGCATGGGAAATAAAGTATGCAGTGGTAGATACTTGGGCTGTAGGGCCACTGAGAAATCCTGATGGAACTGAGCTAATAACCTCTTCCATGTAGACCAGCTGACAGAAACCTGGAAGAAGCCATTCTGCATGCAATTCAATGGGAGAAAGAGAAATCACTAGTGAAGATACTCAACAGTGGACACTGCAAACCTTATATTTGGCCAGCAAGGCCAAATGAGCCAACGGGTGTAGTGACACATCTGTCATGGTGGAAACCAACTGCCCTCTAATTGGACTGGAGGCCTGCTCCATGGGAGGGAATACATCCCTGATATTGAAAACTTAAAACAGGGGTAGTCATGAGCCCTAGGGGTGTAACATCTGCTGCTGTCTGGCTAAATGCATATACCATGCTTATCAAACTGCCCAGTAAGCACTTCGGTTAATACTAATACCCTTATCTTAATGCTACTCTCACTTTTGGTAGAGAAGCTTCTCTTTTCAGATGGCAGTGACCTTGGGACGACTCAGAAGGTATCATAGTGCTGGAAAGAAGTGACTGGAGTACTGAGTAACACCTTGATCACACCTTCCAAGGCTCAGGGTCTAATGTGGAAGAGGTGGCAGAAAGAATGTAAGAGCCAAAGGAAGGGTAGGACTCCTTACAATGTACTCCCTCTAGACACAAAATGGCCTGGATATCCATGGCCTCACAGTGCCTGACACTACCTAAACAAGACCGTCATAAGAGGAGGAAAAGGTCATGACATCAAAATGAAAGAGAGACTGATTGAGAGGGGGAGGGGAAATGATGGAGAATGGAGTTTCAAAGGGGAAAGTGGGGAGAGGGAGGGTATTACCATGGGATATTTTTTATAATCATGGAAGTTGTTAATAAAAATTTGAAAAAATAATTTTTAAAAAAAGTGTGCAGTGCTGGGCTGGAGAGACGGCTTAGCAGTCAAGGTGCTTGCCTGAGAAGCCTAAGGAACCAGATTCAATTTCCTAGTGCCCACATAGGTGATATGCACAGGGTGGCGCATGTGTCTGGAGTTCATTTGCAGTGGCTAGCGGCCCAAGAATGCCAATGCTCTGTGTGTGCCTCTCCTCCCTCCTCTCTCAAATAAATAAATTTTTTTGGGGGGGTGGTGTTTGAGGAAGGGTCTCACTCTAGCCCAGATTCACCTGGAATTCACTATGGAGTCTCAGGGTGGCCTCGAACTCACAGTAGTCCTCCTACCTCTGCCTCCCAGTGCTGGGATTAAAGGCATGCGCCACCACACCCTGCTCAAATAAATAAAAATTTTAAGAAGTGCAATGCAAAGCCGGGCGTGGTGGCGCACGCCTTTAATCCCAGCGCTCGGGAGGCAGAGGTAGGAGGATTGCTGTGAGTTTGAGGCCACCCTGAGACTACAGAGTGAATTCCAGGTCAGCCTGGGATACAGTGAAACCTTACCTTGGAAAACCAAAAAAATAAAAGAAGTGCAATACTACTTAGAGTTGGTGGTGCATGCTTATAATCCCAGCACTTGAGAGGTTGAGGTGTGAAGATCAGGAGTTCAGGTCCAGCCTCAACTACATAATGAGTTGACATTAGTGTGGGCTGCATGAGACTATCTCAAAAAACAAAGGTAAGAAAGGAAGGGAGGAGGGTACTTAATAGGTTGATATTATATATATGTAAGTACAATGATTGTTATGGGGAGGTAATATGATGGAGAATGGAATTTCAAAGGAGAAAGTGGGGGGGGAGGGAATTAACATAGGATTTTTTTATAATCATGGAAAATGCTAATAAAAAATAAAATAAAATAAAAAAACAAAGGTAAAGGGCTAGAGAGATAGCTTAGCAGTTAAGGCGTTTGCCTGCTCTCTACGACCCACATAAGCCAGATGCACACGGTGGCACATGTGTTTGGAGTTCGCTTGCAGTGGCTGGAGGTGCCCATTCTCTCTCTATCTCTCTCTTTCTCAGATACATAAAATATATTTGAAAAACAAAAACAAAAAATCAAAACAAAGGTAAAGCAGTGCTGACCAAACTGGTCTTTGAAACTCAGGCCTCACTCTTTTTTTTTTTTTTGTGGGAAAAGAAAGGTTTATTTTGGTTTACACACTTGAGGGGGAAGCTCCATGATGGCAGGGGAAAATGACGACATGAGCAGAGAGTGGACATCACCTCCTGACCAACATAAGGTGGACAATAGCAACAGGAGAGTGTTCAGGCCTCACTCTTGATGTACATGCTCATATATCAACTCCTTTCTTATCCAACATTTGTACTTGATGTCTAACAGACTTCTCACTTACCTAAAATATAACTGAGGTCTGGAGAGATGGCTTAGTGGTTAAGGCATTTGCGTAAAAACTAAAGGACCCAGGTTCAACTCCCCAGGACCCATGTAAGAGATGCACAAGGGAACGCATGCATCTGGAGTTCGTTTGCAGTGGCTGGTGGCCCTGACATGCCCATTCTCTATCTGCCTCTTTCTCCTTCTCTCTCTCTCAAATAAATAAATAATAATAAAATTAAAATGGAATTTACCCTAGCAGTGTCTTTCACCCATGTTTTCCACTAAACCCCAGAATGCTCTGTAGGGTTTACCAGGCCACCTCTGTGACATGGCCAGCAGAGTCTCCTCCTAGAAAGAGTTTGCTAAGGGTGGCCTTAAGGCTTCTCTCCTACTGTTACCAGAAGCCCCACCTCCCTGTCTAGGTTGTTACTGGTCTTGTCTCTGCAGGATTCTGTGCATCAGGTCCCAGTGTCAAAGTATGCCCTAAATTTACCTTGGCACCACAGTAGCTGACACAGAGCACTGACTGATCAGGGTGCAATCCCAGCAAACACACAAATGTGTGCGGATAATGAGCCTCTGGCCACACGGACTCAACTAAAGATCTGTCCAATGCTGCAAAGGTTTTCTGAGGAACTGATACTTAACCACTGGAATGGCTGTTCAACCTTAAGAAAAACCACAAGAGGGGGCAGAAAGAATGTCAGAGTCACTTGTTGGGTCATGATTTGCAGAGACATTTATCATACCAATAATTGTGGGCTAACTCCACAATGCACGACCCATTTACATCAACAAGGAGGGTCCAATGGGAGGGGGTAGATCATAGATGAGCCTAAACAATGGTACCAAACTGCCTGTATTTGCTGGAAAGAAAACTAATAAATTAAAGTTAAAAAAAAAAAAGAAAAGAAAAACCACAAGATCCTGGGAAATTGAGGTCAAACTGGCAAGAACTGTCCACAGCTAAAAATAAGAAGGGGGCTGGAGAGATGGCTTAGTAGTTAAAACCCCAGCTTGTAAAGCCTAAGGACCCAGGTTTGATTCCCCAGTACACACATAAGCCAGATGTACAAGGTGGCACATATGTCTGGATTTCATTCGCAGTGGCTGGAAGCCCTGGGCTTGCTTTCTCTCTCTCTCTCTCTCCTTCTCTCAAATAAATAAATAAGAAGGAGCCAGGCATGGTGGCCTGTAATCCCAGCATTTGGGAGGTAGGAGGATCACCATGAGTTTGAAGCCAGCCTGAGAATATATACTGAGTTTCAGATCAGTCTGGACTGGAGTAAGTCCCTACCTAGAAAAATTAAAAAAGAAAGAAAAGAAAAGAAAAGAACTGGAGAGATGGCTCAGCAGTTAAGGTGATTGCCTGCAAAGCCAAAGACCAAAATTCCATTCCCCAGGATCCACATAAGCCAGATGCACAAGGTGGCGCATGCATCTGGAGTTTGTTTGCAACAGCTGAAGGCCCTGGAATGCCCAATCTCTCTCTCTCTTTCTCTCTTCTCTTTCTCTATCAAATAAATAAAAAAAAAAAGAAGGAAGGTAACCAGATGCAAAAAAATAGATATTTAGAATAAAAAATATAATTTTTAATATTTTTTTGAGAGGGAGGAAGATAGATGGAGATAGATAGAAAAGAGAGGGAGAGAGAGAGAGAATGGGCACACCAGGTGCATCCAACTGCTGCAAACAAACTCCAGATGCATGAACCACCTTGTGCATCTGGCTTACATTGGTCCTGGGGAATCAAACCTGAGTCCTTTGGCTTTGCAGGCTTGTGCCTTAACCACTAAGCCATCTCTCCAGGCAAAATTATAATTTTTAAATTATATTTAATTATGATATCACACTATAAATAATCAAATTATATATACACACATATATGTATGTGTATATATATATGTAGTTTTGTTTTTTTTTTACACAGGATCTCCCACTAAGTTTTACCCCTTTTGCTGTTTTCATCTCTCTCTCTCTCTGTCTCTCTCTCTCTCTGTTCTCTTTCTTTGACATAGGGTCTCAAAGTCACTATGCAGCCTTCTGTGCCTCCACCTCCTGACTGCTGGGGTTATGGGTGTGCACCATCACATCCAGTTCATCACTATCTTTCTTTATTTTGTATTTTTCTCTTCCCTCTTCCAGCCAAGAACATTACATAACCCTCTACTCTTTTGCTCTCAAATACACATCAAATGCATCAGAAAGTCTAATTAGCTCTTCTTTTTTTAGATTGGGTGGGGGTCTTACAACTTAGCCCACGCTAACCTCAATTTATGACTGCCCTGTCTTAGCTTCCCAAGTACCTATTATAGGAGCACGCCACAACATCTGCTGGGTGGCAGGAGAGTTAACAAGATCTTCCTCATCCTTATAAGCAGCAGTCTGCATGCTTACTGGGTATCTAGGAACAGCTGAGGGGAAACCCTATCTGCCACTTTGGAATGGAGGAGGGAGGCATAAGCAGAAACACTAAGAAGGGCGGAGTCTTCTCTGCAGTGAGCACTCCCCTGCAGCTCTCACAGAGCACTGTCTGATCAGGGTGCAATCCCAGCAAACACACAAATGTGTGCCAATAATGAGCCCTGTGCCACACAGACTCTGTAGCCTAAAGGTCTGTCCAATGCTGCAGAGGTTTCCTGCAGACTGCAACCAAGAAACATGACCTCCATGTGATTCTGTAGGAACTCAAATGGGATGGGGGTGGTGGCACATGCCTTTAACCCCAGCACTCAGGAGGCAGAGATAGGATCATTGTGAGTTTGAGGCCAACCTGGGATTACATAGTGAATTCCAGGTCAACCTGGGCTAGAGTTAGACAGTGAGACCCTACCTTGAAAAAACAAAAGAAAGAAAGAAAAGAAAAGAAACCAAAAACAAACAAAAGTCAAAACCAAAACATACATTTTTAAAAAATGGACCCAGACCTCTATGAGGACCTTACATGGAGCAAAAAGCTGCCTGCACAGTCCGATGGGCACTGCACGCCGTCCACCACGCAGTGCGCACTGAGGCACGTTCCAGCACACACTCAAAGAGATGGGCACCTACGCTACGCACAGAGCTCCCATCTCAGGCATAAGGTAGACTATGAACATAACTGGACTAATTTCAACCAGCCCTGGGATACTGATGCTTTCCTGCCCCTTCAACTAGCATGAAAATGGTCTGTGATTGGATGTTTTTTTCCAACCTTTCAATAAAAGACTGCTTTTGATTAATCACAAAAAAAAAAAAAAAAAGGAACCAGGCCTGGTGGTGCCTGCCTTTAGTCCCAGCACTTGGGAGGCAGAGATAGAAGGATTGCTGTGAGTTTGAGGCCATCCTGAGACTACATAGTGAATTCCAGGTCAGCCTGGGCTACAGAGCAAGACCCCACCTCTAAAAACCAAAAAAATAAAATAAATAAAATGGGGGCTGGAGAGATGATACAGCAGTTATGGTGCTTGCCTGCAAAGCCTAAGGACCTAGGTCAGATTCCCCAGATCCCACATAAGCCAGATGCACAAAGGTAAAGCAAGTTTCACATGCCCACTATGTGGTGCAAGAGTCTGGAGTTCAATTGCAGTGGCTGAGGCCCTTGCAGAGGTAGGAGGATTGCAGTGAGTTTGAGGCCACTCTGAGACTACTTAGTGAATTTCAAGTTAGCCTGGCCTAGAATGAAACCCTACCTCGAAAATCAAAAAAAATAAAATAAAAAATAAATCTAGGATGGGTGGAGCATGATAGAGAGAATGATCCATTAGGTATGTTTTGGAGAAGAAACAGCAGGAATTGCCAATAGGTTAGACACAGGGTGCAAGTAAGGAAGAATCCAGAATGAGTCCTGGGACAGATCTGACCACACTGCTCATAAACACCTGGGCTATATGAACTTAGCTCAGCAAGCTGAATGCTGATGAGTACAGCTTATTTACCATCTGATTTCCCTACAAAAGCATGCCCCACATTTGCAACAGAATTTTCCAATATAGTTAGATTTGGACAGTCATGTTCAACCAGGTCTGCCAACAGACCTGAGATGCTCATGGAATTTTCCTAATTAAAACAATGACTCCAAGGTGGGTGTGATGTTTCATGCCTGTAATCATAGCACTTGGAGGCTGAGGCAGGAGAATTGCTGAAAGTTAAAGGCCAGCATAGTTGGCTGGGCATGGTGATGCACACCTTTAATCCCAGAACTCAGGAGGCAGAGGTAGGAAGAGCATTGTAAGTTTGAAGCCATCCTGAGACTACATAGTGAATTCAGTTCAGCCTGGGCTACAATGAGACATTATCTCAAAAAAACAAAAAAGGGGGCTTGGAGGGATGGCTTAGCAGTTAAGGCCTTTGCCTGCAAAGCCAATGGACCCAGGTTTGATTCCTCATGACCTATGTAAACCAGATGCACAAAGTGGCCCATGCATCTGGAATTCATTAGCAGCAACTGAAGACTCTGGTGCACCCATTCTCTCTCTATCTGCCTCTTTCTCTCAAATGAATGAAATAAAATAAATATTTTGGTTTTTTTTTTTTTTCAAGGTAGGGTTTCACTTTAGCTCAAGCTGACCTGGAATTTACTATGTAATTTCAGGGTGGCCTCGAACTCATGGCAATCCTCCTACCTCTGCCTCCTGAGTGCTGGGACTAAATGCGTGCACCACCATGCCTGGCTTAATAAATATTTTTTTTAAGATGCCAGCATAATGATTTCCAGGCCAGGCTGGCCAATAGTGTGAGGCTCTGTCTCAAAAACTCAAAAATAGGGGCTGAAGAAATGGTTCAGTGGTTAAAGGTGCTTGCATGCAAAGCCTGACAGCCCAGGTTTGATTGTCCAGGACCCATATAAAGCCAAACAGATACACAAAGTGGTGCATGCATCTGGAGCTTATTTGTACTGGCAAGAGGCCCTGGCATGCCCATCTCTCACTCTCTCCCCCTCCCTACTATTCTTGCAAATAAATAAATTTTTAAAACTTTTTTTTTTTGGTTTTTTGAGGTAGGGTCTCACTGTAGCCCAGGCTGACCTAGAATGGAGTCTCAGGGTTGCCTCAAACTCAGCAATCCTCCTACCTCTGCCACCTATGAGCTGGGATTAAAGGCATGTGCCACCACACCTGGCTTAAAGATATTCTTTTTCTTTTCACAATTTTTATTAACATTTTCCATGATTATAAAAAATATCCCATGGTAATACCCTCCCTCCCCCCAAAGATATTTTTTAATAAACTGAAAAAATGACAATGTAGGAAGTGTGTTTTAATAGATAATTGTACTATAGATATATTCATAATAACGTACACAATAAATGTACTTGCTTGTTACTTTAAAAATTATTTGAGCCGGGCGTGGTGGCGCACGCCTTTAATCCCAGCACTCGGGAGGCAGAGGTAGGAGGATCGCCGTGAGTTCAAGGCCACCCTGAGACTACAGAGTTAATTCCAGGTCAGCCTGGACCAGAGTGAGACCCTACCTCGAAAAACCAAAAAAAAAAAAAAAAAAAATTAAAAAAAAAATTATTTGATTCAAGGCCACCCTGAGATGACAGAGTTAATTCCAGGTCAGTCTGGACCAGAGTGAGACCCTACCTCGAAAAAAACAAACAAAAAAAATTATTTGAGCCTGGTACGTGGGCTCACACCTGTAATCTCAGCGTTCAGAAGTCCAGAATAAATGGATCAGGAGTGTGAGGCCAACCTGGGCAACATAGTAAGATCTTGTCTCAAAAAATAAATAAAAAGAGGGCTGGAGAAGATGGCTTAGCAGTTAAGGTGCTTGCCTACAAAGCCAAAGGACCACTCAATTCCCTAGGATCCACATAAGCTATATGCATAAAATAGCACATGCAACTGGATTTCGTTTGTATTGGCTGAGGGCCCTGGCATCATGCCCATTCTCTCTCTCTCAAATAAATAAAATAAATTTTTTAAATTAAAAAAATCTCAGTAGCAGAAGCCTATAAGCTAGAAAGAGGATATAAAGGGAATAGAAAGGGAGAGAGGGGGAAACTTAATAGGATGGTATTGTATATATTTAAGTAAAAGAACAGATTAATGGAGGTGTAAAGGCCTAAGTGAGGTCAGGGGAAGAGATCAAGTAAAGGAAAGGTGGAGGGAGGGCTATTCAAAATCTAATGGGATATAAATAAGTCATATGGAAACCTACCTTTTTGGACAATGGGATAGTCAGACGCCATAATTGGTATGAGAAAATTTTCAGTGCCAGGGATGGGATGCCTTCCAGTGAGTTATTGGCCAAGGAGGTCCCTGATGTTCCCAAAGTGTTAAAGGCAACTCATGTAAGCCAGAAACACAAAGTGGCACATATGTCTGGAACTCATTTGCAGTGGCAGGAGGCCCTGGTGCACCCGTTCTCTCTCTTACTCTCTCTCTCAACTCAAATAAATAAATATTAATTTAAAAAAAGAAAGAAAGAAAAGGGAGCTGGAGCAATGGCTTAAGGAGTTGCCTGCAAAGCCAAATGACCCAGGTTTGCTTTCCCAGTATCCTTGTAAGCCAGATGTACAAGGCGGCACATGTGTCTGGAGTTCTTTTGTATTGGATAGAGGCCCTGGCACACCCATTTTCTCTCTATCTGCCTCTTTCTCTCTCTCTCACACACACACACATACACACACACAAATAATTATATGAATGAATAAATAAATAAAATATAAATAAAAAGAAAAGGAGGGGCCGGAGAGATGGTTTAGCAGTTAAGGTGCTTGCCTGTAAAGCCAAAGGACACAGGTTTGATTCCCCAGTACCCACATAAGCCAGATGCACAAAAGGGTGCATGCATCTGGAGTTCTTTTGCAATGGCTAGAGGTCCTGTCACATCCGTTCTCTCCATCTGCCTCTCTCTCAAGTAAATAAAATTAAATTAAAATTTAATTATATATATATATATATGTGTGTGTGTGTGTGTGTGTATACACACACACATACATACACATAGACCAGTATGGTGGCACACACTTTTATTCTTAGCACTTGGGAGGCCAAGGTAGGAGGATCACAACTACTTTGAGACCACCCTGGGAATACATAACTGAATTCCAGGTTAGCCTGGGTTAGAAACCTTACCTCAAAAAAAACCAAAAACAGGTCTGGAGAGATTAGCGCTTGTCTGCAAAGCCTAAGAACACAGGTTTAATTATCCAGGGCCCATAGTGCATGCATCTGGAGTTCATTTGCAGCTGCTAGAGACCCTGGCACACCCATTCTCTGTCTCTCTGTCTCTCTCTCTCTCTCTCTGTCTCTGACGCAAAAGGCTAGAGAGATGGCTTAATGATGAAGGTGCTTGCCTGCAAAGCCTAAGGACCTAGGCTCAATGCATGGGGTGGCACATGCATCTGGAGTTCATTTTCAGTAGCTGGAAGCCCTGATGTGCCCTCTCTCACGCTCACTGTCTCTCTCTCTCTCTCTCAAATAAATGTTAAAATGAATAAATAAATAAGTAGCCAAAAACAAACAAACAAAAAAGCAACCAAAGCAAAGACACTTTAGATGGGTCTAAATACAGTAAACCATCCATCAGCTTCATAAATTCAGCTTTTAAAATTGATTTTAGAGCTGGAGAGATGGCTTAGCAGTTAAGCGCTTGCCTGTGAAGCCTAAGGACTCCGGTTCGAGGCTCGATTCCCCAGGACCCATGTTAGCCAGATGCACAAGGGGGCACACGCGTCTGGAGTTTGTTTGCGGTGACTGGAAGCCCTGGCGCACCCATTCTCTGTCTATATCTGCCTCTCTCTCTGTCTGTTGCTCTTAAATAAATAAATAAATAAATAAAAATTTAATTGATTTTATAACTCTGGGGATGGCTCAACAGGTAAGAGCACTTGCTACACAAGCATGAGGACCAGAGTTTGATCCCCAGTACCCATGTCAAAGGCAGGCACGGCCATGCATGTCTGTAACCCCAGCACTGAGGCAAGCAGAGACAAGAGGATCACTAAGGCTTCCTAGACAGCCAGTATAATTGAAAAGATGGGGAGCTCCATGTTCACTGTTGGGAGGCAGAGGTAGGAGAATTGCAGTGAGTTCAAGGCCATCCTGAGAATACATAGTGAGCTCCAGGTCAGCCTGGGCTAGTGTGAAACCCTATCTCAAAATAACAAAAAAAAAAAAAAAGAAATGAGAAAAGCAATAGAAGAGGACACGTGGTGTCTTTCTCTGGCCTCCATGTGTTACACATGGGGCATACACATGCATACATACACATACACAAATCACATGTACCACATGTATGACACACACAGAAAGACTTTCAACTTTTATAGTCACACTGATCATTTAGCATCTTGCAACTGAAGAAAGTGATTGCTTCTTTTTTACTTTTACTAGTAATTCTCTTAACTATTACAATTATTCATGGCCTTATAGAATTATATGTAGAAACAATAATGGCATATTAAATACACAAATTATTTGTGATTGTGATTATGTTAGAGAAGCTGTGTCAGCTTAAGTTAATCAATGAATTCTTCCTACTAGAATTGGTGGGTTTTTTTTTTTATTAACATTTTCCATGATTATAAAAAAATATCCCACGGTAATACCCTCCCCCCCCCCAACACTTTCCCCTTTGAAATTCCATTCTCCATTATCTTACCTCCCCATCTCAATCATTGTACTTACATATATACAATACCAACCAATTAAGTACCCTCCTCCCTTCCTTTCTCTTCCCTTTTTAACTTACTGGCCTCTGCTACTAAGTATTTTCCTTCTCACACAGAAGCCCAATCATCTGTAGCTAGGATCCACATATGAGGGAGAACATGTGGCGCTTGACTTTCTGGGCCTGGGTTACCTCACTTAGTATAATCCTTTCCAGATCCATCCATTTTTCTGCAAATTTCGTAACTTCATTTTTCTTTACCGCTGAATAGAACTCCATTGTATAAATGTGCCACATCTTCATTATCCACTCATCAGTTGAGGGACATCTAGGCTGTTTCCATTTCCCAGCTATTATAAATTGAGCAGCAACAAACATGGTTGAGCACATACTTCTAAGGAAATGAGATGATTTCTTCGGATATATGCCTAGGAGTGCTATAGCTGGGTCATATGGTAGACCAATCTTTAGCTGTTTTAGGAACCTCCACACTGATTTCCACAATGGCTGGACCAGATTGCATTCCCACCAGCAATGTAGAAGGGATCCTCATTTTCCACATCCCTGCCAACATTTATGATCATTTGTTTTCATGATGGTGGCCAATCTGACAGGAGTGAGATGGAATCTCAGTGTAGTTTTAATCTGCATTTCCCTGATGACTAGTGACATAGAACATTTTTTAGATGCTTATATGCCATTCGTATTTCTTCCTTTGAGAATGCTCTATTTAGCTCCATAGCCCATTTTTTGATTGGCTTGTTTGATTCCTTATTATTTAACTATTTGAGTTCTTTGTATAGCCTAGATATTAATCCTCTATCAGATATATAGCTGGTGAAGATTTTTTTCCCATTCTGTAGGTTGCCTCTTTGCTTTTTTCACTGTGTTCTCTGCAGTGCAAAAATCTTTGTAATTTTATGAGGTCACAGTGATTAATCTGTGGTTTTATTGCCTGAGCAATTGGGGTTGTATTCAGAAAGTCTTTGCCAAGACCAATAAGTTGAAGGGTTTCCCCTACTTTTTCCTCTAGCAGTTTCAGAGTTTCAGGTCTGATGTTAAGGTCTTTAATACATTTGGACTTAATTCTTGTGCATGGCGAGAGAGAAGAATCTATTTTCATCCTTCTGCAGATATATATCCACTTTTCCCAACACCATTTGCTGAAGAGGCTGTCTTTTCTCCAATGAGTATTTTTGGCATTTTTATCGAATATCAGGTGGCTATAGCTACCTTGGCTTACATCTGGGTTCTCTATTCTGTTCCACTGATCTATATGTCTGTTTTTGTCCCAGTACCATGCTGTTTTTGTTACTATGGCTCTGTAGTATAGGTTAAAATCAGGTATGGTGATACCACCAGCCTTATATTATTGTTGCTCAGTATTATTTTAGATATTCAAGGATTTTTGTGATTCCAAATGAATTTTTGGATTGTTTTTTCTATTTCCATGAAGAATGGGTTTAGAATTTTGATAGGGATTGCATTAAACGTGTATATTGCTTTTGGTAAGATTGCCATTTTCACAATATTGATTCTTCCAATCCAGGAACAAGGGATGTTTCTCCACTTTCTAGTGTCTTCTGCAACTTCTCACTTGAGTGTTTTAAAGTTCTCATTGTAGAGATTCTTTACTTCCTTGGTTAGGTTTATTCCAAGGTACTTTATTGTTTTTTGATGCAGTTGTGAATGGGAGTGATTCTCTGATTTCATCCTCTGTGTGTTTGTTGTTAGCATATATGAAGGCTACTGATTTCTGTGTATTTATTTTGTATCCTGCTACATGGCTGTAGGTTTTGATCAGCTCTAACAGTTTGCTAGTAGAGCCTTTAGGGTCCTTTATGTATAGAATCATGTCATCTGCAAATAATGATAACTTGATCTCTTCCTTTCCAATTTGTATCCCTTTTATGTGTGTCTCTTGCCTTATTGATTTGGCTAAGACTTCCAAAACTATATTAAGTAAAAGTGGGGACAGTGGACACCCTTGTCTTATTCCTGATTTTAGTGGAAAAGCTTCCATTTTTTCCCCATTTAATATGTTGGCTGTAGACTTGTCATAAATAGCCTTTATTATATTGAGATATGGTCCTTCTATTCCCAGTCTCTGTAGGACTTTTATCATGAAGGGATGTTGGATTTTGTCAGATGCTTTCTCTGCGTCTAATGAGATGATCATGTGATTTTTGTCCTTCAACCCATTTATATAATGTATTACGTTTATAGATTTGCATATATTGAACCATCCCTGCATCTCTGGGATAAAGCCTACTTGGTCAGGGTGAATGATCTTTTTGATATATTCTTGTATTCTGTTTGCCAATATTTTGTTGAGAATTTTTGCATCTATGTTCATGAGGGAGATTGGTGTGTAATTTTCTTTTTTTGTTCTATCTTTGCCTGGTTTTGATATCAGGATGATGTTGGCTTCATAGAAAGAGTTTGGTAGAATTCCTTCTTTTTCTATTTTACGGAAAAGCTTAAGAAGCAGTGTTGTTAGCTCTTCCTTAAAGGTCTGGTAAAATTCACAGTGAGGGCTAGAGAGATGGCTTAGCGGTTAAGCGCTTGCCTGTGAAGCCTAAGGACCCCAGTTCGAGGCTCGGTTCCCCAGGTCCCACGTTAGCCAGATGCACAAGGAGGCGCACGCATCTGGAGTTCGTTTGCAGAGGCTGGAAGCCCTGGCGCGCCCATTCTCTCTCTCTCCCTCTATCTGTCTTTCTCTCTGTGTCTGTCACTCTCAAAAAAATATATTAATTAATTAAAAAAAATTCAGCAGTGAATCCATCTGGGCCTGGGCTGTTTTTAGTTGGGAGATTTATTTATTTATTTATTTATTTATTTGAGAGTGACAGACACAGAGAGAAAGACAGAGGGAGAGAGAGAGAGAATGGGCGCGCCAGGGCTTCCAGCCTCTGCAAACGAACTCCAGATGCGTGCGCCCCCTTGTGCATCTGGCTAACGTGGGACCTGGGGAACCGAGCCTCGAACTGGGGTCCTTAGGCTTCACAGGCAAGCGCTTAACCGCTAAGCCATCTCTCCAGCCTATAGTTGGGAGATTTTTGATAACTGTTCAGATCTCCATGTTTGTTATGGGTCTATTTAAGTGATTAATCTCATTTTGATTTAATTTAGGTAGGTCATATAAATCAAGGAAATCATACATTTCTTTCAGATTTTCATACTTTGTGGAGTATATGCTTTTATAAAATGTCCCTATGATTTTTTGAATTTCTCTGGAATCTGTTGTGATGTTACCTTTTTCATCTCTGATTTTATAAATTTGTGTCTCTTCTCTCTTTCTTTTGGTCAGATTTGCTAAGGGTTTATCAATCTTCTTTATCCTTTCAAAGAACCAACTCTTTGTTTCATTAATTCTTTGGATTGTTTTTTTTTTTTTTTTTTTTTGTTTCTGTTTCATTAATTTCTGCTCTAATCTTTATTATTTCTTCCCATCTACTGATTTTTGGTTTGCCTTGTTCTTCTTTTTCCAAGGCTTTAAGGTGAAGCATTAGGTCGTTTACTTGCGACCTTTCTAATTTCTTAATATAGGCACTTAAGGCTATAAATTTACCTCTTAGAACTGCCTTCATTGTGTCCCAGAGATTTTGGTATGTTGTGTTCTCATTATCGTTTGACTCTATAAATTTTTTTATTTCCTTCTTGATTTCTTCATTGACCCATTCATCCTTTAGTAGTGTATTGTTTAGTTTCCATGATTTTGTGTATGCTCTATAGCCTTTCTTGCTACTGATCTGTAGTTTAATTCCATTGTGGTCAGATAGAATGCAAGGAATTATTTCAATTTTCCTGAATTTGTTAAGATTTGCTTTGTGTCCTAATATATGGTCTATTTTAGAGAATGTTCCATGTGCTGCTGAAAAGAATGTATATTCTGCAGCCTTTGGATGAAATGTCCTGTATATATCTGTTAGGCCCATTCCTTCTATGCCCTCATTTAGTCCAGATGACTCTGTTTATTTTTTCCCGGGATGACCTGTCAATTGATGAGAGTGGGGTGTTAAAGTCACCCACCAGCACTGTGTTTGGTGTTATCTGTGACCTTAGTTCTAATAGTGTTTGTTTGACGAATTTGGGAGCCCCATGTTAGGTGCATATATGTTTAGGATTGTAATGTCCTCCTGTTGGAGTGTGCCCTTAATCAATATAAAGTGACCTTCCTTATCTTTCTTGACCAACGTTGAACTGAAGTCTACCTTATCAGATATTAGGATAGCAACCCCTGCTTGTATTCTAGGCCCATTTGGTTGAAACACCATTTGCTGGGGCTCCTGCTGCTGCTGGTGCCGGAGCCACTGATGTTGCTGCCGGACTCTGCTCCTGCTTGGGTCCCACTGCCGGCTCAAGTTGGCGTGGCCGGGTCCCAGGACCGCTACTCTGTTCGCTGGAGCTGGGCACAGGTAGTGGGGGAGGGGAGGGAGCCGCAGCTGTTCTAGTTGTCTTGCTGTTCCAGTGTGCTTCTACCTTGTGGTCTGCTCCTCCGTTGCTCACTGCCGCTCTCCCTTCACATTTATTGAGTTGCGGAGAGCTCTGGTGTGAGGGGAAGCTCCCGCACCTGGCTTTTCCTGCCTGCTGGCGGCTTTCTGGTGCGCCGCCGCCACAGTTGGTGGACCTGCCGGGCCGCTTTTGCCGGCCTGTGCAGGCTCTGGATCTCTTCTCCTTCTCCACTTCCATCTCGTTTTCCTATACACCTCACTTTTTAGTAAAAGTGTGTATTTTGCTGAGTTTTTTTGGTCTTTTTCCCCCCCTAGGCTTCTTTGGCATGGTACCTAAGCTGCCATCTTAACCAGAAGTCTTCGAGTTGGTGAGGTTTTTTTTTGCTTTTGCGTGTGTGTGTGTGTATGTGTGTGTGTGTGTGTGTGTGTGTGTGTGTGTGTATGTTATGGTGTGTATGGTGTAGGTGCACATATGGGTCCTTGTAGCTCCCCTTCTGCTTACCAACAGTGGTGTGCATTTACCTATAGTAGCTGGAGGGGAACATCTGGTGTCCCACTCCATTACTTTTCTGCCTGTTTTGGCTTTTGTTTCTGTTTTTCTGAGGTAGAATCTCACTCTAGCCTAAGCTGACCTGGAACTCACTATGTAGTCCCAGGCTGGCCTCGAACTCATAACGACCCTCCTATATCGGTCTCCCAAGAGTGCTGGGATTAAAGGTGTCCATCATTTGGCTGCTTCCTGTTCTTTGAGCTGGAGTCTCTTACTTATCCTGGAGCTTGCTATTTTCCCTGAGCTCCTGCAAATCACAGGTCTGCTCCCCAGCAGGACTGGGATACATGTGGCCATGGTCAGCTGTTTAATGTTGTGGAGACTCAAACTCTTGTGGTCTCAAGCCCCCTCAGGCCCTCAAACTTGCACAGGAAATGCTCTTGACCCCTGAGCTGTCTCCTGATCCATGAGTTGATAATTTTTTTAAGATCAGAGTACAAGGCTAGGCATGGTGGTACACACCTTTAATCCTAGCACTCAGGAGGCTGAGGTAAAAGGTTTGCTATGAGTTCAAGGCCAGCCTGAAACTAAATAGTGAATTCCAGGTTAGTCTGGGCTATAGGGAGACCCTACCTCAAAATAAAATAACATCTTGTCAGGAGAGAGAATGCAAGAGCAGGCTCAATCACCCTAAACTGCTTCAATATCTATCCTTTCTAGAGTTTCTATAAAATTTCTACATCTTCCTTAATGAAAATGGAAGAGGGGTCAGTCATAGTGGTGCATGCCTGTAATCCCAACACTCAGGAAGTAGAGGCAGGAAGGTCAGGATTTCAAGTCATCCTTGGCTACAAAATGAGTTCAAGGCTAGTCTGGGCTTTAATGGCACCCTGTGAATGAAAGGAAGGAGGAGAGATGAGAACCAGGTGTGGTGACTCACACCTTTGATCCTAATCTCTGCACTGTGAGGCAGAGATCATAGGAGTGCCCTACCACACCCGGCACAAACTGTTAGAAATAGACTTTAAAACCTTGATGTAAATCATTATATTATTACAATTACCACTGATTAGTCAGTAGCAGACACACTGTCTCAATTCATTCTTTTTATTTTTGTTTTTTAATTTTTTGAGGTAGGGTCTCACTCTAGCCCAGGCTGACCTGAAATTCACTTTGTAGTCTCAGGGTGGTCTCAAACTCATGGCGATGCCTCCAATGTGCTGGGATTAAAAGTGTGCACCACCATGCCCAGCTGGTTTTGTTTTTTGTTTGTTGGTTGGTTTGTATTATTGTTGTTTTGGTACAGAACTAATTCATTCCAAATTATAATTAAATTCATTTACAAACATTCTCCAGAGCCAGACATGGTGGCACATGCCTTTAATCTCAGTAGAGGCAGAGGTAGGAGGATCACTGTGAGTTCAAGGCCACCCTGAGACTACATAGTTAATCCCAGGTCAGCCTGGGCCAGAGTGAAACCCTAAATCAAAAAAAAAAAAAAAAATTCTAAAAAATAATTCCTCCAAGTTTCTAGGTCCTTTACTTAGTCATTTTGATATAGGATTTTGGGACTCAGGAGGGGTCCCCCAAACTTGTAAGACTCAATTTTGGGTTCTTATCTAATTAATAAAGAATTGATAAGAAGGACTCAAGAAGCCTAAATTAAGAAATCATGATATGTGAGGTTCATTTAGGGAAAACTTATCTAAGAAAAAGCTTTTCCACACACATGTGGGAGATCAAATATAGAAGCTCTGTCAAATAACAGACCAGAAAGAATTAAGAAACAGTGAAGGAGCCGGGCATGGTGACACATGCCTTTAATCCCAGCATTAGGGAGGCGAAGGTAGGAAGATCACTGTGAATTCAAGGCCACTCTGGGATTAAATAGTGAATTCCAGGTCAGCCTGGGCTAGAGTAAAACCCTACCTCGAAAATCAAAAAAAAAAAAAAAAAAAAAAGAATTAAGAAACAGTGAGGGAAGCCTTGGCATGGTGGCACATGCCTTTAGTCCCTGAACTTGGTAAGCAGAGGTAGGATGATGAGTTCAGGGCCAGCCTGAGACTACACAGTGAATTCTAAGTCACCCTAGGCTAAAGCAAGTCCCTACCTTGAAAAAAAACTTAGTGAGGATGATGCACCAGTCTCAGTGACAGGAAGGCAGTGCCTCAGGATACTCCTTCCCAGCCCTGCAATGTTCCCTGAGCTTTGATGGGCATGTTCTAAGTCTCTTCAGTGTTAAGCTGTCTACATTCTCTGAATTTCTGCTTTGATGATGTTGGAGTCTCCTCAGTATCTACCATCATCTCCCTGGGAAACGTGAGGGGAGGGCGGCAGTGAGCAGCGGAGGAGCAGAGCGCGAGGTAGAAGAACACATGGAGCAGTGAGAGAACCAGAGCAGCTGCGGCTCCCTCCCCTCCCCCACCGCCTGAGCCCAGCTCCAGCGAACAGAGCAGCGTCCCGGGACCCGGCCACGCCAACTTGAGCCGACAGCGGGACCCAAGCAGGAGCAGAGTTCAGCAGCAACATCAGCAGCTCCGGAACCAGTACCAGCAGTGCCAGCAGCAACAGACCCAGGAGCGTCAGCAGCGGCGGACCCAGGAGCGGCAACAACAGCAGACCCAGAAGCAGCAGCAGTTCCAGCAGCGGGGGTGCTGATCTGCAGGGCCACACTTGCCAGGCTTGGTTTGCCCCACAGGAAAAGCCAGTGCCCAGCTCCAGAAATCAGAACAGCAGCCTGACGACCTAGGCAGCAACTTGACTGAGACCGAAATCATCCAAGGTAACTGGATTTGCACCAGGGAAGGGTCTCACTTCGTCACAAGCTGACTGGGATCCCTCAACAGACCAGAAATCTTAACCTCTGTGTTAACAGAGGATCTGGTTGTTATAATAACTACTCTGGCATACATACTTGGGGCTGTTTTTGACTGAATGGGTACAGTGTTTAGTTAACTTTTAGAATCTACCTGTATTTTATTCCACCCAGTCTACTTGAATACTCCCATAGCAGGGAAACTCAACCCCTAGGAGCACCTTTGTAGATACTCTCAGAGTCTTAAGAGCCACATCTAACACCTTAAGCTCCTACCCTGAAAATATATTACATCAAATCAATTGATACAGCTAAGAATACCCAGCTAGCTAGAAAATCCAAGCATTAACTTAATCCAAGATGCAAAAATATATACATTATAACACAAGAAACACTAAAAAGCAAGACGATATAAATCCACCTAAAAGTATTAATGCATCAGAAATTACCTCCAGTGAGAACAAGTTAGAGGAAATGCCTGAAAAAGATTTCAAAAGAATGATTGTAAGTATGTTCAAAGAAGTCAGAGAACAAATCAAAGGAGTCAAAGAGGAACTTAAAGAGGAAATCAAAGGAATCAAAGAAGATGCAGGACACCAATTTCATGAAATAAAGAAGGCAATACAAGACATAAATAAGGAAATAGAAATAATAAAGAAAAACCAGTCAGAATTACTAGCAATGAAGAACACAGTTAATGAAATAAAAAACTGTAGAAAATCTCACCAGTAGAATGGATGAAGGAGAGGACGGAATATCTAAGCTAGAAGACCAGGTGGCAGATCTACTACAGGCCAACAAAGAGAAAGACAAACTTATAGAAAAGTATGAGTGGGAATTTCAAGATATTCGAGACACTATGAAAAGATCAAATATTAGAATTCAGGGCATAGTAGAAGGAGAAGAATTCCAATCCAAAGGCATAGTAGGTGTGTTCAACAAAATCATAGAAGAAAATTTCCCCCAAATTGGGAAAGAGGTGCCAATACAGATACAGGAAGCCTTTAGAACCCCAGCCAGACAAAACCTGGAAAGAACTTCTCCTCGCCATATTATAATCATTAGCCTAGGCTATAATGAGACACTATGAAAAAGAAACAAATGAGGGCGAGGCCAGCCTGAGACTATCTAAGCCAGCTTTGGCTAGAGTAAGACCCTACCTCAAAAAAAAAAGGCATGCTTTAATCCCAGCACTTGGGAGGCAGAAGTAGCAAACTTGCCATAAGTTTAAGGCCATCCTGATACATCATAATGAATTCAAGGTTAGAGCCTGGGCTAGAGTGAGACGCAACCTCAAAAAACTGAAAAATAAAAAATAAAAAACACCTCCTCCATGTAGACCAGCTGACAGAAAGCTGCAACAAGCCATTCGGAATGAAGTTCAATGGGAGAGAGGGAAAACACCAGTGAAGATACTCAACAGCAGACACTACAAGCCTTATATTTGGCCAGCCAGGCCAAATAAGCCAACGGGTGCAATAGTGACAAGTCTGTCATGGTAAAAAACCAACTGCCCTCTAACTGGACTAGAGGCCCACTCCATGGAAGGGAATATATCCCTGATACTGAAAATTTAAAACAGGGGTAGTCATGAGCTCTAGAGTTGTAACATCTGCTCTATCTGATAAATGTATATACTATGCTTATCAAAGTGCCCAGTAAGCACTTCTCTTAATGTTCATACCTATAAATGTTACTCTCACTTTTGGTAGAGAACCTTCTCTTTTCAGATGACAGTAACCTTGGGATGACTCAGAAGGCACCATGGTGCTGGGAAGAAGTGACAGGAGTGCTCAGCACTGCAATATCTCTATCACACCTTCCAACATCAGGGTCCATTGCGGAAGAGGTGGTGGAAAGAATGTAAGAGACAAAGGAAGGGTAGGACTTACAACTTGTTCCTCCAGACACAAAATAGCCTGGATATCCATGACCTCACAGTGCCTGACATTACCTACACAAGACCATCATAATAGGAGGAAAAGATTATTATATCAAAATAAAAGCAAGACTGATTGAGAGGGGGAGGGGATATGATGGAAAATGAAGTTTCAAAGAGGAAAGTGGGGGAGGGAGGGTATTACCATGGGATATTGTTTATAATCATGGAAGTTGTTAATAAAAGAAACTAAAAAAAATAAGAAACAAAGAAAAGAAAAGGAGAGGGCTAGAGAGATTCCTTAGTGGTTAAGGTGCTTGCCTGCAGAGCCTAATGACTAGGGTTAAATTCCCCAGTACCCATATTAAACCATCTCAATCAGTCTCTCTTTTATTTTGATGTCATGATCTTTTCCTCCTCTTGCGGTGGTCTTGTGTAGGCAGTGTCAGACACAACCAGGCCATTTTATGTCTGGAGGGAGCACGTTGTAAGGAGTCCTACTCTTCCTTTGGCTCTTACATTCTTTCTGCCACCTCTTCCACATTATACCCTGAGCCTTGGAAGGTGTGGTCGAGATGTTACTCAGTACTCCAGTCACTTCTTTCCAGCACTATGCTACCTTCTGAGTCATCCCAAGGTCACTGCCATCTGAAAAGAGAAGCTTCTCTACCCAAAGTGAGAGTAGCATTAATATAAGGGTATAAATATTAACTGAAGTGCTTACTGGACAGTTTGATAAGCATAGTATATACATTTTTCCAGACATCAGGTGTTACACTCCTAGGGCTCATGACTACTCCTGTTTTAGGTTTTCAGTATCAGGGATGTATTCCCTCTCATGGAGAGGGCCTCCAGTCCAATTGGAGGGCAATTGGTTTCCACCATGACAGACGTGCCACTATTGCACCCATTGGCTCATTTGGCCTGGCTGGTCAATTATAAGGCTTGCAGTGTCCACTGTTGAGTATCTTCAATGGTGGTATCTTTTCTCCCATTGAACTACATGTAGAATGGCTTCTCCCAGCTTTCTGTCAGTGACTTGCTTTCTTTCTCTAACTGCTTTCAATATTTTTTCTTGGTTTGTATGTTTGGTAGCTTAATTATAACATGGCAAGGAGAGGTTCTTTCCAGGTTTTGTCTGGTTTGTGTTCTAAGGATTCCTGTATCTGCATTGGCACTTCTTTCCCAATTTGGGGGAAGTTTCCTTCTGTGATTTTGTTGAAAATGCCTACTATGCCTTTGGAGTGAAATTCTTCTTCTACTATACCCTGAATTCTTATATTTGATCTTTTCATCATGTCCTGAATATCTTGAAATTCCCATTCATATCTTCCCATTAGTTTGTCTTTCTCTGGGTTGGACTTTTGTTAAACCTGCCACCTTGTCTTCTACTTTAGATATTCTGTTCTCTCCTTCATCCATTCTATTGGTGAGATTTTCTACAGTTTGTTTTTTTTTTAATTTAATTTCATTGGCTGTGTTCTTCATTGCTAATATTTCTGACTATATTTTTTCTTTATTATTTCTATTTCCTTATTTATGCTTGTATTAACCTGCTTATTTCATTAAATTGGTTTCCTGGGTCTTCTTTGATTTCTTCTTTCATTTATTTTAACATATTTATTATTATTATTATTATTATTATTATTATTATTATTGTTTTGTGAGGTAGATCTTACTCTAGCTCAGGCTTACCTGGAATTCACTATGTAGTCTCAGGTTGGCCACGAACTCATGGTGATCCTCCTACCTCTGCCTCCCAAGTGCTGGGATTAAGGGCCCACCATGCCTGACTTATTTGTTTTTTATTGGCAACTTCCATGATTGTAAACAATATCCCATGGTAATTCCCCCCCCCCCCACTTTTCCTTTTGAAACTCCACTCTCTATTATATCCTCTCCTGCTCTCAATCAGTCTCTTTTATTTTGATGTCATGATATTTTCCTTCTATTATGTTGGTCTTGTGTAGGTAGTGAGCATATTTATAATCATTCTTTTGAAATCTTTCTCAGGCATTTCCTCTAAATCAGTATCACTGGAAGTCATTGCTGATGTATTAATACTTTTTGGTGGTTTTATATTGTTTTGATTTTTTTTCTTTCTTGTATTATAATGTAGAGATTTTCACATCTTGGATTAATTTAATGCTTGGGTTTTCTAATTATCTGCAGTATTATTAGATGTATCAATCAATTTGATGTTCTATATCTTCAGGGTAGGAGCTTAAGGTGCTAGGTGTGGCTCTTAAGACTCTCAGAGTAACTACAAAAGTGACCCTTGGTGTTGGGTTTGCCTGCTGTGAGAGTATTCAAGTAGGCTGAGTGGAACAAAATACAGGCAGATTCTAAAATTTAACTGAACAATATACACATTTAATGAAAAACAGCATTGAGTATTTATGCAAGAATAGGTATTATGACAACCAGATCCTCTAACAAAATCACAGTCGCTAAGGATGTGTGTTGCTCCACACCCTTAATCCTGTCAACTGGGAGGCTAAGATTTCTGGTGTATAGAGGGTTCCAAGACAGCTTGTGACCAAGTGAGACCCTTCCCTAATGAACAACAGAAGAGGAAACAAAGGCACTATAAATCAGGAAGCAACAAATGTCAAGCCCAAAATATAGCTTATTTAAGAATGGCAAATGGACCATCCATCAGATTTGACATATAATTTATTCTGACATGGAAGGTGCAATTAGCACTTCTGATTCAAGCCTATATACCATGCTTATATGGTGGGTACTGACCTGGTGTAACATCAGTTACCTTTTGGGATGGCATTGGTCTCAATTATGCCGCACACCCATTTGGGTCCCTCTTTGCTGTGCTGTGGGCTCAGGTAGCCTGGCTGGATCACTGGGTCGCTGTTCTGATTGCCTGTGCGGGGTGCTGCGTAGGTGAGCTCCCTTCCCCAGGACTCTGGTGCTTGCTGGGACTTGCACTGGTGGTGGGGGAGGGGAGGCTGTGGATGGTGGCTGAAGTTCTCCTGGTGGTCCTTGCGATTCTCTTCCTCATGAGCCGCTCTGTTGGTCCCTGCTGTCCCCCCTTCATGTTTCTTAAGTTTGCAAGGAGCTCAGGTGTGAGTGGAGAATTCCCTCATCCAGCTTTTTCTGTGGCTCAGGCAGAGCCTTGTAGCTGTGGCCACATGGACCTAGTGCCATCACTGCTGGAACCACTTTTGTCTGCTTCTGTGGTCTCTAGATACCTCACTTTTTAGTAGAAGAATATATTTTGCTGTTTTTTTCTTTTTCTTTTTGGCTTTTTCTCCTATGCCACCAACTTAAATGGAAGACCTAAATAAATCTCTCTCTCTTTTTTTTCTTTTCAAATTTTTTATATTAACAAATTCCATGAATCTTTTTTTTTTTTTAAAGAGCTGGGCATGCTGGCACATGCCTTTAAAGACTTTTTATTTTTTATTTATTTCTTAGAGATAGAGGAAGAGAAAGAGAGGTTGAGTGAGAATGGGCATGCCAGGGCCTCTAGCCACTGCAAATGAACTCCAGGCACATGTACCACCTTGTGTATATGGTTTACATGGGACCTGGAGAGCCAAACCTGGGTTCTTAGGCTTTGCAGGCATGCATCTTAACCAATAAGCCATCCCTCCTGCCCCTCAATTTTATTTATTTATTTTTTTCTCAAATTTTATTAACATTTTCCATGATTGTAAAAAATATCGCATGGAGCCAGGTGTGGTGGCGCATGTCTCTAATCCCAGCACTTGGGAGGCAGAGGTAGGAGGATCGCTGTGAGTTCAAGGCCACCCTGAGACTCCATAGTAAATTCCAGGTCAGCCTGGTCTAGAGTGAGACCCTACCTCAAAAGAAAACCAAAAAAATATGTATACACATATCCCATGGTAATACCCTCCCTCCCCCCACTTTCCCATTCTTCATCAGATCCCCTCCCCCTCTTAATCAATCTCTCTTTTATTTTGATGTCATGATCTTTTCCTATTATGATGGTCTTGTGTAGGTAGTGTCAGGCACTATGAGGTCATGGATATCCAGGCCATTTTGTATTTGGGGAGAGCATGTTCTAAGGAGTCCTCCTACCCTTCCTTTGGCTCTTACATTCTTTCCACCACCTCTTCTGCAACAGACCCTGAGCCTTGGAAGGTGTGATAGAGATATTGCAGTGCTGAGTACTCCTGTCACTTCTTTCCAGCACCATGGTGCCTTCTGAGTCATCCCAAGGTCACTGCCATCTGAAAAGAGAAGGTTCTCTACCAAAAGTGAGAGTAGCATTAATATAAGGGGATGAACGCTAAGAGAAGTGCTTACTGGGCATTTTGATAAGCATAGTATATACATTTAGCCAGATAGCAGTAGATGTTACACCCCTAGGGCTCATGACTACCCATTTTAAGTTTTGTTTGTTTGTTTGTTTTTGGCTTTTTCGAGGTAGGGTCTTACTCCAGCCCAGGCTGACCTGGAATTCACTATGGAGTCTCAGGGTGGCCTCGAACTCACGGCAATCTTCCTACCTCTGCCTCCCAAGTGCTGGGATTAAAGGCGTGCACCACCACGCCCGGCCCGTTTTAAGTTTTTTATCTTGGTGTGTGCACATGCACCTGTGGGTGAGTGTGGCACACTGCATCTGGATGGAAGTCAGAGGACAGCTTTTGGGTTGTTCCTCACCTGTCCACCTCACTCAAGGCATGGTTTCTTGGTGTAGAAGCTCACTCTGCTATTCATTGTTGCACTTATCAGAAACTTCTGAGCTTCTCAGTGTGACAACGGCCTAACCTGGAGAGGGACATAAGTGATTCTATATTGTGAACTTATACAAGGAAGTTCAGCTTTGCTGGTACCTTAGGATATGGTCTCACCTGCACTTGGACTTTATGCTTGGCTTGCTTTTAACACAATGGGAACCACAAAACATTTTTCCCACTATTGCTAAATGTAGTCTTTAGCTTCTATATTAACTGCTGCTTGCTCGCAGTTGCAGGAGAGGAAAATGCAGGGAGAAAGAATCCGGAAAAGTTTCTGTTTTTTTCTGAAATCAAGTGAAATTAACTCTTGGATTTGTAAGATTACGATTACTAAACTTCTGAACTGTAAAACTAAGATGTGCAATCGTATGGATTTCTCCTATAAAAGGAGCCCTGAAGTACAGCCTGACACTGCATTCAGGCTCCTGAATCCTAATAAAAGCTAATAAAGATTCCTTCCCTACTACTTGGTGTCTGTGTGGCCTTCCCTGGGCATCCTCACCATAACACTGGAAAATCTCAGGTCTCCACCTCACACCCTATAGCCAGTGTTAGTATGCTGAGATTACAGAAGCACTCCACGGCTTCCAGCTTTCTACATGGGGTCTGGGAATCAAACCTATGTACTCTCCAGCTTCAGTAGCGAGCTTTTTATCCACTGAGCCATCTCTGTAGCACCAGTGTATTTTTCTTTCTTTCCTTCTTTTTAATATTTTATTTATTTGACAGAGAAAGAGGGAAAGAGAGAGAATGGGCACACCAGGCCTCCAGCCACCGAAAACAAACTCCAGACGCATGTGCCCCCTCGTGCATCTGGCTAATGTGGGTCCTGGGGAATCGAACCTGGGCCCTTGGCTTTGCAGGAAAATGCCTTAACAGCTAAACTATCCCGCCAGCCCATATTTTTCTTTTTTAATTGGATATTTTTATACTCCTAAGTACTCATGCTCATTTAAAACATAGAGGAAAGTCCAAACAGAATTGAGAGCTGAGGCTGTAGCTCAGTTGAAAGAGTGCTTACCTAACACTCGTGAAGCTCTGGGTTTGATTCCCCAGCAAGCCATAAAATGGCATAGTGGCACACACCCATATCCCAGGCCCCTGGAGGTGAAAGCAGGGGGACCAGACGTTCCAGGGTTATCATCCTTCACTACAATGAGAGTTTGAGACAGGCCTGGGACATGTGATAGCCTGTCTCAAGAAAGAAAGAAAGAAAGAAAAAAAACAGAATAAAATAAATCCTTGATGACTTAATAGCTGCAACTGGATTAGAATCAGAGTTCTGCCTTCATTAATTTTCTACAGCTGCCAAATTGAGCAATGGGTGGGGTGATTTCCACTCAATTTCAGGAGAAATGACCTGATGAAAAAGCTGTGTATCACCCTTTCCACTAATATTGGCTCATAAATTTTATGGGCCCTACTGATTCACTTCCTGGTTTAAAATATTTATTGCCCAAGGCACTTAACACCACCAGAATCCATTTCCACTAGGAAGCAAAATTATAAAGCAGACCAGAAAAAGCTTGCTTCTTTTTGTTTGGTTTCTTGAAATAGGGTCTCACTACATAGCTCAGATTGGCTTCAAACTCATGGTTCTCCTACCTCTGTCTTCCAACTGCTGGGATTATAGGCATACACCACACCACACCCAGGTAAGGCTATCTCTTATGTAAATTAAGACATAAGTATAAGCAAAGCAGATAAATGGTCATGCTTTCTGAGAAATCCATCATTTAGCCAGGATTAATAACCAATGGGATATTCTGCATGTTGAGGAGAAAACAGAGCTGACTAGATTGTGAAGGGGGGACAGGTAGAGTTAGGGTGACTGGACCCCTGAAGGTAAAAAGGGCAGGAAAGTTTTCCAAAGAACTATTTTTCCACAAATAGTCAGGATCCCTCCTGGGAGGGAGGTCTTTCATAGGATTTAAATAAACATTGTGGTTGGTCAAGTTAATCCTTGGAACTCAGTGCCAGAACTAATCTCTTCTGGACAGCCTCTAGCCCTAACCCATCAACTGACCCTCTGGTTCACCTGGGCCAAAAGACAGCCCAAAAGGTTACAAATACATTTGCAAGGGGAGGGTAGGCGTGCGTTCTCTCTCTCTTTGCTTCTCTTTTTTCTTTTCCACCTAGGCCCTCCATGTGGGATCACTAGCCACATAGGTGCCTTTCCTTGGCTCTACCTCCCTCAATAAATATAATAATTTAATAATTATCCTTCTCAGTGTTCTTTTTTTTATTCAATTGTTTGACTAAAATTAGAAACAAACCTAGGGTTTGGGGTTCAAGGTCTTTCCTGGACCCTTAGCACCCCATTAAACTGGGCTCACTGGTTGACCTGGGGGTCAGAGGATGACAAAGGCTTTAAGTTCAAGGGTCAGATCCTTACATTTATCTAGTTAACCATTAGAGAGTCAGTTCAAACCATGCTCTTAAAGAACTAGTCTGTAAACTGCCAAATGTGTTTGTGTGTGTGCACACACATGCACATATGCATGCCACCACACCCATGTGAAGGTCAGAAAACAACTTTTGGGTGTCAGTCCTCACCTTCCATCTCATTTGAGGCAAGATTGCTATCCTTTTTTTTTTTTTTTTTTTCTCTGTCCTTCATAGGATCTCACTGTAGCGAAACTGACCTGGAACTTGCTCTGAAGTCCTAGGCTGACCTGAAACTAAGAGTAATCCTCCTCCTACCTTTGCCTCCTGAGTGTCGGGACTAAAGGCATGCGCCACCATGCCCAGCTCTCATTCTTGATGTTGTTCACTGCTGTACTTACAGAAAGTTACTAAGTTTCCATGGTTATGGGGAAATTCTCCTATCTCCACCTCCCATCTGACCATCAGTGTACTGGGACTACTAAAGGCCACCAAGGCTTCCAGCTTCCCCCCCCCCACCCCCCAGGCAGGGTTTTGCTCTAGCCAGGGCTGACCTAGAATTCACTATGTAGTTTCAGGTGGGCCTCAAAGTCAGCGATCCTCTTACCTTGGCCTCCTCCACACCACACCCAGCTTTTTCTTATGTGGGGTTTAGGAACCCAACTCAGGCTTGAGCAGCAATCACTTTCATCTATACTGAGCCTTCTCTCCATCCCTTGTATTCTTTTGTTTTTTTCGAATTAGAGTCTTAGTCTCTCATTCTAGCCCAGGTTGTCTTGGAATTCACTATGTAGTCTCAGGGTGGCTGCGAACTCACGGTGATCCTACTACCTCTGCCTCCCGAGTGCTGGGACCAAAGGCACGCACCACCGTTCCCCGGCACCTCTGTATTTTAAAATTTATTTATTTGTATGTGTGTTTGTCTTTGTGCATGTGCACACATACCAGTCTCTTGTCACTGCAAATCAACACCTCTCTGGTTTTACATGGATGCTTGGGGAACTGAACTAGTGCCAACAGGCTTTTCAAGCGAGTGCCTTTAACTATGGAGACATCTCCCCTGGTAGGGGGTTACTGTAGCCCAGGCTGACCTGAAATTCCCTGTGTAATCTTAGGCTGGTTTCTGAATGCATAGCAATTCTCCTACTTCTTCCTCCTGGTATTAAAGTTGGCACCACCATGCCTGTCTCCTTGTATTCATTTTTAAGTGTATACAAAATAAATGTCAAGTGGGAAAAAATCCAGTGTCTATCATTAGTTAATATACATTCACTTTTTTTAGTTTTAAAGGAATCAGTTGAGAAATGAAGCCATTACTAGAAGTTTCTTTAGTTTTAAAGCTTCTCTATGGAGCCTATGAGCTCTTGGTTTTCTTTCTTTCTTTATTTTTTTGTTTTTTTTTTGAGGTAGAGTTTCACTCTAGCTCAGGCCAACCTGGATTTACTATGTAATCTCAAGGTGGCCTTGAACTCACTGAGATCCTCCTACCTCTGCTGCTGGGATTAAAGGCATGTGCCACCATGCTAAGCTTTGGTTTTCTTTTTCAGCCTTGTATCCTAAACCCAGAACAGTGCCTAGTGGATAAAAACATTTAAATACTTTTAGACGGGGATGGTGGTGCATGCCCTTAATCCAAGCACAAACATATAATAAAAAACAAAATAAATAAAACATTAAAAGTAAAAAAAAATTAAATACCTAAAAAATATTTTTTTTTTGGTTTTTCAAGGTAGGGCCTTACTCTAGTCCAGGCTAACCTGGAATTCAATATGTAGTCTCAGGCTGGCCTTGAACTCAGAGATCCTCCAACCTCTGCCTCCCAAGTACTGGGATTAAAGGCATCCACCACCCTGCCTGACTAAAATTTTATTTATTTAAGAAAGAGAGACTGGGCTGGAGAGATGGCTTAGCGGTTAAGCGTTTGCCTGTGAAGCCTAAGGACCCCAGTTTGAGGCTCGGTTCCCCAGGTCCCACGTTAGCCAGATGCACAAGGGGGCGCACGCGTCTGGAGTTCGTTTGCAGAGGCTGGAAGCCCTGGCGCGCCCATTCTCTCTCTCTCCCTCTATCTGTCTTTCTCTCTGTGTCTGTCGCTCTCAAATAAATAAGTAAAAAATTAAAAAAAAAAAAAGAAAGAGAGACTTCCGGTTAAGATGATGGCACGGGAACCATGCCAAAGCAGCCTAGGGGAGAAAAAGCCAAAGAAAACACAGAAAAATACACACTTTTACTAAAAAGAGAGGTGTATGAGATTAAATTAAAACAGCCGCAGAGAAGTAGGAGAGTTGCAGCTCATCCAGAGCCCACACAGGCAGGCCTAAGCAGCACCGGCAGCAGTGCCCCGGCTCTGACAGCAACAGCAGCAGCACTGGCACGAGCAACAGTGGCTCCAGCAGTGGCAGCAGCGGTTCCAGCAGCAGGGCTCCAGCAGCGGCAGACCCAACAGCGGCAGCGGCGGACCCAGCAGTGGCGGCTCCAGCAGTGGCAGCAGCAGCAGCCGCCCTAGCAGCAGCAGCGGCAGCAACAGCGATGGTTCCAGCAGTGGGGGTGCCCATCTGCAGGGCCACAGTTGCCAGGCTCAGTTTGGCCCACAGGAAAAGCCAATGTCCAGCTCCAGAAAACAGAACAGCAGTCCAGCGACCCAGCCACCCTACTTGACTGAGACTAAAATCATCCAAAAAGGTAACTGGTATTGCAATAGGGAAGGGTCTCGCTTGGTCACAAGCTGACGTGGAACCCTCAACAGACCAGAAATCTTAACCTCTTTGTTGATAGAGGATCTGGTTGTTAAAACACCTACCCTTGCATAAATACTTGGTGCTGTTTTTGATTGAATGTACACAGCATTAGTTAATTTTAGAATCTACCTGTATTTTGTTTCACTCAGTCTACTTGAATATTCCCATAGCAGGCAAACTCAACCCCTAGGAACACTTTTCTAGATACTCTGAGAGTGTTAAGAGGCACACCTAACATCTTAATCTCCTACACTGAAGATATACAACATAAGATCAATTGATACAGCTAAGAATACCCAGCAAACTAGAAAATCCAAGCATTAACCTAATCCATGATGCAAAAATATATACATTATAACACAAGAAACACCTAAAATCAAGACAATATAAATCCACCAAAAAGTATTAATGCATCAGAGATGTCCTCCAGTAAGAACGAGTTGGAGGAAATGCTTGAGAAAGATTTCAAAAGAATGATTGTAAATATGTTCAAAGAAGTCAAAGAACAAATAAAAAAAAAAAGAGGAAATCAAAGGAATCAAAGAAGATGCAGGGCACAAATTTAATGAAATAAAGAAGGCAATACAAGACATAAATAAGGAAATATAAATAATAAAGAAAAACCAGTCAGAATTACTAGCAATGAAGAACACAGTCAATGAAATAAAAAACTCTGTAGAAAATCTCACCAGTAGAATGAATGAAGGAGAGGACAGAATATCTAAGCTAGAAGACCAGGTAGCAGATCTAATACAGTCCAACAAAGAGAAAGGCAAACTAATAGAAAAGTATGAATGGGAATTTCAAGATATTTTGGACACTATGAAAAGGTCAAATATAAGAACTCAGGGCATAGTAGAAAGAGAAGAATTTCACTCCAACAGCATAGTAGGTGTCCTCAACAAAATCATAGAAGAAAACTTCCCCCAAATTGGGAAAGAGGTGCCAATGCAGATACAGGAAGCCTTTAGAACCCCAGCCAGACAAAACCTGGAAAAAACCTCTCCTCGCCATATTATAATCAAACTACAAAACACACAATACAAAGAAAAAATATTGAAAGCAGTTAGAGAGCAAAATCAAGTTACCTACAAAGGCAAGCCCATCAGGATTACAGCAGATTACTCAACACAAACTTTAAAAGCCAGAAGGGCTTGGAGTGATGTGTTCCCAATTCTGCAAGACAGAAACTGTCAACCAAAGTTACTTTATCCTGCAAAGCTATCCATTCAAATAGATGGAGAAATAAGGACATTCCATGACAAAAGCAGGCTAAAGGAATATTTGAAGACAAAACCAGTTCTACAGAAAATACTTGAAAGAATCCTCCATGCCGAAGAGAAGGAAAAGCACACATATAAGGAACCTGGTAAAAACAAGCAATACTCAAATACTAATTAACCCAAGAGAGCAAAGGTAGAACCGGAACCACAAAAAAAAGGCAAACATAAATACACACCTTTCAATAATATCACTTAATATCAATGGCCTCAATGCCCCAACCAAAAGACATAGGTTGCAGACCAGGTTGAAAAGCAGGATCCTACAATTTTTTATCTCCAAGAAACTCACCTTTCCACAAAGGATGGACATTATCTTAGGGTGAAAGGTTGGAAAACAGTGTTTCAAGCAAATGGGCCTAGAAAACAAGCAGGGGTTGCTATCCTAGTATATGACAAGGTAGACTTCAGTCCAATGTTAGTCAAGAAAGATAAAGAAGGTCACTTTATAGTGATTAAGGGCACATTCCAACAGGAGGATATTACAATCCTAAACATATATACACCTAACATGGGGGCGCCCAACTTCATCAAACAAATGCTATTACAACTAAGGTCACAAATATGTTTAGGATTGTAAACAACCTAATGCTTTACCTTAAAGCCTTGGAAAAAGAAGAACAAAGCAAACCAAAACTCAGTAGATGGAAAGAAATAATAAAGATTAGGGCAGAAATTAATGAAATAGAAACAAAAAAAAACAATCCAAAGAATTAATGAAAAAAAACTGTTGGTTTTTTGAAAGGATAAAGAAGACCGATAAACCTTAGCAAATATGACCAAAAGAAAGAGAGAAGAGACACAAATTAATAAAATTAGAGATGAAAAGGTAACATCACAACAGATGGCAGAGAAATTCAAAAAATCATAGGGACATACTATAAAAGCATATACTCCACAAAGTATGAAAATCTGAAAGAAATGGTGATTTCCTTGATTTATATGACCTACCTAAATTAAATCAAGATGAGATTAATCACTTAAATAGACCTACAACAAGCATGAAGATCCGAACAGTTATCAAAAAACTCCCAACTGAGCCCGGCGTGGTGGCGCACGCCTTTAATCCCAGCACTCGGGATGCAGAGGTAGGAGGATTGCCGTGAGTTCGAGGCCACCCTGAGGCTCCATAGCGAATTCCAGGTCAGCCTGGGCTGGAGTAAGACCCTACCTCAAAAAACAAAAAACAAAAAAAAACAAACAAACAAACAAAAAAATCTCCCAACTGAAAAAAACCCAGGCCCAGATGGATACACTGCTGAATTTTACCAGACCTTCAAGGAAGAGCTAACACCATTGCTTCTTAAGCTTTTCCAGGAAATAGAAAAAGAAGGAATTCTACCAAACTCCTTCTATGAAGCCAGCATCACCCTGATACCAAAACCAGGCAAAGATAGAACAAAAAAAGAAAATTACATACCAATCTCCCTCATGAACATAAATGCAAAAATTCTCAACAAAATATTGGCAAACAGAATATAAGAATATATCAGAAAGATCATTCATCCTGACCAAGTAGGCTTTATCCCAGAGATGCAGGGATGGTTCTATATGTAGAAATCTATAAATATAATACATCATATAAATGGATTGAAGAAGAAAAACCACATGATCATCTCATTAGACGCAGAGAAAGCATTTGACAAAATACAACATCCCTTCATGATAAAAGTCCTACAGAGACTGGGAATAGAAGGAACATATCTCAATATAACAAAGGCTATTTATAACAAGCCTACAGCCAACATATTACTAAATGGGGAAAAACTGGAAGCTTTCCAACGAAAATACGAAACAAGACAAGGTGTCCACTATCCCCACTTTTATTTAATATAGTTCTGGAAGTCTTAGCCATAGAATAAGGGAAGAGACACACATAAAAGGGATACAGATTGGAAAGGAAGAGATCAAGTTATCATTATTTGCAGATGACATGATTCTATATATAAAGGACACTAAAGACTCTACTAGCAAACTGTTAGAGCTGACAAAAACCTATAGCCACGTAGCAGGATACAAAATAAATACACAGAAATCAGTAGCTTACATATATGCTAACAACAAACACACAGAAGATGAAATCAAAGAATCACTTCCATTCACAATTGCATCAAAGAAAATAAAGTACCTTGGAATAAACCTAACTAAGGAAGTGAAGGATCTCTACAATGAAAACTTTGAGACACTCAAGTGAGAAATTGCAGAAGACACTAGGAAATGGAAAAGACATTCCTTGTTCCTGGATCGGCAGAATCAATATTGTGAAAATGGCAATTTTACCAAAAGCAATCTACACATTTAATGCAATCCCCATCAAAATCCCAAAGGCATTCCTCATGGAAATAGAAAAAACAATCCAAAAATTCATTTGGAATCACAAAAATCCTAGAATATCTAAAATTGTACTGAGCAACAATAATAAGGCTGGTGGTATCACCATACCTGATTTTAACCTATACTACAAAGCCATAGTAACAAAAACAGTGTGGTACTGGCACAAAAGCAGGCATGTAGATCAATGGAACAGAATAGAGGACCCAGATGTAAGTCCAGGTAGCAATAGCCACCTGATATTTGATAAAAATGCCAAAAATACTCATTGGAGAAAAGACAGCCTCTTCAGCAAATGGTGTTGGGAAAACTGGATATGTATCTGTAGAAGGATGAAAATAGATGTAGATCCTTCTATCTCTCCATGCACAAGAATTAAGTCCAAATTGATTAAAGACATTAACATCAGACTGGAAACTCTAAAACAGCTAGAGGAAAAAGTAGGGGAAACCCTTCAACATGTTGGTCTTGGCAAAGACTTTCTGAATACAACCCCAATTGCTCAGGCAATAAAACCACAGATTAATCACTGGGACTTCATGAAATTAAGATTTTGCGCTGCAAAGGACACTGAATAAAGCAAAGAGGCAACCTACAGAATAGGAAAAAAATCTTAGCCAGCTATATATCTGATAGAGGATTAATATCTAGGATATACAAAGAACATAAAAAATTAACTAATAAGAAATCAAACAAGCCAATCAAAAAAAATGGGCTATGGACTTAAATAGAGCATTCTCAAAGGAAGAAATATGAATGGCATATAAGCATCTAAAAAAAGTTCTATGTCACTAGTCATCAGGGAAATGCAGATTAAAGCTACATTGAGATTCCATCTCACTCCTGTCAGATTGGCTACCATCATGAAAACAAATGACCATAAATGTTGGCGGGGATGTGGAAAAAGAGGAACACTTCTACACTGCTGGTAGGAATGCAATCTAGTCCAGCCATTGTGGAAATCAGTGTGGAGGTTCCTAAAACAGCTAAAGATTGATCTACCATATGACCCAGCTATAGCACTCCTAGGCATATATCCTAAGGATTCATCTCATTTCCTTAGAAGTATGTGCTCAACCATGTTTGTTGCTGCTCAATTTATAATAGCTGGGAAATGGAACCAGCCTAGATGTCCCTCAACTGATGAGTGGATAATGAAGATGTGGCACATTTATACAATGGAGTTTTACTCAGCAGTAAAGAAAAATGAAGTTATGAAATTTGCAGAAAAATGGATGGATCTGGAAAGGATTATACTAAGTGTATCCCAGGACCAGAAGGCCAAGCGCCACATGTTCTCCCTCATATGTGGATCCTAGCTACAGATGATTGGGCTTCTGTGTGAGAAGGAAAATACTTAGTAGCAGAGGCCAGTAAGTTTAAAAGGAGATATAAAGGGAAGAGAAAGGAAGGGAGGAGGGTACTTAACAGGTTGATATTGTATATATGTAAGTACAATGATTGAGATGGGGAGGTAATATGATGGAGAGTAGAATTTCAAAGGGGAAAGTGTCAGCAGGGAGGGAGGGAATTACCATGGGATATTTTTTATAATCATGGAAAATGTTAATAGAAAGGTGAGAAAGAAAAAGAGACAGGGGGCTGGAGAGATGGCTTAGCGGTTAAGCGCTTGCCTATGAAGCCTAAGGACCCCGGTTCGAGGCTCGGTTCCCCAGGTCCCACGTTAGCCAGATGCACAAGGGGGCGCACGCGTCTGGAGTTTGCAGAGGCTGGAAGCCCTGGCGCGCCCATTCTCTCTCTCTCCCTCTATCTTTCTCTCTGTGTCTGTCGCTCTCAAATAAATAAATAAATAATTAATTAAAAAAAAAAAAGAGACAGGGTGAAAGAATGGGTGTGCCAGGGCCTCTAGCCACTGCAAATGAATTTCAGATGTATGTGCCGCCTTGTGCATCTAGTGGCTTTCCTGGCAAGTGCCTTAACCATTAAGCCATCTCTCCAGCCCCATTTAAATACTTTTTAGGAGCAAGTGAGTAATGACATGACACCCCTTTGCAAGTTGTAACACACTATATGTAGTTTATAAACAAAGAATTATGAGTTGGTGTCACTGAGGTATGACAGATGCATGCACTCATGTTTGCAGTGTGAATGAGGTGTCAAAGCTGACTGCAGAGAGCAAGTGAAGGTGCCACGCATTAGATAAACACCTCTGCCATATATGATGGTGCGGGCCTGAAACCCCAGCACTCAGGAGGCAGGAGGATCAGTAGTTCAAGGCCATCCTCACCTACACAATGAGTTTGAAGGCAGCCTTGTGCTACATAAGGCTTTGTCTCCAAAATAAATAAATAAAAATTTAAAAAGCAGGGAATAGAGCTCAGGGGTTGAGTGCTTACCTAGCGTGATAGAGACCCTGGATTCAATCTTCAGCACCTAAAACGATAATTAATTTGATGGGTGTTGTGTTACCTATCTACAATCCTGACTGGCAGAAGGGTCAGAAGTTCAGTCATCCTTGGCTAAATGGTGAGTTTCCAGGCCAATGGGCTTTGTTTGTATTTGTTGTAACTAATGGAAGAGATAACTTTCCTGGGTGGAGTGGCAACATGCCTATAACCCGTTTTAGGGTTCCTAATTCATAGTGGTTTTAGATAGTATTGTGAGGGGAAAAAAAAATAATGTTTTAAAAAGCATTTTACAGAGGTAGGAGGATCACCATGAGTTCAAGGCCACCCTGAGACTACATAGTGAATTCTAGGTCAGCCTGGGCAAGAGCGAAAAAAACAAACAAAAAATTTTTTTAAAAAAAGCATTTTAGATGTCCAAAGAATAAAACTGACTTCATGAGACAGAGGAAATAAACCCCACAACTAAAATTCCATACACGTGCTACCTTGTGTCCATTAACTTGGAAACTTGGGGTCTAGAAATTTAAAACCAGGCAATTCTCATAGATTTAACTTCCCCCCCTGCATTTTTTTTTTCTTGAAAGGTAGAAATGAGAAAACAAAAATATGAATACAATTTTTCCAGAGTGTGGTCAGGATCATATCATTTCACCTTGAATAAAGACAGTGTGTTTAGTTGGAATGCTGAGGTTCTCAAGATACCTGTAGTACCCTGATCTGACCTGTGTTAGATGCAACAAAGGAGCTAAGTAAATATGCTGAATGAGTCAACATTATCACTGTGCTGGAACAGCCTTGAGGGAGAGGAACCAGTGATAAGTCAGGTTGGGGCAAGAGAAGGTGCTCTAGCCAACTAACCCAGTGATGTTGCCCAACATTTAGTATCAAAACATCAGTCACACTATCTCTTTGGGAGAATATTTAACTAGAAGTACAATTGGTAAATAGTAGAAAGTATCACTTTCTTCTTTTTTATCCATAGCAGTCTGTGTGAATCTAATTACTTTTTATTTTTAGTGTATGTTTTATATATGTGTATACTTATTGACAATGATACTGAAATAGCCAGACTTAAGTTCTGTAATAATATCCATTTCTTTCCGTTAGAAGGAGCAGTTTTCTTGCTTCTTATCCAGAACCAGCTGCTCCCCACCAAAAAAGAAAGAGGAAAGGGATGGAGGAAGGGCATCAGCCCTTGCCAGGTGTGGTGGCGCACGATGTAATCCAGCACTTCAGAGGTGGAGACATAAGAATCAGGAGTTCAAAATCAGCCTCTGCTACACATAAGTTCAAAGCCAGCCTGGGCTTCAGTGTGAGACCATCTTCAAAAACTAAACCAAAATGAACAAACAAAAAAAGCCTAGCAGGACATGGTGGCACACACCTTTACTTCAAGCACTAGGGAGGCAGAGGTAGGAGGATCACCATGAATTTGAGGCCACCCAGAGATGACATAGTGAATTCCAGGTCAGCCTGGGCTACAGTGAGACCCTCCTTGAAAATTTAAAAAGAAAGTACTCCACCTCTGGGGTCCCTTCCCTTGCTGGAAGAGGGGTGTGTGTATGTATTGTACTTTGGCTTACAATAAACTTTGGGTGTGTGCTGTGAAGAAAAAAAATCCTATACCCAAAACCAGATACTAAAAACAGCTAATACATAAAAAGTACAACATATTTTTATTACATAACATTTTATTTAAATTTTTTTTTTCTTTTCAGAGAACATTTTCTCAGTCATTTCCATAGTGGGAAAATATTTTATGACTTAACAGTTTCATATTTGCAAAGTTTATTTTAGTATAAGTAAAACACATTTGAGGATTAAGTCTGGAATCTGTCATATTTTGATACGCCTACAAAGGAGAAGTTGTTTCCCTAATGCAATGTCTCTAAATTTAAGAAACTCTCTCAGCTTCCCTTCCTAGGATTTAAACCGGTAAGGTGAGAGGCAGCAGCACCTCCTAGGTTCCCTAGGCCACATCACCATCAATCATTGGTAAGAACTGAACAAACAGGGGAGCTTCCACATTTTCCAATTTATTTATTTATCTATTTTGTTTTTTTGTTTTGAGGCAGGGTCTTACTCTAGCCCAGGCTGACCTGGAACTCACTATGTAGTCTCAGGGTGGCCTCGAACTCAGAGAGATCCTCCTACTTCCACCTCCCAAGAGCTGGGATTAAAAGCATGGGCCATCAAGCCCAGCTTTCCAACTTATTTTTATGCGAGAGGGGGAACTGGCATGCCAGGACCTCTAGCCACTGCAATCAATCTCCAGATGCATGCACCCCCTTGGGCACATGCGTCACCTTGTGCATCTAGCTTACATGGGTTTAAGGGGGTTGAACCTGAGTCCTTAGGCTTCACAGGCAAGCGCCTTAAGTGCTAAGCCATCTCTCCAACCCAAACTTTCCAATTTTATATAAAATCGTTACTCGTGAATTAACTGAGGAATAGCCTGTTAGAGCAGCAGAAAATAAGGAGAAGAGGACTACAGGTGAGCGGTGCAGGAGCCAGCTAACTTGTGAAGATCTGTTGGTAGAGGTAGGGGATGAGGAAAAAAGTGAAAAGAAAATAGAACTAAGCCTCACAATTTCTTGGGCCTAATTCCTCTCAAACCTTTTTCTCAGCAAATAAATTCTGAAAACAATCAGGTAATTAGCAAAAGTTTGTTCATTAATGGACGGATGTTCCTTACTGTGACTGAATGGCATGACAGAACAGAGGCAATGAGGCAACCAACCAATTCTCAAGGTATTGAGTCAAAAGGTTAGAGCTTCCACACCATGGCGACAGCTTTGCAGATGCCCACATCATGATAGTTGAAATAACAAAGCCCAGCAAAGGTTAAAGCTGAGAGTGCCAAAAGGCCTGCTTTGGCAGTTTTCTGCAATGCTTCCCCGTGAACGTAGTCAGTAACAACTTGTCCAAGGCCCCTAAGGAAAGAAAACAATCACAGCTCAAGTGAAAACTTACAAAGTTAAAAGGACATACAACTTAAGTACAAAAAAGGGCTCAGCAGCCAGGAGTGGTGGCACACGCACACCTTTAATCCCAGCACTCAGGAGACAGCAGTAAGAGAATCGCCATGAATCTGAGGCCACCCAAAGACTACATAGTGAATTCCAGGTCAGCCTGGGCTAGAGCGAGTCGCTAACTTGCGGGGAGGGGGGAGGTGGAGGGGAGGAAGCAACAGCAGCAAAAGAAGCTTAGCACAGAGTGACACACATGTCAGGAGTTTGAGTGCAGTGGCTGGAGGCCCTAGAGTGCCAATTCTCTCTTTCTAGCTCATTAAAAAAAGAAAGAAAGGAGAGTGAGATCCTACCTCAAACCCCCCCAAATCAATAAATAAAAAATAAAATTAAAAAAAAAAAAGAAAAGAAAGAAAGAAAGGCTCAGAATGCCACAACTCTCACTCTATGAACTGTTTGCTCCTCAGGGTATCTATGCAGACACTGTTATATGTGGAGTTATTGTGACACTTTTCCAAGATAAGCAACTCAAAGCAACTCATGGGGAAAAAAGTTACATGTAAAAAAAGGACTCAGCTGGGCATGGTGGTACACGTCTTTAATCCCAGCACTCGGGAGGCAGAGGTAGGAGGATGGCTGTGAGTTCGAAGCCAGCCTGACATTACATAGAGGATTCCAGGTCAGCCTGAGCTAAAGTGAGACCCTACCTTGAAAAACCAAAAAAAAAAAAGGGACTCAGGAGGGGGCTAATATGTAATAAAGATATCTCCTGGCTTTATCTTTCCCTTTGTCTCTTTTGGTTTTTTTGAGGTAGGGTCTTGTTCTAGCCCAGGCTGATCTGGAATTCACTATGTAGTCTCAGGGTAGCATTGAGCTCACAGCTATCCTCCTACCTCAGTCTACCAAGTGCTGGGATAAAAGGCTTGTGCCACCAGGTCCAGTTTCTTTTGGCAATTTAGAATTAAATATCAGAGCCATTTATACCAGATGCAGTAACTAAATGTGCCTCAACTTACAAAATGTCATTAAAATTTTTTTTTCTACAGGGTTAGAGATAGCTTAGTAGTTAAGGCACTGGATACCCTGCAAAGCTTAAGGACCCAGGTTCAATTCCGCAGTATCCACATAAGTCAGATGCACAAGGTGGCACAAGTATCATGGCACATAAGTTCATTTGCAGTGGCTACAGGTTCTAGTGCATCCATCTTCTCTATCTGCATCTTTCTCAAATAAATAATAAATAAATAAATAAAATACTAATAAAATGCTCTATGAAAAAAATGCTCTATGGAATTGCAGTGGTTTGATTCAGATGTCCCCCATCAACTTAGGTGTTCTGAATGCTAGGTTCCCAGCTGATGGAGATTTGGGAATTAATGCTTCTTAGAGGCAGTGTATTGTTGGGGGCAGGCTTATGGACATTATGGCCAGTTTCCCTTTGCCTGTGTTTGGCACTCTCTCCTGTGGCTATTTTCTAATTTATGTTGGTTATGGGGTGATGTCCACCCTTTGCTTATACCATCGTTTCTCCCTGCCATCATGGAACCTCCCCCTCAAGCCTGTAAGCCAAAATAACCCTTTTTTGCCCCACAAGCTGCTCTTGGTCAGGTAATGTGAACCACACTTCAATAGTAATGTTGTGACCGAGAGTGGCATTGCTGCTAGACACCTGACTGTATGGCTTTGGCTTTTGGGAGCTGATTTTCAAGAGGAATGTGGAAGGATTTAGAACTTTGGCCTAAGAGACGCCCTGCAGTGCTGTAAGTACAGCTTGATGGACTATTATGGTCAGAGTCGAAAGACCTGAATGCAGTAAGAACTATGGACTGTGAGATTTGGCTTATGAGGGTGAGAAAGAATTTTGCTTGGACTAGACTAGGAACAGTTAATGTGAGAGGCTTCCTGTTAGGCTTGTATCCTGAAAATTTTTGCAGAGTTGCTTTGCATAGAAATAGACTGGTGAGGGCAGAGGGATATGGCACAGAAAGAAATCTTTAGGCTGACAGTAAGGTAGAAAAGAGATATAAAGGGAAGAGAAAGGAAGGGAGGGAGGCACTTAATAGGATGGTATTGTATATATGTAAGTAGAAGAATAGATAAATGGGGGTGAAAAGGCCCAAAGTGAGGTCAGGGGAAGAGATCGAGTAAAGGAAAGGTGGAAGAAGGGCTAATCAAAATCTAAGAGGACATAAATAATGAATATTGAATCCTACTTTTTGGGACAATGGCACACTCAGGAGCCATAGAATGTAGCTAGAAAATTTTCAGTGCCAGGGATGGGATACCTTCCAGTGAATTGTTGGCCAGGGAGGTCCCTGATGCCCCCAAAACATTACAGGCCATTGCCCAGGGCCCTGGCTTCCCACCAGGAAGAGATGGTAAGACCCTATTGCTGAAGACTCCACATACTTGGGCTGCAAGGCCACTGAGAAATCCTGCTGGAACTGAGCTGATAACCTCCTTCATGCAGACCAGCTGACACAAAGCAGGAAGAAGCCATTCTACATGAAGTTCAATGGGAAAAAGAGAAATCACCAGTGAAGATACTCAACAGTGGACACTGCAAGCCTTATATTTGGCCAGCAAGGCCAAATGAGCCAACAGGTGCAATAGTGGCATGTCTATCATGGTGGACACCAACTGCCCTCTAATTGGACTAGAGGCCCACTCCATGGGAGGGAATACATCCCTGATACTGAAAACTTAAAACAGGTAGTCATGAGCCCTAGAGGTATAACGTCTGCTGTTGTCTGGCTAAATGTATATACTATGCTTATTAAACTGCCCAGTAAGCACTTCAGTTAATGTTCATACCCTTATATTAATGCTACTCTCACTTTTGGTTGAGAACCTTCTCTTTTCAGATAGCAGTGACCTTGGGACGACTCAGAAGGTATCATGGTGCTGGAAAGAAGTGACAGGAGTGCTCAGTACTGCAGTATCTCTATCTCACCTTCCAAGGTTCAGGGTCTAATGCGGAAGCGGCGGTGGAAAGAATGTAAGAGCCAAAGGAAGGGTAGGACTCCACACAACATGCTCCCACCAGACACAAAATGGCCTGGATATCCATGGCCTCACAGTGCCTGACACTACCTGCACAAGGCCATCATAAGAGGAGGAAAAGATCAAGACATCAAAATTAAAAGAGAGACTGGTTGAGATGGGGAGGGGATATGATGGAGAATGGAGTTTCAAAGGGGAAAGTGGGGGGAGGGAGGGTATTACCATGGGATATTTTTTATAATCATGGAAGTTGTTAATAAAAATTTGGAAAAAAAAAAAAAGAAAGAAATCTTTAGGCTGAAACTGCTCTGTTCAGCTACAACTATATGAGAGATTACAGTCATTGAGATTGGACCTGCTAACCTGCACTGGACAACAGAAAGAATGCAGTTTTTTAAAGGGGCCTAAATGCTCAAGGAGTGTCCTGTTCTTCAAAGTCTACTTTATTTCCCCCTGGATTAACAAATTGGCACCCTACCTGGTATTGTGGAATATAAGAAATACAGGAAAAAGAGGGTCATTGAGTTTATGATGTGGTCTTGTGTTTTGGAAACGGCCATGGGCAGCGTGAAGCAGATTTGCTGGATGCCTAAATGGAGACACAATGGAGCTGTGAGGATGAACCGTAGATTGCAGTGGAGACCCAGTGGAGATGCTGGGACCATGAGATGGCTGCTAAGGAAAGCTGCCGGCCCTGGATGACGTTTTCTAGGACCGTGAGTGGCCTAGCTGAAGGGGTAGAATTGGAATGCCAGAGACTTACTGCTGGTCAGAATTATTGTACTTGGAGATTTGTCACTGGCTAGTGTTGTTGGACTTGCAGCGAGAGTTTGATGTCTGCCCTGGCTGTTTTAAATCTTGTATTGGTTGAATATTTCTTTGCTATGCCCAATGGCATCTTTTGCAGTGTGAATGTTTATTCTGTGCCATTATGGGGTTTTTGGTGACTGTTTCATGTTATGGCCTTGGATTATAGAGATGTTTGAACATAATTGGGATTGATAAAAATTATGGAGACTTTTAAAGTAGGATGAATGCATTATATTTTATATCATGTATATTTTATATCAGTTTATGGGGGCCAGGGGTGGAATGTGGTGGTTTGATTCAGATGTCCTCCATCAACTTAAGTGTTCTGATGCTAGGTTCCCAGCTGATGGAAATTTGGGAATTTATGCCTCTTAGAGGCAGTGTATTATTGGGGGCGGGCTTATGGGCATTATAGCCAATTTCCCCTTGTCAGTGTGTGGCACACTCTCTTGTGGCTAATGTCTACCTTATGTAGGCCAGGAGGTTATGTCTACCTCCTACTCATGATACCATTTTCCCTGCCATCATGGAGTGTGCTGGTTTGATTCAGGTGTCCCCCATAAACTTAGGTGTTCTGAATGCTAGGTTCCCAGCTGATGGATATTTGGGAATTAATGCCTCCTGAAGGGAGTGTATTGTTGGGGGCGGGCTTATGGGCTTTATAGCCAGTTTCCCCATGCCAGTGTTTGGCACACCCTCCTGTTGCTGTGGTCCACCTTATGTTGTCCACCCTCTGCTCATGCCATCGTTTTCCCCTGCCATCGTGGAGCTTCCCCTCGAGCCTATAAGCCAAAATAAATCTCTTTTTCCCAGAAGCTGCTCTTGATTGGGTGATTTCTACCAGCAATGCGAACGGGACTGCAACATGGAGCTTCCCCCTTGAGCCTGTACGCCAAAATAAATATCTTTTTTTCCCCACAAGCTGCTCTTGGTTGAGTGATTTCTGCCAGCAATGTGAGCCTGAATGCAACAGTTTTTCATTAATCCTCCAGAAATTTACCAAGCAGACATTACTGTGCAAGAACATGTCATACAAGTTGAGAGTACAAAAAATATGGAATTCACAATTGCAGAAGATAAACATTCCAGTGAAACAAAAGAATACATATTGTGTGTGTGTGTAATAAGAAAAAATATATCAGGAAGGGCGACTAGAAAATAGAAAGAGAATAACATTCTAAACAAAAATGACATGAGCCTGGCATCTCTGAGGAACAGAAGGGAAGTTAGTGTGGCTGGAGCATGCATAAAGAAAAGCAAGGGAGCTGGGCATGGTGGCGCATGCCTTTAATCCCAGCACTCGGGAGGCAGAGGTAGGAGGATTGCCATGAGTTCAAGGCCACCCTGAGATGACAGAGTTAATTCCAGGTCAGCCTGGACCAGAGTGAGACCCTACCTCGAAAAACCAAAAAAAAAAAAAGAAAGAAAAGAAAAGAAAAACGAAAAGCAAAGGAAGGGGTCGGGTGTGGTGGTATATGCCTTTAATCCCAGCACTCAAGAGGCAGAAGTAGGAGGATCACCATGAATCCAAGGCCACCATGAGACTACATAGTGAATTCCAGATCAGCTTGGGCTACAGCGAGACCCTACCTTGAAAAATAAAAAAATTTAAAAAAAAGCAAGGGAAGATTACAGAGGGACTTGAAGGTTATGAAAAGAAGTCCAAATTTTATTTGAGGGCTAGAGAGATTGCTCCGTGGTTAGAGGCAATTACAAACCCTGACATCCTGGGTTTGATTCCCCAACACACACATAAAGGCCAGATGCCAAAAACATGGTCATGCATCTGGAGTTCATTCACAGTGGCAGAAAGCACTGGTGTGTCCATTTATATTTTCTCCATCTGACTTTTTCTCTTCCTCTCTCTCAAATAATTTTTTTTTTTCCCCAAGGTAGGGTTTCACTCTAGCCCAGGCTGATCTGGAATTCACTATGGAGTCTCAGGGTGGCCTCAAATTCACGGAGATCCTCCTACCTCTGCCTCCCGGGTGCTGGGTTTAAAGGCATGCACCAGCACACCCAATCTCTAGCAGTTTTTTTTTTTTTTTTTTTTTTGATAGGGTCTCACTGTAGCCTAGGCTAACCTGGAATTCACTATGGAGTCTCAGGGTGACCTCAAAATCACGGCAATCCTCCTACCTCTGTTTCCCAAGTGCTGGGATTAAAGGCGTGCACCACCACACCCAGCTCTTTTTTTTAAATTTTAATTTATTTATTTGAGAGTGACAGGGGGCGGGGGAGGGGAGAGGGAGGGAGAGAATGGGCATGCCAGGGCCTCCAGCCACTGCAAATGAACTCCAGATGTGTGTGCCCCCATGTGCATCTGGCTAACGTGGGTCCTGGGAAATATAGCCTCATGGCAGAGAAAGAGACAGAGAGCAAGAGAGAGAACGTGAGTAAGTGCATGCCAGGGCATCTAGCCACTGCAAACAAACTCCAGACACATATGCCACCTTGTGCATCTGGCTTACATGGGTCCTTGGGAATTGAACCTAGGTCTTTTGGCTTTACAGGCAAACACCTTAACCAACTAGCCATCTTTCCAGTTTAAAAATTTACCTATTTATTTATTTGACAGAGAAAGAGGGAGAAAGAAAAGAGAGAGAATAGGCACTTTAGGGCCTCCAGCCAGTACAGATGAACTCCAGACACGTGTGGCCCCTGGTGCATCTGGCTAACGTGGGTCCTGGAGAATAGAACCTGGGTCCTTTGGCTTTGTAGGCAAATGCCTTAACCGCTAAGCCATCCCTCCAACCTCCAAAAATTTACCTTTTGAACTATACAATTCAATAACTTAAAAAATATTTTATGGCTGGAGAGATGGGTTAGCAGTTATGCACTTGCCTGTGAAGCCTAAGGACCCCAGTTCAAGGCTTGATTCCCCAGGACCCACATAAGCCAGATGCACAAGATGGTGCATGCAACTGGAGTTCATTTGCAGTGGCTGGAGGCCCTGGTATGCCCATCTCTCTCTCTCTCTCTCTCTCTCTCTCTCTCTGTCCCTTACTCTCAAATAAATAAAATAAATCTTTTAAAAATATTTTGTTTATTTATTTATTTTTGATTTTTTGAGGCAGGGTCTTGCTCTAGCTCAGGCTGACCTGGAATCCTGAGTGCTGGGATTAAAGGTGTGCACCACCACGCCCAGATTGTTTATTTATTTATTTATTTATTGGAGAGAGAGGCAGATAAAATGGGCACACTAAGGCCTCCTAGCCAACGTAATTGAAGTCCAGGTGCATATACCGCCTTGTATGCATGCGCAACTTTGAGCTCTTTTGTCACCTTGTTCGTCAGGCTTTTGTGGGACCTGAAGAGTCAAACACTGGTCCTTAGGTTTTGCAGGCAAGCACCTTAACCCCTAAGCCATCTATCTCTACAGTGCTATAATTTTATTTTATTTATTTAATTTTTTTCTGGTTCATTTTTATTTATTTATTTATGAGAGAGAGAGGAGAGAGTGAGAGAGAATAGGCACACCAGGGCCTCCAGCCACTTTAAACAAACTCCAGCATGTGCACGTGGCTTATGTGGGAGCTGGAGAACTGAACCTGAGTCCTTAGGCTTCACAGGCAAGCACCTTAACTGCTAGGCCATCTCTCCAGCTGTGGTGACACATACCTTTAATCCCAGTGCTGGGAAGGCAGAAGTGGGAGGATTGCTATAAGTTTGAGCTAAGTAAATTCCAGGTCAGTGTGAGTTAGAGTGTGACCTTATTTTAAAAAACACCCAACAGGGCTAGAGGGATGGCTTAGTGGTTAAGGTATCTGCCTGCAAAGCCAAAGAACCCAGGGTCGATTCCCTAGGACCCACATTAGCCAGATGCCTAAGGGGGCACACACGTCTGGAGTTTGTAGTGGCTAGAGGCCCTGGAGTGCCCATTCTCTATCTTTCCCTCCCTCTTTCTCTGCCAAATAAATAAATAAACACACACAAAAAAAACAGAGTCCATTGCAGAAAAGGTGGTGGAAAGGATTAAAGGGCCAAAGGAAGGGTAAGACTCCTTATAATGCTCCTCCAGATACAAAATGGCCTAGATATCCAAGACCTCACAGTACCTGACACCACCTACACCAGGCCATCATAATAGGAGGAAAAGATGTTAATATCAAAATAAAAGAGACTGATTGAGAGGGGAAAACATGATGGAGAGTGGAATTTCAAATGAGAAAGTGGGAGGAGGGAAGGAATAACCATGGTTATTGTCTATAATTAAGAGAGTTGTCAATAAAAAGATTAAAAAATAAAATAAAATTTAAATTTAAAAAACCCCACATAACAGCTGGGTGTGGTGGCACATGACTTTGATCCCAGCACTTAGGAGGCAGCAGTAGGAGGATCACCATGAGTTCAAAGTCACCCTGAATGCCACAGCAGCCTGGGCTCGAGCGAAACCCTACCTCAAAAAACCAAATAAATCAATGAGTAAATGTGAAATTGAAACAGGGATGCACATTTGAAGGGTAAAACAATGACAAAATACAAGGATGTGATATGACTGCGATAAGACTCAAAATAATAGTTAGGAGGAGAGGTTATCAAGCACTTATGACTGAGATGGGACACAGAGAAGTGGTTTCTGAATTCCATTTATTATTATTATTATTATTTTGGTTTTTTGAGGTAGGGTCTCACTGTAGCCCAGGCTGACCTGGAATTCACTATGTAGTCTCAGGGTGGCCTCGAGCTCACAGCGATCCTCCTACCTCTGCCTCCCGAGTGTTGGGATTAAAGGCGTGTGCCACCATGCCTGGCTCCATTTTTAATAATTAAATTATCTTATTTATTGAGTAAAGCACAGAACAAGGGAAGAAAAATGAATAGACCCATGTGTTTTGAGAGCCCATGTGGGTCTGGAGAAAACATGAAAAGGCAGTTAGAGAAAAAAGAAGAGGCAGTGCAAAGAGCTCCTGCATGGGGAGAGAAGGAGAGGGAGAGAGCTTGGTGAGGGTAAGGCCAGGGGGTCCCCTTGTGATTTACTTGTGTAGTACTATCCCTTTTAATTCAAAAGCCATAGATTTGATTGTGATCTTTCTATGTATTCTTTCCTGTTATTTTATTTTATTGGGGTTTTTTTTGTTTTTTTTTTTTTTGAGGTAGGGTCTCTCTCTAGCTCAGGCTGGTCTGGAATTCACTATGCAGTCTCAGGGTACCCACAACTCATAGTGATCCTCCTAACTCTGCCTGGGATTAAAGGAGTATGGCACCAAACCTGGCTTCCTTTGTTTTCTTTTTCTTTTCCTTTTCCTTTTTTTTTTGGTTGACAAAGTCTCATATAATCCATGTTGGCCTTCTCACTAAGTAGCAATGTAGCCTGCCCTCATTTCCCTTGTGCCAGGATTATAAACATGCATCACCACATTGATTGACTTTATATACTACTGAGGACCAAACTCAGACTTTCTGCAATCTAGCCAAGCACTCTATCAACTTAGCTACATAGATATTTTGTTTATACTTAAAAGTTTTCAACAAGTCTTAAATATCCTAGTCAAGTTCCTCCTCAAATACATGAGGCAAATTTATAGCAAACAGACTAAGCAGACTAACGCTGAATACTGAAGGGATTGCTGTACTTGCCAGTGACTATGAAGAGAGAGGGCTGCAGCCAGGGAGTAGTCCACCGCAGAGCAAGGATTCACATAGGCAGCTGGCAGCAGGCCCAAAAGCAAAACACTGACAACCCGCTCGCTAGTCCAGTGGAGTGACGCAGCCTTGGAACCAGCTACAAAAGACCAGATGCAGGGATTGAGGGAGAACATACATACTCAACTTATCACATAATCACCTAAACTGTTAGAATTGCAAACAGTGTATCTATCCAGATTTTTTTAAATTAAACTAAACTTATTTATTTGTAAGCAGAGAGCAAGGAATAGAAGAGATAGAGAATGGGCACACCAGCCACTAGCCACTGCAAATGGACTACAGAAGAATGCGCCCCCTTGTCCATCTGGCTTACATAGGTACTGAGGAACTGAACCGGGGTCCTGTGGATTTGCAGGCAAGTGCCTTAACCATTAAGCCATCCCTCCAGGCCCTAGATTTAACTTAAGCACAAAGAGAGTAAGAAGCTATATGTACTGCATCTTTTAGCACAAGGATGTGCCAACAACTTCAAACACTGCTTATAACACAGACCTACTCCACTTACAGACAAAAAGGTATTAGCTGGGTGTGGTGGTCAGCCTGGGCTATAACACCACCCTACTTAAAAAACAAACAAAAAGCCAGGCATACTGGCACACTCCTTTAATCCCAACACTTGGGAGGCAGAGGTAGGATAATTGGAGTTCAAGGCCACCCTGAAACTACATAGTGAATTCCAGGTCAGGGGCTACAGTGAGACCTTACCTAAAAAAAAAAAAAAAAGTGGATAGCCAATTCTAAACTTCTGTGAAATAGATACATTATGAACTAAGTTAGCAATGCCTTGTCTGTTATGGGAGAAACCAACCACTCTCTAATTGGACTGAAGGCCCACTCCATGGGATGGAATACATCCCTGATACTGAAAATCTAGAAGAAGGGTAGTCATGAGCCCTAGGGGTATAACATCTGCTGGTGTCTGGCTAATGTATATATTATGCTCACCAAAATGCCCAGTAAGCACTTCTCTTAATGTTCATACCCATATATTAATGCTACTCTCACTCTGGCTAGAGAAGCTTCTCTTTTCAGATGGCAGTGACCTTGGAATGACTCAAAAGGCACCATGGTGCTAAGAAGGGACAGCACTGAAACATCTCTATCACACCTTCCAAGGCTCAGGGTCCATTGTGGAAGAGGTGGCAGAAAGAATGTAAGAGACAAAGGAAGGGTAGGACTCCTTACAACGTGCTCCCTCAGGCACAAAATGGCCTGGATATCCATGACCTTGCAGTGTCTGACACTACCTACACAGACCATCATAACAGGAGGAAAAGATCATGACATCAAAAGAGAGACTGATTGAGAGGGGGAAGGGACAGGATGAAGAGTGGAGCTGCAAAGGGAAAAGTGGAGAGAGGGAGGGCATTACCATGGATTACTGTCTGTAATTAAGTAAATTGTCCTTAAATTTAAAAAAATAAGTTAGTGATGCCTGGTGGTCTTTAAATTCTTGAGTATCTATGTTTGTTAATCCTTAGAAGTAATGTAATATGCGCCCCAAACAAGTTAAACCAAGTCTGAGGTCAACTTTCAACTTTTAGAATAATGGTCCTCTTACTGTCCCTTTACAAGTTAAGTGCAAAATAAATCAAGACTTTTTTTTTTTTTGTAAACAAATGAAAAACAAGATGGGCTTTAAATATTTCTGAGGCTCTATATCATGTTTTTGTCACCAGCTCCTTGGGAAATGTAATAAAAGAATGGAGCTTTGTCCGAGGAAAATACAAATATACATACAGGCAAAGTAATTCAAAAACAAACTTTTCAATGGAAATACAGCTAACTCATTAATCATATTTAGATTTTCTAATATAATATCTGAACAGTATTCATCTATGCAATGCCTAATGGTCTTAACTCAATCTAAAAACAAATTTAATTAATCCCAGCTATGAATCTACATGATGCAGCTCTAACATATGATTTAAAAAATCTGAAGGCAGCTGACAGAAAGCTGGAAGAAGCCATTCTGCATGAAGTTCAATGGGAGAAAGAGAAATCACCAGTGAGGATACTCAACAGTGGACACTGCAAGCCTTATATTTGGCCAGCCAGGCCAAATGAGCTAATGGGTACAATAGTGGCACATCTGTTATGGGGGAAACCAACTGCCCTTTAATTGGATTGGAGGCCCACTCCATGGGAAGGGAATACATTCCTGATACTGAAAACTTAAAACAGGGGTAGTCATGAGCCCTAGAGGTGTAACGTCTGCTGCTGTCTGGCCAAATGTATATACTATGCTTATCAAACTGGCCAGTAAGCACTTCGGTTAATGTTCACACCCTTATATTAATGCTACTTTCACTTTTGGTTGAGAATCTTCTCTTTTCAGACGGCAGTGACCTTGGGACGACTCAGAAGGTATGGTGATGGAAAGAAATGGCTGCAGTGCTCAGTACTGCAATATCTGTATCACACCTTCCAAGGCTCAGGGTCTAATGCAGAAGAGGTGGCGGAAAGAATGTAAGAGCCAAAGGAAGGGTAGGACTCCATACAACAATCTCCCTCCAGACACAAAATGGCCTGGAAATCCATGGCCTCACAGTGCCTGACACTACCTGCATAAGACCATCATAAGAGAAGGAAAAGATCAAGACATCAAAAGTAAGAGACTGATTGGGATGGAGAAGGGGTATTATGGAGAGTGGAGTTTCAAAGGGCTAAGTGGGGGGAGGGAGGGTATTACCATGAGGTATTTTTTTCCCACCTAATATTTTATTTATTTATAAGAAAGTAAGGGAGAGAGGGAGAGAGAATGGGCACACCAGGGCCTCTAGTCACTACACATGAACTCCAGATGCATGCACCACCATGTGTATCTGGCGTATGTGGGTTCTTGGAAGTTGAACCTAGGTCCTTAGGCTTCACAGGCAAGGGGTTTAACCACTAAGTCATCTCTCCAGTCCAGTTGTTGGTTTTTGAAATACATTTTTACTTATTTGAGAGACACCAAGGGAGGGAGAAATGAAAAAGAGAAAAAAAAAACATGGGCATGCCAGGGCTCTTGAAACTGCAGATGAACTCCAGATGCATGCACCACTTTTTTGCATCTGCTTTTACATGGGAACTTGTGAATTGAACCCTGGGCAGCACTTTGCAAGCAAGTGCCTCTAACCACTAAGCTACCTCCTGAGTCTCCAGATATTGTTAATTGTGCTGGAATTCTTGTTTCTCAGCAGTTCAGAGGCTTCAACCAGACACCAGGGTGAGAGGCTCCTTTCCCTTCCTACATCTCCATAATCTTTCTTTTTTTTTCCTCCATTTTTATTAACATTTTCCATGATTATAAAAAGTATCCCATGGTAATACCCTCCCTACCCCTCACTTTCCCCTTTGAAATTCTATTCTCCATCATATCCCATGGGGTATTTTTTATAATCCTGGAAGTTGTTAATAAAAAAATTTTAAATTAAAAAAAAAAATCTGAAGACAAGCTGGACATGGTAGAACATGCTTTTAATACCAGCATTTGGGAGGCAGAGGCAGGAGGATCACTGTGAGTTCAAGGCCACCCTGAGACTACACAGTGAATTCCAGGTCAGCATGGGCTAGAGTGAAACCCTACCTCACTTAAAAAAAAAAAAAAATCCAAAGACTTAGGTCAGAAGGTTCTCTGTGAATAGAAATAACTTCACTCAACCATGTTGGCGTTATCTGTCCAAACATATAAACTATGTCAACTTTGGGCTAGAGAGATGGCTTAGCAGTTAAGCACTTGCCTGTGAAGCCTAAGGACCCGGGTTCGAGGCTCGATTCCCCAGGACCCACGTTAGCCAGATGCACAAGAGGTCACATGTGTCTGGAGTTCGTTTGCAGTGGCTAGACCCCCTGGTGCGCCCATTCTCTCTCTCTCCCTCTTTCTCTGTCTGTCACTCTCAAATAAATAAATAATAAACAAGCAAACAAACAAACAAAAAAAAAACAACTATGTCATTTTGCCAAAGATATGGCAGTTAGCCCAGGAAAAGATAATCAGAACCCCAAAAGCAGCAGCATTGTAGAGAACATACAGTGACAGCTTGGTGATAGGTGAATGTTCTGTGCTCCACACCATCCTGGAGTCCGCTGGTCCTGGAGAAATGCTGAGACAAATACAGGTCTGACCACTGTGGGGGTTCGGAGTAACAGAGCTGAGGGAAGAAACATTATGGGGATCATCAGCATTTCTTTACCAGGATTGAAAGACTGTTTAACTCTAAACAGGAATAATATCTTATCTGTCAAATGAAGATAGTGCCTATCTCACTGAATTACTTGAAGTTAAATAGTGAATGACTGAAGAATCAATACACTTCTTTACATAAAAATAAAAAAAGAAAGAAAGAAAGAGCTTGGTGTCCATATAGGCACAGACAGGACCACCATGAGTTTGAGGCCACCCTGATACTACATAGTAAATTCCAAGTCAGCCTGGCCTAGAGTGAGAACTTACTTCAAAAAACAAAACACTGAGAAAAAACAAACAAACAAACAAAAACCAAACCTTTTATTTTAATTAATTTGAGAGAGATGGAGGGGGTAAGAGAAAGGGAATGGGCACACCACTTGTCACTGGAAATGAACTTCAGACACATGTGTCATTTTCTCATCTGGTTTTACATGGGTACTGAGGAACTGAACCTGGGCTGACAGGTTTTGCAAGCAAACCCCTTTAACCACTGAGCCATCTCCCCAGCCAAAGCATCATTATTAATTTATTTGAGGGAGACAGACAATGGGTATACCAAGGCCTCCCAACACTGCAAACAAACTCTAGACACTTGCGCCACTTTGTGCACCTGACTTTACATGGGTCCTAGGGAATCAAACCTGGATCCTTTGGCTTTGCATGCAAATGCCTTAAATGCTATCCAGCCTCCAAGAATCTTTATGATAAATCACTTATATAAAGAACCTCAGATATGCCCTTAATCCCAGCACATTTGGGAGGCAGAGGTAGAAGGATAACTGTGAGTTCAAGGCCACCCTGAGACTACATAGTGAATTCCAGGTCAGCCTGGGCTAGAGTGAGACCCTACCTCAAAAAAACAAAAAAAGAAAAAGAAAAAAACAACTTCATTTTGTCAAACAGGTGCAGTGGCTGTTGCCTACACCAGCATTCACAGGCTGAGACAGGAGGATCATTTTGAGTTTTAGGCCAGCCTGGGGCTACAGAATGAGTCAATAAGTTTCAAGTCAATCAGTGCTGGGACTAAAGGCATGTGCCACCAAGCCTGGTCCAGAACCTGCCTTTTCTTACCCCTTTTGGATCCTGCCTCTGAGTTTAAAAAAAAAAAAAAAGACAGGCATACATTAATCTAAATATAAACTTGTACTTATAACCTGTAAGAATATTAAGTTAGCCGGGCGTGGTGGCACACACCTTTAATCCCAGCACTCGGGAGGCAGAGGTAGGAGGATCACCGAGAGTTCGAGGCCACCCTGAGACTACATAGTGAATTCCAGGTCAGCCTGAGCCAGAGTGAGACCCTACCTCGTAAAACCAAAAAAAAAAAAAAAAAAAGAATATTAAGTTAACTTAAATAGGCTCTCCAAGCCTTGATTCCCTCATGTGTAGGAAGGGTTAGAGCAGCAGCACTTGCTTCTTGTTAAAAATCAGATAACAGGAGCAGGACGGGCTTGTTGGTGCACGCCTTTAATCCCAGCACTTGGGAGGCAAAGATAGCAGGATGGCAGAGAGTTTGAGGCCATCCTGAGACTACATAGTGGATTCCGAGTCAGCCTGGGTGGGCTAGAGTGAGACCCAACCTTGAAAAACAAAAACATAGTAGGGCTGGAGAGATGGCTTGGCAGTTACGGTGGTTTCCTGTGAAGCCTAAGTTCAATTTCCCAGTACCCAGGTAAGCCAGATGACCAATTTCTGTCTGGACAGGTGTACTGTATGTAAGGGGTGCTACTATACTTAGTTCTTAATGGATCTCATGTCCTCTCAAGATTGCTCATGTACTCTTTCCCCTATTCTCTTCCTTCTTTCCAAGCTCACTTCTATAAAATGTTATCTAGGGGCTGAAGAGATGGCTCAGTGGGTAAAGACACTTGGTGGCAAAGCCTGCCAGCCTGGGTTTTATTCCCCAGTACCCATGTAAAGGCAAGCACACAAAGTGGCCCATGCATCTGGAGTTCACGTGCAGGGAAAAGAGGCCCTGGCACACCCATACTCTATCTTAAATAAATATTTTTAAAAAATGTTATATAGGGGCTGGAGAGATGGCTTAGTACTTAAGGCACTTGCCTGCAAAGCCAAAAGACCTCAGTTTGATTCCTCAGGACCTACATAAGCCAGATGCACAAAGTGGTGAATGCATCTGGAGTTCATTTGCAGTGGCTGGAGGCCCTGGTGCACTCATTCTCTTTCTCTGCCGCCTTCTCTCTCTCAAATAAATAAAAACAAAATATTTTCTAAATGTTATATAGGGGAAAAAAAAAGCTGGATGTGGTGGTACTCAACTTTAAGCCCAGAACTTGGGAGGCAGAGGTAGAAGGGATCGCCATGAATTTGAGGCCACCCTGAGACTCCATAGTGAATTGCAGGTCATCCTGGGCTACAGTGAGACCCTACCTCAAAAAACAAAACAAAACAAATGTGAGGAGAGTCAATCAAAATTCAAGATATTTTTAATAAGACATATGAACGCCTATTTCTGAAAGCTGGAAAAAGCTGCACTGCATGCAGCCCTATAGGAGACAGAAGTCATCAGTGGTGAAAACAGTGGACACTGGAAACCTCAAATTTGGCCAGACAGGCCAAATAACCTCACAAGTGCAATAGTGCCATGTCTGCTCTGGGGGAAACCAACTGCTCTCTAGCTGGACTGGAGACTCGCTCTATGGGAGGGAATACATGTCTGGTACTGAAAACTTAATCAAAAGACTGGTAGGGGAAGTCATGAGCCTTAGGGGTATAAAGCCTGCTCTTATCTGGATAAATGTATATATTATTCTCACCAAACTGCCCTGAAAACACTATACGTAATGTTTATATTCATATATTAATGCTACTCTCACTTTTGGTTAGAGAAGCTTCTCTTTTCAGATGATGGTGACCATTGGGATGACGCAAAAGGCAACACAGTGCTGAGAAGTGACAGAGGAGTGTCCAGCACTGAAACATCTCTATCACACCCTCCAAGGCTCAGGGTCCATTGCAGAAGAGATGGCAGAAAGAATGTAAGAGCTAAAGGAAGGGAACCACTCCTTACAATACAACTGTCTAGACAGAAATTGGTCTCAATATCCATGCCTTCGCAGTGCATAGCAATACCTTCATAAGACCCTCATAAGAGGAGGAAAAGATGATGATATCAAATGAAAAGAGAGACTAATGGAGAGAGGGAGGAGATATGATGGAGAGTAGAGTTATGAAGAGAAAAGTGGGGGAGGGAGGAAATTATCATGGTTTATTGTCTATAAGTATAGAAGTTGTCAATAATTTTCTTTTTTTAAGGGCTGGAGGGATGGTTTCACGGTTAAGGTATTTGCCTGCAAAGCCAAAGGACCCAGGTTCGATTCCTCTGGATTCATATTAGCCAGCTGCACAAGGTGGTGCATGTGTCTGGAGTTCGTGTGCAGTGGATGGAGGCTCTGGTATGCCCATTCTCATGCCCCCCTGCCTCCTTCTCTCGAAAATAAATAAAAATAAAATATTTTTTTAAATTTTATATAAATTAGGGCTGGAGGCATGGCTTAGCAGGCAAGGGATTTGCCTACAAGGCCAAAGGACCCAGGTTTGATTCCCCAAGACCCACGTTAGCCAGATGTACAAGGGGGCGCACCTGTCTGGAGTTCATTTGCAGTGGCTGGAGGCCCTGGCATGCCTATTTTCTCTCCCCAAACTCCTCTTTCTCTGTCAAATAAATAAATAACTAAAAATAAAGTATTAAAAAAATGTTATATAGCTGGGCATGGTGGTACACACCTTTAATCCCAGCACTCAGGAGGCAGAGGTAGGAGGATTGACATGAGTTTGAGGCCACCTGACACTACATAGTAAATTCCAGGTCAGCCTGGGCTAGAGGGAGACCCTACCTCAAAAAAAAAAAAAAAAAAAAAAGCTATATAAATTGGCCACGCATGGTGGCACACTCCTTTAATCCCAGTAGGAGGCACAGGCAGGAGGATCCCTGTGAGTTCAAGACCAGCCTGAGATTACATAGTGAACTTTAGGCACTACATCAAGACCCTATCTCAACTCTTCCCTGCAAAAAAAAAAAAAAGTTACATAAACAATCTGTATTCCCCAATCATTCAACTCTCAAACTTTTTTACACTCAGATCACCAATGATCTCTATTTGATCATATCCTAATCTTAGTAAGCATTTTGGCACTTATACTCTCTTTTCTCACAGAATTCTTTCTAGTTCCCCTGATTCTCTGATCATACACGTCAGTCTTCTCCTATATGTATAAATTTTTTTTTTGAGGTAGGGTCTTGCTCTAGCCCAGGCTGACCTGAAATTCACTATGAAGTCTCAGGGTGGCCTTGAACTCAAACACAGTAATCCTACTACCTCTGCCTCCTAAATGCTGGGATTGAAGGTGTACATCATTGGGCCCAGCTGTTTGCTTTTTTTTTTTTTTAAACAAAACAAAACAAAACACAACACGGGCTGGAGAGATGGCTTAGCGGTTAAGCACTTGCCTGTGAAGCCTAAGCACCCCGGTTCGAGGCTCGGTTCCCCAGGTCCCACGTTATTGCTGAAGACTCCATACACAGCTGACGTGTAAAATGGAATGACATGGCCAGAAGCCAGGAGAGAGTCAGTCCCCAGACAGTCAGTGTGTCTAGTGCCAGAAGGCGCTACATAGGCGACTGGGGGAAATGACCAAGATCTGTCCAAGCAACACATTGTTTAACCTAATTAGCAACAAATAACCAGATGTGATGCCCACACAAGTGTAATAGTGGTACACAGCCATGGTGAGGAATCAATTGCTCTTGATTTGGCTAACTGATCCACTCAGTGGTACTAGACCCATAGCTGGAGCTGGGAAACAAGTCAGAACCATACCCAAACACAAGCTCACTCTTTAATATCAAGCTACCATCAATCACGGGGTATAAGAGGGCCTAAATCTACCATACTGTCTATCAAAAAAGTAAGTCTTATCTCAATTTTCCGGGTGCTAACTTACTCTCCGTTGGAGAATCTGCTTCTCTTTTCCAGATAGATGCAGATCCTAAGAAGAGAGCTGCCCCAACATACCTCAAAAGGGGCCCAACTGAAACTAAGGACAACTGGCAAAATAAGCAAGGGTGATGTTTTCCTGTGAACCGGATACCAGCACAAAGAGGAAGGAGATCAACACAGAGAAAAATCAACTCCTACCAAAGCAGAGAGCCAGAGCCTCAGAGGCCCCCAACACCTCAGCACTGAAGCAGACCAAAAATGAACCCAACATGGCTCAGGGAAATTTTGCGGAAGACGGGGCAGAAAGAATGTCAGAGTCACATGTTGGGTCATGATTTTCAGAGACATTTATCATACCAATAACTGGGGGCTACCTCCACAATGCACGACCCATTTTCATTAACAAGGAGGGTCTAATGGGAAGGGGTAGATCACAGATGAGCCTAAATAATGGTACCAAACTGCCTGTATTTACTGAAAAGAAAACTAATAAATTAAATTAAAAAAAAAAAAACACGGGCTGGAGAGATGGCTTAGCGGTTAAGCGCTTGCCTGTGAAGCCTAAGCACCCCGGTTCGAGGCTCGGTTCCCCAGGTCCCACGTTAGCCAGATGCACAAGGGGGCGCACGCGTCTGGAGTTCATTTGCAGAGGCTGGAAGCCCTGGCCCGCCCATTCTCTCTCTCTCCCTCTATCTGTCTTTCTCTCTGTGTCTGTCACTCTCAAATAAATAAATAAATAATTTTTAAAAAAAATCTTAAAAACAAAACAAAACAAAACAAACATGGTCTTATGTAACTCAGGCTGCCCTTAAACTATGTACATGAGGTTGACATTAAACTGATCCTTTTGCCTCCCCAGTGTTGGGATTACAGCCATGGGTCAGGTTAATACAACGTAAGTAGCTTTTTTTTTTTTTTCCTTTTCTTTTCTTTTTGATTTTTTCGGTAAGATCTTGCTCTAGCCCAGTAGTCTCAGAGTGGCCTCAAACTCACAGCAATCCTAACTCTGTGCCACCACACCCGGCTCACAACTATCTTAATTATTTATTATTATTATTATTTTTTATTTGCAAGCATTAAGAGAGAAAAGACAGAAAGAATGGGTATGCCAAGACCTCCGGCCACTGCACAGACTTCAAATGACGCACGCACCACTTTGTGCATCTGGTATAGGGGAACTGAACCCTGCCGGCAAGCGCCTTAACCACCTCTCCAGTCCACAACTAGCTTAAATTTACGCTTACAATGTTGGGTTTTCTCAAGATGTTCTATCCGCCCTCTGCAGTCCTCAGTTCCTACGCCCAAGTCATCTCTCCCACCCTCATGGTTTCACCTCCTGCACACAGGCTTAGATTGAAATCGCACTCCAGCCCTGATGCCTCTCCAGTTTCAGAAATTTAACTGCCTGCTGGACTTCACTGAAATAAAACCAATTCAACATGACATCCAGTGAAATCATCCTTAATTCATCTTCTCATGCAAATTTGTTCCCCATTTGTGTTCCTCGCCTTATTTAACGACACTTCAGTCACTTTTTAACAGAATTCAGAAATCGAGAAGGCATGCAGGAAATTTCCCTCTAAATTGAAAGTACCAAAAAGTAGCAACACAGCTTTCTGGAAATGGGCCTGCTATCACCAGCCCAGGCCAGTCCAGGGGAAGATTCGCACTGGCCCGCAGGCAGGGCCCGGGGCAGGAGCCGCCCTTCTCTTCTCGGGCCTCGCTCCCCCTCCTCCCACTGCCAGGGACCCTCACCTTGACGTCCCCGGACGCCCTGAAGGGCGCTCAGTCTCAAGAAAAGCGCCATCCCGCTTTTGAGGGCTCAAGGTCGTCCAACAACCCGGAAGCAGTTTTGGCATCAACCCCCCCCCCCCCACAACACCCCGCGCAAACCAAAGAGACTACGGAAGAAAACACGCATGGACCGGAAGTCGGAGCGCTCCCGCCGCGCACGCGCACTCGCTCGCGTACGCTGACTTGCGCAGGCCTCCGGTGCAGCTGGCCATGGCGGAGCTGGGTGAAGCCGACGAGGCGGAGTTGCAGCGCCTGGTGGCCGCCGAGCAGCAGAAGGTGCAATTCACGGCTCAGGTACGCGGCGGGGCGGGTGAGGTACGGGTCCCTGTGCCCGCGGGGCTCTGAACCTCACCCGAAGCTTGATCGCCACGCCGCACGGATCGAGCCTCGGCCCTCCTGCCCCAGGACCTTGGTGCCTGCGCCCCGAGGGAGGAGAGGGAAAGGTTTAGACGGTGTTTGTGCCCAGGAAGCATGCCAGCCGGCCACTGGCCCGTGCTTTAACTCTGCCCCAGCCCCTTAGAGACCCAAGTGTCCCGTGGAGGGACACCTTCCGCCGTGGTTCTGGTTTTTCTCCACTGTCTGCCTGCATTGTCAGGAGATTTGATCGTGTATTTGGGGATGGTGAGCACTAGAGCATTATTGGAAGTGGAGAGGCGCTGAAGTAGTCAGTGTAGACCCAGTTGGTGTGGAACAGGGTTTGGGGAATCCTTGAAGCGCGGTCAGACCTGCGCGTGGTCCTTGCTGACTGGTTTTCAAGGTAGGATTTCTAGCCTACGAGGACTTGTAACTCAAGTCTGTAGCCCCAGGCTGATCTCGAACTCCTATCTCGGAGCCTCCCATGTGCTGGGAATAAAGGCGTGTCACCACCATGCTTGGTGAACCCTGTAAATTTAAATAACTGTCTTTTAGGATTTTCATAGTAAGTTTGACTCTTTCCAAGTAATAATCCCTCGGTCCAAACTGTTAAGAAGTACTCACTTTATAGGTTCTGAATGAAATGCGTAGTCGTTTGGAGACGGAGGCACCCTGCCTTCTACTAAATATTTTAATTTGCAAGCAGAGAGAGAGAAGACAGAATGGGCACGGCAGGGCCTTCATCCGCTGCAAACGAACTCCAAATATGGGCACCACTGTGCATCTGGCTTTATGTGGGTACTGGGAAATCAAACTCAGGTCCTTCGGCGTTGTAGGCAAGCGCCTTAACCAGCCCTGCTTTGTGAAATTTTAAAGTATTAGGCCTACTGAGAATTTATTGTCTGAAAGGATGAGGCTATGGGGCCATTACTGCCAATAAGTTAGGAAGTGAAGAAAGAGTCCAAAGTGATTCCATGGTTTGATTTTTAAAAACTAACCAGCCTGAAGTAGTGGCCCACACCTATAATCCCAGCACTCAGGAGGCCCAGGTAAAAGGATCAAGGTGAGTTCAACGCCAGCCTAGGCTAGAATCAGATCCTGCCTTAAAACAAACAGCAATGGGCATTGTGGCACAAGCCTTTAAGCCTAGCACTTGGGATACAGAGGTAGGATTGCCACAAATTTGAGGCCATCAAGTCACAGCATAATAGGAAACAAAGTGGACAGTTAGGCCCATCTGGAGACCCCAGTGGTTACTGTTTTTCTTTCCTTCTAGGTGCATCGCTTCATGGAACTGTGTTGGGATAAGTGTGTGGAAAAGCCAGGAAATCGTCTAGATTCTCGCACTGAAAACTGTCTCTCTAGTTGTGTGGACCGCTTCATTGACACTACTCTAGCCATCACCAGTCGGTTTGCCCAAATTGTACAGAAAGGACAGTAGGTCATCCATTCAGAGAGTGACAGAAGGACTTATTAAGTAGGGAAAAAATTGTTAACCCATTTTAAAGTTAACATCAGGTGGTTGCCAAGAGTGTTCTAAAAAGCAACAGATCAAATGGTGAAAAAGTGAAATTCATTTATTTGGAATTCAGTGATTCCAGTTTGTATCATACCAGTTATTCAATAAATGTGGAGTCTCCGGTTCTTTCTTTTAAATACCATTCTAGGATTTAATGTTGAGATTTCTGATTGACAGGAACACTACAAATAATGTTCTCAGGCTGGTGGTGCAAATGGGAGGTCACAGGTTTTGAAGAGCCACCCTAAACCTAGTTAAGGGGATCAGAGGAACCATCAAAGCCTTAGCCTAAGGCATAGAAGGAAGGGGGGGATGGAGTAAGGTGGACAGAAAACAGTTTTATTGCTTATGTGATCATGAAAAGATAAACATTGGGTGGTGTGGGACATCAGGCAAAAATGTGCATTCCTTGGGAAAAAAAGCCTGTTAGTAGTATGGGAGGAGGGGAATGTCAAAAGTCCAAAAAGAACCAACTGCTTATAAATGCCTTATTCTGTAGATTCATCTTCATCCTGTGCTTAGAAATCAGTATTTTTATAGCACAAAACAGTGCTTTAAAAATACACGCTAAAAACTTCCAACAAGGATTTTACTGTTTCAAGGTTACGAGGTAGTAATTATAGACTCTTCTTCCCGCATTAGACCACTACTAATCCCAAGGATAAAAATATACATCATGGAATACAGTTGAGTACCAAAGTACTAGTATTTCAATATCCCAAAAGGTAGCACCTGCTCATAATCAAGGGATGGGGCACCTATGGCCAACCATGTATTTTGAGAAGAAGCACTTTATTAGGATATGATCCATAAAGAGCACTAGTTTGAATATTAAATCCCACTTCATGGAGTGTCATCATAGCTGTGTCCTATTGCTGGTGTTTTAAAGTGTCATGCTAGCCATGAAGTGTTTCTGTGATACACATGCAGAAAGTAAGGCCAGGGAGGTTAACCTGCTCTAGAGCACATAACCAATCAGTGGCAGAACCATGAAAGTGAGTTTTCATGCTTGTTGCTCAACACATGAAGTGACAACCATAAAAACAACAGAACCTGATGACATCACCATCACTTGATCTCTCCCTTAAAGAAAAACTCACTTGCCCTGCTAGTCTTTCTGTATTTTGGTTTCTTAAGAATTAACATAGGCATTACAGTATAGCAAAGGGAAATAATCTGGTTTCTGTTACTTTTCACCCAAAGGCAGACTGGGAAGTGGATGTGTCCCTGAGTAGGCCTGTTTCATTTTGGAACTCATTCAATGTAGGTTTGAGGAAAATCTAAAATTCATGAACAGAATTAGAAATGAACAAGGAAAGCAAATAGCACTAGGGGGTACAGCTCAGTGGTGTGTGCAAGGTCTTGAGAAAAGGCCAAAAAAGGAAGACAATTAGATGCCTGTTGATGCCCTGAATCCCTTCCAGAGCATTATTAGGTAACATGACGCATTTCTAGTTCTTTCCCACTTGACAGATCATCACAGGTGAACAATTTCAAACACAAGTCCATTTAGGCATGTACGGCACGGAACTAGAAAACCATTACCTATCCAGTTTTCAGTACTTTCGGCTTATACTAAATGTAGCTGTGGGCCCTGTCCAGCAGGGAAATTTTACACAAAATCCTAGTTCCTTCTAACAATGGTCACCTGTGGATATTATGAAGGGGAAATGTTTTGTTCTTAAGTAAATTAGATTATACCTATGGGTCAAAATACAGAAGGGTCAAAGCACCAAGGCTGAAGTCAGCCATGACACCTGCTGTATAAACAGCAACATTGTATTCCCTTGTCAAGCCAATCTGTGTAATGCTTCCAATCCATCTCTCCATCCTGGCCAGGCCTTGATTTCCCCAAATTCAAGGTTCCAGTTGCATACCATGACATTACTGGATTGAGCTTCCTGGGTTTTTTGTTTACTATATAGGTATTCTACCCTAAATGTAATTAATTGCAAATAATCTCTTCAAGAAACCTTATAACAAAATACCAAATTCCCTGTTAACAAAAGGGGTAGTTAAGCCAAAATAGACAAGGAATCTGTCAAAACACAGATAGTACAAGATAGCTCTAACCTCAGACCCTTCTGGCATTGGCAAAATCCCACATACTGTGTTCAAAGCTGTAAATATTCAGTCAGATGGAAAACAACAATGCTTTTCCCAATTAGTCTTCTTCAGAGCTCTCAGCAGACCTTTCGTCTGTAGCCACTTTCCAATTTGTGCGTCTGTTTGTCCTCTCCTGTGCTTCAGCATTAGCTACAGGGACATGAGCAATTTTCTCTCTCTTTTTCCTTTTAGTTTTCTTAGTGTGTCTCTCCTCAATTTCCTCAGAACTGCTGGATGCTGAGTCATCTGACTGGGAAATACCACTTTTTGTCCCTAAGAAGAAAGCAGATTTTCTAGGAGGCTTTTTCCTGGATTTTTTCTTGCTCTTATGTGGTTGTTTCCTCTTCCTGGTACTGGACTCCCCCGTTTCTTCTGAGAACTCACTCGATGAGTCTGCCGTCACATCTGTGACTTCCTTTTTATTTTTCTTCTGTTTTTTGTGTGATCTCTTTTTCTGCTTCTTTTTGTGGGATTTTTTTGACTTCTTATGTTTTCGGGATTCATGGGTAGATGATTTTACCTGGAGAGAGGTTTTTTTCCCATTGGTAATATCTTGCTGATCACTACTAATAAAAAGAAAACACTTATGTAGAAAACAAAAAGTACATTTATATTTTAGTATTCTGCAATCTAGGGTAGGGTCTTGCACTAGCCCAGGCTGACCTGGAATTCACTATGTAGTCTCAGAGTGGCTTTGAACTCACAGCAATTCTATCTTTACCTTCCAAGTGCTGGGACTAAAGGTGTGTATCACCACACCTGGCTCTTTTCTTAAATTTATTTATACATTTGCAAGCAGAGAGAATGAGCAAACTGGGACTTTTGCCATTGCAAACAAACTCCTGATATACGTGTCACTGCATCTCTGGCTTTATGTGTGTACTAGGGAATTGAACCCAGGCTATCAGGCTTTGCAAGCAAGCACCTTTAACTGCTGAACCATCTCTCCAGTCCACATCTGAATAGTAAAGCTAGATGTGATGGTACACACTTGTAATCCAAGAACTGAGAAGGCAGATGCTAGCAAGTTCCAGGCCCATCTCAAAAACCTAACTAGATAAAAAATAACTTACTTTTTAAAGTATTTTTAGGGCTGGAGAGATAGCTTAGCATTTAAGGCACTTGCCTGCAAAGCCAAAAGACCCAGGTTCGATTCCCCAAGACCCACATAAGCCAGAGGCAAAAGGGTGCACACACATCTGGAGTTTGTTTACAATGGATAGAGGCTTTGGCATACCCATATTCATTCATTGTCTGTCTCTATCTGCCCATTTCTCAAATAAATAAAAACATCTTTAAAAATCTATCTATTTATTTGCAAGCACAGAAAAAAGAAAAACAGACAGGATGGGCATGCCAAGGACTCCAACTGCTAGAAAAGATCTTCATGCACCACTTTGTGCATCAGGTTTTACATGGGTACTGGAGAACTGAACTTAGGTTGTTGTTGGACTCTACCTTAACTGCTGAACCATCTTTCCAGCCCATATATCAGAGATTTGACATAGGGTTAATATGTTTACCTACTTTATTATTTGTTTCTCAGCTAGGTGTGGTAGTACCTGCCTATAATCCAATACCATCACACTTGGAAGGTGAAGACAGAATCAAGAGTTCAAGGTCATTCTCAGCTACATAGCAAGTTCAAGGCCAGGTTAGGCAACATGAGACCTTGGCTCAAAAAAACAAAATATGAGGGGGAAATAATTTCGTCAGTGGTGTAGCAACAGGTAAATTGCAATGCTCTAGTAAGTAACCCCTTATTCTCATGCAAGTAATCTTAATAAAATTCAGTGACTTGGTCACACACAAATAAGACATCAAAGCATAAAAGAAAGATTTGCTGGGAAGAAGGGGAAAAAAAGAGAAGGTAATGAGAGGTGGTGGTTATCAAAATATACCCATGTATAAAAACTGTTGACAGGGCTGGAGAGATGGATGGGTAGTTAAGGCACTGCAAAGCTTAAGGACCTGGGTTTGCTTCCCAGTACCCATGTACAGATAGATACACAAAGTGGCATAGGCATCTGGAGTTTGTTTGTAACAGCTGAAGGCCCTGGCATGCCCATTCTGTCTGTCTCTCTTCTCACTCTGCTTGCAAATAAATTTAGAAGGTATTTTAGGGGCCAACTAGAGAGACTGCTTAGTGGTTAAGGCATGTGCCTGCAAAGCCAAAGGACCCTGGTTCAATACCCTAGGACCCACATAAGCTACATGCACAAGGTGGCACATGCGTGTGGAGTTTGTTTGCAGTGGCTAGAGGGTCTAGTGTGCCCATTTTTTCTCTCTCTCAAATAAATAAATAAGAATAAAATATTTTTGGGCTGGAGAGATGGCTTAGGGGTTAAGTGCTTGCCTGTGAAGCCTAAGGACCCTGGCTTGAGGCTTGAGTCCCCAGGACCCACGTTAGCCAGATGCACAAGGGGGCACACACTTCTGGAGTTCGTTTGCAGTGGCTGGAGGCCCTGGTGTGCCCATTCTCTCTCTCTGTCACTCTCAAATAAATAAAAATAACAACAAAAAAATAAGATAAAAAAATTTTTTAAAGTTATAGCATTTGAAAAAAAATATTTTAGGGCTAGAGAGATGGCTTAGTGGTTAAGACACTTGCCTGTAAAGCCAAAAGACCCAGGTTCAATTCCCCAGGACCCATATAAGCCAGGTGCACATGGTGGCACATGGCTCTGGAGTTCATTTGCAGAGACTGAATGCCCAGGCTTGCCCAATCTTTCTCTCTCTCTATCTTCTTTCTCTCAAATTAAAAACAAAAATTACTACTATTAAATTTTTTTTAACTGGGCTGGAGGAATGGCTTAGCGGTTAAGGCATTTGCCTGCAAAGCCAAAGGACCCAGGTTCGATTCCTCAGATGCACAAGGGGCACACGTGTCTGGAGTTCATTTGCAGTGGCTGGAGGCCCTGGTGCACCCATTACCCCCTGCTTCTCTCTCTGTCAAATAAATTTTTTTAAAAAAATTGTTTTTAAGCTGTTCACAGTTGGGTGTGGTGGCACATGCCTTTAATCCCAGCACTCAGGAGGCAGAGGTAGGATCACTGTGAGTTGGAGGCCAGTCTGAGACTACATAGTAAATTCAGGTCAGCCTGGACTACAGCAAGACCCTACCCCAAAAAAACCAAAAGCCAAAAACAAAACAACCCTTATAATCTGCCATGACTGAGATACCATCTGGAAAACTAAACACCAGTGCCCCTTTATTCATGGTTTCTTTTTCTGATCCTCCTGTCTGTGCTTTGGCAATTCCTATAACCAGCTCATGGTTTCATATTCTGTGGTTCCTGTTACCTATGGCCACCATAGTCCAAAAATATTAAATAGAAAATTCCAGAAATAATCAATTCAGAAGATTTCAATGACATGGCATTCTAAATAGTATGATGAAATTCCTCAGTGTCACTCCTGGGATCTGAATCATTCCTATCTCCTTACCAATCCTTAGTTATTTCTTAGCCATCTGTGTTGTCTACTGCCTGGCATATATTATGTAAGCCACCTTTTAGTTAACAATAGCCCCAAAGCACAAAAATGATGCTCACAATTCACATATGGCAAAGAGAAGCCACAAAGTACTTTATTAAAATGCAAAGATGAAAACTTTATGGATATCTTATGTATAGGAAAGAAGAGTACATATATATATGTGAGGTTTTAGGTATTTTGAAACATATTCCCTGCCAAACATAAGCCAGGGAAAGATACATAAAGACTGATATTTGTTTTCTTTGTTTTTGAGGGTTTTTTTGGCTTTTGGGTTTTTGTTTCTTCTGGATAGGGTTTTACTGTAGCCTAGGCTGATCTAGAATTCACTGTGTAATCTCAGAGTGCCCTTGAACTCAGGGCAATCCTCCTCCTACCTGTGTCTCCTGAGTGCTAGTATTAAAGGTGTGCGTCACCACTCTCGGCATGGAAATTGTTTTCCGACCTGTACTTCCTCACACCCACATATTAGGAATTCTATGTATCATGTAAATTTGCTATTAATCTTGGTTTATTTTTTTTTTCATTAACCCTATTTACCTTACCTGTCTGTTTCAAACTCTTCAGGGTACAACTCTTTATAACCACTGTGGCCCCATCTGTAAAATGACACAATACATGTATTCTTAAAACAACATACATTTTGGGGGACTTAAAATTATATTTTGGAGTAGATGCATACACAGACATACACACAGAAAAAAGAACAGAGGGACATGATAGCACAGTAAAAACTATATTTTCTATACTACATGCTATCATTTCAGACAGAGGATATTCTACAGACCCCTGTAAGAGAACTTCCTATTCTCTTCCGTAAGAAATACTAAGACTCTGCCCCCAAAACATTATAGGCCATTGCCGAGGCCCTTGGTTTCCCACCAGATGATAAGACCCTACTGCTGAAGACTCCACATACTTGGGATGCAAAGCTACTGAGAAATCCTGCTGAAACTGAGCTAATAAACTCCTTCATGTAGACCAGCTGACAGAAAGCTGGAAGAAGCCATTCTGCATGCAGTTCAATGGGAGAAAGAGATATCACCAGTGAAGATACTCAACAGTGGACACTGCAAGCCTTATAATTGGCCAGCCAGGCCAGATGAGCCAATGGGGGCAATAGTGGCATGTCTATCATGGTGGAAAACAACTGCCCTCCACTTGGACTGGAGGCCCACTCCATGGGAGGGAATACATTCCTGATACTGAAAACCTAAAACAGGGGTAGTCATGAGCCCTAGGGGTGTAACATCTGCTGATGTCTGCAAAAATATATATACTATGCTTATCAAACTTCCCAGTAAGCATTTCTCTTAATATTCATACCCTTACATTAATGCTACTCTCACTTTGGGTAGAGAATCTTCTCTTTTCAAATGGCAGTGACCTTGGGATGACTCAGAAGGTATCATAGTGCTGGAAAGAAGTGACTGGAGTACTGAGTAACATCTCGATCACACCTTCCAAGGCTCAGGGTCTAATGCAGAAGAGGTGGCAGAAAGAATGTAAGAGCCAAAGGAAGGGCAGGACTCCTTACAATGTGCTCCCTCGAGACAGAAAATGACCTGGATATCCATGACTTCATAGTGCCTGACACTACCTACACAAGATCATAAGAGGAGGATAAGATCATGACATCAAAAGTAAAAGATGGGATATATTTTATAATCATGGAAAATATTAATAAAAATTTATTTAAAAAATTTTAAAAAAAAGTAAAAGAGAGACTTATTGAGATGGGGAGGGGATATGATGGAGAATGGAATTTCAAAGGGGAAAGTAGGGGGAGGGAGGGTATTACCATGGGATATTTTTTATAATCATGAAAAATGTGAATAAAAATTGAGAGAGAAAAAACAAAAAGAAATACTAAGAGACTCAGGCTACTCTTTAGCTGTGAAGTATTTTTCCAAAATGGCTCTGTAACATGTCAGAAATGTGACTCAATGACTAAGAAATTTGCCATTTTGAAGTATAGTGTCAGAGGCTGGAGAGATAGATGGCCTCAGCAGTTCAAGACATTTGATTACAAAGCCTGCAGGCTCAGGTTCAATTCCCCAGCACCTATGTAAAGCCAATTAGGCATTCCTTTGCAACAGTTCCTTTGCAGACTCTGGCATACACATATGCAAATAAACAAACAAAAACTTATTTAAAAACAGGGCTAATGCCGGGCATGGTGGTGCATGCCTTTAATCCCAGTACTCAGGAGGCAGAGGTAGGATTGCTGTGAGTTCGAGACTGCCCTGAGATTACAGAGTGAATTCCAGGTTAGCCTGGGCTAGAGTTAGACACTACCTTGAAACCAGACACCCAAAACAAACAAACACACACCAGGGGATAGGGAGATGGCACAATGTTAAAGGTGCTTGCTTACAAAACCTGCTGACTTGGGTTCAATTCTGAAAGCTGGATGGGCATTTGTTTGTAATGGCCTGACACACACACCACACATTTTTTTCAAAAAAGTATCCTACTTATAGCACATGACAACTATTAGCTTCTGTCTATATGGATTAATCTATTTTTACTTTATTTTAATTAATTTTTATTTTGTGACATGGTCTCACTCTGTAACCCAGGCAGTCCTGAATTAACTATGTTGAACAGGCTGGCCTTGAATTCATGGTGATGTGCTTGCTTCAGCCCCATGAGTGCTGGGATAACAGATGTGAGCTACCATGCTAGGATTATAGGCATGCAAAATCACATTTTATGTGGAGCGAGAGACTGAACCCAAGTCTTCCTGCATGCTAGGCAAGTGTTGTACTAACTGAACTACATCCACAGCCCTGTCTCTGACTTACCTATTCTGGACATACCACAAAAACAGAATCACAGGATATGTGCCATTTGCGTCTGGCTTCCTTTACCTTGTATGTTTTCAATGTTTAATAATGTGTACCACATACTAGTACTTCATTTTTTTGTTGTTGTTTTTGTTTTCTTTTGTTTTATCAAGGTGGGGTCTCAGGCTGACCCGGAATTCACTATGCACTCTCAGGATGGCCTTGAACTCACGGCAGTTCTCCTACCTGTGCGTACCAAGTGCTTGGATTAAAGGCATGTAACACCACACCCAGCTAGTACTTCATTTTCTTTTACTGCCAAATAATACTCCATTGTATGGATATCCCAAATTTTATTTATAGAGGCTGGGGAGATGGCCTAGTGGTTAAAGACACTTGCTTCCAAATTTTATCCATTCATCAATCTATAGGCTGTTGGGTTTCCACTTTTGGCCTTTATGAATGATGCTGTAATGAATATTGTATACAAGTTTTTGTGGAAGTAACTAACTTAAAAGTACACATTTGGGCCGGGCATGGTGGCACATGCCTTTAATCCTAGCACTTGGGAGGCAGAGTTAGGAGGAGCACCATGAGTTAGAGGCCACTCTGAGACTACATAGTGAATTCCAGGTCAGCCTGAGAGTGAGACCCTACCTCGGAAAACCAAAAAAAAAGAAGGAAAAAAAACACATTTGGGGGCAGGAGAGATGGCTCATCACTTAAAGCATTTATCTACAAAGATTAAGGGATCTGGGTTTGATTCCCCAGTACTCATGTAAAGCCAGATGTACAAGGTAGTGTATGTATCTGGAGTTCATTTGCAGTGGCTAGAGGCCCTGGTGCACCCATTCCCTTCCTCCCTCCCTCCCTCTTCTTTTTTTTTTTTTTTTCTCTCTCTCTCAAATAAATAAATTTTTTAAGTACACATTTTCAGGCCAAATACCATTAAAAAGAAAAGGAATTTAGTCACAAACCTGTCTGGCATGCTAGCTTCATAATCATATAACTTCTTGTTCCAGGATTTCGCTTTAAGAAAATCATCTTCCAGTGTCCCAGAGATTTCATTCCTTGGCCTCCAGTAGTCTCTCTGACATTCTTCATCAAAACCATCACTACGCATTCGACTATAAATGAAAACAGATGAACTTTTAGAATAAAAATAAAGCTGGACATGGTGGCACATATATTTAATCCAAGCACTTGGGAGGTAGAAGGATCACTGAGTTCCAGGACAGCCTGGACTAGAGTAAGACCCTGTCTCAAAAAAAAAAGGGGGGGGGGGCTAAAGAAATGGCTTAGCATTAAAGTACATGACTGTGAAGGCTAAGGACCCAGGTTCGATTCTCCAGGTCTCACATAAGCCAGATGGCACATGGTGTCATGTACACCTGGAATTTGTTTGCAGTTGCCAGAGGCCCTGGCATGCCCATTCTTTCTCTCTCAACTCACCCTATGTCTAATAAGTAAATAAATAAAAATAAAATCTTACAAAAAACAAAACAAAACAATGGGCTAGAAAGATGGCTTAGTGGTCAAGGTGCTTGTCCGCAACCCAAAGGACCCATGTCAGGTTTTCCAGGACCCACATAAGCCATATGCACAAGTTGGCACATACATCTGGAGTTCGTTTGCAGTGGCTGGAGGCCCTGGTACCCTATACTTGCTCTATTGGCCTCTTTCTTTCTCTCTCTCTCAAATAAATATTAAAATAATAACAACAACAAACAAGGGCTGGAGAGTGGCACAGTGGTTAAGGCGCTTGCCTAATAAAGCCAAAAGACCCAGTTTTGATTCCCCAGGACTGATGTAAACCAGATGCACAACATGGTGCATGCATCTGTAGTTCATTTACAGTGGCTGGAGGACCTGGTGTGCTCATTTTCTACTTCTGTCTATCTACACCACACCTAGCATTCTCTCAAATAAATAAAAATAAATTTTAAAAAATCAGCTGGGAACTTCTGGTTAAGATGACAGCATAGGAACCATGCCAAAAAAAAAAAAAAAAAAAAAACAGAAAAATACACTCTTCTACTAAAAAGTGAAATGTATAAGCAGCACCAGGTCCGTGTGGCCGCAGCCACAAGGCTCGGCCTGAGCCACGGGAAAAGACAGGTGAGGGGATTCTCCCCTCACACCAGAGCTCCTCACAAACTCAAGAAATGTGATGGGAGAACAGCAGGGACCAAGTGAGGAGCGACTCATGAGGAAGAGGATCGTGAGGACAAGGAAGAGAACTTCAGCCACCATCCACAGCCTCCCCTCCCCCACTGCCACCAAGCACCAGAGACGTAGGGAAATGGAGTTCACCTGCACAACACCTCCCACAGGCGATCAGGAGCAATCCAGCAACCTCAGCCAGCCCACCTGGGCCCACAGCACAGCAAAAAGGGATCCAAGAAGGAGTGCAGCATAATTGAGGCCAAAACAATCCCAAAGGCAACTGGGATTACACCAGATCAGTACCCGCCAAATAAACCTGGTGTATAAGCTGGAACTGGAAGTGCTAATTGCACCTTCCATGCCAGGATAAATTATATGTTAAATCTGGATGGTCAGATTTGCCATCCTTAAATAAGTTATATTTTGCCATTTGTTGCTTCCTGATCTATAGTTCCTTTGTTTCCTGTTCTTTCCTTCCTTAGGGAAAGGTCTCAGTTGGTCACAAGCTGACTTGGAAACCTCTACAGACCAGAAATCTTAGCCTCCCAGACATATTAAGGGTGTGGGACAACACACATCCTTAGCGACTGTAACTATGTTAGAGGATCTGGTTGCCATAATACCTATTCTTGCATAAGTACTCTATGCTGTTTATCATTGAATGTATACGTTGTTCAGTTAAATTTTAGAATCTGCCTATATTTTGTTGCACTCAGTCTACTTCAATACTCTCATCTAGGGTCACTTTTATAGTTACTCTGACAGTCTTAAGAGCCACACCTAGCACCTTAAGCTCCTACCCTGAAGATATAACGTCAGATTGATTGATACATCTAATAATACTGCAGATAACTAAAAAATTCAAGCATTAAATTAATCCAGGATGCAAAAATATGTACATTATAACACAAGAACAAAAAATCAAGACAATCTTAATCCACCAAAAAGTATTAATGAATCAGAAATGACCTCCAGTGAGACTGAGGAAATGCTTGAGAAAGATTTCAAATGAATGATTATAAATATGTTCCAAGAGATCAAAGAGGAAATCAAAGGAATGAAAGAGGAAATCAAAGAATACACAGGAAACCAATTTAATGAAATAAGGAGGTCAATATAAGACATAAATAAGAAAATAGAAATAATAAGGAAAAACCAGTCAGAATTACTAGCAATGAAGAACACAGTCAATAAAATAAAACAGCCTGTAGAAAAATCTCACCAGTACAATGGATGAAGGGGAGGACAGAATATCTAAACTAGAAGGCCAGGTGGCAGATCTAATACAGTCCAACCAAGAGAAAGACAAACTAATAGGAAAGTATGAATGGAAATTTCAAGATACTCGGGACATGATGAAAAGACCAAACATAAGAATTCAGGGTATAGTAAAGGTTAATTTCACTCCAAAAGCACAGTAGGTGTTTTCAACAAAATCATAGAAGAAAACTTCCCCCAAATTGGGAAACAAATGCCAATGCAGATACAGGAAGCCTTTAGAAAACCAAACAGACAAAACCTGGAAAGAACCTCTCCTCACCATATTATAATTAAACTACCAAACATACAAAACAAAGAAAATATATTTGAAAACAGTGAGAAAGAAAAATCAAGTCACATACAAAGGCAAACCCATTAGATTATAGCAGATTAATCAACACAAACTTTAAAAGCCAGAAGGGCTTGGAGTGATATATTCCAAGTTCTGAAAGATAACAACTGTCAACCAAGGTTACTTTATCCTGCAAAGCTACCCATTCAAATAGGTGGAGAAATAAGGACTTTCCACACCAAAAGCAGGCTGAAGGAATACTTGAAAACAGAACCATCTCCACAGAAAATACTTGAAAGGATCCTCCATGCTGAAGAAAAAGAAAATCACACACATAAGGAACCTGAAAAAGCAATCCATACTCAAATACTAGTTAATACAAGAAAGCAAAGGTAGAACCAGAAGAACTACAAAACAAGTAAAATGGCAAAAATAAATATACACCTTTCAATAATAACTCTTAATAATCAATGGCCTCAATGCTCCAACCAAAAGACATAGGTTTGCAGATTGGGTTAAAAAACAGGATCCTGGGCTGGAGAGATGGCTTAGCGGTTAAGCGCTTGCCTGTGAAGCCTAAGGACCCCGGTTCGAGGCTTGGTTCCCCAGGTCCCACATTAGCCAGATGCACAAGGGGGCACACGCGTCTGGAGTTCGTTTGCAGTGGCTGGCAGCCCTGGCGCGCCCATTCTCTCTCTCTCCCTCTATCTGTCTTTCTCTCTCTGTCTGTCGCTCTCAAATAAATAAATAAAAAATAAAATAAAAATAAAAAACAGGATCCTTCAATTTGTTGCCTCCAAGAAACTCACCTTTCTACAAAGGATGGATACTATCTTAAGGTGAAAGGTTAGAAAACAATGTTTCAAACAAATGAGCCTAGAAAACAAGCAGGGGTTGCTCTCCTAATATCTGACACGGCAGACTTCAGTCCAACATTAGTTAGGAAAAGATAAGGAAGGTCACTTTATATTGACTAAAGGCACACTCCAATAGGAGAACATTACAATCCTAAACATATATGCACCTAACAGGAGGGCTCCCAACTTCATCAAACAAATGCTATTACAACTAAGGTCACAAATAACACCAAACACAGTTGTCATGGGTGACTTCAACATCCCACCCTCATCAATTGACAGGTCATCCTGGCAACAAACAGAGAAGGATCTGGATTAAATAAGGTCACAGAACAAATGGACCTAACAGATATATATAGGACATTTCATCCAAATGCTGCAGAATACACATTCTTTTCAGCAGCTCATGGAACATTCTCTAAAATAAGACCAAATATTAGCTGACAAAACAAATCTTAACAAATACAGGAAAACTGATATAATTCCTTGCAATGGGATCAAGCTACAAATCAATAGCAAGAAAAGCTATACAGCATACACAAAATATGGAAACAAATGTATATACTACTAAATGATGAATGGGTCAACAAAGAAATCAAGAAGGAAATAAAAATATTCAGAGAGTCAAAGGATAATGAGAATAAAACATACCAAAACTTGCCAGGCGTGGTGGCACACACCTTTAATCCCAGCACTTGGGAGGCAGAGGTAGCAGGATTGCTGAGAGTTCAAGGCCACCCTGAGACCACATAGTGAATTCCAGGTCAGCCTGAGACAGAGTGAGACCCTACCTTAAAAAACAAACAAAACAACAACAACAAAAAAAAAAACACCAAAATCTTTGGAACACAATGAAGGCAGTCCTAAGTGGGAAATTTATAGCTTTAAGTGCCTATATTAAGAACTTAGACGGTTGGGGAGGAAATATGATGGAGAATGGAATTTCAAAGGGGAAAGTGTGAGAGGGGGGAGGGAGGGAATTACCATGGGATTTTTTTTATAATCATGGAAAATGCTAATAAAAATTAAAAAAAAAAAAAAAGAACTTAGACAGGGGCTGGAGAGATGGCTTAGCAGTTAAGTGCTTGCCTGTGAAGCCTTGACCCCGGTTCAAGGCTTGATTCCCCAGGACCCAGATGCACAAGGGGGCGCATGCATCTGGAGTTCATTTGCAGTGGCTGGAAGCCCTGGCATGCCCATTCTCTCTCTCTGACTCTTTCTCTCAAAAACAAAACAAACAAACAAACAAACAAAAAAAAAAAAGAACTTAGAAGGGCTGCAGAGATGGCTTAGCAGTTCAGTGCTTGCCTGTGAAGCCTAAGGACCCTGGTTTGAGGCTCGATTCCCCAGGACCCACATTAGCCAGATGCACAAGGGGGCGCACGAGTCTGGAGTTCATTCGTAGTGGCTGGAGGCCCTGGTGCACCCATTCTCTCTCTGCCTTTTTCTCTCTGTCACTCTCAAATAAATAAATAAAAATGAACAAAAATAAAAAGAAAAGCCAGGCGTGGTGGCACACGCCTTTAATCCCAGCAATCGGGAGGCAGAGGTAGGAAGATCGCTGTGAGTTCAAGGCCACCCTGAGACTACAGAGTTAATTCCAGGTCAGCCTGGACCAGAGTGAGACCCTACCTCGAAAAGCCAACATAAATAAATAAATAAATGAAAAAAGAAATTAGAAAGGTTGCAAGTAAACACCTTAATGGTTCACCTTAAAGCCTTGGAAAAAGAAGAACAAGATAAATCAAAAATATGTACATGGGAAGAAATAATAAAGATTAGTGCAGAATTAATGAAATAGAAACAAAAAAAAATACAAACAATCAATGAAACAAACAGTTGGTTCTTTGAAAGGATAAACAAGATTGATAAGCCTTCAGCAAATCTGATCAAAGAGAGAAGACACACAAAGTAATAAAATTACATATGAAAAAGGCACCATCACAACAGCTACCAGAGAAATTCAAAACATCATAGGGACATACTACAAAAACATACTAAGTTTGACAATCTGAAAGAAATGGATGGTTTCCTTGATTTATATGATCTACCTAAATTAAATTAAAATGAGATTAACCACTTAAATAAACCTATAACAAGTACAGAGATCCAAGCATTAATCAAAAATATCCCAACTAAGACTAGGCCTACTGGCACACGCCTTTAATCCCAGCACTTGGGAAGCGGAGGTAGGAGGATCACTGTGAGTTCAAGGCCACCTTGTGACTACATAGTGAATTCCAGGTCAGCCTGAGCTAGAGTGAGACCCTACCTTGAAAAAACAAAACAAAACAAAAATCTCCTAACTAAAAAAAAAATCCAGCTGGGCGTGGTGGCGCACGCCTTTAATCCCAGCACTTGGGAGGCAGAGGTAGGAGGATCACTGAGAGTTCGAGGCTGCCCTGAGACTACAGAGTGAATTTCAGGTCAGCCTGAGCCAGAGTGAGACCCTACCTTGAAAAAAAAAAAAAAAAAAAAATCCAGGCCCAGATGGATTCACTGCTGAATTGTACCAGACCTTCATGGAAGAACTAACACCAATGTGTATTAAACTTTTCCATAAAATAGAAAAAGAGGCTGGGCATGGTGGCACACACCTTTAATCCCAGCATTTAGGAGGCAGAGGTAGGAGAATCATATTGAATTAAGAGACTACAAATGAATTCCAGGTCAACCTGGGCTAAAGTGAGAGCCTACCTTGAAAAACCAAAGTAAATAAATAAAAACAGACAAAGAAGGAATCCTACCAAACTCCTTCTATGAAGCCAGCATCACCCTGATACCAAAAGCAGGCAAAGATAGAACAAAAAAAAGAAAAGTACAGACCAATCTCCCTCATGAACATAGATGCAAAAATTTCTCAACAAAATATTGGCAAACGGAATACAAGAATATATCAGAAAGATCATTCATCCCGACCAAGTAGGCTTTATCCCAGAGATGCCGGAATGGTTCAACATATGCAAAGCAATAAATGTAATACATTATATAAATGGACTGAAGGACAAAAATCACATGATCATCTCATTAGATGCAGAGAAAGCATTTGACAAAATCCAACATCCCTTCATGATCATGATAAAAGTCCTACACATACTGGGAATAGAAGGAACATATCTCAATATAATAAGGGCTATTTATGACAAACCTACAGCCAACATATTACTAAATGGGGAAAAACTGGAAGCTTTTCCACTAAAATCAGGAACAAGACAAGGGTATCCACTGTCCCCACTTTTATTTAATATAGTACTGGGAGTCTTAGCATAGCAATAAGGTAAGAGACGCACATAAAAGGGATACAAATTGGAAAGGAAGAGATCAAGTTATCATTATTTGCAGATGACATGATTCTATACATAAAAGACCCTAAAGACTCTACAGGAAAACTTTTAAGAGATGATAAACACCTAGAGCCATGTAGCAGGATACAAAAATAAACACACAGAAATCAGTAGCCTTCCTATATGCTAACAACAAGCACACAGAGGATGAAATCAAAGAATCACTCCCATTTATAACTGCATCAAAAATAATTAAATAAATAAAAGTACCTTGGAATAAACCAAACCAAGGATGTGGGGAGGGAGGGAATTAACACCGGATATTTTTTTATAATCATGGAAAAAGCTAATAAAAATTTAAAAAAGAAAGGATGTGAAGGATCTCTACAAGGAAAACTTTACAACACTCAAACGAGAAATTGCAGAAGACACTAGGAAATGGAAAGACATCCCTTGTTCCTGGATCAGAAGAATCAATATTGTGAAATGGCAACCTTACCAAAAGCAATGTATACATTTAATGCCATCCCCATTAAAACTCCAATGGCATTCTTCACACAAATAGAAAAAAACAACCCAAAAATTCATTTGGAAGCACAACCCCCCCCCAAATATCTAAAACAATTTTGAGCAACAAAAATAAGGCTGGTGGCATCACCACACCTTATTTTAACCTATAGTACAGAGCCATAGTAACAAAAACAGCATGGTGCCGACACAAAAGCAGATATGCATATCAACAGAAAACAACAGAGGACCCAGGCGTAAGTACAGTTAGCTATAGACACCTGGTCTTTGATAAAAATGTCAAATATACTCATGGGAGAAAAGACAGCCTCTTCAGCAAATGGTGCTGGGAAAACCGGACATATATCTGCAGAAGGATGAAAATAGATCCTTATCTCTCTTCATGCACAAGAATTAAGTACAGATTGATCAAAGATCCTAATATCAGACCTGAAACTGCTGGAGGAAAAAGTAGGAGGACACTTCAACATATTGGTCTTGGCAAGGACTTTCTGAATATAACCCCAATTGCTCAAGCAATAAAACCACAGATTATGTGCTGGGACCTAATGAAATTACAAACCTTTTGTACAGCAAAAGACATTGTGAAAAAAGCAAAGAGGCAACCTACAGAATGGGAGAAAATCTTTGCCAGCTATACATCTGACAGAGGATTAATATCTAGGATATACAGAGAACTCAAAAACTTAAATAATAAGAAATCAAACAACCCAATTTAAAAATGGGCTATGGAACTAAATAGAGTTCTCAAAAGAAGAAACACAGACGGCATCTAAACATCTAAAAAAATGTTCAACATCCCTAGTCATCAGGAAAATACAGATTAAAACTACATTGAGATTCCATCTCACTCCTGTCAGATTGGCTACCATCATGAAAACAAATGACCACAAATGTTTGTGAGGATGCAGAAAAAGAGGAACTCTTCTTCTACACTGTTGGTGGGAATGCAATCTGGTTCAGCCATTGTGGAAATCAGCCTGGAGGTCCCCGAGACAGTAAAAATAGAACTACCATATGACCCAGCTATAGCACTCCTAGGCATATGTCCTAAGGACTTGTCTCACTACCTTAGAGATACTTGCTCAACCATGTTTATTGCTACTCTATTCACAACAGCTAGGAAATGGAACCAGCCTAGATGTCCCTTAACTGATGAGTGGATAATGAAAATATGGCACATTTATACAATGGAGTTCTACTCAGTGGTAAAGAAAAATGATTTTATGGAATTTGCAGGAAAATGGATGAATCTGGAAAAGATTATACCAAGTGAGGTCACCCAGGCCCAGAAAACCAAACATATGTTCTCTCTCATATGTGGATCCTAACTACTAATGACAGGACTTCTGTGTGAGTAGGAAGAAAACTCAATAGCATAGACCAGAAAGCTAGAAAAGAGATATAGAGGGAAAAGAAAGGGAGGTGTGGGGGGAGGGGGAGGAACCTAATAGGAAGGTACTGTATATATGTAAGTAGAAGAACACATTAATGGGGGTGAAAAGAGCTAAGTGAGGTCAGGGGAAGAGACTGAGTAAGGAAAGTTGGAGGGAGGGCTAATGAAAATCTAAGAGTTAAGTCCTATGGAAACCTACTTTTTTGGGCAAGGAACACACAGGACCCACAGATTGTTACTAGAAAATTTTCAGTGCTAGGGATGGGATACCTTCCAGTGAGCTGTTGGCCAAGGAAGGTCCCTGATACCCCCAAAACATTACAGGCCATTGCTAATGCCATTGGTTTCCCACCAAAAATAGATCTTAAGACCGTATTGCTGAAGACTCCACATACTTGGGCTGCAAGGTCACTGAGAAACCCTAGGAGTGTAACGTCTGCTGCTGTCTGGCTAAAAGTATATACTATACTCACCAAACTGCCCAGTAAGCACATCTCTTAATGTTCATACCCATGTATTAATGCTACTCTCACTTTTGGCTAGAGAACCTTCTCTTTTCAGATTGCAGTGATCTTGGGATGACTCAGAAGGCATCATGGTGCTAAGAAGAAGTAACAGAGGAGTGCTCAGCACTGAAATATCTCGATCACACCATCCAAGGCTCAGGGTCCACTGTGGAAGAGGTGACGGAAAGAGCGTAAGAGCCAAAGGAATAGCAGGACTCTTAACAATGTGCTCTCCAGACACAAAATGACCTGGATATCCATGACTTTGCAATGTCTGACACTACCTACACAAGACCATCATAGTAGGAGGAAAAGATGATGATATCAAAATAAAAGAGAAACTGATTGAGGGGGAGGGGATATGATGGAGAGTGGAGTTTCAAACGGGAAAGTCAGGGGAAGGAGGGAAATACCATGGGATATTGTTCAGAATCACAGAAGTTGTCAATAAAGAAAATAAAGTAAAATAAAAACAGAAGATGGCGGCGTAGGTACCACGCCAAAGCAGCCAAGGGGGGAAAAAGACCAAAAAATCTCAGCAAAATACACACTTTTACTAAAAAGTGAGGTGTATAGGAAATTGAAGCGGCAGCAGAGAAGTAGAAGAGTTCCAGAGCATCCAGAGCCTGCACAGGCGGGAAAAGCGGCTCCGGCAGCTCGGCCAACCGCCGTGGCCGCAGCGCACCAGAAAGCCGCCAGACTCTCGGCTCAAGCCGCAGGAAAAGCCAGGTGCCGGAGCTTCCCTCACACCGCGCTCTCCACAACTCGGGAAACGTGAGGGGAGAGCAGCAGTGAGCAACCGAGGAGCAGACCACAAGGTAGAAGAACGCTTAGAGCAGCGAGAGAACCAGAGCAGCTGCGGCTCCCTCCCATCCCCCGTCGCCTGAGCCCAGCTCTGGCCAACCGGGACCCGGCCACGCCAACTTGGGTTGACAGCGGGACCCAAGCAGGAGCAGAGTTCAGCAGCAACATCAGCGGCTCCAGCACCAGTAACAGCGGCCGCAGCAGCAGCAGACCCAGGAGTGGCAGCAGCGGCAGATTCGGCAGCAGCAGCTTCAGGGGGAGCAGCGGCAGTGGACACAGCAGCAGCAGCTTCAGCAGCATTGGTGGCTCCAGCAGTGGCAGCTACAGCAGCAGCAGAGGCGGCAGCAGCAGCGGTGGGTCCAGCAGCAACACCTTCAGCAGCATTGGCTACAGTCCCAGCAGGGGCAGCTTGAGCAGCAGCAGTTCCAGCAGCAGGGGTGCTGATCTGCAGGGCCACACTTGCCAGGCTTGGTTTGCCCCACAGGAAAAGCAAGTGCCCAGCTCCAGAAATCAGAACAGCAGCCTGACGACCCAGGCAGCAACTTGACTGAGACCAAAATCATCCAAGGTAACTGGGATTGCACCAGGGAAGGGTCTCACTTGGTCACAAGCTGACTTGGATCCCTCAACAGACCAGAAATCTTAACCTCTTTGTTGATAGAGGATCTGGTTGTTATAATAACTACTCTTGCATACATACTCGGGGCTGTTTTTGATTGAATATGTATAGTATTTAGTTAAATTTTAGAATCTACCTGTATTTTATTCCACTCAGCCTGCTTGAATACTCCTATAGCAGGGAAACTCAACCCCTAAGAACATCTTTGTAGATACTCAGAGTCTTAAGAGCCACACCTAACACCTTAAGGTCCTACCCTGAAAATATATTACATCAAATCAATTGATAAAGCTAAGAATACACAGCTAGCTAGAAAATCCAAGCATTAACTTAACCCAAGATGCAAAAATATATACATTATAACACAAGAAACACTAAAAAGCAAGACGATATAAATCCACCTAAAAGTATTAATGCATCAGAAATGTGCTCCAGTGAGAAAGAGTTAGAGGAAATGCCTGAGAAAGAGTTCAAAAGAATAATTATAAATATGTTCAAAGAGGTCAAAGAACACATGAAAACAATCAAAGAGGAAATCAAAGGAATCAAAGAAGAGGCAGGACACCAATTTAATGAAATAAAGAAGGCAATACAAGACATAAATAGGGAAATAGAAATAATAAAGAAAAACCAGTCAGAATTACTAGCAATGAAGAACACAGTTAATGAAATAAAAAACTCTGTAGAAAATCTCACCAGTAGGATGGATGAGGGAGAGGACAGAATATCTAAGCTAGAAGACCAGGTGGCAGACCTAATGCAGTCCAACAAAGAGAAAGACAAACTTATAGAAAAGTATGAGTGGGAATTTCAAAATATTCGGGACACTATGAAAAGATCCAATATAAGAATTCAGGGCATAGTAGAAGGAGAAGAACTCCACTCCAGAGGCATAGTAGGCGTCTTCAACAAAATCATAGAGGAAAATTTCCCCCAAATTGGGAAAGAGGTGCCAATACAGATACAGGAAGCCTTTAGAACCCCAGCCAGACAAAACCCAGAAAGAACCTCTCCTCGCCATATTATAATCAAACTTCCAAACACACACACCAAAGAAAAAATATTGAAAGCAGTTAGAGAGAAAAATCAAGTTACGTACAAAAGCAAGCCCATCAGGATTACAGCAGATTATTCAACACAAACTTTTAAAGCCAGAAGGGCTTGGAGTGATATATTCCAAGTTCTGAAAGATAACAACTGTCAACCAAGGTTACTTTATCCTGCAAAGTTATCCATTCAAATAGATGGAGAAATAAAGACATTCCATGACAAAAGCAGGTTAAAGGAGTATTTGAAGACAAAACCAGCTCTACAGAAAATACTTGATAGAATCCTCCATGCTGAACAAAAGGAAAAGCACACGTATAAGGAACCTAGAAAAAACAAGCTATACTCAAATACCAGTTAACAGAAGAGAGCACAGGTAGAACCAGAAACACACACACACAAAAAAAAAATGGCAAACATAAATACACACCTTTCAATAATATCTCTTAATATCAACGGCCTCAATGCCCCAACGACAAGACATAGATTTGCAGACTGGGTTAAAAAGCAGGATCCTACAATTGGTTGTCTCCAAGAAACTCACCTTTCTACAAAGGATAGACATTATCTTAGGGTGAAAGGTTGGAAGACGGTGTTTCAAGCAAATGGGCCTAGAAAACAAGCAGGGGTTGCTATCCTAATATCAGACAGGGTAGACTTTAGTCCGACGTTAGTCAAGAAAGATAAGGAAGGTCACTTTATATTGATTAAGGGCACACTCCAACAGGAGGACATTACAATCCTAAACATATATGCACCTAACATGGGGGCTCCCAAATTCGTCAAACAAACACTATTAGAACTAAGGTCACAGATAACACCAAACACAGTGGTGGTGAGTGACTTGTAACACCCCACTCTCATCAATTGACAGGTCATCCAGGGAAAGAATAAACAGAGAGGCATCTGGACTAAATGAGGTCATAGAAGGAATGGACCTAACAGATATATACAGGACATTTCATCCAAAGGCTGCAGAATATACATTCTTTTCAGCAGCACATGGAACATTCTGTAAAATAGACCATATATTAGGACACAAAGCAAATCTTAACAAATTCAGGAAAATTGAAATAATTCCTTGCATTCTATCTGACCACAATGGAATTAAACTACAAATCAGTAGCAAGAAAGGCTATAGAGGGGCTGGAGAGATGGCTTAGCGGTTAAGCGCTTGCCTGAGAAGCCTAAGGACCCCGGTTCGAGGCTCGGTTCCCCAGGTCCCACGTTAGCCAGATGCACAAGGGGGCGCACGCGTCTGGAGTTCGTTTGCAGAGGCTGGAAGCCCTGGCATGCCCATTCTCTCTCTCTCCCTCTATCTGTCTTTCTCTCTGTGTCTGTCGCTCTCAAATAAATAAATAAAAACTTAAAAAAAAAAAAAAAAGAAAGGCTATAGAGCATACACAAAATCATGGAAACTAAACAATACACTACTAAATGATGAGTGGGTCAATGAAGAAATCAAAAAGGAAATCAAAAAATTTATAGAGTCAAATGATAATGAGAACACAACATACCAAAATCTCTGGGACACAATGAAGGCAGTTCTAAGAGGTAAATTTATAGCCTTAAGTGCCTATATTAAGAAATTAGAAAGGTCGCAAGTAAACGACCTAATGCTTCGCCTTAAAGCCTTGGAAAAAGAAGAACAAGGCAAACCAAAAATCAGTAGACGGGAAGAAATAATAAAGATTACGGCAGAAGTTAATGAAATAGAAACAAAAAGAACAATCCAAAGAATTAATGAAACAAGGAGTTGGTTCTTTGAAAGGATAAACAAGATTGATAAACCCTTAGCAAATCTGACCAAAGAAAGAGAGAAGAGACACAAATTAATAAAATCAGAGATGAACAAGGTAACATCACAACAGATTCCAGAGAAATTCAAAAAATCATAGGGACATACTATAAAAGCATATACTCCACAAAATACGAAAATCTGAAAGAAATAGATGATTTCCTTGATCTATATGACCTACCTAAATTAAATCAAAATGAGATTAATCACTTAAATAGACCTATAACAAACATGGAGATCCGAACAGTTATCGATAATCTCCCAACTAAAAAAAAAGCCCAGGCCCAGATGGATTCACTGCTGAATTTTACCAGACTTTTAAGGAAGAGCTAACACCATTGCTTCTTAAGCTTTTCCAGGAAATAGGAAAAGAAGGAATTCTATCAAACTCCTTCTATGAGGCCAGCATAACCCTGATAACAAAACCAGGCAAAGATAGAACAAAAAAAGAAAATTACAGACCAATCTCCTCATGAACATAGATGCAAAAATTCTCAACAAAATATTGGCAAACAGAATACAAGAGTATATCAAAAAGATCATTCACCCTGACCAAGTAGGCTTTATCCCAGAGATGCAGGGATGGTTCAACATACGCAAATCTATAAATGTAATACATTACATAAACGGGTTGAAGGACAAAAATCACATGATCATCTCATTAGACGCAGAGAAAGCATTTGACAAAATCCAACATCCCTTCATGATAAAAGTCCTACAGAGACTGGGAATAGAAGGAACATATCTCAATATAATAAAGGCTATTTATGACAAGCCTACAGCCAACATATTACTAAATGGGGAAAAACTGGAAGCTTTTCCACTAAAATCAGGAACAAGACAAGGGTGTCCACTGTCCCCACTTCTATTTAATATAGTTTTGGAAGTCTTAGCCATAGCAATAAGGCAAGAGACACACATAAAAGGGATACAAATTGGAAAGGAAGAAATCAAGTTATCATTATTTGCAGATGACATGATTCTATACATAAAGGACCCTAAAGACTCTACTAGCAAGCTGTTAGAGCTGATCAAAACCTACAGCAATGTAGCAGGATACAAAATAAATACACAGAAATCAGTAGCCTTCATATATGCTAACAACAAACACACAGAGGATGAAATCAGAGAATCACTCCCATTCACAATTGCATCAAAAAAAAAAAATAAAAACAAAACAAAAAACCCAACTCCAATCCAATATCTTAAGTTAAAAGCTACTAAGCAAGGTCAAAATCCATGGAACACTAAATTCTTACAAGTATAAGGAAAAGAACTCTCTCTTACAAGAAAAGAAGTCTGTTTTTGTTGTTTTTTTTTTCCAAGGTAGCATCTTGCTCTAGCCCTAGCCCAAGCTGATCAGACACTTACTGTATAGTCTCAGGGTAACCTCAGATTCATAGTGATCCTCCTACTTCTGCCTCCTTAGAGCTGGGACCTAAGGCAGGTGTCTCTAAGCCCAGCCAAAGGGAAAATTTTTAATTTTCATTTGCAATAAGTACAAAGAGTACGTGCATCAATCATTATTTTTTAAAACATTTTATTTGTAAGCAGAACGAAAGAGAGGAAGGAAGGGGAATAGGCATAAAACAGGGCCTCTTGCCCCTAAAAACGAACTCTAGATGCCTGTGCCCCTTTGTGCATCTGGCATTATGTGGGTATTGGGGAATTGAATCCAGGCTAGTAGATTTTGTAAGCAAGCACCTTTAAATGCTGAGCCATCTCTCCAGCCCCATAATCATAGTCATTATTTTAATGCTCGGGTCTATCTAAATTTATGAATCAGGGAAGAGTTAAAAAGACTCACTGAACTGAATATACTAATTTTTTTTGTTTGTTTGTTTTTGTTTTTCAAGATAGGGTCTCACTCTAGCTCAGGCTGACCTGGAATTCACTATGGAGTCTCAGGGTGGCCTCGAACTCATGGCAATCCTCCTAGCTCTGCCTCCCAAGTGCTGGGATTAAAGGCATGTGCCACCACGCCTGGCTGAATATACTAAATTTTAAAAGATATTTTATGTATTTATTTGAGAGAAAGGAAGAAAGAGCCAGATAGAGAACAGATATACCAGGGCCTCCTCCAGCCATTGCAAATGTATCCCAGATGCATGTACCACTATGAGCATCTGGCTCTACATGGGTATTGAGCAATCAAACCCAGGTCCTTAGGCTCTGCAGGCAAGTGCCTTAATCACTGAGCCATCTCTCCATCCCTAAAATGTTTTAATTTTTTTTACACCTTTTAAAAATTTTTATTTATTTATTTATTTATTGACAGAGAAAGAGGGGGGGAGAGAGAGAAAAAGAATGGTCGCAGCAGGGCCTCTGGCCACTGCAAACAAACTCCAGATGCCTTCGGGCATCTGGCTAACATGAGTCCTGGAGAATCAAACCAGGGTCCTTTGGGTTTGCAGGCAAACGTCTTAACTGCTAAGCCATCCCTCCAGCTCTTTCACAGTTTTTCAAGGTAGGGTCTCCCACTAGCCCAAGCTGGCCTGGAATTCATTATGGAGTCTCAGAGTGGCCTTGAACTCAATGCAATTCTCCTACCTCTGCCTCCAAATGCTAAGATTAAAGGCATGCATCACCATGCCCAGCAATACAATGGCTTTTTTTAATACTTACTTTTTAATTTTAATTATTTGCAAGCAGAGAGAGAGAGAAGAGAAGAGAGACAGAGAGAGATAATGGTGCATCAGAGCCTCTAGCCACCATAAATGAACTCCAGATGTATGTGCCACTTTGTGCATCACGCTTTACATGAATACTGGGAAATGAAACTTGAGTCATTAGGTTTTGCAGGGAAGTACCTTAACCACTGAGTGATCTCTCCAGCCCTATTTTATTTACTTATTTACAATCAGAGTGAGAAGAGAGAGAGAGAAGGGGCATACCAGGGCCTTCAACCACTGCAAACAAATTCCAAATGCTGTGCACTACTTTATACATCTGGCTTTACTTGGGAACTGGTGAATCGACGAACCAGGTCATTAGGCTTTGTAGGTAAGCGCCTTAACTGCTAAGCCATCTCTCCAACCCCTAAAATGTTTTTCTTTTGATTTCTTCAAGGTAGGTTCTCACTTTAGCCCAGAATGACCTGGAATTCACTATGTAGTCTCAGGGTGGCCTTGAACTCACAGTGATCCACCTATCTCTGCTTACTGAGTGCTGGGATTAAAGGCGTGTTGCCACCATGCCTGGCTCTAAAATGTTTCTAAACAAGAGTTGGTAATTCTGAAAAAGATGAGAATTGCTTTGGTTCTCAGAGATACAACTTTACCTTGAACTGCTAGGTAACATTTTCCTTTTGGTCCCATGGTAAGCATCCTCCATTTGTTTTTCTAGTTCTCTGATTTTCCACATATCTGATTCCTCTTGAATCTAGATGTTTTCAAAAAGGATAGAAATAGAAATAAGTTACTAAAAATAGCACTTTACATTACAGAAAAGTTACTCAACTGAAAGTATAGTCTGCTTTAGCTATGGGTTACAGACTGCACTAGGATAACAATTTTGGAAAATACATTTTGGTTTCTCTAGAAAGTAGTTAAATAATCCAGCCCAGTAAATCTCAAATTCCACGGCAAAAGAGCTTTTATTTTTTAATTTGTTTTCCCCTCTGGTTGAGAAAAAGAGAGAAATAGACAATGAGGAAGGGAGGGGAGACAGAGAGAGAGAATGGGCATATCAGGGCCTCCAGCCACTGGAGATGTATGCACCCCCTGGCTTATGTGGGTCCTGGAAATTGAACTTGGGTCATTTGGCTTTGTAGGCAAGTGCCTTAGCCACTAAGCCATCTCTCAAGACCCCGATAGAGCTTTTTTTTTTTTTTTTTTTTTTTTTTTTTTGTAAAATATGTTATTTATTTGAAAGAGGCAGAGAGAGAAAAAGAATGAATTAGGTGTGTCAGCGCCTCTAGGCACTGCAAACAAACTCTAGACGCATGTGCTGCCTTGTGTATCTGGCTTTACATAGGTACTGGATAATCAAACTTGGGTCCTTAAGCTTCAAAGGTAAGTGCCTTAATCACTGACCCATCTCTCCAGCCCAGCAATAGAGCTAATTAATCCCTACATAGCCATACTGATAACCTTATTAGTCTTTTTTTTGGGGGGGGGTGATTGAGGTCTCACTGTAGCCCAGGCTGACCTGGAAGTCACTATGTAGTCTCAAGGTGGCTTTGAACTCAAGGCAATCTTCCTAACTCTGTCTCCCAAGTGCTGGGATTAAAGGCATGTGCCACCACACCTGGCTAATTTTTTTTTTTTTTTTTTTGAGAGAGAGAGAGAGAATTGGCGCACCAGGACCTCAGCCACTGCAATCGATTGCCAGATGCTTGTGCCACCTAGTGGGCATGTGCGGCCTTGTGCTTGCCTCACCTCTGCATCTAGCTTGCGTGGGATCTGGAGAGAGATCAAACATGGGTCCTTAGGCTTCACAGGCAAGCGCCTTAACCGCTAAGCCATCTCTTCAGCTGGTATTAGTTTTACAATCATGCCACAAATAGCAAATGATAATGTCACATGTTTCTAAGATATATCATGATTTTAATGATATCACCTCAGTTGAAACTTAAGTGGTCATCTGAGGAAATTGTAAAAGAGATAACAGTAGTATATTCAACAGCAAAGAAACCAAAGTTCAGAGATGTAGCCAAACTAAATCATAAACTAGTAAGGACAGAGGTTTTTGTTTGCTTGTTTTGCTTTTTGTTGTTTTTACTTTCATCTCAGTGCTAGGGATCAAATCCAGGGCCTTGTGCAACACAAATATTACCCTCACCCCTGCCCATTCTCCCCATTTTGATACAGATCTAAGTTATGCAGACTTAACACCTGAATTTACTCTGTAGCCCAGGCAGGGCATGAACCTGTGATCTTCAGGTCTCAGCCTCCTGAGTAGCTGAGATTTTAGGCCTGTGCCAAAGGCCTGGAAGAAACAAGTTTTAAAATTCTCTAGGCAAGCCAGGCATCATGAAGCATGCCTTTAATCCCAGCACTCGGGAGGTAGAGGTAGGAGGATTGTCACTAGTTCGAGGCTACCCTGAGACTACAGAGTGAGTTCCAGGTCAGCCTGGACCAGAGTGAGACCCTACCTCAAAAAACCAAAATAAGGGCTGGAAGGATGGTTTAGCAGTTAAAGCATTTGCCTGCATAGCCAAAGGACCCAGGTTCAATTCCCCAGGACAGACATTAGCCAGATGCACAAGGGGGCACATGTGTCTGGAGTTAGTATGCAGTGGCTGGGAGGGCCTGGTGAGCCCATTCTCTATCTCTCCCCCTCCCTCTTTCTCTGTCAAATAAATAAATAAATATTTTTTTAAAAGAGCTGGGTGTGGTGGCGCACACCTTTAATCCCAGCACTCAGGAGGCAGAGGTAGGAGGATCGCCATGGGTTTGAGGCCACCCTCAGCCTACATAGTGAATTCCAGGCCAGCCTAAGCTAGAATGAGAACCTACCTCAGAAAAAGAAAAAATTCTCTAGGCAGAGTTTCTTTTTACATTAAGATATATTTTGTTTTGTTTTGTTGAGATGAGGTATGTAAAGTAGGTTGGCCTTAAACTTGCAGCAATCCTCCTGATGCTTCCTTCTAAGTGTTAAGATTACAGGCATATACTACCTTGACCTTGCTCAGTCCACACCAGAAGTCTTGTCAAGAATAAAATAAGCCAGGCATGGTTGCCCACGCCTTTAGTCCCAGCACTTGGAAGGCAGAGGTTGGAGGATCAACGTAGCCCGGAGCTACCAAAGTTCCAGGTCTGCCTAGGCTATAGTGAGACCCTACATCTAAAAATAAAAATAAAATAAAACTATGTTTGCTAGAAAATTTACTGTAAATAAGAAAAAAATTCTCAAATAATAAAAATACATTTCTTAAAGCTGGGCGTAGTGGTGCATGCCTTTAATCCCAGCACTTGGGAGGCAGAGGTAGGAGGATCACCATGAGTTCAAGGCTACCCTGAGACTACATAGTGAATTCCAGGTCAACCTGGGCTAGAGTGAGACTTTACCTTGAAAAACCAAAAACAAAGACTCTACCTCTGCCTCCCGAGTGCTGGGATTAAAGGTGTGTGCCACCATGCCAGCTTCCTATCACTATAATTTAGTCAGTCATCAAGTTTTCTAAATTCTATCTCCTAAGACCCTCTTCTTCATCTCTATGTTACTGCTTAATCAACTCTTTAATTCCAGCACTGGGATTAATCAACTTTTAATCAGTCTCTGCGATTTCCCCATCTTTTATTTTGTATAGCATTGACAAAAAGATCTAAGATACAAATATCACATAACATTCCGTGTAAAACATTTGGTGGATTTTTTTTTCTTGTTGTTGTTGTTATTTTGGAGGTAGGGTGTTGCTCCAGCCCAGGTTTTTTGTTTTTTTTTTTTTAGACAGGGTCTCACTCTATAGGCCAGGCTGGCTTTGAACGCATAGCAATCCTTTTCCCAAGTACTGGGATCTTGCTCTAACTCAGGCTGACCTGGAATTCACTATGTAGCCTCAGGGTGGCCTTGAACTCATGACAATCTTCTTACCTCTGCCTCCCAAATGCTGGAATGAAAGGCTTTTGCCATCATACCTGGCTTAGCCATGACCTTTCTTAATGCCTGTACTAATGAATGGTTAGTACATAAACATGCATTAACACTTAGAATATTTTATATCTTGCAAATTTATACCAATTCAATAAGAACCAGATCAAATATTAGTAGCCCGAATACAGTTCAATCTGGGAAATCTTTCCATTTCCTGACAGATTTCATTACTCAATCCTCAATGCACTGAAGTACTTTGTAACTGTCTGTACAACATATACTACTTATCAAACTATACTTTTCTCTTTATTCATCTTTATTATCACTCAACTGTGGCACATAATGCTTGGTATACATGCCCTATGTACTGAAGAATGACCAGATGGTAACTCCCACCTTATTGTGAGCATCTGTATGTCGAATGACATTTCTCAGGAGGACTTTCCCCAAGGGAACCCGTGACATTCTTCAACCTGAAATGAATCAATAAATAACGTTTAACAATTCCCTTATCTTTTTTATTAAACATTTATAGAGAAGTATGAGAACAGATCACTGAATTTAGAAGACAAAGATCCTAAAGAATAGTTTTCTTTCACTATTAATACATCTAGATGGGGCTGGAGATATGGCTTAGCAGCTAAGTGGTTGCCTGTGAAACCTAAGGACCCCAGTTGAAAGCTCAATTTCCCAGGACCCACGTTAGCCAGATGCACAAGGGGGCGCACGTGTCTGGAGTTGGTTTGCAGTGGCTGGAGGCCCTGGCATGCCCATTCTCTCTACCTTTTTCTCTGTCTGTTGCTCTCAAAAAACAAAAGAAACAAACAAAAAAACTAGATGCACAAGGTGGCACATGTACCTGGAGCTCCTTTGCAATGGCTAAAGGCCCTGATGTGCCCATTTTCTCTTACTCTTAAATAAATTATTTAAAAATGCCTGACCACAATAAAGATAAGAATGAAAGGAGATAGTAACATTAGAGTTCTTTAAAACTGCACAAAATGCAGTGGTTTCATGAGCATTGTTTTATTTAATTCTCACAAACCGGGTTTAAAGCAGGAAATAATCTCTCTAGCTGCAATGAGGATTGGTTCCAGGACTCGTCAAAAATAATAATAATAATCAAACCCCAAGGGTGAGCTGGGGATATTGTTTAGTGATAGAGCACTTGCTTAGTGTAACAGAGCCTGGACTCAATCCCCAGAAAAACACACACACAAAAAAAATCCAAGTGGTGACCAATAGGTACCCTCATTTAAAATAGTGTTGTACTTACATATCATCTACGCACAAACTTATAATTTGAATTATGTCTAGATTTTTTTGTTTTGTTTTTTTAGGTAGGGTGTCACTTTAGCCCAAGTTGACCTGGAATTCACTATGTAGTCTGAGGGTGGCCTCGAACTCATGGCAATAGTCCTACTTCTGCCTCCCAAGTGCTGGAATTAAAGGCGTGTGCCACCACACTGGGCTAGATTTTTTTTCTTGAAGCAAGATCTCAAGTAGCCTAAGCTGGCATTGAACTCTTGATCCTCTTGCCTCCAACTCCTAGGTGCTGAAGACTACAGCCACCCCTACTCCAGGGGGTTCTAGGTTACAATACTTATTTATAATGTGATGTAAATACTATGTAAATAATGCTGTAATATTGTTTAGAAAAAAATATGAGAACAAAAGTATGTATAAGTTCACTACTGATGAAATTTGTTTTCAAACTGTTGGTTGAACCTGTGGGTACTGGAGAATGGATGTTATTTTGTACATGAAAGTCCTCTTAGAGCCATAATTAGTCACAGGTCATAACGAACCATGCAAACGATCAGTGTCAATGTCGAGACAAGAAATCAAATCTGAAATTCCCAAAATTCATTTGTGACAGAGCAAAGACCTAGATTTGAGAGTGTAAAATGCCACAAATGTCACCGGTAACAAAAAGAAAAAAAAAAAAAGGTATCAAAACAAATGCGAAAGTGACCTAACTTTCTCTAGCGGGGCATCTTATGTCCTATTTTGTAGAAAAGTTTCCAAAACCGAGATATTCACATGTGTAGCTAGCAGGGGCTTCGTGCAACACACCAAAGCTCACTCACCCCTCGATCCTGAGGAAACCAGGCATCTTGTTAGTGTGAGACGAAGAACCACTCCATTACAAGCGCTCCTCCGACCCAGGAAGCCAAGGAGTCAGGGCTCAAAGGCAGCTCTGCAGCTTCACCCGAGTCCTCCGTGAAAACGCAGCCTTCCCACCGGTTACGGCGCCCTCACCCGGGGCCCAGGCCACTGCCGCCTTCCCCCAGCCCAGCCCGACAGACGGACCTCTCGGCGGGCCCGCGGCCAGAGGCGCCGGCGCGGAACGCGGCCGCCGGGCTGCGCCGCGCATCCCCCGCGCTCGCTCGCTCGCTCGGCTCGCTCTCACCCCCGGCAGGCCCGGGACGCTCGGGGAGGCTACGACCTTCCGTTGGGCCCCAGGAAGTGGCTAGGGTGCGTGAAGGGGAGGCTGAGCGCTCCAAGGGGAAGGCGGAGGAAACACCCCTGTGCCGTCACCGCGACCCCGGCCCCGGGGCGGCCTCGGAGCTCGGGGCAACCTTCCCTCCAAACGCCCGCCCCGCACAAACACACACAAACACACCCATACCGTGCGCCGCGGCCTCGCGTGGCGGGGGAGGGAGCCGCAGGCGGAGGCTTCCCGTGAGGGCCGGAAGTGGAGCTCCGGGAAACGCTTCCTTCCTGGGGAGAGCCCGGCGCGGCCTCTGTCACGGTGGTGGGACGCTAGAGACCGCAGCTACCGAAAGGCGGCGGGGTTTCGCTTGGAAGTGGGGCAGGCCCCGCGGGAGAGCAGGTCCGGCGCTCGGAAGTACTCCGGAACTGGAAGTAAAAGACCTTTCTTTCTGCCTTGCCCTTTCCGGACCCAAGTGGATGTTGTACCAAACTGGTTACCCTGGTAACAGAAGTCGCGTTTAGACGCCTCCGAGAGAAGAGGTTGGGTCCTAGACTTTTGGAGTGAGTATTATCTATTTAGTCTAAACCTAAACTAGAATTCGTATAATCTCAACCTTTTCTCATTCTCTGGATGGTCTGTGGGGAGGGGATGCTGATTTCATGGTCTTAGGCTACTACTCTCACATAATATTGATCAAGTGTTCCAGAGTTTTAATATTACTTTACTATATCTGAGCTCACGATTCTGTGACATACGTATTACCATCTTCATGTTGAGCAGAACACACCGAGGTGTATCTACACCTTACTTGCTTTATGGTCACGTAGCTAGCTGGAGACACAGTTAAGACTAGAATCTAGGCATACGAACTCCAGAGTCTATACACTTACTTTTACTAAGGACTACGGAAAACTCATTCTCTAGACCAACGTGGTTATTATGTATGCCTTTAATCCCAGCACTGGGAAGGTAGAGGTTAGGAGCACCGCAGTGAGTTCGAGGCCAGCCGGGAACTGCAGAATGAATTCCAGATCAGCCTGAGCTACAATGAGATCCTACCTCGGAAAAACAAAAAGTAGAGAGAGAGGGGAAAAAGGTAACTCATTTACATCCCTTTCCCCCATTTCCTTTCTTCCCTATACACACACACACACACACACATTTTTAAAAAGAAACTACAGCCAGCCATGGTGGTGCAAGTTGAGAATTTAAGAAGGGGCAGTAATTATAGGATAAATATATGATAAGCTAGACCTGGTGACCCACACCTTTAATCTCAGCACTTGGGAGACAGAGGTAGAAAGATCACTGCGAGTTCCAGGTCAGCCTAGGCTACAGTGAGTTCCTACCTTGAAAAACAAAAATAACAAAATAAAATAAAAATAACAAAAATAAATAAACAAACAGTAAACTTTAGGGAATATGTGTGTGTGTGTGTGTATGTATGTGTGTGTGTATATATATATGTATATATATATATATATATATATGTGTGTGTGTGTGTGTGTAGTGTATATATATATATACACATACATATATACATATATATATACACACATACATATATACATATATATACATATATATATATATATAAAATGTCAGCACTGATCTGCAAACTTTTTAGACACAGGTTAGGTGGTAACTTCACCAAAGTAATACCTGGCCTATTCTCTTCCCCTAAGAGAGGACATAAACCAGTAATTACATTTCCTCCCTCAGGCTGTTCAAAGCCCTGTGTCACAACCATGAAGGCATCCTCAAAGGGTCTACTCACCCAGCTTTCTCAATTCTGGAACCTCTTAGATGATTTGGCGGAAAATGACCCTGAGTGCTACAAGAACTTTATTCAACAGGAGCTGAAGGAGGGAAAACAGTTCTGTGCTGCCCCAGAACCACAGCTCTGTGTACAGACCAAGATCCTAGTATGTATAGTGGATGCAAGGGATGGGAATGTCATGAATGAAGTAATCCAGAATAAGTAGAAGATCCTTTGCTACTTCTGATTTTGCTATTTCTACTTTAACAACCAAGAAAAGTGAATGGGAGAGGGAGGGCATTACCATGGAATTTTTTGTTGTTGTTTATTTATTTATTTGAGAGCAACAGACAGAGAGAGAAAGAAAGAGAATGGGCGCGCCATGACCTCCAGCCACTGCAAACGAACTCCAGACGCGTGCGCCCCCTTGTGCATCTAGCTTACATGGGTTCTGGGGACTCAAGCCTTGAACCTGGATCCTTAGTCTTCACAGGCAAGTGTTTAACCACTAAGCCATCTCTCCAACCCAAAATTATTTTTTTTATAATCATGGAAGTTGTTAATAAAAAAAATTTGAAAAGGAAAAAAAGTGGATAGAAGCAAAAAATGAAACAGCATGGAAGACTATTGTAGGATAAGAAAAGGAAATTAATACTTGATAGTTTAGAAATAGTAATCAATTTTTTTAGAAAAAAAGTAGCAATGTAATAATTTAATATAGATTCATGGAATTTACTTTGTTGGAAAGATAATAAAGTGGTGAAACAGGGTCAAGTGCATATAGAAAAACTGCTTACAACTCCCTTTTTGCCCAGTTCCTCTGGGAGGGAGTAGCAACTAGATTTAAAAAGCAACAGCTTTGGAAAAATCAAGTGACAAAAATGGAATTTATCATGCATAGCTTTAATAGCTTAAGTGACTGAAATTCTGCCTCTTTTGGGCTGCAGATAAAATTTAATAAAGCACATATTTGGCATATTTGAGGTCCTAATTTTGATCTCAGACATTAAAAAATGTAATTACTTTTAAGAGACTGTGGTGGTTTGATTCAGGTGTCTCCCATAAACATATGCATTCTATATACTAGGTCGCCAGCTGGTAGTAATTTGGGAATTGGATCCTCCTGGAGGTGAGTGTATTGTTGGGGACAGGCTTATGGGTGTTATAGCCAGCTTCCACTTGCCAGTGTTTGACACACTCTCTTGTTGTCCACCTGATGTTGGCCAGGAGGTGATGTCCACCCTCTGCTCATGCCATCATTTTCCCCTGCCAGTATGGGCTTCCCCTCAAGTCTATAAGCCAAAATAAACCCTTTCCTTCCACAATCTGCTCTTAGTTGGGTGTTTTCTGCCAACAACTTGAAGCTGACTACAACAGATATCTTAAAATTTTATAACTCACTGGGTGTGGTTGTGCACACCTTTAATCCCAGCACTCGGGACACAGAGGTAGGAGGATTGCTGTTGAATTTGAGGCCACCCTGAGTCTCCATAGTAAATTCCAGGTCAGCCTGGGCTTGAGTGACACCCTACCTCGAAAAAAAAAATTTTTTTTTTTATAATTCTGGGCTGGAGAGATGATTTAACAGTTAAGGCACTTCCCTGCAAAGGCTTAGGTCTCATGTTCAACTCTCCAGGTCCCACGTAAGTCAGACACACAGTGACACAGGCACATATGCACACAAGAGGACACACATGTTTGGAGTTCAATTGTAGTGGCTGGAGGCCTGGCACACCAATTATCTCATAACAAAAAGGCAGTCTGTTGGACTTGCCACAAAAAATTGTAATTCTATTTCTTTTTTCTGAGGTAGGGTCTCACTGTGGCCCAGGCTGACCTGGAATTCACTATGTAGTCTCAGGGTGGCCTCAAAACTCATGGTGCTCCTCCTACCTCTGCCTCCCAAGTGCTGGGATTAAAGGTGTGCGCTACCACGCCTGGTTATAATTCTATTTTTAAAAGCGAAGTTCATAGCCCTGGAGAGATGGCACAGCAGTTAAGATGCTTGCCTGCAGAGCCTAACCACCAAGGTTCAGTTGTCCAGTGTGCATTTAAAACCAGATGAATAAGGTGGCATATGCATCTGGAGTTGGTTTGCAGTGGCTAAAGGCCCTGGCATGCCCACTGTTTTTCTTTCTTTGTCCTTCCTTCCTTTTTCTTTCTTTTCTTCTCCCCTCTCTTATCTGTTTCTATCTTTCTATATCTGCTAGCAACTAAATAAATAAATGAAAATATTTAAAACTAGGTGTGTGATATTTAAATTTTCATCTTCCAGAAACCAAAAGAAAAAATACTTTTTATCAACTTGTGTTGGTGGGAAAGGATTCCTGCTCCCCAGTCAACCACTGAACCAGTACCTCTAAGTGTTGGTAGACCAGAAGATATCTCTGAAGCATCAGGTAGAAATAGTTTAAGAAAAGAAGGCAGTTTCCTATTGGGGGTAATCATGGATCAAATCTTAGTAAAAGCATATTAAGTAAAACATTTTATTTGGTGATAATATAATTAATGACAAATTCATATATTTAATGCAAATTTAATACTGTTCAATTTTTCTAATAATATGAGCTGCTTTTAACCCATATCTAAATACCAACTGAGGGCTGGAGAGATGGCTTAGCAGTTGCCTGTGAAGCCGAAGGACCCCAGTTCAAGCCTTGATTCCCCAGGACCCACGTTAGCCAGATGCACAAGGGGGTGCATGCATCTGAAGTTCGTTTGCAGTGGCTGGAAGCCCTGGTGTGCTCTCTCTCTCTCTGTTGCTCTCAAATAAATAAATAAAAGTGAACAAAATTTTTAAATAAATAAATACCAACTGATGCCTTAATTGGAATTTTGTGTGTATTTTGTCATTGTGATTGCTCTGAAAAGTACAGAAAGAGAATTTGCATTTTCTGGGGCTGGAGAGATGGCTTAGTGGCTAAGGCATCTGCCTGTGAAGCCAAAGGACCCAGGTTCAATTCCCAGGACCCACATAACTCAGATGCACAAGAAGCACATGCATTGGGAGTTCAGTTGCAGTGGCTAGAGGCCCTGGCATGCCTATTCTCTCCCTGTCTCTCTTCTCTCTCTCTCTCTGCTTGCAAATAAGTAAATATTTTTAAAAAGAATTTGCATATTTTAATTTTACCAGGAATATGGGTTAGTATATTACTTGACAAAATTGTTAGAGAAACGAGTTATCTTCACATCATACCTCCTCTGAATTACACACAGGTGCTTATACAGTCATTGATGTTGTCTACAATCCTGGTGTTCTACAAACAGCAGAAAATGACCAAGTGACACAGAATCAGTTGATAAAGATGGCCATGGGATGCATTGAGAAGAAATTCCAGTTCGCTCTTTCAAATGCTTACCATGTTATGAAATTTAGAGCAAAAGGAAGCATTCAAAGAAAAGGGAATCTGATGGGCAAACAAAGTGACTTCAGAGATATAAGAGAGAAAATGAGAACAGGTAAGTTGATGACTGAAATTGAAAAATAAACATTTAGAGTTTTCTTTTAAGCTGGTATATTTTTGTAAATGAGAACTCTCTATCATGAAAGTTAAGAAACTTAATTATAAAGACAGAAATGTTATTCAAAGATTTTAAAGTGGCACAGAATTTCCAAGCAAAAAATTTGGCTTAACGTTTTTAGTTTGATGTTTGGTTTGTTTGCTTTGCTATTCTTGGAATAGAATTCAACTCAGGGCCCCACATGGTAGGCACTTAGTACATTCCCAGTGTGGTTGAAGTCTTTAGGACCCCATGCACAGACTGACTGAGGCATCTTGGTCCCCACAACACATGCCAATAATCCCACCGAAAAGCACCCTCAGCAGAATTGATTTTTTGCTTTTGTTTTTCGAGGTAGAGTCTCGTTCTAGCCCAGGCTGACCTGGAATTCACTATGTAGTGTCAGGGTGGCCTCAAACTCACAGCAGTCCTCCTACCTCTGCCTCCCAAGTGCTGGGATTAAAGGTGTGCGCCACCATGCCAGATTCAGAATTGATTTTTTATAAAAACATCAGTAAATAGTTAAAATACCCATATAAAGCCAGATGCACAGTGGCACATGCATCTGGAGTTTGTTTGCAGTAGCTGGAGGCCCTGATGCATCCATTCTCCCTGTCTGTCTCTTCTCTCTCTCCTTGCAAATATTTTTGAAAGTTTTTAGGATTAATATTTCCAAAATTAATTTAGCCATGGCTTTCTTTGTATGTCATCAGTGCTTACACTATACCTCTTGTATCTCACAGGCTGATAATACTTTGTATCCCCATTTTTTCCATAAAGAGCATACTCTTGAGATGATACGAAGCAGCACTATGAATGATCCAAATCACTTTCCTCAGTTGCTACTGCCAAAGAAACAAACTTCAGGCAATGCAGGATGTCTTATAGAAGAGATTTCTAGTACAGAAACCCAGGAGATGAAGGAACCAAGCCATGAATTAAAAGTTATAAAGGATCAGAATGATAAACCTCTGAAAATTGAATTGATGGTTGCATTACCTGGTATTAATTCAGCCTCCCTCTGTGACCTGAGTGTTTCTGAGGTAAACTGGATGATAAGATGGTAGTTCTTTGGTGTCAATGGGAGGATTGTTTCCAAAAGCTCTTGAAGATATAAAATCCATAGATGCTCAAATCTTTTATTTAAGAAAGGCATAGTGTTTTCTAATAACCTAGGTACATCCTTCAGTATACTTAACACTTCAGATTATTTAAAATACTGAGAACAGCTGGGTGTGGTGGCACATGCCTTTAATCCCAGCACTTGGGAGCAGAGGTAGAAGGATCACTGTGAGTTCAAGGCCACCATGACACTACAAAGTGAATTCCAGGTCAGGTCAGCCTGGGGTAGAATGAGACTCTACTTCGAAAAACCAAAAACAAGTGTTCCATGACCATAACAAATACCTAAGGTAACTTACAAAGAAAAGGGTTAGCTTTGGCTCGTGGGTTCTGAGGTTTCAGTCCATGCTCCATTTGGCCGTTTTTTTAATTTATTTATTTTTTATTTTTATTTATTTATTTATTTGAGAGCGACAGACACAGAGAGAAAGACAGGTAGAGGGAGGGAGAGGGAATGGGCGCGCCAGGGCTTCCAGCCTCTGCAAACGAACTCCAGATGTGTGCGCCCCCTTGTGCATCTGGCTAACGTGGGACCTGGGGAACCAAGCCTCGAACCGGGGTCCTTAGGCTTCACAGGCAAGCACTTAACCGCTAAGCCATCTCTCCAGCTATTTTTATTTATTTATTTATTTGAGATAGGTTTTCACTGTAGCCCTCCTACCTCTGCCTCCCAAGTGCTGAGATTAAAGGTGTGCGCTACCACCCCTGGATTTTTATTTATTTAATTATTATCATTTTTCTTTTTTGGTTTTCAAGGTAGGGTCTCACTCTAGCCCAGGCTGGCCTGGAATTCACTATATAGTATCAGGGTGGCCTTGAACTCACGGTGATACCCCTACCTCTGCCTCCCGAGTGCTGGTATTTAAGGGGTGCACCACACGCCTGGCAGTACTTTTTACAAGAGAAAAAATTGGCATGCCAGGCCTTCAGTCACTGCAACTGAACTCCAGACACGTGTGCCATCTTGTGTGCATGGGTGATCTTGCACACTTGTGTCACCTTGTGTATCTGGCTTACAAAGAACATGGAGACAAACATGAGTCCTCAGGCTTCACAGGAAGTGCCTTAACACCTAAGCCATCTCTCTAGCCTGGCATTTAACTTTTGTCTGTAGTTTATTTTAATTGGATTTTGCTGGTGAAAGTAATTTCTTAATTTTATCCTTTGCTGTTTCACAATAAAAATTACTTTCATTTTTGGGCTGGAGAGATGGCTTAGCAGTTAAATGCTTGCCTGTGAAGCCTAAGGACCCCGGTTCCAGGCTCGATTCCCCAGGACCCACGTTAGCCAGATGCACAAGGGGGCGCACGTGTCTGGAGTTTGTTTGCAGTAGCTGGAGGCCCTGGCGCGCCCATTCTGTTTCCCTCTCCCTCTCCCTTTCTCTGTAGCACTCAACTAAATAAATAAAAAAAAAAATGAACCAAAAAAAATTTTTTTAATCACTTTCATTTTTAAGGCTTCAAGTCTTAGAATTGTGGGTCTCTCTATATACTGTCCTTACCTCTTTCATATCACACCTTGTGAAATGTACCTGACAGGAGCACACATGCTGACAACATTCTGATTACTTCTTCTTCACTGAAAGCCACAAATTATTTGGATACTTTATTTGCCTTCCATATAATCATGCTAGTTTCACTAAGGGCTTTATCACTCTGAAACATGATCATGCTGTCAGGTACTGTTAAGCTTAATTGCTGCTTGACAGTTAATGCCAAAGACAGTAACACACAATTTGGGAAGGTAACACTCTTGCTTTTGACAGTTGTCACATAATATTGCTATGTTCAGTAGCAATAAAAATCTCAACAGATCAGGAATTTGCAAGAATAACCTTATTGTTCATTGAAAGTCACTTAATAAGTAGATCCTCTTCCTATGGAGTGAATGTGGTGATCTAATAATCTTTCATTTATTATCCTTAGGTTGATTTACTGATTGAGGTCCCTGAGAAGTACAGACTATACCTGAATCTTCCCGAATCTGTGGATACTGAAAGGACTACAGCAAAATTTATGAAGGAAAGATCTAAGTTAATCATCACGATGCCCCTGGTGTAATACAGCATCCCTTTTGGTTTTCAATGCTATAAGTCATGTGAATTATAAGACCTATATCATAAACAGAAGTAGAAGTTTATCTTAAATATTTCTGATTTTAAGGGTTCACTCTGATAGAATCTTATTTTCCCTTCAACTGATTTATCTTTGTATTTTTGAGTCTCCTATAGCCCAGCTTGGCCTCGAACTTGGCTAGGTAGCCAAGGATCACCTTGAGCTGGTCTTCCTATATGACCCAAGTGCTTGAATTAGAGAGATATATCTTTTTTTGTGTTTGTTTTTCAAGGTAGGCCAGATTCTAGCCCAGATTGACCTGCAACTCACTATGTAGTCTCAGGGTGGCCTTGAACTCGTGGCAATCTTTCTATGTCTGCCTCCTGAATTGTTTTTTTGTTTTGTTTTGTTTTTAATTCCAGTACATGGAAAGCACAGGTAGTTTGAGAATACTGTGAGGTCAGACTGGGCTAGAGAGAGACCTTACCTTGAAAAATAATAAAAAATTATAATATTCAAATGTATGCTTCTATGAAGCTCTGCATGTCAATAAAAACAGCTTTTCATGTTCCCCACCTTAAAAAAAATTGTTTATTTTTACTTGAGAGCGACAGAGAAAGAGGCAGATAGAGAGAATGGGCACACCAGAGCTCCAGCCACTGCAAATGAACTCCAGTTGCATGCACCCCCTTGTGCATCTGGCTTTTGTGGCTCCTGGGGAATCAAATCTAGGTCCTTTGACTTTGCAGGCAAGTGTCTTACCTGCTCCAGCCCTCACTTAATTTCTAAAGATGAAAACTACTTCCCCCAAAGTCAGGTCTCTAGTTAGCAATGTGTGTTGCTTATGATGTATAATAGCAATCACAAGTTAAAGAGTATGTGTTTTGCTTATGATGTCCAATGATACCCAATTACCATGACATCCAACTCACAACATGTCCATATCTAATACTAAAAATGTAGGGGGTCCAGGCGTGGTGGCGCATGCCTTTAATCCCAGCACTCAGGAGGCAGAGGTAGGAGGATCATGTAAGCCAGGTATACAAGGTGGTGCAGGCATATGGAGTTCATTTGCAGTGGCTGGAAGCCCTGATGTGCTCATTCTCTCTCAGCTTCTTTCCCTCTCTCAAAATAAAAAAAGAAATTAAGTGATATGCTCTTGATTTTTCAATCAACTCTTCCAAGCTGTCACATAAGAAAATCCCAACTGTCCAATTTAGGTTTCAAGTTAATGGGTATATCCAACTTTTTTTTTTGTTTTTGTTTTTGAGGTAGGGTCTCACTCTGACTCAGGCTGACCTGGAATTGTGTAGTCTCAGGGTGGCCGCAAACTCATGGAGATCCTCCTAACTCTGCTTCCCAATTGCTGGGATTAAAGGTGTGTGCCCCCAAGCCTGGCAAGGTACATCCAACTTTAACACTTCATCTTTTTCTAGATAACCAAGATTAACTGTCATCTAACTTGTGAAGTCTTTATTAATTTTGAAACTTTAGGTACGTATGTGTATATATAATAATTTCCGTGCGGCATTTAAAAACGAACACGGCTGTGGAAATATCTGTGGTTAAAGGTTCTTGGTTGCAAAACCTATCAGCCCAGATTCAGTTCCCCAGTATCCAGTTAAAGCTATATATAGAAAGTGCAGCATGTATCTGGAGTTCAATTGCAATAGTAAGAGACTCTGGTATACCCATTCTCTTTCCCTCTGCCTGCAAATTTTTTTTGTTTTTTGAGGTAGGGTCTCATTCTAACTTCAGCTGACCTGAAGTTCACTATGTAGTGTCAGGTGGCCTCAGCCTCTCCAGTGCTTGGATTAAAGGCATGCGCCACCACACCTGGCCAAACATATATATATATATACATACATACATATACATATACATACATACTTGCCCATGAAGCTTGCCCGTGAAGCCTAAGGACCCTAGTTCCAGGCTCGATTCCCCAGGACCCACGTTAGCCAGAGGCACAAGGGGGCGCAAGCATCTGGAGTTCGTTTGCAGTGGCTGGAGGCCCTGGCGCACCCATTCTCTCTCTGCCTCTTTCTCTCTTTGTTGCTCTCGAGTAGTAAGTAAATAAAAATAAACAAAAATAAATTTAAAAAAAAAGCAAAACATGCGGTGAGTTCAGGGACACCCTGAGACAACATATTGAATTCCAGGTCAGCCTGAGCTGGAGTAAGACCCTACCTTGAAAAACAAATAGCCAGGTGTGGTGATGATCCTCCTACCTCTGCCTTCCAAGTGCTGGGATTAAAGGTGTGTGCCACCACACCTGGCTTTTTGTGGGAAACAGGTAGAAGGATCGCTGGGAATTCAAGGCCATCATGAGACAACTGTTAGAGTTGGACCCTACCTCAAAAAAACAAAAACAAAACAAAAACCTACATGAGTGTAATTTGAGCCATACTAAGTTTTATCCACCCCTTATCATGGGGTGATTAACTCCTTGAGCTTCATGTGTTAGATTATATCCTTGTAACCTATTTTCCAGTCATATGAATTGAAATTTGGGGGGCTGAGAAGATGGCTTAGCAGTTTAATACAGTTACTTGTAAAGCCTGGTGATGCAAGTTTAATTTCCCAGTACCTATGTAAAGCCAGATGCACACAGTGACACATGCATCTGGAGTTCTTTTGCAGTGGCAAGAGGCCTGGTATCCCCCCCCCCCACTTTTTTTTCCTTTCTCTCTGCTTGCAAATAAAGAAAATTTTACCTATATCAGGAGTATAGAAGTAAGTAGCTGGCATTTAATCACCTAATGTGGAAAAAATTATCAACAGATCAAAAACATAAATTTTAAACAATAATGCTTGAACCAAACCATTATTTCTATCTTGTTTCAGTTATTGCTGAATCCAGATTTAAATTACAGGTCAGGATTAAGTTTTAACTCAGAAAATTTTTGTTAGGTGGCAACTTTTTATTTTTCTTTCAAGGGAACAGAGCTATAAGCATTAGCAAGGAATGAGTTAAATTAGAAGTTTTACACGTTTGGACCAGATTTAGCTCATACTAATGATGGTCCCTTGAAATCAGCTTGTTCTTTTTGCACAATTTTCAGTGCAATGTAAAGTCACTAAATACTGAAGTCAGATTACTGTACTGTTTTCATGATACACTTGAATGTTTGTGAATATACGGAGTGTCACCCATACACCATGTGATAATTAACATTTAGATAGATTCAATACTGTTACAATCAAAGCAAATTTCAGGGAATAGCTCCACATATTACACATACAAAGAAGGACTACTGAGGTTCATTTTAAAGTCATATATAATTCCAAACATTTATTAAAACATCAATTCAATAAAAGTGTGGAATTGTGATAATGTTCCCAATTCATTTTTATGGTTATATCACCCCTTCTTCCCTCCAAAAGAAAGGCAAACATAATACTGGAAAAAGCCTTCAGGCACATACCCACCTAGGTTTTTTTTTTCCTTTGTCACAATCTTAGGGTTTTCTTATTTTACAAGAGACAGTGCTGAGGTGGGAAGACAGACACTCTTCTAGATACAGCTTTATTTTTTTTTCAATTATCTGACCAAATACTACCATTTTGTTCTGGGCATCATTTGCTGTTTGTTTTGAGATGGTCTAACCATATTGCCCAGACTGGCTTCAAACTCTTGTGATCCAGCCATCCTCCTTCCTCAGTCTCCCACAGAGCTGAGACTACAAACATAGGTGCTCATTAGCTTATAATTTCTTTGCATTCCAAACTGTTCACCTATGTGTCTCTTCCTTATTTCTTTTTAGATAGGATTTGGTGATAAATGACCTTTGGCATATATACGACTCTAATAACCATATATTACATATGTACACTTACTCTATATACATCCCGTTTATTTCACAGTTCTCCAGTTCAGTAATAAATTGATAATTAGGTTCATTTGTAATTAATATTCAGTTGGAAGAAAACTTCTATTTCTTTAACTTCTGTTAAATTCCATGAGCAGGAGTGTGGGGGTGGGGAGGGAGGGAATTACCATGGGATATATTTTATAATCATGGAAAATGTTAATAAAAATTAAAAAAAAAAAATTCCATGAGCAGGGATGGAGAGATGGCTTAGTGGTTAAGGCGCTTGCATATGAAGCCTAAGGACCCATGTTTGACTGGCCAAATCTCACATTGAGCCAGATGCACAAGGTGATGCATGCATCTGGAGTTCGATTATAATGGCTGCAGGCCCTAGCACACCAATTCTCTCTGTTGCTCTTTCAAAAAAAAAAAAAAAAGAGCAATGCTCTTTAATTTGAAGGTAACTGTAGAATTCATAGAAGTATACATTGAAGCTCTTCATAAATAGCCATATAACCTGTCATTGTTTACCCAAAAGGGGAAGACAATCACGTCACTTAGATTTTCAGAGAAATAAAAACAACTGATTGAGACCTAAGGAAATGTTGACTTTTAGTTTGCTTCATTGCCTTGACATTCTTTACCACTTCCATTTGTGATAAATGAAGATCATGTAATAGGAAAGTTTAAACTAGGGTAAAATTCAAACAGCAGCCTTACTTCAAACCTGTTTCCTGATTCTGTTGCCTTCCATCTATGTAATTTTAGGCAATTAAAATTTTAATTGCAAAACCTTTATCCAGGTTACTCTTATGTACCTATCTTTGTAGAACCACATTTCTGCCTACTCCATATTTCCTGGTGGAAGTATTTATTAGTAAAGACTTAGGCTGCATGCCCTTCACAAGGAGTGTACAGCTTAAAACCTGGTACTTATTAAATGTGTACAATGTTTGGGTATAACTGGCATTTTAAAAAGAATCAGTAATGCCCATTACAAATAATTTATCTGGACAGACTCAATAAGAAAAATAACTAGTTAAACTTTAAAAGAACCACTTGTTTAATACCATATAAATATCTTGATTAAGAATGAAGCAATATGACCAGATAGAGTGTAGAAGTTCTTGGGTTAATTATAATAACATGGTTATAGGTTTTTCAAGGTACTTTCTGAATTCAGCTAGCCACTGGGCTCCAACTGCTCCATCCACAACTCGATGATCACAGCTGAGCGTAACAGACATCATGCTAGCCACATCAAATCTAGAAAAAGTAAAAACAGACATTTTGAAAGCAATCAATGAATTTTAGACAGTAACCACCCATAGGCTGATTACTGACAGATATTCCTAACAAGGTAGTATCATTTTCTACTGACTTCTTTTTTATTCTTTCTTTCTCTTCCTTCCCTCATTCATACTGAGGCCTAACATTAGGGCTTGACATATACTAGGAAAGCATTCTACCACTGGGCTATATCTGAAGAATTCTTTACTGAAAACCTATGATGGGAGGTCATGAGTCCTAGGGGTGTAAAGCCTGCTATTGTCTGGCTATATGCATATATTATGTTCACCAAACTGCCCCAAAAGCACTTCTCTTAACATTCATACTCATATATTAAAGTTATTCTCACTTTTGGTTTAGAGAAGCTCTTTCAGATGGCAGTGACCTCTGGGATGATTCAAAAGGTACCATAGTGCTGAGACCCTCCAAGGCTCTGAAGAGGTGGTGGAAACAGTGCAAGAGCCAAAGGAAGGGTAGAACTGCTTACAATGCAGTCTTCTAGACATAAAATGGCCCAGATATCCATTACCTTGCAATGCCTAGTACTACCTACACAGGACCCTCATAATAGGAGAAAAAAATGATGACATCAAAATAAAAGATTAATTAATTAACTGAGAAGGGTATATAATGGATAGTGGATTTGTGAAGGGGGAAGTGGGGGAGGGAACTATGATGGTTTATTGCCTTGTGTTTTTGTTTCTTTTCTCAAGGTAGGATCTCACTCTAGCCCAGGCTAACCTGGAATTCACTATGTAGTCTCAGGTGGACTTGAACTCTCAGCAATTCTCCTACCTCTGCCACCTGAGTGCTGAGATTAAAGGCATGTGCCACCATGCCTGGCCATGGTTTATTGTCTATATGGAAGTTGTCAATTTAAAAAAGTTTAAAACAACACCCACAACAACAGATGTGAGAACATAGTTTGACAAACTATACTACGTAGGCCAAATTCTACCCTATTTTGAGATACAAAGTTTACTTTTTATTGGATTTTATTAGTATATTGTTTATGGCTGCTCTCTCAGGATTTGCAACAGAAACAGTATGTTCAGGGCTGGACAGATGGCTCAGTGGTTAAGGTGCTTGCTTGCAAAGCCTGGGTTTGAATCCCTAGTACCCACATAAAGCCAGATGCACAAAGTGGTTCATGTGCCTGGAGTTCATTTGCAATGACAAGAAGCCCTAGCGTGCCCATTCACTGCATCCCTTCCCTCCAAAATAAAAACCACAGCTTGAATACCCACCACATGTGCTGGCAAACCTGTAATCCCCGTACGTGGAGATGGGATCCTGGGGCAAGCTTCCCCAAGGATTTCATCCTATAGTTACTAATAAAAGTGAACTTTTAAGGGCCTGGTGTTGTGGTGCATGCCTTTAATCCAAGCACTTGGAAGGCCGAGAAAACTTTTGGGGCTGCAGAGAATGCTTAGTGGCTAAAGTGCTTGCTTGCAAAATTTGACTGCCTGGGTTTGATTCCCCAGTACCCACATAAAGCCAGATGCCCAGAGTGGCACTGCACCTAGAATTTATTTACAATGGCAAGAGTCCTTTTCTCTTTCCTTGCAAATAAATACTTTAAAAAAAAATGGATTTTTGGCCGAGTGTGGTAGTGCACAGCTTTAATCCCAGCACTCGGGAGGTGGAGGTAGGAGGATCTCTGTGAGTTCAAGATCATCCTGAGACTACATAGTGAACTCCAGGTCAGCCTGGGCTAGAGTGAGATCCTACCTCAAAAAAGAAAAAAAAAGGAAGCTTTTAACTCCCTCCTGTTTTGACACTTACCCTCTTTCATTATCTGCTGGAATCAGCTTATCCTCAGAAGCACCAACTGCCAAAATACATGCCTGGGGTGGGTTAATAATGGCAGAGAAATTCTTAATTCCAAACATTCCTAGGTTGGAGATTGTAAATGTGCCACCCTAAAGGAAGAGTCATAAATAGAACCTCATTAATTGTCAACCCAGAAAAATTATAAATATTCAGTGAAAAAAGCTTAAGATAATATTCTTTTAAAGAAAAACTTGGATCAGCCACACATAATATAAAGAAAAGCCAATTATGCTGGCTTTTGGACGATCTTTGAACATGTCTCTTTTTCAGCTTTTGACATGTGCCTTGTTTGTCCTTTGCTTTCAAGTTCTGTGTCATTAAGAATAATATGGCAGAGTCAAAATGGAAAATACAACAAAAGCACCAGGCTGACCTTAAGAGGAATGTAATCCTTAAAGGATAGTAATGTCTTACCTGGAACTCATGTGGCTGTAGTTTACCCTCTCTTGCTCTGGTTGCTAAAGAAACAACATCATTAGCAATGGTTTCCAGTCCTTTTATGTGTGCGTTAAACACAATAGGAGTGATGAGTCCTGCAGGAGTACTTACGGCAACACTGACATCAACCACATGATTTCTGATGAAAAAGAAAAAGAAATCTAAATCACCAAGGCTGATTACAAGCCTATGGGCTGGGGATGTAGTTCAGTAGTAGAAAGGCCATGGACCCCACCCCAGCTATGCAAGACAAACAAACAAACAAACAACAACAAAACACCTAGTGGAAGAGAACCTGACTAGCGCACACACCGCCCTGGATTTGATCCCCAGCAGCACCAGAAGTTTTCCAGGAACAATTAGTGTTACTTTTCAGAGATCTTTATCCTATTTTTTACATTTTCATATGCCTTCTTGACTTCCAAAACACTAATGAAGTGGGGGTAATGAGAAATACATCTCACACAAAGGTGTAGCTTACAAAAATTCTTCACATTCAGTGAGAATTAGACAATGTGGGGCTGGAGAGATGGCTCAGCAGTTAAGGTATTTGCCTGTAAAACCTAAGAACCCAAGTTCAATTCCCCAGTTCCCACATAAAGCCAGAGGCACAAAGTAGTGCATGCATCTGGAGTCTGTTTGCAGTGGCTAAAGGCCCTCGTGTGCCCATTCTTTCTGCCTCCTATCTCTCTCTGCTTGCAAATAAATATTTTTAAATGGTTATTAAAAGAATTAGACAAAGTGAAATCTTAGGCTGTCAGTGCAGTGTGAACAGAAAGTTGGAGGGGCAATCCAGGGGCGACACAGGTACACTTAGGTAGTGTTCTCTCAGAAGAATATAAAAGCAAGATTCCCAATCTGTTCAAAAGTTAATCACTAGGGGCTTCCATCACTCTGAGCCTGACCTCAGAATTTTTTGTTGTTGTTGTTTTCAAGGTAGGGTCTCACTCTAGCCCAGACAAACCTAGATTTCACTCTGTATTCTCAGGCTGTCTTAGAATTCAGCAATTCTCCTACCTCTGCCTCCTGAGTGCTGGAGGCATGTACCACCACGCCGAGCATCAGAATATTTGTTTGTTTATTTATTTATTTGAGAACAACAGAGAGAGAAAGAGGCAGACAGAAAGAGAATGGGTACGCCAGGGCCTCCAGCCACTGCAAGCGAACTCCAGATGCGTGCGCCACCTTGTGCATCTGGCTAATGTGGGTCCCGGGGAATGGAGCCTCGAACCGGGGTCCTTAGGCTTCACAGGCAAGTGCTTAACCACTAAGCCATCTCTCCAGCCCCAAAATATTTTTTAACACCAAAAACGAAGTACTTAGCTGGACAAAAATACTCAGCTCCCAGCACTTGGGAGGCAGAGGTAGGTGGATTGCTGTGAGTTCAAGGCCACCCTGAGACTACATAGTGAATTCCAGGTCAGCCTGGACTAGAGTGAGACCCTACCTTGAAAAACCAAAAAGAATAAAAAAGGCTTGGAGAAATGGCTTAGCAGTTAAGCACTTGCCTATGAAGCCCAAGGACCCCAGTTCGAGGCTCAATTCCCCAGGACCCATGTTAGCCAGATGCACAAAGGGGTGCACGCATCTGGAGTTCACTGGCAGTGGCTGGAAGCCCTGGCACGCCCATTCTCTTTCTCTCTCTCTCCACCTGCCTTTCTCGCAATGTCTGTTACTCTCAAATAAATAAATAATGAACAAAAAAATTTTTTTAAAAAGAAAAACCAAAAAAATAAAAAATAAGCTGGGCATGGTGGTGCACGCCTTTAGTCCCAGCACTTGGGAGGCAGAGGTAGGAGGATCGCCGTGAGTTCGAGGCCACCCTGAGACTCCTTAATGAATTCCAGGCCAGCCTGGGCTACAGTGAGACCCTACCTCAAAAAAAAAAAAAAAGTATATATATATATATATATATATATATTTATATTTACATATATACACTCAACTTACAAAAAAACTAAACAAAATTAATGCTTATCATTTTGAAGTAGTGATAAAACAGTGACATATGCAACTATAATATAACATGAAAGCATTTTAGTCATCATCCACAAATACTGTTAAGCTGAATTGAATAACACATATTCAATATGTATTTGTGGAATTGGTGTATGAACTGCCCAAAAATGAAGGGTATTTAGTGAGAGAATTAAGCAGTTCACATAACTTACCCTATAACCTTGACCTTTTTAACTAAGCAGTATATTCTCCAACTAGTCTTAAAAGTAGGTGCCTCTCATTTCTCATCCACGTACATGGCTAAAAAACATACATGACAGGGCTGGAGAGACGCCTTAGCAGTTAAAACACATGCCTACAAAGCCAACAGACCCAGGTTCAACTCCTCAGGACCCATGTGAGTCAGATGCACAAGGTGATTGATGCCTCTGGCATTGGTTTGAGTAGCTGTAGGCCCCGACACGCCTGTTCTCTCTATCTGCCTCTTCCTAATAAAGTAAATCGCTAGATGTGGTGGTATCTTTAATCCCAGCACTAGTGAGGCAGAGGTAAGAGGATCACCATGAGTTCAAGGTTACCCTGAGACTACATATTGAATTCTAGGTCAGCCGGAGCTAGAGTGAGACCCTACCTCAAAAAACAAAAACCTAAAATAAAAATAAAGTAAAATAAGTTTAAAAAAAAAAGGCAAAAACATGTATTGGTGAGAAAATAAACTTATCTACTCCTAATGACAAAATAAGATGGAAGGCCAGGTGTGGTGGTGTACACCTTTAATCCTAGCACTAGGGAGGCAGAGGTAGATGGATCACCAAGAGTTCAAGGCCACCCTGAGACTACATAGTGAATTCCAGGTCAGCCTGGGCTACAGTGAGACTCTACCTTGAAAAACAAAAAAAAAGATGAAATTACTTTAAGAAACACTATGGAAGTTGGGCGTGATAGCACACGCCCTTAATCCCAGCACTTGCAAGGCAGAGGTAGGAGAATCCCTGTGAGTTCGAGGCCACCCAGAGACAACATAGTAAATTCCAGGTTAGCCTAGAGCAAGACCCTACCTCCTAAACCAACAACAAAGCACAGTATGGAAGATTCACCAGAAGTTAAGCATTGAAGGGGATGAAGGAAAATAAAGAATGGGAGGAGCATTAACCAAAATTTAAAATGTTATGAATAAACCTTATAGAAGCCTACTTTTTTGCTAGCTAAAAAATATACATGCTTTTAGGGCTGAAGAGATGGCTCAGCAGTTAAGATGCTTGCCTGCAAAGCCTAACAACCTGGGTTTGTTTCCCAAATACCCACATAAACCCAGAAGCACAAAGTGGCACATAAGTCTGGAGTTAGTGTACAGTGGGTAGATGCCCTGGAATGCCCATTCTCTTTCTCTTCTCTCTTTCTCTCCTCATAAATAAATAAATAAATAAATAAATTAATTAATTTTAAAAAGAGACTGGGCAGAATTACCCTGTAGGGGTAAATAATGCTATCCCCAGAAGCCATAGATTGTTATAGAAAACTTGCAATGCAAGGCCTGGGATACCTTCTAGTAAACTTGTTGGTCAGGGAAACCACAAAACAACTGGTTGCCCTCTAAAGCTAGCTGGTAAGACCCTGTTCCTGAAGATGCTACATGCTTTGGCTACAGGACAATTAGAAGCCAGGCTAGAGCTGAGCTGTAAGGCTCCTTTGCAATTGATTAGCTGTCATAGTTCTAGGAAGCTATGAAGCCAGCTGGGGAAGAAAAAGTCATGAATGGTCTTAACCAGCAGTGGACCTCCAAGCTGCAGGCCAGCCAGGCCAAATATGACAAGTGGTACAACGGTGACATGTTTGTTATGGAGAAACCGACTGCTCTCTGATTGGATTTAAGGCCTGCTTCATGGGAGGGAATTCATGACTGGTACTGAAAACCTAGTCAAGAGCCTAAGGCTGGGGAGGTCATAAGCCCTATGGGAAAAGCTACTGCTGTTTAGTTAAATGGATATATTATGTCTACCAAACTACCCTGCCAAAATTTACATTTATGCCCTATTTTAATGCAACTCTCAGTTTGGGTTAGAGAAGCTTCTATTTTCAGACGGTAGTGACTACCAGGGAGTATCAAAACTCAAAGTGCTGAGAAGTGACAGTGGAGTGTTCAGCAATGAGACATCTCTATCACACCCGCCAAGGCTCAGGGATCATTGCAGAAGAGGTGGTGGAAAGCATTAAGAACAAAGGAGGACTAGAGAGATGGCTCAGTGGTTAAGGCGTTGCCTGCAAAGCCTAAGGATCCAGGTTCAATTCCTCAGTACCAACATAAGCCAGAAGCATATGGTGGTAGAAGCATCTGGAGTTTGTACCTGCTGGAGGCCCTGGTGCACGTATTCTCTCTATCTGCTTCTCTCTCTCCAATAAATAAACTAATTAATTATTTTTTTTAAAAAAGCCAAAGGATGGAGGGAAGAATGGACTGAAATGTTGTCTTAGAGACAAAGTGGCCATTGCATTAATGACTTTACAGTGGATATTGTTACTTATACAAGACATGAATAATGAATAGAAAAGTAAAAGATTATAACATCAAAATAAAAAGGAACAAGGAGTTTGGTGTGTATGTGTGTGGAGGGGGTTAAGACAATAAGGACAAAGGAGGGTGCTGAGAGGGAATTATGATCAGGGTACATTGGTATGTGTATAAGGAGATTATGTATATGTATGGTTCAGTGGTTAAAGGCACTTGTTCTCAAAGCCTATCAGCTGGAGCACTGATCCCCAGTATCCATGTTAAGCAGGACCCCAAAGTGGAGCATGCATCTGTAATCCAATGTACTACAGCAATGGGAGGCAATCAGGAGAATCCCAAACCTCTCAGGCCAGGTAGTCTAACCTTCCCAGGACAAAAAATTAAAAAGTGGGGAAGGGCTGGAGAGATGGCTTAGCAGTTAAGGCACTTGCATACAAAGCCCAAGGACCCAAGTTCAATTCCCCAGAGTCTACGTAAGCCAGATGTACACAGTAGCACACATATTTGGAGTTCATTTACAGTGGCTAGAGGCCCTGGCACACCCATTCTCTCATAAATAAAAAATAAGTAAATAAATGAAGAGAACTGGACTGTCTCAAACAAGGTTAAGGAAAGGCCTAACACCCTGAGGATGTCCCTGACCTCTATATATGTGCAATGGCATGCTCACGTGCACCAACAAGCACATGCGCACACACACACAAGGTTAAACTGTATGTGGTAGAACTCAGAAGACTGAGGAAGGAGGACTATGAGTACAATACCAACCTGGGCTACAGAGAAAGACACTGTATCAAAACAAAGTTTGGCCAGACAGGCCAAATGACCCAATGGTTGCAGTAGTGGCATGTCTGTTATGGGGGAAACCAAGCATTCACTAATTGGACTGGAGGTCCACCCATGGGAGGGAACACATGCCTCATACTGAAAACCTATGGTGGGGAGGTGATGAGCCCTAGGGGTCTAACGCTTTCTAGTGTTTGGCTAAATGCATATATTATGCCCACCAAAAGCATTTCTCTTAATGTTCACACTCATATGTTAACTTCACTCTCACTTTTCGGTTAGAGAAGCTTCTCTTTTCAGGTGGCAGTAACCTCTGGGATGAGTCAAAAGGCACCACAGTCTGGAAGAAGCGACAGGAGTGTTCAGCCCCGAACCATCTCTATCACATCCTCCAAGGCTCAGGGTCAATTGTGGAAGCGGTGGCAAAAAGAATGTAAGAGCCAAAGGAAGGGTAGGCCTGCTTAAAATGTAGTCTTTCAGACACAAAATGGCTTAGATATCCATGACCTCACAAATGCCTGGTAATACCAACATAGATAGGACTCTCATAATAGAAATGAAAGATGATGACATCAAAATAAAAGAGACTAATTTGAGCTGGGCATGGTGGCATGAGCCTTTAATCCCAGCACTTGGGAGGCAGAGACAGGAAGACTGCTGTGAGTTCAAGGCCAGCTTGGAAGTACAATGTGAGTTCCAGGTCAGCCTTGGCTAGAGTGAGACCCTACCTCAAAAATACCAAAAAAAAAAAAAAAAAAAACACTAATTGAAATGGGGAAGGAATTATCATGGTTTATTGTCTATAATTATGAAAGTTGTCTATAAAAATATTAAAAAAAAAAACTGAGCAGAGCTGGGTGTGGTGGTGCACATCTTTAATCCCAGCACTTGGGAGGCAGATTGAGTTCGAGGCCACCCTCAGACCACAGAGTGAATTCCAGGTCAGCCTGGGCTAGAATGAGACCCTGCTTTGAAAAAAACAAAACTAAGCAAACTAATACTTAATAAATATTCTGTTGCATTAACAATTGTACCAAATGAAGAAATATTCAGAGGGAACACATACTCTTGCCTTGCCATGGAGACTAAGGCAGAACTTAAGCTACACTTTAAATGTATGTATAATTTTAGGCCTGGAGAACTGGCTTAGTGGTTGAGGCACTTGCCTGCAAAGCCTAAGAACCCAGGTTCAATTCCCCAGAACCAATATAAGCCAGATGCACAATGTGGCACATGCATCTGGAATTTGTTTGCAGTGGCTAGAGGCCCTGGCATGCCCATTCTATCTCTTTAATATGTAAATAAATAATACATTGATTTAAAAAATAAAGATAATTTTAGAGTTGCGTGTCTAGAGAGTAGTTTTAAAAAATATTTTATTTTTATTTGAGAGAGAAAGAGTGAGCATGCCAGGGCATCCAGCCACTGCAAACGAACTCCAGATGCATGTACTACCTTGTGTATCTAGCTTATGTGGGTCCTGGGGAATCAAACCTGGGTCCTTTTTGCAGGCAGGCACCTTAACGGCTATGCCACTTCTCTAGCCCAAGAGTAGTATTTTTTTTAAAATACTTCATTTATTTGAGATACACACACACACACACACAGAATGAACACATCAGAGCGTCCAGACACTGCAAACTCCACACACATGCACCACCTTATGCATCTAGCTTACATGGTTTCTAGGCAATTGAACCTGGGTCCTAAGGCTTCACAGGCAAGCAAATTAACTGTTAAGCCATCTCTCCACCCTGAGAGTAGGTTTTAAGGCAGCTTACCAAACAACTCTTCCTACCTCAGCCTCCAAGTGCTGGGATTAAAGGTGTATATCACCATGCCAAGCTCCCCATCACATAACTCTCTCCACCACACAGCTCTTAATAACTGAGTTTAGAATTTCAGATTCCAAAGCCCAATTAAAACCCAGAAGCCAATGGAGTTCTACTCAGCAGTAAAGAAAAATGAAGTTATGAAATTTGCAGAAAAATGGATGGATCTGGAAAGGATTATACTGAGGTAACCCAGGCCCAGAAAGCCAAGCGCTCCATGTTCTCCCTCATATGTAGACCCTAGCTAAAGATGATTGGGCTTCTGCATGAGAAGGAAAATACTTAGTAGCAGAGCCCAGTAAGTTAAAAAGGAGATATAAAGGGAAGAAAAAGGAAGGGAGGAGGGTACTTAATAGGTAAGTATTGTATATATGTAAGTACAATGATTGAGATGGGGAGGTAATGGAATTTCGAAGGGGGGGGGAGAGGAAGAGTATTATCATGGGATATTTTTTATAATCAAAATGTTAATAAAAATTGTGAAAAGAAAAAAAAAAAAAAAACTAGAAGCGCCGGGCATGGTGGCACACACCTTTAATCCCAGCACTGGGAGGCAGAGAAAAACAAAACAAAACAAAAAAAAACCAAAAAACAGAAGCTTCCAGACATGAGACAGGAGGATCACCATGAATTCAAGGCCAGTCTGGGGCTACAAAGTAAGTTCCAGGTAAGCCTGGGTACCTGGACTAGAATGAGACCTGGGGTCCTGGGGGGGGGGGTTTAACTCCCCCAAAACAAAACAAAAAACCAGAAGCTGTGGCAGGTTTCTGTAATCCCAGGGCATCTGCGGGGAGAAAGGAAGCACAGACAGGAGAATTTCCAAGAAGTTCTCAAAGGTAGGAGTGAACAATGAGAAACTTGGCCTCAGAACAAGGTGGAAGGTAATTACAGTTGTCCTCTGACCTACAAAAGCACACAGTGACATGTGAACACCTCTCTCTCACACACATACTAAATAATAAATAAAATAAGTTAAGGGCTGGAGAGTGCCCATGTAAAGCCAGATGCACAAAGTGATTCATACATCTGAGTTTGTTTGTAGTAGCTGGAGGACCTGGCATGCCCATTCTCTCTATCTCACTGATCTCTATCCCTCTCTGCTTGCAAATAAATAAATTAAAATATTTTTAAAAAATAAATAATAAATTAAAACAATGTAATAATAATGACTATGTTTTAGCCAGGTGTGGTGGTGTACTCCTGTAATACCAACACTCTGCAAGCAGAGAAAAAAGGACTGGCAAAAGTTGCAGGCCAGCCTGGTCTACATAGTGAGTGCCAAGACAAGCTGGCTACATAGTGGGACCCTAGTTCAAAAACCAAAACAACCTGGGCACAGTGGGTATCAATCATAGTCCTGATACTAAGGACAAGTTACTGGATTCACTAAACCTCTGGTTTTCCATCTAGAAATTGGAAGTGAAAACACTTAACTCATAACATGGTTTGAGAAAGAAACAATGTGAAACACATGGAGTATAGTGCAAAGCGCATGCCTCCATAATCCTAACATGCATCGTTTTGAACACCTCCAAAGTTTGGCAATTCAGTGCTGAATAAAATCCATCAATTTGGGGGGGGAAGGATATTACCATGGGGTATTTTTTATAACCATGGAAAATGTTAATAAAAATTGAGAAAAAAAGGGCTGGAGAGATGGCTTAGCGGTTAAGCGCTTGCCTATGAAGCCTAAGGACCCCGGTTCGAGGCTCAGTTCCCCAGGTCCCACGTTAGCCAGATGCACAAGGGGGTGCACGCGTCTGGAGTTCGTTTGCAGAGGCTGGAAGCCCTGGCGCGCCCATTCTCTCTCTCCCCCTCTATCTGTCTTTCTCTCCCAAATAAATAAATAAATAAATTGAAAAAAATATTTAAAAAAAATTGAGAAAAAAAAATGAAGAAGCACAAAAGACTTGACTGTGAGGTATGTGTGTCTTGACAGGTTTTGCTTGTAAGCATAGCTTTCTTATTCTAATGACAGTGAGCCCAACTCTGCATTAAAGCTAAATAAATTTTTAAAAATCCATCAATTTAAAGCTGGGCATAGTATACTGGCTTATATGCCTTTAATCTTAGCACTTGGGAGGCTGAGGTAGAAGGATCACCATATGCTTGTGGCCAGTCTGAGGTATTCAGTGAGTTCCAGGTCAGCCCAGGCTAGAGTGAGACACTGACTCAAAATATTAATCAATCGGGCTGGAGAGATGGCTTAACGGTTAAGCGCTTGCCTGTGAAGCCTAAGGACCCCAGTTCGAGGCTCAGTTCCCCAGGTCCCACGTTAGCCAGATGCACAAGGGGGTGCACGCATCTGGAGTTCGTTTGCAGAGGCTGGAAGCCCTGGCGTGCCCATTCTCTCTCTCCCCCTCTATCTGTCTTTCTCTCTGTGTCTGTCGCTCTCAAATGAATAAATAAATAATTTTAAAAAATTAATCAATCAATAGATAGAGTGACAAATAAATCCATTAATTTAACTTTGTTTTGTGAGAGTAATTATCAGCTTAACCAGATAGACTTTTACACTGACTTCCTTTTACTGAATCCATATAAAAAATATGCAGCCTATAGTAACTAAATGTAGCACTATCTCATAAGTAATTTTGTGGTTTCAAACACATTTTCCAGTTACACTTACTGTCTTATAACTGTGTCCATCCAAGAAGAATTTGCTTCAGGAACTTTTAAACATGCCAAAGCTGAAGCTTTTATGATGAAATCATTGACAGAAATTTTGCTTTTCCCTTGTAACATCTGTAAAGACAAGAAACTATCATAGTTTTCTTAAATTTCCTTCCCAGAAATTAAGCCTGTGTATGTAATCTTAGAAAGGAACTAAGAGGGACAAAGACATGCAAATGACTTCAGGTGTGAATGATGACATGAAGTTCCAACTTGGTTATCTTATGTTATCTTTTTTTTTTTTTTTTTTTTTTGAGAGAGAGAGAGAGGGAGGGAGGGAGGGAGGGAGGGAGGGAGGGAAAGAATTGGTGCTCCAGGGCCTCAGCCACTGAAATCAAATTCCACATGCTTGCGCTACCTAGTGCACATGTGTGACCTTTGGCTTACGTAGGATCTGGAAAGAGATTGAATATGGGTATTAGGCTTCGCAGAAAATCACCTTAACTGCTAAGCTATCTCTCCAGCCCTCTCATCATGTAGACATTAGTAGCTTCTAAACCCTGTCTTAAATTTTTGTTCATTTCAACAAAACCAAATTGCAACCACAATTGACAAACTTCTGACTAAGACTCAACTTCCTAAAATCAGGAGGGAAATAGTAGACATTACTATCTACCTTACATAACAAAGGAGGATGAACACTCCCTTGAACAATTACAGGCCAATACATTATATAACACAGACGAGATGGACAAATTCCTACAAGCATATGAACCAAAGTGAACCAAGAAAGAATATAAACTGTGATTAAACATAACTAGTAAAGAGGCTGCTACAGCTCAGTTGGTAAAGTACCTGCCTAGCATGTAGAAAACCATAGGTTCATCCAGACATGGTGGCGCACACCTTTAATCCCAGCACTGGGGAGGCAGAGGTAGGAGGATCCCTGTGAGTTCGAGGCCACCCTGGGACTGAGTGAATTCCAGTTCAGCCTGGGCTACAGTGAAACCCTCCCTCAAAAAACAAACAAACAACAACAACAACAAAAAAGCCCATAGGTTCAGTTCCCACACCACACAGACCAGAAGTTGTGTAAATAAATGCCTGTAATCCCAGCAGTTTGGATGTGGAAGTAAGAGAATCAAAAATTCAAGATCATCCTTCTCTACTTATGTGTGTTCAAGATCAGCCTATGCTACATGAGCCCCTGTCTCAAAACAAAAACAAAACACTAACAATAAAAGAACAAATATTTTATTTATTTATTTATTGGGGGGCAGATAGAGAGAATGGGCACACCATGGCCTCAAGCCACTGCAAACAAACTCCAGGTGCATGTGCCACCTTGAGTATCTGGCTTACATGGGTACTGAGGAATCAAACCTGGGTTCTTAGGCTTCACAGTCAATTGCCTTAACCATTAAGCCATCTCTCCATACATAAGGTGGGATTTCTTAAACTAGTTGTAGTGATTGGGCATACCATTGTTCTCAGGATTTTTAGTGGCAGGAAGATGTGAAGTTCAACAGAGAGCTAATGAAATCAGTAAATGCTTCCTTGCAACTCAAAGGACCTGAGTTCAATCCCCAGGTGTGTGGGGCATGCCTTTAATCCCAGGACTTGGGAGGCAGATGTAGGAGGATTGCTATGAGTTCAAGGCTACCCTATCACTACATAGTAAATTACAGGTCAGCCTGGACTAGAGCAAGGCACTACCTTGAAAAACAAAAGCAAAACAAAAACAAACAACAACAAAATAAACGAGAAGTTCAATGGATTGGACAGATGGCTTAGTAGTTAAGATGTTTGCTTGCAAATCCTAAGGACCCAGGTTCAATTCCTCAGAACGCACATAAGCCAGATGCAGCACATGGTGACACATGCATCTGGAGTTCATATGCAGAGGCTAGAAGACCTATCATGCCCTATCTCTCCCTCCCCCGCCATTAAAAATAAAAATAATTTTAAGGGCTGGAGAGATGGCTTAGTGGGTTAAGCGCTTGCCTGTGAAACCTAAGGATCCTGGTTTGAGGCTCAATTCCCCAGTACCCATGTAGGCCAGATGCACAAAGTGGCGCATGCATCTGGAGTTCGTTTGCAGCGGCTGAAAGTCCTGGTGCGCCCATTGTTTCTTTCTCCCCCTGTCACTCTCAAATAAATAAATTAATTAAAAATTAAAAAAAATTCTTAATGACACTCCTTACTTATTATCAACTAATATAACAAAAGCACATGGACAAAATTGTAAAGGTTCACTGTGAAAAAAGTTTACAACGTAGAATTCAAATTTCTAGAAAATTTACCTTATTAAGTTCTTTCCGTACCAACAATACTTCTCCCATATTTACATCAACAGAAAGGTAATAATGGGGTATAGTTTGCTTTGATTGCATTAACCTCTGTGCAATAACCTGCAACCAAAGAGATTCAAAAATCAATTATCTTCAGTTTAGATGAGACCTTACCTAATTCAGGTTTGCTCTTTACTCTGCTCCCAGGCAATGCTTACCTCAAGTGCCATCAAAACCAGAAGACAAAATACCACTATGTAACCTTGCACTTTCTAATAGATTAACCAGAACACAGCCATTGTGCTATCCCAAGTATTCAACTGATCAAACCAAACTACCCTTAATCAAGTAATTTAATAGTCCCAACTGAGAAAGCCTATGGCTACAGCTAAACAGCCACAGTAAATATGCCCCAAGATTCTTGACCATAGTGATACTCTTACTCGACGAATGTTGCTTATTGGGATGTCGGTGAAGACTCCTGTAGGAACTGGTGCCGCTCCTGGACTTGGGGAAGGCACAGCAGCTGCTGGGACCTGGGGAAAAGAAAAAGCTCTTAGTAACAGAGGCTCAGTCTAAGCATAAACATCTGGAAAGGATTGCCAATGACTCTGTACACACCAAAGTAATAAAGCAAAATTAGGGGCTGAAGAGATTGCTTAGTGGTTAAGCAATCTACAAAGCTATAGGACTCAAGTTCAATTCCCCAGTACCTATCTAAAACCAGATACACAAGGTAGAGCACCATTTGGAGTTCATCTGCAGTGGCTAGAAGCCCTGGCACACCCATTCTATCTACCTCTTTCTCTCTCTCTCTTCTCAAATAAATCAATATTTTTAAAAAGTTTTTAAACCAAAAATTAGAAGTTGGAGAGTTGGCTTAGCAGTTAAAGTGCTTGCCTGTAAAACCAATGACCCAAGTTCAATTCTCCAGTAAAGCCAGATGCACAAAGTGGTATATGCATCTAGAGTTCATTTGCAGCATTTGGAAGCCCTGAGGTGTCTCTCTTCCCTCTTTCGTTGCTTGCAAATAAACAAAGAACATAAATATTTTTAAAGAAAAGAAAAATTATGTACATGAAAAGCTAGTTCTACCTCAAGGGAGAAAAAGTACTTGAAACAGACAGCTTATCATACATTCATTTGTGTTTCCATGTCTGTATGTTTGTGGGGGCAGGCACACGTCAAGGTTGTCAGAGGACAACCTTGAGGTGCCTGTGGTCCACCTTCTTTAAGCCAGGGTCTCTTCTGCTGCAATGTAACTGCCAGGCTAAAAAAAAAAAAAAAATGCCTAGCTAGCTGGCCTACAAACATAAGATTCTCCTGGCTCCACCTCCCACTGTCATAGATGCCACTTTGCATCTAGTTTTATGTGGGTGCTAGGCCAGCAGGCTTTGCACATAAGTACCTTAAATTGCTGAGCCATCTCCCCTCAACCTGTTCTTAAATCTGTTTGCTTACAATTCTGAATTGTATTGTGTCATCTTTTCTTTCTTTTTTTTTTGAGGTAGAGTCTCCCTCTAGCATGAGCTGACCTGGAATTTACTATATAGTTTCAGGCTGGCCTCAAACTCACAGTGATCCTCCTACCTCTTACTCTGGAGTGCTAGGATTAAAGGCATGTACCACCATGCCAGGCATCATCATTTTTTGAGCCAGAGTACATTCAATGTTTATGTCAATACAATTTTGTCTTTGCAAAATTATCTTAAAGAAAAGCAATCAATGAACCTAGAAGGTTAGCATACACCTATAATCCCAGCACTCAGGAGGCTGAGGCAGAAAAATTTTAACAATTTTAAGTTTGAGGTCAACCTGCTATCTCAAAAACAACAAGGAGAGAAAAAAAAGACACAGAAAAAGCAAAGCCTTCCTAAAATGAAGGGTCAAGAGATAAATATAAGCTGGGTGCAAAGGCACACACCTTCAATCCCAGCACTCCACAGGCAAGAGGCAGAAGGATTGCTGTATGTTAGAGGCCACCCTGAAACTAATAGTGAATTCTAGGTCAGCCTGAGCTACGGGGAGACCCTACTTTGAAAAACCAAAAGATGGCTGGAGAGGTGGCCTAGTGGTTAAGGAAAAACCAATAGAGATAAATATAAACAAATCCATTAAGCTCACAATGTTAAAAAGGAAAAACAAAGACAAATATTTCATTTCATTTTATTTGTGGGAGGGCCTAATGTAGCTCAAGTTAGCTTCAAACTTGCTATATAGCCAAGGATAACTTTGTACTCCCTGATCCTCCCACCTCTACCTCTTAAGTGTTTGGGTGAAGGGTATATGCCACTATCCCCAGTTTAAATATCTCATTTAAAGCAAACATCTGGTGGTGGCGTATACCCGTAAACCCAGCACTTGGGAAGCTGATGTTAGCCTGAGCTTCATAGCAGGATCCTGTCTCAATCCCAGATGTTCCCCAGATAAAGACCCCATAATTTAGAATATTTCACTTCAGTTTATCATCTCTGATTTTGTATATAAATAGTTATACTCAAATACTACAAGCAAAAAAAAAAAAAATGAGTGCTAATTAGACATTTAATTCAAAAACTAGGCATGGAATGGCCTAACAATGGGAACACAGCACTTTGCAGGGAGAAACTGCCCCCCTACACACACACACACACACACACACACACACACACACACACACACACAAAGAGAAGCCAGCTGGGAGTGTTAGGAATGTAACTCAGAAGTAGAGCACTTGCCAAGCATGCACAGGGCTCTTCTGGGTTTGAGCGCCACAATAAAAAATAAATAAATAAAATAAATACAAATAAAACTCACTGCAGCAGCTTTTGCAGGCACAAAAGAATCAATATCCTTCTTGATGATTCTGCCATCTGGTCCCGTCCCTGGAAGACACACAAATACCACATCTATAACAGCACAGCAATGCAGTCCCAAGGAGGCAACACTGTGATCCTGAAAATAAGTTCCCAAGGGCCAGCTACCAAAACCACTCAGAAAGGATCACAGCCCTGCCCTTAAGGTTCTCCCTCAGAATACTAGCTTTGTTAATTATTCATTCTAATTCAGAAGACCCTTTTTGATCTGTTTCATTTTTTAGACTTCTAGGTTGTACTTTATCTTTTCCCATTTTGTTACTAGAATAGGGAGCTACCCTCATCTGCTAAAAAGTAAAAGTAAAAATACAAACAAAAACCTCAATGAGGGCTGGAAAGATGGTTTAGCAGCTAACACATTTGCCTTTGAAGCCTACGGACCCTGGTTTGATTCCCCAGTACCCATGTAAGCCAGATTCACAAGGTGGTGCATGCATCTGGTGTCATTTGCAGTGGCTGGAGGCCCTGGTGTGCCCATTGTCTTTCTATCTGCTGGTCTCAAATAAATAATAAGCTGTGAGCTGGGCATGGTGGTGCACACCTTTAATCCCAGCACTCAGGAGGCAGAACTAGGAGTTTGAGGCCACCCTGAGACTACAGAATAAATTACAGGTCAGCCTAGACCAGAGTAAGGACACCAGAGTAGGAGAATCACTGTGAGTTCAAGGCCACCATGAGACTACAGAGTGAATTCCAGGTCAGCCTGAGCTTGAGTAAGACCCTACCTCAAAAAACCAAAAAATAGTATTAACAATAATAATAATAAGCTGAGTGTGGTGACATACACCTTTAATCCCAGCACTCAGGAGGCAAAGACAGGATTGCTGTGAGTTTGAGGCCTCCCTAAGACTACACAGTGAATTCCAGGTCAACCTGGGCCATAGTGAGACCCTACCGTGAAAAGCCAAAAAATAATTTTTTAAAAAAATTAAAAGTATTTCTTAGGGGCTGGAGAGATGGCTTAGCAGTTAAGTGCTTGCCTGTGAAACCTAAGGTTCGAGGCTCAATTCCCCAGGACCCACATTAGCCAGATGCACAAGGGGGTGCACGCATCTGGAGTTTGTTTACAGAGGCTGGATGCTCTGGTGCGCCCATTCTCTCTGTCTCTCTCTCTCCCTCTGCCTCCTTCTCTCTGTCGCTCTCAAATAAACAAACAAACAAAAAGTATTTTTTACTACAGGGTTGACTGAGTAATTTTTCTGGACAAATACGGCACGTCAACTTTTGCATTCCAAAGTAGCATAGATAGCATAAATTAACTCATCTTTAGAATCACTCATTCCCCATCCCTCACTGGTTTCTCTGATTAGCCAAAGCTAAACTGTCCTATTTAAGAGACAAAGGAGGAAACAATACAATGCCTTGGAAGGACTTTCAAAGTTCTTTCATAGGCTTACTGTCATCAGTTTCCCTTCTCTCATAGGCTTCCTGCAATCAGTTTCCCTCCCTCCTCCCATCTATAACCTCTTAAGTTCAAGTTTAGACCCAAGTACACATCCTGACTTTTAAGCAGATTCATAATTTAGTTATAATACCTTTTACACTGGCTCACGTCTAGAAAAAAATTGATCAAATTGATTCATCTTCCCCATGGCAGACTTTTAAAAAGGCTCTCCTTGTGTGCGGTTCTTCCCAATTCCTTTCCTTCATTATGAAAACTGAGTTGGTTAGAACTGTTTATCCTCACCAGGAGCTCTAGAACAGAGGTTGGCAGTACCTCTATTAGAATCCCCTCCTTTTTGAAAGACAGAAACCATAACCTCCCCTTCCAATGAAGGCTGAGCTAGATACCACAAAGTACCTTATCCTTGCCTTCTCATTATACCAGGGTAGCTTAATGTTACTTGGAATAAAAATCACACACCTGGCTGGGCATAGTGGCATACGCCTTTAATCCCAGCCCTCAGGAGGCAGAGGTAGGAGTTTGAGGACACCCAGAGACTACAGAATAAATTCCAGGTCAGCCTGAACCAGAATAAGACCCTACCTTGAAAAAAAAAAAAAAAAAATCACACACCTGGATGACTAATTCTTAAATTCAGAAATACAACCCTAAAATGGACACACAGAACTGCCCAATTGTTTCATTTAAATCTCCCTGATCTCTGACAAGATGACTTTATATTCTTTCACTTTAACACTTCCCAGACTCGCTCTCCAGCTGATGCCCTCACTTTACTTTACTGACCAAACAGTAGCAACCAGAAAGGAATTCTCTTCTCCCACCACCAAACTGGTAAACCCAGCCTGCAACTCTCCTCTGTTAAAATAGATAAATGTCTTTAATTCCTCGAAAGGCCCATCACATTCCTTATCTGTATTTTCAAAATCTCTGTTCCTGTACAACCATCCTTCTTCATCATCATCCACTGATCCCTGCTCTTGAGAATCCACTGATCTCAAGAGCAACTTTGCTGCCTGAGGACACCAAGCAGTGACTGAAGACATTTTTGGCTATTATAAGAAGTTGCTACTACTATCTACTAGATAGAAGCCAAGACCTTTGAGAACATCCTACAGTATACAGGTCACATGCACAACATACCTGTAACATAACCCAGAAGACTAACAACAAAAATGGTACTGCCATACAGCTGAGAAAGTCTGTACTAAATTCACCGTATTACCTATCACTTATCTACAAAAGCCTTGTCTTGTCTCCGCATCCCCCTAAAGCTACACCTAATTTCTAATCATCCTTCTTGGCAAGCCTTATCAATGACCTACCCATTCCTTCACCCACTTTCCCACCTCTTACAGCCTAGACTCCACCCACCTTCCTTCTGAAATCGCTATTGTCAAGTACTCATGTCCAGTCCTTGTCTGAACTCTGTTGAATCTATACAAAAAAAATGCATCTCAAAGTTGTGTCTCTTTTCATTTCACTTTTACCTTTACCAAGCCAGCCTAATCAGCTCCATCCATAGCATCTTAACAGGAATGTTGGCTTTGGTTTAAGACGATTTCTACAGAAATAGAAATCATTTATTTCACTTCCTTTGGTCAAGTCTGTCAATGGCTTTCTGTTTTGTTTTGTTTTATTGTTTTTTGAGGTAGTGTCTCACTCTAGCTCAGGCTGACTTGGAATTTATTATGCAGTTTCAGGGTGGCCTCAAACTCAAGGCAATCCTCCTACCTCTGCTTCCTAAGTGCTGGGATTAAAGGCGTGTGCCACCATAGCCAGCTTCAATAGCTATTATTCTGTAAATAAAATGTAAACTCTTTGGAGCTGGAGAGATGACTTAGCAGTTAAGGCACTTGCCTGCAAAGCTTAATGATCGGGGTTCAATCCTCAGTAACCACGTAAAGCCAGATGCACAAAGTGGCGCATGCATCTAGAGTTCATTTTCAGTGGTTAGTGCTTGCAAATAAAATTAAATTCTAAACAGGTTTTTATTTGGGGGGGGTGTCTTTGAGGTAGGGTCCCACTCTACCCAGGCTGACCTGAAATTCACTCTGTAGTCTCAGGCTGGTCTCAGACTCACAGTGATCCTCCTACCTCTGCCTCCCAAGTGCTGGGATTAAAAGAGTGTGCCACCATGCCCAGCTAAAATTAAAAACAATTTTAAACGTAAGCTCTCATGATTTATAAGATCTTTGATATTTTCTCTGAGTTATTGTTTCTTTCTTTTTTATTTATTTATTGAGACAGAAAGAGAGGCAGAGAGAGCACACGAGACAGACAGAATGGTCCACCAGGGCCTCCAGCCTCTGCAAATGAACTACAGATGCATGCATCACCTTGAGCATCTGGCCTGCATGGGTCCAGGGGAATGGAACCTGGGTCCTTTGACTTTGCAGGCAAGTGCTTTAACCCACTAAGTCATCTCTCCAGCTCCTTTTTTTCCCCTTTCTATTTATTTTGTAGTGCTGGGGTTCAGGGCATTGTGCATGTAGACAAGCACTATACCAATAACCTGTTTTTGAGACAGAGTCTCAGTAAGTTATAGGCTAGACTAGAAATATCTCTGTAGCCCAGGCAGGCCCTTCAACTAGCTAGGACTAGCAGGTCAAGCTTATCTCTGTTTCTTTCCACTTAATTGTTTAATTTTTGCTTATTTTTATTTATTTATTTGACAGCGACAGAGAGAAAGAGGCAGAGAGAGAGAAAAAAAGAGAATGGGCGCACCAGGGCTCCAGCCACTGCAAAGGAACTCCGGATGCATGCACCACCTTGTACATCTGGCTTACATGAGTCCTGGGGAATTGCGCCTCGAACTAGAGTCTTAGGCTTCACAGGCAAGTGCTTAACCAATAAGCCATTTCTCCGGCCCTCCACACTCAACTTCTATAGCTAGACCCTTTGAGGAACATGATGGAGCATGGGGAACAAACATACCAAGGTTTATCCCATTTCAGACTGCACCATTGGTATATCTGCCACATGCTCTTTTCCCAATTTTTCACATGGCTAGCTCATCATTGACTCCTCATCTTTCAGGTCAGATTACAGGTCACCTCATCAGAAATATCTTCCCCAACCACACACATGCTATCTAAAAGTAGTCATGACTGCAAATGTATCTGTCCAATCACTCACTGGTTTATCATGGTTTATTTCCTCTTCAGCTGTTCAATCACCTTATTTAATAGTAGTCTTTTAATACTATGGTGGCAATATGTTTTCTCTGCATAGGCATTGTTTATTTACTTATTAATCCTTACAACATTATTTTTATACACAGAGACAGACAGAAAAGATCATATTGTTCATATAAGAGTTGACATTAAAAAAAAAAAAAAGAGTTGACATTTAAACCCATGAGGTGAAGTTCTTAAGCCCATTCCTTTTTTTTTTTTTTTAACAATTACACTGGCACATACTTTTCTTTTTTAAAAAACTTTATTTTTTTTATTATTTATTTCAGAGAGATAAAACAGAGAGGGAGAGAGAGAATAGGTGTGCAAGGGCCTCCACTGCAAATGAACCCCAGACGCGTATGACCTCTTGTGCATCTGGCTTACGTGGGTCCTGGGTAATCAAACCAAAGTCCTTTGGCTTTGCAGGCAAACACCTTAACTGCTAAGCCATCATTTGAGCCCATTCTTAACTATTAAATTTCTGTTCACTTAATTCTTTTTTAAAAAATATTTTATTTATTTATTTGAGAGAAAAAAAAAAGCAGAGAGAGAGAAAGGCAGATAGTGAGAGAATGGGCATGCCAGGGCCTCTAGCCTCTGCAAACAAACTCCTGATGCATGTACATCTTGCTTAGATGGGGTATGGGGAACTGAACCTAGCTCCTTTGGCTTTGCAGGCGAGTCTCTTAACCACTGAGCCATTTTTCCAGCCCCACTTAATTCTTTATTGTTGGTCACATTAAGCAAATGAAACTGGAATCTTATTTATCTTATGGACAGGTACTTGATATAAAGATGTATTCACTGAATATTTGCTTAAATAATAATGATTTGCCTAATTCTGCCTATATGGTAAGAATAATGTGATTCTTTTTTATTTCTTTCTTTTTTTTTTTTTTTTTTTTTTTTTCGAGGTAGGGTCTCACTTTGCTCTAGGATGGCCTGGAATTAGCTATGTAGTCTCAGGGTAGCCTTGAACTCTTGGCAATCCTCCTACCTCTGCCTCCCAAATGCTGGGATTAAAGGCGTGCGCCACAGCGCCCAGCTCTTGGGATTCTTAAACTACCTTCTTAGTAAAATAATCACTGTTACTATGTTTACTTATCTAAATCCTTCAGATACTATTATTAACCCAGTCCCTCTTCTCTCTTTCTTTGAGGTAGGGTCTCACTGTAGCCCAGGCTGACCTGAAATTCACTATGTAGTTACAGGGTGGCCTCAAACTCACAGCAATCCTCCTACCTCGGCCTCCCAAGTGCTGGGATTAAAGGTGTACACCATCATGCCCAGCTCCTCTATCTCTTTTTTGGATTTTTAGAGGTAGAGTCTCACTCTAGCCCAGGCTGACATGGCACTCTCTGTAGTCCCAGACTGGCCTCGAACTCACAGAGATCCTGCCTCTGCCTCCTAGGATTAAAAGCATGTACCACCATGCCCGACCCTCTTTTTCTCACTCTATTTATTTGAGAGAGAAAGAGAGAGAGAGAGAGAGAGAGAGAGAGAAAGAGAAAGGGCATGCCAGGGCCTCCAGCCACTGCAAATGAACTTCAGATGCATGTACCACCTTGTGTATCTGGCTTACATGGGTCCTGGGGAATCAAACCTGAGTCCTTTTGCTTTGCAGACACATGCCTTAAACACTAAGCCATCACTCCAGCTCCCTCTTCTCTTAGTTATTCTTACCCTTCTACCTCTGGTTCCAATAACATATACATAAAGAATGGCAGTATACTAGTGAAATAACAGAACATGGGATATGGGTACAGATTTTCCAATATTAAAAGAATCCTGAGCTCCAAAAAGTTCTTTATAGTGCTTGCCAAGAATGCATGAAACCCTAGGTTCAAACCCTAGTACCAGAAACAAGGGGAAAAAAAAGTTAAATCTGTGTTCAGATTGTAACTTCCCTATTTAATAGAGGAAGACCCCTGAATATTAATAGCAATTCTTCAAGAGGTGCTGTGCAAATTCAATGCAGTAGACTAAGTGACCTGCACACAGCACTAGCCACCAAGCCAGGGTCCAGAACAGCAATTTCCTCCTTTTCCAAATAGATAATTCAGTATTTACTGCTCTAAGAGTTCCACTTTCTTAGCTCACTAACTTTTCACAATTCTACAGGATAAGTATAAATATATATATATATGAATGAATGTATGCATGCATGTATGTATATACATATATGTATTTGGGGGATCGGAGTTCAAGGTAGGGTCTTGGTCTAGCCCAGACTGACCTGAAATTCACTAAGCAGTCTCAGGGTGGCCTTGAACTCACTGGGATCCTCCTACCTCTCCCTCCTGAGTATTGGGATTAAAGGTGTTCACCATCAGGCATGGCTTATTATTTTAGTTTTTTTTTTTCTTTTTTAAAATTTTTTAAAATTTTTATTAGCATTTTCCATGATTATAAAAAAATATCCCATGGTAATTCCCCCCCCCACACTTTCCCCTTTGAAAATCCATTCTCCATCATATTACCTCCCCATCACAATCATTGTACTTACTTATTATCTTAGCTTTAAAGATAGGACCAAGAAAGAAAAAAGCTAAGCAGTAAATGCCTAAAGACACAGTATACAGAAAACCAAGATTCCAAGTCTATGTTCTCACCACCAAGCACTATATTTTTCTGTGGAGAGATGACAAATGATGCATTTTCCCTTGCCCTTGAGGAACTTTAGTTCAAGTTTCTGTTTGAATGGTTGATTTTTTTTTTTTAATCTATTTGTTTGCTTTGTTTTGTGTGCAGTTCTGGGACTGAACCCAGGGCTTTTAGGCAGGCACTCTACCCTTGTGCTATGACCCCAGCCCTTTAGCTCAGTTTTATATGAATTTTATTATTTTAGGTCATTTAAGTCATCCCTCCTTTGTGTTTTGCTTTGCTTATTTCTATGGTCAACCTAGTACTAATATACTCCTTTTTACTATATAACCAAGTCGCAAAACCCAACTTTGCTCAACAATCATACCTTCATTAACAATTAAGCAGCTCCCAGCAATACAGGAAAAATTTTAAAAGGCACCTAAATTCTAGATAGATCCTAGGCAAATGAAAAAAGATACAGTAATAATTTCCTACTCTGGGGAGGCAACAACAAAGTCATTTCACTCCCAAATAGTTGTCTATGCTGCTCTTAAGGAGGAAATCTAACAAAACTTTAACTGTAGAATCCCATTATTTAGAAAGAGACTTACCTTTAACTTGTGTAAGGTCAATTCCTTTCTCTGCTGCCAACTTCTTTGCAAGAGGGCTGACAAATACCCTCCCTTTTGGTCCAGCAAGAGCTGCTGGTGCAGGAGTGGCTGATGGTGTAGGAGCTAAAGGCTGGGGAGTTGGAGGAACAGTGGCTACCTTTTTGAAAAAAGTTACAAATTACTTATTTACCATCACAAAGACAAAAGATTAGTATTTTACATCTTATGACGTTAAGTCATTTTAATTCAATAATATTCCTTTTTTCCTTAAAGATCATAATGTATTTTCCTAGTTAACATAATATAGCAATATGAACAGCAAGAACAATACTCTGTCCTTGCAAATAAATAAAATACTTCAAAAGTAAACAGCTGGGCATGGAGGTGCATGCCTTTAATCCTAGCGCTCAGGAGGAAGAGGTAGGAGGATCATTGTGAGTGCAAGGCTAGCCTAAGAGTACAGAGTGAACTTCAGGTCAACCTGTGCTAGCGGGAGACCTTACCTCAAAGGAAAAAAAATAACAGAAGCCAGGTGTGGTGGTGCACGCCTTTAATCCCAGCCCTGGCGAGGCAGAAGTAGGAGCATCACTGTGAGTTCAAGGCCACCCTGCGACTATATAGTGAATTCAAGGTCAGCCTAAGCTAGAATGGAGACCCTACCTCAAAAAACAAAAAACAAAAAACAAAAAAAAACACCACCACGAACAAAGACAGAGCAATACTTACTGGACAGTACATAACATCCTTAGGGCCTTTCTTCACCTTTATTGAAACAGGGTCTTACTATATAGCACAGGTTAGCCTTGAATCATAGTAATTTTGCTTCAGCCTCTAAGAGCTCCCTGGTTTTCAGGCATGAATCAGAACATCCAGCTTCTTCCCACCTCTTTATTCTCATCAAGTGCATGATTAACATGGTTTCTGTCTTTATTTAATGTAATTTCTGAATACAAAATTATGCTACCAGGTCTTATGTTAAAGTGTTTCTCCATTAATGCAAGGCCATGAGCAAGAATGTTTCCTCTATACAGCTAGTCTAAACTCACATAATCTGAATATCTGTGGACGCTTCATTGGAAGTATGACTTACGCTCAGAATTAAAACAGGCTCATGTTAGAGGTATAAATACAAAGAATATGCTGACACTACAAGTCATGTTAAGTCAAGGTCTCAACATATTACAAATATATGCTTGACCAACTATAACATATAAACACCAGGATTGAAAAATTATGGCAGATATTTCAGGCAATCAACAAAAAATGGAGAACAAAACCCTACCATCCATAAGCAAGATAGTCACACCAAAAGCAGAAAGAGAACATGTACCTCAGTCTTGTTCTCAGCAGGTCTCAAGACAGCAGAAGGAAAAAAGCTAAGAGGATCATTATATGGATGGTATTACACACACACAGGTCCATAAATGTTAACAATCTCCTTCCTTGTGCATAGGATCTGGAAGCATATAGGAACTTGGGAGACCATCTAACCAAAGCTCTTTAGAGATGAACAGTATAAATGATCTTGATTCTAGAAGTGTACCTACCGGGGGAGGGGTAGGTGGTGGTGCTTGTGGTTTTAAGTCAGTTACTCCAGTTGGCCTATAGTCTGCAAATGCTGCTATATCTGCCTCTTTTTCGACAATAATACAAAGAGGGGTTCCTAGAGGGACGTCTCTTGTGCCTTCAGGGATCAGGATTTTTGCCAGATAACCTTCTTCCTGTACTTCAAATCCTTAAAAAGAAAGAACAAAAAAAGCATGGGACTAAAAGACTTCATTAATACTATAAATTCACCACCACAAAAGTTTTCAGTAAAGGGCTTTTATACTCACACTAGTCATACAGGCTTTTTGTAAAATATCTAACTTGTGTTGCAATTTTTTTGTCCATAAAATGGGAATACTTAGAGGACAATTAGTCCTCTGCATTTACAGGTCTCATATTCCTGGATTCATTCAACTGTGAACCAAAAATGTCACAGGCAGAGCGTGGTGGTGCACATCTTTAATCCCAGCACTTGGGAGATAGTAAGTGGATTGCTGAGAGTTCAAGGCTACCCTGAGACTGCATAGTGAATTCCAGGTCAGCCTGAACTAGAGTAAGACCCTGCCTCGAAAAACCAAAAGTCACAGTGTTGCTATATGTACTACGTAGTAAGATCTGTCATAGCTGGCTACATCTGTACCGAACACACAGAGACTTGTTTTCTTGTCCTTATTCCCGCAACAACCATTCATATAGCACTTACTGTTGTATTGGGAATTCTACATTCAACACCCAGCACTCTTCCCTCCCATAAAATTACAATGTCAGTTTATGTAAGGAACTTGAATGCCTGTAGATTTTTATTCTTCAATTAACCCCCACCCACAGATACCAAGGAATGATCATACCTATTCCACACAGATGTTAATAATTTAAATGAATTAATATTTTTCAAGTAGTTTAAAATAGCACCTGACACAAAGCCAACAAAAAATGTAGAACTGGGCTGTAGAGATGGCTTAGCGGTTAAGTTGAATGCCTGCAAAGCCAAAGGACCCAGTTTCGATTCTTTAGGTCCCATATAAGCCAGATGCACACGGTGGCACATGTATCTGGAGTTCATATGCAGTGGCTAGAGCCCCTGGTGCACCCACTCTCACTCTCTCTCTCTCTGACTCTAATAAATAAACAAGATAAAATCAATGTTTTAAAAATAAGTAGAACCCCCAAATCTAGGAGACTGATAATATTTTAAAAAATATATAGTGCATTTGTATTGAACATAAACATATGTGGATTATTTATCTGGAACCAATATCATGGATATTTATAGATAACTATCATTAAATAAAACTGAGGACTGGAGGACTTCCGGTTAAGATGGCGGTGTAGGTACCATGCCAAAGCAGCCTGAGGGGGGGGGGAGACCAAAAAAACTCAGCAAAATACACACTTTTACTAAAAAGTGAGGTGTATAGGAAATTGAAGCAGCAGCGGAGAAGTAGGAGAGATCCAGAGCATCCAGAGCCCGCACAGGCCGGCAAAAGTGGCCCCAGCAGCTCCGCCAGCGGGGCACCAGAAAGCCGTCAGGCTCGGCTCCAGCCGCAGGAAAAGCCAGGTGTGGGAGCTTCCCCTCACACCAACGCTCTCCGCAACTCAGGAAACGTGAAGGGAGAGCGGCAGTGAGCAATGGAGGAGCAGACCACGAGGTAGAAGAACACGTGGAACAGTGAGAGAACGAGAGCAGCTGCGGCTCCCTCCCCTCCCCCACTGCCTGAGCCCAGCTCCGGCAAACAGAGCAGCGGCCAAGGACCCGGCCACACCAACTTGAGCCGACAGTGAGACACAAGCAGGAAGAGTCCCGGAGCAACATCAGTGACTCTGGCACCAGTAACAGCGGCCCCAGCAGCAGCAGACCAAGGAGCAGCAACAACAGCAGACTCAGCAGCAGCTTCAGCTGCAGACAGACACAGCAGAGGCAGCTTTCACAGCAGCAGTTCCAGAAGCAGGGGTGCTGATCTGCAGGGCCACACTTGCCAGGCTTGGTTTGCCCCACAGGAAAAGCCAGTGCCCAGCTCCAGAAATCAGAACAGCAGCAGCCCGACGACCCAGGCAGCAACTTGACTGAGACCAAACTCATCCAAGAAAGAGAATATTGGCTTGCCAGGGCCTCAACTACTGCAATTGAACTCCAGATGCTTGTGCCACCTAGTGGGCATGTGCGACCTTGTGCTTGCCTCACATTTTGAAATGTTTCTCAGGCATTTCCTCTAAATCAGTCTCAGTGGAGGTAATTTCTGATGCATTAATACTTTTTGGTGAATTTATATTGTCTTGAATTTTTGGGTTTCTTGTATTATAATGTAGATTTTTGCATCTTGGATTAATTTAATGTTTGGATTTTCTAACTATCTGCAGTATTATTAGATATATCAATCAATCTGATGTTATATATCTTCAGGGTAGGAGCATAAGGTGCTAGGTGTGACTCTTAAGGCTCTCAGAGTATCTACAAAAGTGACCCTAGGTGGTGGGTTTGCCTGCTATGGGAGTATTCAAGTAGACTGAGTGGAATAAAATACAGGCAAATTCTGGAACTAAAAAAAAAAAAAAACCACTGAAGACTGGGGAGATGGCTCAGAATTTAAAGGGGCTTGTTTACAAAGCCTGCTGACCCTGATTTGATTCCCCAGTACCCACATAAAGCCAGATGCAGTGACATATGCATCTGGAGTTTGCTGCAGTGATAAGAAGCCCTGGTATGCTCATTCTCTTTCTCCCTTTCTGCATGAAAATAAATAATAAAAATATTTCAGCCAGTGGTGGTGGTGTACCCCTTTAATCCCAACACTCAGGAGGCAGAGGTAGAAAGATCCCCATGAGTTTTGAGTCCACCCTGACACTACATAGTGAATTCTAAGTCAACTTGGGTTAGAGTGAGACCCTACCTCAAAAAACAAAAGTCAGGTGTGGTGGTGCACACCTTCAATGCCATCGCTCAGGAGGCAGAAGCAAGAGTACCACCATGAGTTCAAAGCCAGTCTGAGACTAAATAGTGAATACCAGGTCAGCCAGGGCTAGAGGGAGATCCTACCTCAAAAAACCAAAAAGAAAAAATAACCCTCTTTTGCTGGGCATAATGGTTCAACCTTTAATCCCAGCACTTGGGAGGCAGAGGTAGAAGGACTGCCATGAGTTCAAGAAAACCAAGCCTCCATAGTGAATTCCATGTCAGCCTGAGCTACAGTGAGACCCTACCTTGAAAAACAAAAAAACTAGAAAACAAAAATAAAAATCTCTAAGGGCCCCTCATGTAGACTCTCAGGACTAAGATGGTATCATTTATATTGCTAAAAATAGGAATCACATGGAAGTCAAGTTAAGGGAGTTACCAACCAGGACGGTGGTATGGATATTCAGCCCCAAGCATTCTCAGAACCTTTCAAACAGGTTGTAGTTGGCTATTACCCCAAATATTTCAATGTGAAGGAATGCAGCACTATTGGCATTTCTATGGTATTGACAACTTACATTTTTTTTAAGGTTTTTCTCTCTCTCTTCCTCCTTCCCCCTGCTCCCCTCTTTCTAATAAATAAATAAAATATTCAAATGTATTATATATGTTTATTAGAGAGAGAAAAAAAATAGGCTAGCCACTGTAGTGAACAAACTCCAGACACATGTGCCACCTTTTGCATCTGGCTTTATGTAGGTACTGAGGAATCAAACCAGGGTCCCTGGCCTTTCTAGGCAAGTGCTTTAACTGCTGAGCATCACTCCAGCCCTCAATGTATCTTTTATTGAGGAGTAGTCTCAGTGGGGAAATAGAAGGAGTTATCAAATATGTGTTTATCAAGTAGAGGTGTAAGTGCAGAAAGGAAAAATCTGGAAGCAAACTTGTCCCCTCCAGAAGCTTTTGCTTTTACCTCCCCCCCTTTTCTTTAAACATCACATTGCTCTGTAGCCCAGTATGGCCTTGAACTCACTGTGTAGCTCAGGCTGGCCCCAAACTCATGCTCTTCCTGAATGTTGGTATTATAAGTGTGCAGCACCACACCTGGGTTTAATTTCATTTTTACAACACTAAATGTTTTAGTTCCTTGTAAAACAATCAGCTCAATAAATACAAGTTGTCAGCCAGGTGTGCTGGCGCATGCCTTTAATCCCAGCACTCGGGAGGCAGAGGTAGGAGGATTGCTGTAAGTTCGAGGCCACCCTGAGACTACATAGTTAATTCCAGGTCAGCCTGGGACAGAGCGAGACCCTACCTCAAAAAACAAAACAAAAAAAATGTCAAACCAGGAGTGGTGGCGCACGCCTTTAATCCCAGCATTTGGGAAGCAGAGGTAGGAGGACTGCCGTGAGTTCAAGGCCACCCTGAGAGTCCATAGTGAATTCCAGATCAGCCTGGGCTAGAGTGAGACCCTACCTCGAGAAAAAAAAAAAAAAAAAAAAGTCAAAAAAGGAAAAAGAGGAGCTGGGCATGGTGGCTCACGCCCTTAATCACAGCACCCAGGAGGCAAAGGTAGGAGGATCCCCATGAGTACAAGGCCACCCTGAGACTACACAGTGAATTCCAGGTCTGCCTGAACTAGAGTGAAACCCTACCTTGAAAAACAAAACAAAACAAACAAAAAAAGCATAAAGAGCATTGGAGAGATGACTCAGCAGTTTAAGAAACTTGTCTGCAAAGCCAAAGGACCCAAACTCAATTCCCCAGTACCCAGCACAAGTTGGCACATGTGTCTGGAGTTCATCTGCAGAAACTAGAGGCCCTGGTGCACCCTTTCTCTCCCTCTCTCTAAGTAAATAAACGTTTAAGAAAAAGAAGCCGGGCATGGTGGCACATACCTTTAATCCCAGCACTCAGGAAGCAGAGGTAGGAGGATCACCATGAGTTCAAGGCCACCCTGAGACTACGTAGTGAATTCCAGGTCAGCTTGAGCCTAGAGTGAGACCCTGCCTCAAAAAAAAAAAAAAAAAAAAAAAAAAAAAAAAAAAAAAAAAAAAAAAGGAAAAAGAGAAGGCACCTGAAAAATAGAGTAAAACTCTTTTTCTGTAGGCTTCCTACAGCTGCTTTCAGACCTCCACTTCTAACCTTACTCAAAAGGTATATGACCTTTTCTTTATCTCCATCTCCCTCCTATAGAAGCTGCCAAGATACACAGCATGGCAGCCCTTGTTTTTTCCTCAAATTCTCATAAAATAGTCCTCAATTTGCCTTCTGAATCCATTTGTAACTTCTTCACCAAGTCTAGGAACCCATAAAAGTGAACCATAGTTTCCTGGTAACCACAGCAACACTAGTATTCAAGTAACACAGAAGTCTATTGTTTCCAAGGTCTTTGTTTTTCCTTTACAAGATACATAATCAACAGATCATCAACAATCTTTTCATTTTATTTTGTTTTACTTTATTATTATTATTTTTTCCTGAGGCAGGGCCTCACTCTAGCCCAAACTGATCTGGAATTCACTTTGTAGCTCAGGCTCACCTTGAACTCACACTCCAGCAAGCCTTTTATTTCAGCCTCCTGTTATTATCAAGAGCCACCACCTCGTTCAGAATTATTTCTTCTAATAAAACGTATGGGAGTGGCTGGAGAAATGGCCCAGACAGTTTAGGCGCTTGCCTGCAAAGCATAAGAACCTAGGTTCAATTTCCCAGTACTCACCATAAAGCCAGATGCACAAGGTAACACATGCATCTGGAGTTTATTTACAATGGCTGGATGCCCTGGTGTGCTCATTCTCTCTCTCTCTTTCTCTCAAATAATAAAAACTTAAGGGAGATTCAGACTTGGTGGCACTCTGGAGACAGAAACAGGAGGATCACTGTGAGTTTGAGGCTATCCTGGGACTCCAGAGTGAGTCTCTTTCTTCCTGGAGTGTCTTATGTATCCCAAGCTGGCCTCCAACTTCCTATGTAATCAAGAATGATCTTGAGAAAAAAACTCAGTAGCAGAGGCCAGTAAGCTAGAAAAGAGATATAAAGGGAAGAGAAAGGAAGGGAAGGGGTACTTAATAGGATGGTATTGTATATGTGTAAGTAGAAGAATAGACTACTGGGGGTGAAAAGGCCCAAAGTGAGGTCAGGGGAAGAGATGGAGTAAAGGAAAGGTGGAGGAAGGGCTAATCAAAATCTAACAGGATATAAATAAATCACATGGAATCCTACTTTTTTGGACAATGGAGCACTCAGGAGCCGTAGATTGTTGATAGAATTTTCAGGGATGGGATACCTTCCAGTGAGTTGTTGGCCAGGGAGGTCCCTGATGCCCCTAAAACATTGCCGGGGCCTGATTTCCCACCAGGAATAGATGGTAAGACCCTATTGCTGAAGACTCCACATACTTGGGCTACAAGGCCACTGAGAAATCCTGCTGGAACTGAGCTGATAACCTCCTCCATGTAGACCAGCTGACAGAAACCTGCAAGAAGCCATTCTGCATGCAGTTCAATGGAAGAAAGAGAAATCACCAGTGAAGATACCCAACAGTGGACACTGCAAGCCTTATATTTGGCCAGCCAGACCAAATGAGCCAAAAGGTGCAATAGTGGCACATCTGTCATGGTGGACACCAACTGCCCTCTAATTGGACTGGAGACCCACTCCATGGGAGGGAATACATCCCTGATACTGAAAACTTAAAACAGAGGTAGTCATGAGCCCTAGGGATGTTAACGTCTGCTGCTGTCTGGCTAAATGTATATACTATGCTTATCAAACTGCCCAGTAAGCACTTCTCTTAATGTTCATACCCTTATAGTAATGCTACTCTCACTTTCGGTAGAAAATTTTCTTTTCAGATGGCAGTGACCTTGGGACGACTCAGAGGTATCATGGTGCTGGAAAGAAGTCACAGGAGCGCTCAGTACTGCAGTATCTCTATCACACCTTCCAAGGCTCAGGGTCTAATGTGGAAGAGGTGGTGGAAAGAATGTAAGAGCCAAAGGAAGGGTAGGACTCCATACAACATGCTCCCCACAGACACAAATTGGCCTGGATATCCATGATCTCATAGTGCCTGACACTACCTACACAAGACTATCATAAGAGGAGGAAAAGATCATGATATCAAAATAAAAGAGAGACTGAAAGAGAAGGGGAGGGGATATGATGGAGAATGGAGTTTCAAAGATGAAAGGGGGGGGGTTATTACCATGGGATATTTTTTATAATCATGGAAGTTGTTAATAAAAATTTGGAAAAAAAAAATTTTTTTCTTTTTTCTGAGGTAGTGTCTCATTCTAGCTCAGGCTGACCTGGAATTCACTAAGTAGTCTCAGGGTGGATTCAAACTCATGGCGATCCTCCTACCACTGCCTCCCGAGTACTGGGATTAAAGGCGTGCGCCACCATGCCCAGCCTAAAAAAAATTTTATTTTATTTTATTTACTTATGACAGAGAGAGAATGGTTGTGCAAGGGCCTCCAGTCATTGCAAACAAACTCCAGATGCATGCACCACCTTGTGCATCTGGCTTACCTGGGTACTAGGGAATTGAAAGTTGAAACTGAAAGCCTTAGGCTTTACAAACAAGTACCTTAACCACTAAGCTATCTCTCCAGCCCAAAACACAAAATTTATTATTCACTCATATCATAAAAGAATCCTCTTCCTCATTGGAACACTGTGTTTCAACCAATAAGAGCTGAAGAAATCTCACCTATAGTGGCCTTGTCAGTCTCTATCTCTGCCAGTAAATCTCCTTCACTTAGCTTCTCACCCACTTTTTTTTCCCATCTCTGAACTGTGCCCATGGTCATTGTGGGAGAGAGGGCAGGAAGAAGCACCTGTAAAAACAATACAGATTACTTAATATGAGGAAGCCTTGCACATAAAAGCATTCAGGCAAATGTGAATCAAAAAAGACTTGAAGCTAGGCATGGTGGCACATGCCTTTAATCCCAGAACTCAGAAGGTGAGGTAGGAGGATCAGCCTAGGGCTAGGGTAAGTTTCAGGTCAGCCTGGGCTATCTCGAGGTGGTAGGGGGGAGCAGAGGGATTAACACTGGACATTTGCATGTATACCACAAATGTGAGGAGTCCACATACACACATGCATACCATATATACTTACAAGCACAAAGAAAAAAGGATAAAAATTAAGCTCAGGCCTTTATGCATATTAAACAATGCTCTACCACTTGAGCTACGTCAAGTCCCCACAAAACTGTTCATATAAAATTCATCTCCATCTAAACAAAATCAAAATAATACAATGGCTGATTAAAAAATTGCTTCCCAGCTGGGTATGATGGCACATGCATTTAATCCCAGCCTTGAGTTCAAGTCCAGCCAGAGACTACACAGTGAATCCCACGTCAGTCTGGGATAGAGTGAGACCTTACCTCAAAAAACAAAAACAAAATTGCTTTCCTAGTTATACGGTTGTCCACTGAATTCCAATGGTTATGCAATCACTATTAATTTCATTTGCTATCTTTTTTTAGCTATCTTCTTTTTTTTATCTAATTATGAATAACTTTATGTTGAGGGGAAAATCATTTCAATAAAAAAAAACTGTAGAAATGAAAAAAAGTAAAACAAGGTTTAATTTTTTAACAAATGCTCTTTGGGGGCTAGAGAGATGACTTAATGTTTAAGGTGCTTGCCTGTGAAGCCCTAAGGACCCAGGAGTGACTTCCCAGAACACATGTCAGCCAGACACACAAGGTGACACATGCACTCAAGGTGGTGCACATGTCTGGAGTTTACAGTGCCTAGGGGCCCTGGTGTGCCAATTCTCTCTCTCTCATAAGAAAACATGCTCAGAGCCACGCATGGTGGTGCATGCCTTTAATCCCGGCACTTGAGAGGCAGAGGCAGGAAGATTGCCATGAGTTAAAGGCCACCCTGAGGGCACATAGTGAATTCCATGTCAGCCTGGGCTACCGTTAAGACCCTACCCTTACCCCGGAAAAAAAAAAAAAAAATGCTCAATTGGGGGCTGGAGAGATGGCTCAGAAGTTAAGGCACCTGCCTGGAAAGCCTGACAACCTAGGTTCAATTCCTCAGTACCCACATAAAGTAAAGCCAGATGCATAAAGTGACTCATGCATCTGGAGTCTGTTTGCAGAGACTAGAGGCCTGGTGCCCCATTCTGCTTCTCTTTGCTTGCAAATAAATAAACAAAATCAATAAGGCAAGTGGCAACACACACCTTTAATCCCAGCACTCAGGAGGCAGAGTTAGGAGGATCACTCAGTGTTCTCTCAAGGCCAGCTTAGGACTATAGAATGAGTTCTAGGAAACCCTACCTCAGGAAAAAGAAAGAAGAAAGAAGGAAGGCAGGAAAGAGGGAAGGAAGAGAAGGGAAGGAAGAAAGGAAGGGAAGTTAGCTTAAGTCTTAATCTTTAAGAAAAAAAGATGGCTAGTTCTTTCTTTTTGAAAAAAAATTGTTTTTGAGAGAAAGAGTTAGAAAGAGACAATGAGCGTGCCAGGGACACCAGCCACTGGGAACAAGTTCCAGACGCATACACCCCTTTGGGGTACATGTGTAACACTGCATGCTTACATCACTGCATCTGGCTATGTGGGACTTGGGAGACTCAAACATGAGGCTTTGCAGGCAAGCAACTTAACTGCTAAGCAATCTCGCCATAACTCTTTTTTTTTTTTTTTTTGAAGGCAGAGTCTTGCTCTAGCCCAGGCAGACCTGGAATCCACTATGTAATCTTGGGGTGGCCTCAAACTCACCATGATCCTACCTCTGCCTCCCAAGTGCTGGGATTTAAGGTGTGTGCCACCATGCCCAGCTTTTTTTTTTTTTTTTTTTTTGAGGAAGGATCTCACGCCCAACTTTTTTTTTTAACGAACTTCAGACACATGGGTCACCTTGTGCATCTAGCTTATGTGAGTTCTGGGGAACCGAATCTGGGTCCTTTGGCTTTGCAGGCAAATGCCTTAACCAGTAAGCCATCTCTCTAGCCCAGAGAGTAGTTTCTGATCTACTTTCAACATAAAAACATATAATAGCTGGGCATGGTAGCGCATGTCTTTAATCGCAGCACTCGGGAGGCAGAGGTAGGAGGATCTCTGAGTTCCAGGCCACCCTGAGACTACATAGTGAATTCCAGGTCAGGCTGGGCTAAAGTAAGATCCTCCCTTGAAAAACAACAACAACAAAAATGTAAATATGCCAGGCATGGTGGTACACACCTTTAATCCCCGTACCTGGGAGGCAGAGATAGGAGAACACTTTGAGTTTGAGGCTACTCTGAGACTACATAGTGAATTCCAGGTCAGCCTGGGCTAGAGTGAGATCCTACCTTGAAAAACAAAAACATGTAAATATGCTGGGCATGGTGGCTCACACCTTTAATCCCAGTACTTGGAAGGCAGAGGTAGGAGGAACACTGTGAGTTTGAGGCCACCCTGAGGCTACACAGTGAGCTCCAGGTCAGCGTGGGCTATATAGCAAGCTCCTACCTTAAAAAAACAAAATTAAACTGGGCGTGGTGGCTCATGCCTTTAATCCCAGCACTCAGGAAGCAAAAGTAGGAAGATTGGGAGGCAGAGGTGAGAGGATCACCATGAGTTCAAGGCCACCCTGAGACTACATAGTGAATTCCAGGTCAGCCTGGGCTAGAGTGAAACCCTACTTCAAAGAGAAAAAAAAAAAAAGTACATATAGGATATCCCTAATTATCTAATATACTGATTTAGTATCCTAAAAACTGATCCAGCTCATAGAATCAATAGTGATAACATTTATGGCCTCCTGCTTTGTTACAATGTTATTCTGTATTTTTTAATGTATTATTTTTTATTGACAACTTTCTATACTTACAGATAATAAACCATGATAGTTCCCTCTCCTCCCCCACTTTCCCCTTCACAACTCCACTTTCCTTCATATCCCCTCCCTTTCTGCATTAGTCTGTCTCTTTTTTATTTTTTTCAAGGTAGGGTCTCACTCTAGTCCAGGCTGACCTGGAATTCACTATATAGTCTCAGGGTGGCCTCGAACTCACAGCAATCCACCTACCTCTGCCTCCCAAGTGCTGGGATTAAAGGCGTGCTCCACCACGCCTGGCTCTAGTCTGTCTTATTTTGATGTCATTGTCTTTTCCTGCTATGATAAGGGTCTTGTGAAGGTATTGCTAGGCACTGTAAGGTGCATAAGGCCAATTTCTGTCTGGACAGTTGCATTGAAAGGAGTCATACTCTTCCTTTGGCAATTATTCTGTATTTCTATTCCATACTTATTCTTTATTGTCAATTTTCATATTTATGAATTTTACTGGAATGCTTCACTTATGTTTAGAAAAGAGATTACTCAGGTGGGCATGGTAGCAGATGCCTTTAATCCTGGCACTTGAGAAGCAGAGGTAGGAGGATCACTGTGAGTTCAAGGTCAGCCTGGAAAAAACAGAAAACAAAGACAAAAAAAAAAAAGAAGAGATGACCCTTGTCAAAGGAAAACCCCAGTGAGGTCTTTCTTTCAACAGGTGGTACCTGGTACCTACTACAAACTACCTGCATAGGAAAAAAGACAAAAGTAAAAAACACCCTCAAAACTTGTTATATAATTTTCCATGTGCTATGTTCTGGCTAAGAAAGGTTAAGGGACTGTCCAAGTTTGTATACTTCAAAATAACAATTAGGAACAAAAATTGTCAATCTTTGCAGTTGAATCTCTATATACTCTCAAACAAGAAGAGCTAACTACTTGTAGTTGTTTTCCAGAATGTTATAGCTATGAAAACTGTACATATAAAAAATCATTCAACTCAAACCTCTGAAGCTAAGCCTCACCTGCATGTGAGTGGGATACGAGCTGCCAGGAGCCTGAGCAGAAGGTGTAGGTGGTGCAGCAGCAGCTGGACTTGGTACTGGGGCTGCTTGTTGGGGAGGTGCTGCTGAGGCATCCAGTGTGTAATTTTTAAAGGCATCAATATCCTCAGGCCTGAGGAAGAAAAACAATGTATAAAGATAAGGGGTATAAGGTAAATTCAGCTCCCCAGTAGTCTCTAAAAAGTCTTTAAATTCAAATCTCTACTTACAGTTAAAATACTCTAAGCTCAGAATGCCAACAATTAAAAGGGTTCTACTTACTTTCCAACTGTGATGCAGATAATGGCTCCAACTGGAACATCCCTGGTACCTTCTGCAACAAGTATCTTTGCCATATAGCACTCCTCTAAGCTCTCAAATCCAACAGTGGCTTTATCAGTTTCAACCTTTTAAGACAAAGCTTAGGTTTATTAGTTTTATGCCACTTATTAGCAGGTATTTAAAATTCTATGGTAGGGCTGGAGGGATGGCTTAGCAGTTAAGTGCTTGCCTGTGAAGCCTAAGGCCCCATTCCCCAGGACCCATGTTAGCCACATGCACAAGCAGACACACGCATCTAGAGTTCATTTGCAGGGACTGGAGGCCCTGGAGTGCCCATTCTCTCTCTCTCTCTCTCTCTCTCTGCCTCTTTCTGTCATTCTCAAATAAATAAATAAAAAGAAACAAAAATCATTTTAAAAAAAGGAAATAAAAATATATGAGCAGGGTATGGTGGTACACACCTTTAATCCCAGCACTCGGGAGGCAGATGTAGGAGGATCACTGTGAGTTCCAGGCCACCCTGAGACTACTTAGTGAATTCTAGGTCAGCCTGGACTGGGGGAAACCCTACCACGGGTGGTGGTGGTGGGGGGGGAATGTAATAAAAATGTTTAAAAACATTCTAGGTAAACTTCAGTTTAATCAGTTGCTAACAACTTATCTATCCAAACATCTCCAAAATGTTCCTTAAATCCAGGGACAGTAGTTCATACCTATAACCCTAGCACTCGGGAGGCTGAGGTCAGGATTGCTAGGAGTTTGAGGCTACCCTGGACTACACAGTGAGTTACAGGTCAGTCTGAAACCTGAGTCTGACACTCTAAACCAAAGCACATACACACACACACACATCAAATCAAAACAAAAAAGCTTCTAAGCTGGGCATGGTGGCACACACCTTTAATCCTAGCACTTGGGAGACAGAGGTAGGATCATCATGAATTTGAGATTACCCTGAGAGTACATGATGAACAGCAGGTAAGCCTGGGCTAGAGGGCTACACAGTGAATTCCAGGTCAGCATGGGCTGGAGGGAGACCCTACCTTAAAAAACAACCACCAACCAAAACACTTACTTCTGCAATTAGATCACCCTCATTGATCTTTTCCCCTTCTTTTTTTTCCCATCGGGCTATAGTGCCTGCCTGCATTGTAGGGGAAAGAGAAGGCAATGGAACCTGGAGGACAAAAAGAAATAATTTTAGAAGAGATATTTAATGCTCACTCTAGTCTGGGGTTTCATTTAATACAACTGCATGCAAAGAGACTACTAAATCCAGTACAAATTGGGCATTTAGGATATAAGGGAGTTCTTGCCCAGTAAAGTTTATGACTTCCAGTGACAGGCTTCCTCCTCCAGCCTTACGGATACGAACAACCACGCGAACTCGACAGATCTTTTTGCATATAGCTCCAGGATTGGAGCTTATCTTTCAGTGGAAGTTGATCACACGTGGGAAGCTTGGGAGCAAAGCCAGGTCTTGGACAAGGGACTATGACGGATCCTGAGAGCAATAGCTCATTGAGGCCTCTCAGAAGGAGGATTCGGACAAGAAGTTCACCCCTGAAGGACAACAGGGTCTGAGGGCGAGGACTCACCTTCTGATGAGGCGGGAGACTGTACCAGCGGCGGCTGGACGATCCCAAAAGCTGCCGCAGAAAGCGGCTCCGTGGAGCGGCGCCCGAGCCGGGGCTCCAGCCGCACAGCGACCGGACCCCGCCATACCCCGTGGTCGCGCTGCTGCAGCAGCGAGCCGGAGCGCGGCCGGACCGCCGACTCCCGCCGGCAGCTCCCGGGCCCTCCCGCAGGGCCGTCCACCGGGCCCCGAGCCCGGCCCCGGGGGCCGCACGTTGAGCCCGTCGCGCACAGACGCGCCACATCCCGACACCGACCCCCGCCCCGAGCCTCCACGGTCTCCGGAGTGACCTCTCCGGGAGCAGCGCGGCTCTGCCGTCAGCCGCTCCGCGCAGCCGCACGTTGTCGTAAAAGCAACTGCGAGGACTCACGCCACCGTCCCCGAGCCGGTAGCGCGCGGCATCTGCGGCTCTTCCCTGCGCGGAGCCGTGTCACTGGCCACCCGAAGCCGACCCGGGCCGCCACCTCGCAGTCATGGGGACAGGGACGTTCGGGCGGAGCCGAGGCAGGCGCTGGTGGGGAGGAATGAGGACGGGGTGCGGTGGCCGGTGACGGGGTCCTAGGAGAGGCGTCCCCGAGGATGGGAAGGGGCCCGGGCGCCTTGAGGGACGGCCGCACCGGGAGAACCGGCTTTGTGGTCCGAGGGGGCAGGCCCAGGGAGTGGCCTTGTTTTTAGCGGTAGCTGGGACGTGAGCCCGAACACTGGTTGGTTAACGCCTAGCTTGAGGCCAAAGGGTGGGGTCTTGGAGCGCTCCCCAGAGAAAAAGGAACCAGGAACCTCCTGCGGGACACCTGGAAGGGCTCGGGTGGTGCCCCTGGGGCTGCGGCAGAGCCCGCTGTGCTCGGTTGCAAACTTACACGTAGATAGATGTGCGGACGCAGGCATGGGCCTTCCCGGTGTGAAGATACAAATTTGTTTTGATACAGTGGTGAGATATGTTGCTTTGTGTGGTCTCTTAACCCCAAAGCTTCTCGAACTAAGTAACAGTGTGGGGCCGCAAAAGATTTCAGGTGTTGTAGAGAGTGAGACAAGGCGCGCCAGGGCCCCTAGCCACTGCAGCTGCCCAGACACATGCGCCACCAACTGCGTCTGGTTTACATGGGACTTGGAGAATCCAACCTGGATCGTTAGGCTTCGCAGGATCCTTTAAGCCATCCCTCCAGCCCAGAACAACTTTTTTTGTTTTTCAAGGTAGGGTTTCACTCTAGCTCAGACTGACCTGGAATTCACTATGTGGTTTCAGGTTGGCCTCGAACCCTCGGTGATCCTCCTACTTCTGCCTCCCGAATGCTGGGATTAAAGGCATATGCCACCACACGCGGCAGAATAATTATCTTTCTTAATTGCTCTTTTTGAGTTGCTGATTTGAGTTTTTAAATATATTTTCATTGCTGGGCTTGGTAGCACATGCCAGCACCCAGAAATATGAGGATCATCATGAATTCTAGGCCAGCCTCGGCTAGAGTGAGACCCTACCTCAAAAAAAAAAAAAAATGTATTTACTTGAGAATATACTCCTGCAAGGGCCTCTTGCTGCTGCAAACAAACTCAGCACATTCATCACTTTGTGCATCTGGTTTTACCTGTGCGGCCCTTGCAAGCAACACCTTTGCACTGAGCCCCTGACTTGTTTTATTAAAAAAAAAAGGGGGGCCGTGGTGGTGCACACTTTTGATTCCAGCACTAGGGAGGCAGAGGTAGGAGGATTGCCATGAGTTCAAGGCCACCCTGAGACTCCATAGTGAATTCCAGGTCACCCTGGACTAGAGTGAGACCCTACCTCAAAAAAAAAAAAAAGAATTTTGGCTTTTGGCTTGGGATAAGGACAGAATTTCTAATAGTTTCTGAAACGGTTGTAAACATATTTCCTGCCATTTTATACCACATATTAATGTCAAGTAGCATTCACAATTCCAAATCAAAATATCTTGCTGGGCGTGGTGATGCATGCCTTTAATCACAGTACTCTGGAGGAGGACCATTGTGAGTTCTAGGCCACCCTGAGACTACATATTCCAGGTCATCCTGGGTTAGAGTGAGACCCTACCTTGAAAAATGAAAAAAAAAAATCTAGCATGCCTATAATCCTAGCTCTCAGAGGCTGTGGTAAAAGGATCACCCTAAATTCAAGGCTAGCCTGGACTAGAGTGTGATCCTGCTTCATCCCCTTCCCCCTCCAAAATAAAACAAATACAAAATACAATTATGGGGACCAGAGAGATAGCTTAGCAGTTAAGGTGCTTGCCTGCAAAGCCTAAGGACCCAGGTTCAATTCCCCAGTATCCAGATGAATAAGCCAGATGCATAAGGTGCCATATGTGTCTGGAGTTCATTTGCAGTGGCTAGAGGCTCTTTAGCTCCCATTCTTTAAAAAATAATAATAATAATGTGATCAAACTCTGAAAAATCAGAGTGTTGTATATCCTATAGTATCACATTCAGGAGAGTTGATTCATTATATAAACTAGATAAGTACTGGGACTCTAGAGATGGCTTAGTAGTTAAGGTGCTTGCCTGTGAAGCCTAAGGACTCAAGTTTGATTCCCCAGAACCCATGTAAGCCAGATGCACATGGTGGCACATACATCTGGGGTTCGTTTGCAGGGGCTAGAGGCCCTAGCATGCCATTCTTTCTCTGTTTCATAAATAAATATTTAAAAAATAGACATATACATTCATCTCTGTGTGTAAGTGGGAAAACCCTATTTATGCCAAAAATTATTTAAAAATAAATTTCCTTACGATTTTTCTATTGAAATTTTTATTTGTATACCTAATTTTATATACTTCCATACCTGAAATATAAACTTTCTCGGGGAAGAAGGGTCACAAGTGGAAAAAGTTTAAGAAGCCGTGTAATAGAGTACACTTACACAAAGTGAGGTGGCAACAGTACCACTGAGGCAGTATAATCTGGTGGACCACCTCTGTACATTGTGTAGTTCATTAACATTGTTAAGTAGCACATGACTGTATTTCACACTAAAACTAAAACAGTGAAGGCAGGAATCATGCCTGTTGTTTTTCCATGTCTCCCATGTTACTATAGTAATACTGCTGAGTGCATGACTTGAAATATGGAATGGAAACGTATGCAAAGCTTATTAAGTGCACTTCTGCTTATGACCTGAAGGCTGAGTGACATAAGATTAGGAGGTACTCTGTGCTGTCCCGTATGGACAGATGGTAGGCAGCACCAAGAAAACATACATGATGGGAAAAATAAAACAGCTCAACATGGTGGTTTATGATTTAGTATCAATTCTAGCCAGTTAGAGGCCAACCTGAGCTACCTGTGTAGGAAGACTGTCTAACAAACAAAATAAAACCAGGTGTGGTGGCTCACACCTTTAATCCCAACACTTGGGAGGCACTTAGGAGGATCACCATGAATTCAAGGCCACCCTGAGACTACATAGTGAGTTCCAGGTTAGTCTGAGCTAGAGTGAGACTCTACCTCGGAAAACAAAAAGGAAGAACTAGTCATGGTGGCACATGCCTTTTATCCCAGAAGGTGGAAGGCTGAGGTAGGAGGATCCTCAAGAGTTTGAGGCTATCTTGGGATTACAGAGAGCTCTAAGTCAGCCTGGCTAAAGTGAGACCCTGCCTCAAACCAAAAAAATTAACAAAAAAGATGGTCTTTTTTTTTGAGACAAGGGTCTCATGTAGCCCAGACTGGCCTCAAACATTATGTAGCTGAGGATGGCCATGAACTTCTCATCTTCCTGCCTACCTCCTAAATGCTAAAATTATAGGTGTGGGCTACCACACTAGGCATCTTTTTTTTTTTTTTTAACTATTTATGTTTACATTAGCCATATCAGTGGTGAAATGCCTGTAGCAATAAAGCAATTCTTATCTGTACTCTCCAGATAATGAGTAAACATGCTACCCAGGAGATCACTTGAGGAAGTTGACCTTTACTAAGTATAAATGGCTATACTGATTAATCAGTCAGGAAACATAAAATGAAAATCATTAACCAAATTTAGTTTGCAAACTCCATTTATTCATAGTCAATGTGTATGTATGTATTCTTGACTCACTTGAAATTTCTGGTTCATACAGGCAGTTAAATTTGGCTACCTCTTCAATAATTAAAAGCCTCTGATACTACATAGCCTTCAGGAAAACATACTGTGAAACAAAATACACAGTAATTATCCCTGTGAAAGCAATGACTGCAAATTTCCATATTTTTAAGAACTGGAGAGATGGCTTAGCGGTTAAGCACTTGCCTGTGAAGCCTGAGGACCCCAGTTCGAGGCTAGATTCCCCAGGACCCACTGTTAGCCAGATGCACAATGAGGCGCACGCATCTGGAGTTCATTTGCAGTGGCTGGAGGCCCTGGAGTGCCCATCCTCTCTCTTTCTGCCTCTTTCTGTCTGTCACTCTCAGATAAATAAATAATTTTTAAAAGAAATGTCCTGCCTTCTTTTTCTTTTTAAAATTTTTTTCTTAAGCAGAGAGAGGGAAGGAAGACAGGAGGGAAAGAATGGGGGAGTGCCAGGGCCTTTTGCCACTGCAAAGTAATTTCAGATGCATGCACTACATAGATAATTTTCCCAAGGACAAGGAGCTTTATCTTGGTCTCGACTTCACCAAGGCAGTGGATCCATACAAGAGCCCTGATTAGTGAGAGGGTAGGGTTTTTATAGGGATTTGAACATAGAAGGGGATGGGTACATGATTGGTTGATTTAAACAGTGTACTCTTCTGATTGGCTTAGGATTTTGGCGGGCTGGGGCTAGGGGAATTGAACTTATCTATGACTACAGGAATGTATGGTGTAATCAGTTTCCAGTAAGTGTTAAACCCACCCTTACCGGAAAATAAAAACTTAGACCTTGCTGGGGAATCAAAAACTTAGGCCTACTGAGGACTCTGAAGCCTGTCATGGCGTCCATCTGGTTCCTGAGTCCTTCATTCCCCCCTCTCTTTGTACCATAGGTAATGTATTTTAAGCAAGCTATACCTCTTTCATTAATTCAGACCGTGGGAGTGTGCAATCACAATGCTTATGCAAAAAATGAAGGTTTAATTATGACTGAAATGCTTTTAAGTAATTGTTTAGAGTACTTTTTTTTTTGAGTCTTGTTCTAGCCCAGGCTGACCCGGAATTCACTCTGCAGTCTCAGGGTGGCTTCAAACACATGGCAATCCACCTACCTCTGATCCACCCACACCTGTATCCTGAATGCTGGGATTAAAGATGTGTGCCACCATGTTCGGTTTAAGAGTCTTCTTGAGAGTTGGGCATGGTAGCACACACCTTTAATCCCAGCAATTGGGAGGCAGTGGTAGGAGGATTACCATGAGTTTGAGACCACCCTGAGACTACAGAGTGAATTCCAGTTCTGCCTGAGCTAGAGTGAGACCCTACCTCAAAAACAAAAACAAACAAACAAAAAAAAGTCCTTGAATTGGAAGTTTAACATAAAGATATTTCCTTATTTACACTATCCCAGTCAAAAAATGCTGAGAACTTGGTCAGTAAGTAAGTTTGCTTTGTCAAATGTGCTACTTTTTTCCCAAGACAAGGACTCACTGTATATAGCTCAAGCCAGCCTCCAGCTCACAATCCTCCTGCCTCAGCCTCCTGAATACTGAGATGCACCTTTTTCTTTTGCACCCCCCTCCCCACCCCAGAGTCTCACTCTGTAGTCTCAGGCTGGACAATGATCTTCCAAGTATTGGGATTAAAGGTGTATGCCACCATGCCCTGCCTTCTTTTTCTTTTAAAAATTTTTTTCTTAAGCAGAGAGAGGGAAGGAAGACAGGAGGGAAAGAATGGGGGAGTGCCAGGGCCTTTTGCCACTGCAAAGGAATTTCAGATGCATGTACTACTTTGTGTATCTGGCTTTATATGGGTGCTAGAGAATCAAACTTTTAAACCTTTAACCACAGCCATTTCTCCAGCTCCCCCCCTTTTTTTTTGTTTGCCCCACCAAAATCTCTTACTGTGTAGCCCAGGCTGGTCTGGAATTCAAAATCTCAGCATCCCAAATGTTACATGTCCTACCCAATTTGGTAGTTATAAATTCTTATATTCCCAGCTAATTTAGAAATTGAGCAAGAAGAGAACACTCCTCAAGTTTTAAATAGCTTTTTTAGGAATTTAGCTCTCAACTAGTATTTATAAGAAGGTAATTCCTTTTTTTTTTTAAAAAAGCAGGGGCTCAGTGTAGCCCCAGGCTGACAAACTTTAGCCCAAGGTGACCTTTGAACTCTCATTCATTACCCTACCTCAGCCTCCAGAGTACTGGGATTAAAAGTGAACACTACCACATCTGGCTCAAGGATGACTTTTTAAAAACATGGTCTAGACTTGGGCTGCAAGACCACTGAGAAATCCTACTGGAACTGAGCTGATACCCTCATCCATGTAAACCAGCTGACAGCTGGAAGAAGCCATTCTGCATGCAGTTCAATGGGAGAGAGAGAAATCACCAGTGAAGATGCTCAACAGTGGACACTGCAAGTCTTGTATTTTGCCAGCCAGGCCAAATGAGCCAATAGGTGTAATAGTGGCACATCTGTCATGGTGGAAACCAACTGCCCTCTAATTGAACTGGAGGCCTGCTCCATCCCTGATACTAAAAACCTATAATGGTTAGTAATGAGCCCTAGGAGGGTTAACATCTGCTGCTGTCTAGCTATATATACTATGCTTATCAAACTACCCAGTAAGCACTTAATTTCCATACCCATATATTAATGCTACTCTCACTTTTGGTAGAGAGCCTTCTCTTTTCAGATGGCAGTGACCTTGGGATGACTCAGAAGGCATGGTGCTGGAAAGAAGTGACTGGAGTGCTCAGTACTCCAATATCTCTATCACTCCTTCCAAGACTCAGGGTCTATTGCGGAAGAGGTGGCAGAAAGAATGTAAGAGCCAAAGGAAGGGTAGCACTTACAACGTGCTCCCCCAGACACAAAATGGCCTGGATATACATGACCTCACAGTGCCTGACACTACCTACACAAGACCATCATAATTAGAAGAATATATCATGACATCAAAGTAAAAGAGACTGATTGAAAGGGGGAGGGAATATAAAGGAGAATGGAGTTTCAAAGGGGAAAGTTGGGGGAGGGAGGGCATTACCATGGGATATCGTTTATAATCACGGAAGTTGTTAATAAAAAAAATAATAAAAAGACTAAACAAAAATAAAAACTTCATCAGTGAAAAAAAACATGGTCTTGAGATTATTTTATGAACTCTAAACATTTTATTTATTTAAACTCTAAACATTTGAGTGTAGTTTTACCAGCAGTAGCAGGATAGTCTACCCTGTACCAGTGGCACTAAGGGACAATACTATCAAGTCACAAGGCCTCCAAGAGTACACCCAAATAAGAAACTATTCAAGTCACAATGAATCAATGTTGGCTCCTGCTTAGGTCCCCACATTAGAAACTGGAATATGGATCACCAACAATTTATAAAGAATTACTGAAGTAGGCTCTCTCTCTCTCTCTCTCCCCCTCCTGTTTTCTCCCTCTCCAATAAATAAAAAGGGGGCTGGGGAGATGGCTTAGCAGTTAAGGTGCTTGCCTGCAAAACCAGAGGACCCAGGTTCAATTCCCTAGGACCCACGTAAGCTAGATGCACAAGGGGGCACATGCATATGGAGTTTGCAGTGGCTAGAGGCCCTGGTGTGCCCATTCTCTCCCTCCCTGCGCGCCTCTCTCTCTCTCTCTCTCTCTCTCTCTCTCTCTCTCTCTCTCTCTTCCTCTTTCTCCCTTTCAAATAAATAAATAAAATATATTTTTTAAAAAAAGAATTACTCAAATAGGGGGCTGAGGAGATGGTTCAGTGGTTAAAGGTGCTTGCTTGCAAATCCTACTGACCTGAATTCAATTCCCAAGTCGTCCATGTAAGCCAGACACCAAGAAAATAAGTGGAACAAGTGTCTGGCATTTGTTTACAGGATCAAAAGGCCTTGGTGGGCCCTCCCCATATACCACCTGCACAAATAAAATTTTTAAATGGGATTACTGAAGTTCTGTCCTGTGGTAGAGCTGCTTGCTTATGTTATCCATGCTACCTTACATTTTCCCTTGAACTCAAGTTCTGCTTTTTATGTAGGCACTAAGGCTATAGAGTTCCTTTTCTTAAAAAGATAGAGAAAAAAACACAGTATGAGGAATTTGAATTTTTTTTCACTGATTTAATTTTCTCTGAAAAGTAAAATTCCACATAATGGTGACTGTTTGCTGAAAGAAAACTGACAAATAAGAATGGATTTAAGAGACAGACATTCAAGAAAAATTTACTTTAACTACAGAAACAAATTTTGGCTTGATAACTGCCATGCTGTCAAAGAGCAAAACACTAAAATTCATGCAACAGAGAAATTGGTGACATAAGATTTTTTTTCTTCAGACTTATTGGGGAAAAACCTGAAAATATACTGTTTCTTCTGTTTGCTTTCATAATGAATCTTTCTTGGCTATGGCTGACTTTCCCAAACATATGCAGTAATATCTGATGAAAAATCGTTCTTCAATAGAAAACCAGGTAAACTTACATGAGAGACAAAGTTTTTTGAACCCTTGTCTTTAAAAGAGTGATCAATTAGATTATATAAAACTGCCTCCCCAACTAAAACAGGTAGAATTGGACAGGAATTGTTGTCATCAGTATAGTATACTTGTAATAAAGCTTATTCTGAAACCACAAGAGGTGGTAAGAAGAGACTGTATAAAAGCTACTGGGTTCTCTAGAAAATGGACACAGTATACAGAAAGAGATTATACAGAACACACAAGTTATAAAAATATACATGGTTCTCAGACAAAAGCAAATGGTACAAAACAATTCTCCAAACATGAACTATTTTTAAAAGACATGTCTATATAAAATAATACAATGTCTCAGAGTTCCAAAGAGTAGTCTGTTCAAATGGCTGAAAGGGAAAATGAAGGGAGGCAAACCAGGAACCCAGAACTGTCCTGTCCCACTCAGAAGCTCTTTTTGGCAGTGTATAATTGTGGTCACAGACTGCTTTAGGGAATGCACAAATAAATAATAATGGCTGGCTAATGGTGCTAGGTGGATGAATTTGAAAAAAGTTACTGACCAATCTGGATGTAGACACTTGGGCTTCTACCCATGGTAATGTTGCACATGAGTGATTTTAGGTTTCTTCCCCTTTAATCATCCCTAGTATTCACAACTCATGCTCCACATCCCATGGGTTCTCTTGTGCCCTAAAGAATGAGTCTAGACTAAGCCTGTGATAGAAAACAACTGTAACCTTGAGATGAGGGGCAGAGCAGGAAGTCATGCTCCTAACTCACAAACACAAATCAATGGTCTGTCTCCTTTTAACTGCAACTGAGATGTATTAGCTAAAGTCATGAGGCAAAGTCAAGAAGATATGGGTAGCAGCACCTTTCCATACCTGCCTGCACTGTTAAAGAGTCTTACTTCTTACTCCTTTCAAACACACAGTCTATCATTTTGAAGAAAAATAAATGGCTCTAAAACTAGAGTCCCCCGAGAGAACCAGCAGTACATGAAATATGCCCTATATGGGCTAAAGGACAAGCTGAAGAACCAGTTAAGACCAGAAGAGGCAGCCCAAGGTCTTAATTATGGTTTAGCATAGTATAGCACAGTATGGACAGCCCTTTTTCCATCCAATCAACAAATCAGCACCATCCATGTCCAGTTCAATAGATAAGAATGGGCTTTCATCTTTGGTACCACCTCCTGAGTTACTCCTGGTTTGCAAGACCTGCACAGAAGCAGAAAAGCTGGTACCTTCGCCTTGTCTGTAAGCACAAATGCCAGGACTCTGTTGCAACCATTGTGGCCAGTTAACACTATCATGTAAAGGAGCGATGCATCCGAGACCAGGTTCCAGATAATAGCAGCCATGCCCCTTCAGGAGCGGGACCATCCATCCCCATTGGTTAAGGCCTTTGGTTTGTTGTCCTCAGAGTAGAAAACACTGTTCCCACGGACAAGGAACTCCAGATGAACCCATGGCCTACACTTGGACAGGGATTTAAGTACCAGATGTGCCAGGCACAGAAACAGGACTGGCCTGTTAGCATCATACTTGGAGAAGCTTCTGTTTTGGCAGCACAGATTAGAAACTCCTTAGCGTACTCTGGTGTAAGTCCTCTTTCCTGAGAGAAGTAGCCAGGGAATGTCCCACTTCTGATACTCAGCATTAATTCTCTCCAAGGTCTTCTTCCACCCAGGCTACAATTTTCCCTTCCCATCCAGGGATGGCATCATCATCGTGGAAAACCTATGTAAATAAAAAAGCCACAGTGGAGAAGTACAGTTGGATGTGGTGCAGCACCTAGAGAGCTGAGAAAGGAAGGTTGCTGGGAGTTTCAGGCCAGCATGGGCTCCATATTAAGTTCAAAGCTAGCCTGGGCTATGGAGAGTCTCTGTCTCAAAATAAGAAAACAATCAAACAAACAAACAAACAAACAAAAACTATAGATAGCTGGGCGTGGTGGCACACGCCTTTAATCCCAGCACTCAGGAGGCAGAGGTAGGAGGATTGCCCGGAGTTCAAGGCCACCCTGAGACTACATAGTGAGTTCTAGGTTAGACTGGGCTAGAGTGAAACCCTACCTCAAAAAATAAAAATAAACCAACTATAAAGTAGGGAGAGTCACTAAACAGCTGCTGTTGATTAAAAAAAATAATAATAAGACATCAAGCCAGGCGTGGTGGTGCGCACTTTTAATCCCAGCACTCAGGAGGCAGAGGTAGGAGGATTGCTGACAATTCGAGGCCAACCTGGGACTACGTAGTGAATTCCAGGGCAGCCTGGATTAGAAGGAGACCTTACTGCGAAAAACTAAACTAAACTAAACTAAAATAAAATAAAATAAAGTAAAATAAAATAAAAGACATCAAAGACTGGAGAGATAGTTCAGTGGCAAAGCCTAAGGACCTGGGTTCAACTCCCCAGTACCCACATAAAGCCAAATGCACAGTGGCATATGCATTTGGAGTTCATCTGCAATGGCTGGAGGCCCTGGTGCTTTCATTCTCTCTTAGTCTCTCCTCTCTCTCTGCTTCTAAATAAGTTAAAAAAAAATTTTTTAAAGACATCAAGGGGCTGGGGAAATTGCTCATTGGTTAAAAGGCACATGTTAATAAAGCTTGCCTGCCTGGGTTCAACTCCCCAGTGCCCACGTGAAGCCAGATATACAAAGTGGCACAGGTGTCTAGAGTTTGTTTGCAGTGACAAGAGGCCCTGGTGCATCCATACTTCTCTATCTCTTTCTCTGTCTATCTCAAATAAATATTTAAAAAATAAGAACTGATAAGAATGTTTTGAGTTAGCTTATGTCTCTGGTGCTATCCCTAAAGTTGAAACTGGGGTTATTTTATACATTTGTTGTTCCTAGTTCTACATTTGTGGGATAGCAAAAACATGTAACACTGCTTTACTCAAGGAGATTTTTCCTGTTTACTTTTTGGTGTATATATGTACATGTCCATGTGTGAATGCCACATCTGGATCAGATACAGTTCTTTTCACTCATCCATTCCTCTCATTTCCTAAGCCATTTAACAACAAAGTTAGCAAGGCATTTTAGTAAAAAAATCTTTACAAAATAAATATTAGTGTCTTTTCTGGGCCTGGTGGTACAGACTTTTAATCCCAGCACTCAGAAGATAAGATAGGAGGATCTCTGTGAGTTCAAGGCCAGCCTGAGACTACATAGTGAATTCCAAGTCAACCCGGGCTAGAGTGAAACCCTACCTCGAAAAAGCAAAACAAAAAAGATAGTATGTTCAGGATTTTTAAAATTCTATAACCACAATGAAGGTATCTGCATGAATATATAAGAACCCAGAAATCTCTTTCACCCCAAAGTTTTTATTTGGAAGAAGAGAAGCACACACTAAGAAAATATTCAAAGATTTGGAAATAAGACAGGCATATTATCAGAAGGCCTTGTTTTATTATGAGACATTCCCAGTATACTGTACATAGTTCTGCACATTTATGCTTGTTATTTTGTTCTATGGAGAAACCAAAAAGCTAAGAATCAGCTATTTTATTTTCTTTCCTTTAGGTGGGAGAAAGTTGCCTTGGGAATGGAACATAAGGCCTTGCACATACTAGCAAGTAATCTATTCCCGACCTGCACACCCAGCAACCTTGACTTAGGGGTTTCTTTCCCTAACAAAATTATTTCCTCTTTAAAATAAAAATTCTGGGCTGGAGAAATGGCTTAGCAGTTAAGGCATTTGCCTGCAAAGCCAAAGGACCTAGGTTCAATTCCCCAGGACCCACGTCAGCCAAATGCACAGGGGGTGCAGGCATCAGGAGTTCATTTGCAGTGAGTGGAGGCCCTGGCTCATCCATTCTCTCTGTCTCGCTTTCTATCTCAAATAAATAAAGAAAAAAAATTTTTTTTTAAATTTAAAAAATAAAATAAAATAAAAATTCTATCCAACTCTTAGTCAAAATGGCTAAGTTATTCTGGGTATGGTGATGCATGTCTTTAGTCCCAGCACTCAGGAGGCAAAGCTAGGAGGATTGCCATGAGTTTAAGGCCATCCTGAGACTGCATAGTGAGTTCCAGGTCAGCCTTGGCTAGAGAGTGAGACCCCACCTCAAAAAACAAACAAACAAAAAAAGACTAAGTCATAGACGCTTGGGCCATTCTGTAACCCTCTTTGTCTAAAGTAATCAGACCATGAGCTAAGACTCCCATAAATGTCTCTGAGCTCCCAAGGGGCACTCAGGTACTTGTGGGTGCTAGTTCTTGAATAGGAGGCTCTAAGTTCAGGAATGACCAATAATGCTACCCCAACTTCTCACGGATTCTGTACCTCCTCTTTGACAGTGCCAAACTCAGGATCCAGCGCTTTGAAGTGATATCGGTGATTCCCTTCCCGATCTATGGCTGCTTTAAAATCCTTCAGTGTCACCTCCCCCAACCTGTAATCAAAGAAGAGTACCAAAATAGACTGTTAATCAATAGATTGAAAAGACAATGTGTTAGCTTTAAACTAGGTTCCTGCCAAAGTCAACAGGCAGAAATAGCATGGCTTTATTAGGTCACTGCCCGTATAACCAAGGTAACTCTAAAACAGCAGAGGCTGGGGAACCAGTCACCACTAGGAATGAACATGGTATTATGTATTAGATGACCTGAGAATTTAAAATAGACTTATTGCTTTAGCAACAGCCAATCACCTTTCATTTTTTATCTGAAAATAAGGTGTCAAAAATCAAATTGTTGAAAAAACATTAAAAAATGACTAAGTTCTCTTGGATTCCTTCTTTGCTACAATATCCCAGTTTTTTGGGTTGATAAATTACGTGTGTGTGTGTGACATTATGTAGCCAAGGATGGCCTCAAACCTGCAATCCTTCTGCCTCAGCTCCCCCCAGCTGCTGATATTATAGGCATACACTACTGGTACAAGAATCACTATCTTTATCCTATGTATAGGAAGCTGGCTTATAACCCAGACCAAATAAGTTAAGTTCTCTAAGAGAGGAAAAACATAGAACCTCTCAATTCCAGACTCTGCTTGCTTGTTTGATGCTGAGAACCCAAGCCAGGGACTTAGGCAAAGCACTGTAACACCAAGTTTCACCCCCACCCCAAACCCTTTAAAAATATCTTATTAGGGCTGGCGTGGTGGCACATGCCTTTGATCCCAGCACTTGGGAGGCAGAGGATAGCCATGAGTTCGAGGCCAGCCTGGGACTACATAGTGAATTCCAGGTCATCCTGGGCTAGAGTGAGACCCTACCTCAAAAAACCAAATAAATAAATAAAGTCTTATTAGGAGGAAGTATAACAAAGTGAATTTCTGGAAGGTTTTCAACATAAGTTCTTATAGGTATGAGTTGCAGACATCAAATAGTAATAAAGATCCATGAGTAAAAGCCAGGGAGTACAGGCTTCAGTCCATCCATGGCTGTCAGCAAGAGCTATATTAAACACTTAAAAAACTAGTTTTTCCAAGCTTGGAGCTATGTGGATAGTTCTCATGACAGGAAGTACAATTAGTGTTCCTGTACTTAGCAGTAGTCATGACTTGTCCTTTATAAGGAATTAGAATTTGCTAAGCTCTTCTCTCTACACAGGCTGCCTTCCAAACACCTTTCAGCTGCTCCTTCTAGCAGTGACCAAGAGCTCTGCCTTCCTTTCCTCTGTAACAGTGAAGTAATGACCAGCTCTCACCTCTTTGGTATATTGACCATGAAGGGTGTAAGTGAGCGATCAGTGAAGTAGAGCACTTTAGTGCAGGTGCTGCTGACAGCTGGAGAACTCTGGGAGTGGGGCAGCTCTGAAATCAAACACACTGGTTAGAGCACTGGAACTCATCCAACCATCTCTCATTTACCCAAAATGTCTCAGGAGAATGAAGCTGCCTGAGGTCACAACTCAGCCCTCTCCCTTGCCTAATACCATGTCCACAGAGCATGATCTACAGTAAGTCATCAGGAGGACAAGAAGTGCTTTGGGCATGGACATCATGGAAACCATCATTTCTCACTCATTCCAGATACTTCTTTCAGGAAATCTGACAGCACTGTTGCTAAAGATCAAAAGAGGACAGAGAATCATGGTTGGCAAGATTTCAGGGAAGGCAGAATAGATCTCCAGCAGGACCAGCATCCTGCCTACAATGAGATTTTGAAGATAGTAGTGAAGAATATTCACATAGTTTGTAAAAAGAGCAATGGAACAAGACACATAAGGGAAGGAGACCTTAGCAAGTCAAATCCCAAGGGGCCTGTGTTTCCAGTCTACAAAGTACAAAACCTACCCAAACTCATTCTCTTCTGAGAAAGGGTCTTTCTATGTAGTCCTGGACAGTTTGGAACTTACTTTGTAGACCAGGCTGACTTTGAACTCACAGATAACCACCTGCCTCTGCCTCCCAAGTACTGGGATTTGAAGCATGAGCCCAGTTTAAGACTTACCTAAACTAATAGTTTTACTGGACCTATATATGCTGTCTTTTTTTTTTTAATTTTTATTTATTTATTTATTTGAGAGCGACAGACACAGAGAGAAAGACAGATAGAGGGAGAGAGAGAGAATGGGCGCGCCAGGGCTTCCAGCCTCTGCAAACGAACTCCAGACGCGTGCGCCCCCTTGTGCATCTGGCTAACGTGGGACCTGGGGAACCGAGCCTTGAACCGGGGTCCTTAGGCTTCACAGGCAAGCGCTTAACCGCTAAGCCATCTCTCCAGCCCTATATGCTGTCTTTTAACTTAAGGTCCCAATTTGTCTCTAGCCTTTAAGAAGGTACTTTGGATGGGGCATGATGGTACATGCCCTTAATACCAGCACTGGGTAGTCTGAGGTAGGAGGATTGCTGTGAGTTCAAGGCCAGCCTCGGCCATAGAGTGAGTTCCAGGTCAGCCTGTACTACAGTGAGACCCTGAATAAAAAACAAACAAACAATGGGGGGGGGCAGTGGAGAGATGGCTCAGCAGTTAAGGCACTTGCTTGCAAAGCCTGAAGACCTGGGTTTGATTCCTCAGTACAGTACCCATGTAAAGCCAGACGTACAGAGTGGTGCCTGCATCTGGAGTTCATCTGCAGAAGCAGGGGGCCCTAGTATGCCCCTTCTCTCTCTCTCTCCCTCCTCTCAAATAAATAAATAAAAATACAAACCCATCCAGGTGTGGTGGTGCATGCCTTTAATCTCAGCACTCAGGAGGCAGAGGTAGGAGGTGTGGTAGCACACAATCCTATTCCTAGCACTGTGGCATCTGAGGCAGGTGTATCAGGAGTTTAAACCTGGGCTACACAATGAGATCCTAATTTGAAAACTAAGCAAACTAGTAAGTGGGAACTCCGGGAGTACATTGGGAAGTTCTCTAGTAACGAGAGATCCAGCAGCCAGAGGGCAACAGACTGGTTGAAAGGCTGAGACCTCAAGATATTAGTCTTTAAGCTATGGAGAGACACTAACAGAGAGTGGAATGCTCAAGACTGGCATCTTAGAAAGTATATTCAGGGGAGGGAGGGAATTAACATGGGATTTTTTTTATAATCATGGAAAATGCTAATAAAAATTAAAAAAAAGAAAGTATATTCAGATCAATAGATGAAACTGGAAGCCAACACTCTACAAGACAAACTGGAAAATGAGGAAGGGTCAGATGCATCCCTGAAGCTAGAAAAGGAGTGGATTTTTTGTTCATTTGATTTGTTTTAGAAATGGTCTCACTGGTAGTCCAGGTTGATCTTGAATTTGGAATCCTCTTGCCTCATCATTACAAGTGCTGGTATTACAGGCATGCAGCACCACGCTCAGCTGGAATGGATGTAAAAAAACCTTTGAAGGTTCATCTTGACGCTATAGGGAATTAAAAAGGAAAAGTGAGCCAGGCATGGTGGTACATGCCTTTAATCCAGCACTTGGGAGACAGGGGTAGAAGGATCACCGAGAGTTCGAGGCCACTCTGAGACTCCAGAGTGAATTCCAGGTTCCAAGTCAGTCTGAGCTAGGGTGAAACCCCTACCGCGAAAAAAAAAATACTTGAGATTTACAGTCTGGGAAGACATATATATGGCAATAGAGGAAGAGAAGTGAGTCCTATTTATTCACTTAAAATGTTTACTAGATGCTTATTATGTGCCAAGTATTAGACGTGCACAAACAAATTAGGTAAATCCCTACCCTGAAGCTCAATGCCTAGTGGAATGATATGGAAAGCAATATCTAAATTGTGTCCTCCTCAAATTAAAATGTTGGCACACTAACCCTTCAAGTTCTATGTGATAAAGATAGAGCCTTTAAAAGAGGTAATCAAGATTAAATGAGGGCACAGGAGCACTGACTCCACAGAACTGGTCTCTTCTAAGAAGAGATTCGGTGTGCTCTCCTCCATGTGAGGCCCTCACCAGAACCAGACTTGCTGCCTCCAGAGCTATGAGAAAATAAATTCCTGTTGATTAAGCCACCCAGTATTATCAATTTTTTTTTTGTTGTTTCTTTTTGAGGTAGGGTCTCTCTCTAACCCATGCAGACCTGCACCTCACTCTAGTTCCATGCTGGCCTCAAACTCATGTTGCTCCACCTACTTTAGCCTTCCAACAGTTGGAATTGTAGGTGTGTACCACCATGCCTGGCTTTTATTTTCCCCTAAGGTAAAGTCTTGCTCTAGCCCAGGTTGACCTGGAATTCACTATGTATTCTCAAGCTAGCATAGAATTCACAGCAATCCTCTTACCTTCTTTTGGTTGTTCGTATTGCTTTTCAGGTCTCTTTCTAGCTCAGACTGATTTGACTTTGTAGTTTCAGGCAGGCCTCAAACTCACAAGGATTTCCCAATCTCTGCCTCCTGAGTACTGGCATTAAAGACATCCACCACCACATCCACCCAGTATTTTGATAGAGCAACTTGAGTTGACTGAAACAGATGTTACAGAACACATCTGAGAATTTCAAAGAAAGAATGTTATAGCCAGCCATGGTGGTGTAGCCTGTATCAATTATGTGAAGTTTAGTTTTGTTTTACGTCCAGACTTTGGACTATTGTGATAAATGTTCCAAATGCTCTTGAATATAATATGTATTTTACCATTATTTTTTTATAAGTTTTAAAATTTTTATTAACATTTTCCATGATTATAAAAAAATATCCCATGGTAATTCCCTTCCTCCCCACCCCCACACTTTCCCCTTGTATTTTACCATTATTAAGTGAAGTGTTTCTTTTTTGTTTTTCCTTTTTATTTATTTGTAAACAGAGAGAAAGAGAGAGAATGGGCACACCAGGGCTTCCTGTCCCTGCAAACGAACTTGGATGCACCACTTTATGCATCTAGCTTTATGTGAGTATTGGGTATCAAACCCAGGGCACCCAGGTCATTAAGTCTTGCAGGCAAGGATCTTAACCGCTAAACCATCTCTCCAGCCCCAGGTGAAGTGTTTTCTGTCAATCACAAAGAGTTGCTTGACAGTGTTGTCCAAGTTTTCCAATCTTAACTGATGTCCTCGCCACAAGTTCTACTGATAACTGCAAAATGAATATTAAGAATTGGACAGATGGCTGTGGATAAAGCACTTGCCACGTATGCCTGAGGATCTGTCTTTGGAACTCCAAAGCCTACATAAAATGCTGCTCCTGGTAGCGCATGTCTATAATCCTAGTGCACCTGCAGTGAGACAAGAGGCAGAAGACAAGATCTCCAAGGCTTGCAGACCAGCTGACACTGAGAAAGACAGAAAGAAAGAAGGAAAGAAATAAAGAATGAAAGAAAGAGAAAGGAGGGAGGAAGGGAAGGAGGGAAGGAGAAGAAGGAGGGAAAAGACAGATAAGGTAGGTGTGCTGGGGTGGTAGTTCAGCAGACAGATCCTTATCATGCAAGAGTGAGGACTGGAGCTCAGACCCCAGCACCCATGTAAATGCCTGTACTCCTAATGCTCAGGCAGCAGACGGGGCAAACTCGCTAAAGGAGCTGAAATGACAAGTGAGGGACACTGACTCAGTAAATAGAGAGCAATGAAGAAAGACACCAGTGGCAACCTCTGGCCTCCAAATGCATGTATACACATGCACATGCACACACACGCATATACACAAAGCCAAGGTGGAAGGCAAGTAGACCAAGGATATGCCATGGTACACACCCACATTCACACACACATCATACAAAAAAAGGAATATTAGGGCTGAAGGGATGGCTTAGTGGTTAAGGCATTTGTCTGCAAAGCCAAAGGATCCAGGTTTGATTCCCCAGGACCCACATTAGCCAGATGTACAAGAGGGCACATGTGTCTAGAATTTGTTTGCAGTGGCTAGAGGCCCTGGCGCTCCCATTCTCTCTCTCTCCCTCTTTCTCTGTCAAATAAATAAAAATAAATATTAAAAAAATTAAAAGGAATATTAAAGCTTCCCAACTGTAATGTGGACATATTTCTTTTTTAAAAAAGTATTTACTGCCAGGCGTGGTGGCGCACGCCTTTAATCCCAGCACTTGGGTGGCAGAGGTAGGAGGATTGTCATGAGTTCAAGGCCACCCTGAGACTACATAGTGAGTTCCAGGTCAGCCTGGGCGAGAGTGAAACCCTACCTTGAAAAACCAAAAAAGAAAAGTATTTACTGAGCTGGGCGTGGTGGCGCAAGCCTTTAATCTCAGCACTCGGGAGGCAGAGGTAGGAGGATCTCCATGAGTTCAAGGCCACCCTGAGAATTCAGAGTGAATTCCAGGCCAGCCTAGACTAAAATGAAACCCTACCTCAAGCCCCCCCCTCCACAAAAAAAAATCAGGTATTTACTGGGCTGGAGGGATTGCTTAGTGGTTAAGGCACCTGCTTGCAAAGCCAAAGGACCCAGGCTTGATTCCCCAGGAGCCACGTAAGTCAGATGCACAGGTCTGGAGTTCACTTGCAGCGGCTAGAGGCCCTGGTGTGGCCATTTTCCACCCCATCCCTGCCTTTTTCTCTCTGTCAAATAAATAAATAAAAATTGAAAATTTAAAAAGTATTTACTTATTTGCACATGCATGCTATGTGAGTGAACATTTTTGTTTATTTGTTTTGGTTTGGTTTTGGTTTTATGAGATAGCGTCTCACTCTACCCCAGGCTGACCTGGAATTCACTATGTAGTCTCAGTCAGGTTCAAACTCACAGCGGTCCTCTTACCTCAACCGCCCAAGTACTAAGATTAAAGTTGTGTGCCACGATGCCTGGATTGTGCCACTTTTTGTATCTGTCTTATGTGGTCAGATTAAACCCAAGGCAGCAGGCTTTGCAAGCAAGCCCCTTTGACCACTGAGCCATCTCCCAGCTTCTTTATTTCTTTTATCAATTTTTTAAAGTTTATTTTTATTTATTTGAGGGGGGCACTGAGAGGGAGAGAGAGAATGGGAATGCCAGGGCCTCCAGCCACTGCAAACGAACTCCAGATGCATGCACCTCCTGGTGCATCAGGCTTATGTGGGTCCTGGGGAATCGAACCAAGGTCCTTTGGCTTTGCAGACAAAGGCCTTAACTGCTAAGCCATCTCTCTAGCCTTTTTTTGTTTTGTTTTGTTTTTCGAGGTAGGGCTCACTCTAGCTCAGGCTGACCTGGAATTCACTCTGTAGACTCAGGATGGCCTCGAACTCTCAGTGATCCTCCTACCTCTGCCTCCTAGAGTGCTGGGATTAAAGCTGTGCACCACCGGCTGGAGAGATGGCTTAGTGGTTAAGCGCTTGCCCGTGAAGGCTAAGGACCCCGGTTCAAGGCTCGACTCCCCAGGACCCACGTTAGCCAGATGCACAAGGGGGCGCACACATCTGGAGTTCGTTTGCAGTGGCTGGAGGCCCTGGCGCACCCATTCTCTCTCTCTCTCTCTATGCCTCTTTGTCTGTCGCTCTCAAATAAATAAATAAAAATAATAACAACAACAACAAAAAAAGCTGTGCGCCAGCACGCCCGGCTTTTTTTGGCTTTTTGAGGCAGGGTGTTGCTCTAGCCCAGGCTGACCTGGAATTTACTATGTAGTCACAAGGTGGCCTCAAACTCACGGCAATCCTCCAACCTCTGCCTTCCAGTGCTGGGATTAAAGGCATACACCACGATGCCTGGCTTGTTTATCAATTTTTTTTAAAGATTTTATTTTTATTTATTTATTACAGTCAAAAGGAGAGAGAGAGCTGGGTGTGGTGGCACACACCTTTAATCCCAGCACTCAGGAGGCAGAGGTAGGAGGATTACCGAGAGTTCGAGGCAACCCTGAGACTACATAGTCAATGACAGGTCAGCCTGAACCAGAGTGAGACCCTACCTTGAAAAACCAAAAAAAAAAAAAAAAAAAGGAGAGAGAGTGAGAATGGGCACGCCAGGGCTTCTAGCCACTACACACGAACTCCAGACACATGCGCCACTGTGCATCTGGCTTATGTGGAACCTGGAGGATCGAACCTGGGTCCTTAGGCTTCGCAGGCATGGGCCTTAACTGCTAAGACATCTCTCCAGCCCTCTATCAGTTTTTTAAAAAACATTTTTATTTATTTATAAATAGAAAGAGAAATAATAGACAAGCCAAGGCCTCCTGCCACTACAAAACCACTTTGTGCATCTGGTTTTATGTAGGTACCAGAGAACTGTATCCAGGTGGTCAGGCTTTGTAAGCAATCACCTTTAGCCACAGAGCCCTCTCTCTAGCCCCTTTCTTTCTTTCTTTCTTTCTTTCTTTCTTTCTTTCTTTCTTTCTTTCTTTCTTTCTTTCTTTCTTTCTTTAATTTTGTTTATTTTATTTATTTATTTGAGAGTGACAAACAGAGAGAGAAAGAGGCAGAGAAAGAGAGAATGGGTACACCAGGGCCACCAGCCACTGCAAATGAACTCTAGATGCATGTGCCACCTTATGCATCTGGCTTATATGGGTACTGGGGAATTGAGCCTCAAACTGGGATCCTTAGGCTACACAGGCAAGTGCTTAACCACTAAGCCATCTCTCCAGCCCTTTCCAGTCCTTTTCTATCGATTGTTTTCATACATGTTTCAGTATGTGTTCTTTTCTTGAGGCAGGGTCTCACTCTAGCCCAGACTGACCTGGAACTCACTCTGGAGTCAAACATGTGAACTTTCCTTCCTTCCTTCCTTCTTTCTTTCCTTCCTTCCTTTCTTCCTCCCTCTCTCCCTTCCTCCTTTATTCCTTCTTCCTTTTCTCCCTCCTTTATTCCTTCTTCCCTCTCTCCCTCCTTTCTCTGTCTTTCTCCCTCTCTTTTTTGAAGTAGGCCTAAGCCTGGAATGGCATCATATAATATTCTAGGGTTTAGGAAAGAAGGGAGTTTAAAAAGTGGGTTCAGAATGAGACTCAGAGAACTACAAGAAAACTGGGGAGGCTGCCTTACTAGACTACAGGTCCAGTAAATGCAAGTACCAAGTGCATCCTTTTCATTTCTTTTTAAAAACAATTTTCTGCATGTATGTGTGTGGTGTGTATGAGAGAGAGACAGAGAAGGGAGGGGATAGAGTAAGAGTATGGGCACGCTAAGGCCTTTGCCACTGCAAACGAAGTTTAGACACATGGGCCACTTTGTACAGAAGTATAGGCTTTATGTAGGTGCTGGGGGCTTGAACCCAGGATGGCAGGTTTTATAAGCTTATAAGCAACTGCCTTTATCTACTAAGCCATCTCCCTAACGTATTTATTTATTTATTTATTTTTTTAAGCTCATGCTGACCTGGAATTCACTATGTAGTCTCAATCTTAGGGTGGCCTTAAACTCATGGCAATCCTCTTACCTCTGCCTTCCAAGTGCTGGGATTAAAGGTGTGTGCTACTGGCTCTCTAGCCTAGATTTTTAAAATTGTATACAACTCAGGTAGAGAAATGGCTCAGCAATTAAAATTGTATACAAAGCAGAGAAGTTTGGTTTCAGTCAGCTATTTGATCTTTATATAAACTGTTTAGGTATATTTACACTGGGCCCGTGTAAAAAGAAAACATTAGCATTATCAAACCGAACCTTAACATGTAAACTAAAATAAGAATTGCTGGGCAGATGAGATTCCCAACAAGCTGAATCAAATACAGAGAATGGAATGAGTAGACACAAGCTGGCTAACAGACTTCCTAACCACTAGATGGTGCAAATATTTTGCAGGAATGAATGACGTAGGTAAGGAAAATTCCAAAAGAAATTAAATTTTCCACCTCTAGGAAGAAGTAGAATGTTTTGTGTGCTAGTTGAGATGAGGATTTGCATGTGTGTGTTTATTGATTTAGGTTTTGCTTTTATTCAGTGTAGTTGTTAACTGTTTCTCAGATATTTTAGCCCCTGAGTCAGGAGATGGTGGTGATGAAGCAATGAATCCTCACAGCCCTAGAACTAATGCAACTTGAGTGCTGCTTAGGAAAAAAAACAAAATTATATATATGCAAGGAGCCCTAACCTTGTGATGCATACTTACTTGAATTAGGGGGCCATGACTCCCGGTATTCACTACTTGCTTGTGTTCTAAGTGACTTGCCCCGAACCTGAGGAGCCACACAAAAGTCACAAGAGTTATGTAGGATCAATGGAAGGACTTAACCAAGATTTTTAAATCATAAAATAAACCTAAAATATACTTTTGCATTTCTACCTCTTCTGCTACAATATATAAAATTTAACATTTATCTCAAGAATAGTCACGTACATTTATAAAAGACTTTCTAGTTTTCAATGCATTTTATATCCGTGTTCTCACCAGAGGCCTAACAACCTGGAGGAAATGAGAGGAATAGGCCATAGGGACCCTGTAGAGTCAAGAACCACAGTTCCTCACGCAGCTACACAACTGCTGAGAGCAAATTACCACACATCTCTTCCCTGGATTGTCATGCCACTCTTGGCAGGCTCTTATGTCTTATAGTGCTGCTTTGGTGTAAATGAGAATTCATCACACCAGGCTGCCCCGGGGGCTTGCCTAAGTGAAACATTGACATCAGATCAAGAGAATCACCTTCCTTTCTTGTTTCTTTTGTGTCTCCATGACATGTAGGCGCTCCATGAGGCTGGAGATGCCTTGCTCCAGGCTGTCTATGGTATGGTGCTGTGGATCGTGGCCACCAAAACTGTTGCGCAAGCTGCGCAGAGCGTCTCGGACAAGCTGCAAGTCGCTGGTCTGTGGGTAAAAAGAACATGCTGGTGTCATGGCACAATGCTGTAGTATTGGTATATCCTAACCACTGAGCTGAAGAAGATAAAGAATAAGGGTTTCCAGAATAAATCTTTCAATTTTGGGGAGAAAAATTTTCCTCCTTAGATACATGTCTACTGTTTGTTCACTTGCTATTTCTTTTCTTTCTCTCTTTCTTCCTTCCTTCCTCCCTCCCTCCCTCCCTCCCTCCCTCCCTTCCTTCCCTCCTTTCTTTCTTTCTTTTTTTTTGTTGTTGTTTTGAGGTAGGGTCTCATTCTGACCTGGAATTCACTCTGTATTCTCAGGTTGGCCTCAAACTCATGGTGATCCTCCTACCTCTGCCTCCCAAGTGCTGGGATTAAAGGTGTGTGCCAGCACACCTGGCCACTTACTATTTCTTAATTTTGCAGTCAAATGCTCTACTACTGAGCTATTTAATTATTTCTTAATTTTAGATAACTCATGCCTTACACTTTTATATATGCCATCAGTTTCAAGAATCAAAGGCCTAACATATAAGAAGCCTAGTCTACTGGTAGTGGCTTGAACACTGTCCTTGTTTCAGCCAGAAGCAGGCTTGTCCTAGAAACCTACCCCTTTGTGGGTAATAGAAGCAGCTCCTTTCCCTGTCACTGGAAGGAGAAAACCATTGCTTTGAGAGTTGTGACTGTTGTAGCTGGTCACCTACAGCAGCAAGAACAAATGACACATGTTACATGGGAGAATTATTCCAAACCCAGACTACTGTCTCATTCCTTCTTTACATCAATCACTTTCTGATATAGGAGACAACTAGAAAAGCTTCACAAATGCAAAGTTGGCTTCCTCTTTATTCACTTTTCTATCAAGGCTGCAGCTGACACAGTGAGCCTGACTTTGTGCTAGGTGGATCTAGTATGACTGTGTTTAGTTGTTTATGCTGTTTCTTCATGTGGGCTATCTAATATATTTTTAAAAAAATATATTTATTAACTTATTTGATAGATAAAGAAGGGGAGAGAGAGAGAATGAATGGGTGTGCCATAACCTCCAGCCACTGTAAACGAATTCCAGATGCGTGCGCCCCCTTGTGCATCTGGCAAACTTGGGTCCTGGGGAATCGAACCTGGGTCCTTTGGCTTTGCAGGCAAATGCCTTAACAACTAAGCCACCCCTCCATCCATATATATATAGTGACTAAGGTTTTAGTTTTATTGAAACTTATAAGGAAATGTTTGTATGCATTTGTATGTTATTTGTAATTTGTCACTGTATAACAATTGTTTAACATTACCCATAGTTTTTATTTTTTGTTTTCATTTTTTTGGTAAATGTCCATCAATATATTATTTTTTTAAATGTTTTTGCATCCCTATGTGTGTGGTACATGCACACATTTATTTATTTATTTGACAGAGAAAGAGAGAGAGGGAGTGGGAAAGAAAGAGAGAGAGAGAGAGAGAGAGAGAGGGAGAGAGGGAGAACGGGCACACCAGGGCCTCCAGCCACTGCAAATGAACTCCAGACTCATGTGCCCCCTTGTGCATCTGGCTAACGTGGGTCCTGGGGAAATCGAACCTGGGTCCTTTGGTTTTGCAGGCTAAGCCATCCCTCCAGCCCTAATGTATTCTTTATAATACAAGACAGTTTGCTAATATTTCTATTTTCAGATGAGCCTGTTTTCTTTCTGTTGCTTCTGTGTGTTTTTGTGGTGTGGTAGATGCATGTGTATATGCTCATGTGGCATCTCACACACTTGCCTGGAGTGGCCAGAGGGAAATGTTGGGTATCCCACTCCATAACTCTTCTGCCTGTTCTTTTTCTTCTTTCTTCCTTTCTTCTTTCATTCTTTCCTTTCTCTGAGGTAGGGTCTCACTCTAGCCCAGGATGGCCTGGAACCCATAGCAATCCTCCTACCTCTGCCTTCCTAGTGTTGGGAATAAAGGCAAGTGCCACCATGTCAAACTGGAGTATCTTAATATCCCAGTGCTTGCTGCTTTTCCATGAGCTCTGGTGACTCTCAGTTCTCTGCTCCTCTACAAGTCTGGGATTACAGATACATGTGACCATGCCCAGCTGCTTATGTGGGTCCTAGGATTTGAGTGGTCTCTCAGGCCTCCTGCAGCCCTTATGCTTGCAAAGGAAGTTTTTTTGTTTGTTTGTTTTTTTTAATTGTTGGGTTTTTCAAGGTAGAGTCTTGCTATAGCTTAGGCTGACCTGAAATTCACTGTGTAGTCTCAGGATGGCCTGGAGCTTTCAGTGATCTCCTACCTCTGCATCCTGAGTACTGGGATTAAAGGTGTGCACCACCACGCCGGGCCACAGGAAGTGTTCTTAACCACTGAGCTCTCTCTCCAGCTTGACATGAGCTTGTTTTCTAAGGCTCAGAAGCTAAGCATTTCTTTTCTCCTTCAGTGCTGAGAATGGAACCCAGAGCCTTGAACACACTAAGCAAGCACTCTATCTATATCACTAGGTTATATTCTCAGTCACTGAATCCTTCACTTTTTTTTTTTATTTGACAAAAGGAGGGATGGAGAATGAGAGAGAATGGGTGTGACAGGGCCTCCAGCCACTGCAAACGAACTTCAGATGCATGTGCCATGTAGTGCATCTGGCTAACGTGGGTCCTGGGGAATAGAACCTGGGTCCTTGGGCTTTGCAGGCAAATGCCTTAACGGCTAAGGCATCCCTCCAGCCCTTTTTATTTTTATTTATTTATTTTTTAATTTATGGAACCTGCACTTTTAACTCGTTCATCACACAGCCTCCTAACAAACTGGCTGGTGGCTTTGGTTCAGGTCTGGGTGAGAAACAGAATCTCCCTCTTTGCCCTACAATATGACAGGGAGAAGCAAAGTTTTAAGTTACCTCATCTGCCTCTCTTTTCATGCAATGAGCCAAAAGGACTTCTTTACGTTCTATCTCCCGTTCTGGATCCACCTGTAAACACGGATTAAGTCAGAAAAGAATTTCTTTAAGCCACGAGTGCAGACAAGTAGTGGCTGACTACATTCTGACCTGCTGGTAACTGGCATCTGAGAGTTTTCGGAGTGCTTCTTCTAATTTGGCCTGGTGCTGCTGAAGGAGGCGATCTTTCTGCCCCAGCTCTTTCTGCAATACAGAGAAAACTTTCAGAGATGTAGCAGAACCTAAACAGTTCAAACTTTGCTTATTTTCACTCATTTGCAAGCAGAGGGGAGAGAGACTGAGAATGAGAATGCCAGGGCCTCTTGCCACTTCAAATGAACTCCAGATGCACATGTTAGTTGGTGAATCTGGCTTCATGTGAGTATTGGGGAATCAAACTAGGCCATCAGGCTTTGTAAGCAAGCACCTTTAACTGCTGAGCCATCTCTCCTAGTTCACACTTTACAATATAGTTCCCACCCCTGACAAGTAGAACCTACAGAGGACAGCCTTTCCTCACCATAATAGTGTGTCACAGTGCACAGATTCTTGAAAGGGTAAAACAATGAACTACCATTTGTAGAAGGATCACTTTATGTCACCCATGCTACTTAGAGATAAGGATAAGTCTACAACTTAAACTGCCAGATTCCTAATTTTATGCTACTTTCCCTAGCTAAGCCATCTAGTTTTCAGGTTTAAGGAATCTCAAGGGATTTATAGAAAAAGATTCCTTTCCAGAAAGCAAGGACGAGAGTAGAATATACAAATGCTCTTTGAACAGTAACAACAATGGGCTATTCACACAGGTCAGATGGAAGTCATTTCCAACAAGATAGTTTTACCTTATATTCTCCTAAGAGCCTGTTCCTCTCATCTAGCTTCCTCTGCAGATCCACCTGCAAGGATAAAAAAATCACTGGCATGGAGGGAATGTATGCCAACCCTCATCGAAACCAGCTACTTAGTAAGCAGAATCAACACTAAGTACAGCATACAGCACATAAAGAGCATAGTTATGATAAAAGCACATAGCAGCTACACATGTCTTTAGCAAGATGACCAGATGATAGAACCACAACTTGGCCTCAATGTCCTTAAAGCTGAGGGATTCAAGAACCTTTATGCCCAATAATGCCCTTTATGTCAGTTTTCACCCAAAAACAAAGATGAATGTGATGGAGAATAAATATGTCTACAGATGCTGAAGACAGGCATTTCAAGAACAAGAGGAGACACAGTATACTGGCAGATCTAATAGCACTTTATGTACTATCTTACTTAGCTTAATATGATAATGGGACTTGCTGGGGTCAAAGTTCACATATTTAACTCACATTCTGATTATGCAGCTCATCTTTGTCCATATTTGCTCTTAGGAGTTCTTGTTTGAGCTGAAGAACAGCTGTGTCCTGCTGAGACAACCTCTGCTGCAAGGCATCCTGGGAGAAAAAGCACAAACACTATTTCTTATTATCTCCATTTGTCAACTAATACACTATGACTACTTACTAAATCATTTACTGTGTATCCAGCATTTTACCTCTGGAAAACTGGAAATATAAAGGATCTGAGTAGGGGTTTTCTGTCCTCTTCCAAGACATTATCATCTAAAAGAATGCTGCTCATCCTGAGAGCGTTGCGTCCTAATCAGACAATGAGCAAGCAGCTTTTAGTATTGGACAGACCTACATTCAAACTGCAAGTCTACCTCTCCCTACACATCCATGACACTGACTTTAAACAATATGCTCTCCCTCCTCCCATCTGTTTTTTCCATCTATATTTTAGGCATATAAATACTCCATGTGACTTAGCTCTTTTTCCTCCTGTTTCACTGCCTAGTCCCCATTTCCCAGAAGGATGACCTGACTCTTGCTCACCAGTTTTGCTATTAAGAATCTATAGGGCTGGAGAGATGGCTTAGTGGTTAAGGCACTTGCCTACAAAGCCAATGGACCCAGGTTCAATTCCTCAGAACCCATATAAACCAGATACACATCATGGTGCATGTGTCTGGAGTCTTTTTATAGTGGTTAGAGGCCTTGTTGTACCCATTCTCTCCCTCTCTCTCTCCTCCCACCCCAATAGATAAATAAATAAATAAAATTTTAATTAAAGTTTTTAAAGAATCTCTATAGTCATTCCCACTCGTTTCCAAGGCCTCACTCCTATCCTGCTTCCAATGCTTAGTTTGGACCAGTACTGGGATTATACTTCCACTGCTGAGAATTATTGATTCCTCATCTCACCTTCCAAGGATTTTACCAGCTTTAGGCCCTCTTTCAGTTTAGACTGTTGTGCTTCCTACCATGCCTAAGAATAGGTAGGCTGAGGGGCCCGGCATGGTGGCATACGTCTTTAATCCCAGTACTCTGGAGGCAGAGGTAGGAAGATGACTGTGAGTTCAAGGCCAGGCTGAGACTAGACTGCACAGTGATCAGCCTGGGCTACAGTAAGACCATACCTGGAAAAAAAAAAAAACAAAACAAAAAAAAGAAATCCTTGGACCAAAGCAAGACCCTACCTTGAAAAACAAAAAGAAAAAAAAGAAAGAAAATAAAGAATAGGTAGATATTTGTACTTTTAAGGGTCAGCTAGAATACATTCTTCCAAGTATGGGGACTTCAAATGGAATTAAGGGACTAGGGTTGCAGTGCAGTGCAGTGTATTTATCCTGTTTTTTTCTCTTTACAGATTCAAAGCAATAGTGCAGGCTCTGAAGAATGTAGGAGGCTATTGTTTATTTGGAACACAGGCTTTCCCTGTAGCACAGGCTAGCCTTAAACTCATGATCCTCCTACCTCAGCATCCCAAATGTTGGGATTGCAAGCATGCACCACTAGGTCCAGCAGGTAGGCCATTATTTTTTTTTTCTCGAGGTCTCACTCTAGCCCAGGCTGACCTGGAATTCACTATGTAGTCTCAGGGTGGCCTCGAACTCACGGCAATCCTCCTACCTCTGCCTCCCAAGTGCTGGAATTAAAGGCATGCACCACCACGCCTGGCTCAAGGCTATTTTTAATTATGCTACCCACAGGGCAGAATATGACAAAGGCAGTCTAGGATGTCATGAGCAGTTTAAAGGAACATTTCCAAAATGTACTCTATGTCAATGAGTTATATAGAAGAAAAAATGAATCTGTGGTTAGTAATTCTAAATGTTTTTAGGACAACCTCTTTATGACAGACATTTTCAGATCCTTTAACATGCTATTATTCACAATGAATCTTCAAGTCTATTGGGCATTTCTGAAACTTATTTGACTAAGGAGCACATTTCTTTTGTTACATATCTCAAAGCACTAAGGCTTTTGAATGTACTTTGGAAAATGTTACTGAGTAAGGCTGAAGACTTGTCCATGAATGTGTGCAAGAAAGAGGGAGAAAGCAGTAGCTTAAGAAGACTATTCAGTCAACATAGTCCACATGCATAAGGTAACATATATTCAAGGTTGTTAGCTCATTGCATTAGAAAAAAATGAAGCTAACCTAAAATACCTTCAATAGGAAACTGATTATCATATACATTATCATAAAAACATATACCAGCAGGGCATGGTGGTACACACCTTTAATTCTAGCACTTGGGAGAAAAAGGTAGGAGGATCACTGTGAGTTTCAGGCCAGCCTGAGACTACATAGTGAATTCCAGGTCAGCCTGGGCTACAGCAAGTAACCCACCTTGAAAAACAAACAAACAAACATTTACCAAATTGCTATAAAGGAGACCTAAGAGGATTTTCCTAAAGGAGAATGATCTCCAAAATATACTGCTACATGAAATGAGCTAAATGTCAAACTACATGTATAGTATGCTGTCATTTAGATAAAAATGTGGGGAAAATGGTGTACAATCCCCACCCCCACTCAAAAAAGACCTGGATAATTGGATGAGGGGCAGAGCTGGTAGGCAAATGTTCAGAATCTACCCTCTTGTCCCTTTAAAACCATTTAACATTATAAACTATTCCAAAACTAAGCTACAACTTTTTTTCCTTTAAAAGGGAACTCCTTTTTTCCTTTCCAAATTTTCTTTTATTAACAGCTTCCATAATTATAAAAAATATCCCATGGTAATGACCTCCCTCTCCCCATTTTCCCCTTTGAAACTCCATTCTCTATCATATCCCCTCCCCATCTCAAGCAGTCTCTCTTTTATTTTGATGTCATGATCTTTTCCTCCTATTATGATGGTCTTGTGTAGGTAGTGTCAGGCACTGTGAGGTCATGGATATCCAGGCCATTTGTGTCTGGGGGGAGCATATTGCAGAGTCCTACCCTTTTTTTGGCTTTTACATTCTTTCTGCACCTCTTCCACAACAGACCCCAGCCTTGGAAGATGTGATAAAGATATTGCAGTACTGAGCACTCCTGTCACTAAAAAGGGAATTCTTTTGAAGTAAAAGAGTGCTTTACATATGGAGACAATCAAGGTGGCACAGAGGAGAGGGGCAGCACTGTGAGTAACAGCGACCAGACATGAGCCTCAGCAAAATAAGATGTGCTACTCAGCATGTGTCATTTCCTACCACAAAGCCCTTTCCTTACCACGAGCACAGAGCCTGTGAAAGACCCCAGCACCAAAGCCCCAAAGCCTCGGTCCTCTTAGCACCCAATTCTCACCAACAGACTACTTTGCCTCCCAGAGGATTTATCCATAGAATCAGTGTCTTCCTTTTACCTTTATCCCCTGCAAGTTTCTGGCGTCTTGTTTACATTTCAGCAGCTCTTTCTGCAAACCAAAGATAGTGAGATCAGATGGTGGCATCTGGGTTGCTTCATATGCATTACCTCATTGTGCCAGCATGAAAGATTAACCCTCTACTGAAGCAGAAAGCAGATGTGGTCCAGAAGCAGTAAAGGCTGATCCTGTTCTGTTCCCCATGGCCTGCTGTCCCCCACAATGAGCTGTCCAGGTAGAAGAGACTCTTGCCAAGGAAAAAGACATATCATACAGTCCCCACAGCTCTTTCCATGCAGCAGTCTTCACCCACAGGAAAACCTAGTCGTGAATCTAAATCTCTAACACCAAAATATATGATGTGCCCACCCTCAATGTCATTAAAGACATATCTCAGTCTTATTTAATGTCCAGCAAAGAGTTGGGATTTTTTTTTTAATTTTATTTGCCAAGGGAGTATACTTTATGGGCCAAGAAAAAAAAAATTTGGTTTCATAATGAGAAACTGAGCAAATGAATTTCCATTTATTTGTTTTTTTGAGGTAGGGTCTCACTCTGGTCCAGGCTGACCTGGAATTAACTCTGTAGTCTCAGGGTGGCCTTGAACTCACGGTGATCCTCCTACCTCTGCCTCCCAAGTGCTTGAATTTCCATTTAAATAGCCTAAATATATGTACATGATTGCAAGTAAAAAGGAGATTTTAGAAAAGTAATACCCATAATTCAGACCATTACATAAACAATTTGTAATTAACATATCTAAATGGGATATTTTTTTACCTGGACTCTAGCAGCTAGGATAAAAAGTCCTCTGCCAAAAATTCAGGACTGAGTGTATATATGCATACATTTGTATTTCTGGACAGAAGGTTAAAGGCTTTACTCATATACCTATGACTTAATTTGGGAGGGGAGGTTCTTGTTTCCTTATGAACCTAGGGCCTTGAACATACTTGGTAAACTCTCTACCAATGAGCTAAGTCCCCAACCCCACACTGAAAATTAAAAAGTAAAACTAAAAACCACTAACCTAAAGGAATTCTGGGATATGTTCATTAAAAAAATGACAACACTGGCCGGGCATGGTGGTGCATGCCTTTAATCCCAGCACTCAGGAGACAGAGGTAGGAGGATCACTGTGAGTTCGAGGCCACTCTAAGACTACATAATGAATTCCATGTCAGCCTGAGCTAGAGTGAAACCCTAACTCAAAAAACAAAAAAACAAACAAATAAACAAAAAGAAACACTGATAGTAGATTCATATTTTCTCTTAATCAAAAAAGAAATCTAGGGATGGAGATATGGCTTAGCAGTTAAGGTGCATGCCTGCAAAGCCTAAGAACCCAGGTTTGATTCTGCAGGTCCCATGTAAGCCAGATGCAGATGGTGGCACATGCATCTGGAGTTCATTTGCAGTGGCTAGAGGCCCTGGCATGCCCCTTCTCTCCCCCCCCCCGTCTCTAATAAATAAATACATAAAAATAAAATCTTAAAAAAGAAAAAAGGAAAGAAATCTAGCCTGGCATGATGGCACATGCCTTTAATTCCAGTACTCGCGAGGCAGAGGTAGGAGGATCCCTGTGAGTTTGAGGTCACCCTGAGAACACAGAGTGAATTCCAGGCCAACCTGGGCTAGAGTGAAACCCTACATTGTAAATTAAAAAACAAACAAAAAAATCTAGAAATATTTAACAGAGATAATTATTCCCTAGCACTGCTTCAAAAGGTGTCCACCTTTGTGACATATTTCAGATGTATCTCTCTTTTCCAAGCAAATATAAAATGCAAATGTAGTTAATCTCCTGACCTTTCATCCTTTTCTGTGCCCAGAATTGTCCCAATTCTGCCTTACATTTTCATAATTATTTTCAAAGGATAAAATATACACATTTTAACATACCTTTAGGTCTTTAAAAACATTTTTTTTTCGAGGTAGGGTCTCACTCTAGTTCAGGCTGACCTGGAACTCACTATGTAGTCTCAGGGTGGCCTTGAACTCACGGTGATCCACCTACCTCTGCCTCCCAAGTGCTGGGATTAAAGGCGTGCACCACCACACCCGGCTAAAAACATTTTTATTGATTTATTTGCGAGAGAGTATAGGCACACTAGGGCCTCTTGCTGCTACAAACAACCAGACACATCTGCCTTTTGGGGGGTACTTGGGAATCGAACCCAGGCTGGCAGGCTTTGCAAGCAAGTGCCTTTAACCATTGAGCCATCTTCCCAGCACCTACCTTTAGGTCTTGATTCTCCTCCATACTCTGATCCAGACGACTCTGGATTATGATCTGAATGTAAGACAAAAGAGATGGTCAGACACCTATATGGTCAAGTTCATAGTTCATTCACTCAACAAATACTTCCTGATTATCTCTAGATATGAGTTCTGTTTTGGGGGGTTTTTTGTTTGTTTGTTTGTTTTAAGGTAGGGTCTCACTCTAGCCCAGGCTGACCTGGAATTTACTGTGTACTCTCAGGGTGGCCTTGAACTCACAGCAATCCTGTTACCTCTGCCTCCTGAGTGCTGGGATTAAAGGGATGCACCACCACGCCTGGCTAGATATGAGTTCTATACTATGAACATAAGCTACAGGAAGCTGTTGCTGTTATGTGATGGAAGCATCACATAAAGCAACATGGATGAAGTTCAGAGTGAGGTTTTATGTGCTGGGACCAAGAGATGGGGTAAAGGGAAGAAGAAAAGGCAAGAGAAGTTGTAGAAGGACAATAGGGACAAGTTCATAAAAGACAATGAGGGCAGTAGGGAATTGATGAAAAGTTTTATTCAAAGGGGGAACAAAATGAAGCTTGCCTTAAATTATTCTTACTATTTTGCTGGAAATGAATCAAAAGATGTTAGAAGTGGAATCAACAGCCAGGAAAAGCTGTCAGGAGGCTGCTAGATTCATGGATTAAGGAGAGGTTGTGAAAATGCAGTAACTGAACACATGGAGGAAGGGTCAGAAAGGACCACATTCAGATTTCTGTTTGGGACATCTGAGTAAACAGGTAGATATGGGCACATTTACAAAAGGGCAAGTAGTTTTAGTGGTTGAGTAGAGAACAGAAAAACTGTTTAATTAAGGACTCACTGAAATTGTGATGTTTATAGGACATAATAATGGAAATGGCCAGCAAGCAGTCACACATTGCACAAATAAATCTACAATTCTGTACAGAGATCTGAGCTGGTGATACAGCTATGAGAAGCACATAGGAAATGAGTGAAGGTAGATAATATAGCCCAGTGACTCTATAAGACAAATGAAAGCCCAGAGTGGAACATTGAGGAATACTCATATCATGCCAGGTGCAGAAAAAGAGAAGCTTTAAAGAGGACCTAAACATAAACTCCAGGTAGGATCTTAGGTTTGGACATTACCCTATCTCCAGTGCCTTGAACAAGTACACAGAATCAGCACTCACTGAGTGTTTTTGACTGAAGAATCCAAGGAAGAGTAATAGAAAATGTCAGAGCTGGAAGTTTCCTCTCTGCTTACTAGCTGTCATAGTGCTGGAAAATACTATGCAGCCTGCTGGGGGAGAAAAGTCATCAACAGTCTTAACCAGCAGTGGACCCTGAAGGCTACACAAGTGGCCAGGCAGGCAAGATGTGTCTACTAGTGCAATAGTGACATGTCTATTATAAGGGCAACCAATTGCTCTCTGATTGGATTGGAAACCCACTCCACAGGAGGGAATTCATGCCTGGTACTGAAGAGCTCATGACTGGGAATGTCATAAACCCTTGTGAGAAAGCTACTAATGATGTTTGGCTAAATGAATAAATTATGCCCACCAAATTGCTCTCTAAATATTTATGTTCATACCCATACATTAGTGCTGCTTTCACTTCAGGTTAGAGAAGCTTCTCTTTTCAGATGGGGGTGATCACTGAGGAGACTCACAACTCATCAATGTGCTGAGAAGTGACAGCGGAGTATTCAGCAGTAAATGAAACATCACGATCACACCCTCCAAGTCTCAAGGACCATTGTAAAGGAGGTAGCGGAAAGAATGTAAAAGCCAAAGGATAGGAAGAAGTGCTTTGGCCCTATCTTCCAATAGAGCCCAGTGCATTCATGACCACACAGCAGATGTCATTATCTGACTAAGACCGACATAATACTGAGCCAGCCAATATCATGGATTATGGAGGGTGAAAAAATAAATGATGACATTAAAACAAGAGGGACTAGTTGGAAATAAGAAGGTGTTTGGTAGAACTGTATGGGGAAGGAGGACAAAGGAGTGATGCGAGAGGATTATGATCAGGGGCGCATTGTGTACAAAAAGGTTGTCAACAAATTTATTAATAACTAAGTAAACAAAATATCAGGCAAACACCAGGATGAACTAGAATCAGGAAAAAGCATTTCAAGGTGAGCTCAGCAGAGTGAAGTGCTAAAAGGAAGTCACATACACAAGCCAGATTTAGTATCCAGTCACAAAACAGGGAGCTTACCAGTTGTTCCTCAGGATTGACTCCTGGTTCACAGAGGGCCAAAGGCCTCTCCTGTTCATCTTCAGGTAAAGATCCATTGAGTAATAGGGCCTGGATAAACCATAAAGGCAGAGAGAAACTTAAGTTCCCTCCAGACCATTTAGTCTCAAGCTGGGTTTGCTAAGTATTTTGGTTACATTACTTGTTGCTGTGACCAAATACCATACAAGAAGCAGCTTAAGGAAGGAAAGGATTTACTCTGGCTTGCAGTTCCAGGGAGTACAGTCCCATCAAGGAAGGGAAGGCACGTTGGCAGAAGGAAGCCAATTGATCACATTGCATCCACAGTCAGGAATCACAGGGCTAACAGAAAGTGGGGCCAGGCTATAAAGCCTCAAGGTCCATCCACACTTCCTCCAGCAAGGTTCCACCTCTAAGGGTTTAGCAATGTTCCCAGACAGTATCTCCAGTGTTCAAACACCTGGGCCTATTGATGTCAGAGTACTCCCCTGCACCCTTTCTTTCCTCCACCCCTGCCCAGTGAGGTTTTCCTGCCTCTGGTGGAGGCATGGGGTTGGTCAAGAATACTAAGTTTGCATTTCCTTAGGAGAACAGTTCCCCAGGATGACCAATTAGCTGCCAAGTGGACTTCTAGTGAACCCATCAACCTATTGTTCTACACTCATGCCTATAGACAGAGGACCTAAACAGTGTTCCTACAGCAGCACATGAACAAAAGTGTGTGTGTGTGTATGTGTGTTGTGAGTGTGCACGTATGGGGTGTGTCCAATGAAAAGCATTGATGGGGAAATGGGCATGACAATGTGCCCCTTGCTCATAGCCAACCCACGCACAAATTGTGACTACCCAATCAGATACCCATTAAAAACTACACATGCAGCCAGACGTGGTGGCACACGCCTTTAGTCCTAGCACTTGGGAGGCAGAGGTAGGAGGATTGCTATGAGTTCGAGGCTACCCTGAGACTCCATAGTGAATTCCAGGTCAGCCTGGGCTAGAGTGAGACCCTACCTAGAAAACCCAAAAAATTAAGTTAAAAATTAAAAAAACTCCACATGCAGGGCTTGAGAGATGGCTCAGTGGGTACGGCACTTGCCTGCAAAGCCTAATGATTCAAGTTCAATTCCCACATAAAGCCAGATATACAAAGTGGCACATGCATCTGATGTTCGTTTGCAGTGGCTAGAGGCCCTGGCACACCCATTCTCTCTGTTTTGATTCTCTCTCTCTCTCTCTCTCTCTCTGATTGCAAATAAATAAAAGAAAAAAAAAATCCACACCATAGCCAAAGAGAAAGGGCTGCCAGCTTTGGGACCCTTCCTCAGAGCTTCTTGCTAAATCAACCTAGCTTTTGCCTCACTATCTCTCATTTTCTCATCCTTTCACTCTGGGACGAGTGAAGAACCCATACCTAGACAGTAATGCTATCGGGCCATTTTACATTCAAGATTCAAGCCACAGTACTAAGTTCATTCCAAACAAAAATTAGTACCTGGCTTCCAAAAGATACAAGCTTGTCAATTTTTGCTTCTTGGAGAGCTCATCAGGCTTTCCTTGGGTCTAACTCCTCCTGTGAGGTCCATACTCCAGGCCTCTTCCTCTTTCATTTCTTTACACACACACACACACACACACACACACACACACACACACACACCCTCTGCTGTAGGCTACTTGGCCCCAGAAGACAATATAAAGCCTTCTCTTTAGAAGTGTGCCAATACATTTTAAAATATTCATTCACAAGCAGAAGGTAAGAGAAAGAGGAAATGATGGAAGGAATGGGCACACTGAGGCCTCTTACAACTTTTAAAAAACTCTAGATGCATGTGCCACTTTATGCATCTGGCTTTACGGGGGTACTGGCAATTGAACCAGGGTTTTTAGACTTTGCAAGCATCTTTAACTGCTGAGCCATCTCTCCAGGCTCCAAACACATGTCAAACTGGAACTGCTTAAGCTTCATGTTACCAACTGGAAAGGGATCTAATAGCAGTGCAGGCTGAAAGAAGTGGATTATAATGAGTGATATGAAAGGTTTTGGGGTTCTCTGCTTTTTGTTTAAGGATTCTGCACCTTTACTCCCTGAGGCAACCTGGATAGAAAGAGGAAATCATCTTTGCAAAGATGGTATTATTCATTTCAACTTCAGGGTCTTTCTTCATTATCATACTCATCAATAGAAAGGGGAGGCCTCTTTGCCCTGAAGTTGAAGAAGCAATACTCATTGCTTCTCCCAAGACAATACGTCTACACTTGCAAATTAAGTAACCCTCTTCACCCCCATATACTTTACGGCTTCCAAGATTTGGATCTGCCTGTCCAGATAAGTATTAAGAGACTTCAGCTCAGTGAAAGGCTAAAAAAAATTGTCCATATTTTTATATTACAGTTCTGTCTCATTTTGAAAGAGTTTCAGAGGTTAAATTCCATTTTAGTAAATATAACACAAATTCATCATAAATGTTGACAAAGAATGTTTTAAAATCAGCCAATGGTTCATCTACTAAACACTAATAATCAAATTTTAGAAAAATGAATTTAGTTACCTATGTGGGCATTAGCAAGAAGGGCTGCAGGAGTTGCCAAAGGGCAATATTATAGGAAAAAGGGACTCTATTGGCAAATTGTTCCAGGGGCTTAAGCATGCTAGTAAGTCATAAATCTTGGCTGTGGCTTAGCATACAACTTGTTCATCACTGAGAGTTAGGAAGCTTGGTGGATACTGAGATCTTTTGTCTTCTACAATAGAACTGAATTCTCATTGTGATCATGTGGTTGTGAATTAAAACTCCTTTGTTCATGGGGGAATATGAAGATGCTGACTTTCTGCCTGTCATTATTATTATTTTTTTTTTCTATTGCATCTGGTACTGGATTTCTTCCAAACTGAGAGATAAGTATCCATATTCACATGATGCACATTGTTCTGAGAAAAACCTGGTTAGGTATATGTAATTTCAAGGTTGTGGAATGTTTCTTCTTAGAGGAGGAAAACAAAACATAGAAAGAAACTTTAAGGTATTCCTTAATGGAAGTGGCAAAACATGATCTAAAGGGCCTCATAAGATATTTTCAAAACACAAAGCAAAGGAGCAGAAACCAACAACTTTCTTTTGGAATGTTAGGCTGTAAACATTCCTCCAACCCTTTCTGGTTCCTAAGGCAGGCATTATGCAAATTATTTTACCCAAGCACCAGTCTCCTTTTTTTTCTTTAGGGACCCTTTGTGTCCCCACCCTGCTCTGTTGCTGGCTGGCTAGGAGCACACCCTCCATCACAGGCTGGCTGCCAAAGCCACACACATAATGTGGGCTTTGTTTACGTGTCCATAAATATTTCACAATTCAGAAGCAGTGCAGTTCCCAGCGCAAACAGAAAGGAATATTCCTAGGCAATTTCAGGGTCATCAGCACACTACAAGGGCTTCCCCAAACAGAGGTGGTCACACAAAGAATAAAGGGGTCATGAGGGAGGGCACTAAGTCAAGTGGATCAGCCTGTCTGTGAGATTTGCCAAGCTGATCCCACAGGTATAGGAAAAATGAAAGGGTTTTGTGGCTCAAGGAAAACCTCTTGACACCTGATCACTGGGTCTTGGCATCTGCTTGTAAATGTGCTAGAAATGAGCTAAATCCCTTAGCTAGACTCAAATGGAAACCTGGAGGCATGACTGCCTCTACCACCTTTTCTTGCGAGACAGTTTCTTGCGAGAGAACTTTGAACTATTCATTGTGCTGTTCTTGCAGCCTGACAAAAGAGTGAATCCCACCTGTGAAGCAATCAGAGTAAGGGCTTGGTAGGAGTGGGCAAGGGCTCTTGAGTTTACAGAAATCCTAACAGCTGCACGGTAAACAAGAGTCCGCGAAGCCCATTTAAAGCACTCACAAACATAGAATTTTACTCTATCTAATCTCCACATTAAACTCTGACCTCATACAAAACTGCAATCAGGAATTTTTAGTTGAGGCTAACAGCATAAAATAATAGACAGGTGCACCAAGGACAAGCTGTCAGGGAGTTACCTGTAGTCCTGATATCATCTTCTTTGCTTCCTCCATTTCTTTTTCTAAATGTTCTTGTTGTTCCAACAGCTGTTCTTCCCATGAGGTCTCCAGGAAGGTTCTGGGACTCCCTGGCCTCCAGTCTCGGGATAATGGAGAATCTGTCTCCCCTGCAAAACAAAAGGAGGGAGCATAGTCCATGTTGAAGAGAAGTGGTTTCCGGTAGAAAGCACTGCAGTGTAGTTCACAGGTTCAGGTCACCTGCCTTCAGAACCTGTTTGCGCAGATAAACTGTACTCTCCACCAGGTGGGGTTGTAAGGCAAAGAACTGACTGTTACTTTGGGTTCTAGATCAGAAGCATGGCTCACTGTCAGCAAAATACACCCCGCCCCCCCCCCCCCCCCACGGAAGCCCTTAGGAAACAGCAGAACTCCTGCCACTTTGCTATGGGACACACACATTTCTCTCTCTCAATCTCTCTTCTGGTTTTTGCAGTCTTAGACTGGCCTCAAACTCATGGCAATCCTCCTACCTTGGCCTCCTATTAAAGGTGTGCACCACCACGCCTGGCAATTTTCCTCTTAATTCCCAAGAACTGGCATTCCCAGACCCCAATTTTGCCAGGAATAAAGAAAAGAACTGTTAGGTGCAATGAAAACATTACTTCTGTTGGTTTCTCTGGAGCTTTAGATAGGAGACTGTAATTCAATACACAGCTTTGACTCCTTTAAGTCACAACTGAACCCCTTCCGCAGTAAAATTATGACAGTCATATAAGAAACAACTAGTAAAACACACTTACAGACTATTTAGTATTGCTCGGTTGTTTTGTTTTCTTACTTTAAAACTTCAGGTGCACATACACATGCACCACACACACACAAACATGCACATACACATGCACCACACATACATAAACATGCATATACACATGCACCACACATATACAAACATGCACATACACAAGCACAACTCACCTCCCCCCACATCTCACACACACCCACAAAACAAATAATAACATTTGCAGAGACTGGTGGTATCTGACTAATGGCAAGCACTCCATAAATATTCTCCCTTCCAGCTGGGTGTGGTGATGCATGCCTTTAATCCCAGCAGAGGTAGGAGGATAGCCATGAGTTTGAGGCCACCCTGAGAATACAGAGTGAATTCCAGGTTTTTAAATATTTTTTTCTTTCTTTTTGTGAGATAGAAGGCACACAGAAAGAATGGGCATGCCAGGGCATCTAGTCACTGAAAATGAACTCCAGATTCATGATGCATGTGCCACTTTGTTTATCTGGCTTTAAGTGGGTACTGGG